>NC_086106.1:90055545-91397212 GCF_963921235.1 Mobula hypostoma
CACGGGTGGATGACCTGTCTGCGACCCTGTCAGGGGGTAAGCTGTTCACAAAGCTGGACATGAGCCACGCCTATCAACAGCTGCTGGTCGATGAGGATTCAAAGGAGTATGTCACAATTAATACGCACGAGGGACTATTTAAGTACAATTGCCCAGTTTTTGGAGTGGCGTCCAGCCCTGCCATTTTCCAAAGGACAATGGACACTTTGCTGTAGGGGATTCCGCTCGTGGCAGTGAACCTTGATGATATTTTGATCACGGGGGCTTCGGAGGTGGTGCATCTGGCTAATTTAAAATGGATGCTGAAGAGGCTCTCAGATGCAGGGGTGCGGTTGAATCGCGGAAAATGTGTGTTCCTGGCATCAAGTATGACCTACCTGGGACATAAGATCACAGCTGAGGGGCTTTGCCCTGTGGAGGACAAAGTGAGAGCTATTAAGGAAGCCCCAAGCCCCAAGACCGTCACAGAACTCAGATCATTTCTGGGCATGGTGAATTATTATGGCAAGTTTCTTCCTGACCTCTCAAGGGTTTTGACCTCACTCTATAAGCTGCTTCACAATGACACTAAGTGGCAGTGGGGCAAAGAGCAGGAGAAAGCTTTTAAGGAAGTGAAAGAACTCCTTCACTCAGCGAAGCTGCTTGTTCACTATGAACCAGACAAGGAGATCACCCTTGCATGCGATGCCTCTCCTGATGGAGTCGGGGCAGTTCTCCCACATGTAATGGAGGACCGTTCAGAGAAGCCTATTGGTTTTGCTTCATGTACCCTGACAGCTGCTGAGAAGGGATATTCACAGCTAGACAAAGAAGGTCTGGCCAGTGTTTTTGCGGTCAAACGTTTTCATCAGTACCTTTATGGACGCATATTTACAATTTATACGGACCATAAACCACTGATGAGCCTGTTCAGTGAGACCAGATGCATCTCACCGCTAGCCTCAGCCAGGATACAGCATTGGACTCTCACACTGTCAGCCTACCAGTACACGATAGTGTACAGAGTGGGGGAGGATAATGCAAACGCCGATGCACTGAGTCCACTACCTTTACCTGAGATACCTGTTACTACGTATGTGCCTCCAGAGACTGTGTTTTTATTGGAGAGGCTGCCAGAGACACCTGTAAAGGTGACCCAGATCAAGCAGTGGACAGAGAGGGACCCAGTCCTGTCCCAAGTCAAAACATTTCTTTTACAAAGTTGGCCCAGAGTCGTGGAAGGAGAGGAACTCAGGCCTTATGCCAAACGCAAGACAGAACTCAGTCTGCAGGATGGCTGCATTTTCTGGGGGGCGAGGGTCATCGTGCCTCCCCCTGGCCATTCACAGATTGTGGAGGAAATTCATGAGACTCACCCAGGAGTGTCTCGAATGAAAAGCCTTGCAAGCTCCTACGTCTGGTGGCCAAGAATGGATCAGGATCTGGAGAACAAGGTAAAATCATGCACGCAATGTCAGACTAATCAGAATATGCCACCACCAGCTCCTTTGCACCCATGGGAGTGGCCAGACCACCTCTGGTCTAGGCTACATTTGGACTTTGCTGGCCCTTTTATGGGGCAGATGTTTCTTGTAATGGTAGATGTGCATTCTAAATGGATCGAAGCTCACATCATGAGCAACATCACAGCCCCCTCAATCACAGACAAACTCAGGCAAGTGTTTAAAGTCCAGGGGTTGCCTGACACTCTGGTCACTGATAACAGCCCACCGTTCGCCAGTGAACTGTTCAGTGAGTTCATGCAGCAGAATGGCATTCATCACATTCGGACGGCCCCTTTCCACCCAGCCTCCAATGGCTTGGCTGAGCGGGCTGTTCAGACAGTGAAGGAAGACCTGAAGCGGATGACAGGGAACTCTCTTAGCATTCAGCTTTCACGTTTCCTGTTTAAATACCACCTCACGCCACAGACTATGACTGCCTGCACTCCAGCAGAGATGCTGTTGGGGCGTAGGCCCAAGTCAAGATTGGACCTGCTGCACCCGGACATGAAGGCAAAAGTGAGACAGACTACTGTGGAAGCATGTCCACCAGTGACTTTGCCAGAGGGCGAGACGCTGGTAGAGGAGTCGGAGTCCCCTGAAGAGAATGGACATTCTCACACAGACACACAGACCCCTCTCATGCCCCCAACACCAGACCCACCCAAAACACCCTCACCAGCGGTGTCTACTGGGTCAACGAGGTTAGTGCGCAGACCACAGCGCACTCATAAACCTCCTGACAGACTGAATCTTTGACGGGACAGTTTTTTTTTGTTGTTGTTAGATTGAATGTTGAATCTGTCATGTTTTCCAGATGCTTTGTACTGATAAACTGTTGCTGAGATACTAGTATAAGTTTTTAGGGGTATGCAAGTTAATAACACCACTGTTTTTATTTCCTAGTTTTTACTTTTGGGGATGTTGGATTTTAAAGGGGGAGAAGTGTTGTAATGTGAGCATTATTAAAAGTGAGTTAATACTAATTAGGATAATGAGGGGTTTTACTTTTGTTCTTTTTACTTCCGGTGGGCTCTGTATATAGTGTTCTTGCCATGCCGTACGAGTTGTGAAAGCCTCTGTATATACATAACGGTTTTGACATTCGAGATAAGGTTGTTTCTTTGGGCATGAGGTTGTCGAGTGTGCCTTTTTCAAGGTAGAAGTTACCACACCTCCCTTATCTGGTTCTATTTGGCCCCTTCCAGCCTCTATTTTTAGATTCCCCCCCCCCACTTACTCCTGCTCCCACCAGGCTCTATTTGTCTTTTTTTTACTATCGGTTTCCACCTATCAACCAGCAATCTCTGTCTCTCAACTTCCCTCTCCCCAGAGTGCTGATAAAAGATCTTGAAATGCCAACCGCTCATTTCTCCTCCCTGCTATGTATGCCCGGAGCAAGGACAACAATGAAACACTAAGATTAAACTTGTTACTGAGTCACGTTAGTAACGGTACATAGTGGGCAAATTACAGCATGGGAGTGACAAACTGGGACCACCGAGGTGAAAAACATGCAAACTCGAAGGCCCACTCAAAAGTGCACATGCGGCCAATTGATCGGAAACAGTTCACTCCCCAGATGCTGTCTGACCTGCTGAGGTGCTTCAGCATTTCATGTGTTGTGTCTCTCTCCTCCTTCCCAGATGACCCCATCTGCACTTCAGAGCAAAGCCAAGGTCCAATTAGTCCACCACTGTCCTAAAGCTCTCAAATTATTTCTAAATAGGATCCAAAAGCTATTGAAAATCTTTTAGCATGATATTAGAAAATTAACCTGAAGAATTCAGAATCAGGTTTAATATCACAGGCATGCTTGTTGACTTAAGGGAGAGAGGGAGAGGGAGACATATAATATATACTGTATATAGATATCAACCCATCTTTAAGGTCTGCTCATACTTGGAGCAGTTACCCTGTACGTTCGTCCATTGAGAAGCACATTGCATTGTAAACAATCAAAGGTACCTGAAGCATTTTTCAAATCTAAACCATACTAAGCCATAATTATTTAAAAGCATAAAAATGAAAGTATTAGTAAACAATTAAAATATTAAATGCATTTAAATTAACTCATTTTAAGAAACAAAGGGAACTACATGTGCCTATCCTCATTTCTATACAGTTGTTACCAGTTTACTTGATGGACACTTGGATGTCATGTTGGTTCTAACCTGCAGGTGTTTAGCTGGCAGATTTATCTGTCTGCACCAAAATACTGTGAAGTCTATGGAAGTTGTTGCCTTCCTGTTAAATCCAGGAGGAGCACGCAGCCAAAGAATAGTTGACAGACACAGATTCAACAATTAGCTGAACAGAGGTTCTGCTCTAGCACCTATGATTGGAAATTCCCTCAAAACAGATAAAACTCAGCATTCTGAAAGCAACTAATAGCATCTCTCAGTATCACAGCCAACAATTTCAGGACCCCCAGATGATCTTGAAAGCTATGAACTTGCTAGCTAAGTTCCTAAGCATTTCACTATGCTCCACTAGCAGACTCTGTGCAGAGTCCATTGGTGAAGCATGAATTTGCTAGGTTTTACAAAACATTTAAACTGGGGAAATCTGCTTGTGTATCCTTTGCCAGATAGGACATTCAATTCAAAGGTAACATACAAGTTTTTAATTTGTTTTTATTTGCTATAATATCTTAATTATTTAAAATAGTTCAAGTGCTCTAGACAGCTCAGCAATTCAGGAACAGCTTCTTCCCCTCTGCCATCTGATTTCTAAATGGACAATGAAACTTCATTTTTTAAAAAAATGATTTCTGTCTTTGCACTATTTTTAATTTAACTATTTAATACACATTTACTATAATTGAATTACTTTTATCTATATTATCATGTATTACATTGTACCACTGCAATGTTAAAAAATTTCACAACATTTGCTGATGATATTAAACCCGACTCTGAATTCTTCATGTTAATTTTCTAATATAATGCTAAAAGATTTTCAATAGTTTTTAAATCCTATTTAGAGATAATTTGAGAACTTTAACAGGGGTGGACTAATTGGACCTTGGCTTTGCTATGTATCAAACATTTTCTTGATAGTTTTGTCAGAGGACTATACTCCAGCCCATTCCTGGGACTGGACTAGGTTGCTCAAGGTCTTTACTGTATGTTAGACCTTGCAAACTGGGATGTGGGTTCTCCTGATCAGCAAGTTCTTTTACAAAAGTAAGAGTAAGATATGTAGGACGACTGGTGGGTATAGGTGGTAAACTGCACTAAACAACGTCAAGTTACAAAGTCAGCCATGATAAAATTAATTACCAACTTTATTTACAGTTAAGATTGTTACACAGTGCAAGGCACACCCAGTGTGGTGTCTTAGCCTCCGGGTTCACAGAAGATAGTCAAAGCAGGCAGCACCCTAACTGGCCTTGTCCATTGATTCAAAGATTCAAAGATTCAAAAAACTTTATTGTCATTCTAACCATACATCAGCTCTGCAGGGCAGAATGAGACAGCGTTTCTCAGGGGCAGTGTAATCATAACATAACAAACGCAACACTAAATAACAAACATAACAATAAATAGTAAAACAAAACAGCCACATGTCAGTTAAAATCAGTTATAAGTGTCCAGTGCAAGTTAAAATTGTCCAAAGCAGAGTCAGGTAGAGCAGCTATTTAGCAGTCTGACTGCCTGTGGGAGGAAGCTGGTTAGCAGCCTTGTGGTTTTAGTTTTGATGCTCCTGTAACGTTTGCCTGATGGCAGAAGAACAAACAGTTCATGGAGAGGGTGTGAGGGGTCTTTAATGATGTACCCTGTCTTCTGGAGGTATCAACTCTGAAAGAGATCTTGGACAGAAGGTAGGGAGACCCCAAAAACCTTCTCTGCTCCCCTAACCACCCTCTGCAAGGCTTTTTTGTCGACAGCACTGCAGCTGGAGTACCAGGTTGCTCACAATATTTTAATTCTTTAGCCTTTTCACAGCAGCCACATGACAATTCTACCCAAACTTGATGTGAAACCATGCTTGCTGCTTGTGGGCAAGCTGAAATTAGTTTTTAGAGTTTGCTATTTAAATAGTTAGGTAGGAGTAACAGGAAACTCAAAACAGAGATGACCAAGGTTTCCTTGTGACCTAAGATTTATTTATTTACTCTAGGTTCTTACGGGAGAATTCCTACTTAAAAATTCTAAGATTATGGTACAGGCACCACATTGGTTTCCTTTCAGATGGAGTGAAGTTTCTTTATGAGTCATATTTAATGGTCCTCAATAGCCAAGCAACTAAATTATTAACATTCTGCCACTCAAGTAGAGATCTGTGACAGCAATCTCTTAGCTCCCTATATAGCCATTTGCAGCTATCCACTGTAGAAATTGTGGACCACAATATTAGAGCTACCTCCTATCAGACCAATGACCTGGGTTCAATATTAAACTCTGGTACTGTCTGTGTAGAGGTTGCACACTCCCCATGTGACCACATTGCCTTCCTTTGGGTGTTCCAGTTTCTTGTCACATCGCAAAGATATGTAGGTTGACTGGTTAATTGGCCACTATAAGATGAATCGGGGGTAGTGGGGGGGGGCAGATGGACGGGAATGTGGGGAGAACAAAATGGGATTAGAATAGGATTAAACGAAATCAGTGCTTGATGGCCAGTAGAGTAGACTAACAGGCCTTTGTCCATGTTATATGACCCTATAACTCTGAGTTACACAGAATTTCTGAAAAGAGTTTACATATTTACATGCATTACTATTTCAAAAGGTAATAAGGGACAGAACAAATCGCACTAATTCTGAATTAAGGAAGTGAAACAATTGCCTGCCTTGCCACAAAACCAACAAATATTTCCGCAATGTTGAGTTTCTCCTCAAAAAGAGAACACAGTCAACTAAAGAAATATGTTTAAAATGCCTCTGAGTTATGTAACTAAATATTTTTCCAAAGGGCATAATCAAACGGGGATTTGGTAGCATGTCTCCCAATGGCCTGCACTGTTCATCAGGGGACATCTTGGTAAGTGGAAAATTTAAATCCAATTAATTAAATAAATAAATCTGGAGTCATTTAAAAACTGACACATGAAATGATGACTCACAACAGTCCTGTGTAACAGCCTAGCAAGTCTCACTTCAGGGGCAATTAATGATGACCAACAATGTTGCCAGTCTTAACAGCAATGCCCATATTTCATCAATAAACATACAAAATTCTAGGTCAGTCATCCATCAATAGCTTGCCGCAAACACTCGTAAGTACATCATGCTAGCTGTTTAATGAACTGAAGAACCTGAGCGTTTCCATCGTTGACTACATTCCTGCATAGTGCTTCCATGTTCACTGAGGTTTGTAGCTAATGAAATAGCAAAGTGGCCAAGTTGACATTCATCAGGACGTCCAGGTACAAATAGGAATCAATAAAAAGAAACCAATGCTTTTTTAGTCTCCCTCAAAGTCCTGGAATGTATATACAGTATATAAGCTATCTTATGTATTTACATTTTGTTGTGTTTTTTTATTACTGTGTTCTTTATTTTATTGAGTTACTTTTGTGCTGCATTGGATCCTGAGTTACAACTATTTAGTTCTCCTTTACACTTATGTTCTGGCATTAAACAATCTCAAATCTTGTAAATGTTTTCTCTGATCCTGAGAGGGTGTAATATATTGCACACGTTACTTTTAATGATTACATGGGTGCTATTAATAATGCGAGAGTGCTGTAAGGTTAAGACAAATTGCCGAACGTTATCATTTTGCTACTTTATTTCTGGGAGAAAATCCTGACTATGTTTGCCTTGCTTGCTGCATTTGTGCACTGCAGATTAACTGATAATGCTTGTGTCCCCTGTGGCATCTCTAGAAAGAATTTGGGCATCATATTAGCCTTGTGTGCCAGTTGCGCTGTTGAGGTGGTCTTTCGGTTAGACAGGATGAGTGATCATTGCTCCCTGAGTTGCTGTGACCTGAGCTTCCCTCTGTCATTCCCAGATTGTAGTGCCAGAGCCCAGACGGACAAGGTTGCATGAATAAGATGAATGTGAGCAGACTATCACTGGAATTTTCAACTAACCCTATTTTTAACTGCTTGTCTATGTGAATATATAAATCCCGGTTTTAATTTTAGCGACTGCTATTAAATCAGTTAATTTCCAAGATACAGTATGTAAATACCAATAAATTCAGTTTTCATGGAGACACAGACAAATGCAATTAAGTTTTGCTTCAAATAGAAACATTGCCAGTTTACCTTAAAAAACTGAAGAGGCAGCAGGTGATCAAATAGCCCAGCAGAATGTTAACTTCACATCTAAAGCACTGAGCATTGTGGCGAAAGTTATGCTACAGAGATGTGAAAACAACAGGAATTCTGCAGACGCTGGAAATTCAAGCAACACACATCAAAGTTGCTGGTGAACGCAGCAGGCCAGGCAGCATCTGTAGGAAGAGGTGCATTCGACGTTTCAGGCCGAGACTCTTCGTCAGGACTCAGAGATGTGAAACTCTGGTTTGACTGCACCTGGAGAACTGCCAGCAATTCTAAACACTGCACTTTGGGAAGGATAGACTAACCTCTTGTTTATACCAAAGGACAGCAACTGACAATATATTAAAATTTATAAAATTAAGTGCAGTCTACAGGCTCCTGTAAATTGAAATTGTTTTCATGGAAATTTCATTTAAGTGTTCAGTCGTCATACCAACTGTCACCAACAGGTGACATGGGATGTCGATTCATGATTCCAGAAGGCCTTTATGATTTAGCATTTCAGTCTGGTTAGAGATGTACTTTTGATGATTGCAGTCACACAGTATCATTGCCACAGCTATAGTCCTTTCCGATGTCCTGCCATTGAATATCGGGTAAGGTGCTGCTGAGGTCAGAGTTAGATTCGGATGAGTTTATTGCCATCTTCACTCAGGTGCAAGGCAACTTTGCTTGCCTGGTACAGTAATAATAAAGACAGCAATAAGACACCAGTCGAATGGTGTAGAGTATAGTAGAACAAACTGAAGTAGTGTAAACCATCCTCTTCCCTGTGGTGCTCCCATGTTCTTGAAGCATTCAATCTATCTCTTTAATTAGTGTCACTTTAACCTTGCTTTTTGCATTACGTCAGTTTGCAATACCATACTTTGCATGATTCTGTTGTTTTATATTTGTGCTTTATTTATTATTGTATTTCTTATTAACTATACACTGTTTAGTCTGGGAGTTCAGTGAGCAAGGAATTTAATTGTACCCTGGTGTATATAACAATAAATCTATCTGCTCTGACCTAACATTCAATGGAATGTCACAGAATTGATGAAGGCCATTTAGTCCGTCATACATAAGAAAAATATATATGCTGCTGATTATACTCAAGAGCTTAGGTTTATCTTTGACGAGCTTTAGATGTGAATGGTTACACGAGAGAGATGTGAATTATACTACTGCTAATAGAGCCAGAGTTTGTACTGACATCCAGAGAAATGCAAAATCCCTTATCCTGGTTGTTTTTGAGTGATATTTTCTCAGAACTATGAATGTTTTGCAAGACCTTTTTCAAAATGGAGCTGATGTGACTACTGTGTATTTTGCTTTGAAGTTGTCTGTGACCAAAGGATTTCACATCAAGAGTTTCTGAAGAGAATCTGGCAATCAAATCTTAACTGAGTTTCATGACATCCAGCAATCTGAAGATCTGCTTTGAGTAACTGATTTGATGCCTCAAGGATGAATGGTTACTCTGGGATGAGGGCGAACAAGATTTACAAGAATTATATCTGCACAGTACTGTATTTGTCAATGTGAAGCAGAGAGTAAGTTTGTAAACATGAAGGGAACAAAGGATTTTAGGAATGGTGAGGGTGGAATGCCACAGGAGATGTGTGGGACAGGAGGCAGAGGAATGCCAGCAGTGGGGTTTACTACGGGTGCAGGCAAACCCAGCCCTGAGGGACCAAACAATTGGCTGATTGATCATTACAGAATGTCTCTGGTGTTTTCCGCTCCGTCCCTTCTCCCTTCTCCCTTCACCTTTTCCCAGTCATGATTCCCCTCTCCCTGCCCCCTTCTCACTCTCAGTCCACAATAGAGATCCATATCAGAATCAGATTTATCATCACTCACATATGTCATGAAATTTGTTTTTTTTTAACAGCAGCAGTATAGTGCAATACATAAAATTACTACAATACTGTGCAGAAGTCGTAAGCACCCTAGCTATGTATACGTGCCAAAGATGTTTGCACAGTAATGTGCAATGACAGATTCACAAACTATGAGCATATGGCATGTATTATTAGTTCCTATCAGCTGGAAAATCCAGTCCAAAGGAGCAAATTCTAACTTTAGATTTGGGGCTTTTTAAAGGGAAGCAACACTACAGAAATCCAGTAGATTTTCAGCAAATGGCAACTGTTGTGGGGTAGTCTTTACAGAGCTCCTGCAGTTTGTTTGCTCTTTGCTAGGTAAATAATTAATTTTAAATAAAAAATTGATGGCAATTTTCTTGCTCAAAAGATGCTGAGAGATGCAAAATAAGACAGGTACCCAGGTCACAGAATGGTCTGTATGTCACTGGGTAACACAACAGGCTACTGCTTTCACTCTGGCTCTGACCCACATGGAAGTAATCAAATAAGAGCGAAAGCAGTTGCTGGGGAAGAAACGGACAGCCCAGCATAAGTGTGCAATTTTTATTTAGAGGAAGCAAGAGGATTCCTCTGTGAAAATCAAGTCTTGGGTAGCCAATAGGTAAGAGTCCTTCATATCACAGTAAAAGAGTGAGTGTCAGATAAACGTTTCATTTAAATATCATCTAAAGGGTAGAAAGAAGTTTTCATTGTGATGCCCAGGCAACAGAGGATCAGGTTCCAGGGGACACAGGATCTGTTTCTCTCACTTGTGTGCTGCAAGGTGTGATTCAGTGCCCAATCATCTCCACCCACCTCGTCAATGACTTTCCCTCCATCAGAAGTTCAGAAGTAGGGAAGTCCGCTGATGAGTGCACAATATTCAACACCATTCACAACTCCTCAGATAATGAAACAATCCACATCCAAATGCAGCAGGATCTGGACAATATCCACTGCGGGCTGATGGGTAGCAAATAACATTCAACACACACAAGTACCAGGCAATAGCAAAATCCAACAAGAGAACAAACAGCTACTACCCCATGACATTCCATGATATTACCATCACAAGAAGCCTTCAATATCCTAGGCATTACAGAGCTGTGAGAGAGGAGTTGGCCAGAATTGGTTGGAAAAGAACACTGGTGGGATTGACGGTAGAGCAGCAATATCTGGAATTTCTGGGAGCAATTTGGAAGGCACAGGATATATATATTCCAAAGAGGAAGAAGTATTCAAATGGAAAGATGACACATCTGTGGCTAACAAGAGAAGTCAAAGCCAACATAAAAGCCAAAGAGAGTGCATATAATAGAGGAAAAATTAATGGGAAGTTAGAGGATTGAGAAGCTTTTAGAAACCAACAGAAGGTAACTAAAAGAAGTTACTATGAAGGTAAAGATAGAATATGAAAGTAAGCTAGCCAATAATATGAAAGAGGATGCCAAAACTTTCCTCAGATACAAAAGGTGTAAAAGAGAGGCGAGAGTGGATATCGGACCACTGGAAACGATGCTGGGAGGGAGTAATGGGGGATAACAAACTGGCAATGAACTGAAAATGCATTTTGCATCACTGTGGAAGACAACAGCAGTACAGTGGAAGTTCCAGGTGTCAGGGGTCATGAAGTGTGTGAAGTCGCCATAACGAAAGAGAAGGTCCTTGGGAAACTGAAAGCTCTAAAGGTAGATTAATCAGATGGATTAGATGTTGTACATCCCAGAGTTCTGAAAGAGGTGCCTGAAAAGATCATGGAGGCATTAGTAATGATCTTTCAAGAGTCACTAGATTCTGGAATGGTTCTAGAAGACTGGAAAATTGCAAATGCCACTCCATTCTTCAAGAAGGGAGGGAGGCAGAAGAAAGGAGACTATAGGCCAGTTAGTCTGACCTCAGTGGTTCGGAAGATATTATTAAGGATTGGGTCTCAGGGTTACTTGGAGGCACATGATAAAATAAGTTGTAGTCAGCATGGTTTCCTGAAGGGAAAATCTTGCCTGACCAAACTGTTAGAATTCTGTGAAGAAGTAACATGCAGGATAGACAAAGGAGAATTGGTTGATATTGTGTACTTGGTCTTGACAAGGTGCCATACATGAGGCTGCTTAACAAGCCACGAGCCCATGGTATTATAGGAAAGATTCTAGCATGAATAAAGCAATGGCTGATGGGCAGGAGGCAAAGAGTGGGAATAAAGAGAGCCTTTTCTGACTGGCTGCCGGTGACTAGTGGTGTTCCACAGGGGTCTGTGTTGGGATGAATTATTTTTACGTTATATGTCAATTATTTGAATGATGGAATTGATGGCTTTGTTGCAAAGTTTGCAGATGATATGAAGATAACTGGAGGAGAAGGTAGTTTTGAGGAAGTAGAGAGGCTGCAGAAGGACTTCGACAGATTAGGAGAATGGGCAAAGAAAGGGCAGATGGAATACAGTGTTGAGAAGTGTATGGTCTTGCACTTTGGTAGAAGAAATGAAAGGATTAACTATTTTCTAAATGGAGAGAAAATACAAAAGCCTGAGGCACAAATTAAGTCCTTGTGCAGGTTTCCCTAAAGGTTACTTTGCAGGTTGAGTCTGTGGTGAGGAAGGTAAATGCAATGTTAGCATTCATTTCAAGAGGACTAGAATATAAAAGCAAGGATGGAATGTTGAAACCTTATAAAGCACTGGTGAGGCCTAACTTGGAGTATTGTGAGCAGTTTTGGACTCCTTCTTTTAGAAAGGATGTGCTGAAATGGGACAGGAATCAAAGGAGGTTCCCGAAAAAGATTCCAGGATTGAATGGCTTGTCATACGAAGAGCTTCTGATGGTTCTGGGCCTGCATTGACTAGAATTCAGAAGAATGAGGAGTGACCTCACTGAAACTGATTGAATAGTGATCGAATGGTGAAAGGCCTTCACAGAGTGGATGTGGAGTGGATGTTTCCTATGTTGGGAGAGGCTAAGACCAGAGGACACAGCCTCAGAATAGAGTGGTGTCCTTTTAGAATGCAGATGAGGAGGAATTTCTTTAGCCAGAGAGTGGTGAATCTGTCCAATTCTTTGTCACAGGCAGCTGTGGAGGCCAAGTCTTTATGTATATTTAAGGCAGAGATTGCTAGAATTCTTGATTGGTCAGGGCATGAAGGGATACAGGGAGAAGGCAGGAGATTGGGGCTAAGAGGAAAATTGTATCGGCTATGATGAACTGGCAGTGTAGACTCAAATGGCCTAATTCTGCTTCTATATCTTATGGTTTTACCTGTAACAAGAGACTGAACTGGAGTAGCCATGTAAATAATGTGGCTACAGGAACAAGTCTGAGGCGAGGAATCCTGCAGCAAGTAACTTATCTCTTCATTCTCCAGCTACGATGCAACGATGAGGCCACTCAGAGGGTGGAGGGGCAGCCCCTTATGTTCCATCTGGGTATCCTCCAACCCATCGGCATGAATATTGATTTCTCCTTCCCCCTTCCCTCTTCTTCTATTCCCCACTCTGGCCTCTTACCTCTTCTCCTTACCTACCCTTCATTTCCTCTAATGCCCCACCTTCTTCTCTTTCCCCCATGGTCCACTCTCCTCTCCTATCAGATTCCTTCTTCCCTTGTATTTGACCTTTACCTTTCCCACCCATCATGCTTCATCTATCACCTTCTAGCTAGTCCTCCTTCCTCACTCCCCCCTCCTCGCCACCGTTTATTCTGGCATCTTCTCCCTTCTTTTCCAGTCCTGAAGAAGGGTCTTTGCCCTAAACATCGACTGTTTATTCAAATCCATAGATATGTTGCGTTCCTCCAGCATTTTGTGTGTGTAACTTCCCAGCATGTATGCCATCTACAACCCTCAAGTCAGGAGTGTGATGGGAATACCCTCTGGTTGTCTGGATGCATGCAGCACCCCACCCACAACTACTTATTCACTCTAGCATCGACAATGAGTAGCACAGAAGTTTGCACCGTCTACAGGATATACTGTAACAACTCACCAAGACTCCTTAGACAGCACCTCCACCTGGAGGTCATCCTCTAAGCCACGCACCATTCCAGCTTGGAAATCTGTCACCATTCCATCATCATTACTGGGTTAAAGTTCTACCTACAACACTATAGGCATGTAAACACACTTTGAGGACTGCAGTAGTTTAAGAAGGCAGCTCGCCATTCCCTTCTCAAGGGCAATTAGAGATGGGCAAATAATTGCTGACTCAGCCTGCCAAACTCTTATCCCTTGAGTGAATAATAAAGTAGAACCTTACAGAATCTTGAGAAATTCAGAATCAAACACTCTTACAGCTTTTGCTTATTAGCCATTGTGAAAACTATAGATAAATTTTCCAAAAAATTTTGCTGTGACTCACCAAGTTCCTCAAATTTATTTCTAATTAAACTATTACTTTTTATAGATTTTCACGGTTAAGCTAAAATAAATTGAACTATTGGAACAGAGGAATATAGATCTGCATCAGAGACCGCTAAAAGTAGCAAGACAAGAGAACAAAGGATCAAAGAAAGCACATGGAGTACTTGCCTATAGTTTTTAAAACTTATTAGTAAGAATGTCATAATAGGCCTGGTGGGTGACGAGTGGGCATCTGAGGGAATATGGAGACACAGACCCACTGAGTAGAGAGCAGGAGTCTGGGAGAGTCGGGATACAGTGGCCCCAATCACCATCAAGTTCTGGCTGTACCAAAGTGTGACATCACAAGATAACAGGTAGAAGATTGGCCAAGGGATTTAAATCAAGGAATGTTAGTACAGCTAAGAAATACATGTTTGAAATAATTACACACAAATTCATTCATTAAATGGGACACAGAAGCTGGCAGGTGATGTATTTTAGCTAACAAAAATGTGATAACTGGTAAAAGTCATTATAGTTAACATCGACCACATGTGGAGTTTGAGGAACTTCAGTTTCAAAGTTCAAAGTAAATTTATTATCAAAGTACATACATGTCACCATATACAACCCTGAGGTTCATTTCCTTGTGGTCATACTCAATAAATCCAATAACCATAATAGAATCAATGCAAGACCACACCAACAGGGCATACAACTAGTGTGCAAAAGAGAACAAACTGTACAAATACAGAAAGAAAAAAGAAATAATAAGTAAATTCACAATAAATATCAAAAACATGAGATGAAGAGTCCTTGAAAGTGAGTTTATAGATTGTGGCAACATTTCAGTGAATGGGGAAAGTGAAATTGAGTGACGTTATCCCCTTTGGTTCAAGAGCCTGATGATTGAGGGGTAATAACTGTTCCTGAACCTGGTGGTGTGGCAGGGAGGACTTTACCCCCGATGGACTGTGCTCTGTGCACTACCTTTTGTAGGGTTTTCCATTCAAGGGCATTGGTGTTTCCATACCAGGCTGTGATGCAGCCTGTCAATATACTGTCCACCAAACAGCTATGTGAGTTTCACCAACAAGAGAAAATCTGCAGATGCTGGAAATCAAAGTGATGCACACAAAATGCTGGAGGAACTCAGCAGGCAAGGCAGCCAAGAAGAGAACTGGGAAAGCCAGGAAGGGCCATGAAAAGCCCATTGGCAAGTAGAATTAATGAGAATGCCAAGGTACTCGATACATACATCAGGAGCAAGAGGATAACGAAGGAGAGGGAGAAACCATGCAAGGATAAAGGGGGGAAGATTTGCTTGGATGTGAAGGATGTAAGTGTGATCCTAATGAGTACTTTAGATCAGTATTTACCATGGAGAACGACTTGGAGAGTAAGGAGATCAGTGCCGAGAATATTAATATAAGAGGGGTGATTGATAAGTTCATGGCCTAAGGTAGAAGGAGTCAATTTTAGAAAACGAGGGTGTCTTGGACCTTCAGGTGGTCCACAGCAGGGCTGATTGATAAGTTCGTAGCCTAAGGTAGAAGGAGATAAGTTATACAGCTCTTGTTACATACAAGTGCAGTTCAACTCGTTGAGTGATAATGCAGGAAGTTTGAAGTTAATAACTCATCTCCTTCTAACTTAGGCCATGAACTTATCAATCACCCCTGCTGTGGAGCACTTCTAGAAAGAAGGGATCCGTACGTTCCACGACCGCTGGACTAAGTGTGTATATGAAAAATAAATATGCTAGGTTTTCTAAAATTGACTCCTTCTACCTTAGGCCACGAACCTATCAATCACCACTCATACTAAGGCATTTTGAAGAAAAGGAGGAGGGAGTTTTAAAGAGCATTTAGGTGGATAAACCCCCAGTTATTGAGAGAGGCAATATTACTGGGGACTTGACCAATATCTTTGTGTCCTTTCTAGCCACAGGTGAGGTCCTAGAAGACTGGTGAATGGCAAATGTTGTTCCATTTGTTGGAAACCACCATCTTTTTTAATAATACTTTTTATAAGATTTGTCTTTTTGTTTGTTTGACTGTAATCTAAAATAATCTGAAATCTTGAAACTAAGACTGCTCTCTATTTTTGACTCCCAGAAGAACCATAAGGATCAGAAATTAAACAGAGATCCAACACATTGTTCAACAAGGAAACCAGGAATAATCCTGGAAACTATAGATCAGTGAGTCTCACATCAGTGGTGGGAACGTTACTGGAGAGAATTCTTAGGAAAAGGATTTATAAGCATTTGGAAAACCATGGCCTAATTAGGGAGAGCCAGCATGGCTTTGTGCAGGGTAAGTCTCGTCTTACTAACTTGATAGATTTTCTTGATGATGTGATGCAGGTGAATGATGATGAGCTGTGGATATTGTCTACATGGATTTTAGTGAGGTTTTTGACAACGCACTCATGGCAGGCTCATCCAGAAGATTAAGATGCATAGGATCGATGGTGAATTGGCTAATTGGATTCAGGACTGGCTTGCCCATAGAATACAGAGGATGGTGGTTGAAGGGACTTACTCAAGCTGCAGGGCTGTGATTAGTGGTATTCCACAGGGATCTGTACTGGGACCTCTGCTGTTTGTGATTTATGTTAATGATCTGGATGAAATTGTATATCCTAACTAAGTGATTTACATTAATGATCTGGATGAAATTGTAAATGGTAAGTAAATGTAGTTGGTAAGTTTGCAGGTACTGCAGTGATCGGTGGCATTGTGGATAGCGTGGATGACTGGCAAAGAATACAAAAGGATATAGGTCTGTTGCAGATATGGGCAGAGAAATCGCTAATTAAGTTTAACCCAGCCAAATATGAAGTGTTGCACCTTGGTTGATCAAAAGTAAAGTGATAGTATGCTGTTATGGGCAAGATCCTTAGCAGTGTTGATGAGCAGTTGGATCTTTGGGTCTAAGTTCATAGCTCCTTGAAAGTAGCTACACAGGTTGATAGGGTGGTTAAGAAGACATGTGGCATGCTTGCCTTTGTTAATTGAAGGACTGAGATCAATAGTCAGGCCACATCTGGAGAATTGCATACAGTTCTGGTCACCCCATTATAGGGAGGATCTTGAGACTTTGGAGAGGGTGCAGAAGAGATACAGACCATAAGACCATAAAACATAGGTGCAGAATTAGGCCATTTGGCTCATCAAGCCTGCTCTGCCATTCAATCATGGCTGATCC
Organism: Mobula hypostoma; assembly: GCF_963921235.1. Classification (NCBI taxonomy): domain Eukaryota; kingdom Metazoa; phylum Chordata; class Chondrichthyes; order Myliobatiformes; family Myliobatidae; genus Mobula; species Mobula hypostoma. The sequence goes on from NC_086106.1 coordinate 90,072,662, forward strand.
TTTTTTTCCCCTCCTCAGCCCCACTCCCTGGCCTTCTCCCTGTAAACTTGGATGCCATGGCCAATCAAGAAACTATCAATCTCCACCTTAAATGCACCCAATGACCCAGCTTCCACAGCTGCCTGTGGTAACAAATTCCATAAATCCACCACCCTCTGGCTAAGGAAATTTCTCCGCATCTCTGTTTTAAATGGACAACTCTCTATCTTGATGCTAAACTCTCCCATCATGGAAAACATACTCTGTCTAGGCCTTTCAACGTTCAAAAGGTTTCAATGAGATCCGACCTCATCCTTCTATATTCCAGCGAGTACGGAGCCAGAGCCAGAGCCATCAAACATTCCTCATATGATAACCTTTTCATTCCCGGAATCATCCTTGTGAACCTCCTCTAAAACTTCTCCAATACCAGCACATCTTTTCTTAGATAAGGAGCTCAAAATTGTTCACAGTACTCAAGGTGAGGCCTCACCAGTGCCTAATAAAGCCTCAGCATCACATCCCTGCGCTTGTATTCTAGACCTTTTGAAATGAATGCTCACATTGCATTTGCCTTCCTCACCACCAACTCAACCTGCAAGTTAACCTTTAGGGTGTTGCGCATAAGGACTCCCAAGTTCCTATGCATCTCAGATTTTTGGATTTTCTCCCCATTTAGAAAATAGTCTGCACATTTATTTCTTCTAGCAAAAAGCAAGACCATGCATTTTCCAACACTGTATTTCATTTGCCACTTTCTTGCCCATCCTCCCAATCTGTCTAAGTCCTTCTGCAGCCTTCCTGTTTCCTCAACAATACCTGCCCTCCTCCAATCTTTGTATCATCTGTAAACTTGACAACAAAAACATCTATTCCATCATCTATATCATTGAATACAGCATAAAACGAAGCGGTCCCAACACTGTCCCCTTCAGGACACCACTCGTCACTAGCAGCTAACTAAAAAAGGATCCTTTTGTTCCCACTCGCTACCTCCTATCAATCAGCCAATGCTCTAACCATGTCAGTGAAACACATCGGTTTCCTTGGCTACGTAAGTCTAGGAAAGACAACTTCCGGCCCCGCCAAACTCATGAGATTGAGGTGTGCTTGATCTCACCCCAAACCTCAATTTGTGTGGATGCTGTGTCATTTGCTATCCTGTTAAGAATTAGTGCCACAAAATAGCAAACAGTACACTGCATACGATTAAAGGAATTATATTTATGAATCTTAACTGAAGGGTTAGTAAAGAATAACAAAAAGAAAAGGGCTGTTTTTAATTAAACAGTCAAACGTGCACAAGTTGGAGCTCATCTTGAACTTCCCTGTCACCCATGCGCTGGGCTTGCAGTCAACATGAAAGCACACACCACCTTCCAAATGTCGCTCACAATCCATCTCGAATAAACGGGTCCCACTAGTCATTTGCTACGACCGGTTCTCCCCAGTGTCTTCTCTCTTCATCTCCTCTCGAACAAAAAAAACCTCAAGCTCAACCATATTGTCCCTCACCAAGAAAACCTCCCACTAATTGGATGACACACATTCCACAACCTCCCTTACCTTCAACAATAATCCAAACAGGCTGAAAGCAGAAAAGCAGCTCTTACAGAGCTGCTAAATTAAGTACCTTCAACATAAAGTAAGGATGTGAACCTGGGCATTACACCAGCAACTTTCCTGCAATACCATGGAATCTTAACTTGGTAAGCAGCCTCTTGTATGGCACCTTGTCAAAGGCCATCTGAAAATCCAAATATACAACATCCACTGTATCCCTTTTATCTATCCTACTTGTAATCTAGTCAGAGAATTCCATCAGGTTCGTTCATGCAAGATTTTCCTTTAAGAAAACCATGCTGACTTTGTCCTATCTTGTCCTGTGCCACCAGGTACTCCAGAATCTTATCCTTAACAACTGACTCCAACATCTTCCTAACCACTGAGATCAGGCTAACTGAACTATAATTTCCCTTCTGCTGCCTCTCTCCTTTCTTAAAGAGTGGAGTGACATTTGCAATTCTCCAGTCCTCCAGAACCGTGCCAGAGTTCAATGACTCTTCAGAGATCATTACTAATACCTCCACAAGCTCTACCGCTACCTCCTTCAGAACCCTAGGGTGCAGTTCATCTGGTCCGGGCAACTTATGCACTTTTAGGTCTTTCAGCACCTTCTCCCTGGTATAATAACTGCACTCACTTCTCCTCCTGCACACCCTTCAACATCTGGCACACTGCTGGTATCTTTCACAATGAAGACTAATGCAAAATTCTCATTTAGTTCATCTACCATCTCCTTGTCCTCTGTTATTACTTCTCTGATTTACCAGGATGCTACCTAGATTAGAGGGCATCTGCTATTACGAAAGGCTGGATAAACTTGGATTGTTTTTGCTGAGCTGCGGAAGCTGAGGGCAGATCTGACAGAGGTTTATAAGACATTGACAGGCATAACGAGAGCAGACAGAGAGTATCTTTTTCCCAGGGTTGAACTGTCTTCTAGCAGAGGGGGCATTTAAGGTGAGAAGGGGTAATTTTAAAAGAGAGAAGCCAACCAGAGGAGAGGCGGCACTTGATCTGGTATTGGGAAATGATCCTGGTCAGGTGTTAGATCTTTCAGTGGGAGAGCATTTTGGAGGTGGGGATCACAATTCTATCTTCTTTACCATAGCGCAGGAGAGGGATAGGAGCAGACAATTTGGTAAAACATTTAGTTAGGGTAGGGAGAAATATGAAGCTATTAGGCAGGAACTTGGGAACATAAATTGGGAGCAGATGTTCTCAAGGAAATGCACGACAGAAACGTGACAAATTTGCGTGGCATTTTGCATAGATTTGTTCCATTGAGGTGGGGAAAGGATGGTAGGGTAAAAAAACCATGGTGTACAAAGGATGTGGAAAATCTAGTTAAGAAGAAAAGCTTATGAAAAGTTCATGTAACTAGGTATTGATAGAGTTCTAGAAAATTACAAGGTTACCAGCATGGAGCTTGAGAATGAAATTAGGAGAGCTAGAAGGGGCCATGAGTAGGCCTTGGCAAGCAGGATGAAGGAAAACCCTAAGGCATTCTACAAGTATGTGAAGAGCAAGAAGATGAGTCGTGTGGGAATAGGACCAATCAGGTCATAGTGGAAATGAGTGCATGGAGTCGGAGGAGGTAGCAGAGGTACTTATTGAAAGTGAACAGAACCTTGGCAATTGTGGAGATGACTTACAGTGGACTGAAATGCTTGAGCATATAGACATTAAGAAAGATGATGTGCTGGACATTTGACAAGCATTAAGTTAGATAAGTTGCTGGGACCGGACGAGCTATGCCCCAGGCTACTGTGGGAAGTGAGAAAGGAGATTGTTGGGCCTCTGGTGATGATCATTGCATCATCAAAGGGACAGGAGAAGTACCAGCGGATTGGTGGGTTGTAAATGTTGTTCTCTTGTTCAAGAAAAGTAGAGCTAACCCAGGAAATTATAGGCCAGTGAGTCTTGATTCAGTGGTGTGCAAGTTGTTGGAGAAGATCCTGAGAGGCAGGATTTATGAGCATTTGGAGAGACATAATCTGATTAGGGCTAGTCAGCATGGCTTTGTCAAGGGCAGGTCGTGACTTATTAGCCTGACTGTATTTTTTTAGGATGTAACAAAACACACCGATGAAGGTAGAACAGTGGATGTAGTGTATATGGATTTCAACAATTCATTTTATAAGGTTCCCCATGCAAGGCTCATTCAGAAAGTAAGGAGGCATGGGATCTAATGAGACCTTGCTTTGTAGGTTTAGAATTGGCTTGCCCACAGAAGGCAAAGGGAGGTTGTAGCTGGTTCGTATTCTGCATGGAGGTCGGTGACCAGTGGTGTTCCTCAGGGATTTGTTCTGAGACCCTTCCTCTTTGTGATTTTAATAAGTGACCTGGATGAAGAAGTAAAAGGGTGGGTTAGTAATTTTGCTGATGACACAAAGGTTGGGGGTGTTGTGGATAGTGTGGAGGGCTGTCAGAGGTTACATTGGGACATTGATAGGATGCAGAACTGGGCTGAGAAGTGGTAGATCGAGTTCAACCCAGATAAATGTGAAGTGGTTCATTTTGCTAGGTCACATTTGAAAACAGAATATAGTATTAACGGTAAGACTCTTGGTGGTATGGATGATTAGAGAGATCATGGGGTCCGTGTCCATAGGACACTCAAAGCTGCAGGGCAATTTGATAGTGTTGTTAAGAAGGCGTATGGTGTGTTGGCCTTCATCAACCGTGGGATTGCGTTCAAGGGCCGTGAGGTAATGGTACAGTATACAAGACGTGGTCAGACCCCACTTGGAGTACTGTATTCATTTCCGATCACCTCAGTACAGGAAGGATGTGGATACTATAGAAAGAGTGCAGAGCAGATTTACAAGGATGTTGCCTGGATTGGATTGGTTGTGGGTAACTATGCGAAGTGTTGCTCTACTAAACTGTGAATGGAAAAAAAAAGAAATAGCAGCATATTTAATACTTTGCACCAGTCTTCATGACGATGGACACTGCAAACATCACAATTATAATAGCTGAGCTCGTTTCAAAAAGATGGAAATAACTATCCATATAATGACAGACAAATTATTGAAAAAAACTAATGGGAATAAAGGCAGACAAGTCAGCAAGACCTGATGTCCTGCAAGCAAAGGTTTTAAAATAAGTGGCTATAGAAATAGCAGAGCCAGGATGATGTTTGGCAAAAAATATCCTGTTCAGGAAAGATACCCATGGATTGGAAAAACATGAATGTGACTCTTGTTCAAGAAGAGGAAGAGAAAATGGAAAACTCTGGGGCTGTTAGCTTTTTGGGAAGATACTGGAGGCTACATTTAAGGAAGCAATAGCTAGTCACTTAGAAAAGCTTAATGCAATTAAACCAAGTCAACATTGTTTAATGAAATGGAAATCAAGTTTGACCTATATCTTAACGTGCTTTGAAAGCTAAAAAAGTAGAGCTGATAGAGAGGAATCTGTAGATATTGTACAATTGGAATTCCAGTGGGCATTTGATAACATGCCACCATTATGCATAAGCTGAGATGTCCAAGAAGGAAAGCTGTTAAAATTGATTGGATAACCACTCTTCAATCCAAGACAGAACATTGGAATAAATAAGTTATTGGTGGAATGCCTCAAATAGCCCTCCATTATTTGTTATTTATATTAATATGTTGGAGGAGTTATCTGTTTGCTGATGGCACAAGAATATAGATGGGAGTGCATGTTACAAAGAGGATATTTGGATTTTGCAACAGGAAGTAGGTAGAATGAGTAGGTGACACTTGGCAAATGGAGTTTCGTGTAGGGAAGTGTGAGGTCATGTACTTCAGTGGGAGAAATCAAAAGGCAAACTACAGAGAAAGCAAATGAGTGAAGTACAGAGTGGGACCAGACTTTCTTTTATTTAAAACATAAGAGTTAGCATGTGGATACGGAAAATAATGACCAGCAGCATATTGGCCTTCATTATTTGAGGAATTGAGAGGAAATATTACCATTGTACTGGGTACTGGTGATTTTGCATCTGGTATACTATATACAGTTTTATTACCCTTAAAGAAAGATTTATTGACCATCTGGAAGAGATTCACAATGTTACTTTCTGAAATAAGAAGGCTGTCTAATCACGAATAGCTAAAAAAATTAATTCTGTCCTTTTATGTTTGTAAGAATGCAAGATGATCTAATTGACACATGACCAGGTAGATGTTAAGATGTTTGCAACAGTAGCAGAGTCTCAAACTAGGGCCCAATGCTACAAAATAAGTGGACAGTCATTTAAATCTGAAGTACATAGGAATTTCATCTCACAGAGTGAACCTCTGGAATTCTCCAGCCTAAAGGGTTGCAAAGGCTGGATCACCAAAGGATTTAAAGAGAAAGTAGGTAAATTATTGAAAGATTTAAGGAATAAAAGGATTTGAAACTGTCAAACAAGAGTCAGGGCAGATCAACAATGACCCTATTGAATAACTGAGGGGAGGGGGGCACTTAAGGGACCAGCCAAGTGTCCTCCTCCTACTGGTGTCTTGTTCTGTACATTCTAGTGTGCCACAACTGTGTAAAGCACCAGTTAGGCCACAAGCAGAGTACCATTGACTTACAAGGATATTGCTTGATATGGAGGTTTAATTAAGAAGAAAGACTGGGAAAACTCAAAATTGTTTTCTTTGGAATAAAGAAGATTGGGGAAATTTTTAATGAAGGTGTATAAAAGGATTGATCAAAGTGATTAGGAAGAATCAATTCAGCTTGGTGAGTGCTACTAAGTGACAGGTAACTGGCATCCATTATTTGAAAGAACAGTTGAGGCATAAACCTTAGTATGAGGACTTGATGGGCCATAATCTACAAAATTATAGATTAAGAACTGAGAAGTTGAATTAATTTCAATAGTTCCTTTCTTCTTGGCATGAAAGTGATGAGCGTCTTTACGGTAAATTTCTATGATACTTTGACTCAGTTCTCATTATTAGTAATTTGGAAGAGTTTGTAAGATTTTATAATGCATTGAAATTCTTTTACAGCAACATTATAAATGCTGTAATTTGCCAGTTTCTGAAGGAAATTAGAGCATTGTTACAGACTTTTACATCAAAACCTTGAGGCATGAGAATTCCCACTCTTTTAATTAGCACAAGTGATTAGCACCATCATCTCTTCCCAGGAAGAGTCACCGCAATTTTGGGCAGATCAATTTTCAGAGCCATAATGGAAGAAGAGCATTGACTGGCAGAGACTACAACAATAGTACTCTCTTACTATTGCCCTCTGAGCTGAGGTCTATTTACGTTGATATTTTTAAAACAGAATATGCTAGAAATACTCAGGAGGTCAGTCCACATCTGTGGGAAGAAAAGCAGTGTTAAAACTTCAGGTTGAAGTTTTGATTAAGCACAGCATCTCTTCCCATGGATATGGCCTGATCTGCTGAATATTTGCAGGGCATTCTACTTTAATTTTACATTTCTAACATCTGCAGTTTCTTTTTATATTTGCACTTGTATTTTGTTGCTTTTTTATGTTTCTGGCACATTCAAATGTTCTCCACAGAAAATATCATGCCAATATAATTGGCATGCTAAAGGTACAAATTTTGTTGTAATTATTATTTGAGAAAATGTATGTCATGGTCATAGTGGACGCTTGATTAGAATGGAAATGCTACAAGTAGAACTCAATGGTAAAACTACTCTTCTGAATGAACACTGGTGCTCTTTCAGTTGGACTGAGTTCCTGGCAAATAAATATTTGATTTGGGATTTTGTTCTGTAACCAGTAGCTGAGGATACAGACGGTTCTGTTTAATATTCTGCAATATTATAGGAAAGCATTAAGGTTCAGCAACACTGTTGGCTTGTCTGACTTTACAACAATTGGACTCCACTCAACCCTGCTGCAGCTGGGGCCTGCTTAAATGCACTTTGTGCCAATGAACAGCATGCTATTCTATAAGTAATATTGGCTCTTATTACACTCGAAAACCTTTTGACATAAACTCAAAGAAGAAAGTCCTAATTAAGTTGAAACCCAAAAGAATCCATAGTAAATCATAGGGCTAAATAAGAAGGTTATAAAAAAAGAGTAACTGTGGGAGGTGTGATGTACAGGGTGGGGGAGTTGTTAAATGGAAGCATGTAGGCATCAGTACTTGTAACCTTGCTGCATCTAATATCCCTTCATCACCTGAATATTAAAATTAAGTATAAACAGATCAGTATTTTTGATGAAGTTAAAATAAGGATGGAAACAATAAATTCCATTTCTAAACAGGTAACGTATTTGCCAGACAAATGTCAAATGAACTTTAATCTTGACTAACAGATATCCTGTTCTAGAATTAATCAAATAATACTGAATTACAATGATGTGCAAATTATGATAGTTTATTCTGCTGCTAAAATACAGGATTATTTAAGTGACAGTCCCCAAAAGGAACACTAAAATGAATCAAGATGAATTATTTGTGAAGGAAGCTTGTGGAATACGCCACTTGTTCAGTCTCAAAAACCACCACAAAATTAACTTTTCTGAAGCACTGTTAAATATTATACTACTCCTCTTCACTCTGACATTACATGTTTCAGAGTTACTCACTGCCTTCTAATTTTTAACAGCTCACTTGATGCCAAAAATCTTCACCTTGGTATTGTTAACTCTCAACCTGATAACTCCACTGTAATCCTGGCCAGTTTCCAAATGTCGCCTCCTCATCTCAAATTATGCACTCTAAATGCTGTTTCCCCATCACATTGCATGCTAACCTATATGGCATCTTGGTTGAGTAATGCCTTAATTTTAAAATACGTATGATGTTACAAATCAGCTTTAATTTTTTCTATAATCTCTTCCATCCTCATCATCATACTGGGTACAGCCACCTCTAATTATTGCTTCTGCTCCACCATTGACTACCGTGCCTTCATTTGCTGGGTCCTCAAGCTCTGGTATTCACTCCTTAAACTTCTCGTCTTCTTTTTCCTACCTGAACATAATCCTCAAGTCTACTTCTATCAGCAAACCTTTGGTCATCTGTCTTAAGTAATGGTTCATATGTCTTTCAGAATGCTTTCCTATGAAATACAGCACTACAGTAACACACACAAAATGCTGGAGGAACTCAGCTGGCCAGGCAGCATCTATGGAAAAAAGTACAATTGATGGTTCAGGCCGAACCACTTTGGCAAGACTGGAGAAAACAAGCTGAGGAGTAGATTTAAAAGGTGGGGGGAGGGGAGAGAGACCCACCAGGTGATAGATGAAACCTGGACAGAGAGGGATAAAGTAAAGAGCAGGGAAGTTGATTGGTGAGAGAGGGAAAAGGAAATGGGAAGTAGAGAAGTTGGGGGGGACATTACCGGAAGTTTGAGAGATCGATGTTCATGCTATCAGGTTGGAGGCTACCCAAATCGAATATAAGGTGTTGTTCATCCAACCTAAGTGTGGCTTTATCATAACAGTGGAGGAGGCCATGGATGGACATATCGGAATGGGAATGGGAAGCAGAATTAAAATGTGTGGCCACTGGGAGATCCTGCTTGTTCTGGCGGACAGAGCGTAGATGTTCAGCAAGGCGGTCTCTCAATCTATGTCAGGACTCACCAATATACAGGAGACCACACCAGGAGCACTGAATCCAGTAATGGACCCCAACAGACTCACAGGACAAGTGTCACCTCACCTGGAAGGACTGTTTAAGGCCCTGGATGGTTTTGAGGGAGGAGGTGTAGGGGTAGGTGTAGCACTTGTTCTACTTGCAAGGATAAGTGGCAGGAGGCCACCCATTTTAATTGCTGTCTGCCTACCTGCCTGTCCTTTCAATACAATGTGTATCCTTGGATATTAAGCTCACAAATACCTGTATGATCTTCTTTCAGCCATGACTCAGTGATGCCCACAAGGTCATACCTGCCAATCTCTAACTGCGCTACAAGATCATCTATCTTATTTTCTATACTGTGCACAATGAAATTTAACATCTTCAGTACTGTAGTCATCACCCTTTTCAATTTTGCCCCTACGTTACACTTCAACTCATCCCACTGACTACAATTTTGCTCAATTATCTGCCTGTCTTTCCTCACAGTCTCACAATATATTGCATCTACTTGCATACCATCTACCTCATCCTCAGCTGTATCACTGTAGTTCCCATTTCCCTGCTCCAGCAAACCTGAAGCTCGCAATTGTCTAGCAAAGGAGCACTGTGTGGACAAAAATTGACATAGGTGGCAACTTACTATCAGCATACTAGGAGCATGGGTAGCAGAGCCAATGTGTATCTGGGTAGGTAAAAAGGCATCTAATTGACTAAAAGAGAATCATATTAAGTGTGAGAAAGATAGAAATTAAGAGCTGATGGGGAAGAAGCAACTTCCTACGATGGGGAGGGGGGAACGCTGTAGATTAGGATGGAGGGCGAGCAGTAGAGGGGAGAGAAGGGAGAGGGGAACATAGAAGTGGAACCACAGAGACACTATGTGCTCGGCAGTATATTACACCACTTCTCTGCCCTTCAACTAGATAATGCCTTCAATGCCAGGTCTCTAATTCCACTTAATCTTCTGGAAAGCAAAAGCCTTGGAATCCTTTATACGGCTGGGTGCTATAATAGTTAGAGTTGTCTGGATGAATTGGCATAAGCCTGACTGCTTTGCTCCTCAGTGTTTATCTTTGGATCTTGGAATAATCAATTTAATTATGTTATTCATATGCAGGTATTCCAATCCTATTAAACTGCAGCTTTTGTATTCTTTGATCAATCCCCTCAACATATGGTTGTGTCAGCAATTTATCTGAATACAATTAAAACATTTGGTCTTCAGGCAGTCTCTGAGGCGCAAGAAAATGTTTAATTTAAAAGATTCATGTCCACATCAAAGCACTTCAGAGTAATTTACATATGAATTATTTTAAAAATATGCTCTGCTTATCAAGCATTCCACGCAAATGACTTTATCGCCATATGAGCACATGAAACAAGATAAACCTTAATTACAAAAGCTGTGTAGTAAGTCATCTTTGAAAGGCACAGCCTACAAAAATGCTAATAAATTGCCAAAATCCCTTATTAGTGGCTGTTCTGGTGATAGAGTAATAATAGCTTTGTAATTGTACTAACTGATTCAGCAAAATGCACTTTACAAGAACAGAAATAAAACTAGAAAATTCCAGAAACGCTTAGCAGATCAGCTACATCTGTGGGGTGAGGAGACGAGCTCATGCTTCAGTTGAAGACCCTTTGTCAGAATTGGGAAGGAGAGGAAAGAAGCTTATTAAGCTGCAGGGAGGGCGGGGGGGGGATATTTCTATTAAAACTGGGCTGACCATGGGAATAAAGTGTAAACAAGGTTATCTGGCCAGTGACCAAATGGGAGCAATTGGCAAGTGAGAACATAGGCAAAACAATACAGGAGTGGAAAAATGCAGAGCAGGAAGATATGCTGGGCAGATCAGACTGGGCATGTCCTGCTTCTCCAAACTGAAAAAGAATATGAACAATATGAGCCAATATCACAGATAATGACTGATACAAAGTACTTAAGTTATCTGAAGTCATAGAATTCAATACTGAGTCCAGAAGCTGCAATGTGCCTGAATCGAAGATAACTTTCTACTCCTTAAGAATTTGTGTTGAATCTCAGTGTAACAGTGCGGCCTGACCTGATGGAAGTATTTTCTGTTTTTATTCTGATTTCCAGGATCTGCAGTTAAAAAAAAAATCATTTCCCATTCAGTTTTGTTCAGTGAATCAGCCCAATGAATTAAAAAAAACTCAGAATTTCTTCCTAAACAACTAAAATCCAAAAGAACCCGTTCCTCCTTGCATTAAAAATCTATTCTATTGCAGCTAAAAAGTACTGCGAGGTCCGATGGCTGGACATGCACCTTCTGATGACATAATGATGAAGATTTCCCTGCATGTGACTTCTGTGCCCCATCACATAATCTTTGCGTGGGTTATTAATTGGAAATAATCATATGAAATCAGAGTTGTAGCAGAAAGTGCAGGCATCCAGGTTGTTCTGTTACAAAACCAAACCTGTAACCTTGAATGTTTCTGTGCACCATTTATTGTTGATACAGTCCATCTACTGAGCTGTGATTAATAAGAACAGGAATGATACAACCATGATTGAATGGCAAATGTCAGGTCTTGCAAGTGAACACACTTCTGGTTTATTATCCTTAGCTGTGCCAGTTATGAATGATTGAAGATCCTTGTATTAGAATGCTGAAATTAACCAGCACTGCCTTCTCCTGAATGAAACGCTACAAATTAGAGCAGCTAGTTTCAGGACTTTCAAGCATTTATCAAAAGCAACACAGACCTCAACTTTTATCCTTCAGGGTCTTATCAAGTTAACATCAGGGTATGTATTTAATAAGCTTAAAATCATGTAAAACTATCAGTGAGGTCATATATATAATAATCAAAAAAGCAACAATTTCATTATTTTTGCCTGAGCAACAAGGTAACACATAATCATGGTGTTTGTTGATTTTCCAAACAAAACATAACCTATGATAAAGACAGACCAATAAAAGGTCAACTGCTCCAATCATTCTGTACATTAATCATCAGAATCCATATAATATATGCTGTGATTTCAAAGCCAGTTCAAAGAAAAACATAATTCTAGAAGTTTCACAACACACAACTCCTTCCTATCCACACTCCTACTACAATTGGTCATTAGATAGTTCCAGGAAATATTAATGACAATTACCTAACATTCTTGTAGGAAGGAGGGGAGGGAACGTCGACTTAGACCATGATCAGAGGCCTGCATCGGACATTTTCATGCCTTACAAGGTGCAAATCCTTGTAGGAAAACAGATGGTAAATTTTAGGAAATAATAACTGACAACTTAAATTATATTAAAACAAGCTGAAGAAAAACAAGACTAAAGTTTAAGAAAGCTTAAGTATTACTAAAATTGAGAAAGGACTTCTTAAATTTTGGGTGCAAGAAATTGGATCATGGCAGTGCCCAAATTCAAAGCCATTGCCTGGCATAAACACAATTTTGTCATGAAACTGCTTGACTCAATTTTGACAAAGATAATGGAATATACAGCATAGCAATCTGCTGGAAAGGTGGTTGCATTTCTCAAATGAACAGAAGAGTAATAACCCTTACAGATCTTAACAAAAATAAATTGTGGTGTAAATCAGATGCAAGTCATGAGGACTGGGTTTGGGTTTGGGTTTGGGTTTAAGGAAATGAGCATTGCCAGTGGATGGATCCACAACACAGGCCACAGCGTTGGCACTTGCTGTTCCAGTAATAGTCAGCACATTGTCTCCGGTGAGGCAGCGCATCAGGCATCTCTGTTTACCAGAAGCCCCTGATGCTCTGATCAGATGCCTCCTTGAGCTGTGAAAGACTGGAAAATATTTTAGTGATCGCCACATGATGTTCTTGGCTCTGAAGTTGAATTTGCTAAATTGCTGGCAGCATGTGAAAGCTGAGAAAATATGGGTGTGAGACTTGAATCTGAGGTTCTAAAAGTATGGTCAAGCTATGTATTTCACTAATAAGTTTTTATGGATGACTGGTGGGGGTCTAGTGCATGGAGCAGTATTTTGGGGGGCAGTGCTTCCATTAATGTAATATGGCAATTAATATGCTTTCACTGATGCTAAAGTATGTCCAGTGCTCATGGAATCACAACCAGTCAAAATTCCATAAAGTCTTCCTCACTCCTCGGAATCACATTTTACCTTCTGCTGGGGAGAATTTATGGACGGGTTTGATTTATGTTGTAGTTGCCACTCATGATATTAGCCCTCTGTTGAGCAATGCAGCCAATGATCAGACAACATCCACTCCCCATCCTATTCCTCTTTGAACTTATCCCTACCTCAGTTCCTACTCCGTCTACTTAATCTAATCAAACATATCTACACTTCTTTAAACCTTGCTGGCCTCTTCAATCCTCACCTACTTTTCCTCTATGTTCCTTTAAAGGAAAATTGCAATGCAATATTGGCTAGTTCTTTACAGCAGGTATTTTTGGGGAATCCTGGGTAAGCCAAGAACATAATAAAGGAGCTTTCCCAAACTGTATAATTGCAAAGACAACCTAGAAAAAATACTTCGCCGGAAAGGTGTATGACCTGCATGAGAGCACAGCACCTGCCCTGACAGCATGCCTGTATATGACAACCTTGCCAAGTTCCTGCTCTAGTTAGCCATTAATTAATCTGTAAAACAGATTGAACTATTATACTGTACTATTCAAAGCATCAAAACACCAAGAGTTATCCCTGCACTTTGGACACCAAAGCATCCCTAACACTAACCTCAGGTGCAATGCTATATGCTGGAACAATAGATCACTTTAGAGGGCATTTGCTGCATATCTGGCTGAGCTGATAACCACTGCACTAATGAACAGATATTTGTACATCACACAGCTGACTTTTACACTGATCTAACATTTGCATCACATTCTGGAATATAATTTCTATTGTCTATTCCTACTCCAGTCTACACCTTTCAAATACATGAGACTATAGGCTCATGTTACTCCAGCCAGCAACAGTGGTCTTCTCCAGTCCCTCCCCTTCCTCACAACTATATCCATGTTACAACTAAGCATTTCTTCATCCACCTGCAATTCTAAGCTGGTTGTTCTGAGGATGACGTACAATATAGGATTTCATGAGCAGGAATGAGGTGTTGCTAAAGTAAAGGGACAATGACCCCTGTTCTCTCTGCTTGTTGTTAAAGCTGATCTGTGGATGCATGATCTGCTTCATAATCATTCTAGCAGGTGCCCTGAACTGCCAGTTGGGTTCAGCTATTATGGAAGGTATACCTGGTTGCTTCCATTACCAGGAATGGTATCTTGAGATCACATTTATTTCTGCATCCCAGTCCCTGGAAGCCACTTTCATAATGTGTGACATACATCAAAGTTGCTGGTGAACGCAGCAGGCCAAGCAGCATCTATAGGAAGAGGCGCAGTCGACGTTTCAGGCCGAGACCCTTCGTCAGGACTAACTGAAGGAAGAGTGAGTAAGGGATTTGAAAGCTGGAGGGGGAGGGGGAGATGCAAAATGATAGGAGAAGACAGGAGGGGGAGGGATAGAGCCGAGAGCTGGACAGGTGATAGGCAAAAGGGGATACGAGAGGATCATGGGACAGGAGGCCTAGGGAGAAAGATGGGGGGGGGTGACCCAGAGGATGGGCAAGAGGTATATTCAGAGGGACAGAGGGAGAAAAAGGAGAGTGAGAGAAAGAATGTGTGCATAAAAAGGAGTAACAGCTGGGGTACGAGGGGGAGGTGGGGCCTAGCGGAAGTTAGAGAAGTCAATGTTCATGCCATCAGGTTGGAGGCTACCCAGACGGAATATAAGGTGTTGTTCCTCCAACCTGAGTGTGGCTTCATCTTTACAGTAGAGGAGGCCGTGGATAGACATGTCAGAATGGGAATGGGATGTGGAATTAAAATGTGTGGCCACTGGGAGATCCTGCTTTCTCTGGCGGACAGAGCGTAGATGTTCAGCAAAGCGGTCTCCCAGTCTGCGTCGGGTCTCACCAATATATAAAAGGCCACATCGGGAGCACCGGACGCAGTATATCACCCCAGTCGACTCACAGGTGAAGTGATGCCTCACCTGGAAGGACTGTTTGGGGCCCTGAATGGTGGTAAGGGAGGAAGTGTAAGGGCATGTGTAGCACTTGTTCCGCTTACACGGATAAGTGCCAGGAGGGAGATCAGTGGGGAGGGATGGGGGGGACGAATGGACAAGGGAGTTGTGTAGGGAGCGATCCCTGCGGAATGCAGAGAGAGGGGGGGAGGGAAAAATGTGCTTAGTGGTGGGATCCCGTTGGAGGTGGCGGAAGTTACGGAGAATAATATGTTGGACCCGGAGGCTGGTGGGGTGGTAGGTGAGGACCAGGGGAACCCTATTCCTAGTGGGGTGGTGGGAGGATGGAGTGAGAGCAGATGTACATGAAATGGGGGAGATGCATTTAAGAGCAGAGTTGATAGTGGAGGAAGGGAAGCCCCTTTCTTTAAAAAATGAAGACACCTCCCTCGTCCTAGAATGAAAAGCCTCATCCTGAGAGCAGATGCAGCGGAGACGGAGGAATTGCGAGAAGGGGATGGCGTTTTTGCAAGAGACAGGGTGAGAAGAGGAATAGTCCAGATAGCTGTGAGAGTCAGTAGGCTTATAGTAGACATCAGTGGATAAGCTGTCTCCAGAGACAGAGACAGAAAGATCTAGAAAGGGGAGGGAGGTGTCGGAAATGGACCAGGTAAACTTGAGGGCAGGGTGAAAGTTGGAGGCAAAGTTAATAAAGTCAATGAGTTCTGCATGCGTGCAGGAAGCAGCGCCAATGCAGTCGTCGATGTAGCGAAGGAAAAGTGGATCCCAGTCCCTGGAAGCCACTTTCATAATGTGTGAACATACTAAGATTGAGCAAGGAAAGAGAAGTGTCAGATTTTGAAAATTTTCAAGAACATAATAGTGAGCTGAAACTGTCATTGTTTTCTTTCACTTACAACAGATCAACCTACAGTGGAACCCAGTACTGCTCTGTGCCAAGTAATAATCACCCTTCAGGAAAAAACTAATTCCTATGCACAAGGAGAGAAGAATGAATCAAAATCCTTTGGAATAAATTAAGTAATGAACCATTTGATGAGTTTTCCAAGCACCTTTTTATTAAAAATGGAGCTCCCTCCTGCATAGTCTGTTAACATAAAAATGAACTCACACAAGATCCTTTTCCCTGAAACACATTACTGTCCTTGTGAAATCTCAGCTGATTTGGAATAGATCCTCCATCATGTACTATGCTGATTGTAACTAATCAAAAGAAACAAAAAGGGCAAATAAAGAATGTAGGAGGATATGGGGAAAGGAAGTGGCACTCACAAACATGGTCTCATCCAAATTCTTATTTACAATTTTGAAAATAATGTTCGGAATCCTTTGTGAGTCCTTTTTGGCATTTCAACCTACTGCAGCTATTAACCAGGTCAATAAAATCAGGAAGAAAATTACTGAACCTATCATATTTAAGTAAAAGCACCTTTCAACCAGCTATAAGAGTCACTGGCCATATCTCCCTGGTTGCTTATCAGAGTCATGTTAATATGGAACACCGAAACTCAAGCCAACATCCTCACCAAAATGCAATAAATACCACTTTGTTACTGTACCCAAGCTAATCAGAGAAGCAACAATATGTGAAGCATCTATGGAGCTCCTAACCTAGGTCAGAGATGTTGATTGTAGACTTTTGATAGAATGCCTCGCCAGCACTAACAATTTACTATAATTAAGACCAGGACACAATCAGAGTCCATACTGGATATACGAGAGGAATGTTCTAGCTGAGGTATTTTTCCCTGTGCTGCTCAAGGAGCTCCTTACCCTGGTAAGCTGCCACACATTGATGGCTGCTATGTATTGCATGCTATATCGAAGATAGCCTGCATCTAAATGGAACAAAGGAGCACAGGGTGTAACAAAGATACATTAAGGAGGAGAGCGGCACCATAGTGTAGCAGTTAGCGCATCACTTTACAGTGCCAGCTGTGAGACTGGTGTTCAATTCCCACCACTGTCTGTAAGGAGCTTATAATTTCTCCCTATGACACGTGGGTTTCCACCAGGTGCTGCAGTTTCCTCCTACATTTGCAAAGACGTACAGTTAGGGTTAGGATTTGTAAGTTGTGGGCATGCTATGTTGGTGCTAGATAGATGGCGACACTTGCAGGCTGCCCAACACCATCTTTGCTGATTTGATTTGATGCAAACAATGCATTTCACTGTATGTTTGAATGTTTCCATGTACATTTGACAGATAAATAAACCATAAGACCATAAGATATAGGAGCAGAATTAGGCCATTTGGCCATCGAGTCTGCTTCGCCATTTTATCATGGCTGGTCCAATTTTCCTCTCAGTTCCAATCTTCTGTTCCCCCCTCCCCTGTATCCCTTCATGTCCTGACCAATCAAGAATCTATCAATCTCTACCTTAAATATACATTAAGACGTGGCTTCCACAGCTGCCTTTACCTTTGGTAACAAATTCCAATGATCCACCAACCTCTAGCCAAAGATATTCCTCCTCATCTCCGTTCTAAAAGGACACCTCTCTAATCCAAGACTTCGGAAGGTGGGTAAGGAGTACAAAAGAAAAGAACTCATTTTATAATTCCCATGATTTGCAAAATCTATTGGGAGAGAGCAAGTGCTACCCGCCTGCCTCCAACACAAAATCAATCTATGAAAGCTGTTGACACAATACAGGGACACTGTAATCTCTGAGGCATGGAAGTTACAATCAACACTGTCAATGGTCAAAGAATGCATCATGTTCAACAATCTCTTAGAAAATGTTATTGACTGTTTCCCATGCAGCTTATAACAACAGATTGTTCAACAGATAGAAACAAACATGTTTAACTTCAAATATCTTAAATCTGCAACAGTGACATGTTTTCTTTAATTCAGTTTGCTCTGTAAACCTTGTCATGTTCCATCTGTAAGCTGTTTCCAACTGATGGAAAGCAGCAATCCAAGAGCGCGAGATTGTGCTTTGCCAGTATTTGAGGATTCAACTTGAGCTTTGTTCACCTTCTTTACATTCACTCAGAGCTCCTCTGGCCAATCAAATTTAATCAGTAAAGCACCAGCATAACACAATGCAGTGGGGGTGATACAGAATGCCTTTGTCACCACTTTGCAACAATTAGGAACAGAAATTCTTTGCTGCACTGCAGTGGCAACAAAATGTTAGAATTCAAAGTATGCTCAGTTCTGTTTCAACTGAGACATCATGTATCCTCGTACATCTAGGCTGAGCACTACAACCAGCAGGCACTGTTTCAGCTGGAAGATTCAAATATGGCACTTGAATTTTACTGGTGCAGTAACAGAAACTTAATTGTGGTCATGCAGAAAACAATTTAATGCAGTATATTGTAAAATTCAGAATTTCAACACAGCTCCTAGTTCAGGTATTTTAGATGTTATGGAAATCACCTCTATCTGTATTATCTATCTGCAGTCATGGTATGAAATAAAAACACAGGCAGCACATGCCAATTTTTATCACAGTGTTTCTGGACCTAAAGGAAGTAAATATTGTAACTGGGGTGAATGACCCCAGTTACAATATTTAAAACTTCCATTAATTTTGTTGTTTAGTAATATTTTAGTACTGTACATACATTTTAATCTTTTTTATACAGGCATATGTATGGATAGAAATAAAGTGCATGCACTGATTCATTGATGCTTTTGTTCAGCAGTGGTTCTTATCCAAGTATAGTTCCTGTAAGGGAACTATTTCTCTTCTATTGTATACAATTTACAGCTTAAATGGCTCCAATGTTTTAAAACTGATAGATCCAGTTTATGCTACAAAGACAGTTATTTTTCCATTACTGCCTTGCTGCTTTAATTCAGAAGTTTAATAGCTTATTTTCGTACTCTTGGAACAAAGGGTGAATGAGTGTAGAAGACTTGTGATTCGTTCTGCCAGGATAGAAAGAAATGGATGAAACAACTAGGACGGAGTTATTTCTGATACCGTTTTGTTCCCTTTGACCTCACATTTTAACACTGCTGGTTTCGACAGGCAACGGATAAGCTACTGAGGCAAGGGCAAACTCTGCTTGGTCAGGCTGGTGGAAGATTAGATGGGACCTTCTCCATCTTCCCTCCTGAAACATCTTACTATGCCAAGGGTCATGCTCTGCATGCACTTCCTCTCACCCTATACACCTTACAATAAATTTCTGGCGCTTAAATAATTCCCAAGAGACAAATACCCCAGGGCCTGAATCTTAGATATAAAATCCTTACACTTTCAGCCATTCAACAGTCACCATTGTCCAAAATTAACCCTTAAATGTATCCATCATTATTTCAATATGTTTCCTCAGATTGTCTAGCACTTAAACACGATCTAGCAATAAGAAACCACATCAGCAGCCCAAGAGAAATTTGTTCTTAGAATCACTGAAGAGTTTGGCAGCAATGTCACTGAGCTATGACCAGAATGAATATTCCTTCTAAGGTAGCTTGAACCAGCAATCCAAGCAGGTCTCTGGACATACATTATTTATTCTCCAATCTTCACTGACCTTGACATGATAACTTTATAGCGAGCACTCATGGTAGTTTATTCCTGTTTTGAAGTAGTGTTTGAAGAAAGAAAACTATTTTTCATTTAAAACTCTATTGCAAAAGCTTCCATGTTTGTATTTCACTTTATTGAGCTGTTTAATTGACCAGATCTGAGCAGAGTGCTGTTTTGCAATTTGAGATCCAGTATAAGACAACACCAAAGCAATACACACAAAATGCTGGAGGAACTCAGCAAGTCAGGGAGCATCTATAGAAACGAATAAGTCGACATTAAGGACCGAGACCTTTCTTCAGGACTGAAAAGAAGGGGGGAAGACCATAAGACACAGAAGCAGAACCAGGCCAGTCAGCCCATTGAGTCTGCTCCACCATTCCATCATGATCCTGGATCCCATTCAACCCCATACACCTGCCTTCTTGCCAAATCCTTTGATGCCTTGACTGATCAGGAAACTATCAGGTTCTGCCTTAAATATACGGATGGACTTGGACCCCACCGCAGTCTTATGGCAGAGCATTCCACAGATTCACCACATCTGGCTAAAAAAATTCCTCCTTACCTCTGTTCTAAAGGGCGACCCCTCAATTTTGAGTCTGTGCCCTCCAGTTCTGGATATCCCCACTACAGGAAACCTCCTCTCCACATCCATCCTATCTAGTCCTTTCAACATTCGGTAGGTTTCAATGAGATCCCAATGCTTTCTTCTAAATTCCAGTGAGCATAGGCCCAAAACTGCCAAATGCTCCTCATATGTTAACCACT
Source organism: Mobula hypostoma (assembly GCF_963921235.1). NCBI lineage: Eukaryota > Metazoa > Chordata > Chondrichthyes > Myliobatiformes > Myliobatidae > Mobula > Mobula hypostoma. The sequence continues at coordinate 90,093,045 of NC_086106.1, forward strand.
TCATTCCAGTCATCATCCTCATGAACCTCCTCTGGACTCTCTCCAATGACAACACATCCATTCTGAGATATGGGGCACAAAACTGTTGACAATACTCCAAGTGTGGCCTGACTAGTGTCGTATAAAGGCTGAGCATTATCTCCTTGTTTTTATATTCTGTTCCCCTTGAAATAAATGTCAACATTGCATTTGCCTTCTTTACCATGGATCCAACCTGTAAATTAAACTTCTGGGAATCTTGCACAAGGTCTCCCAAGTCCCTCTGCACCTCTCATGTTTGAACCTTCTCCTCATTTAGATAATAGTCTGCACTATTGTTCCTTTTACCAAAATGCATTATCATACGTTTCACAACACTGTACTCCATCTGCCATTTTTTTGCCAATTCTTCCAACTTATCTCAGACCTTGCATATTGAAGTCCCCCATTATAATTGTGTCATTGCCCTTATTACATGCCTTTTCCAGCTCCCTTTGCAATTTCATCCCTACATCATGGCTACTATTTGGATGCTATATATGATTCCCATAATGGTTTTTCTACCCTTGCAGCTTCTGAACTCCTCCCACAAAGATTCAACATTCTCTGATCCTATGTCACCTCTTTCTAAAGATGTCATTCCATCACTTACCAACAGAACCATACCACCGCCTAAGTCACTCTGCCTGTCCTTTTGATACAAAGTATATTCTTTGATGTTAAGCTCCCAACTATGACATTCTTTCAGCCACGACTCAGTGATGCCCACAACGTCATACCGACCAATCACCATTGCGCCTCGAGTTTGTCCACCTTATTCCAAATGCTACGTGCTTTTAAATACAGCACCTTTAGTCCTGCAAGCCACCATGCACACAATCACGATGTTATCAATATCTCAGACCAGTACTAAACAGTTTTGTGATTTCACTTCATTGGCGATTATTTGGATCTGCCAGGTCTAAAATATTTGTAATTTTCTGAAGATCTTACATTCATCAGAAAAAAAGCAGTAACAAAACCAACAGAAGACCAAAGCATCAGTGATAATAGTAATTAGTTTCAGTGGCATGTTTTAAATAATAGAGATATGTATGGACTACTAAAATAGCAATACATGTATGGTAACTCCCCCATTAGCAAAGTCCCGAAGTTAACCTCAACTACAGGTACCAGCAGTCTATAGATGAAGAAAATCCATAACTCTTTGTCAAGTTGCAATCTACCACACCTATGCTACTCTGTATGTTGCTGTACAGCAGCTTTTCTAGTCATTCTTTTTGCTGTCATTTCAAAAAGTACTGCTGGAAAGAGTAATGAAATGTTGTGATCTGTAATTTTTTTACTTCTTAGTCCCACTTTTTCAAATATTCGTTGAGTGGTTATGTGTGGTCCATTCACAAATAAATATACCAGAATGATTTCAATTCAAGTCAAGTCAAGTTTATTGTCATTTAACTGTATACACATATATCGTCAAATGAAACAACATTTCTCTGAGCCAGGATGTAACACACAATAACTTGTGAAAGTAAAGATAAAATTCTTAGTTAGTCCTGAAGAAGGGTCTTGGCCCGAAACGTCGACGGTACCTCTTCCTAGAGATGCTGCCTGGCCTGCTGCGTTCACCAGCAACTTTGATGTGTGTTGATAAAATCCACTGATGGATTACACATAAATAAACAAACTAAAGTGCACAAATTAAGTACTGTAAGGTACAGAACAGATTAACCAGTGACAATTCAAATATGATGTGACTGGGAGTTCAGAAGTCTAATGGCCTGAGGAAAGAAACTGTTTCCCATCCTGACCGTTCTTATTTTTATGATCATTCTCCTACCTGATGGTAGAAAGGCAAAGATGATGTTGGATGGATGCTGGGATCCTTAATAATACTAAGGGCCTTACATCTGCAGTGCTCCTGACAAATATCTAGTATGAAGTTCCAAAGAAAGGTTATCAATCATTAATATTAGTTCAGCTTTTCTCTCTCTTCACACAGATGCTTCTGACTGACTGGGCAGTTCCAACATTTTATCTTTTTCATTTCAGGTTTGCAGTACCTTGCCGTTGGGTCAGGGTTATTTTATTGGTAAAAAAAAGTCAATGGATATACTTTTACCAAAAACATAGAATCAAATTCTTTGCAAGCTCTCTCGCATCAAAACCAATTTATTTTATTTATGTATTTAGAGATATGACAAGCTCACACTGCCCAACTACACCCATATCTACCTGTGAATCTTTGGAGTGTGGGAAGAAACCAGAGCACCCGGATCTGGCAAACCCATGCAGTCACAGGGAGGATGTAGAAACTCTGTAAGGACAGTGGTGGGAATTGAACCCAGGTCGCTGGTGCGGAAAAGTGATGTGCTAACCGTCACGCTGTTATGTCACTCAATTCTTAAGAATGATAGGCTATGTGGTATTACTTACCCCTTTTTATTTGTTAATTTCCATCTCTGTACTATTAAACATATCAGAACAGCCTTATAGACCAATAGAAGAGGATTTCTGTTCAACCAGCATAAAAGGTATTTCTACTATGTATAAGATTTCTGTAGCTACCACATATTATAAGTTCGTAATTATTATACTGCCCCCTTCCATTCAGGCCCCATTTGTCTGGAAGTTTCCTTTATGACTTGCATTTGTTGCAATCTCAATCTATTTTCCATATTGCGTGGATTCATTGCACAAGATCTCCCATACTTCAGCACAAACCAGCAGTCAGTTCAGTCCTAATATGGTGGCACTAAGAATGGCTGCTGTTTCTTTGTCACAACATAGATTTCTCTGGTATGATTCTGACCACTGCTAATATTTAGAAAGAACAGAGAAGTTTATTCCAGTCAGGAATGTTCCTAGTTCGAACTAAATAAGCAAGTACATTTTTTCTTTATTTTCTCAATATGAACAAAAGAATACGAGTGGAAAAATCAGTTGTCAGCCATTTCATCCTCCAAAATTATTCTACCATTCACTGAGGACTTTGCTGATGTGTGGCTTAACAAGATAGATGTGGATTTAATAGTTATAATTAACAAACATTTGAAATCTGAGGTATTCACCTCAGATTTCAAATTTATAACTGACTTAGCATTAACTTCAATGTGCAAAACCACGTTCCCTATTTGTCTTCGTATTTTAGTTCTTTAGGTATAAAATTAGCATTTCTTTAGCTTATCTGACTTTGTTTTGGGAGATTCCTTGCTATTTTAATAATTAACATATTCAGATCTCTGAATCTCCTGTCCTCCAATTCTTCAGGTATCACAGTTTAGAAAGCATACTCGCCTGAAAATTCTTTAGAATCTGGAAATATGTATTAAATTCTAGAAAACAGATCTTGTATATTTTATATGCATAAGGAGACTGTTCTTTGCTTGCTCCAGAATTGCAGAGAGGGTGCTTTGATATGCAGACATCAAAGATTAGCTTTTGACATCAGTGGGGAAGATCACAAATGCCCTGCTGAGGATGATCAAGGATGATCAAGTTTAGTGTTTAGGGGTACAGGGGCAAAGGGCTTGTGGAAGAGCCACCACAAGAGAAAATATTTCACTTGTAGCAGACTTATGCAATGTTAGTTCCCAGTGTCAGGCTCTATGTGCCGGAGCCTAAATAAAAGAATGCCTTCAATATATTGTGTAGGCTTGCTCTGCTGCACATGCCTGGATGCATTCAGTGCATAGATACAGTGAAGATTGGAAGGAGACTACCAGAGGCAAAAGTGCATGATATAAATGTTTGAACATGCTTCAGTTTATAAAAGGCATTTTGTTGAGTAGCAAAAATGAATGTTGCAATAGAAATTTTCAGCGTCTTCCCTATCCTTTTTTTTCATATAAAGGATGACTATATATTTTCCAACTGATACACATTTGGGACAATTTCATCTATTTTATTAATCTTTTTACATATCTTATGGAATATGCCATTTCAACTGATAACACTAACAATGCAACTTACTGCTGTGTCACCAGAAAATTTAGATTGTGACTTTCTATCCATAACTTGACTATAAATATGATGAGGATTTGCGGTCCCAGTGAAAACCCTAGTAGAATGTTACTAGAGATATACTGTCAATCAGAGTACCCACTCTTTACTTATTTTATCACTTGCTGCTCTATTTCCTAAGCATTTCATTTCAATGATCACCTTCAATTCTACAAATCCATCTTTAGTTTATTGTCTGTCTGAAATCACTTTCCATAAGACATTCTTCTGTTTTTTTAAGTTACCCCTTCAAAAAAAATCATTCCGCTTTACCCAGCGTGACATTGCTCTTACTCAAAAAAATGAACATATTCATAATATTCACTCATGCATCAATTGCATATTCTAATTTCTGGGTAACAGACGATAGATTATAAACATAAGAGATTCTGTAGATGCTGGAAATCCAGAGCAATACATGCTGGAGGAACTTAGTAGGTCAGGCAGCATCAATAGAAATGAATAAATAGCCAACATTTCGGGCCAAGACCCAACTTCAGACATTGCATTAACAGGCATTTAACTCTCGCACATTCTTTTCCTAGATAAAAGAGTGACGTGTAAGCTTCTGATCTATAGAAACGTTTCAGTAATCGGAAGAAACTTAGAAAATTACACTAAGGGTACATGCAATGTTCACAACTCTTTCATTTAAGATTCAGTGATGGAAACCACCTTGTCCTTAGAGGTTGTCTCTTTAGTGTTATTTTCTTCATTATTGTATCTTGCCATTATTATCAGTGAGGTTCCTGGGACATTCAGTTTACTAAGATGTTTCACAACTGTAAGTCCTGTATTTTTTCCACTTGTGGCCTTATTTTCATGTAAAATATGACAGTGCTAGTTTTTTATAGATTATGAGGACATTCAGTCCTCGTTTATTGTCATTTAGAAATGCATGCATTAAAAAATGATACAACATTCCTCCAGAATGATATCACAAGAAACACAGGACAAACCAAGACGAAAAACCGACAAGACCACATAATTATAACATATAGTTACAACAGGGCAAAGCAATACCATAATTTGCTAAACAGCAGACCATGGGCACAGTTAAAAATTCTCAAAGTCCCGATAGCCTCATCATCTCACACAAGCAGTAGAAGGGAGAAACCCTCCCTGCCATGAACCTCCAAGCACTGCCAACTTGCTGATGCAGCACCGTTGGAAGCAACCGACTGCAGCGGACTCTGAGTCTGTTCGAAAACTCCAAACCTCTGACCAGCCCTTCCGACACAGCCTCTCCAAGCACCATCCTCTGCCGAGCACTTCGACCTCACCCCGGCCGCCGAGCAACAAGCAAAGCCAAGGACTCGGGGCCTTCCCCTCCGGAGATTCTGGACCACACAGTAGCAGCAGCAGCGAAGCAGGCATTTCAGAAGTTTTAACAGATGTTCCTCCGTGCTCTCACGTCCGTCTCCATCAAACCAGGATTGTGCACGGCACCCTACTTGACAAATAACAGACAACACCACCGGAGTGGCCACTGCGAGCTACGTCGTGCTGCTGTCTCCTCCTCCCTCCTGTAACTTTTAAAGAACACTTCATGCTTCTGATCACTCCTCCCCTAACATAACTTTAAAAATTATTCGGCATTGTTTTGAATAACCTTGCAAATCATATTTTGTGCTCCCATCTTGTAACTTTTACTCTCTGTAAAAGTTTTTGTTCTCTCCCAGTCACCAAGATTTGGCATAAGGATTTTTTTTTGTTTAATTTAATGCTGCTACTTAACTCCAGTTAAACTTTAGACATGGAAAGTTACTGGCCTTCAAGGATTCAAATTAATTCTCCCTCAAATTGCATTACAAAGGGACTCAATGGGGCAAACGGTGTTTTTCTGTATTGGTATGAGAATTTATTCTTATGTTCTTCTTTGAAGGAGCAACATGTGCTGTCAATAAAGGCTAAATGGTGTATAAGACCATAAGACATAGGAGCAGAATTAGGCCATTCAGCCCATTGAGTCTGCTCTGCCATTCCATCATGGCTGATCCCAGATCCTATTCAACCCCACACAGCTGCCTTCTTGCCACATCCTTTAATGCCCTGATAAATCGGGAAACTATCAATTTCCGCCTTAAATATACCTACAGACTTAGCTTCCACTGCAATCTCTGGCACAGCATTCCACAGATTCACTACTCTCTAGCTAAAAAAATTCCTCCTTACCCCTGTTCTAAAAGGTCGCCCCTCAATTTTGAGGCTGTATCCTCCAGTTCTGGATACCCACACCACAGGAAACATCATCTCCACCTCCACCTGATCTAGTCCTTTCAATATTTGGTAGTTTTCAATGAGATCCTCATGCATTCTTCTAAATTCTGGTGAGTACAGGTCCAAAGCTCTCAAATCCTCCTCATATGTTAACCCCTTCATTTCTGGAATCATGCTTGTGACCCTCCTTTGGACTCTCTCCAATGACAACACAGCCCTTCTGAGATATGGGGCCCAAAACTGTTGACAATATTCCAAGTGCGGCCTGACTAGTGTCTTATAAAGGCTCAGCGTTATCTCCTTGCTTTTATATTCTGTTCCCCTTGAAATAAATGTCAACATTGCATTTGCCTTCTTTACCACAGATCCAACCTGTAAATTAACCTTCTGGGAATCTTGCTCAAGGACTCCTAAGTCCCTCTGCAGCTCTGATGTTTGAACCTTCTCCCCATTTTGATAATAGTCCACACTATTATTCCTTTAACTAAAATGTATTCTCATACATTTCCCAACACTGTACTCCATCTGCCATTTTTTTGCCCATTCTTCCAACTTATCTAAGTCCGGCTGCAATCACATTGCTTCCTCAGCACTACCTATCCCTCCAACTATCTTTGTATCATCTGCAAACTTTGCCACAAAGCTATCAATTCCATTATCTAAATCACTGACAAACAATGTAAAAAGTAGCGACCCCTGAGGAACACCACTGGTCACTAGCAGCCAAACAGAAAAGGGCTTTTCATTCCCACTCGCTGTCGCCTGCCTGTCAGCCATGCCAGTATCTTTCCTGTAACGGCATAGGATCTTATCTTGTTAAGGAGCCTCGTGTGTGGCACCTTATCAAATGCCTTCTGAATATCCAAGATGAAATCAACCGCCTCTCCTCTGTCCACTCTGCTTGTTACTTCCTTGAAGAACTCTAACAGATGTGTCAGGCAAGATTTCCCTTCACAGAAACCATACTGACTTTGACTTATTTTATCATGTGTCTCCAGGTACCCTGAAACCTCAACCTCAATAATAGACCACAACACTTTCCCAACCACGGAGATTTGGCTAACTGGCCTATAATTTCCTTTTTTTGCATTCCTACCTTCTGAAAGTGTGGAGTGATATTTGCAATTTTCCAGTCTACTGGGACTATGCCAGGATTAAGTGATTCTTGAAAGATCATGACCAATGCATTCCTTTTCTCTTCAGCAACCTCTCTCAGGACTCTGGGATGTAGTCCATCTGGTCAGGTGACTTATCTACTTTAAGACCTTTGAGTCTGCCTTGCACGTTTTCCTTTGTAATAGCAATGGCACTCACTCCTGCTCCCTGACACTCAAAGACCTCTGGCACACCGCTAGTATCTTTCACAGTGAAGATTGAGGCAAAGTGCACATTAAGTTCATCTGCCATTTCTTTGTTCCCCCCATTACTACCTCACCATCAACATTTTCCAGTGGTTCAATATCAACTCTCGCCTCCCCTTTACTCTTTACATAGCTGAAAAAACCTTTGAGTATCCTGCCTTATATTATTGGTTAGTTTACCCTCATATTTCATCTTTTCCCTTCTTATAGCCTTCTTAGTTGCCTTTTGTTGGATTTTAAAAGCTTCCCAATCATCCAACTTCCTACTCACTTTTGCTACTTTTTACAACTTTTCCTTCACTTTTATGCAATTCTTAACTTCCCTTGTCAGCCATGGTTCCCTACCCCTGCCATTTGAGAATAGCTTCTTCTGCGGGACATACCTATCCTGTGCCGTGTGAACTATTCCCAGAAATTTCAGCCACCTCTGCTCTGCCATCATTCTCGCCAGTATCCTCCTCCAATCCACCTGGGCAAGCTCCTCTCTCATGCCTCTGTAATTCCCTTTATTCTATCACGATACTGTTAAATGTGACTTATGCTTCTCCCTCTCAAGTTGCAGTATGAATTCAATCACATTATGATTCTTACCTCCTAAGGACTTCTTTACATTAAGCTCCCTAACAAGATCTGGGTTATTACACAACACCCAATCTAAGATGGCTCAGGCACAGTCTGCTCTAAAAAGCCATCTTATAGGCATTCAACAAATTCCCTCTCTGCGATCCAGCACTGACTTGATTTCCCCAATCCCCTTGCATACTGAAGACCCTCATTACAACTGTGACATTACGCTTATTACATGTTTTTCCCAGCTCCCTTTGCAATCTCAACTCCAAATTTTGGCTGTTCTTTGGAGGCCTATATATGATTCCCAAAATGTTTTTTACCCTTGCAGTTTCTGACCTCTACCCACAAAGATTCAACATTCCCTGACTCTATGTCACCTCTTTCTAAAGATGTAATTCCATCTCTTACCAACAGAGCCACGCCACCGACTATGCCTTTCTGCCTGTCCTTTTGATACAAAGTACTTTGATGATCTTAATGCCTTCTTTCAGCCATGACTCAGTGATCCCCACAAAATCATTCTGACCAACCTCTAATTGTGCCACAAGTTTGTCCACCTTATTCTGAATGTCACATGCATTTAAATACTGCACTTTCAGTCCTGCATTCTTCACCCTTTTGAATTTTGCCCCTGTGGTACAATTTAATTCTTTGCTCTGTCTACATTTTATACCCCATTTTGGCTTGTCCTTCCTTACATTCATGTTACATCCATCATCTACTTGTAAACCTGCTGGCTCATCTTCAGCTCTATCATGCTGGTTCTGATCCCACGGCCATATAGTTTTAAACCATTCCTAACAGCTCCAGTAAACTTACCCACCAGGGTATTGGACCCCATTAGATTCAAGTGCAACCTATCCCTTTTTTATAGGTCCTACCTGCCACAGAAGAGGTCTCAATTATCCAGAAATCTGAATCCCTGCCTCCTGCTCCAATTCTTCAGCCACGCATTTATCTACCACCTCACTCTATTCCAATACTTCCGCGTGGCACAGGCAGTAATCCCGAGATTACTACCTTTGAGGTCCTGCTTCTCAGCTTCCTTTCTAACTCCCTGTATTCTTTTTTCAGGACTTCCTCCCTTTTTCTACCTATGTCATTGGTACCAATATGTACTATGACTTCTGGCTGCTCACCCTCCCTCCTCAGGATATTGTGGATGCATCCAGAAACTTGGCAGACCCTGGCACCTGAGAGGCAAGCTACCATCCATTTTTCTTTATCACGTCTACAGAATCGCCTATCTGTCCCCTTCAGTATATATTGTACTGATTTGCAGAAGGCATTTCATAAGGTGCTGCATAATTGTGAAAAGTAAAAACTCATGTCTGAAAAGTAATTAATTGTTACGGATAGAAGTTTTACTAACTAACAGCAAATAGAAAGTAGACACATTTTGGTGAAAGTAAATAATTGCTGATGCTAGAAATCTAAAACAACAACAGAAAATACTAAAATTACTCAACAGGTTAGGTTGCATCTGTGGGGAGAAAAACAGTCAGCATTTCAGCTTGCCTCCTTCATCAGAACTGAAAAGGAGACCAAAGAAACCTGTAAAGCAGCTTGCAAATATCTTTTTCTTCTCGATTGGTGAGATGTAATACTGTACGTGGTGTGCCTCAAGAATCATATCAATTTTACAAAACCACATTGAACTATGCCTGGTTGTCTTGAATCATTCTAAGAGCCCTGCTATAACATGTTTAATAATAGCTTCCAAAGTGTCCTGATGTGGCCTGTAATTTCCTCTTTCTGTCTCCTATTTGAATAAAGATGCTGCCCAATTCCGTGCAATTTTGGAGAAATAAAAGCAATACATCAACTAGCCCACTAAGCTCATCTTTTAAAACCCAAGGGCCCTTCCACGTTTTTTTTCAATGGACTGTTTAACATAAAATTGTTATTTAAAACATTAACTTTTCAGTTCTAGTAATTTTTAAAAATATTAGTAAATTAATTTTCATCAAAATCATCCAGTTCACAATTTATAGCATGACTTTTATCCGAAGACTATGAATGATAATTTGAAAAATATTATTCCAAGTTAAAGATCAATTTATGATAGTATCTTTGAATTTGGACCCTATTTTACAAAAGTGAAAAATCAAATCAGAATTATCCACTCAGTCTTAGAATGCTTTGAATACTACCACACACAGATTTCTATAAAAGGTCATAAAATGAAACTCTACAGTGAAGTTGCACTTTTCCAGTTACCTTTTAAGGTAAACTCTCATGATGAAATCTTACTGCTCTCATTGGCAAGAAGCAAGTTAAACAATAGCTAAGTACTCATATCCTACTTTAAAAGATGACATTGCAGGCTCCTGTTTTTACTCATTTGCTATTTATATTGTTCAGTCTAATATCAGATGATGCTTTTGTATCATGAATATCCAACTTGAATTTGACTCAGAGCAAAACAAAATGAAAATGTTTGGACTGTTACCCCCAGATCACTACTCATGTCCTTACCACATAATGTGTCATGAGATCCATAATGTTGCACATCTGAGTGATAGCAAACAATTAAAGTAAGTCCAGTTCAAATTAGAATAGCTGGGAGTGTAGTCTGGGGATTTTCATTGCAATCTGATGAGAATTTTGCACCATATGTAAACCACCTAAAGTGAGCCTTCTACCAATTATCACTTCTACTTAAAATATCGAACCAACTATTTTAAATAAAGATAGAAGCCGGGAACACTATTTATTCTGCTGCCGATCAGTATTTTCCTAAAACCCGACACTGTATTGCAATTTAAAAACGAGCAACTTTGATGTGCGTTGCTTGAATTTCCTTCATCTGCAGAATTCCTCGTGTTTACTGTATTTCAATGCAATTAAAGGCAACATATTTCAGAATTAACCATGGAGCAATCAGTAGATTTTATATGATAGGTGGGGTTAATCTAAGCCGCAGTGGTTATATGATTGCAAGGATAGATTACTAACTTGTACTATTCCCCAGTGAGTGCAATTTTTAAAATCTTTCTTGCAGAGGTTGATTTAGTTTGAGAAATTATTGCTATCACGTCCAAGTGCATCATCCATCTTCCTTCTTTAATTGTTCTATTTCACACATAGGGCTGTCTTATGGTGCTCATTCTCGGTCTGCTGGCTGAGAATAACAAAAATAAATAAACCTACATTTATACATTATCTTAAATTGTCAAAATGTGACAATTTCTAGAAAAAAAATTCTATTTACCTATTAAGCCTACTAACCTATTAAGTATACTTAATAAGTTTATACTGGTAACATTCTAAACATCAATTTGGCTTAAACAAGAAATGCTTATATTTAATATTCCCAATAGCAGAGTAACTGGAAATAGAGACAAGAGTTAATTTACTGGTACAAGTGATAACTACAAATCCAATAACATAGCATTCCTTGGTATGACACTGGACTATGAGCAGAAAGTGTCTACACAAGTCAATTTAAAGGGCTTGCAATCCAAGCTGAGATAAAATTAGATTGGTGGTTGGCTACTCATCCCTTTTTACATCAGCGGCCTAGCAGTGGAAACTGCGAGCAGTTTCAAACTCCTGAGAGTGCACATCTCACATAACCTTCTAGAATGTGTTCCAGAACACATTCTACACAATCAGGAATGCTCACCAACATCTCTATTTTTCTAGGAGGCTGAAGAGAGCTGGACTATGCACATCTATACTCCTTTCATTTTGCAGATGCGCAGTAAGGAGTATCCTAACATGCTCCATCACTATACAGAGACTGGACTGCAGCGGACAGGAATGCACTACAATGGGTAGTCAAAATAACCCAATGCATCACCAGCTCCAGCCTACTGCCACCAAGGGCATAACATCCAAAAAGGTGTCAGAAAAACACCAGTAACATCATGAAGGATCCCATCCACCCTGCTCATGGTTTGTCCCACTCCTATTAAGGAGAATGCTACGTAGCATCCACACCAGGAGTACTAAACTCAAAAACAGTTACTTTCCCCAAGCAATAAGGCTGATCAATACCTCCACTGACTAATCCACCCCTCTGTACCCACCACTACCTTATAATTTCCTGTCAGCTACCTTATATACACACACTCCTGTCCCTAGCATCACTTCATGGACATATAATCAATCTATTTAAATAAAAACTACCTTATGTATTTATATTTTTTGTGTTTTATTATTATTGTGTTTTCTTTTTTGTGCTGTATCGGATCTGGAATACCAATTATTTCATTCTTTTTTACACTTGTGTACTGGGAATGACATTAAACAGTCTTGAATTTCGAATCAATATTTCAGTCTGAAGATTTGAGTTCACAAAGTCAATGCAGCATTTCAATTTTTTGTCTATTTGCTCTAGTGTCAGCACTTTCTTTCACTCTTGTTTCTAGATTTCTCTTTTGAAGTTGGTCATGGGATTAAAAGAAACTGCAGAATAGGCCGCTTGCAAGTTGTATAAAGGGACAATATTTCCTTCGAACAATGTAATAACATTGGGATTGTAATATTCAAAATTTACTGCACAATATTGATGAGTAGTAACTCACTGAAAAATAATAGGTCTCTAGAGGAAAATAAACCTACCGAACTCTATTCCTTCCATTCTGGACTGCCTACAGGTCCTAAGGTACACAGCATCCCAGAAAATAATAAGTTAAAAGATCAATATATTCATATGCATTCTGACTATATATCTATTATTACTCTCTTTGTGAAGTAGAACAGGCCCTTCTACCATACTCAGCTAGGAACACATCTCTTAAAACAGAAATCTGAACTGCGAAAAAAAAATTACAGATCTCACTTCACGTCCAGTCTCTCCCTCTCCCTCTCCCTCTCTCTTACTCTCCCTCTCTTTCTCTCTCTCTCGCTCTCTCTCTCTTTCTTGTCATTCTAGATGTGAGTCAGTAATATTGGATGAAAGGAATATAATTCAGACCACTAACTTATCTATTCTCTCCAGCACATTTGACTGCTTTCATCATTTCCTATTTCTGTAGTGCCTGTAGGTCCTTCAGTTGTAGCTTGCAAAGGCAAACAGCAAAGGTGGTGCTATCAATAGAACATCATTATTGAAGTGGTAAACTCTGAACCAACAACAACATATGGTGCAATATATCAAAATCATAACACAAAGTGCACTCATTTCTCACACTCATTTCCCCTTTAAAAAGTAATAACAAACCTGCCCAAACCATCAATTACATTCAATCAGTTAACTTTGTATATCAATATACAGTTAGAAACTCAACGACTATAAATATCACTTGATCTCTTGTTCTCCTCATTCACTCACCTCTTAATAGCGAGCTGCACCTAATACCTCTGAAATATCTCTTCCAGGTACTTTTAAGTCGAATTTGAAGACAATCCAAAGTGTCTTCGAATACAGTATACCTGGACTCATGCCCTATTCTGTAATTGTTTCATAACTTTGGATATGATATTGCACATTTTGACCACTATGTAATAAATAGGAAGGGGGAACGTCGACTCAGACCATGAGAGGCCTGCGTCAGGCATTTTCATGTCTTACAAGGCGCAGATTGGAAGTCTGTGTGGGATGCCACTCCTGTATAATTTCTGCATTAGACATAACATAGAGGCTAATAATTCTTATTGATAAGTATTCACTGTATTTGATAGATTATTTGATACTGTGAACTCAGTTAGAGCCATGAAAACTTTTGTTGCTTCTTCATACTCTCTAACTTGCGCCCCTGCTTTTGCATCGTCTGATACTCTGATTTTCTGCAGGTATCGGGCCTTTCCCCGTACCAGCTGTGTGTCTGAAGTCACAAAGTCAGCTCCACTGACTTGCTTCCTGGATGGTTTCCAAGTTTACAAGTCTGCCAAGGCTGTTTTTAGTTTGTTTTGACAAAACCTGACTATAATGTTTTTGGCTGATGCTAATAAATCGATACTTGTTGTGACATCCCACATTGGATCCTCAGTGCATTTGAATTGCTGACACAACACAAAGTAGTCCCCTCTTGAAGCATCCAGCTCAATCTCCACTTGATTCAGGACAATTAGCAATGTTGTAATCAAAAAAAAATCTAGTAGAAACTGACCTCTTCCCCAGAGCTCACACAGTCTCACCATCTCCATCAATATTATCCACGCCTGATTAAAACTCTATAATTTCAGTTATGGAGAACCTTTTCATTCTCATCTTGTTTGCTGTTGTCCTAAAACTTCAGCCTGATATGTGCTAACCTGACAGGTTGGTGCCTCTTCCTTTCAATTGCTTTCCACTGAGATTTAAAACAGCCCCCGTGTCTTGAGACTGCCTAGTCTCTCTTCAAATGACCCCGTTGACATAGGCAACTCATAATGAACCGGAGGCACAAGAGATTGCAGGTGCCTGAACCTGGAGCAACCAACAATCTTTGGGGGGAACTCAGTGGGTCAGAGTGTTCATGGGGTTGGGAAAGCAAATGTCAAAGCTTCATGTTGAAACCCTGCACCAGTCCTGCATAAAAAACTTCCCTTCGCTTGCAAACATGAGAAAATCTGCAGGTGCTGGAAATCCAAACAACACACGCAAAATGCTGGAGGAACTCAGCAGGCCAGGCAGCATCCCTGAGTCCTAAAGAAGGGTCTCAGCACAAAATGTCGAATGCGTACTCTTCCATGGATGTTGCTTGACCTCCAGCATTTTGTGTGTTGCTTTCTTTTCACTCGGTCTGATCAGAAACTAAAATTTTCATCCTGGCTTGTACTTCCTCTCACTGTCAATGAAATACTGCTTTTCATAACTATTTTGTTGGAGCCTCAGCTTGAAATTCTGGTTTGCTGTTTTTGAAAACTTGGCTCTCTCAAGCCCACCTAATCAGTGGTCTGTTTGAGCTGAGCCACTGAACTCACTCACGTGAACTGGCTGAAGAATCTCCTCATTGCCCAATGCCCTTAGCCTCTGAGTGATTCAGCAAAATCAATTACCATGATTACTGACTCTGAGCCATGAAAGGTAACTGGACTCAACTGCCTCTGGCAGCAACCAAACAGTACACATTCCTCATAACTCAGAGGATCCCTGCTGATTTCATTTGAAATCATTTGCTTCCCTCAAAGGAAACTATTTGAGCTATTTCATTAACATTTTCTTACCAACAAAAGACTGAATTGCTTCTTGCAGTTCAGAATGGTGCCCTTGAGCAAAGGTGCTTTACAGTTTTAAACACCAACCTGGCAGTATTCTGGCAAAACACACAAAATGCTGGAGGAACTCAGCAGGCCAGGCAGCATTTATGGAAAAGAGTACAGTCGACGTTTCAGGCCGAGACCCTTCAGCAGTGAAAAAAAGATGAGGAGTAGAATTAAAAGGTGGGGGGAGGAGGGGAGGGAGAGAGGTGAAACAGTGGGGGAGGGGTGAAGTAAAGAGCTGGGAAGTTGATTGGTGAAAGAGATACAGGGCAGGAGGAGGGGGAATCTACTAGGAGAGGGCAGAAGGCCATGGGAAAAAAAGGGGGGAAGGAGCACTAGAGGGAGGTGATGGACATGCACCCTATTCTGTCTGCGTAGCAATACCTTATATAATGTCTGGGTATCCTCTAACTGAAGGTATGAACATCGATTTCTCAAACTTCTAGTAATGCCCCCCCTTCACCATTCCCCATTTCCCTTACCCTCTCTCACTTTATCTCCTTATCTCCTTGCCTGCCCATTGCCTCCCTCTGGTGCTCCTCCCCCCTTTTCTTTCTTCCATAGCCTTCTGTCCTTTCCTAAATCTGCTCATATGCTTGTGCACATACTGTACTTTGGGATCCTGTAACGTCCAATCTAATAGGTTTGGCTATCACAGCTTCCTGCCATTTCTTCTGCAAGACTGTGCATTCACCAATTGTTTTCTCTGCTCATTGGATGCATGTGCCATTGTTGGCTGTGGGGGATCAGAATGACCCTTCAAGATTTTCACTGTCCTTGCCTCAGACTTTTTAAACCTTCTGCCAGTGGACTAAACAACATCTCAGAATCAAATTTAATATCAAAGATAGTATTTGAAGATTCATTGTCAATGAGAAGAGGGCAAGTCCAGGGTGATGGGGGTCCTTAATGATGGATGCCATCTGCTTGAGGCACCATCTATTAAAGGTGCCCTGGATGCTGGGGAGGCTAGTGGATGTAGCTGGCTGAGATTACAGCTTTCTGCAGCTTTTTCCAATCCTTTGCAGATGGTGATGCAACCAGTTAGATTGTTTTCCATGGTACATCTGTAGAAATTTGTGAGTGTCTTTGGTGACATACCAGTTCTCAAACTCCTAATGAAATAAAGCCACTGTCATGGCATCTTTGCAATTGCATCGATATACAGTACTGGGCCCAGGATAGATCCTCAGAGACACTGACAACCAGGAAGTTGAAATTGCTCACCCCTTTCACTTCTGATCCCTCAAATTCCTCTTCCTGAAGTCCTAATTTGAACTGTGCCTAGCCACACAACCGTGGGTGTAGATGGAATAAAGTAATTGGCTAAGCATCCTTCAGATGCACCTCTGCTGATTGTCAGCAAGTAGGAGATGTTAAATCCAATCGCACAGACTGTGGGCTTCCAGGGAAGAAGTCAAGGATCCAGTTGCAGAGGGAGGTACAGAGGCCCAGGTTTTGGGGCTTGTTGATTAGTTCTGAGATTTTGATGGTGTTGACCGCTGAGCTGTAGTCAATAAAGAGCAGCCTGACGTAGGTATTACTATTGTCCAGGTGATCCAGTGCTGAGTGGAGAGCCAGTGAGACTGCATCTATTGCAGACCTACTGTGGTGAAAGGCAAATCGCAGCAGGTCCAGGTCCTTGCTTATGCAGGAGCTGATTCTAGCCATGACTAACCTCTCAAAGCACTTCATCACTGTAGATGTGACTCCTCTGGCAATAGGCATTGGGCAGCTCACGCTGCTCTTCTTAAGCATTAGTATCATTGTCACCCTTTTGAAGCAGGAAGGAGCCTCCAACTATAGCAGCGAGAGGCTGAAGTTGTCCTTGATCAGTGCTGTCAGTTGGGTTGGCACAGGTTTTCAGAGCTCTGCCAGGTGTACCACCAGAACCTGACACCTTGCAAGGGTTCGCCCTCTTGAAAGATGTTCTGTCATCAGCCTCCGAGACAGGGATCACAGGGTCAGCAGATGCAGCAAGGATTCAAATAGATGTAGTTTTATTCTCCCTTTCAAAGTATGATCATCTCATTTGCCTTATCACTACCAACGGTACTGTGTTCCTGTTGTTCCCTATAGCTATGCTGCACTGTTCAGTATACTCTCCTTGGACCACTCCATTATTTTCACCTTGATGAACTTTTCCACTTGTTCCCTATGTAGGATGATGCCGCTCATACGTACTATATTGCTGTCCCCCAGATATCACTGCTCAGTTTGGAGAGCCCCAAACTTTAACTTTGCACAAGATCACAATATTGATACTCTCTCACGTATTCACATTGAAAACTAAATGACTATACAGAACATGTTGACTCTTCAGTGTTCCCGCTTGCAAAGGCAAATATCAGCTATCTACCAAATATCCTTTAATGAAGGTGATAAACTCTCAACAAATGGCTATATCTTGTATAATAGTCTATCAAGATCATAACAGATGGTGTACTCAATTCAAGGTACATTGAACTTACGTAAGCTGTAACTTCTGTTTTTGATTTCCAACATCTATCATTTTGCACTGATGGAGACAATTAAATAGCTCACCTCTGGACTGAGAGTTCCACTGGTTGTCCCTGATGATGTCCTCAGCAAGTCAGCAGAAAACTGACTGCTTGCTACAGACTTCTGGTCGGTAAGTGCAGCAACTAAGGTCACTTCATAAAATTCCTTAATGTCTGTGGAAAGTAAAACAGACAATATAAATCAAAGATAGAAGTTTAACTTCCTGGTGTTTATCTCAGTTTAAACCTACACCAAAACTGCTGAACCAGAACTAAAACTGCATTCTGCCAGCAATGTAACATGCCCCCAAAACCAATTACTTTCCCTGGTGAACACATGTAACATAATAATAGTGGAATTTTTGGTGATTCTACTATTTATTTTTGATAATTTGTCTTGGAAGAGGACGGTTGACATTTATTAAATGCTTTTCCTTCACTATATAGCCGAACACAGCTCAAAAGTAAAAAAAAACACTCTCCCCAATTCCAGGACGATAACACAAGTACTATTTAACAATTTCCAGTGTACTTGATATTTGAGATCTACTTGTTGATTTTGAGTACAGGCCTTCTGGACAAATCTGTACTATTTCAAACTCACGAGCACTCTTCTGTCGGTTACCCCCTCAAATGCTCCATTAAATCCTTTGCAGCATAATTCATGTGCATGTTCACCCATTGGGAGGTGGTATTCCATTCTCAATATTCAACCCGATGCAGATCACAGCTATAAACTAAGTTCTAAATTAGTGCAACGTAACAACATCTAACGTAGTGGCCTGGATATTAAACCAAGGAACAATGTATCTTCATCTTATATAACCATATAACAATTACATCTCGGCCCTTCTACTCCATGCCAAACTCTTACTCTCACCTAGTCCCACCGACCTGCACTCACCCCATAAGACTCCATACCTTTCTTGTCCATATAGTTGTCCAATTTAACTTTAAACGACAACATCGAACCTGCCTCAACCGCTTCTGCTGGAAGCTCGTTCCACACAGCTACCACTCTCTCAGTAAAGAAGTTCCCCCTCATGTTACACCTAAACTTTTGACCTTTAACTCTCAACTCATGTCCTCTTGTTTGAATCTCCCCCATTCTCAATGGAAAAAGCCTATCCACATCAACTCTATCTATCCCCCTCATAATTTTAAATACCTCTACCTTCTCAACCTTCTACATTCCAAAGAATAAAGACCCAACTTGTTCAACCTTTCTCTGTAACTTAGGTGATGAAACCTAGGTAACATTCTAGTAAATCTTCTCTGTACTCTCTCTATTTTGTTGACATCTTTCCTATAATTCGGTGACCAAAACTGATACTCCAAATTTGGCCTCACCAATGCCTTGTACAATTTCAACATTACATCCCAACTCCTATACTCAATGCTCTGATTTATAAAGGCCAGCATACCAAAAGCTTTCTTCACCACCCTATCCACATGAGATTCCATATTCAGGGAACTATGCACCATTATTCCTAGATCCCTCTGTTCTACTGCATTCTTCAATGACCTACCATTTACCGTGTATGTCCTATTTTGATTAGTCCTACCAAAATGTAACACCTCACATCTATCAGCATTAAACTCCATCTGCAATCTTTCAGCCCACTCTTCTAACCGGCCTAAATCTCTCTGCAAGCTTTGAAAACCTACTTCATTATCCACAACTCCACCTATCTTAGTATCATCTGCATACTTACTCACCCAATTTACCACCCCATTCTACAGATCATTAATGTGTATGACAAATAACATTGGATCCAGTACAGATCCCTGAGGCACACCACTAGTCACCGACCTCCAATCTGACAAACAGTTATCCACCACCACTCTCTGGCGTCTCCCATCCAGCCACTGCTGAATCCATTTTACTACTTCAATATTAATACCTAACGATTGAACCTTCCTAACGAACCTTCCGTGTGGAACCTTGTCAAAGGCCTTACTGAAGTCCATATAGACAACATCCACCGCTTTACCCTCGTTAACTTTCCTAGTAACCTCTTCAAAAAATTCATTAAGATTTGTCAAACATGACCTTCCATGCACAAATCCATGTTGACTGTTCCTAATCAGACCCTCTCTATCCAGATAATTATATATACCATCCCTAAGAATACTTTCCATCAATTTACCCACTACTGACGTCAAACTCACAGGCCGATAATTGCTAGGTTTACTCTTAGAACTCTTTTTAAACAATGGAGCAACATGAGCAATACGCCAGTCCTCTGGCATGATGCCCGTTTCTAATGACATTTGAAATATTTCTGTTAGAGCCCCTATTTCCACACCAACTTCCCTCAAGGCCCTCAAGGTCCTAGGGAATATCCTATCAGGACCTAGAGACTTATCCACTTTTATATTCCTTAAAAGCTCCAGTACTTCCTCTTCTTTAATCATCATAGTTTCCATAACTTCCCTACCTGTTTCTCTTATCTTACCCAATTCAGTATCCTTCTCCTTAGTGAATACCGAAGAAAAGAAATTGTTCAGAATCTCCCCCATCTCTTTTGGCTCCACACACAGCTGTTCACTCTGATTCTCTAAGGGACCAATTTTATCCCTCACTATCCTTTTACTATTAATATAACTGTAGAAACCCTTGGGATTTATTTTCACCTTACTTGCCAAAGCAACCTCATATCTTCTTTTAGCTTTTCTAATTTCTTTCTTAAGATTCTTTTTACAGTCTTTCTATTCCTCAATCACCTCATATTCTCCATGCTGTCTATATTTATTGTAGCTATCTCTCTTTTTCCAAACCAAGCTTCCAATATCCCTTGAAAACCATGGCTTTCTCAAATGTTTAACCCTTCCTTTCATCCTAACAGGAACATAAAGAATCTGTACTCTCAAAATTTCACCTTTAAATGACCTCTATTTCTCTATTACATTCTTCCCATAAAACAAATTGTCCCAATCCACTCCTTCTAAATCCTTTCGCATCTCCTCAAAGTTAGCTTTTCTCCAATCAAAAATCTCAACCCTGGGTCCAGACCTATTCTTCTCCATAATTATATTGAACCTAATAGCACTGTGATCACTGGACCCGAAGTGCTCCCCAACACAAACCTCCGTCACCTGACCTATCTCATTCTCCAACAGGAGATCCAACACTGCCCTTTCTCTCGTTGGTACCTCTATGTATTGCTGCAAAAAACTATCCTGCACACATTTTACAAACTCCAAACCATCCAGCCCTTTTACAGTATGGGCTTCCCAGTCTACGTGTGGAAAAGTAAAATCTCCCACAATTACAACCTTGTGCTTACTACAAATATCTGCTATCTCCTTAGAAAAATGCTCCTCCAATTCTCACTCCCCATTTGGTGGTCTACAATACACCCCCATAAGAGTTACTGCACCTTTCGCATTCCTCAATTCCACCCAAATAGCTTCCCTATATGAGCCCTCTAATCTATCCTGCCAGAGCACCACTGTAATATTTTCTCTGACAAGCAATGCAACACCTCCCCCTCTCGTCCCTCCCATTCTATCACACCTGAAGCATTTAAATCCAGGAATATTTAGTTGCCAATCACACCCCTCCTGTAACCATGTTTCACTAATAGCTACCACATCATACTTCCAGTTATCTATCCATGCTTTAAGCTCCTCCACCTTTCTTACAAAGCTCCTAGCATTAAAATAAATGCATTTAAGAAATTTTCCACTTCTTACTCTCTGTTTATCACTAACTGTGCAAACAATTTTACTATTTTCTTTTTTCTTCCTTCTTCCCTTCATCTGTTCCTACATTCTGGTTCCCCACCCCCCTCGTATCTAGTTTAAATCCCCCGGAGCCTCTCATGCAAATCCACCTGCAAGAATATTTGTCCTCCTCCAGTTCAGATGTAGACCGTCTGGCCAGAATAGGTCCCACCTTCCCCAGAAAACTGCCTAATTATCTATAAATCTGAAGCCCTCCCTCCTGCACCATGTCTTCAGCCACGTGTTGATCTGCGCTGTCTTACTACTTCTAAATCTGCCTGCACGTGGCACTGGTAGCAATCCTGAGATTGCTATCCTGGAGGTCCTGTCCTTTAACTTGGCTCCTCACTCCCTAAACTCTCCTTTCAGGACCTCCTCACTCTTCCTACCCACGTCATTGGTCCCTACATGGACCATGACATCCAGCTGCTCACCCTCCCTCTATAAAATACCAAGGACTCGATCCGAGATATCGTGGACTTTGGCACCAGGGAGGCAACAGACCATCTGGAATTCTCGATCTCTTCCACAGAACCTCTTATCTGTCCCCCTAACTATCGAATCCCCTATCACTACTGCTCTCCTCTTTTCCCTCCTTCCCTTCTGAGTTGAGGGTCCCATATCGGTGTCAGAGATGCAACCACTGCAACTTGTCCCTGGTAGGTCATCCCCAGCAACAATATCCAAAACAATGTACTTATTATTGGTGGGAACGGCCACAGGGGTGCTATGCTCATTCTGTCTATTCCCCTTCCCTCTCCTGACAGTCACCCAGCTACCTGTCTCCTGACTCTTAGGGGTGACTATCTCCCTGTAACTCCTCTCTATTTCTGCCTCTGCTGCCCGAATGATCCGAAGTTCATCCAGCTCCAGCTCCAGTTCCCTAACTCGGTTTGTCAAGGGAATCTTCATTCCCTTGTTCCTCTACCACAAGCTGACTACGATGAAGTTCTCAACTATTTTAAGAAAAGGAGAATGGTAAAACTGTGGGGAGAGAACAGTGAGTGAGGGATGTGCAGTACATAAATCAGATGAAATCTTAGGAGCAAGAAGGACAATTAGGTCTGATCACATCAGAATCTCCTATAGTGCCACGTTCGCCACTGACCTTAGTTTTGTAAGAGCCTCTCCAGTTGTAATGAGCACCATCTGCTGCATGGGTTAAGGTGAACCAACTGCACCTGTTCTTCAATCAACTGCTGTTTACAAAAGTATGGATTTTCTTGTCCCACAAGAGAGATGGAGATGTATAAATGAATGTTACATATGTGTGCTTTGGTAATGGAGCTCTTATGGATAAATAGCCTGAGGCTTGCAACAGCGCTAGCTGCCTTACTGAGTCAAGCAGACTGAGAATATTGAAATTAAACAGTAGTAGGTTGGTACATTGAGCGTTTGGTGTAATGTTGCATTCAAAGACACCTTCAGTGATTTTAACCAAGGTGTATAGGGTCATTCAACATTCTGCATTAGTGCATCCATGTCCTGTGGACTTTTCCAGCATCAACTCTCATTGCCCCTCCCTCCAAATACACTCTTAAGTAGGGTGTCTGGAGGGCTCTATGGATCACTGGCCTCTATTTTTAAGAATTCTAATAAATTTGTCAAGCACTGGTTTCCTTTCAAAAAACCATGTTGAACTCTGCTTGACTGTGATTTTATGATTTTCTAAATATGCTAGCACTGTTTCCTTAATAATGGGTTCCAGCATTAACTTCCTAACTAATATATTTCCGAGTACAGCTCTCTACCTCTCTGTTTGAATCAACATTAGCAAGAGCCCTTAACATCCTACCCCCGCTCCCCAGCCACCAGCACTCTGATCAAATCTCACCGCTGTAATACATCTATCAACAGCAATCAAGGACACACTTTACTGCCTCTCATTCCCATTCCAAACACGACTTTACCTGCTGCAGCAACCTTTGCTTGCTGCCTTCACAGTAGCCACTGATAGCATTCTGATAACAATTTCAGGATCCGAATCTGCTCTTGTGACTTGTTCTTCAGTTTACATTCCAGTCACCTACATCCAGTCAACACAAAGACCCTCCCTTTCTCTCTCAGTATTACAGGCAGAGAGGCCCTGAATATCAAGTTTTGGCTTTAGAATCCACTGGTTGGAATCATAACCAGCACAGAGGAAGATGAAGGTGATGGTGGGAGGTCATCATTGTCAGCAACACAGTGCATCTCTGCAGGAACTCCTCAAGGTTGTGTCCTGGATCCAACCATCACTGCTTCATCATTGACTTTCCTCGGCTGTACGGTCAGAAGTGGGACTGTTTGCTAATAACTGTATAATGATAAGCACCATTTGCAACTTCACACATAATGAAGCAGTCCAACTCAAATACAAAGTCAAAATCAAGTCTATTGTCATATGCCCAAGAGCGTGTATGCACAGGTGCAATGAAACACTTAAGATTTCTTTTGTGCTATATCAGTGAATTGAGGTCAAAAATTGCTTGCAGAAATTTCTAGGATTTAATGCATCTGATACAATGCACTTACATGGGCATTGCACCGCTAAAGATGAACGATGCTCAGTGCATGGCAATGACAATACATTGCATGATTGACATCATTGTTGCAATATTCGAGCATGGAGGTGGGGCTAGTTTGGGTTTCAAGCAACACTCACAATGCGCTGGAGGAACTCAGCAGGTCAGTCAGCACCAGTTGAAAAGATTAGTCGACGTTTCGGGCCGAAATCCTTCGTCAGGACTGAAGGAAGAACTTTGGGGAGGGTTTGAAGAATGCTGGTAGTTGAAAAAAACAGTAATTTTAAAGACAAAGGGGTGGGGGCGGGGAAGCAGGGAGGTGATTGACAGGAGAACAATGCGAAGTAGTAGAAGGAGGCGGAACTATGAGGGAGGTGATGTGAAATAGGGATAGAGGAAGGGAGGGGGATGATGCCCTCACCTGCATCTCCTCCATTTCCAGCACTTCGGCCCTCACCCCATCTTCCCGCCACCACAACAGGGACAGAGTTCCCCTTGTCCTCACCTACCACCCCACCAGCCTCCGGATCCAGCACATTATCCTCCGCAATTTCTGCCACCTTCAACAGGACCCCACCACTAAGCACATCTTTCCCTCTCCACCCCTCTCCACTTTCCGCAGGGATCAGTCCCTCCGCGACTCACTTATCCGCAAGTCCATCCCCACGGATCTCCCACACGGCACTTATCCCTTTAAGCGTAAGTGCTACACCTGTCCCTACACCTCCTCTCTTGCCACCATTCAGGGCCCAAACAGTCCTTCCAGGTGAGGCAACACTTCACTTGTGAATCTGTTGGGGTCACATATTGCATCCGGTGCTCCCGGTGCGGCCTCCTCTACATCGGTGAAACCCGACGCAGATTGGGGGACCGCTTCGCTGAGCACCGCCACAGCAGACAGGATCTCCCAGTAGCCACCCACTTCAACTCTGCTTCCCACTCCCATTCAGATATGTCCATACATGGCCTCCTCTACTGCCATGATGAGGCTAAACTCGGGTTGGAGGAGCAACACCTCATATACCATCTAGGTAGTCTCCAGCCCCTTGGTATGAACATAGAATTCTCCAACTTCTGGTAATTCCCTCCCCCTCCCTTCCTCTATCCCTATTTCACATCACCTCCCTCATAGTTCCGCCTCCTTCTACTACTGCGCATTGTTCTCCTGCCAGTCACCTCCCTGCTTCCCCTCCCCCACCCCTTTGTCTTTCAAATTACTGTTTTTTTCAACTACCAGCATTCTTCAAACCCTCCCCAAAGTTCTCCCTTCAGTCCTGACGAAGGGTTTCGGCCCGAAACGTCGACTAATCTTTTCAACTGATGCTGACTGACCTGCTGAGTTCCTCCAGCGTATTGTGAGTGTTCCTTTGACAACAGCATCTGCAGATTATTTTGTGTTTTGGGCTTCAAGCAACCGGCCCTAAGGAATAAAAGCAGGTCTATAACTGCTCAGCAGAACCCAGCACAGAACGTCAATAAGATTTAAGTCTCATGTAACATGGAGTACTTATACATTTTGCAAGCAAGTATTACAGTTCTTTTTGCTGACGTGACTAGCTAGTTTGATCTTCTCCCTGGATACTCATTTAGGAACTGGAAATATGAGGTACTCACTCATATATCTTTCCTGAAAGTCTTCACACCACTTCACTGGAAGTTAACTCACTCCTTTCGATAGCAGCTCCAAATGAGTACTGCCACTGTCAAAGTGTTAGCCATGGCAAGAGATTGTGCAGAAGACATCACTTCATATGCGCCTCCCTAATATACAGTATGCAGTTAATGGCCCACTTAAACGCATCAAGACATGCATGAAAATCACTCCCCTGTGGCTCAGAGGCATTGAGTCATCATAGACTCAATGTCACAAAACAAGCTCTTTATCCCAGCAGGCCAATGCTGAACATCAGTTACCCATTTGCACCAATCCCATTTTCAGGCCATAGCCCATTGTCTTCTGTGCCTTGGCAATTCAAGTGCTTTCTTAGATAAGTCTTAAGAGAGTATTGGACTGTTTTATAGACTGGAGGCCTGTGCCCAGTAGTGCACCGCAGGGAATGGTGCTGGGTCCACTGTTGATCAACATTTATATAAATGATATGGATGAGAATATAGGGGGCATGATTAGTAAGCTTGCACATGACACCAAAATTGCCAGAATGGTGGACACTGAAGAAGTTTACTTAAGATTACAATGTGATCTTGATCAACTGGTCCAGTGGTCCGAGGAATGGCAGATGAATTTAATTCAGATAAATGTGAGGTGTTGCATTTGGCAAATCATGACAGGACTAACACAGAAAACAGTAGGGCCTTGAAGACTGCTGTAGAACACAGAGACCTAGGGATGCAGGCACCCAGTTCCATGAAAATGGCAACACAAATAAACAATATGATAAAGAAAATGTTTAGCATGTTTGCCTTCATAAGTCAGGATACTGAGTACAGGAGTTTGAAGATCATGTTATAACAATCCAAGTTTGTCCAACCCCTCCTTATAACTAATACACTCTAATGCAAACAGCGTCCATGTAAAATAGAGATGTAAGAGAATGTAGATGCTGGAATTTGGAGCAACACAAACTAAGTTTATGGAACCCATGGAGGAAAATGGACAGTCAAAGTTTCAATCCAAAACACTGACTGTCCATTACCATCCATGATTTCCTGACTTCTATTCTCTTTGCCCCTTGTGATGAAGGCAAGCATACCATACACTTCCTTTACCACTCAACTTCTGTTGTCACTTTCAGGGAGGTATAGATTTGGGCCACAAGATCCTCCCGCACATCAATGCTGTTAAAGGCCCTGCCATTATCTGCATAGTTTCCCCTTACACTTGACCTCACCAAGTGCAACACCTCACATTTACTTGGATTAAACTCCATCTACCATTTTTCTGCCTATAACTGTAACTGATCTATATCATGCTATATTATTTGTCAATCTTCTCCATTGTCTGTAACTCCACCTATTTTATGTTGCCTGCAAACTTACTAACCAACCCATCTACACCGCTGTCCAAGCCACTTACATATATCACAAACAACAAAGGTCCCACCACTGATCCCTGTGGAATGCCATTGATCACAGAACTCCAGCCAGAATAATTCCACTTGCTGTCTTCTATGAACAAACCAATTCTGAATCCATGCCTTCTTCACTACCTTATCTACCAGTGCAGCCATTGTCAAGGATCCATGGTTTTGTACATCACGGTCTGTTTCTCAATGTCTCCCAGGTCCCTGACATTGTAAAGTCCTAACTCGCTTTTTCTGTGCAATTCTGTGCAAAGTAATCACCAGATCCCCATTTATACCAGAGGGATTCACTGGGCATTACAACTGTTCTCATTAGATTCCATTGCTCTGATTCCTTGGCACCACTAAGCTAATTATTAGGTCTTCAAATCAAATATAGGCTGAGCAGAGCCTTTCATTTTTGATTTTAGCTTTCTGATAATTTAACTACTGCACCGTTTCACCTGCTCTTACATTAATTCAGTTGAGAATTACTATCTTCACCAAAACTGTTATTTAAAAGGGCTGCATAGCTGCATGAAGTCAGCATGATAAGCAAATAAGATATAGATCAGAATTAGTTCATCAAGTCTGCTCTGCCTCATAGCTAATTTATTATCCCTCTCATCTCCATACTCCTGCCTTCTCCTCATAACCTTTGACACCCTTACTAATCAATAACTTATCAACCTGAGCTTTAAATACTGTATACCCAATGACTTGGCCTTCACAGCTAGGTATGGCAACAAAGTCCACAAGATTTACCACACGTTGGCTAAAAGAATTTCTCCTCCTTTTCTATCCTAAAGGGATATCCTTCTGTTTTGATGCTGTACCCTCTATTCCTTGACTCCCCCACTATAAGAAAGCTATGTTCCAATACAAATGATACTCCAAAAGTAAATAATAATAATAAATACAAAAGAAATTCAGGTCAATTCTCTTATGCTTTATAAAATGAAAAACTGCATTCTTACTTTCACGCCACAAAAAGTGGCTTAATTGCATTTTCCAGTTCTTCCAGTTCTGTGGGATGGAGTACAACCAAAGGTTGATTCAGGAAATGAAACAGAAATAATGCTCTTATTACTTCTGGAAATTGGAAGTGGAAATGTCTCATGAAATCACAATGCTCTCTCAATATGTATGAAAATTTGCTGATATCAGTTGACCGCATTCATAGCAAGCTAAATTACTCTTTGGTCAAGTCACAAATAAGGTGCTGTCTGAGTCATTATTGCCTATTCATATTTTCCTTCTGTGTATTTCCAAAGGGAACAATGTCAGGTAAATACAATATTATGGGTCAGAATTCTCTATACTAGTTTCAGCACACACTTGGTTTCCTAGACACATGGATAACTGCTCAATACCACCTCATGACATCTTACTTGGAAATAAAACAGTCAGTGCAACATGTACATGGGAAAAGCCACTTGCCTCGTAATTGGACTGTTTGGTACCATGGTTTTGAGAGGTGCAGGAATCAATTTCAATGAAAATTTCAAGGAAAATTAGCTCTTGCTAAAAAAAAAAGGATGCAAGTACAAGGTGTAAAGTCTATGATTTTCCTTCCTAGTCCTCTCTGTATTTGACATGCTAAACTAAGGAGCAACCTGCACTGCGCAATTGTATCCAATGCAGTGCATTGCATGTGAGGATGCAGCGTCCAGGACTTTGCCAGCTACTCATCTGCCAGCCTGAACCTTACTCCATTTGCCCTCAATCAGGCCCTATCGCCATCACCATGGTCTCCAGCCACTTATAAGATCTTCCAATGCACACAATATTTTAGCTGCATTGATATCACTGAACTAATTGATGAGAACTTATAAAACGCAAGAGCTTTTGCAGATGCTGGAAATCCAGAGCAACACACAAAAAATGCTGGATGCAGCTGTGATGAAAGGTCTTGGCCTGAAATATTGACTGTTTATTCCTTTTTGTAGATACTGCAATGACCTGCCAAGTTCTTCCAGCATTTTGTTGATGAGAAATTAGTAGCATTCATTAACCCTTTAATCTGAATGTTGTATAACGTGTCCTTTTCATTGACATGTATCTGGCCCAATTTAAAGTTTTATGAGCTTATTTTTTTAGACCTTTAGTTTGGATATCAGAAATTCCAGTTGCTTTGAAAACTATGGCAGATGAAAATTCTGGACTTCTAGAACAACATTCTGGACTTCTGGAACATCACTAAATTTTGAATTTACCTCATAAATTTGGACATACAAACTGATATCATGGAGGAAGTTAACAAACAGGAAAATAACAATTAATAGCAGATGTTATTTTGCAAATCTCAGAATCAGAATTAATGTCACTGGCATATGTCATGAAACTTACTAATTTAATGACAGAAGTACAATGAAAACTTCTTTATGAAAACTTCTGACACTTTACAAAGCACTGGTGAAGCCTCACTTGGAGTATTGTGAGCAGTTTTGGGCCCCTTATCATAGAAATGTTGTGCTGAAGCTGGAAAGTGTTTAAAGGAGGTTCACGAAAATGATTCCAGGATTGAATGCCTGTCATATGAAGGGGGTTTAATGGCTCTGGGCCTGTATTCACTGGAATTCAGAAGAATGAGGCTGGGGTTAAAATAAATGATGTTGAAAGTTCAAGCAAATCCGCTGATAGAAAGGTTGTGAGTGGTGGTAAAAATCTTCTGAGGTGTATATATTTCAGTGCTAAGAGTGTTGCGGGGAAGGTGGATGAGTTGAGGGCGTAGATTGACACGTGGAATTATGATGTTATAGCAATTAGTGAAACTTGGCTGCAGGAGGGGCAGGACTGGCAGCTTAATATTCCAGGGTTCCGATGTTTCAGATGTGATCGAGGCAGAGGAATGAAAGGTGGGGGAATAGCATTGCTTGTTAGGGAAAATATTACAGCAGTGCTCAGGCAGGACAGATTAGAGGGCTTGTCTACTGAGTCCTTATGGGTGGAGCTAAGAAACAGGAAAGGTATGGCCACATTAGTGGGATTGTATTACAGACCACCCAATAGTCAACGAGACTTGGAAGAGCAAATCTGCAGAGAGATGGCAGGCAACTGCAGGAAACATAAAGTTGTGGTGGTAGGGGATTTTAATTTTCTATACATTGATTGGGACTCCCATACTGTTAGGGGTCTAGATGGTTTCGAGTTTGTAAAATGTGTTCAGGAAAGTTTTCTAAATCAATATATAGAGGGACCAACTAGAGGGGATGCAATATTGGATCTCCTGTTAGGAAACGAGTTGGGGCAAGTGACGGAAGTCTGTGTAGGGGAGCACTTTGGTTCCAATGATCATAACACCATTAGTTTCAATTTGATCATGGACAAGGATAGATCTGGTCCTAGGGTTGAGGTTCTGAACTGGAAGAAGGCCAAATTTGAAGAAATGAGAAAGGATCTAAAAAGCGTGGATTGGGACAGGTTGTTCTCTGGCAAAGATGTGATTGGTAGGTGGGAAGCCTTCAAAGAGGAAATTTTGAGAGTGCAGAATTTGTATGTTCCTGTCAGGATTAAAGGCAAAATTGAATAGGAATAAGGAACCTTGGTTCTCAAGGGATATTGCAACTCTGATAAAGAAGAAGAGGGAGTTGTATGAAATGTATAGGAAACAGGGAGTAAATCAGGTGCTTGAGGAGTATAAGAAGTACAAGAAAATACTTAAGAAAGTAATCAGGAGGGCTAAAAGAAGACATGAGGTTGCCTTGGCAGTCAAAGTGAAGGATAATCCAAAGAGCTTTTACAGGTATATTAAGAGCAAAAGGATTGTAAGGGATAAAATTGGGCCTATTGAAGATCAGAGTGGTCGGCTATGTGCGGAACCAAAGGAAATGGGGGAGATCTTAAATAGGTTTTTTGTGTCTGTATTTACTAAGGAAACTGGCATGAAGTCTATAGAATTGAGGGAATCAAGTAGTGAGATCATGGAAACTGTACAGATCGAAAAGGAGGAGGTGCTTGCTGTCTTGAGGAAAATTAAAGTGGATAAATTCCCGGGACCTGACAGAGTGTTCCCTCGGACCTTGAAGGAGACTAGTGTTGAAATTGCGGGGGCCCTGGCAGAAATATTTAAAATGTCGCTGTCTACGGGTGAGGTGCCGGATGATTGGAGAGTGGCTCATGTTGTTCCGTTGTTTAAAAAAGGATCGAAAAGTAATCCGGGAAATTATAGGCCGGTGAGTTTAACGTCGGTAGTAGGTAAGTTATTGGAGGGAGTACTAAGAGACAGAATCTACAAGCATTTGGATAGACAGGGACTTATTAGGGAGAGTCAACATGGCTTTGTGCGTGGTAGGTCATGTTTGACCAATCTATTGGAGTTTTTCGAGGAGATTACCTGGAAAGTGGATGAAGGGAAGGCAGTGGATATTGTCTACATGGATTTCAGTAAAGCCTTTGACAAGGTCCCGCATGGGAGGTTAGTTAGGAAAATTCAGTCGCTAGGTATACATGGAGAGGTGGTAAATTGGATTAGACATTGGCTCAATGGAAGAAGCCAAAGAGTGGTGGTAGAAAATTGCTTCTCTGAGTGGAGGCCTGTGACTAGTGGTGTGCCACAGGGATCAGTGCTGGGTCCATTGTTATTCGTCATCTATATCAATGATCTGGATGATAATGTGGTAAATTGGATCAGCAAATTTGCTGATGATACAAAGATTGGAGGTGTAGTAGACAGTGAGGAAGGTTTTCAGAGCCTGCAGAGGGATTTGGACCAGCTGGAAAAATGGCAGATGGAGTTTAATACAGACAAGTGTGAGGTATTGCACGTTGGAAGGACAAACCAACGTAGAACATACAGGGTTAATGGTAAGGCACTGAGGAGTGCAGTAGAAGAGGGATCTGGGAATACAGATACAAAATTCCCTAAAAGTGGCGTCACGAGTAGATAGGGTCGTAAAGAGAGCTTTTGGTACATTGGCCTTTATTAATCAAAGTATTGAGTATAAGAGCTGGAATGTTATGATGAGGTTGTATAAGGCATTGGTGAGGCCGAATCTGGAGTATTGTGTTCAGTTTTGGTCACCAAATTACAGGAAGGGTATAAATAAGATTGAAAGAGTGCAGAGAAGGTTTACAAGGATGTTACCAGGACTTGAGAAACTCAGTTACAGAGAAAGGTTGAATAGGTTAGGACTTTATTCCCTGGAGTGTAGAAGAATGAGGGGTGATTTGATAGAGGTATATAAAATTATGATGGGTATAGATAGAGTGAATGCAAGCAGGCTTTTTCCACTGAGGCAAGGGGAGAAAAAAACCAGAGGACATGGGTTAAGGGTGAGGGGGGAAAAGTTTAAAGGGAACATTAGGGGGGGCTTCTTCACACAGAGAGTGGTGGGAGTATGGAATGAGCTGCCAGATGAGGTGGTAAATGCGGGTTCTTTTTTAACATTTAAGAATAAATTGGACAGATACATGGATGGGAGGTGTATGGAGGGATATGGTCCGTGTGCAGGTCAGTGGGACTAGGCAGAAAATGGTTCGGCACAGCCAAGAAGGGCCAAAAGGCCTGTTTCTGTGCTGTGGTTTCTATGGTTTCTAATGAGGGGTGACCTCATTGAAACCTATTGAATGGTGAAAGGCCTTGATAGAGTGGATATAGAGAGAATGTTTCCTATGGTGGGAGAGTCTAAGACCAGAGGACACAGCCTCAGAATAGAGGAGTATCCTTTTAGGGTGGAGATGAAAAGGAATTTCCTCAGGAGATGGTGGTAAATCAGTGGAATTCTGTGCCACAGGTGGCTGTGTACCAAGTCTATATGTATATTTAAGGCAGATATTGATAGATTCTTGATTGGTTAAGGAATGAGGGGATATGGGGAGAAGGCAGAAGACTGGGGCTGAGAGGACAATTGGATCAGTCATGATGAAGTGGTGGAACAGACTCGATGGGCCAAATGGCCTAATTCCACTCCTATATCTTACGGTCTGAAAAATATAGGAAAACATCCATAAATTACAATAAGTATATGTATATATATTAAATAGTTAAAAACACTGCAAAAACTGAAAAGAAAAGCTGAGGTAGTGTTCATGGATTCAATGTTCATTTGCAAGTCAGATGGCAGAGGGGAAGAAGCTGTTCCTGAATTGCTGACATCTTACACAATGCTCTCTCTCAATCACCATCTTCATAAGTCAACTTAAAAAGGCCAATGACAGTTGATATTTAGGTACAACATCAGTGGAGCTCCATTAAACAGATAGAAGTGCTCAATGACAGGCTCATGGTTTAGAACTAGTGAGTAAATATTTGAAAATTATGCAAAATAGATTGGTACATTTCATTCACATTAAATCCAAGATCCAATACCAATATGACTGTGATTCTGCATCACTAAATTAATTTCTATTAATATTCTCCAGTCTACTCACAAGGTTACATAGAGTAAGAAACCTACACTACAAACACAAAGTTTGATTATTGAAATAATTGATAGTTTCTCTGTTGGTCCCTGTTGTTTTCCTCTCCATTGCCTTTATTTATTGTTTTTCGATTTTCCCTTGTTCTATTTGTAAACTGCTTTTTGCACTCTCTTTTGCTGTCCTTTGCATTCTCCCTCTCTCTTATTTATCTTTAAGATACAGCATGGAGTAGACCCTTCTGGCCCTTTGAGCAATCCCTAATTTAACCTTAGCCTAATCACGGGACAATTTACAATGCCCAATTAATCTACCAACCAGTACGTCTTTGGGCTGTGGGAGGAGACTGGAGCACCCAGCGTCTCAGGGAAGATGTACAAACTCCTTACAGACAGCGGCTAGAAATGAACCTGCGTCTCTGGTACTGCAAAGCATTGTGCTAACCACTACCTGTATCTGTTCTACAGATGTCAGCCAGCTAGGATTAAGTAGCAAAATTTTAATTTTTATAGAGACCAGATGCTCAGATTATTGTATGTGCTCACTGTATTATGCTTGCAGGAATAAATGCTCACTTGCTCATTCCTGTCATTTTTCACAGCATTATGGCCCAGAGAAGTTCAGGAATTACATCAGGAGTAAGAATATTGAAAATTAATGCTACCTTCCTCCTGACTTTAACTTTGGACAAGCAATTTATTGCAACATTGGTAAAAGAGCGATCACCAATTTTGGTAGCAGTACTGCTGATCAAAATAAAACAAAATTTAGTCATATTTTAGAAAACTAATATTACTTGTAAGATGTATTAAACATCATACGTTCATTCAAAACACAAAATGTAACCATTCTGATGCAATGTACTGTCATCTACCACCACCTTGTGGAGAAAAGATGTTACACTACCAAAGTGCACATTCTGAAACAGGGGTCAGATGACCAAAGTTCAAAGTATGCACATAATGAAGGAGAAAACCAAATGACCAAAAGTTTGGTGAAGAGGTAGATTTTAAAGAGGGCATCAAGAGTAAAGAGAGGCAAGAAATCAGAAACCTTTAGAAAAGGAGTTCTAGAACCAACCGGTATCTGGTGACTCTGCCATCAACAATGGAGCAATCATGTCCAGGGGAACTGAAGAGGTCAGAATTAGAGAGGGGCAGATGTATTGTTAGGTTATGAATTTGGATTAAATTAGATTAATGGTGGTGGATTCTACCATTGTTGGTAGAATCTCAGATAGTGATGAGGGGGCGTACAGGAGTGAGATATGCCAACTAGTGGAGTGGTGTTGCAGCAACAACCTGGCACTCAACGTCAGTAAGACGAAAGAGCTGATTGTGGACTTCAGGAAGGGTAAGGTGAAGGAACTCATACTAATCCTCATAAAGAGATCAGAAGTGGAGAGAGTGAGCAGTTTCAAGTTCCTGCGTGTCAAGATCTCTGAGGACCTAACCTGGTCCCAACATATCAAAGCAGTTGTAAAGAAGGCAAGACAATGACTATAGTTCAACAAATACACTCAAAAACTTCAATAGATGTACTGTAGAGAGCATTCTGACAGGCTGCATCACTGTCTTGTATGCGGGGGTGGGGTTAATGCACAGGACTGGAAGTAGCTGCAGAGGGTTGTAAACTTAGTCGGTTCCATCTTGGGCACCAGCCTACAAAGTACCTGGGACATCTTCAGGAAGTGGTGTCTCAGAAAGGCAGCATCCATTATTAAGGAACCCCCAGACCCAGGGCATGCCCTTGTCTCACTGTTACCATCAGGAAGGAGGTACAGAAGCCTGAAGACACACACTTAGCGATTCAGAAACAGCTTCTTCCCCTCTGCCATCCGATTCTTAAATGGACATTGAACCCTTGAACACTACCTCACTTTTTTAATATGTATATTTGCTTTGTGCAATATTTTAATCTGTTCAATATGCATATACTGTAATTTACTTATTTATTTATTATTATTATTTTTCTTGGGTATTATGTATTGCATTAAACTGCTGCTGCTAAGTTAACAAATTTCACAACACATGCCGGTGATAATAAACCTGATTCTGGTCGGAGGTGATGGGATGGGGGGGTGGTGGATGAGGAGGAGTGTCAGGCAATGTGATTGGAAACAAAGATGACATTGAAAATTAGCACTAATTAACCTGCAGATGAAGGTCAGAAAGCACAAGGGTGATGGATGAACTGGAAGCTCATGAAAGGGAGGAAATGGAAGTGTGTTTCGTTATGATCTGGAGTTTATGAAGGTTAAACATCTGGAAGCCTTCCAGATGTGCAATGTACTAGTCACATCAATAGTAATAAAGCAATGGATGGGAATTTCAGATCTGCTTAGGCAAAGGCATGGGGGCATCAAGTGTATCAATGTGGAACGATGCTGATTTAATGAGGCATGTGCATGCCATTTGAGACTCATTTGAACATAATAAACCAAAAGCTCAACTTACTACACAACTTAAAATATATCTTTCTGCAGAACCAGTCAGCAAAACCGAGACACAATAGATTTCATTTCTCATAACGCAAAAAAAAAGCCTGTCAAAAACCACTTCAGAACTAAAAACAGCAAAGGTTAATTAGAATTTTGAAAGCAAGACAGAGACAATGATTAATTGTCCAGCAACATAAATCAAGTTCCCCTGACACTTCTTGCTTTAAATTCTACGGTTTAGACTTTTAAAACAATGTGGTTTGAAAAAATCTAGGTTTATGTGTTTAGTAGTCACCGTTTTTCTGGCTCTTTATGATATTGAAGCAGACAAGAGGCTTGGCTGACATTCCAGCAGGCACAAAGAAAAATCTGATATTTTAAAATCTGCAGTAGACCACACACTAAAATATATGCTCAAAAACATTCCTCATAAAAGCCCCACACATCAAAGTTGCTGGTGAACGCAGCAGGCCAGGCAGCATCTCTAGGAAAAGGTGCAGTCAACGTTTCAGGCCGAGACCCTTCGTCAGGACTTTGTGGTGGACCAATGAGCCTTTGGGTCGGCAGGCCACCCTGAGAAAATAAATAACAACAAGGACAAAACTACAGGCAAGTCTGGGACTTGGTCAGGAGTCTATTTGCAATGGAAGTTTGGGTATAGGTGGAAAATCATGTGGCAAAGGGGGGTGGGGTTGCAGTCAGAAGACATGGGAGGGAGGATATTTTGTAGTGAGAGTCTACTGCCAGGGTTCCAGAAGTAGGTTTGGAATTCAGGGGCAGCAGTGGTGGTATTGTTGGTTAATGGGGTGATGAGGTTGGAGGTTGGAGGTTGGGTTGGGGAAGGGGCTAGTGCCTGAAGGAGATGGGGTGAGTAATCTCAGTTTTAAGTCATACTGAAACATGCCTGAAGCTTTGTTTCTGTGTGTGGAATGCAGATAGCAAGGATCATGCATGTTAGATTGAGGATTGTAAAAGTGGTGGCAGACTGGCTTGGACTCCATGTGTTCTTTGTGCATTGGAGCAGCAAAGGCAAACAATCCAGAACAGAAACGGCAAACTGTGAAAATCATACGAAAACCCTGTTTTTCAAGGAAATTTTATTCTTTCTGGAAAATAGATCAGGGAGCATACAAAAAGATGGCACTCTTTGACAGAATTTCTTGGCATAATAGTCTTATTACCTTTTCTTATTAATACCAATATCTTATGTATTCATACATATACCATATTTTATAAAATATTTGTCTTTTACTTTGATATAATCATAATTAAAAACTACCTGTTAATCTTCACAATGTGCAATACATTAGTTTAAGGAGTATTTGTTATTTTATGGAAAGGAAGTTTCAGAGGTAAGAACAGGTATCGAAAAGATATTTATCTACATTACTCAGGTTTTGTTTCTGGAAAAACAGGGATAAATCAATGATAATCAGCATGGTTTTGTTATGGACAAATACTGTCCAAATTTGAATGGATTTTTCATAGAATAAATATTGTTAACATATTTGTATTTCAGTCAACCTTTTTAATTGCTGTCATCTGTACAAATGGCTTGGCATGTGAAAGAAAATTTGGAGCAGCAGTGTAGAGTAGCGGTTAGCAAAATGCTGTTATAGTGCCAGCTACCTGGGCTTAATTCCCATCACCGCCTGTAAGGTGTTTGGGTTCTCCCCGTGACTGTGTGGGTTTTCTCCAGGTGCTCTGGTTTCTTCCTGCATTCCATTAACATACAGGTTAGCAGGTTAATTGATCACATGGGTGTAACTGGGCAGCAGGGGTCGTTGGGCCAATAGGGCCTGTTACTGTGCTGAATCTCTAAATTAAAATGACAGTAGATTCCTGAGAAAGCTAAAGAAATTTGGCCTGTCCTCTAAAACCCTTACAAATTTTCATAGATGCACTGTAGAAAGCATTCTTCTAGGGTGCATCACAACCTGGTATGGAAGTTGTCCTGTCCAAGACCGGAAGAAGCTGCAGAAGATCGTGAACACAGCCCAGCACATCACACAAACCAATCTTCCGTCCTTGGACTCACTTTACACCGCACGCTGTCAGAGCAGTGCTGCCAGGATAATCAAGGACACGACCCACCCAGCCAACACACTTTTCATCCCTCTTCCCTCCGGAAGAAGGCTCAGGAGCTTGAAGACTTGTACGGCCAGATTTGGGAACAGCTTCTTTCCAACTGTGATAAGACTGCTGAACGGATCCTGACCCAGATCTGGGCCGTGCCCTCCAAATATCCGGACCTGCCTCTCGGTTTTTTGCGCTACCTTACTTTTCCTTTTCTATTTTCTATTAATGATTTATAATTTAAATTTTATTATATTTACTATCGACTTGTACTCCAGGGAGCGCGAAGCGCAGAATCAAATATCGTTGTGATGATTGTATGTTCTAGTATCAATTGTTTGGCGACAATAAAGTAATAAAGTGATAGCTAACCAAATGAATGGAAGAGCAAGACTGAATCAAGGCGGATGCAAGCTAATCTTACTGAATCACCTCACACAAGGAATGACTATCGTGACTCTGTACTCCACTGATTTCAATTCAAGTAAATCTACCTTGAAAATTGCTTATGGGGAACTGCTTATCCCAGTACCACATAAGTGAAAATGTACTTTTTATTCAGTGAAATATGATAGACTCTTGCTACTCCACTAGAAGCAACTGGCCAACATGAAAATCCTGAAAAAGTCTTT
The DNA here is from genome assembly GCF_963921235.1 of Mobula hypostoma. NCBI lineage: Eukaryota > Metazoa > Chordata > Chondrichthyes > Myliobatiformes > Myliobatidae > Mobula > Mobula hypostoma. The sequence goes on from NC_086106.1 coordinate 90,131,573, forward strand.
TGCATTCATACCTTGCTTAACTCTTAACCAATCTTACAATCCCTCTGGCTCTTATTTTATGTAAAAAGCTTTCTATATCAGGGTGTAAAAATCCTGATAAATTACTTCTACTAGTTCCTCATTATCCAACCTGTCAGCTAGATTCTTTAAACTATCAGATTTATTTAGCGCGCTGTTTCCTTTGAGAAGACATGCTGACTCGACATACTGCTTCAAACCCTTATACCATGTTCTTAATTAATTTTATTAAGTAGTGATGTTACATTGTCTGACTTCCATATTGCTAGGTCTGTTATAGAATCCAGAGAATTTGAATGCACCAACATCTTTACAGCCCCTTCTTTCAGACACCATGTTTGTTTCCCCAGTATTTTTTCTTTATTACACTGGCAAGTGTGTGGACGTCGGCCAGTGAGAACAGCGAGAAGAGTTTAAAAGGAGACAGCTTTATAGAGCGGGTGTCGTAGGAACGGGAGCCAGAGTAGAGGAAAACAGAGTAGGAAGGATTTGGCTAAATGGGGCTTAGGCGTTAATGGGTCGAAGTGAGGTAGCTTGCCTGTATAGAATAGACAGGAAGTATATATGTGAGGTCGGTGTCCTGTGCTCGGTGTCAGATGTGTCGAGCTGCAGCTCCTTAGGGACCATATTAGGGAACTGGAGATGCAGCTTGATGACCTTCGTCTGGTCAGGGAGAGTGAGGAGGTGATAGATAGGAGCTATAGGCAGGTAGTCACACTGGGGCCTCGGGAGACAGTTAAGTTGGCAATAGTCAGGAAAGGGAAGGGCAGGGGTCAGATGCTAGAGAGTACCCTTGTGGCAGCAGCACTTGACAATAAGTACTCTTGCTTGAGTACTGTTGGCGAGGGGGGAGGGAAGCCTACCTGGGGGAGCAACAGTGGCCGCGCCTCTGGCACAGCGTCTGGCCCTGTGGCTCAGAAGGTTAGGGAAAGGAAGAGGACAGCAGCAGTGATAGGGGACTCTATAGTTAGGAGGGCAGACAGGCGATTCTATGGACGCAGGAAAGAAGCACGGATGGTAGTTTGCCTCCCAGGTTCCAGGGTCCGGAATGTTTCTGATCGCATCCACAATATCCTGAAGTGGGAAGGAGAACAGCCAGAGGTCGTGGTACATATTGGTACCAACAACATAGGCAAGAAAAGGGAGGAGGTCCTGAAAGCAGACTACAGGGAGTTCGGAAGGAAGTTGAGAAGCAAGACCACAAAGTTAGTAACCTTGAGATGACTGCCTGTGCCACGTGACAATGAGTATAGGAATAGAGTGAGGTGGAGGATAAATGTGCGGCTGAGGGATTAGAACAGGTGGCAGGGATTCAGATTTTAATTTCCCAAATATCGATTGGCATCTCCCTAGAGTGAGGGGTTTAGATGGGGTGGAGTTTGTTAGGTGTGTTCAGGAAGGTTTCTTGACACAATAGGTAGATAAGCCTACAAGAGGAGAGGCTGTACTTGATCTGGTATTGTGAAATGAACCTGGTCAGGTGTCAGATCTCTCAGTGGGAGAGCATTTTGGAGATAGTGATCACATTTCTATCTCCTTTATCATAGCATTGGAGAGGGATAGGAACAGACAAGTTAGGAAAGCATTTAATTGGAGTAAGGGGAAATAAGAGGCTATCAGGCAGGAAATTGGAAGCCTAAATTGGGAACAGATGTTCTCAGGGAAGTGTACGGAAGAAATGTGACAAATGTTCAGGGGCTATTTGCATGGAGTTCTGCATAGGAATGTTCCAATGAGACGGGGAAAGGATGGTAGGGTACAGGAACCATGGTGTACAAAGGCTGTTGTAAATCTAGTCAAGAAGAAAAGAAGAGTTTACGAAAGGTTCAAAAAACCAGGTAATGATAGAGATCTGGAAAATTATAGGGCCAGCGCAGGAAGGAGCTTAAGAAAGAAATTAGGAGAGCCAGAAGGGGCCATAAGAAGGCCTTGGCAGACAGGATTAAGGAACACCCCAAGGCATTCTACAAGTACGTGAAGAGCAAGAGGATAAGACATGAGAGAATAGGACCAATCGAGTGTGACAGTGGAACGGTGTGTATGAAACCGGATGAGATAGCAGAGGTACTTAATGAGTACTTTGCTTCAGTATTCACTACGGAAAAGGATCCTGGCAATTGTAGGGATGACTTACAGCGGACTGAAAAGCTTGAGCATGTAAATATCAAGAAAGTGGATGTGCTGGAGCTTTTGGAAAGCATCAAGTTGGATAAGTCACCAGGACAGAAGAGATGTACCCCAGGCTACCGTGGGAGGCAAGGGAGGAGATTGCTGAGCCTCTGGCGATGATCTTTGCATCATCAATTGGAGAGGTTCCAGAGGATTGGAGGGTTGCAGATGTTGTTCCATTATTCAAGAAAGAGAGTAGGGATAGCCCAGGAAATTACAGACCAGTGAGTCTTACTTCAGTGGTTGGTAAGTTGATGGAGAAGATCCTGAGAGGCAGGATTTATGAACATGTGGAGAAGCATAATATGATTAGGAATAGTCAGCATGGCTTTGTCAAAGGCAGGTTGTGCCTTACGAGCCTGACTGAATTTTTTGAGGATGTGACTAAACACATTAATGAAAGTAGAGCAGCAGATGTAGTGTATATGGATTTCAGCAAGGCATTTGATAAAGTACCGCATGCAAGGCTTACTGAGAAAGTAAGGAGGCATGGGATCCAAGGGGACATTGCTTTGTGGATCCAGAACTGGCTTGCCTACAGAAGGCAAAGAGAGGGTGTAGACGGGTCATATTCTGCATGGAGGTCAGTCACCAGTGCTGTGCCTCAGGGATCTGTTTTGAGACCCCTTCTCTTCGTGATTTTTATAAATGACCTAGATGAGGACATGGAGGGATGGGCTAGTAAATTTGTTGATGACACAAAGGTTGGGGGTGTTGTGGATAGTGTGGAGGGCTGTCAGAGGTTACAGCGGGACACTGACAGGATGCAAAACTGGGCTGAGAAGTGGCAGATGAAGTTTAACCCAGATAAGTGTGAGGTGGTTCATTTTGGTAGGTCAAATATGATGGCAGAATATAGTATTAATGGTGAGACTCTTGGCAGTGTGAAGGATCAGAGGGATCTTGTGGTCCGAGTCCATAGGACACTCAAAGATGCTGCGCAGGTTGACTCTATGGTTAAGAAAGCATATGGTGCATTGGCCTTCATCAATTGTGGGACTGAGTTTAGGAGCAGAGAGGTAATGTTGCAGCTATATAGGACCCTGGTCAGACCCCAACTGGAGTGCTGTGCTCAGTTCTGGTTGCCTCACTATAGGAAGGATGTAGAAACCATAGAAAGGGTGCAGAGGAGATTTACAAGGATGTTGCCTGGATTGGGGAGCATGCCTTATGAGAACAGGTTGAGTGAACTCGGCCTTTTCTCCTTGGAGTGACAGAGGATGAAAGGTGACCTGATAGAAGTGTATAAAATGATGGGAGGCATTGATTCTGTGGATAGTTAGAGACTTTTTCCAGGGCTGAAATGGCTAGCATGAGAGGGCACAGTTTTAAGGTGCTTTGAAGTAGGTACAGCGGAGATGTCAGGGGTAATTTTTTTACGCAGAGAGTGGGGAGGCCATGGAATGGGCTGCCAGCGACGGTGGTGGAGGCGGATACGATAGGGTCTTTTAAAAGACTCCTGGATAGGTACATGGAGCTCAGAAAAATAGAGGGCTATGGGTAACCCTAGGTAAGGACGTGTTTGGCACAGCTTTGTGGGCCAAAGAGCCTGTATTGCGCTATAGGTTTTCTATGTTTCTAAAGAACTGAAAATAATTAATATCAGTGTCCTTAGGTTATTGGTTCTTATTATATTACATTATATTTTCTGTACTGACAGAAGCTCCTTCCACTGATACATCTGGCTGCTTTAAGAATGGAAAGTTCACCAGGATTTCCCAAATTCTACTCAAAAAAATGGGTGACCTCAACTGGAGAAGAATCCCCATTATGCCTTATCGTAATAACTATCTCTCTTTGAAGTTGCAGCATGTCTTTAAAACCCTCTTTCTGATCTGTGACTTCACACTGGAATCTTCCCTTGCTCATACTGAGGTGTGATAATCCATTGATTTTACTTCACACACTTCCGATCATTTACTTTTGAAAGACTAGTCCCTTTCATTCTAAGTAACTATAAATGAAATCATAATGGATTTACTAATGAACATATCATGTTGATAGTTTCATAACTGCATACAATTGGAATGTTATTTAACTCATAATTTTCTGTAATAACGCTACACTCTGCATAGCTACAATACTCACTTCATTACCAAATGTATCATAGATCCATAGCAAAGGACATTATAAAGTTAGACAATACTGAACCCTGTACAAAACTACATTACTAAATAATCTTAGTATACTTTCCACACTGAAGACAGCTTTTCTGGCAGATCATTGTAGGTCATATTCATAAAAGAGGTAAACAACATAGAACAAAGGCAGGAGAAGAATGCTTCAACAGATAAGATCTTTAACAGTGTCCACAGTCTTTTTCCCAGAAGTACATTTACTGCAATACTCCTGAGCTTATTGTTTGGATGAACATAGATAACAATGATTGCTTTTTTCTTGGCCTGTAAACCCTGAATTCATTTAGTTTGCTGAGAATCTGGATGTTTGCCAGCCTCTTTAGTAAATATTCTGAAGACCTTCATTCCAGTTCCAACCAGAACCAGTTTGCCAGTTATCATCTAAAGGTACAGATTTTGCATTGGAAGCAGAAAGCCTTGAGCTATCCCTGATCAATAGGATATATTGTTGAAATATTGCCTTGAGGCTGGTGCTCTATGAGGGCAACACATTCAGAGCAGAACTGTATAAAACCTCAACACAGTACTTCACTTTGCTAACTCTCTGTGTCCTTGCACTCAGATAACAACAATTTATTGAGACTAAAGGCGTTGCAATATTCGCAAATGTCCTCAGTGTTATGAACTGAGATAGAAAGAACTAGTAGACTGTTTGTCCTGACCTGACCTGCTCCTTGCTTCAAGCTGTACCAAGCTCTGTTCCAATTTACTTTCCCAGTTGTAGATGTTGATAAATTTTTCACAGAAAGTATTCTGCTTTCCATTCCTATTCTTTAAGGCTTCTGAATATCAATCTCATTTCTCAAGTTTAGACAATAGACAATAGGTGCAGGAGTAGGCTATTCAGCCCTTCGAGCCAGCACCACTATCCACTGTGATCATGGCTGATCATCCACCCTTTTCCTGCCTTCTCCCCATATCCCTTCACTCTGCAATATTTAAGAGCTCTAACTCTTTTTTGAATGAATCCAGAGAATTGGCCTCCACTGCCTTCTGAGGCAGAGCATTCCACAGAACCACAACCCTCTGTGTGAAAAAGTTTTTCCTTAATTCCATTCTAAATTGTCTACCCCTTATTCTTAAACTGTGGCCTCTGGTTCTGGACTTCCCCAACATCGGGAACATGTTTCCTGCCTCTAGTGTGTCCAATCCCTTAATAATCTTATATGTTTCAATCAGATATCCTCTTATCCTTCTAACTTCCAGTGTATACAACTCCGCTCTCTCCAATCTTTCAACATATGACAGTCCCGCCATCCCGGGAATTAACCTCGTGAACCTACGCTGCACTCCCTCAATAGCTAGGATGTCCTTCCTCAAATTTGGAGACCAAAACTGTACACAATATTCCAGGTGAGGTCTCACCAGGGCCCTGTACAACTGCAGAAAGACCTCTTTGTTCCACTACTCAATTCCCCTTGTTATGAAGGCCAGCATGCCATTAGCATTCTTCACTGCCTGCTGTACCTGCATGCTTACTTTCAGTGACTGATGTACAAGAACACCTAGATCTCGTTGTACTTCCGCTTTTCCTAACTTGACACCATTCAGATAGTAATCTGCCTTCCTGTTCTTGCTACCAAAGTGAATAACCTCACATTCATCCACATTAAACTGCATCTGCCATGCATCTGCCCACTCACCCAACCTGTCCAAGTCACCCTGCATTCTCATAACATCCTCCTTACATTTCACACTGCCACCCAGCTTTGTGTCATCGGTAAATTTGCTAATGTTACTTTTAATCCCTTCATCTAAATCATTAATGTATATTGTAAATAGCTGCGGTACCAGCACCAAGCCTTGTGGTACCCCACTAGTCACTGCCTGCCATTCTGAAAAGGACCTGTTAATCCCTACTTTTTGTTTCCTGTCTGCCAACCAATTTTCTATCCATGTCAGTACCCTACCCCCAATACCATTTGCTCTAATTTTGCACACTAACCTCCAATGTGGGACCTTATCAAAGGCTTTCTGAAAGTCCGGGTACACTACATCCACTGGCTTTCCCATGTCCATTTTCATAGTCACATTCTCAAAAAATTCCAGAAGATTAGTCAAGCATGATTTCCCCTTCGTAAATCCATGCTGACTCGGACCTATCCTGCCACTGCTATCCAAATATGCCACTATTACGTCTTTTACAATTGATTCCAGCATCTTCCTGTAATAAGTTATTGGTGTTAAGTTTATAAGTTTAATAATAAGTTATTAAAATAGTTTTAAGCTATCTTCTGCCCAACCCACATAGTAATACAGAGGACGTCTCTGCAAGAGCAATTCTACAAGTAATTTATGTCACATTTGCAATTATGATTACAATTTTTATGGCTTGTTTACAACTATGAAGATTTTAGAAAGAATAACTAAACAGAAAACCTTTGTAGTAGCAGAACCGGAGGGTAGCTAGAGGATAGAGATTTTATGTTTCTGGTAACTGACTCAGAGTTACCATGAAGAACTACAAATACAGTAGATATGATTTGGAATGCACTGGCTCATAGATTAGAGAAAATTAATTCACCTATCCAAATAGGATAAATATTTGAAAGAGAAAAATATTGTTACAAGCTGCAAAAAGAGCTGGGACAGATCTTTGAATAGTTTCATCACAGAACAAAAGCCCCTCGGCCCATAATGTCTGTGCCAAACATAATGCAGAATTAAACTAAATATCTTTGCCCATACGTAGAATGATGGTCATTGGCAATGTTCTGTGGACTGCAGGAAATTGTTTCAAAATTTCTCTTAAACATAGCTCCTTTGAATTACCTTAACTGCAATCTGCAGCATATTACTTCCCTCCAAACAATTGACTTTTAAATCAACTCAATGATCTTGAAATCTCAAGATTGACTGAAAAACCTGGACCAGTCAGGCGCAGCACCTTTAAGGTTCATCACTATGTCCCAACGCAAGGTGGGGGTGTGGGGTCTCCAAGCCAGGCTGATGTGCAGAGGGATGAGGCCTCCTCTACCCAACATCTTGTTGGCAAATATGCAATCGCTGGAGAATAAAATTGAGGACCCAAGGACAGAACTGCTTTATTGCAGAGAACTGAGAGACTGTTCCATTGTACGCTTGATTGAAACATGGCTTTCTTCAGGCATGTCAGACTCAGCAGTCAAACAGAAGGATTCTTAATTCACAGAATGGACTGAACTGCTGATTTGGGAAAAGCAAAAGGAGGAGGTGTGTGTTTTATGAGAAACTCGTTGGTACTCCAACGTGATGGTTTTATCGAACTTGTGTTCCCCAACCTTGAACACCTAATGATCAAATGCCATCTGTTCTATCTACCAAGGGAATTCTCCTCCATTATCCGGACCACAGTTTACATACCACCAATGGCCGACTATAATCAAGCGTTCGCAACACTGCATGATGTTGAAATTAAACAAGAAACAGCCCATCCTGATGCATTTCAAATCATAGTTCGAGACTTCAACCAGGCTTGTTTGAAGAAAATCCTGCCCAACTACCACCAGCATATAACCTGTAGCACCAGAGGTCTCAACATACTAGACCACCATTGCACTAAGTTAAGGAATGCCTACTGTTCCTTGCCCAGACAGCATTTTGGGAAACCTGATCACTTGGCTTCCTGCTTCTCCCTGCAAATATGCTAGGGCTAAAGTGCAAAGCTCCAGAGATTAGGACAACAAAGGCATGGTCAGAGGAGGCAGATGAACAGTTACAGGATGCTTTGAGTCAGTGGAAAGAGACGTGTTCAAGCACTCATCCAAAGAGCTGAATGAATACACCGTGGTTGTAATGGATTTTATCAAAACAGCTGCAGAGGAAGTGTGTCCCCACTAAATCATTCAGAGTTTTCCTCAATCGAAGCCCTGGATGAACCATGAGATCTGAAATCTGCCGAAGGCCAGATCAGAGGCATTCAAGCCTGGAGACAAAAAAAGTTACAAGAGGGCCAGGTACAATCTTTGGAAAGCCATCTCATGGGCAAAGTGGAAATTCTGTACCAAACTTGAATCAATGAGCGACACTGAATAGCTATGGCAAGGGTTAAATGCTGTCACCTCATACAAAGTTAAATCAAGCGACATGGGAGACAGCAGGGCTTTGCTTCCAGATGAGCTCAATACCTTCTATGCTTGCTTTGATCAAAACATGGAGGAACCATCATGAAATCCCACATCGCCTAATGATTCTATGATTTCCATCTCTGAAGCTGACCATGCAAGTAACCTTCAGGAGGGTGAACCCACAAAAAGCATCCAGACCAGACGTACAAAAGACCTGGCTACGTACAACAGACCTGCACTGATCAAATGGCTGGTGTGTTCACAGAGATCTTTGTGTATTCACAAAGCTCTCACTTCAGCAGTATATGCTTCACATCTGCTTCAAGCAGGGTGCAATTAAACTGGTGTCCAAGAAGAGTGTGGGGACCTGCCTTAATGACTATAACCTAGTTGCACTTACATCCACAGTGATGAAGTGTTTTGAGAGGACGCTGATGAAACATAATAGCTCCTGTCTGAGAGGTGACATGAATCCACTCCAATTTGCTTACCGCAGCAACAGGTCCACAACAGATGCCATCTCATTGGCTCTTCACTTAATCGTGGAATACCTGGACAGCAAGGATGCATATATCCAGATGCTCTTTATCAATGACAGCTCAGCATTCAATACCATCATCCCCTCAAAACTAATCAATAGGCTGCAAGCCCTTGACCTCAACACCTCCTTGTGCAATTGGATCCTGGATTTCCTCACTTGGAGACCCCAGTCAGTTTGGATTGGCAACAATATCTCCTCCACAGTCTCCATCAGCACATGTGCACCACAAGGCTGTGTGCTAAGTCTCCTGCTCTACTCAATTTACACTTTTGACTGTGTAACTAAGCACAGCTCCAATACCATATCCAAGTTTGCTGATGATACCACTGTCATGGGCTGAATCAAAGGTGTTGATGAATCAGCATATAGGAGGGAGATTGAAAAGCTGGCTAAGTGGTGTAATCACAACAACTTCTCTCTCAATGTCAATAAGACCAAGGAACTGATTGTAGACTTCAGGAGAGGAAAGTCAGAGGTCTATGAGCCAGTCCTCATCGGAGGATCAGAGGTGGAGAGAGAGTTAGTAACTTACAATTCCTAGATGTTACTATTTCAGAGGACTTGTCCTGGGCCCAGCTCATAAGTGCAATTTTGAAGAAAGCAGGGTAGTGCCTCTACTTCCTTAGGAATTTGTGGAGATTCACATGACATCCAAAACGTTGACAAACTTCTACAGATGTGTAGTGGAGAGTATATTGAATAGCTGCCTCACAGCCTGGTATGGAAACATCAATGCCCTTGAATGGAAAATCCTACAAAAAATAGTGTATTTGGCCCAGTACATAATGCGTAAAGCCCTCCACACCATGGAGCAAATCTACATGAAGTGCTGTTGTAGGAGGACAGCGTCCATCATCAGGGATCCCCACCACCCAGCTATGCTCTCTTCTCACTCCTGAAGAAGGTACAAAAGCCTCAGGACTCGCACCGTCAGGTTCAGGAACAGTTACTACCCTTCAAACATCAGATTCTTGAACAAAGGGGATAATTTCACTCAACTTCACTTGGCCCAACTTTGAAATTTTTCCACAACCAATGGACTCACTTTCAAGGACTCTTCAACTCATGTTCTTGTTACTTATTGCTGTTTATTTTTATTTGCATTTTCACAGTTTGTTGTCTTCTGCACTCTGGTTGATTTTTCATTGATCCTGTTATAGTTACTATTCTATAGATTTGTTGAGTATGCCCACAAGAAAATGAATCATAGAGTAGTATATGGTGACATATATGCATTTTGATAATAAAATTTACTTAGAACTTTGATACATATGCCTCCATTCCCTGCATATTCATATGACCCTTCACGTTCTTGAGGGTAGTTGATGAACTTGGTGGGCTAAATAGCCTCCTGTTTTCAGAATCAGAATCAGGTTTATTATCACTGACATAGATCATAAAATGTGTTGTTTTGTGGCAAGACGTAAAAAAATGCCACAAGTTACAAGAGTAAATAAATCAATGGTGCACAAGAGGAATAACAAGGTACTGTTAATTGGTTCATGGACCATTCAGAAATCTGTTCCTAAAACTTTGAGTGTGAGTCTTCAGGCTCCTGTACCTCCTTCCTGATGGTAGTACTGAGAAGAGGGCATGCCCTGGGTAGTGAGGGCCTTAATGATGTATGCTACCTTCTCAAAGCACCGCCCCTTGAAAATGTCTTTGATACTGGGGAGGCTTGTGCCCATGGTGGATGTGACTGAGTCTAAAATCCTCTGCTGCCTCTTTCAATCCCGCATATTGGAACCTCCATACCAGGTGGTGATGCAACCACAGCACACCTGCAGAAATTTGCTAGAGTATTTGGTGACATACTAAATCTCCTCAAACTCATAGTATAGCCACTGCTGTGCCATCTTCATGATTGCGTTAATATTTTGGGCCAAGGATAGATTCCCTGAGATGTTGATATCCAGGGACTTCAAGCTGCTCACTCTTTCCACTGCCGGCCCTGCAATGAGGATTGGTGCGTGATCTCCAGCCTTCTCCTTCCAGATGTTCACGATTAATTCCTTGGTCTCGCTGACATTGAGTGCAAAGTTGTTTTGTGACACCAGTCAACCAGCCAATCTATCTCATTACTCTACACCTCCTTGTTGTCAACTGTGATTCTGCTAATAACATTGGTGAAATTATCAATGGTGTTTGAAATGTGCTTAGCCACACAGTCATGAGTGTAGTGAGAGTAGAGCAGTGGGCTAAGCATGCATCCTTCAGGTGTGCCTGTGTGTTGAATGTCTGCGAGGAGAATTGCTGTGCAATGTAATTATTCAATGAAGTTCACAGCAGAGATATCTACATTAAGAGCACACACACTTTGATACTAAAGAATATACAATATATCTCCTATATACATGTTCTCACCGAAAGGGTTCAAATGTTGTCCCCAGTCTTGCCCCATACCTTATTTATCTACCATGATTACATCTAGTGTTGTTGCACTATTTTGCATAATCAGAAAACAGTTATCAGACCTGAAAAGTATTAAAGTACCAATAATTTATTCCCACACTACACTGCATCTGTCTGATTACAAGCGTTGCATATACAGTAAATTGGAGTCTTGCAGAGATTGAAATGAACCCACATATAGGGACACCAAACAGAGAGCTGCAAACATCATTGTTACCTCAGAGGGTACAATGCTAATCCTGCTTTCTTAATGAGACATCTACCAAGCAGGGGTGACTTAAGGGACAATAGCCTCATCCATCCCACTCAGTCTTGTTCCTGCTACTAAGTTCTCCCTGAGCCTCATTAGTGTAGCAGAAATATTAAGTCAATGACATGCTAAGTATATCTTAAAAGGCTTTGGCATTGCGTTTGGAACTCTGCCAAGGTGAAAGTTTTGACTGAAGTAATGGCAGGAGAGTCGAAAAAACATTACGGAAAATATTGATTCTTCAGTCTTTTAGAGGAGCCTGAGATTTAATGAGAGGGAAATTAAATGCAGGCATATGTGTGTCCTGCAATTCTGTAGCAGAACAGCCAGGAATTTTCCAGTAAGCATGTGTGGATGCAGCAGGAAGGCCAGTGAATTTCAAGTCACAATTTTCAAAGCAGTTTAAGAATTCATTTGATATATCAGAGCACAAAGTTGAAATTGCAGCTTAATTATGTGTCTACGGTCACCAGGGTCGAGCAAGATAATCACTATAAGATTATACCAATCTTCAGGCTAATTCTGTCACAACCACGGACTATGCTGTAGGGTCTATGAGCCCCCACAGGCAGGTTGCACAGCAGATTTGGCAATTGTGCTCATGAATATACACATGTCAGCTAATTACTATTTCATTATGGTGTATTTAACTCTCTTCTTTTCGTTGTAGTGGTTGTCGAGACTTGTACAAAGCACAGCAACATTACACTGCCAGCTTTCATTCAGCCTTGTCTGAGAAAGTGGACTATCGAGTCAACTGACGCTGAAGACGAGCGGTATTCATTTTATATTTAGATATTCCTTTCAGCTACAGTGTTGGCATCTAGTTTCCCATTTGAGAAATTATGTTAATGGCCCTGTTTGGCCTAGCATTTATAGTTTTCTTTTCCCTTAAAATACTGTTCGCATTAAAGTCTGTGAATGATCGACCTGCTTCAGTGCCTCTCTCTCTACATTTGGGCCATAACCAAACATACTGACAGCAAGTCTCAACCACACAAAGATGCACCCAGCAGAGAGAAAGAGAGTAGATAACCTTGGCCCTGAGATTCATTGGTCAGGTAGTGGACAAGCTATAGGCAATTGAATATATTCTGTGCGAAGTTACCAAGGCAATGAGGCAGATAATTTCATGCCAACAGGCTCAATCTCATCTAGAGGAACAAGTATCATTCATCGCAGCAACTGTTCAGCAGCTCACTGCAGACAATTGAAGGCAGGTGTCTGCGATTTCCACTCACAGTGCCGCCGTCCATGAGCTGACTGTGGACAGCCAGCTGACAGCAATTAGCGTACTTGCCAATGCAATTCAGCAGCCTCTGGCTGCCTCAGTCCCACTCCCAACATCTCACAGGCCCACCTTTTCTGCTGCCCTGACAACCTCTGCCACTAGTGCTCCCACTCCCGTGACCAGTCCAGGACTGACTCCCATGTCCATATAGGAACCAAATATTCCACTACCAGGCAGATACTCTGGTGATCCCGATGGCTACAGGAATTTTATTACCCAATCTTCTAGATGAACCTCCACTCAAGACAGTTCAATGCCTTACAGGAGCAAGGGTACCCTGCAGCCCAGTTGTTCTGGCATTTTGTTGCAGAGTTAGGAAGAGTTTTTGACCTTCCACTACGGGGTCAGGAGGTTTTGCCCACTGACCTCTGGACTTATGCCAAGGCTGAGGAATGGTGAGGTCCTATGCAGTCAAATTCCGCATGTTTGCAGTAGAGGCAGCATGGAATGAGACATCTCTCATCACTGCCTTCTTGCATGGACTGAACGCAGGAGTCCAGCACGAGATGGCTGTCTGTGGCAAGCAGGATAGTCTGGATGATCTGTTTAATCTGGCTATTTGTGTTGACGACCGGGTCACTGAGTGGCTCAGGGAAAGAATGTCTCGGGCTTCCTACGCACCTTCTAATCACCGTCGTTCCTCGACCTTGCCCTCTTTCTCATCACCCAGCACCCACTCCACGGAAGAGCCTATCCAAGTGGGGCACATGCGCCTGTGTCAGGAAGGATGAGAGTGGCACAGGAGAACAGGTTCCTGCCTCTATTGTGGTGATTCAGGACATTTCCGGGTGGCATGTCCCAAGTGTCCTGGAAAAGAGGAGATCCGTCAGCAGGGAGGGGATTCCTGGTGAGTCAGTTCTCTCTGCAATCAGCTTCCCCTAATTGTGTTATGCTTGCAGCTTCCTTGTCATGGGGGTCTCGAACCCATCAACATTAAGCATTTATCGACTGGTGCAGTCGGAATCTCACGGACATCGCTCTAGCTCAAAGAGGGGGAGTTCCGACTCAGGAATTTAAAGAGAAGATCAAGGTCCTGGACAGTCGACCTTAGGGCACAGGCCAGATCCACCTTTCCACAGAACCCCTCAAACGGGCTCAAAGGCAACCATAGTGAAGAACTCTCCTTCAATCTGCTTGATTCACCTGAACTGCCATAGGTGCTTGGCCTCCCTTGGCTATCCTGACATAACCCATGGATCGACTGGTCTTTTAAAGCAAGAGTGGGGATCAGCATGCCTATGTACTTGTTTGGGTCCAGCTCAAGCTCCATTTTATCAATCACCTCCTGTGTCAGCTAAGGATGTGGACCCATCTGGGATTCTGGTTGAATATGCTAATCCCCTTCAGTAACAGGATGGCCACTTCCCTGACCCCGCAACAGCCATATGACTGTGCCATAGACCTCCTACCTGGCACTAGTCTCCCCAGGTTGGCTCTTTACCCACTCATGGAAAACACATCAAAGGAGCATTGGCCATGGGGTTCATCCATCTGTCAACCTCACCAGCAGGAGCAAGCTTCTTTTTTTGAGCAAGATAGATGGCAAGCTCCTTCCTGCATCGATTATCAGCCCCTTAACAATATCACTGTGAAGAACCGCTACCCTCTTCCCCTGCTGGTGTCTGCATTCAAACATCTTCAGGGAGCAACCATATTTTCCAAAATTAATCTGTGCAATACTTACAATCTGGTTCAAATGAGAGAAGGGATGAATGGAAGATGGTTTTCAACACCTCTAATGAGTACCTTGTGATTCCCTTTTTTCTCACCAACGCTCCTGCTGTTTTCCAGACTTTGGTTAACGATGTTCTCAGGGACATGTTGAACCAGTTTGTTTTTGTGTACTTAGACGACGTTCCCGTTCGCACCAGGAACATATCTAACACATCCGCAGGGCTCTCAGATGACTCCTTGAAAATAACCTGTATGCCAAGCCAGAGAAATGCGAGGTCCACAAAGACCAGGTGTTGCTTCTGGGCTATAAACTTACTCTATCCAGTGTTCAAATGGACCTAGTAAAGTACAGGCAGTAACAGAGTGATCCAAACCATCTAGAGTCAAACAAGTATGACAAACTTCATGGGGTTTGCAAACTTTTATCACTGCTTCATCTGGAATCTTCAATTGGGCTCTATCACAGCTCCCATAAATGCACTCACTAGGAGGATTCCATGGAACAGACGATGCCGACCAGGCATTTTTGGAGTTAAAGCGGCATTTCACCACTGCCCCCATGCTGCAACACCCAGACCCATCAGCTTCTGTCAATGTTTCAGGTCAAAACTTCATATTACGACTGAGCGGAGATGTAGGATGACCAGAATAGAGAGGAGAAGGGAAGTGGTAAGAATGGTTTCTGAGGCAATTGGTGGACTGTGGAAAGGCCAATGTGGAGCTTTCTTAGCTTTTTTTATTCGATGGGGGAATTCTTCAATATCTTTACAGATATAATGTTAAAACTAACTCATGCACATCACACATAACAGCATTTCCACTTTATCACATGCAAGGCGAATGCTTTGGCACCTCTGGTGGCACTGCTCCCTCTAAGCTGCACAGTTACATGGCCACACAGTAACTGAAATGCTCCTGTGCACATAGCCTTTGTTGCTGCACACATGGAGTTATCTTTTACGTAATGCTAATATAATTTTGAAATCTATTTTATTATAATTGCAAAATACCTGTAATAGTGTTAATGAGTATAATTCACAAATTTTCTAAATAATGACTGTACCACAATCTTTATTTTGAAACATTTTAGAGCTTCAATGAATTTACATTGTCACTGTTTTAAATTGCAACACTGTTATAAACTGTAACAATAAACACAGAATGGAAGTCAGTCACTCATTGTTAATAAGTCCCTGGCTTGCTGAATGAAATTAATCTGGACAGCGTTTAAAGGCAATGAGTTTGTAATAAAGACAGAAGAGAAAAATTTTATGAAATGTGAAAGGTTTTCTTTGTTATACTGTACGTGTTTATACCCTTCAATTAATAAATAATCTCAAAAAGATGGTGATTTTTCAATTTTCATTCTAAATATTTCAAACTCCTTTTTACCGGTCGTCTCTAGAGATGTGGCTCACTAGCCCCTCACTAACAGCCACTGGACTCAATGGTGAGAAAAGCAACTTTCTCAAACTCCATACGTCTAAGGTCGGTATGACTTTGGGTCCCACCAAAACCAGGAAGTTGGGATGTCTAGACCACCTAAATCCTGATCTGTGTGAATACTGTGTAAATACTGCCCCATGCAATTAGCCGTAGGCAAGAAATAACAGATCATACACTGCATACAATTATAAAGAAAGTATATTTACAAATGTCAGTTTCATCAAACAGTTAGTAGGGAAAAAAAATTAAAAAGGGCCCTTACAGTTAACGCAATCCAAATGTGCACATAAGTTGGAGCTCATCTTCAAGTTGTTTGTAACTCATGTGCTGGACCCACAGTCTGTCTGAAAGCACACACCACCATCCAAATGTCACTCGAACTCCATCTCAAAAAAATGGGCTCCCCCATAGTCCTTCCTCCTTGAAGCCATTCATCAGCACCAAGCACCTTATCCAAAAGGGATGACATCCTCAGATATCCTCCCTCCTGTCTTCTCTCAGCTCCCACCAAAAAAGACCTCAACCCACACCAGTGTCCGTCACATAAACCTCTCTGCCCAGCATTCTCTAGAACCTTCTCCCAATTCCACCATCCTGATTGGCTGACATAACATTCCTAAGTTAAACAACATAGCCTCTTATCTTTGGCTCAAACCCAAACATGCTAAAAACAGAACAGACTGCTCATATAGAACTGCTAAAATGAAATACCTACAGCATAGCAGTAAAAATCTTCATGGTATGCATATTCGAAAAAAATGCCATGCAGTTTTCAGGGCGTGTAAAAATTTCCTGCTCATAACAATGGTTGGTCCACACAGCGGTAAAAAAAATTAGATGGAATGTTGTCTGGCAGACTACTAATGTTTCAAAATTTCTACTTGACTGAATTAAGTATATCTTCTGGCTTCAACGGGCTGCTGACGTAGACATGGTTGTCTTGGAGGTCCATAGCATATCCATGGCTTAAAAACAGAAGGTATATGGATCAAATCCAAGAGTACCTGCAATACAGTGACAACTATGATACTATGATGTGTGTAGAATCTTCACCGATGCCAGTAACGACGATATCCCAAAGCCTCAAACACCACCTCTGACTGACAGGCTGTCGTAAAGACCATATCACTGCTGATAAATATCAAGGCCTTGGGGATAGACAGTATTCTTGCTGAGGTTTTAAAATTCAATACCAAGGGATTTAGTCATGATTTCATCATCTACATCTGGGAGGAGAAGGTATACGAGAGGATCTCAGGGATGCTCCAATCAGGACCACTTTAATAAAAGAGTCAAATACAACTGCAGTAACCACAGACTGCCACAGGTACGTCAATGATAAGGACCTCCTTAACTGCCTCCTCATGGTGGTTAAAGGACTGCTCACTGAATCACAGTATATGGTGCACATGATTATCACACTAGTGCACCAGCTCCAAGAAAAATACTGGGAGTAAAACTAAATGTGACCCCTTTCAACCTTATGGAAGCCTTTGACTTCATTGACTAGAAGAAACTGTGAAGCACTTTCGTCAAATATGGCTGCCTGAAAACCTTCTCCTCCAAACCAACGAGTCCTCCACTGTGAGCAGGTGGGCGTTACAATTTACACTTGCGAGGCAAATGTCCTTTAATAAGATATCCCTGCTGTACAATACCATACTCTGACAATAAGGGCAAAACCATGGAAAATGAACTTTGGGTCCCACCAAAACCAATTGCCATATCATCTCTTAGTGAAGGCAGACAGTAACAACTTTCACCACTGTCTGCTCAAATGAGAGAAAGGGTGTTTGAAGATCAAGATGTCAAAACTGGCAAGAAACTCTTGGCTTGCTTCTTACTTACTTCTGAGATCTGAACTATCTACAGTAAGCATCTCAAAGCCCTAGAAGCATAACACAAAATTGCTTCTGCAAACTCTTCCAAATCTACTGGAAGGATACCAATGTTAGTGCCTTCTCTCAGCTCAACAGCTATGACGAACTGACTAACCTTCATATGCCTGACACTGGAGTCCTGAAACAGACACTTTACTCCGAGCACTGGGAAGACAATTCCAGGCAATCTGAGGAAAAGGTTCCTAAGTTCATTTATTACTATCAAAACATGTACCCATATACAACTCTGAAAGTTGTATTTCTCCAGATAGCCACGAAACAAAGAAAGAACATGAAAGTCATTCAAAGAGAAACATCAAACCTCCCCCCACCCCTATACAATAAAGAATGGCATCCCGGTCATTAACCCCTCCAAACCCCCCTCCCCTGCACAAAATAGAACAGGAACTTTGACCCCCAAAAAATAACTGCTCCCCCAGACAAAAAAACTAACAGAACATCAAACTGTAAACACCCTGCCTTCGCATAAGACAGGCGACAAAAAAAAACAGTATAGAAACTATAAGTCTGAAAAAGTTCACAGTCCATAAATAAATGCAAAACCAAGATACCACCCTCCAATATCGAAAGGGAGGCACACCACACAAGGCAGGGAGGCCAACCCACCTGCCACAGTGAGCCACACAGCGGTAATCCACCCACAGACTCCTTCTCCAGCAGCAATCAAAAGATAGGCAGTCAGCACTGAAACTCTCCTTCACCTTCTGCATTTTCCCTGATGTCTAGGTCTTCCTTGATGCTTTAATCAGCAATTAATGGATGCTCTAAACAGTGAAACAGAGTCGAACATCGGCTTGCATCCTGTCTTGAAGTTTCTTTGCATTGAGGTCATCTGAGTACGTGCTTGCTTTCCAGAATCTTCTTGGAGCCCGCAAAGTGCGGGATCACTCAAGCGATCTCCAAGCCATAAATCGCAGGCTCTAACAGTCCCAGAAACACATTTAAGGTGAAAAACAGATTTAAAAGAAGTGAAAAAGCTATTTCTGTAAGCTATCTGGAAGACGTCGACCAAGGGAGCATTGCACGCTGGCGGCATCTTGACCAGAAAAGTTTCAATGCTGTACTGAAAGACTTCTGGAAAATGTGCAATACTCCCAATGATTTTTTTTTTGAAGTCTGCATTTGGAGCCTATGAGAAGAGAAGGAGCAATAGGAATGATAATGAAAATTTAAATCATAGAGTTACAGAGCAACACAACTCAGATGCATGCTATAGGTGTGCATAGATTGTGAGCACAAGGAAGTCCAGCGAAATGACAGGAGAGCAGCACATCATAAACTACCCAGCTACCTGTCCTGTCTGCAGGTGAGACAATAGTTTTCACATTGGCCCCAACGATCACCTCAAAATCCAAGATCAACAGAGTGGATACTCATTATTCCGATCCTGAGGACTGTCTACATAGGGGTGAATTGATTATCCCACACAAAGTGTCTGTGATTTAGTTGATAGAACTATTCACTGTCAGTTAAGGGAACTGGCAGATGTCATCTGATACTGCCTGAAACTATTTGATGGTGTCAATTGTCAAACAAGTGGATATGTAGACAGTATCAGCAACAGCAATGTAGACAGTAACAGAATTTTAGAATTCCTGGAGTGATTTCCCTATTTCAGTTTAGAAGTCAGTCCAACACTGCATTTGCAGCTAAAGTATTGGTATCTGGCTCTCACAGATTAGCGTGCCAGTTTATTGGTTTTAGTATTACTCTGGAATCTAGACTGTACAGCAATGAATTATTCTATTTGCTTCTGAGCATACAAGTACAATAGTAAGGCATGTTAGAAATCCCCAGTAACAACTGATTTTTTCACATGGTTAGGCTCATGGACCAAATAGCACAAAATCTCTTCAGCACTTCACTACTAATGCTAGCTTTTGCTTGCTTTGTTACTAAGTCACAAGTATATGCGTTCTATATTTGATTGTATGATATTATGATCACATGAAGAACATAAACCTTACTGCCATTAACTTTAAAATGTCGAGTTTCCCTAATATGAGTTATTTTATCTATAGGTTTGAACACCAATGTGCAAGAGACCACTGGTGGAGTAGAAAAGTGAAGGCTGCTTTTTCTTGAGCCCAGATTCCCCACTTCCCAAACCATAATCTACTGCCACCATTCCACCTCCAGCAATGCTCAGCTGAAAGATGAAAGCTACTTTGATAAATGCTGTGCCCATGTAAGTTTGTTTCCTATGAGTGCTTTTGATATAGGAAGCACTGGGATTATTTCTTTATCTAACACTGATTAAAGTTGTCACATTACTGAGGTCACAAATTCCTGCAGAATTAACTGGAATATAATTATAATCACTTCAGTGTAGGATAACTTTAAAGTGACAGAATTCAACAATTGCTGCAATAAATGATTAGGTTTCATTAGAAATTAAAAATTAAAACAGCCCAATAATTAAGATGCTTGATACTCTGAAAATTTGTTCGAAAATTAGTAAAAATATTCAGAATGAAACATCACAACAATCACTGCATTTTTTAGATCAGAATTGCTAAAAATATATTTTTTTCAAATTCTGTAAGCTCAAATTCTCTCTGCTTTTAATGCTGAAACATTTCCCTTGACATGAATTATGCTGTACATGATGTGCATCAGCTATCATGTATGATGAAATCTTCTATCAAGAGAGAATTAAAGTGAAGAATTAATTGAGTTCAATTTACAGATTTCACCCAGAAAAAACATTCTTCTGTGAAGAGGAATCTCTTCAATTTACTGCTTGTTCATGAAGGTTTAATTTATATATTTCTCTTACTGCTTCCATTAATAATTAATGTGCTCTGAAAGCTAATAAAAATATTAAGGTAAAACATTTTTGTCCATTAGCTCTATTTATTGATCTTTTTACCCTCCACAGCCGTCTTCCTTACATGATATTTGTCATTTTAAACATTTCATTTAAAAAAACTACTTTCACATGTGCTGGGTTGGAGAAGTGAAAATGGGCCCCTGTAAGATCTTTGAAACCAGGAGAAGCTAAAATGATGCTGTACAGAAGATCAACATCAACAGGGTCCTCCTGAATGACAGACCCTCTGCACTATTACCTATATAAATGATACACTTTTCAAAGTTGCCTGAAGGCAAAGTAGGAAAGTACAGCTCTGAGAGTGTTAGCTTTCAATGCCAACCACCCATAGCAAGTTGTGGGGAGAAACTGGATCATTTTTGAGACTGGCAGGCACACCATTTCACAAATTAGACAATGTGAATGACGGACACCTATAACAAAGAATGGTATGGTTCAAGTCTTCCTCCTCATTCTCAAAGAAATTAAAAATCCTCACCTCTGCTATCAGGAATATTGGACAAATAACAAAAGATTTCAAGGTTACCTTTAGCAGCAAATCTCTAAACAGCGGTTTAATTTAGACAGATTACATAGCTCGCGAGCAAGCAGACTTTACTGCCAGTTGAAGACCACATGTTTTCTGAAGTACTTGTACACATTTAAGTAGACTGGCCATGTCAAACATGGACTGCCTGTAATGCATGGATGACTGCTGTGGTTTCCCAATGAACATTTAGGAAGTGTTCACTGAATTTAATTCCAATTTAACTTCCAATTTATTACAAGGCACATAAAGACACGCTGAGTGATAGAATTTCAGGCCCATTAAATTTCACTTAAGTAAGTGAAATGCCTAGCTTCATTCAGGAATAGATTTGCAATCCCATGAAGACCATCTGGCTTTGCCAACAACTGAGTCTGCTTTAAAAGCATACGCAAGAAAACCTTCTGTGTTTTCTGACTTCTAATGCCACTCCAAATTTTTAAACTTTTTTTTTCACGTTTACCTGGGTGCCCAAAAAAATTCAATTTACTCTCTTTTTTCTGTTGCCTTTTAACACAAAATTTAGAAACTTTAAAACAACATTTTTGCTGTTCTCCACAAACTATACTCCTGCATTTGAATGGTAGACTTTCCCAAGTAAATGCTCGTCATAGACACATGATAGACAACTCCTTTAGCCCAGTGATTTCCTGCTGCCCATCACTCACTTACTTACACTAATCTTGCATTAGTGGCATTCGCTTTATTCTCTCCACCATCTCATCAGCTCCTCCGATACTACCACACACCCAAACACTATCATAATTTACCCTGGCCAATTAACCTATCAGCTCTCATGATGTTGGGATATGCAAGGATACTGGAGTATACAGAGGAAACACACACAGCCACAGGAGGAATGTACACACTCAAGATAAGGATTAAATCTGGATCTCTGCCCTTTTTAGAGAGTGGTTCTAACAGATGCAGCACTGTACTGCTACAAGTTAGATAATACTTACCCTGTTAGGTACTATCTTTCATTTACACCCTCCACACGTGACTTGTGGCGAGGGCTGCATACCATCGTAGACTTCAAAGCCAAACGTTGTGGTGCTGCCAACATTGCGGTCTCTCTCCCAGATGAGCTCAATCACTTTTATACTCTGTTCGATGTCGCTATCTCTGAGCCTCCGAGGAAAGCCACTGCTACAATCTGCAACCTGGTCATCTCTGAGGCTGAGGTACACAGGTGTTTCCAACGAGTGGACAGTTGCAAGGCTGGAATGGACTGCATCCCAGGGCAAGTCCTCAGGATGTGTGCAGCACAACTGGTAGGTGTGTTTACTGACATTTTTAATCTCTCTTTCTCCCCCAGTGTAGAGTGCCCTCCTGGTTCAACTTATCCACCATTGTCCCTGAACTAAAAAAGACCAAGGTAACATGACTGGTGTCCTGTCGCACTCACCTCAATAATAAGCAAATGCTTTGAGAGGCTGGTCAAGGATTACACCTGCAGCTTTCTACCACCCAAACTGGACCCCTACAATTCATCTACCAACAAAATTGATCAACAGATGATGCAATAGCCACTGCTCTACGTACCGTCCTTACACATCTGGAGAAGAAGGATGCTTATGTGAGAATGCTGTTCTTGGACTACAGTTCAGCATTCAATGCCATCGTTCCATCCAGGCTTGACAAGAAGTTCAGAGACCTTGGACTTGACCCTGCCTTGTGCAGCTGGATTCTGGAGTTCCAGTCAGATCACCATCAGGTGGTAAGAGTGGGCTCCCTCACCTCCACCCCTCTGACTCTCAATACAGGAGCCCCACAGGGCTGCGTACTGAGTCCCCTCCTTTACTCCCTGTATACCCATGACTGTATCGCCACTCACAGCTCCAATCTGCTAATTAATTTTGCCGACAACACTACATTGATTGGCCTTATCTCAAACAATAACAAGGTGACCTACAGGGAAGAAGTCATCTCTCTGACACAGTGGTGTCAAGAAAACAATCTCTCCCTCAATGTCACAAAAACAAAGGAGCAGGTCGTGGATTACAGGAGGAATGGAGACTGGCTAACCCCTATTGACATCAATGGATCTGGGGTTGAGAGGGCAAACAGCTCCAAGTTCCTCGGCATCCACATCACCAAGGACCTCACATGGTCTGTACATACCAGCTGTGTGGTGAAAAAGGCATAACAGCACCTCTTTCACCTCAGGCAGCTGAGGAAGTTTGGTATGGGCCCCCAAATCCTAAGAACTTTCTACAGGAGAACAATTGAGAGCATCCTGGCTGGCTGCATCACTGCCTGGTATAGGAACTGTATCTCCCTTAATTGTAGGACTCTGCAGAGAGTGGTGTGGACAGCCCAGCGCATCTGTAGTTGTGAACTTCCCATGATTCAGGACACTTACAATGGCAGGTGTGTAAAAAGGGCCCTTAAGATCATTGGGGACCCGAGTCAGCCCAATTACAGTTTATTCCAGCTGCTACCATCCGGGAAATGGTACCGCAGCATAAAAGCCAAGACCAACAGGCTCCGGGACAGTTTCTTCCACCAGGCCATCAGACTGATTAACTCACGCTGATTTGAGTGTATTCTATATTACATTGACTGTTCAATTGATTATAAATTATTATAAATTACTATGATTGCACATTGCACATTTAGACGGAGACAAAGATTTTTACTCCTCATTTATGTAAGGAATGTAAGAAATAAAGTCAATTCAATTCAAATCCTATTATAAAATCCTATAAAACATAATGGACACAGCCCAGTCCATTACGGTAAAGCCTCCCCAACCATTGAGAAAATCTACATGGAGCACCGTCGCAGGAAAGCAGCAACAATAATCAAGGAACCCCACCATCCAGATCATGCTCTCTTCTCACTGCTGCCATTGGGAAGGTGATACATGAGCCTCAGGACTCACACCACCAGGTTCATGAGCAGTTATTAACACTCAACCATCAGGCTCTTCAACCAGTGGGGATAACTTCACTCATCTTCACTTGTCCCATCAAACTACTGTTCAAGCAACCTATAGACCCACTTTCAAGGTTTCTTCATGTTATGTTCTCAATATTTATTGCTTATTTGTTTATTATTGTTAATTTTTCACTTGTATTTGCACAGTTTGTTACCCTTTGCACAGTGTTTGTATGTCCGTCCTGTTGGGTGTGGTCTTTCATTGATTCTATTTTGTTTCTTAGATTTACTGAGTATGACCACAAGAAAACAAATCTCAGGGTTGCATATGGTGACATGTATGTACTTTGATAATAAATTTACTTCAAACTTCACTTGAGTCCTTTTCTTAATTACAGAAAATGCATCAAACCACCCAATGGTTCACCCTCTGATCTGCAGCACTTGACAGAACCTGTCAATAAAAGACACACAATCAGTGTTCCTTTGAGAAGCTAAATGCTGTTTGGAGATATATTTCATTTTATATATTTATATATGCAGTGGAATAATTAATAACATCACTATAGTAAGCTATCAGTTCTGCATGTCTAATACAGCAGAACAATCTATTAAATCAAAAGCAAGCTAATGTCACAATGTGCATTCAATTCCATGATACAGCAATAAAAGGAAGCTGTGTAAAATCCAGTTAATCATTAAACTTGGCAATAATACAAATCATTTCACTTCTTAAATGATCCATACTTGGCAGAGTTATTTTTGACCTCCTTGGCTACTATGACCACCATTACAAAAATTCTCTTTTCTCTCTGGTTGTTCTACCAGCATTTTCTGTTGCGTTGTACTTGACCATTTGAACCCATAATTAAGCTGGCGTGATAAATGAAAGAAACCAGGTAGAAGAGGCACTGAAAAATTCTCAGTTGATAAGTGCTCCTGATTGAATGCAACTGTCTCCAATTGGCTCCAATTCGTGTTGAACGTGTCATTACAAAGACAAGCCATGGGTAAGTCAGCTGATTAACGAAAACGCCACCATCTACTGATCATTCTGGTTATGCACAACGTGGACACGGAAATGTATAATGTGTGCATTGCTGTAAATAGGTCTGACTTCCAGAATTCACTACCCTATAACACTGTGGAAGGATTGAAAGTTACCATGGCCTTCTCAAGGGTGATTAGGCAAGGGCAATAAATGCAATGCCAGCCACAGCTATGTGCCAAAACACATAGTTTAAAAAAAACTTTTGGATGACAAGACTCAGAGATACATCAATTTGCCCTACAGTAGTTTCGGATCTTTCTGTGAACATCCCAAAAAAAAAACTGCAGATGATGGAAATCTGAAATAAATCCAGGCAACACGGGAAATACTCAACATGTCAGACTGCATCTGAAGGAAAAGATGCAAATCTAACATTTCAGATCAAAGATCCTTTGTCAAAACAGAGTAGGACCAATTAGGATGGTATTGAGAAGCTTGATTCCATACATTAAACAAAGGGTTTTCCAGCACATTTGAAACACAAGAGATTCTGTAGATGCTGGAAACCTTGAGCAACACACACAAAATACTGGGGGAACTCAGCAAGTCAGGCAATATCTATAGATGATGCCTGATTTGCTGAGTTCTTCCAGCATTTTGTGATGTTCTGGCATATTGTTTTTATTTTGGATCTTTTTGTCGGGGTAGTTCTGCCTGCAGGACTATCCTATAAAATAGTTTTATATTTTAAAAAGTACTCATCCACATCATTAAATATACTGCACAGGAAAGCTGGAGATTCTCAGATTCTAATGGCTCTCAAACAACATTTACTATACAGGCTTCTATCGTTCACAGTTGCTTTCCATTATCATTCTTTCCTATCCTAATAAATGTTTCCAAATTTCTCAAAGTAAAACAAACCAGCACACATGGAACCAGCTTTTCATACACAACCCAGTTATCACCTGAGTCATTCTTCAAGCTTGAATATACCCCACATTATAGAAATGGTCCAAAATAACTCCAACATAATGTAGTAATATTTTCAAAGTTAGTTTTTTAAGTTCTTTATCTCTTTTTAAGAAGTTTGTTGTAAACTAATGAACAAAAGTTTGATAATACTGTACTTATACACTTGCCTATGTTATTTTCAAGGTCTATGTACCAAGGCAAGATTTTAGTAACTGTTGATGGGTGTATAGCGTTGTCAGACTGAGTTGAATGATACTAGAGTGAACAATCTTTTATAATATCTTTAGTACCATTGCTGATGAAAGTAGTCTATTTTTATTTCCTTCATTTTTCCCATTCTATTTTCATATGGTTCACTCAGTTGCTATTAATATCAGCAATAGTTCATTTGTGAGTCAGGAGGCTCAGGGTTCTAGATCACCATCGTGCATGAGATTTTAAACCAAGATCTTTTCTATCAGATGGATGTAAAAGATCTCAAGGGATTATTTCCATAAAGAGCTGAGGATGTATTCCTCTTACTCTAATCAAAACTTATTCCTCAATCAACATTTTCAAAGTAGATTTGTGGCGTGGTCATCTGATGGATGAGAATCTCTTGTCCTTTCCTGAGGCAAATTATTGGGATTGAGGTTTACTTACTTCCTCCTCATGTTCGTGGATTCTAAGATGGCTGATAAATCCAATGATGGAATCATACTCCCTTCCATGGATGGGACAGGAGGTGACCATTGTCATGAGAGGATGGTAGTTGGTGAGGTGCAACATTCCTTCTGTTACTTAAGCAGGACTTTGTGTGTGCATCTGATGTATACACACCAGCTTCTCAATAATTTCGTATATTAAGCCGATATGATCCTGAAATTACCAATAATCACTCGGGATGTTTCAGTTTTTTTTCAGACAACTTTAGGAATAACAGTGGATTCCAGTTAGATGGGCCATCGGTTTACCTGGGGGCAGCCACTTATTTGGGATCATTCTTGAAGGACAAAACTAATCGAGAAAATACCTGAATTCCCTTTGTTTACTTGGGACACGACGCCACTTAACTGGGGTAGGAGACTGTTGCTAAACATTTTCTAACTAGCGTCAGTCGCCTGCTCATCTTGTGACCATTAGACACTACACCATACTGAAAGTGAACAGTTTTTAAATAGCATCACTTGCATGTTTGTATTCAAAAAACAGTGATCTTTGTCACTGATAGTTAGCAAGTAATAAACAGTAAAACAATTCAGAACTGTTTTGCTTTCTGCAATTTCAAGCATTCAGGCTTGGAAATGGCAGAAACAGATGGGAGCGAAAATGAAGCAATTTCACTATTTCAACAAGTTTAAGAAACTATGAAGAACTTGAAGGTATCGACAACCATCTTAAATGCTATAATTAAAATATATATTTGGAGGATGCAACCATCAAAAGCACCGTTAGCAGTCCATTTTCTGCACTAGGTATCTGTGTTGCTTTTGTTCATTTACAGTCAACTTAAAGAGCATCAGTGTACACTGAATTAATTCTTTTGTTGATAACCATTTGGAACTAAAACACAGTTTCTTAGTATTGTAGTAGTTTTGGTAGTGTTCTAATTTATTCTGTATTTCCTTTAAACACATAATTTGTTACTCTGTTAAATAGTAGCTTGTCTTTTTTACGCCTTTTTAACTATTTCCATGAAGCTTCACTAATTGAGACAGCCTCTTAATTGGGTCAAAATGTATTGGTCCCAATGTGTCCCAATTAACTAAAATTCACTGTATTGAATCTTTTCTTCTGTCTGCCTGGTAAACTCTTTCTGTGACATAGCATAGAAAAGGGAGTTTGCTATTGGATATTTGAATCACATAGCACACGTAATGCAGGCAGCTGAGTGTACTTGGCACCTTAAGGCTCAGCACTTTGCGCTGGGCGAGGACTCTGATATTCTTTTGCATATTCTCCCACTGAATTTGGAGGACGTTGTCTGTAGTTCCTTTCTGGTGCCAGTAGCAGGCTGGAAAGAAGGGATCACTGCGACCCAAAAGAGCACGAATCTATGTCATACTTCATGCTCAACGGCTCTTTCCTTAATTGACCAGAATTTGCACTGATACATTGAATACAGTAATAAACTTATATATAAATTTCATTATCAATATGTCTTTGAAAAAAAAACTGAGGAATTAACTCTTACAAACTGGCCAATACTTATCCATCAATCAACAGTTTAAAACATATCATCTGCTTATTGTTATACTGCTGACAGTAGGAACTTGTTCTGTACATACTGAGTACTGTGTGTCCTGCATTACTATTACGACTATATAGCAGTGGTCAAAAAATTAGTAGGTTCAAAATGTTCATAAAAAGAATCCATGGATATGTAAATCTTTTCTTTTGACTCCTTTTTCTATTATTCATTATCTGTTCCTGTGATTGATTAACACACAGTTCTCACATTGCAATGTCCAGATCACTTACTTAATTCTAATTTCTGTATTTTAACTTCAAAGTCAAACTTCTTTCTTTGTTGCAATCCCCAGTGTGTGTGTGTGTCTCTCTCTCTCTATATATATATATATCATTAATTAGACAGGAGCCTGTGATGAATCTGCTAGAATGAGACTGGAAAATGGGACCATAACAGCCAAGACTCTCAAGCATAGGAAGATAGAAGGACAATGTTGTGGCCAGCAGACTGTGAAGCCTTCAACTTATTGTATGGAAGGAAACTGAAGAAGGGTCAAAATGTGAGTTTAGAAGGGAAATGCAGCATTTGCCAGTGACAGCTCAGGTTAGAGAAGAAGGAACAGCAGATTTGGGCATGATGGATATACTGCATCAGGAAGCAAAAGAAGCAGTAGCAGTAAAAGACAAAACACACTAAGATTTGGGCATCACCTATAACAAAATCAGCAGAACTGAAGAGAATGTCCGGTGATATTATGCAGAGAGTAAGCAGGACATGCCAAGAATACTGAGATTGAGTAAATCCTGGTCACTGAATCCTTTGGGAGGGTTAATTTGTTGCAATTCCTATAAGAAACTTCCTGGGAAATTCCTTTTTTTTTGGCATGTGCCTGCGTGCGTGCGAGTCTGTGCGTGTGCGTGCGTCCGTGATGACGTCATTTTCATGGCTTTTACAAGGTGCGGAGCGAGAGAGAGACTGTGTGGAGCGCCATTCCTCACACAGACATTTTCGCAGTATTTTTCCCTTTTTATTTTACGAGGTTGAGTTGCGATCTCGACACTCAACACAGCACGGATGGAAAGCGTACTCGGGAGCAGACCCGCCTGGTTTCGAACCCGGGAACCTCCACTCCCGGGTCCAGCGCCGATATCATTGCACCACCAGCTGGCCCGAAGAAACTTCAGGGGAAATTTCCTTTTATCATGTTCAAAAATCTCTTACTCTTTTATCTCCTTATATAATGATGAGAAAATACTATAGCTAAACCAAATACAACCTATCTGAAAAGTCCCTATAAGTTGCTATTTCAGAATCAAAGATGTAGATATTTGATCTGATGGCAGTATCTATAGGAAATGCCGGATCAACAATGATTTTATTGAATGGTGGAGCAGATTTCCCAGATGGCCTATTCCTACTCCTATTTT
The DNA here is from genome assembly GCF_963921235.1 of Mobula hypostoma. NCBI lineage: Eukaryota > Metazoa > Chordata > Chondrichthyes > Myliobatiformes > Myliobatidae > Mobula > Mobula hypostoma. The sequence continues at coordinate 90,161,264 of NC_086106.1, forward strand.
TTACATTCCTACGGAGAGAGGGATGTGCCTGTGATATATTGGGCAGAGTTCACTATTTTCTGCAACATCTTACTTAGAGTGTAGAGAATTGCCTAAAATAAATGTCCTTTAGAACAAATTGGAAACATTACAGAAATGCCAGGCCATGACTCAGTTCTACTTTTCATGCAGTGGTACCCAATACTGAACAAAGCCCAGAAATTTATGCATATACAGTCTTTAAATGACATTGCTGATTGAGTAATATCAATGTCTTTGATTCTGAAGGCAAAATTCAGTCAGTTGGATGGGTTGAAATGGGTGTATTTTAATGCAAGAAATATCATGAACAAGGGTGATGAACTTAGAACATTGGTCAGTACATGGAACTACAATATTGTAACCATTCCAGCAACTTGGCCACTACAAGGACAGCAATGGCTGCTGGACGTTTCTGGGTTTAGATATTTCAAAAGGGACAGGGAGGACGGTAAAAGAGGTAGTGGACTGGCATTGCAGAAAGGGTGGATGTTATGGAGGGATTGTCAACTGTGTTAGTGTGTGTGGAAGTCAGAAACAGGAAGAGAGCAAACACTCTACTGGGAGTATTCTAAAGAATATCCTACAGTGGCAGACACTGAGGAACAGATGAAACGTCAGATTTTGAACTGGTAACAAAATAACAGGGCTGTTGTCAAGGGTAACTTCAACTTCTCTAATATTGATTGGCACCTCCTTAGTGCAAAAGTCAAGATGGGGCAGAATTTGTTAGATATGTCCAGGAAGAATTCTTGAGACAGTACGTAGACAGGTCGACTAGAGGAGAGGCCATATTTGATCTGGTACTAGGCAACAGGTGTGGTCAGGCGACAGATCTCTCGGCGGGTGAACATTGTGAAGACAGTGACCACAACTTCCTGACTGTTATCACAGTCTTGGACAGGAATAGGAGCAGACAGTATGGGAAAGTATCTAATTTGGGGAGGGGGAGTTATGATTCTATTAGCCAGGAACTTGGAAGTATAAACTAGGACCAGATGTATTCAGAGAAGTTTGTTTTGGGAGCATTTTCAGGGGATCTGGATACATTTGTCTTATTGAGGCAGGGAAAGGATGGTAGGCATGGTTGCAAGAGATATGGAACATCTAGAAAAAAGGAAGAAAGAAGCATACGTAAGGTTTAGGAAGCAAAGATCGGATGGGCTCTAGAAAGTTACAAGGTAGCCAGGAAGAATGGACTCAGGAGAGCTAGAAGGATATATGAGAAGTTCTTGGAGAGTAGGATTAAGGAAAACCCCAAGATATTCTACAGGTGTGTGAGAACAGGAGGATAACTAAATGAGAGTAAGATCGAATGGAGTTGGAGGAGTAGAGAAAGCCCTTAATAAATTATTTGCTTCCGTATTCACCAGTAAGAGGGACCTTGTAAATGTGGGGATAGTGTAGAACAGGTTGATATCGCAGAACATGATGATGAGGATATAATGGAATTTTTTAAAAGACTTTAGGATCAGTAAGTCCTAAAGTCCGGATAGGATATACCCTAAGTTGCTACAAAAAGCAAGCAAGGGAAGAGATTGCTGCACCTTGGCAATGATCTTTAAGTCTTCATTAGCCACAGGAGTAGTATCAGAAGATACTCCTTTTTTCAAGAAAGGTAATGGGGATACCCCTGGGAGGTATAGACTAGTGAGTCCTATGTCAGTGGTGGGCAATCTATAGGATAGGTTTCTTAGAGACTGGATTTACAAGCATTTGGAGACACATGGTTTGATTAGGGATAGTCAGTGAGGGGCACATCTTACCAATGTCCTGTCCAATTCTTTGAGGAAGCAACAAAACAAATTGATAAATGCAGAGTAGTTTATGTGGTGTATTTGGATTTTAGCAAGGTGTTTGACAAGGGTCACTGCGGTGGGCTCTTTCAGAAAGTCAGGAGGCCTGGGATCCAGGGAAACATGGCTGTCTGGATTCAGATAGTGAAGGGCAGTAGAAGGTAGCAGCGTATCCTGCCTGGAGCTTGGTAACCACTGGTGTTCTGCAGGGATCTGTAACGGGACCCCAACACTTACTGGTTTTTATAAATGACCTGGATGAGGAAGTAAAAGAGTGGGTTAGTAGATTTGCAGATGACACAAAGGATGGTAAGTTTGTGGATAATGTAATAAGTTTTGCATAGGTTGTAACAGACATTGATAGAATGCAGTGTTGGGCAAAGGAGCACAGCATTATTGGCCAATGGGCTGTACTGTGCTCTGCTGTCCTATTGTCTGCGTTCTATGTAAAACAAACATTTTCACTCTTCCAGATAAATGAATTGCTGTGCTCATGAAAGGTTTGTAAAGAATTAATACATTCATAATTATATACAAGTTTTAAGCTAAAAATAAAACTCAAACTTGAAAGAGAGGTGTTACCTAATAGTGCTTGGAACAAATCACTATTGAAGATGTTGGTAACTTTGCCAATCACTGCTCGAAGCTGTCCTTCTTCTGAATCTGGAAGATTCCTGCAGTATTCCCTCAGAAGTTGCACTGCACGCTCAGTATCTACAAAAAACATCAAAGGGACATTTCTGGCTTATTCCATTTTTCAACATAAAGACAACATGTATTTGATGAATATTTTGTTAAAATAAGCTTTTAATACATCTTTTTAATAGAAAGGTGAATAGGATAATATTCACTCTACCTAATGATCCTAGGTTTGTGAAAAACAGTTTTTGTTGGTGGGGAATGACCCCATACTTGTCTGTGTCTGGATAAAGAGAAGATGAATTGTCATCTGATGTTTTCACTGTAATATATATATATGCATTCCTTGATTTACAAAGGATTTCCATGAAAATGTTGCATTATAGGGAAGTTCTTAATTCAACAGTATGTTTCTTATTACTTCCAATGTAAAAATTCTGATTGCATTCCAAACTCATGGATCAGTCAAAAACGTCAAAACATTTAAACATACATTAGCACAAGAATCCAAACAATATAATTTCTTAATAAAATCTTAAATTAAGATAACAAAAGACATAATGTATATTAATGTGCCTTTTCAAAGTACTTAACAAATGAAAAGTACAAGAACTTGAGGCTTGAACTCACTGCAGTTTAGAAGAATGAAGGGTGATCTCATTGAAATCTTTTGAATATTGAAGGGCCCAGATAAATGGACCTGGAGAGGATGTTTCCAATAGTAACGAAGTCTAGGACCAGATGGAACAGCCTCATAGCTGAAGGGCATTCCTTTGAAACAGATATGAGGAGGAATTTCTTTAGCCAGCAGGTGGTGAATCTGTGATATTATTGCCACAGACAGCTGTGGAGGCAACTCATTGGGTATATTTAAAGTAAAGGTTGACAGGTTCTTGATTAGTAAGAGTGTCAAAGGTTACGATAAGACAGCAGGAGAAAGGGAATGAGAGGGTAATAAATCTGCCATGATGGAATGGCAGAGCAGACTCAGAATCAGAATTAGAATCAGGTCTATTATCATCAGCATGTGACGTGAGATTTGTTAACTTTACAGCAGCAGTTCAATGCAATACATAACCTAGCAGAGAGAGAGAGAGAGAAAGAGAGAGAGAGAGAAAATAAAACATAATAAACAAGTAAATCAATTACACATATTGAATAGATTTTTAAAACTGTGCAAAAACAGAAATACATTTTTAAAAAAAGTGAGGTAGTGTCCAAAGATTCAATGTCCATTTAGGAATTGGATGGCAGAGGGAAAGAAGCTGTTCCTGAATCACTAAGTGTGTGCCTTCAAGGCTTCTGTACCTCCTACCTGATGGTAACAGTGAGAAAAGGGCATGCCCTGGGTGCTGGAGGTCCTTAATAATGGATGCTGCCTTTCTGAGACACCACTCCCTGAAGATGCCCTGTGTATTTCGTAGGCCAGTATCCAAGATGGAGCTGACTAGATTTACAACCTTCTGCAGCTTCTTTCGGTCCTGTGCAGTAGCCCCTCCATACCAGACAGTTATGCAGTCTGTCAGAATGCTCTCCACGGTACAAATATATAAGTTTTTGAGCGTATTTGTTGACATGCCAAATCGCTTCAAACTCCTAATAAAGTATAGCTGCTGTCTTGCCTTCTTTATGACGATATCAATATGCTGGGATCAGGTTAGATTCTCAGAGAACTTGACACCCAGGAACTTGAAGCTGCTCACTTTCTCTACTTCTGAATTCCTCTGTGAAGATTGGTATGTGTTCCTTCGTCTTAGCCTTCCTGAAATCCACAATCAGCTGTTTCGTCTTACTGACGCTGAGTACCAGGTTGTTGCTGCGGCACCACTCCACTAGTTGGCATATCTCACTCCTGTACGCCCTCTTGTCACCACCTGAGATTCTACCAAGAATGGCTGTATCGTCAGCAAATTTGTAGATGGTGTTTGAGCTATGCCTAAGCCACACAGTCATGTGTATACAGAGAGTAGAGCTGTGGGCTAAACACACACCCCTGAGGTGTGCCATTGTTGATCGTCAGTGAAGGGGATATATATCACCAATCTGCACAGACTGTGGTCTTCCGGTTAGGAAGTCTAGGATCCAATTACAGAGGGAGGTACAGAGGCCCAGGTTCTGCAACTTCTCAGTTAGGATTGTGGGAATGATGGTATTAAATGCTGAGCTATAGTCGATGGACAGCATCCTGAATAGCTCCTATGTCTTATAGTCTTAAGAATCTTGACAGTGTGGGCACATAATCTTGAGGGAGATCTATAACTACATTGTCTAGACAGATATTGTGTGGGGCTCACACAGAGATGAGGAAATTATTGTCCCCTCCCAAACGGTTTTTGAGGTTTTAGTCTCTTCTTTGAGGTAGAATGTTGCTAAGCCTGGGGGGGGGGGGTGAAAAATTACTGTGAAATGATGGGAATGCAGAGTTGAGGTAGCAATCAGATCAGCTATGAAGGTATTGAGTGGTAAATCTCCTTATAGCAAGACATAGAACTATCCATCTTGCAGCATCATCAAAATCTTTGCTCCAGACCGTGATTGTTACCTCTGAAGAAAACCCTTGCTTTCTCAAAAATGCTACATGGATGTTGTCAACTTTGTTCTTGTTGATAACTGGAATTCCAGGACTATTATTTGTAATGAACAAGGCTCTGTTGTCATGGCTTCTCCTCACATAACATTGCTAAATAAAAATGGAGAGAAATTATATGATTACATTGTGGAAAAGCAGCAAAGTCACTGATGGCTTCAGGTAGAGTTCCACATCAGGGCACTCGGTCTCTCTGAGTCATAGATAATGAATGGTTTAAGATTACAGTCTTCTAAGGAGAAGAGCAAAGCATTCTTTGACTACTTTGAAGCCAAGAGAACTTTCCCATCCCTTGGGATTAATGTGCTGAAATAATTCAATCATGTTAAACACTTGTTTAGGAGGGTAGCCATCTTCAGATTTTCTGCCAGCAAAGTGATGTACATCATCTGACTTCAAGACAAACATTATGCAGATTTGCACTGTTATTAAAACATTAAATCTGTCCATGGTGAACCTTGAACACATGGATAATTTCAGAAGATCCAGCACCTACTCTTCCTCTTTCAAGTCCACCCAATTTGCTCTTGCTTTTCCTGCATTATCAATTCACTTACGGGATCATGGGGGTCTTCTCATCACACGTCCACTGACTCCACTTTAACACCTTTGTTTTTTATAGCACATGATGCACTTCCAGTTATTTCAGAATAACTGCCATTTTGTTTGATTTCTTAAACGTTATTTATATTCATGAACCTTTGAAAAATTGAGAACTGGACTAATTGAGGACCAACTGACTTGAGCATCAATTGCATTATAACAAAAATTTGTGAGGTGAACAAGGTGTAATTACTTACAAACGTTCAATTTACAAATTTTATTACAAGATGATCTTTAAATTATGAAGGATTTTTTTGCCATTATGAATGGTGTACCACTCTTGGTGCATAGGAATACATTGTACTGAGATGTACATAATGCATTTTACCTGATCTTATAAATTTATGAAATTTTGCTTAATAAAGCGTATTTCAGGAATGCATCCTTTTGTAGATTCAGGAGTGGCTTCAAGTTTCCGAAAGATGTCACTGGATAGGTGTTGTGAGAATGCTTCCCCAGTGGAACAATCCAGAACTATGGGTCAAAATTTCTGGACAAGATTAAGAATTTCTTTTCCAAGATTTCTGAATTCTCTTACACACAGGGCGGTACAGGCTGAGTCACTAAAGCCTCAGAAACTAGGTAGATTTCAAAACTAAGGTAGATTTTCGGGCTACAGTGCAATCAAGTGTTGTGGGGTTTGGGCAGTTGTTCAGCAAGTAATTCTATATATTGGCAGAGAAGGCTTAGAAAGTGCTGTTTCTGCTTCTGTTCTTTAAGGCCTTTCTTGTTACAACAATGATGATCTCCTTGACAAGCTGGGATAATTCTCAGCAGTTGAGAGGCAAGATGACGGAAAACATTAATATACAGAGAGAGCTGGGACTGCAAATCCATAACTCCCTGAAGGTGATGAAACAATAGGGTAATGAAAAATGTATAGAGCATGCTTCTTCATCAGTTCAGGTGCTGAAGTCATGTTGCAATTGGATAAAATTTTGGTTATCCCACATTTGTGTGCAGTCTGGCCACCACATAACAGGAAGATGTGTAAGCTTAGGGGAGGGCGCAGAAGAAGTTCGCCAGCATATTGCTAGGATTAGAGAGTATTAGTAAGAAGAAGTTGGACAAATTTGGATGTTTTCTCTGGACTGTTGTGGATGATAAAAGTATACAATATTATGAATAGCATAGACAGGGTAGATAAGAGTCCTTTTCCCAGGGTGGAAATGTCAAATACAAGAGGGCACCATTTTAAAGAGAACGGAGGAAAGTTTAAAGGAGATTTACATGGCGCTTTTCTTTTACACAGACAGTGGTGGTTGCCTGGAATGCGCTCCAAAGGGGAGTGGTAGGAGCAGATACAACCACAACATTTATAAGGCATTTAGACAGTTTCATCAATAAGCAGAGAATCGAAGGATATGGACCACATGCAGCTAAATGGCATCATTGGCCAAAGAGCTTCCTCCTGTGATCTGCACATGTTCCATGTTCTAATGTTCTGATTTTTAAATCAGAACATACAATTTGGAAAAAAAAAACATCAGCTTGCTTCAATCACCTTCTCCCCTCTCCTTACAGAAAAAGCCAGACCTGTTAATTTGTGGCACTTTGCTTTTTACTTGTATCACAAAAGTATATTCAACTTCTGGATAATGTGGGAAAAACTGAGAACAGTAACATCACATTCAGGTTAAAAATACAAGGGTGCTCATGACAGATTGTGTTAGCAACCCTCTTAATGAGATAAGACACCTATGCAGAAGTTCTAGCCTAGCAATTCATAGAAAAAATCTTTAGTACAAGTGAAGGTATGTATGCAAATTGATAAAGTATGTTGACTGTGAGTCCAATTCAATCTACTTTATCAGCCTTTGAACATAGAACATAGAACATACAGCATAGTACAGTCTTTTCGGCCCATGATGTTGTGCTGACTTTATAACCTACACTTAGATTAATCTGACCCTTCCCTTCTACATAGCCCTCCATTTTTCTATCATCATGTGCCTATCTAAGAGTTTCTTAAATGTCCTTAATGTATTAGCTACTTTAACACTTCTCCAGAGCTCAGGAGAATTAAAATGAGGCTGGATAGCTAAAATCTCCATGGTGTCAAACTCTTCCAGTTGTCACTTCAAAATCCATTTCCACTCTCACACCAAGGTCACCTAGAAAGTAGTAGACTGAAATGGCCTCCTGAAATGCTGCAAGTATGGAAGCATTCTGAACTGTTTTCTACCCTATAGAAGGCATTCCACTTCAATATTTGTACAGCCATTCTTCATTATCAAATAATCTAAGAGCAGCAGTGTATAATCAGGTTACAAAGATGTATTAAGACAAAATTTGAATGAGTATCCCACATTTCTATCTGTACATTCTGTAATGCACAGTGAAAATAACACCATGATCTTTACGCATCTTTACACATCTGGATTCTCTGCTATGTAAATGTTTACTTGCTAACACTGTGGTGGAATCCAGTTTTAAGCTCTTCAGTTTCCTTTTTCTCTTCTCAGCAATCAGGATTAGTAATCTTTATGCACAGTTCAAACTAAGCTACATTTTCAATTAAGTAATATTTCAAGAAGTTATTAATACTTCTCACTTTCTAGTTTCTGATATTGTGTTAGATGTTCTGAGAAGTTCCTTACAAACTCTCAATGCAGATATTAATTTTGGAACATCACTTTATGTGAAGTTTTATCAAAGGTCAAATTTCAAAGTAAATTTATTATCAAAGTACATACATTTCACCATATACAACCTTGAAATTCAGTATCTTGCCCTGGGTGCTGGTGGTCCTTAATAATGGCCGCTGCCTTTCTGAGACACCAGTCCTTGAAGATGTCCTGGGTACTTAGTAGGCTAATACCCAAGATGGAGCCAGCTAAATTTATGACCCTCTGCAGCTTCTTTCAGTCCTGTGCAGTGGCCCCTACTCCCCCATCCCCCCATACCAGACAATGATTCAGCCTGTCAGAATGCTCTCCACAGTACATCTATAGAAGTTTTTGAGTGTTTTTGTTGACATAAAACTCCTTCAAACTCCTAATGAAGTATAGTCGGCTGTTTTGCCTTCTTTATAGCTACATATAGCTATAATGTTGGGTTCTAGTTAGGTCCTCAGAATCTTGAAACTGCTCACTCTCCCCACTTCTGATCCATCCATAAGGATTGGTATGTGTTCCTTCATCTTACCCTTTCTGTAATCCACAATCAGCTCTTTTGTCTTGCTGACTTTGAGTGCCAGGTTGTTGCTGTGACACCACTCCACTAGTTGGTATATCTCAGTCCTGTACGCTCTTTTGTCTCCATCTGAGATTGTATCAATAATGGTTGTATCATCAGCAAATTTATAGATGGCATTTCAGCTATGCCTAGCCACACAGTCATAGGTATAGAGAGAGTAGAGTAATGGGCTAAGTACACACCCCTGAGGTGCACCAGTGTTGATCATGAGCGAGGAGGAGATATTATCACCAATCCGCAAAGATTGTGGTCTTCTGGTTAGGAAGTCAAGTATCCAATTGCAGAAGGAGGTACACAGACCGAGTTTCTGTAACTTCTCAATCAGGATTGCAGGAATGATGGTGTTAAATGCTGAGCTATAGTCGATGAACAGCATCCTGACAAGTGTTTGTATTGTCCAGGTGGTCTAAGGCAGCGGTCCCCGATCACCGGGCAGCAGAGCATGCTCTGCCGGGCCGCAAGGAAACGATATGATTTGGCGATATGAGTCAGCTGCACCTTTCCTCATTCCCTGTCACACCCACTGTTGAGCCATTACGCATGCAAGATCATTACACGCGCGTCATCCATTTCATCGCGGGAAGAAGATCAACTCCTCGAGCTTGCAAAAGACGGCCGGCTGAAAAGTATGTTTGACATAACGTCTCTGCCGGCATTATGGATCAAAGTCAAGGCTAAATTTCCTGAGATAGCCACGAAAGCACTGAAAATGTTGCTTCCATTTCCAACATATCTCTGCAATGAATGCAACGAAAACTAAATTGCGGAATAGACTGGACATTAGGAACCCCGTTCGACTATCGCTGTCTCCCATCACCCCTCGATAGGACCGTCTCATTGCAGGAAAACAAGCCCAGGGCTCTCACTGATTCAGCGGTATTGGTGTGTTGCAATGATTTTATATGTTCATACGGGGAAAATATGTGCTGTGTGCTTAATATCCAAATGATACTTAAAATGTTATGATACTATTGACCTATATAACTATATAACAATCACAGCACGGAACAGGCCATCTCTGCCCTTCTGGTCCGTGCTGAACGCTACTCTCACCTAGTCCCACCGACCTGCACTCAGCCCATAACCCTCCATTCCTTTCCTGTCCATATACCTAACCAATTTTTCCTTAAATGATAATATCGAACCTGCCTCTACCACTTCTACTGGAAGTTCGTTCAACACTTACTTCAAGCTCCCCTGTCCTCCCCCCTGATAATTGACTTATCACTATGTTCATGCGAGGAAAATATGCGCTGTGTGTTTAATATTAAATTCGTTAGATAAACCCTTTTAGAAACGAAATTGAGTGTATTAGCTAATTATCATCTATATTCCAGTCATGATTAGCAGTGCGAAAAAGGTTGGGGACCGCTGGTCTAAGGCCATGTGAAGAGCCATTGAGATTGTGTTTGCCATTGACCTATTGTGGCGATAGGCAAATTGTAGTGGGTCCAGATCCTTGCTGAGGCAGGAGTTCAGTATAGTCAAGACCAACCTCTCAAAGCATTTCATTACTGTAGATGTGAGTGCTACTGGGCAGCTTATATTATTCTTCTTAGGCACTGATATAATTGTTGCCTTTTGAAGCAAGTGGGAACTTCCACCCATAGCAGTGAGAGGCTGAGTACTCCCAAAGATTTGGTGAACAGTTCAGTATTGGGGCAAGAGAAGTTCAGTGATGTAATCCCTCTGGTTCAAAAGCCTGATGGTTGAGGGGTAATAACAGTTTCTGAATCCTGTGATGTGGGCCCTGGGACTCCCGTATTTTCTTCCTGATGGTAGCAGCAAGAAGAGAGCATGGCCTGGGTGACGGGGGTCCTTGTTGATGGATGCTGCCTTCCTGCATTAGCGCTCCATATAGATGTACCGAAAGGTGGGGAGAGCCTTACCTGTGATGGGACTCGGCCACTACTTTTTGTAGGATTGTCCCTTTGTGTTTTCATACCAGGCTGTGATACAACCAGTCATAATACTCTCCACCTCACACCTATAGAATTTGTCAAGGTTTTAGATGCCGTCCTGAATCTTTGCAAACTTCTATGGAAGTACAGGTGCTGCCTTGTTTCCTTCATAATGGGACTTACGTGCTGGAATAGGACAAATCGCTTGAAATGATAACACTGAACAATTCAAAGTTGCTGACCCTCTCCACCTGTGGTCCCCTGATGACGACTGGCTCATAGGCCTCTTGTTTCCTTCTTTAGAAGTCAATGATCATTTCCTTGGTCTTAGCAATTCTGAGTGAGAGGTTGTTGTTGTGGCACCACACACTCAGATTTTCAATCTCCCTCTTATATGTTGATTTTGGCCAACTTTTCATTTGGCCAACAACAGTGGTGTTGTCAGCAAACTTAAATATGGCATTAGACCTGTGCTTAGCCTCACAGACATAAGTATGAAGTAGAACAGGAGTCTAAGCACACAGCCTTGTGGTGCACCTGTGTTGTTGGAGATCGTGGAGGAGATGTTGCTGCCAATTGAACTGATTGGGGTCTGCAAGCAAGGAAATCAAGGATCCATTTGCACAAACAGGTATTGAAACCAAGGTCTTGAAGTTTATTGATTAGTTCTGAGGGAATGATGGTATTAAATGCCAAGTTGTAGTCCATAAAGAGCATCTTGATGAATGCACCTTTGCTGTTCAGATGTTCTAGGTTTGAATGAATAGCCAATGAAATGGCATCTGCTGTGGACCTGTTGTGACACAAGGCAAACTGGAACAGATTCAAGTTGCTTCTCTAGCAGGAGTTGATATGTTTCATCACCAACCTTTCAAAGTACTTCATCACAGTGGATGTAAGTGCTACTGGACAATAGTCATTGAGACAGGCTACCATCTTCTTCATAGGCACTGGTATAATTGAAGCCTGCTTGAAGCATGTGGGTACCTCAGACTAGCAAAGCGAGAGATTTGAAGACATGAGTGAACAATTCAACCAGTTGATCAGCACAGGCCTTTAATACTTGGCCAGGTACCCCATTTAGGTCAGATGCTTTCTGTGGGTTCACCCTCCTGAAGGATGCTCACACGTCGGCCTCAAGAGACTGAAATCACAGGGACATCGGTCAAAGTATGCACAGAAGGCACTGAGTTCATCTGGGAGCAAAGCCTTGGTGTCACCTATGTCATTTGGTTTTACTTTGTAAGAGTGATGAAAGTGTATCATGTGATACAACGGCCTGTGTATCATGTGATACAACAGCCTTTGTATCACGTTCCCTTACTACTGCAGAGAAAAATTATTCAAAGATTGACAGTGAGGCCTTGAATCTGGTTTGGGATATAAAACGTTTCTACCAGTACTTGTATTGGAGAGTGTTCACCCTCATTGCTGATCATCAACCCCCTAGTATCCATCTTCAATCCACAGAAGGGTGTTCCATTAACAGCAGCAGCAGGAAAGCAGAGATGAGCTCCTTTTCTTGGATGACACAATTACAAGTGAAACCCCTTTTTACTGGGCGTCTCTGGAAATGCGGCTCGTTTGCCCCTCTCTAACAGCCACAGGACTCCGTGGCGAGAACCCACCTTTCTCAGGTTTCATACGTCTAAGTTGTATAGAATTTTGGTTGCACCCAATCCGTCAGGTTGGAATGTCTCTTCAACCCAAACCCCGGTTTGTTAAATGCTGAGTGATTCACTGCCCCCGGCGATCGCCCATCGGTAGGAAATAACAGATCATTCACTGCATACAATTATAAAGAAGTATATATAAGAATGTTAACTTAAGCAAAAAGTCATTAAAGGAAAGAAAGAAAAAACAAAACAATCATACATGTGCACAGTGAAGCTCAAATCTTCCAGAAGCCATTGTTTTCGATGTACACTCCTATTCACCACTTCCCAATAAAAGTTTCCCTCTTGGGCTCCACTGGATCGCATGTTCCTACCAGATGGAATTCCACGGCCAGTTCACTCAAGCTCCTTCACCTCCCACAGAACAAAGACCTCAACCCACCTCAGTGTTCATCACAAAAAACTGCTCCCCCGCATACTCTTCTAGAACCCTCTCCCCGTTCTGCTCTCCGGACTGGGTGACACACATTCCTCAGCATTCCTTATTTTTAACGGTATCCCAAACATTGCCAGCAGAACACACTGCTTCTACAGAAAGACTATTACATGAAATACCCTACAACATTAGCAGGGAAAACTTGACCAGAAGTTACACAAGATTGAATTCAAGAGGATGACTAATCATGAAAATGTTGACGGATTGTCCTGTTTACACTTGGGAAAGGAAATACCTGAAAAATTTAAAAAGAGGACACTCCTCTTCATGTTTTCTCCCTAATGCAAATCAAAAGTCATCCTATTACAGCAGAGCTGACTCAAAGGGAAACCAGAAAAGACTCCACACTGTCTCAGGTCTACATGGCCACGCAAAATACTTGAATGTGCAGTAGAAATTTCAGTTCCCCAATTTTACCAGTGCTGGGATGAGTTTGCCCTTGACAGGGGTTGCCTTATGTGGGGACTGAGAGTTGTTGCACCATCCAAGCTGACAGCTGAAGTGTTGGCAGAGCTACATGCTAGTCTTCTAGGCATCGTCAAAATGAAACTGTTGGCTGTAAACTTCATCTGGTGCCTTGGGATAGATCGGCAGATCGAGCAGCTCTCCATGCACTGATTGGAATACCAACACTTCCCAAAGATGCCAAGAGCAGTGCCCCTCCAACCCTGGGAATGGCACGATGGAGGATTTCTGTGGATTTAATAAAACATAGAACATAGAATAGTACAGCACAGTACAGGCCTTTCAGCCCACAATGTTGTGCCGACCCTCAAACCCTGCCTCCCATATAAGTCCCCATCTTAAATTCCTCCATATACCTGTCTAGCAGTCTCTTAAACTTCACTAGTGTATCTGCCTCCACCACTGACTCAGGCAGTGCATTCCACGCACCAACCACTCTCTGAGTAAAAAACCTTCCTCTAATATCCCCCTTGAACTTCTCACCCCTTACCTTAAAGCCATGTCCTCTTGTATTGAGCAGTGGTGCCCTGGGGAAGAGGCGTTGGCTATCCACTCTACCAATTCCTCTTAATATTCATTCATGGGTAATCATGGGTACCATACATGGGTACAAATTTCTTAGTCGTAGTGTGTGCAGCTACAAAGCGGCCAGAGGAGTTTCCAAAAGCCTCCACTACAGCCTCATATAGTTTGATGTGTTGAGAAGCCTCTTCTCAAGGACTGGAGTTCCAAGACATTTAGTCAATGATATTGAACCACAGTTTGTTGTGGAATAGTTTCAGTCATTCCTGAAAATGAATGTAATAAGGCATATTACATCTGCTCTGTACCACCCAGCTACAAATGGCTTGGTGGAAAGGTTTGTCCAAAGTCTAAAGCACGCACTGCGAGCAGTGTCAGCAGAACACACACTAACACTGAATCAGAAGCTCACCTATTTTCTCCTTGCATATCACAATGCAGCACATTCCACAACCAACAATTCACCAGCTATGCTGTTCCTGGGTTGTTCCTTGTGCTCACACTTGGATCTCCTCAAAGCCAATTTCAGGAGAAGTACGCAGGACAAACAGCTGACACAAATTGAGGGCTCCTCAAATGAGGAGGTTCGATGTTGCACTCCTGGACAAGCATTCCTGCTGAGGGACTACAGAGGTGATCAAAAGTGAGTCCTTGGAAAGATTGTCCGGACTTAACCACTCACCTACACAGTGACGATTGCGCCTGATGTCATCTGGAGATGACACACCGATTAGTTGAAGAGAACAGAGTCAATTGCTAGAGAAGAAAGGTCTGCAAGGCTTTCAGAATCACTTACTCCAGTCCTACAGTCAACTCCTCCAACCATCACAGAGGGAGACCCCAGAACCTGAGATTATTTCACAGCCACAAGTCCCTCCTGCCAAGCAGAGTGACACCCTTCTCAGAAAAGATGCTATTTTACAAGATTAAGATTAAATCTTTAAGCCTGAATGGGCCAATTTAAAATTTATTATGCTGTGGATGTCTATATAGTAGTTGTATTATGTAGTATACTGTTCAAAAGTCAAAGGCACATATACATAGCTAAGGTGCCTAAGACTTTAGCACAGTACTATAGTCATTTTATGTATGGCACTGTAATGCTGCCACAAAAAAAATCTAATTTCATGATATCTGTGAGTGATGAAAAACCGGATTCTGATATAGGTCTCTATTGTGGACTGAGAGTGTGAAGGGGAAGGGAGAGGTGAGGAAGCAGGAAGCACCAGAGAGATATTCGGCAATGATTAGTAAACTCATTGTTTGGAATCAAATCACCTTGCCTAGTGCCTCAGGACTGGGTGTGTCTGCACCCGCAGCACTCCACCCTTCCTAATCCCAATATCCTTTGCTCCTGCCAGATTTACAAACTCGCTCTTCGCTCCATGTTGATAAACACAGTACTGGCAAATGTTTTAAGCATCCCAGCTATATATAAGTGTGCCTAAGACTTTTACAGAATATATACGTATATAAATTGAGATGCATAAATTGGAGTTTATAGCTAAACAGAGAGGACTGTTTTGTAATCAATATTACAGTAATATTTGAATAACACTGTACATATATTGTTTGATTAAGCATTCTTTGCTTGTTTACAGAATTCATTATGGGTTATATACAAAAGTATATGAATAGCATACGTTATTATGCCACCACATCATATGTAATCACCATACTAAAGTCAACGAAGTAGACACGTTTATCCCCAGGCTCTCCTGTTTTTCTTCTGATTAATTTGCACAGTTACAAGATATAATAGATAGGGCATTAGATCATATAGTAATGAGGAAGAGGTGTTCAACAGACTGGAAAAGTATGAATAGAGTAAGAAGGAAAGACGCTGAAGGAGAGAATTAAAATAAAGAGAGTTTAGAGATGTAGATAAGAATTTAACTTCAGGCAATGTGGAGACAATTTGAGATGGGAGTGGTGAATAGAGGACAGAAAGTATCACATGAGTGCACACATATGAAGCAATCTAGTTGAGCTTATAGCAAAGTTAGAAATTGGGCAACACAGAGCTATAGCTGAAAGAAGATCAGAGCTAAAAGAAAACATTCTAAGAAAGAAAGAAAGGGGCTTCCCTTCCTCCACCATCAACTCTGCCCTCAAACGCATCTCTCCCATTTCACACACATCTACTCTCACCCCATCCTCTCACCACCCCACTAGGGATAGGGTTCCTCTTGTCCTCACTTACCACCCCACCAGCCTCCGTGTCCAACGTATGCACTCCGTAACTTCCGCTATCTCCAACGGGATCCCACCACCAAGCACATCTTTCCCTCCCCCTCACTTTCTGCTTTCCGCAGGGACTACTCCCTACGCGACTCCCTTGTCCATTCGTCTCCCCCATCCCTCCCCACTGATCTTCCTCCTGGCACTTATCCTTGTAAGCGGAACAAGTGCTACACATGCCCTTACACTTCCTCCTTCACCACCATTCAGGGCCCCAGACAGTCCTTCCAGGTGAGGCGACACTTCACCTGTGAGTCTGCTGGTGTGATATACTGTGTCTGGTGCTCCTGCTGTGGCCTTCTATATACTGGTGAGACCCAACGCAGACTGGGAGACCGCTTCACTGAACACCTACGCTCTGTCCACCAAAGGAAGCAGGATCTCCCAGTGGCCACACATTTTAATTCCAAGTCCCATTCACATTCCAATATGTCAATCCATGGCCTCTTCTACTGTTGAGATGAAGCCACACTCAGGTTGGAGGAACAACACCTTATATTCTGTCTGGGTAGTCTCCAACCTGATGGCATGAACATTGATTCCTCTAACTTCCGTTAATGCCCCTCCTCCCCTTCTTACCCCATCCCTAATTTCTATTTCTTTTTCTTCTCTCTCTCCCTCTCACAATGGCTCCTTGCCTGTTCTCCATCTTCCTCTGGTGCTCCCCTGCCACTTAATTTCTTTCTTCCAAGGCCGTCCATCCTATGATACTCCCCCTTCTCCAGCCTTGTATCCCTTTTGCCAATGAACTTCCCAGATCTTAGCTTCATCCCTCCCCCTCCTGTCTTCTCCCATCATTTCGGGTCTCCCCCTCCCCCCCCCACTTTCAAATCTCTTACTATCTTTTTTCCGTTAGTCCTGACGAAGGGTCTCGACCCGAAATGTCGACTGTACCTCTTCCTAGAGATGCTGCCTGGCCTGCTGTGTTCCACCAGCATTTTGTGTGTGTTGCTTGAATTTCCAGCATCTGCAGATTTTCTCGTGTTTGCGATTCTAAGAAACATACCTTATTGAAATGTCAGGCAGGTGGGCAGAGAGGGAGGGGTGGCTCTGCTGGTAAAAAATAAAATCAGATCTTAGGAAGAAGTAACATAGGATCAGAAGATGTAGAATCCTTATGGGCAGAGATTAAAAACAGCAAAGATAAAAAGACCCAGATAGGAGTTATGGAGGTCTCTGATTTGTAACCAGGATATGGGGTACAAGTTGCAACAAGAGAAAGAAAAGGAATGTAAAAAAGGTAATGTTATGGAGGGCATGGGGTCTTCAATACACAAGTAACATTAGGAAAAATCAGGCTGACATTAGATCTCTAGAGAAGAAACTTGTAGAATTGTTAGAGCAGCTTGTGGTTAAGCCCACCAGGGAAAATGCAATCTGGATTGGGTGTTGTGTAATGAACCAAATTTGATTACAGAGCTTAAGGGAAAGGAAACCTTAAGAGACATTGATCATATTCTGATAGAATTCACCATGCAGTTAGCAAGGGAGAAGCTAAAATTAAATGTATGAGTATTACAATTGAGTGTAAGTGACTACAGAAGCTGGCCCAAGTTGACTGGAAAGGGACACTCGCAGGGATGACAACAATGCAGCAATGGCAGGATTTTCTAGGAGTAGTTTAGAAGATGCAGGATCATTTTATTCCGAAGCAGAGCATTCTAAAGGGTGGATGAGGCAACCCAGGCTGACAAGGGATGTCAAAGCAGTATCAGAGCAAGAGAGGGCATATAACACAGCAAAAAATGATGGGAA
Source organism: Mobula hypostoma (assembly GCF_963921235.1). NCBI lineage: Eukaryota > Metazoa > Chordata > Chondrichthyes > Myliobatiformes > Myliobatidae > Mobula > Mobula hypostoma. The sequence goes on from NC_086106.1 coordinate 90,179,101, forward strand.
GCTAGATGATTGAGAAGCTTTTACAAACCAACAGAAGGCAGCTCAAAAAAGCAATGGGGAGAAAAGATGAAATATGAAGTTAAACTAGCTAAAATAAAAAAGAATATACCAAAAGTTCTTTTTAATTTCTGATATATAAAGAGTAGAAGAGAGATGAAAATGGACATTGGACTGGTGGAAAATAATGCTGGAAATAGTAATGGGGAAAAAAGAAATAGTGGACAAACTTAAGTATTTTGCATCAATTTTCACTGTGGAAAATACCAGCAATATTTCAGAATTTCTTTAGCCAGAAGGTAGTGAATCTGTGGAATTCATTGCAACTTACAGCTATAGAGGCTAAGTCAATTGAAATATTTAAAGTAGAGATTGATAGGTTCTTGATAAGTAAAGGTATCAAAGGTTACAGGGAGAAGGCAGGAGAATGGGATTGAGAATGAAAATAAATCAAACCCGCTCGAAAGGCAGAGCAGACCCGGTGGGCTGCATGGCGCAATTCCGCTCCTATATTCCATGATCTTACAGCTTAATATACAGCATCCAAAGAAACAAAGTCATAACAATAAGAGTATTCCTTGGCTGATGTGGAAAAAACTTCAGGGAAGGAAATGAGAAACATATGTTTTATAGTGCAGAGAATATTCACCTTTCATTGCCACATGCATTTCATTTATTTATTTAGAAATCAAAACATCTCCAACCAAATCCCAACTGAAAAAAAAGCATATCTGTAGTCACAGAAATTTCCTTTTCACCTTACACTTTACGTCTTCAACCTTCATCATGTTATTTATGACATTATAACCTCCTTAACTTTCATCAGAATTCAATCATTAAGTAAAAACAGAAAATGCTAGAACTAGTCAGAACGTAAGTCAAACAGCATCTTAACTGAGAAAGAAAGCTGACAAGTTAGTTAACAAAAAGTTCATCTGAAGGAAGAATGGTGAAGGTGGGGGAAGAGATCTGTGATGGGGTGCAAGGCTGGGAAAATTAAATATCAACGCTATGATTATGCAAAGCAAAAATGGATGGGACAAGTGAAGATACAACAAATGAGTGTAGAGAAGATGCAAATGGGAATAGTAGAAACATTATTGGAAGTCGTTAAGCCCATTGTTGAATGCAGAAGGCCCAGTTGATGAAGTTTGCTCTGAAAACAATCTTAAGGTAAACTTTATTTGTCATATGTAGATCAAAACCTACAGTGAAATACATTGTTTGTGTTAATGAAAAACACAGGATTGTGCTGGGCGAAGCCTGCAAGTTTATTTCTTTTTGGAAACAGTGTAGGAACTTGAATGAGGTCATAGTGAGAATGGGATGTAAAGTTTAAGAAACAAGCAAAAACAAATCTGGAAGACATATAAATTGAGCAGGAGTGTTCTGCAAAGTAATTACCCCAATGAGCATTTGATCTCCATAATGTAATGGAGACTACAATGGGATAGTGAAAATAATATAGGAAATTGAAAGCAATGGAGCTAAATTGCTCTCAACTGAAAGTGCAGTTTGAAGCCCTGGACAGTGCAAGAAAGATTGCACTGGAAGATTACATGGAGTAGTGAAGATAAAATTACTGAAATCTGTGGAGTCAGCAAGTATGTCTCAGAGAATATATCCAGCATATGATGCTTCAATATTAGTTTTCCAATATGCATGCAACTTGCAGTGTACGGCATTAAATGTTCTTTATTTGAAAATCTAACACTTCTTTGAAGAATTTAATAATCCAGAAACGCAAACTGAATTTTAGAAATGTTGCTGAATGATCAACATCACCCTTGCTTCAAGACTGGTGAACAGAACTATACAGGTATGACCTACAGAATGATATTTTAAGAGTGAAAAGAACAATTCTGTTTGAGGATAGAGAGGGAATCAGATGCACGCCAGCTCTAGCAGGGTCTGCAGGCCATCACTTTCTACAAGGCGAAATCTAGCGTCACGAATGTCTGTGATGCTTCACTTCCAGATGTGCTAAGTGCCTTCTGTGCATGCCTTGAAAGGGAAAGTGAGGAACCCTGCAGCATTTGGTGACCCTGTGATCACTGCCTCGGAGGCCGATTGTCATAACATCTTTCGTGAGGGTGAACCCTCACAATGGGTCAGGCCCAGATGGTGTACAATAGTAGGGCACTGAAAACCTGTGCCAACTAACTAACAGAAGTATTCAAGGATATCTTCAATCTCTTTTTGCTGCAGTTGAAGGATCCCACCTGCTTCAAAAGGGTGACAATCATACCAGTGCCCAAGAGGAGCAGGTTGAGTTGCCTCAATGACTATCACCCAGTGGCATCACATCTACTGTGATGAAATGCTTTGAGAGATTGGTCCTGACCAGAATCATCCCCTGCTTAAGCAAGGACCTGGACAGTATACAATTTGCCTGTCACCACAATAGGTCTACAGCAGATGCAATCTCACTGGCTCTCCACTCAGCATTCTGGAGATAGAAATACCTACCGTATGTCAGGCTGCTGTTTATTGTTTACAGCTCAGTGTTCAACACAATCATACCCTCAGTACTAATCAACAAGTTCCAAATCCTGGAGTTCTATACTTCACTCTGCAACTGGATCCTTGACTTCCTCACTGGGAGACCACAGTCTGTGCAAATCAGAAATAATACCTCCTCCTCACTGAAAATCACACTGGTGTATTTCAAGGATGTGTGCTTAGCCTACTGCTCTACTCTCCCTACACCCACAACTGTGTGGCTAGGCACAGCTCAAACACCATCCCTAAATTTGCCAATGACGTAAGTATTGCTGGCAGAATTTCAGATGGTGACGAGGAATCATACAGGAGCAAGATAGATCAGCTGATGGAATGGAGTTGCAGCAACCACCTTGCACTCAACATCAGTAAGACCAAGGAATTGGTTGTGGACTTCAGGAAGGGGAAGTTGAGAAAACTCACACAAGTTTTCATCAATATCTCTGAAGACCTATCCTGGGCCCAACATATTGATGAAGTTACAAAGAAGGCATGACAGCAGCTATATTTCATCAGGGGTTTTGAGAAACTTGGTATGTCACAAAAGACTCTTGCAAATTTCTGCAGATGTACCATGGAGAGCATTCTAACTGCTTACATCACCATCTGGCACGGAGGGGAAAATGCACAGTATTGGAAAAAGCTGTAGAAAGTTGCAAGCTCAAACAGGTCAATCATGGACACTAGCCTCCCCAGCATCGAGGCCATCTTCAACAGGCAGATGCCTCAAAAAGGTAGCATCTTGTCATTAAGGACCCCTATCACCCAGGATATGGCCTATTCTCATGGCTACCATCAAGGAGGAGGTATAGGAGTCTGACGACATAGACTCAACATTTTGGGAACAGCTTCTTCCCCTCGCCACTAGATTTTTTAATAGGACAATGAACACATTTCACTTTTTAATTTTTTGTGCTTTTTTTGCACTACTTATTTAATTAAAATGTTAAATTTCTTATAATAATTTATCATTTTTATTACGCTTTGCAATGTATTGCTGCCAGTAAGCAACAAATTTCACGACATATGTCAGTGATATTAAATCTGATTCTGATTGCTTCTTTTTACATGCACAATCTATTCTACAAAAAGATTACACGGTGATCTTAATTAAATAGACCTTGACCAATCAAGTTCAATAAATCAGCCTCAAGTCAATGAACTAACATAGTCCACATCAACCTCTCTCCAACTTTCCACGTTCAAGATCCAAGATTGCTTAATGCCATTTCCTACACACACGTGTAAAGAACGAAATAACTGTTACTCCAGATCTTATGCAGCACAAAATAAAACACAAAGATAATTAATAATAATAAAAGCTCAATAATTATAAATACATAAGATAAGTTATATACATAGATCGATTGAATGTTCATAAAGTATTGCTCAACACAAAAGTAGCTCTACATAAGGTGACTGACTGGAAATAATAAAGTTGTGGTGGCTGGGTGTGTGCAGGGGTGGGTCAGTGGGTGAAGATGTTGATCTGCATTACTGCTTGGGGAAAGTGACTGTTGTTTGATTCTGGAGATCCTGGCATGGATGCTATGTAGCCTCCTCCCTGATGGGAGTGGGACTGTTAAGGGGATAGAAAGGGAAACTTTTATTTTCTTTTTCTGCTTTTGGCAAATAGAAAATTTAAATAAAAAGCGTGACAGTGTGTAATATTGTGGTATTCAACCAATATAAGCAATTTTTATGGATGAATGGGAAATTTAGCCAGACATTCTTGACCACTACTGAGGGATTATTAAAACGTTAGAGATGCGAAATTCGGGTGAAACACTAAACCGAGGTCTGACTTTTTCTTGGATGGAAATTAAACATTCCGTGGCATTAATACTTAGTCCATGGACTAAAGTTTATTGCTCTCGCCAATATTTTATTTTCAATCAACATTTTAAAAGAGAGGAACGGTTCTTTTATTTTGCTCCTTTATGCATTAATTGGTTACCCTTTCATATATTTCAAGGCGTATTTTTTAAAAAAGACTTCATTAGCTGCAAAGGACTTTGGAGTATCCTTAACTTGTTTAATATACAAGTTTTATTCTCATCCGCAGCAGTTCCACTTCAAGTGCGCCAGCTGCCCCAGGGCGCTTTTTCACAAAACATATTTGTGCAGGCTGCTGAAAAATTACCCGGGACCACATGGGATTTCAAAGAAGGGGGTCTGAACACTACTAAACTTCGGCGACTCTCAAAGGCTTTGCATTGCTAGTTGTTCCTTCGCCCTCCCACATGTTGACATCTAGATGAAACTTCTCCATCGATTCTGCCCGAAGCATTGTCCAGCACGGCGCGTGCACACCTATCTCTGCTCAAGTCTGAAAAGCAACAATTTAAAAACACACCAGATAGTGGAATCACAATCTCGGTGTATGTAACCACATGGGTGTTCTGCTAATTCCGATGCCAACCATAAGGCAGTGTTGGTTAGAAGATTTCAACCCAAGCCCGATATTCTGTTTTTTCATGAGGTAAAAAAAAGTACAACAAACTCCTCAGCTACACCAGGGGTTCGCATGTTATCTCATATAACAAAGCGTGCGTGGCAAGGAGAGCATTATGACAGGTATTATATAAGGATGCTGCACTGTACCTCGTCTATGAACCATCGTCGAATCGCAATCCCTCCGTTGCACTCGACGACTCGGTTGCCCCATCATCGCCAGCGAACAACTGCGAACCCAGCCACTCAGTGTTTTCAGTCGGCTGGGTTTGTGGACTGCTCTCTGCGAACGCGTTGCCGCCGTCTCCTCGCTGCTCCGAATGGCGCTGCTTCACCAGGGCTGGCCTCGTAGTTATTCACTGATCTGACGAGCCCGCAACTGCTGCATTGAGGAATTCCAGCAAAAACAGAAGCAGACTCGGAAAAATCAGGCCAGTCACAAAGCAGAAAGAGGTGGAAGAAACGAGAATAAATAGAGAGGTTAAAGGAGCGGTATACCCAGGGAAGTCTCGATTCAGAGGAACAAATTGGGAGACGAAGCATGTAAGGAACAGGATTAAATGAAAAATAATTATGAAATTGGGAGAAGCTACAAACAGTGAGAGGGTGAGAACGATACTCTCATACATTAAGTAGTTGAGGCAGTAGTATAGATGTAATTAACAAGGAGTAGAAATATACTTTGATAGTGTGAGACCATGAGATAAGTTTTGGAGCATAAACAACAAAATGGGCAGTAAAATTCCTTGTAAAATAAATTAGTCAGGAAGTTTCCATAAAGGTATACAAAGACAGTGGGTAATGAAATAAACTGAGATTGCTGAGTATAAATGTCAAACGGACATGTATGAAAGAAAGGGATTTTATGGCTCCGTGTCACTGTCAACAAATAAACCTCACAGACTGAACGATCCAAAACTCTTTCATTGTCTCTATGGAGAACACTGATTCTTGGGTCTTGTAAGGATTTTCATACCCATTGTATCAAGCCACCTTAGATCATCCTGAAGATGAAATATCAGTACACAATTAAATCAAAATGAAATAGTAAATTTCTTTACAATCTTAACACAAACTCTTACTAATAAGTGAAAATATTGATTGTGGAAAGAGGGAGGAATTGAGTTGTCTCTTATAATATTGGATGACCAAACGGCAGCAGTGAAGATCAAACTTGGCTCAGACAGTATAATACTGAGCTAAGTGTAGACTAGATGGACTGAAGGGCCTGTTTGCCTGTTCTACCAAAATAAATCCTGAAGGGTCTTAGCCCGAAACATCGACTATACACTTTTCCATAGATGCTGCCTGGCCTTCTGAGTTCCTCTGACATTTTGTGTGTGTTGCCTAGATTTTCAGCGTCTGCAGATTTGCTCCTATTTTATAATCTTGCAGCCTAGTTGAAAAATTCATTGAAAAATTAGCCATTTAGATCCCTTATAAGTCTTTCCCATCACACCCTAAACCTGCCCACTATCTTTGACCATCCTGAGGAAAAAATTGTTACCATCCACCGTATCTACACTTCTCATAATCTTAAACATCTTTGTAAGGTTGCCCCTCATTCTCCCCCGTTCCAAGGAATAAAGACCTATCCTGGCTAATCTCTCCCTATAACTGAAGCTGTTGGGTTCTGGCAACACCCTCATAAATGTTTTCTGCACTCCTTTCCTCTGACTGCATGACCAAAACTGTACACAGTACTTCAAGTGCAGCCTCAACAAGGACAGGAAGGACAGGCAGATGATACGGCAAAATTGCAGCCAGTGGGTTGAGTTAAAGTGTAACAGGGGACCAGAATCAAAAAGAATCAAAAAGGACTGAAAGAGTTATATTTGAATGCACGCAGTATATGGGATAAGGTAGACGACCTTGTTGTGGAGTTAAGAGATTGGCAGGCATGATGTTGTGGGCATCTCCAATTCGAGGCTGAAAGATCATAGTTGGGAGCTTTACATTAAAGGATACACATTGTATTGAAAACACAGGCAGGTATACAGAGAGGGTGAGGTGGCTTTAATGGTAAAATATGAAATGAAACCCTTAGAAAGAGGTGATATGATAAAATAGGCCAAAGTCAACATGGTTTTCTAAGGGGAAAATCTTGCCTGGCAAATCTGTTGAAATTTGTTGAGGAAATAATGGGCAGGATTGTCAAAGGAGGGTCAGTGGATGTTGTTTATTTGAATTTTCAGAAGACTTTTGACAAGGAGCTGCACATGAGGCTGATTAACAAAATAAGAGCCCATGGTATTACAGGAAAGGTACTAGAATGGACAGAAGATGGGCTGACTGGGAGGAGGCAAAGAGTGGGAATAAAGGGGCCTTTTCTGGTTTGCTGCCAGTGACTAGTGGTATGCCGCAAGGATTGCTGTTGGGACCGCTTCCTTTCATGCTGTATGTCAATGAATTGGATGAAGCAATTGATAACTTTGTGGACAATACAAATATAGGTGGAAGGGCAGGTAGTGTTGAGGAAGGAAGGTATCTGCAGAAGGACTCAGATTGGGGGAATGGGCAAAGAAATGGCAGATGGATTCTTTTGCAGGGAAGTGCATGAACATCCACTTTGGCAGAAGAAATAAAGGCGTAGACTATTTTGTAAATGAAGAGGAAATTCAAAAATCAGAGGCGCAGAGGGACTTGGGTGTTCTCATGCTGGATTCCATAAAGTTTAACTTACTGGCTGAGTTGTTGGTGAGGAAGATAAATACAATGTTTGCATTCATTTTGAGAGGACTAGAATACAAAAGCAAGGATGTAATGCAGATGTTTTATAAGGCATTGGTCAGACAACACTTGGAGTACTGTGAGCAGTTTTGGGGCCTTATCTAAGAAAGTATTCAGAGAAGGTTCACAAGAAGGATCCCAGGAATGAAAGGGTTAATATATGAGGAGTGTTTGTTGGCTCTGGGCCTGTACTTGCCGGAGTTTAGAAGAATGAGGGCCGATCTTATTGAAACCTATTGAATATTGAAAAGTCTGTATAGAGTAGATATGGAGAGGATGTTTCCTATAGTGAGGGAGTCTGAGAGCAGAGGGCACAGCTTCAAAACTGAGGGATTCCATTTAGAATAGAGATGAGGAAAAGTTTCTTTAACCAGAGGATGGTGAATCTATGGAATTCTTTGCCAATGACAGCTGTGCAGGCCAAGTCATAGGGTATATTTAAGTTGGGGGTTCATAACTGGTCCTTTCTATCTGATTTTGCTCCAAAAGACAGAACAAATTGAGCAGAAATGGAAGGGAATCAAAAGTTCAAGCACAGTACTTCTTAGTATCATTCTGAGGAAAGTATTGGAGAAATTAATTGGAAAAAGAATTGGAGATTATGAGGTAAATCTCATGGATTTGATAATCTTCATTCATGGGTTCTGAGAGGAGAATTGAAGTTCAAAGTTCAAAGTAAAATTTATTATCAGAGTATATACATGTCACCAGATACAATGCTAAGGTTCTTTTTCCAGCAGGCATATTTAGCAAATCTATAGAACAAGAGCTGTAAACAGGATCAATGAACAACAAGCAGTACAACTGGAAATATAACTAAGTAGCAATAAATACAGAGTATGAAACAACACAATAAAAAGTCCTTGAAGTGAGACCATCAGTTGAGGGAAAACCAGAAATAGAATGAGTGTAGCTGTTCTCTTTCGTCCAATTGCCAAATGGTTGAAGAGTAGTAATTGTTCTTGAACCTGGTGGTGTGAGTCCTGAGGCACCTGTACCTTCTACTTGATGGCAGCAGCAAGTAAAGCGCATGGCCTGGGTGGTGAGAATCTTTGATGATGGATGCTACTTTTCTATGGCAACATTTCATACAGATGTGCTCAATGGTTGGGAGGGCTTTACGTGTGACGTACTGGGCCAACTTCACTACGCTTTGTAGGATTGGTGTCCGCATACCAAGCCATTATACAGCCAGTCAGCACACCTTCCACCACACATCTATAGAAGTTTGCCAAGGTTTTTGATGTCATGCCGAATCTCCATAGACTCCTAAGAAAGTAGAGACGCGGTCATGCTTTCTTTGCAATTATATTTATATGATGGACTGCAAAGTTATTGAGCAGTCTAAGCAACATAAAGGAATGAATGTATTCCTGCAATTTCAGATATGATGTACAAAGAAATCTAGGATGTTAGAGGCTAGACTAGCTTTTGTTGACAAATATTTAATTCATCATTATGAATGTGGTGACAGGGCAAATAGAAATTCTTAATGTTGTGTAGTAGAATCAACACAGTTCTTAGAAAAGTTTCTTGAAGTTGTAACAAGCAAGTCAGTAAATATATATATTCACACACATTTAAAAAAGATAAGGTATTTGACCAAATGTTGGTACATTAAATAAAGGCGAGCAGTCTTCATGAGTGGGAGTTGAGGTAGCAATAACATATTAAGGTAGATAATGGATTTGTTTAAGTTCAGAAAACAATAGAAATGAATGAATTGATTTTTGTTTTCAGACTGGCAGACTTACTCGTGGGGTGCCAAAGGGATTAGTCCTGAGCTGACAGCTTTATGTGATTTATATTAATGATATATGTACGAAAAGACAGTATAACTTATCCTCATTTGCTGATGACACAAAGGTAGGTGGAGAGTTAGCAGAAATGGAGAACAGAAAGAACCTGCAAAGGAGTAAAATCAGAGTAGGTGAGCGAGTAAGGAGATCATGGACAGTTTAAAACCGGTAACTGCAAGATTGATTATTTGATTTGAAGAATGGAATATACATATTTTTCAAACTGCGTAAGTTTAGTAAATGTAGGTTAGTCTTGATGTCTAAGACAAAGTAAATGTACTGGTATGTCAAGTAATTAGTAAATTAAAAGATATACTGGAATTCATTGAAGGGGTTTAGGTAGAATGATATCTAAGATTGAACAGCATATTGATGAGATATCATCTGGAACTCTGTGCAGTTTTAAGCTCTAAGTACCACAGAGGCGCATTAGATTGATTTCTTAATGGTTACCGTACAAATGCTCTGTCAGCCTGCTCACTATTAATCAAGATCTGATCTGATCAGCAATCCTTAGTTTCTCTATGTTTAAACAGTATTCTTTTCTAATTCTCCAAGTGAATAATTTCAGGTTCCCTAAGGTTATTAGAGCTGGGGGTGGAAATGGGGACCAACTCCCACTACCTACTAAATGTTCTCAATGGCATGCACCTCAAATAGCCTCTAACAACCAAATCCAGCACCTGGCCTTCACATGTGGCTTAGCTGCTAAACCCGGCAGAACTGTTTCTACTGACAAGAGAAGGGACAAAGGCTGGTTACTGGTGCCATAAAACCAGTCGCTTTGTGCAGATGGGGCTCATCAGTCATGGTTGGCAGATCATCTAGGAGAAAGAAAACTCTCATCACAAACCTCTACTGTCTTGTGGCTATACCCACTCATGGGGAAGGCTTCGAGAGTAAACCCCAAGGGAAAAATCTGGAGTCCTTCAGGCAGTCCTATGTCAAGTTCAACGCTGACTGGTAACTCCTGTGACACTGCTGATGCCAAACTGTATCAGTCTGTGCCATTCCTTGCAGTTCCTCAAATGCTCTGCATATTGTACTGCCCAGGCTTGTGTATCTGGACAGCTAAGTTGCAATATCTGTAGTCGACCCTGATCGACGGCGCCTCATGAATCAATTCACACTTTCCCACATTATACTCCACAATAATTTTTTTTGTCTATTTACATAATCTATGTACATCTCAGTAACAACAAAGCTCTTGGCAAGTCAGGCATCTTTCACTAAAAGAGGAAGAATTAATATTTCAGACCAAAACAAATGAATCAGAATCAGAATCAGGTTTATTATCACCGGCATGTGGCGTGAAATTTGTTAACTTAACAGCAGAAGTTCAATGTAATACATAATCTAGCAGAGAGAGAAAAAAATAATAATAATACCACCACAAAGAAAGAAAGGAGATGAAAAATAGGGCTGTTCTGGCCAATTATCCTCATTATATAAATCATTATGAACATTGGGATGGGGGAACTCCTAATATGTTGTGGTGGAATCAACACAATTTTTTGAAGAGAAAATAGATTTCTTTGAAGCAAATTAATAATAGGCAGTAAATCTAATAGGCTCCAACAACAGGCAGAAAATCTAGTTTATCTGGATTTTATGCAAGGCATCACACAATGCTAGTAAAGGCTTATAAACTTGATAACATATCGATGAGGATAATGAAATGATTAAAAGAATTCCAGCATCTGTTTTTTTTATATCTCTTTGAAAACTCCGTCTACCTCACAATTCCATTCTTTGCAACTTCAGCAAGTTTGGCTACAATAAATTTTGTTCCCTCATCTAAACCATCCACATACTGTAGATTGCAAATAGTTAAAACCATAGTGCTGATCCCTGTGACATGCCACAAATTACAATTTTCCAACTTGAAAATGACCCATTTATTTTGACCATTTTCTGTCAGTGGCTTGATATCTAAGACTGAGATGTGAAGGAAGTTTTTTTAGCATGGGTTATTGTCTTTGGAAATCAAAATGCACATCTAGAGTCTCTGTGTTGCACTCCACAGGGTTCAAAGAAGCGATGAACAGCAGAGGGGCATATGCATTAGGCTCTTCAAGACTAATGTTATCAGAGTATGTTATTCAATTGTCTGTTTCAAGTAATTTTTTCTCTATATGAATAGTTAAAGTAAAAACAAGGAAAGTTAAGAAAGCCTCAAACATATGATAAACTTCTTTTCATATCACAGCTTCAAAAACATCTTGCTAGTAATCTCCCCCAATACCTTTTCATTCAATAGCTCATGTGATCAAGACCTCAGTTCCCTCATTGCTTCAGGTCAGAATAAATTATGACTCAATCTCATATTGGCATAACAATATGGGTTGAATTCAGATTTGCCTTCTAATAATTAAGCATGACTCTTGATTCCAGTTGGCCTCTCTCCAAATATATTTGCATAAATATACATTTTTGAACTACAGGTATTCAATTAATTAATATCAATATTTTAAAATAATTATTTTCAAATACTAAGCACCTTTTTTACATTATGATCTATCTTATGTATGGTGGTAACATTACTACTTAGTTCTACATTTCCCATATTGAAATATTAAAATTAAATTATCACATATTTACAGCGCACTGATAAACCGGTCATCTTAATTATGGTGGCAGAGGTTATGCTGAAGAAAAACCTGTATGACTAGCAAGAATAATAGCTTTCCACCTCTACTTTCTAAGCGCAAGCCAGTTCTGAATCAAAACTTGCAATTTATTTTGGATTAACCTTCTGAATTAACCTATCTTGAGGGACCTTATCAAGTGATTTACGAAAATCGATGTAGGTAAGGTCAATTGCCTCACCAAGCACCTTTGTCACTCCCTCAAAAGTTAATCCAAGTTTGTAAGACATGACTTGTCCCCAACAAAAGCCATGCTGACTGTTCCCAAACAGGCCATGCCTTTCCAAGAGCATAAATCTTATCCCTCAGTGTCCTCTCTAATAGCTTCCTTACCATTGATGTGAGACTTGCTGGATTATAATTACAGTAACATGATTATCCCTATTTCCCTTCTTAAACAAAAGCATAATATTTGCTACATCCCTGCCCCCTGGAACCTTATTACTACTGACGACACAAAGATCCTTATCAAGGCCCAAGCAATCTCCTCACTTTCTTCTTTCAATCTTCTGGGATATATGCCACCAGGCCCTGGTTACATCAATTTTAATGTTTTTTTCAGAACACCCTGCACCCTCCTTCTGAATCTCAAAATTCACTAGCAGATTGGCAATCCCCATTCTATTTTTACTATTCTTTAATTCATTGCCCTCAGTAAATATTGATGCAACATGCTGATTTTAGTACCTCAGTCAGTTGTTCTGACTGCAAGCACAAATTCCTTCCTTTATCCTTGAGCAGAGCTACTCTCTCCTTATATTATGATAAAGATAATAACTAAGTATAACATATGTTGGAATTATTACTCTGCTTGCCAAGGACATTTCATGGCCCCTTTTGGGCTTCCTGATTTCCTGCATGAGCATTTTCCTGCTATTGATATATTCCACATGGACCCAGTCTGGTTTATGTATTATATATGCTTCCTTTTTATCCTGACTACATTTAGGACCGCTTGGGTCTCTTAAGGTGTCTTTATCATCTTTGTCTTTTCTCCTTACCAGAACATGCCAATCTTAAGTTCTCCTCAGATGGTCTTTAAACAATTCCCATATGTCAGATGTGGACTTGACCGACAGCAGCTGCCCTCAATCCACATCCCTTAGCTCTGTCTTATCCTGTCATAACTGTGCCCTCCCATAAGATATGATTTTATTCATATCTATCTTGAGATGTGATCACTGTTCCCAAAATGTTCACCCTCTATCAGGTTGGCTTATTTCCCAAAACCAGGTTCTCTCCTCTTCCCATGTACTGTTTCAAGAAACTCTCTTGGATGTACTGAAGAAATTTCACTCTAATTTTCTTGTATTGAGAAAGTATCCATCAATAGCCGAGAGGTTAAATTTCCCCCAGTACGAAAACCCTGTTGTTGCTGCATCTTTCCGTAATCTGTTTGCATGCCTGTTCTTCCAGCTGTTGGTAGCTGCTGGGGGGCATGTTGTATAATTTCATCAGCATAATTGCACCTATCCTGTTACTGAGTGCTATCCAAATTACCTCAGTGAATGAGTCCTCCAGTTCTGCTGTGATATTCACCCTTATCAGTAGTGCAACCCCTCCACCTCTTTTCATCCACTTCACCCATAATACTCCTAGTACTGTATTGAAATGAACATGTTATCACTCTTGTTCTCAACCCTTGCACCTGTTGCACAGCTGCTGCGGTTCCCATTCCCCAGCATGGCTGTTACCACAACTCTATTACAGTTTGGGGGCATCAGAGCTTGGAGTTCAATTCTGGCACCATCTATAAGGAATTTCTACGTCCTCCCTGTGGAATATGTGGCTTTCCACCAGATGCTCCAGTTTCCTCCCACTGTCCAAAGATGTACACATTAGTAGGTTAATTGGTTATTGTAAATTGGGTTAAATTGGGGGTTGCTAGCGGTACAGCTCAAAGGGCCTATTCCATAAAAATAAATCCCCCCAAGCAAGGATATTGGTTCCTTTTCAGTTCAGATATAAACAATCTAGTTTACACAGGTCCGAGAAGTGAGGCCAATGGTCCTTCAGTCTGAAGACTTTTTCATGCAGCAGCTCCTAAGCCACAATAATTATCTATTTCTCACATAACAAATACATAGTAATAAACCTAAGATTAAAAACCTGGAAGTCCTGGTTTTTTAAACTTTCTACCTACAGTAACTCCCAAAAATAACTGCAGCACTTCATCTCTGTACCTGCCTATGTCATTGGTGCCTATCTTGACCATGACATATGTCTCCTCACCCTCCCCTTACAGAATTCCTTTAACCACTGAGTGACATCTTTGACTCTGGGTCTAGAAGGCAACACAACATTCGGGGGTCTCAAATGCAACTACAGAAACTCCCAACTGTATCCCTTATTATCAACACAACTATCATTAACTGATTTCACCTTTCCCTTTTTTGCTTCAGAACCAGGCATGGGTTCCACTGACCCAGCGACTGATGTTGGCTTATGTCACAATGATTCACCAACTGAATTGAACCTTTTTGAAGTATGATAAAAGGAGGCTGACATTATAGAAGTTATAGAATGTCAGAAAAAGAAACACGGATGGTAGTTTGCCTCTCAGGTGCCAGGGTCTGTGATGCTTCTGAATGCGCCCACAATATCCTGAAAAGAGAGGGTGAGCAGCCAGAAGTTGTGGTACATATTAATACCAGTGACATGGGTAGAAAAAGGGAGGAGGTCCTGAAAACAGAATACAGGGAGTTAGGAAGGAAGCTGAGAAGCAGGACCTCAAGGGTAGTAATCTTGGTATTACTGCTTGTGCCACACAGCAATGAGGATAGGAATAGAATGAGGTGCAAGATAAATGCGTGGCTGAAGAACTGGAGCAGAGGGCAGGAATTTCTGGATAATTGGGACCTCTTCTGGGGCAAGTATGACCAGTACAAAAGGGACAGGTTGCACTTGAATCGGAGGGGGACCAATATTCTTGCAGGCAGGTTTACTAGAGTTGTTGGGAGTGGTTTAAACTAATATGGCAGGAGAATGAGAACCAGTTGATAGAGCTGAGAATGAGCCAGCAGCTTTGCAAGTAGATGATGGATGTAACATGAATGTAAATAAGGACAAGCCAATGATTGGATACAAATGCAGACAGAGCAAAGAGTTAAATTGTACCATAGAGGAAAAATTCAAAAGGGTGAAGAATGCAGGACTGAAGGTGCTGTATTTAAATGCATGTAACATTCTTTAAAAAATTTTTTTTTGTCATCTGAGTGTTACTGGCATGGACATTAATGTTGCCTATCCTCAACTGGTAAGCCACCTTCTTGAACCACTGCAGTCCTTCTACAGTGGAGGAACATAAAGGAACCTTTAGGAGTCAGTGATCATAATATGATTGAATTCATACTGCAGTTTAAGAGGGAGAAACAGAAATCACATTTATCAGTACCACATGTGCAAGCGAGCTAGCTGGAGTGTTTGCTGACATCTTCAACTGCTCCTTGCTTCAGTCTAAGATCCCCTCGTGTTTTAAGAAGGCAACGATAATCCCAGTGCCGAAGAAGAGCAAGGTGGCATGCCTGGATGACTATTGACCTGTGGCTCTGACATCAATTGCTATGAAGTGCTTCGAGCGATTGGTTATGGCACACATCAACCACAGCCTACCGGTCAACCTCGACGCTTTGCAATTCGCCTACTGGAGCAACAGGTCAATGGCAGATGCCATCTCTCTGGCCCTACATTCCTCCTTAGAACACCTGGAGAATAAAGACGCGTATGTAAGGCTCCTTTTCATTGACTACAGCTCTGCCTTTAATACCATCATTCCAAATAAACTGATTCCTAAGCTCTAGAACCTGGGCCTTAGCACTCAGATCTGCAGCTGGATCTTCAACTTCCTCACAGACAGGACCTAGGCAGTAAAAATAGGGGACAAGCTCTCCTTTACAATCACTCTGAGCACCGGTGCCCTACAAGGCTGTGTACTCAGCCCCCTGCTGTATTCACTGTACACCCATGATTGTGTAGCCAAGTTTCCATCAAACTCAATATATAAGTTTGCTGATAACACAACAATTGTTGGTCGTATCTTGGGTAATGATGAGTTTGAGTACAGAGAGGAAATTAAGAACCTGGTGGCATGGTACGAAGACAATAACCTATCCCTTAACGTCAGCAAGACGAAGGAATTGGTTGTTGACTTCAGAAGGAGTAGCGGACCGCACGACCCAATCTACATCGGTGGTGCGCAAGTGGAACAGGTCAAAAGCTTTTAAGTTCCTCGGGGTCAATATCACAAATGACCTGTCTTGGTCCAACCAAGTAGAGTCCACTGCCAAGAAGGCCCACCAGCGCCTTTACTTACTGAGAAAACTAAAGAAATTTGGCCTGTCCCCTAAAACCCTCTCTAATTTTTATAGATGCACCGTAGAAAGCATTCTTCTAGGGTGCATCACAACCTGGTATGGAAGTTGTCCTGTCCAAGACCGAAAGAAGCTGCAGAAGATCGTGAACACAGCCCAGCTTAGCATATCACACAAACCAATCTTCTGTCCTTGGACTCACTTTACACCGCACGCTGTCAGAGCAGTGCTGCGAGGATAATCAAGGACACAACCCACCCAGCCAACACACTTTTCGTCCCTCTTCCCTCCGGGAGAAGGCTCAGGAGCTTGAAGACTCATACAGCCAGATTTAGGAACAGCTTCTTTCCAACTGTGATAAGACTGCTGAACAAATCCTGACCCGGAACTGGGCGATACCCTCCAAATATCCGGACCTGCGTCTCAGTTTTTTTGCACTACCTTACTTCCCATTTTTCTATTTTCTATTTATGATTTATAATTTAAATTTTTAATATTTACTATTGATTTGCAATCCAGGGAGCAGGAAGCACAGAATCAAATATCACTATGATGATTGTACGTTCCAGTATCAATTGTTTGGCAATAATAAAGTAAAAAGTATAAGAATCATAATGGAATAATGGGAATTACAGAGATATGAGAGAGGAGCTTGCCCTGGTGGATTGGAGGAGGATACTGGCAGTGATGACAGCAGAGCAGTGATGGCTAAAGGTTCTGGGAATAGTTCTCAAGGCACACGATCCCAGAGGAGGTTCTCAAATGGCAGGGGTAGGCAACTGTGGCTGACAAGGAAAGCTAGGACTGCATAAAAGACAAGGGCATATAAGATAGCAAAAGTGAATGGGAAATTGGATGATTAGGAAGCTTTTAAAATCCAACAAACTACTACTACGTCGACTCAGGCCTAGGGGGATGGCGTCGGGCACAGTGACGGCCTCTCCCTCATCAGTGTGTTCAGTTCATCTACATTGGCCGTGCTGCTGTCTTCTAGGAGCGTGTTGACTATAGTTTTAGAAGGGCGCTCAGGGTTCATCCTCCCGTGCTTGGGCTCCCATATGTAATCCAACAAAAGGCAACTAAAACAGCTATAAGAAGGGAAAAAATTAAATTTGAGGGCAAATAATATAAAATAGGATACTAGTTTTTTCGGTTATAAGGGAAGTAAGAGTTGATATTGGACTACAGGAAAATGATGCTGGTGAGGTAGCAACGGGGACAAAGAAATGACAGATGAACTTAAATGAGTACTTTGCATCGGTCTTCACTGTAGAAGATACTAGCATTGTGTCAGAGGTCAGTGAGTGCCCAGGAGGAGTGAGTGCCATTGTTATTACAAAGGAGAAAATGCTAGGCAAACTAGAAGGTCTTAAGGTAGATAAGTCACCTAGACAAGATGAACTTCATCCCAGAGACATGAGAGGTTGTTGAAGAGATAATGGATGCATTAGTCATGATCATTCAAGAATGACTTGATTCAGGCAATGGGCCCGGTGGATTGGAGGATTGCAGATATCACTCCACTCTTTAAGAAGAGAAGAGGCCAAAAGGAAATTGTAGGCCAGTTAGCCTAACCTCACTGGTTGAGAAAGTGTTGGAATCGATTTTTAAGGATGAGGTTTCGGGGTACTTGGAGACTAATGATAAAATAAGTCAAAGTCAACATAGTTCCTGTAAAGGGAAATCTTGCCTGACCAATCTGTTGAGTTCTTCGAGGAAGTAAGCAGCAGGGCGGACAAAGGAGAGGTAGTGGATGTCATTTACTTGGATTTTCAGAAGGCATTTGATAAGGTACTACACAAGGCTGCTGCGCAAAATAAAATCTTATGGCGTTACAAGAAAGATACTGGCACGGATAGATTGGCTTACAGGCAGGTGGCAGAGAGCGGGAATAAAGGGGCTCTTTTCTGTTCGGCCGCCAGTGACTAGTGGTATCCTTCAGTTGACAGTATTGGGACTGCTACATTTCATATTATCAATTATTTAGATATTGAATTGATGGCTTTCTGGCAAAGTTTGCAGATGATTCAAAGATAGGTAAAGGGGTAGGTAGTGCTAAGGAAGCAATGCAATTGCAGCGGGATTTAGACAAATTGGAAGAATGGGCAAAAATGTGGCAGATGGAATAGTGTAGGGAAATGTATGATAATGCATTTTGGTAAAAGGAGCAATTGTGCAGACTGTTATCTAAATGGGGGTAAAATTCAAACATTAGAGGTACAGAGGGACTTGGGAGTCCTCGTGCAAGACTCCCAGGTTAATTGACATGTCGAGTCTATGGTAAAGGTGGCAAAAGCAATGTTGGCATTTATTTCAAGGGGAATAGAATATAAAAGCAAGTAGATAATGCTGAGATATTACAAGACACCAGTCAGGCCACACTTGGGAGTATTGTCAAGAGTTTTGGACTTGTATCTCAGAAGGGATGTGTTGTCATTGGAGGAAGTCCAGAGAAAGCTAACAAGGATGATTCCAGGAATGAAAGGGTTAACAATGAGAAGCATTTGGCAACTTTGGGCCTGTGTTCACTGGAATTTAGAAGAATGCATGGGGATCTCATTGAAATCTATCAAATGTTGGAAGGACTAGATAGGGTGGTTGTGGAGAGGATGTTTCCTATGGTGGGGGTATCCAAAACTAGAGGGCACAGCCTCAGAACTGAGGGGGGACCTTTTAGAACAGAGGCAAGGAGGAATGTTTTTTAGCCAGAGAGCAGTTAATCTGTGGAATGCTCTGCCACAGACTGTGGTGGAGGCCAAGTCTGTGGGTATGTTTAAAGCAGAAGTTGAGCTTCCTGATTGGTCAGGACATCAAAGGATATAGCGAGAAGGCAGGTGTATGGGGTTTAGTGGGATCCAGGATTAGCCATAATGAAATAGTGAAGCAGTGGGCTGAATGGCCTAATTCTGCTCCCATGTTTTATGGTCTTATAAAGTTATGAGAGATATAGATAGAGTCTACTTCCCATTTTTAATACTCAAAACTCGGCACTTGGCATAAGCTGCCATAAGAACTAGTGAAGGCAGGAAAATAACATTTAGGAGTCATCAGGACTGGTAAAGTATGGGTGGGGTGTGGTTGCGGTGAATAGAATTAATGCTGGCAAGTGGGATTAATATTGATAGGCATGATGAAGGACCAGCTTTTATTCTTGCAACTTTTATGACTGAAAATTGTATAGTTGCTCCCTGAATTACCCATTTTATTGCCTCCTCTCTGCGAACAGAACTTAAACAATCCGTTAAGGTTTTTAAGCGTCAGTTTCCGGCACCTAACTTTTGTTTTGGTATTTTCCTTTGTTGAACCCATTTTCAGGGTTCTTAAGGATCCACATTATTACTCCATTTTTCGTCTTTCTAAATTGTATTTGTTTACTTTAGCTAACAAGAACGCTATTTATTTAAAGGAAAGAAAATAATTTGGCATTCATCTGATGTAATATTTATAGGTAGCTTATGTATTTAGACTGTGATGCATTTATATGTATACACCTATGGATTCCACTATAAAAGCATCCATGCAATTTCTTGCTGTTGTCACTAACAATCATTCAATTATGTCCACTTAATTGATGTATTTTCCTCTTAAATACAAGTTTAGCTGAACATATAATGGTGAGCTCCGAAAATATCTACATATTTTAAGGCTATTCAGCAAAGTAGTTGCATTTTTTGAAAAAATACTATGCAACCAGCTACAACTGGAAGGAAAGTCTCAAATTGCTGATAAACCTTCATTAGAGCATTAAATTGCAAAAGCTGATGGGACTGTAGTACTTTCTGAACAAGTTTCAGAATTTCAGCATTCACTATCTTTTCTGCTGGCTGTACTCCAAAATTTAGGTACACAACAACCAAATCAATTATCCTTGATTTTTAAGGCACACAGATGAACATTCAAGGAAACCTGACACAAAAATGACCAGGGGTGAAATGGCTCATTTTATTGTGTGATACAAGGATGTTACTTTACAACCTTAATACAAATAATCTAATAACTAGCTGTAATGAGATCACTTATTACAGGAAATATGAAGACATAAATAGCTTCTTTATTACATAGTTGGTGTCAATGAACTATTTGAATGACATGACATTTATCTTTGCAAAAGACTTCAGACACAGGTACACAGGCTGAACTAATCTAAGTGATAAGGGCATAAACTTCATTAAAGAAGAGTGGGTTAGTGTCTTACTGCCTTTCCAAAGATTTTAAACTGGCAAATGCATACACAGACATGAGAACATTACAATTGTTAATTATTTACAACAAAAAGACAACTGTGCTAAATATTCAAAAAATACATAACTGATGGAGGATGCTCAGGTACTTTGCCTGCAGATATTTACCATTCTTTTTGGCTGTTTTCAAATTATTCAACAGAATATCCTTCATCACTGGCCTCCACAGGTTGCATTAGAATACCAACAATCGTTGTCATGACATATAGAAAAACTGCATTTTGCGTAACAGTTGCAACTTCATCCTTGCAAACCTTCATCAAATGAAGCTGATTAGACATGGTAAAGTTCAAATGGAGTATTTCACTGAGTGACAAAATCAACCCCTTAACTGTGTTCCTATCCTTCCAAATAAGGGTGTATTGCTTATTTAAAAGTGTGATTAAAGATGCAAATTTCAAATGAGACACAGTGAATCACTGTATTTTAATGATGCTGTGATCATTTTCAAATATCCTGTATCCTGTAACAATATTTGAGCATAGAATGCTACATCCAGAATCCTACATCAATTATTTATGGCTCATTTCGTTTCTCTAGCTTTTTATTAACATTTTATTCCATGCCAGTTAATTTCTAAGTAGAAATGATGAGGATTTCTGGAACCAAAAATTTCTAATTATTTAAGGGGTCAATGATATCACATGCTCTCTAGTTACAGGTATAAAAGTATTTACCAGAACTAGGTTAATTTCAAGTCTGCCAATGAGTTAAATATCAACCTTTACATTTTAATATTATCCCTTTTGGTTTAAATAAATAGCAGCTCGAATGAAGAAACAGCATTGGTCAGAATGTTTAATTTGCACCTCTGGTAGGACTATGATACAAAATGCTAAATTAGCATTAACATTATATCAATTTGAAGTGACCTTACGCACAACATCCCATAAAGAATATTTATACTGGAAGGAACATGGGCACCTCAAGTGTGCATCAAACACAGTCTTATAGGGTGAGTAAGCCAAAAGCTATGATTAGTTGAAAACAGTAAATACATCAAAATATTGTCCATAGCAAATACATTTAAGAATTCACATATTCCATTAAAAGGATTCCAAAATTCAGGCATTCACATAAATACTTTGCTGTGAAACTGAACTTGCTAAAGGACAAATCTCATGAAATATCACTATTAGCCCCTCCTAAATCTAAACAACAGGTACACATTACGCCTTTAGTACAGAAGCTGTGCAGAATCTATACATAGCTATAAATTGTAACTCACCTGGAGAATGTTTACTAGTAAACTCTTAATTCACAAAGAAAGTGGTGTACAAAGCTGTTATTTCAAGTAATATTTATTCTATTTTATCACTGATCTTGCATTAAAACATCCTTTCAACTACAGCAAAGCTATTCAGAAAGACTCCATTTAGTCTCAGAGCATTGTGGCTCAATACAGAAAATTATAATCAAACACCGTGATTACTTGGACATTTTCATCAACAAATAAAATTCTCAAGTATCCTTTCTCAGCAAAATCATAAACATTACTACATATTTAACACTTCTTATTAAAATGGCCCATGAAACAGATATTCGTTTAGAATATAAAATTGCTGATTAATTTTGTAAATTAAATCTATTGGGGCTATTTGAAAAGAATCCTCTTTATTTTGATATTGACCAAGTAACTTAAGGAAATAGTAATAAAAAAATTCTCTATTGTTTAACCATTTCATCACGTCACAAAATTAATTTATAAAGCATAATTTTTTTTAAAAGTTATTTTAAGAGTACCTAAAGCCACCTAATCTCTGCCTTCTTTGGAAGGAAGACTGAGTGGCTAATCAGAGGAAAATCTTTAATTACTTCAAAGACCACTGCATTCCTCGTCTGCACTTGAGCTCCATATGCTTGTGCACATATGATAAAGCATGAGATATATTCAGAAGATGTCAAATAATTAATCCTGCATTGCATCTTTGCTTAATGATAGAAAAATCAAGACTGCTATGCCAATGGATTGTTGGAAGGCTGCTCCAATATATTACAAATCACCCAAGGCAGCATTCTAGATCAATTAGACACCAAGAGTCTTGTGGAACACATGTTGTTCTGATACTCCACCACCATCATAAAAGCATTCTCTGTGGTCAAACCAACATCAGCACCTCAGCTCATACTCATATCAGGACTTCATCACAGACAATTTTTCCTTTTTTGAAAATCTGATACAGCAACATCTTTGCATATTCACACAAACATTTTACATCGTGCACACATTTCTGTACAATGTAGAGGACTGCATCGCTCAGTGTTAGAGTGCAATACATAACATAACAAAATCAAACTCGATCTCAGATCTTAAATAAACCATGCAGCTGAAGGAAATGAAATTGAATTTTCTGAATGAAGCTCCTGGTGTGTTTGACACCTCGGTAGCAGCACGTTCACACATTACCGAGCCAGCACACCATTAAGAGGGAGCAAGGTGGCTAGTCAATGACTGTAATGCAACTGGTGATGCTGGCTAATAAGGAACAGTTTGATTGTGCCAGCATTAGCAGGAGCAACCACCCTCGTTGATTGGCGGTTCAGGTGGTTTCTCCAGTTTGATATCAATCACTGTGTAGCTGGAGTTAAGGAAATATTTACCTTAATATCCTGCATCTATACCAAGGACATAGAAGAATCACTGCAACCCCTAACCAAAGTATATATACACTAATAATTGCATAACTTCTTTTTCTTCAAACTAGCTCCAGCATTTCTTTGTACAGATTTTGATAAATTTTGCTGAATTCTTTGAAAAAGTAGCCAACTGCTCTAAAACAGTATTTTAACCATTTGTAAAGCTCAATGATATTCAACCAGCTTGGGAAACTCAGTAGCAACTTGTAGAACTATATCAAGTTGTTTATTTAGACTAGCATGTTCTACAAGGAGAGAAGCTTCATACCATCCACAAGGCCAAATGGCTCCAAAAGAGGGGGGGTCCAATGTTTAGTTTTAATAAGTGGAAAGTCTTCAGCACTTGGAAAAAGCAGATTCGTGTTTAATTTTTAGGATCTATCATACATGAAGCTCAAAGGTCATGAGTATCATGTGGAAATTCAAGTTTACTGGGAAGAGAAACAACATTAATGGCTGGGCCAAAATAGGTTTGCAATCAGTTTGGAAGGTGCATAGAGTTGAGGATTTCTCTGGTCCCAAATAAAAGATAAATTAAAACACTTTTTAGTGCTGATGTCCATGAGCTATCAAGCACTCAGTCAGATCCCCCGCTTTTACTGTATTATGAAAGATCGCTTTTGTATGAGTAGCCTGTGCTTCTCATTGCTGTTTCTCTCTACAAAAACGACAAGATCAACCACTTGTTCACCTTGACTCAATCACAATCATTTAATAGCTAGCATAGCCATTAAACTGCTGACCACCATCAATGACCACCCAAATCTTAGCATCATCTGTAAAAGTACGATTTCAGTTGTCAAGTTAAAGTGCCAGTATGAAAGCATACAAATAACTAGCTCTAATTTTGTTTTGAAACCTTGCCAAAACATTACCAGCAGTGGTTTTCCAATCTCCTCCAACATGCTGACATCTTGTTGAGGTTGTGGTTCTTTTAACTTCACCTGCTGCTTGAGATATTTATGTGCATTCTGTGAATCCATGCAGAATTACCAAGCTATCTGACAGGATAAAGTTCTCTCATTCTTGAACTATTAGTTTCAAACTTGGAAGCAATTAAAAAAATGATCTTGCTCATAGTTCAGGAGGGTCTTACTGTATAGTCACCAGAGATCTAAGCAAGTTCACCCAACCCCAATAAACAAACACGGATGTCATGTGGAATAATTATCAGCCTGTTCAGCAAATAAGTCTTTGTTTTCTTTTTGCTCAGCTATTTGTGGTCAGAGTAGTCTATGTCTGTGACTTTCTCATCCAAATTCCTCCCCCACCCCGCCCAACATCATCCCTCTCACCACTAGTCTCTAAACGTTATTGTAATCATCTTTGGGCAAGAGGATCAGAAGGTAAATAGCTTGATTCTCATTTCTGCAAAATTAAAACAGAATATTATTATTCTATTCAACTGGAAGGAATCAGAACTGGATGTGGCTCTGCCCCAAGGAACCAAAGATTCAAGCCAGGATTTACATTCTCAATCTAGCTAATTATTATTAAGTGCTATCCTAAAAGATAGAATAAAAAAAATCGAAGTCTTATTTGACTCTGTTCTAACTTATAACTAGATATTCTTAAAGGATACTGTCTTCTTTGCTCTTTTCAGGTGCATTGTCCATACCAGGAAGTGCAGCAGCTACACGCCGGAAAAGCTACAAGACAAGAATGAGAAATTGATGACTCGGGAAAGATTATCCTGTTCAACAAAAGTCAAACTATGAAAACAAAACAACATTTGTTTTAGGCAAGTATATAGTGTCTATAGTCTATACTTGTCACAAACCATCTTAAATTTGCCTTAAAGACTTCTCTTTTGGTTCTCTATCAACAGGCTTGCATTAATTAAAGGGGACAATGAGGAGATTTAGGAACTCTGACTTAAACAACAATCAATGTAGGAATTATTTTTTGTGGGGGGTATTAATATTACAGAAAAGTAGTAATGGCATGTAGGTACAGCTTTTGAAAGAATTTTGAAACCAATGAAAAACAAATCTGAAGACGCAATAAGCTGGAAACACTCAGCAGGTTCAGCATCAATAAAAAGATAAACCAGTTATTGTTTGTAGTGTAGGACACTTCTTCGGAACTGAGGGAAAGTGTCGAGCGTTTATAGTTTAAAGTAAGCTGAAGGACCGCGAGAAAGCATTTAACAGGGTTTTCTTTTCGCAAATGATACTCTGCATACTTCACAACAACCTGTTTATAAATTCAGAGCAGCAACTGTTTGGTACAAATCAAATTCCAGTGAAATTTCAAATCCCTTTCAATTTCACAGACATACCTGCTTGACATTATATCCTGCTTTAGCACTGGTTTCAATGTACATTACATTTAGCTCCCTGGCTTTCCTCTCACCTTCTTCCATGGAAACCTGCCTACAACAATGTAAATGCAAAAAAAAAATTAGCAAACAATCTAACTGTAAGGAATTCTAGCATATCCACAGTTAACCGTATAAATACTAAAAGGAACAACATTTTTTTAACATACTTTATTTGTGCCAAGACATCATGATTGATAACTGCCTACTCTCTCCCTTCAAGATTAAAAGATAGTTGGCAAAATGCAATGAGTTTTGATGTCAACAATATAATTTGTTTAGTGCTTCCAATCATGGCTCAATTTCTGAGCATGTTACATAGTTTAGTTGGTCTTATGTTTATTTGTAGGTATCCTTCTTCTACTGGCTAACTGGATGCTACCAAAAAACTTTTATTAAAGAAGTACTAAATATACTGGCAATTCAATTTTCCAGAGTACGCAATCACAATTTGCAAGGCAATATCTCATTGCTTAGCATGCAAGCTCCTTTTCTAATTTTTGTATCTCATTGAAAAGTGCAGACTTGTTACTAACTTGAAGCGTAGAATCATTTGTGTTTCATTTCACTATTTCTGAATACTTTACAGGATTTTGAATATTTTTTAGAGCCTCATCCTCCAGAATACAATGTTTTATTAAACCTGTCAGTGCTCACACTCCATGTGGCATGCCACCCAAATTACCTCCTCACTACAAGTCAAGCCTGTAGCCACTATTATGTCACAAATCAAATTAAACTGCTGAATGTCAAGGTAGGTTCACAATTTTGGATAGGATCCCTTTAAGTCTGCTTCCGAAGATCCTACTCAAAGATCTGAATTTTGACAAATGATTACTTAAAAACTGATGATCTCACATTATATGGTGCAGATCTGAGGACAGGAATACCTATAATTTGATAACCTACTTTTACAGTAGAATTAACTATTAAGATTCAGCACATACCAAATCATTCCATCTTTAACTTCAATTAAAAAATGATACATGTGGAAGCATAAAAGTACATCCAATGCACTGAATGGTGTTACCTTTTATCTGCCAAATCAGTTTTATTTCCAACTAACATAATGATGACATCACTTCCCCTTTCTGTCCGTACATCATCAATCCATTTTGAAGTCTGTTGGAAAGAGTTCAAATCTAGAAATTGTAGAGAAAAAGTGAAAAGACAGAGAATCTAAGAATATATCAATGTAATTTGATAAGTTTAAATGCTAGAACTGGCTGTTATTAACCAACAGCAGACATTACATTGGTAGCTTAATGTGGAACTCAATTCCATTCTGCTATATGCAACATGTTCACTTTCTGCCAAAATGGTAAAAGCCTATACATAAAAATGAAAGATTATGAAGAATTACTTCTCCTAATGAACAGAAATTAACAAAGGAAATCTGGCAAAAATAAACTTGTTGGATCAGCTGAGTTGCTATTTCAAATGCATTTTTGTTACTATGATGGCTAAAGGTTTCTCCCATCATTGCACTGTTCATAGTAACACACATAAAATGCTGGAGCAACTCAGCAGGACAGGCAGCATTTATGGAAATGAATAAACAGTTGATGTTTTGGGTCGAGACCTTTCTTCAGGATGGAAAAGAAAGAGGCACACGTCATAATAAAAAGGTGGGGGGAGGAGAAGGAGGCTAGCTTAGAAGGTGATAGCTGAAGCCAGGTCAGTTGGAAAGAGTAAAGGCGGGAGAAGAAAGAATCTGATAGGACAGCAGAGGGGACCATGCGAGAAAGGGAAGGAGGGGAGCTGGGAGGAAGAGATAGGCAGGTGAGAGGGGTCAGACTTGGGAACAGAAGAGTGGCTGGGTGGGGGTTGGGAATTTTTTTAAAATTGGAAGGAGAAATTCACATTCATGCTACCGGGTTGGAGGTTACCCAGATGTAATTCAAACTGACAGATTAAGAAAATGGACAAAGAAGTGGCAAATGGAACATGGTGTCAGGAAATGTATGGCCATGCATTTTGGTAGAATAAGTAAAAACATAAGACTATTTTCTAAATGGTGAGGAAATTCAAAAATCTGAGGTGCAAGTCGGACTTGGGAGTCCTTGTACAGGATTTCCTAAAGGTTAATTTGCAGTTTGAGTCGGTAGTTGTTGATTTCTTTTTGGGTAGATGATTTGTTAACACTTAAATGACTTTGGCCACCAGACTTCTATTTTAACTGTTTGACAAAGGACTGTGGATTGAATCCACCACAATGGGCTTCCTAAAAGGTGTAAATACCAGATGCTTCTGGTGCCTGATGCTGTAGTTTCGAAGACAGTCTTACCTATACATTATAAATATTAATTGTCTTCTATGTTAGCACGTAAAATGCCAAATAAATGTATTGTGGATTGAACTAAAGGCTGTGGATACCAACACAGACATGTTGGCGTCAGAAGGAAAGGATGAAATCCGAAGGTGTGATGTTTGTATGTAACTTCAAAAGGATGCATTGTCTGTAACTTTTTAAGTAGCGATTGCCTTTGTGTTTAGCATATAAATATCGAGCCCACATTTTAGCTAGCAGACCTTTCTGCGGAAAGCGTCTCCATCCGTTAAGATGCCTGCTGTACCTTGCTGTGTCGAATAAAGAAGCTGCTTTTTACCTACCAGTGACTCTGTCTCTCCGGTGATTTCATCCACGCTATAACATTTGGTGTCAGGAGTGGGATACCTTCGTGACCCGTCGTGTGGCCAGCGTTCCTAGCAGTCTAAGTTGGTGAGTATATTTCTAAAATAACACTCACATTTGGATCTGTTCGGTCGGTGGACACACGGGAACACGAGGTATCACGAACGTGGAGAGCTGAACTGGTAGATATAAAAGTAGTGTGTGCATGTGTGTTTATGTAAGTGAGGAATCTTTGCATGTTAACTTGGTGAGAGTTGGACCACCAGTTGCGAAAGGTGGTAACCAACGGTATGGTTCGAGACGCCAGAGTAGGGGCGTGTATACTCGTTTGGGGAGCTGCATTTTAGTGTATGTGTTTGCAAGTGTGATGCAAGGGAATACAACAGGCATCATGAGTTCGGGTACTCAAAATTGGCAGATTGTGGAATACATACTCTGTGGTTTTAACTTTGTACTGTTTAACTGCTACCCGTCTATGATATTTTGCATAGTGTGGGAATTGTTTTTACCCAGATAGATCTACCAGAATAGCACCTATTGAGGACAGGCAATGTCAGGTTGAGAACCCTGATGATCCGAGCCAGCCCTTGACCTTGATTACGACTATTCATAAGCCCTTCACCCCCGGGGAGAAACAGAGCATTTTGTCCAAGTTGCCCTCACTTAAAGTCGCATGTGGGAATTCAGAGTTCTGGCGCAAGCTCGAGGAAATGGTTGAAATTCACCAGATGCACCCTAAAGATATACATGTGTTAGTGAAAGCAAAGTGCCCAAGGAATATGTGGGACAGTATGGCCCAGGGGGTGCGGGATGGTACATGGGCAACTACTGGGAGCGCCAGTAATGAAGAAAGATATCGCTCCTTTAAAGGGGAAGTGAGGCAGCGGCTGGGGGGAGGCGAGAGTAGCTGGGGAATGATAATGGCAGTGATACAAAAAGCTGACGAGACAGCCATGGATTATGCAGAACGTAAATACCGAGTGTACGAGAAGTATTCAGGGTTGTTTAACCCAGGGAGGGATGACCCAGTCTTCCTAAAAATGCTGAAGGAAGGCCTGAGCTCAGCCCACCAGGAAGTTTTAGATTTAGGCATAACGGTAGGGTCCAACTACTCTGAGATAGTTTCATGGGCCAGTGAGATAGACCAAAGAAAAGGCAAGAGAAATCGTAAAGTGGGTATAGTGGATGCAGCTGCTGTGATGTCTTGGAGAGTTTGTTTTGCTTGCCAACAGCCAGGACACTTTACAAAGGACTGCCGGACGAGGTATAAGACAGTGAAGGAGTTGATAAGCTACAGCTGTGGCCTATCGGGACATAGCTGGAGACAGTGTCCAAAAGGGAGGGGGAAAACCCAGGCGAAGGTCACGGCAGACACCCAGTCTAGTCTGACTGTCGATCAGATCAAAGAGTTAGTGACAGCGCCTCTTAAGGCAAAAAAGGATGTGTCAGCGGGCTCCATGGCCAGCTTTGATGACTCACGGATGTACATAACGGCATTGTTAGGGGGACGGCAATGCAATATGTTAGTGGACACAGGGGCAGCTGTATCGATAACAGACTTGCCCTTTCCAACAACCGGGCAGGCCAGTTATATTAGGGTGTAGGAGGGTAAACAGTAAATGCAGAAAGAAGTGAGAAACAAATACTAGAAATAGGGGGAGTGCAACTTCCAGTGTATTTTGGGGTATGTCCAAATAATGAAGGCACGATCATTGGAATAGACATCCTAAGGGAAGCAGGAGCTGTCATAGATTCGGGAAAGGGAGAAATAATATGGAGGAATCAGGGGCAGCAAACGCGCACGACCAACAGAATACACGGCCTGGCTAGCATAGCCGCAGCTGCCCCAATCATTAGAGACTGGAGCCAGGATGGTGTCTATGGGTTACTCTGTCAGCAGTTCCCAGCTGTGTGGGCTAGAGACAAGCAAGATTGTGAGCAGGTAGAGACAGACCCAGTTAAAATAGAGGAGGGTCTGTATAAACCCCCAAGCAGGACCCTAGACAAACTGACACACTGACCGCTGTTCAGGGTATAGCGAAGGAACCAAAACACCAGGGGATACTTGGAGAGACTGCGGCCACTCCAGAACATGAAGTTTTCCCAGTTCTTCCGAGGGCAGACATTACTGCAAATAAGGAAGCAGGGGAACAAGAGGCAATTGAAATTGCAAGTGTGCAGGAGGAAACGACAGAGGCCAGCTTAGTAAAATTATATGAAGAGGTAGAGACAGAAGAGAAGGAAAAATGGAGGAGAAAAGGAGCGAAGAAGGGACCAGATGGGTGCTGGACACATGGGAATGTTGAGAAATTCTGTCACCATTGTATCACTTGTGCCCAGCATAACCCTGGTAAGGGCAGAAAGCTACAGCGGGCAAATCAGCCTCGGCCGAGGGGACCCTGGAAAAACATCCAGATAGACTTCACAGGGCCCCTGCCAAAAAGCAGGGGGAAAAGTTACTGTCAACTTAAAGTATTAAAGGACCAAGCGAAACAACAGCAGGGAATTGCTGATCAGAAAGAGCCAGAGGGAAAGGGGATAGTTCTTCCACAGCCCGGCGACCAAGTTATGGTGAGGGTGCTGCCAGAAAGGCCAGGGTTTGCCCCCAGGTGGATAGGACCACAGACGGTACTCTTAACGAATGATCCGTGTGTCTGTGTACAGACTCGGCGAGGCAGCCAGTGGAAGCACTGGACTCAAGTTAAAGCATACAACTCACCCTCTTGTTGCTCCCACAGATGGAGTGGGGAAACCAAGTGTACCCAGTAACCATGTAATTACAGAGAACCTAAGAGAGGAACACCAGCCGGCCATGGCAGACCTGACCACAGCTGATGAAAACATACCCAGAGAAAACGCAAAGGCAGAAAACACTGAGAGCGTGGCAGAAGACACTGAGAACGTGTTGGAGAAACCATGAATAGCCTGCTAAAGTGTGATGACGATGGTTCTCTGTATAGAAGGCTGGTTGCTGAAGGTAGATGATTAATTTTATAGCATAGTATAGAAAATTATTTGGGAAATAGATGGGGAGGGATTTTTGAGTTAAAGCAGAGATGGCAAGTTCCACCACTTCGATGGCATTTCAGACTGCACACGGCATCTGAAAGCAGTCACCCCGAGTCTGAAGAGCTGAGCCCTTTTCAGCAGTTGAGCCAGTGATCGACTGGACAGTTCGGAAGGGGGTGCCACCGGGGAGAGGTCCTTGCAGACGTTTACGTAGAGGCCACCCCAACCCCTTCCTGTACATTGATGAGAGAGCCCGTGGGTGCTCCTGGAAGGAGAGTTTCAGCGACCAGAGGATAAAGGACTGAAGACAAAGGAATGTGATTTAAGATGTAGTCAGCCTGCAGGCACATGAAAGGAGCTGCATTCCTAAAGACTTGGAACAGCCTCTCTGCTTAACATTTAGTAGGTAATGCTAGGATAGATAGCGAGGTACATAAAATTGGGGGGGGGGGGGGAATTTCGAGACAGGGCATTTTTGCTGCCCTATTTGAGCAGATCCTCCTAGGTTGGCCTTTCCTGGTACAAATTTAATTTGTCCAGGAGGGCCAAGAGGAGGGACTGTTGGAGTGGATTTCGTTTTGGGTAGATGATTTGTTAACACTTAATATGACTTTAGCCACCAGACTTCTATTTTAACTGTTTGACAAAGGACTGTGGATTGAGTCCACCACAATGGGCTTCCTAAAAGGTGTAAATACCAGATGCTTCTGGTGCCTGATGCTGTAGTTTCGAAGACAGTCTTATCTATACATTATAAATATTAATTGTCTTCTATGTTAGCACGTAAAATGCCAAATAAATGTATTGTGGTTTGAACTAAAGGCTGTGGATACCAACACAGACATGTTGGCGTCAGAAGGAAAGGATGAAATCCGAAGGTGTGATGTTTGTATGTAACTTCAAAAGGAAGCATTGTCTGTAACTTTTTAAGTAGCGATTGCCTTTGTGTTTAGCATATAAATATCGAGCCCACGTTTTAGCTAGCAGACCTTTCTGCGGAAAGTGTCTCGGTACGTAGATGCCTGCTGTACTTTGTTGTGTCAAATAAAGAAGCTGCTTTGTATCTACCAGTGACTCTGTCTCCCCGGTGATTTCATCCACGCTACAATAGTAGTGAGGAAGGCAAATGTAACGTTATCATTCATTTCTAGGGGACTAGAATATAAAAGCAATGATGTAATGCTGAGGCTTTATAAGGTACTGGTAAGGCCTCACTTGGAGTATCAAGAGCAGATTTGGGCCCCTTATCTAAGGAAGGATGTGCTGACATTGGACAGGGTTCAAAGGAGGTTCATGAAAAGTATTCCAGAAAGTTTGATGGCTCTGAGACTGTTCTCAATGGAGTTAAGAATGGGGGGGGGGGGGGATCTTATTCAAACCTATCAAATGTTGAAAGGCCTTGATAGAGTGGACGTGAGAGGATTTAAAAAAATATATATATAGATATAGATATATATATCTATATAGATATAGATATAGATATATATATCTATATAGATATAGATATAGATATCTATATAGATATAGATATATATATCTATATAGATATAGATATAGATATATATATCTATATAGATATAGATATCTATATCTATATATATATATATATATATATATATATATCTATCTCTCTCTCTACATATATATATATAGTGGGGAAGTCTAAGAATAGAGGACATAGCCTCAGAATAGAAAGCCTTAGAATGGAGATGAGGATGCATTTCTTTAGCCGGAGTGTGGTGAATCTGTGAAGCTCGTTTCCGTAGGCTACTGTGGAGGCCAAATCAGTCAGGGTATATTTAAGGCAGAGGTTGATAAGATTCTTGATTAGTCAGGGTATGAAGGGATACAGGGAGAAGGCAGAAGACTGGGGCTGGGAGGGAAATGGATCAGCCATGATGAAATGGCAGAACAGACTCATTTGGCCAAAGGGCCAATTCTGTTCCTTTATGTCATTGTCTCTCATTATGGTATTGTTCCTCCACCCCGAGGGTAGTCTCCTCCTTGATACGAGAAGGCCATGGACTGACATGTCAGAATGGGAATTAAAATGTTTGGTGGATGGAGCAGAAGTGCTTGACAAAGCGGTCCCCCAATTTATGAAAGGAATGTAGAGCAGGCTACGTCAAGAGCACCGGACACAATAGAGTTATGTCTTGCATGAATTGCTGCATTCATGCAAGACATAATACACATTGTTTAAAAAGAAATAGGTACTGATTTATTTCAACTAGCTCCAAGCTTGAACTTTAATTGATTCAATGTATGGAAACACTGACCAAAAAAACTGCTGCTATAACAACTGCTGTCAACCTTTTCTATCATCACTTTACCCACAAATCCATCTCACTCTTTTGCACTTACTTTTATTTTCCACCATCTCCAGTGTTTCCTATATGACTCTCCCTAAGCATTAGCTTGATCAGTGGTGGGATTTTTAAACTGAAGATTTGTTCTTCTATATACCAAGAATGAAAAAGATTGGATATTGTTACCATTTAAGGCACCAAGAGTGATACCAAATGTTTAAATAGGATGTGTTCTTCAGAGATGCTGACAATAAAAATTAAAATTGCAGTGAAACAAGGGTTTAACTGCTCTAATATTTATTTAGCAGTTCTAAATAATTTCACAAGATTCTACAAATCGATAAAGTGGTAAAGAAGGCATAAAGAATGCTTGACATTGGTAGGGGTGTTGAGTACAAGTGTAAGGCAATCATACTGTATAAAACTTTAGTCAAACCATACTTGGGAGTAATATGTCCAGTTCTGATTGTGCCTTTATAGGAAGAATCTGCAGACTGTGAAGAGGGTGCAGAAGAGGGTACGGGCTATAAGAAAAGGTTGGACAAATTTGGTTTGTTCTCCCTAGAGTACTGGGAGTTGCCAAGGAAACATGATAGAGGGTTATAAAATCTATGAGGAATATAGATAGGGCAGAGAGTCTGAAACTTTTCCTCAGCGTAGAGATGTCAAACACGTTTTTAAGGTTGGGGAAGAATAGGTCATGTGGAGAATGGTAGGTGCCTGGAGTAGGTTACCAAACGTAGTGGTGGAAGCAGTTAGGTGAAGTTTAAGAGGCTGTTAGATAGACACATGAATATGAAAGAAATGGAGGGGAATGGATGATACACAGGAGGAAGATGATATTTAATTTAAATTGGCATGAGGATCAGCACAACACTGTAGATACAGTTGAAGGCAGAAGTTTATATACACCTTAGCCAAATACATTTAAACTCAGTTTTTCACAATTCCTGACATTTAATCTTAGAAAACATTCCCTGTCTTAGGTCAGTTAGGATGACTACTTTATTTTAAGAATGTGAAATGTCAGAATAATAGTAGAGAGAATGATTTATTTCAGTTTTTATTTCTTTCATCATTTTCCCAGTGGGTCAGAAGTTTACACACACTTTGTTATTATTTGGTAGCATTGCCTTTAAATTGTTTAACCTGGGTCAAACATTGTGAGTAGCCTTCCACAAGCTTCTCACAGTAAGTTCCTGGAATTTTGTTCCATTCCTCCAGACAGAACTGGTGTAACTGAGGCAGGTTTGTAGGCCTCCTTGCTCGCACACGCTTTTTCACTTCTGCCCACAAATTTTCTATCGGATTGAGGTCAGGCCACTCCAATACCTTGACTTTGTTGTCCTTAAGCAATTTTGCCACAATTTTGGAGGCATGTTTGGGGTCATTGTCCATTTGGAAGACCCATTTGCAAACAAGCTTTAACTTCCTGGCTGATGTCTTGAGATGTTGCTTCAATATATCCACATAATTTTCCTTCCTCGTGATGCCATCTATTTTGTGAAGTGCACTTGTCCCTCCTGCAGCAAAGCACTCCCACAACATGATGCTGCCACCCCCATGCTTCACAGTTGGGATGGTGTTCTTCCACTTGTAAGCCTCACCCTTTTTCCCCCAAACATAACGATGGTCATTATGGTCAAACAGTTCAATTTTTGTTTCATCAGACCAGAGGACAGTTCTCCAAAAAGTAAGATCTTTGTCTCCATGTGCACTTGCAAACTGTAGCCTGGCTTTTCAATGGCGGTTTTGGAGCAGTGGCTTCTTCCTTGCTGAGCAGCCTTTCAGGTTATGTTGATATAGGACTCGTTTTACTATGGATGTAGATACTTGTCTACCTGTTTTCTCCAGCATCTTCACAAGGTCCTTTGCTGCTGTTCCAGGATTGATTTGCACTTTTCGCGCCAAAGTATGTTCATCTCTAGGAGACAGAATGCGTCTCCTTCCTGAGTGGTATGACAGCTGCGTGGTCCCATGGTGTTTATACTTGCGTACTATTGTTTGTAGAGATGAAAATGGTACCTTCAGGCATTTGGAAATTGTTCCCAAAGATGAACCAGACTTGATATCATTTTCTGACCTCAATCCGACAGAAGATTTGTGGGCAGAAGTGAAAAAGCGTGTGCGAGCAAGGAGGCATGCAAACCTGACTCAGTTACACCAGTTCTGTCTGGAGGAATGGAACAAAATTCAAGCAACTTACTGTGAGAGGCTTGTGGAAGGCTACCCAAAACATTTGACCCAGGTTAAACAATTTAAAGGCAATGCTACCAAATACTAACAAAGTGTATGTAAACTTCTGACCCACTGGGAAAATGATGAAAGAAATAAAAGCTGAAATAAATCATTCTTTCTACTATTATTCTGACATTTCACATTCTTAAAATAAAGTAGTGATCCTAACTGACCTAAGACAGGGAATGTTTTCTAGGATTAAATGTCAGGAATTGTGAAAAACTGAGTTTAAATGTATTTGGCTAAGGTGTATGCTAACTTCTGACTTCAAACTGTAAATAACTTGTCCAGTGTTGTACTGTTTTATGTTAATTCTCATTGCAAATGATATATGAGATAATATGAACTGCCAGATATTCATGATTGGGTAAATAATTGACCAGAAGGTGGTTAATTTTTCACATCTGTAATTGGGAGATAGATTAACATTATAACACACCATGTTGTGTTTTCTTGATCCGCTTTCAAACACTGAAACTCTACTGCAAATAAAAAAATTTTAAATTCCTCTGTGTCCTGGGCCCAGAATGTAAGTGCAATTACAAAGAAAACGTGGCAGCACCTCTACTTCCTTAGGGGTTTGCAGTGATTTGGCATGACATCTGAAACTCTGACAAGCTCCTATAGATGTGTAGTAGAGAGTATATTGATGGGCTGCATCACAACTTGTTATGGAAACACCAATGCCCTTGAACAGAAAATCCTACAAAAAGTTGTGGATATGGCCAAGTCCATCGTGGGTAAAGCCCTTCCAACCACTGAGCAGACTGACATGAAACACCATCACAGGAAAGCAGCATTTATCATTAGGGACCTCCACCACTCAGGACACGCTCTCTTTTCGTTGCTGCTATCAGGTGGTACAGGAACCTCAGGACTCACACCACCAGGTTCAGGGACAGCTATTACCCCTCAACCATTAGGCTCTTGAACCAACTTCACTTGCCCTATTATTGAAATGTTCCCACAACCAACATACTCACTTTCAAGGACTCATCATATGGTCTTGATTTTTATTCCTTATTTATTGTTATTATTTTTCTTTTTTGTATTTTCACAGTCTGTTGTCTTCTGCACTAGTAGGGCTGAGCGCCCAAGTTGGGCGGTCTTACATTGATCCTGTTATCGTTATAATCCTACAGATTTATTGAGTATGCCTACAGGAAAATTAATCTCAAGATTGTACATAATGACATATGTATATTTTTAATAAATTTATTTTGAACCTTGTAGGGATTAGAAGAGAAAGCAACATTATTTCCTGCAAAAATATTTCAGCACTATGATTTCAGTAAGTCCACATGCATAGTTACATATTTAGGGTTTGGAGGAAGAGAAACTTATACCTGAAAATGTTCTGCCATTATTTGCAGTAACTGCACCACTACAATATTAGGGATACTGTGCTGTTACTGCATCTTTATCATGCTATTAATGAAAAGCACAAGGACATTAACCATACTCATATTAATTAGGTTATTAACAAGCTCACCAGCTGTGTGTTAAACAGAAGTATGGCATGCATAGGAACACAGTGGAGTAATGGAAAGTAGTAGTAGGAATTTGCACTCACTTGTAATATCATAGACTACAACAGCAATAGTGGAGTCACGGATGTAGCTGGGAATCAGACTGCGGAATCGCTCCTGGCCGGCTGTATCCCAGAGCTGCAGTCGAACCTGCAGAGACCAGGTCCAGGATAGCAAAGACAGAAAAGGCAAGGGGAAAATGACAGGATCAAGGACCAATCTCACTCAGCACAGTAGAGTGCCATTCACTCAGAGTAGGTAAGAGCCATAACTCTCATGTCCGAATAAGAGTCTCCACTATTGTGTTTCATGATAATTGGATTTAGTTGCAAATTAAAGCAGTTAGAAAGACTGAAAAGCTCAACCACAAGCATTCTACATCAATCTCAGGATTGCACAATGGCATATGCTGCATCCCGTGATTTTTTTTTAATATACAAAATAATTGACAACTGTTCTAAAGCACAGGGATTTGATGTATCAGGCGTTAAATTCCATAGGGATTATTGTGAAAGTTTAAAATAGTGAATTTGATTTTTGGAACTTGAATCTCCTTCAATTACAGCTGCAATTTATACAAGTATATTGAATGTGCAAGCATTGACTCTAGTTCAATACTCAATGCACATTTGAAGATACAGATACATCTCCTTTGCATGTCTGCTTTCAACAGTTCACCTGATAAGATCACATTCCCATCAATTTTCTACTGGATCACTGCAACTACTATTGTTTCATATAATTCAACTTGTGATGTAAGTGACGCTTACACAGCTTCTATCCTTTCTATCACAGGCCTCAGAAAGATTGCTGGGTTAAGACAATATGAATGCAATTATTAGAGCAAGACAAAGATGAAAAATAGCAATTCTGCAGGAAAGATGCTCTATCAATATAATTCAAGGACATTGGATTCAGGTGGTAGAGCTGTTCTCTTTCTCTTTAGCATCTAGTAAGATTGTTTTCTTGAAAGATGTGCACCCTGGACTGCTTTAACATTGTGCAGCTAAATCCATAAATACATAACCCTCAGGTCAGAATATACAAATCTCCTCAGTGGGCAGCTGATTTAAAAGTACCATTTATGCAAGAGTTCCCTAAGTTACTGAAGTATGTTCAAAGTAACAGAGAAGTGAGAGAGTGGAAGAAACTTTGAGCAAACTTGAATAAAAGGAGCCAGAGTTGAGAAAATCCATGCTGTACAGGAGCAGAAAACTTTCAGGGCTGTTTAATGCTGTTAATTGATTTGAGAGAAAATTCTCAGAATAGTTTACCCTTCACCTTAGGCTATAAAGATAAATTGTTCAGTACCTCACATGAATATCTAGCCCCAGAGAAAGGTATTGTACTAACATTGATGTTTCAAAACCCATTGAACAGAGCAGGTGTTTGGAGAGAAAGCGTGCGTTAACTGCCAGTTAGTCCATAAATTGCTTAAATTGCACTGGAATCAAAACGCACATATACTGAATACCTACTTGTAATATCAAACACTACAACAGCAGCAGCCGAGTCACGGATGTAGCTGGGAATGAGGCTGCGGAATCGTTCTTGGCCAGCAGTGTCCCACAGCTGGAGTCTGATCTGGGGTGGAGGAGCAGAGGGGAAAAACCAAATGGGAAAACAACACAGGAAAAATACACTAAATGATAAAGTAAAACAAAATAAAGAATGCAGGGAACCTATAAAGATGAAAAGCAGGTGATGCCTTTCCAATTGACCAAAAAAAACTTCAAACACTGCATTAATCCCAGTTTCAAACTTGAATGAAAATCTTTGAAAATATATTAAATAGGTAACCTGTATTTACTGATCCCATTAATGTGCAGAAGCACAATTGAAACCCAATCTGCCACATTCATGAGTCAGTCCCTTAAATGAAGAAAACTTTCAGATCAGCCATTCTACAAGGCAAATGGTTGATTTGCAGTTTACTCAAATCTTACAATGGGAATTCATCATG
Organism: Mobula hypostoma; assembly: GCF_963921235.1. Classification (NCBI taxonomy): domain Eukaryota; kingdom Metazoa; phylum Chordata; class Chondrichthyes; order Myliobatiformes; family Myliobatidae; genus Mobula; species Mobula hypostoma. The sequence goes on from NC_086106.1 coordinate 90,218,422, forward strand.
AGGTCATGGACACTAGCCTCCCTTTGATAACTCACCCAAATGATATTCTCAACATGATGCTAGACAGTGAATACCAACGTGCTATTCAACCAGAAGGTATTGCAGTTGAGACCAATCACTCAGTCCTCAAGTGGATACTTTGCAGCAGAAATCTCTAAAGAACCAGAGGCAAGAACTTTAGCTGATTTTACCTTCTCTCTAAAAAAAGCTGTAAGATGCACGGAAGAGTTCTACATTTCTAATCAGCCCACAAACAGACCGCAAGCCAATAAAGTGATATTTTTGTATCATGTTCAAGCCAACAAGCAACACTCACCTCCAGCATTTTCTTGGACATATTTTGTTAACACCAAAAAATTGATATCGTTGCTCATACCTTCCTTTCCTAGCTGGCAACATAAGAAGGATGCACTGCTAATTATGTTTTTAGGCATGCCTGAGATTGGAAATATAATGGAAGAAATCAAACAGTATCTTATCAATGTGCCATTCCAAGCATCAAGGCCCTGAAGTAATTTTGAACAATATCACTGCTAGGCTTCTATTTGTCCAGAGACAAGCTCTTTTACAGAATTTGTATGATCCACAACTAGAAATGGCTCTCTGACTAGCTATGGGAAAGGCCAATTGAGCTTACCTACTAAGTTTCTCCTCCAACATGAAACACATGATTCTAAGGAAGCTATGATGGTACAGTGAGAATGCAGGGGGAAAAAAAAAATCAGGATATTGCTTAGAATGGAGGATTTCAGCAATGGGGAAAGAGTGGATAGGCTAGGTTTGTTTTCCATAGAGTAAAGTGGTTGTAGAAAGCCCTAATATAGGAAATCAAAATTGAGGGGCGGAGATCAGGTAGATAGTAAAAATCAAAATCTGATTTTTTATAGAACATAGAAATCTACAACACATTTACAGGCCCTTCAGCCCACAATGCTGTGCTGACCATGTAACCTACTCTAGAAACTGCCTAGAATTTCCCCAGCATATAGCCCTCTATTTTTCTAAGCTTCATGTACCTATCCAAGAGGCTCTTAAAAGACTATTGTATCCGCTTCTACCGCCACCACTGGCAGTGCTTAATTGGTCCCTTAAGTTGTTGTAGCTGGGGGTGGTAATGAGGAAAGCTCCAATTATCTACTAAATGCTCCCAGCAGAGTCTGCTTCAAATAGCCTCTGACAAGTAAGTCCAGCTCCTGGTCTTTATGTGTGGCTTAGCTACTAAGCCCAGTGGAACCGTTTCTACTGACAGAAGAAGGGGCAAAGGCGGGTTACTGGCACCTTAAAACCAGTCGCTTTGGGCAGATGGGGCTTGTCAGCCGTGGATGGCAGTTCATCTAGGAGAAGGAAAACTGATCTCAAACCTCTGCTGCCTCATGAGGAAGGCTTCGGGAGTAAACCCCAAGGGAAAAATCCACAGCTGGAGTCCCCCAAGGAAGTCCTACATTGAGTTCCATGCTGACTGGCAACTCTTGCGACGCTGCTGGTGTTTGGGTTCATCAGCTGTGTGGAGAGGGGGAGCTTGCTACATTGGCAATGTATCTAGACAGCTAGGGAGCAATATCCATGGTCAAATCTGATCAAAGGAGGCCTCACTCACTCATATATTAAATAGTTAAATTAAATAAATAGTGCAAAAAAAAGAAATAAAAAAAGTAGTGAGGTAGTATTCATGGGTTCAATATCTATTCAGAATTCAGATAGCAGAGGGGAAACGGTTCCTGAATCGTTGAATGTGTTAAGCACAGGTATCTCTGAGCAGGTGACGTGAGTTGACAAAGGAGGAGATTTAGAGGGGATGTGGGCAAAAATGACTTGGAGGGGACGTGGCCTCTGTAAGTGACTGAGATTTAGTATGTACTGCTTGATGATCATTTGAAATGTCATGCCACAAAAGAACAAGTGCAAGAAAACAGGATTAGTATAGACAGGAAAGTGATGGCTAATTTGGGCACAGTAGGCTAAAGGGCTGTTTCCATGTTGGGGGATTCTATTAACCAGCATAATTTTTTCTTCCAAAAGTCATTGGGTGCATTAAGCCTATTCTTGCCTTTTCACTAATGGTTCTCTTGGATTAGGATCTTGAATACAAATAGACATTAGATATTCCAGCCTTTAACAACAGGGAAACAAATCTTTGTACAATATCATTTTCCAGCCATAGCACATTTTTTACCAGCTGTCCAAGTAGTACCAGCCTAATGAGCTGTCAAGAGTAGAGATATGGCCAGTTGGAAAGGGCAATGCGACAGAAGTATCTGGCTTCAACCGAAAAACTGTGCTGTAGCAAAGCCAAGACAACTAATATTGTGCAAAGTGTGCAAAAGTTATCTCCAAGGATCAGTGCAATATAGACGAAGAACCACAGATCCCACTGTTCAATGCTCCTCGATGCCGACCACTCAAGACTAATGAAAGACAAATTTAAGGAAAGCAATTTATGAGATAGGATGCCTAATTTCAGTACTAAGGAAAAGCTCTCTTTCAAAATATTTTCAAATATTTTAAACCTATCCATTTTAATGAATTTTGTTAAATTTGTAGGAAGAAGTTTTATCAGAATAATAGTTCACCAATAGTACATCAAATGTACTTTGTAAGTTTATAACCACTGAAATTCAAATAGAGCATTGAGGATCATGTAAAAAGATCAATGCTGCACTGAAGGAGCATGAATAAGATTCAGACTTGACATGTAAGAAAATAGGGGATTAAAGCACAGTAAAGTTAGCAGATGTAATTGATGACTGAGTAGCTATACAGAAAAGGTATCACAGAATGGTAGTTCAGAAGAAACCATCACGTTCACAAGGCAAGTACAGGTACAAATGTAGCCCTATCATAACTTGGAATTACAGGGCAGCCCACAAATGGTAAGATAGAAACATGGAGTAAGATACGATTATTATTGTGTAGGTTATTTACCCTTTAAAATCCTCGCAGAACTTAATCAATTCCAATAATCCACTCTTTCTCCACAGCCCTATAAATTATTGCCTCTTACTAACCAGTATTTTTTTGGAGCACCCTGAAGAATAATTCTCTCTATTACCTTTAAGCATTCCATATTTTTATCTACTAGTTCTTAATTTTTTTTCCCCTTAGATCTCCCCTGGATCTTTTATCCAAAAATTTCAATTCATGTGCCATCTGTTACTGGCAACAAGTTTGCCTCTTTATATTTATTAGACGTCTTGAATTCACACATCTCGATCAGATTACCTTCCAAGAACAATAATCCATTTTCTCCAGTCAAGTAAACTATTGTAGCAAATCTCTACTGTGCTCTGTCAGTCTTTACACGCTTACGTGGTGACTAGAATCACATAATATTCCATTTGTGTCCTAAATACAGTATTACGCAGGTTGAACATAACCTTCTTTCTTCCCCAGGCTTTGCCTCTATGTATGAAGGCCAGACCCTTATGTTCTCTCAACATGCCCATCACATTCAAAGATACAAACCAAAATTCCCTGAGTTCCTGCACATCCTTTAAAAACATTCCTTGTCTCAATCACGCAAACAACATGAATTCTGCAGATGCTGGAAATTCAAGCACACACATCAAAGTGGCCAGGCAGCATCTCTAGGAAGAGGTACAGTCGACATTTCAGACCGAGACCTGTCCTGACATTGACTGTATCTCTTCCTAGAGATGCTGCCTGGCCTGCTGCATTCACCAGCAACTTTGATGTGTGCTCCTTGTCTCAATCATTTCACCAAAATGCATTACATCACCTAGTAAATGTTATACTTCATCTGCCATTCTGCCTGCCTATGCGCTGTTACAACCTTTTACTGTTCTCATAGTTGAAAATACCTTCAACCTAAAGATGTCTACAAATATTGAAATCCTACCTTGCATACTAATATTCAAACCACAAATATCTCAAAAGCATTACTTTTAGCTCTGGCCTTTTGTGAAACATTGCTACCTATCATCCACCAATATGAATAATATCCAATCAGCATGAGACTTTGCCTTACGACTGCTTACACTGATAATAAAAATAGATCAATGGATTAAAATTAACTAATCTTTTTGTGAGATTTTTATCTCTGAAGATCCCTATTAGATGCTAACACATGGACAACAAGTATTAAAAATAATGTTTGCATTCAACCACTTTCTCTATTAGCCTTCTTAATAGAATATATAATAAGTCGAGTAGCATGTTCTTGCATCCTTTTTGTAATTGGAGGATTAAAAGATTATCCCACCACCAAGCACATCTTCCCCCCCCACTTCCGCTTTCATCAGGGATCGCTCCCTACACGACTCCCTCGTCCCTTTGTCCCCCCCATCCCTTCCCACCGATCACCCGGCACTTATCCTTGTAAGCAGAACAAGTGCTACACATGCCCTTACACTTCCTCCCTCACCACCATACAGGGCCCCAGACAGTCCTTCCAGGTGAGGCGACACTTCACCTGTGAGTCAGTTGGGGTGATATACTGCGTCCAGTGTTCCCAGTGCGGCCTTCTACATATTGGCGAGACTCGACGCAGACGGGGAGACCGTTTCGCTGAACACCTACACTCTGTCCGCCAGAGAAAGCAGGATCTCCCAGTGGTCACACATTTTAATTCCACATCCCATTCCCATTCTGACATGTCTATCCACGGCCTCCTCTACTGTCAAGATGATGCCACACTCAGGTTGGAGGAACAACACCTTATATTCCGTCTGGGTAGCCTCCAACCTGATGGCATGAACATTGACTTCTCTAATTTCCATTAATGCTCCTCTTCCCCTTCTTACCCCATCCCTTATTTTTTTATTTTCCCCCCTTTCTTTTTCTCTCTTTTCCCTGTCCCTCTCACTATATCTTCCTCTGATGCTCCCCTCCCCCTTTCTTTCTCCCTAGGCTTCCCATCCCATGATCCTCTCCCTTCACCAGCCTGGTATCCCTTTTGCCAATCAACTTTCCAGCTCTTAGCTCCATCACTCCCCCTCCTGTCTTCTCCTATCATTTTGGATCTCCCCCTCCCACTTTCACATCTTTTACTATCTCTTCTTTCAGTTAGTCCTGACGAAGGGTCTCGGCCGAAACGTCGACTGTACCTCTTCCTATAGATGTTGCCTGGCCTGCTGCGTTCCACCAGCATTTTGTGTGTGTTGCTTGAATTTCCAGCATCTGCAGATTTCCTCGTGTTTGCGTTTTTAATTCACTACTGCGAAGCCTCTTCCAGGGATGCCTACACTGAATAAGTTTAATTCTTCTCTTCAACAGTTTAGTGAAACCCTCTCTCACTGCTCCCCATCTATAATTTCTTCTGCCCTTCAAATTCTCGTCCACATTTTGACCCAGACCCGCTACTACAGCCACATATCCTTCCTTGGAACGTGTCTCTGTCGCCAACTTACTCCTGTTGGCTTCAGGATTTGTTTTCGAGCATCTCAATTCAGACCTTCTAAGGATCCCAGGTACTCACATTTTATTGACTATGCCTCCCATCGCTTCTCCCGTCAAGCTCTGAAGGCAACCCTCTCAACCATGAGGAAGTACTTGGCGTCCCTATCCGAGTCCCTTCCACACCTCCAGGACACTTTCTTCGCAGTTTGTAATGGACCTGCCCGTTATTTCATCCCCCATCGGACCCATGCCTGCAATTGCCATTTCTTTGACTTTATCATGTTAGGCAAGGATCACAAGATCTTCCATCTGCAGACCCCAGAGCCTGCCAGCTCTGACGCTAGCAGGCACGAACTTCATATTGTGGCCCCCGCCACCGATTTCGGCAGCTCCACCAACCCAGGGCATACTCAAAACCCAGACTCCAGCACCATCAATGCAGACTCCAATGACCATGGACACCTTCAAAGCGATTGCACAACCTCCAACTGCGACTCCAGCCTTGAACTCCAGGCCAGGTCTTCACGTGCTGCTGTTGTGACTCCCGTCTGCCCTTCCCCCACCACAACTCTGCAACCCTGTCTCCCTCAGATCCCACCATCAACTCCTGGACTCTCAGAGGCTCCATCTTCCTCTCACCCCAACCCTCCTGTCTCCACTTACACTACTAGCCTCTCTCCTCCTCCCCCGCACCCCCATCCCAGCTCTCATCCGTGCTGGGTCTTTACCATCCCCTCCGATCTTCAACTCAGAAGCAGAGCACTCTGTCCTCAGTAAGGGCCTTACCTTTGTCTCTCTTCGCCCACACCTCAGCGAGTTCTGCGTGCGCCATGACGCTGAACTCTTCTTCTTCCGCCAGCTCAGTCTTCAAGCCCACTTCTTCGGCAAGGACTCTCTCACCCCCACCGATGATCCCTTCTCCCGTCTTCAACCCTCCTCCTCTTCATGGACACCCCACTCTGGTCTTCTGCCTGCTCTGGATCTCTATATTGCTAACTGCTGACGGGACATCAACCGTCTCGACTTCACCACACCTTGTTCCAATTCCAACCTCACTCCTTCCGAACGCTCTCCTCTCCACTCCCTCCGCACCAATCCTAACCTTACTATAAAACCCGCTGATAAGGGAGCTGCTGTTGTAGTCTGGCATACTGACCTCTACCTTGAGGTAGAGTAAAGGCACAGTAACAACTCGCTGATACCTCCTCTTATTTAACCTTGATCATGACCCCACTAAGCAGAACCAGGCCATTGTCTCCCACCTCACCAACCTTATCAGCTCCGGGGATCTCCCATCCACTGCCACCAACCTTATAGTTCCCGCACCCTGCACTTCCCGTTTCTACCTCCTACCCAAGATCCACAAACCTGCCTGTCCAGGTTTGCTCCTGTTCCAGCTTGCTCCTGCCCTGCCAAACTTATTTCTGCACACCTTGACACTGTTTTATCCCCCTTTGTTCAATTCCTTTCCACCTATGTTCGTGACACTTCTCACGCTCTGAATTTTTTCAATGATTTTAAGTTCCCTGGTCCCCACCGCTTTATTTTCACCGTGGATGTCCAGTCCCTATATACCTCCATCCCCCACCAGGAAGGTCTCAAAACTCTCCGCTTCTTTTTGGATTCCAGACCTAACCAGTTCCCCTCTACCACCACTTTCCTCCATCTAGCAGAATTAGTCCTGACCTTTAATAATTTCTCCTTTGGCTCTTCCCACTTCCTCCAAACTAAGGGTGTAGCCATGGGCACCCGTATGGGTCCCAGCTATGCCTGCCTTTTTGTTGGCTTTGTGGAACAATCCATGTTCCAAGCCTATACTGGTATCCCTCCCCCGCTTTTCCTTCACTACATCGACGACTGCATTGGCGCTGCTTCCTGCACGCATGCTGAGCTCATTGACTTCATTAACTTTGCCTCCAACCTTCACCCTGCCCTCAGATTTACCTGGTTCATTTCCAACACCTCCCTCCCCTTTCCTTTCTTGATCTTTCTGTCTCTATCTCTGGACACAGCCCATCTACTGATGTCTACTATAAGCCTACAGACTCTCACAGCTACCTGGACTACTCCTCTTCCCACCCTATCTCTTGCAAAAATGCCATCCCCTTCTCGCAATTCCTCTGTCTCCACCGCATCTGCTCTTAGGATGAGGTTTTTCATTCCAAGACGAAGCAGATGTCTTCCTTTTTTAAAGAAAGGGGCTTCCCTTCCTCCACCATCAACTCTGCTCTCAAATGCATCTCCCCCATTTCACGCACATCTGCTCTCACCCATCCCAAGTTTTATTTGGGTTTTTAGCGCTGGAAATAGTTACATCCCGACACGCGGGACAGAAGCATGGTCGCATTGTGTATTCCAGGGACCAGCTGCTTGCGCTAATGCCGGCCGGTTTAGCGAGCAGAGCGGCGGACACCCCTGCTGAAATCTGGAGGAAAACAGACAGAGGAAGTAGAGGGGGATCACAAAGTCGAGGAAAGAGGACCGGGTCGAGACAAAAGAGACTTATGGAGAAGAGGAGTTCGGTGGGTAATAAAATGGATGAGTTCACGGTGCTAACCAGGCGTCAGAGAACAATTTCGGGAGTATAGTGTTATGTGTTTCACTAGAACGGGGCTGCACAAGGACATACCCGATCAAAACTTCCCCATGGGTGGCTTCCAGACCATTCTGGCTGACTGGAAGTGCACTGAGAGCGGTAAGCGTAAAGGAGTTGGGTGCTTACTGTTCTGGTTACAACAGATGGTGCAATCCGGGTCATATTACGATCGAGGAACGTGTTTGTAGACCGGATATTGAACTTTTTACTGTTGGACTTCGGCCACATTCCACCGAGATACAACACTGGGCAGCACTGGAGGTCGTTCCTGCCTGTAGCCATCGAACTTGCAGCTCCTCCCGTGGAGGGTCAGACACCCTGAGCCAATAGACTGGTCCTGGACTTATTTTCCATCTGGCATAGTTTGCATTTTGTTGTTTGATTGTTTGTGGTTTTTGTATTGCTATATTTATGCTCTATTCGTTTGCGGCTCTAACAAAACCCAATTTCCCTCGGGATCAATAAAGTATATCTATCTATCTATCCTCTGCCACCCCACTAGGAATAGAGTTCCCCTTGTCCTTACCTACCACCCCACCAGCCTCCAGGTCCAACATATAATTCTCTGTAACTTCCGCCACCTCCAACAGAATCCCTAGCACACCAAGCACATCTCTCCCTCCCCACCCCCTTCTGCTTTCCGCAGGGATCGCTCCCTACACGACTCCCTTGTCCATTCGTTCCCCCCATCCCTTCCCACCAATCTCCCTCTTGGCACTTATCCTTGTAAGCGGAACAAGTGCTACACATGCCCTTACACTTCCTCCCTCACCACCATTCAGGGCCCCAGGACAGTCCTTTCAGGTGGGGCGACACTTCACCTGTGAGTCAGCTGGTGTCATACACTGCGTCCGGTGCGGCCTTCAATATGCGAGACCCGACGCAGACTGGGAGACCGTTTTGCTGAACACCTACGCTTTGTCCGCCAGAGAAAGCAGGATCTCCCAGCAGCCACACATTTTAATTCCACGTCTCATTCCCATTCTGATATGTCCATGCACGGCCTCCTCTACAGTCAAGATGAAGCCACACTCAGGTTGGAGGAACAACACCTTATATTCTGTCTGGGTAGCCTCCAACCTGATGGCATGAACATTGACTTCTCTAATTTCCGTTAATGCCCCTCCTCCCCTTCATACCCCAACCCTTATTTTTTTTATTTTCCCCCCTTTCTTTTTCTCTCTTTTTTCTCCCCAGTCCCTCTCACTATATCTTCCTCTGATGCTCCCCTTCCCCCTTTCTTTCTCCCTAGGCTTCCCGTCCCATGATCCTCTCCCTTTTCCAGCCTGGTATCCCTTTTACCAATCAACTTTCCAGCTCTTAGCTCTATCACTCCCCCTCCTGTCTTCTCGGATCTCCCCCTCCCCCTCCCACTTTCAAATCTCTTACCATCTCTTCTTTCAGTAAGTCCTGACGAAGGGTCTCGGCCCAAAATGTCGACTGTACCTTTTCCTATAGATGCTGCCTGGCCTGCTGCGTTCCACCAGTACTTTGTGTGTGTTGCTAAAAGATTATTTGTAGGTTTTTCTTACCTCCCTCAGTATCTTTGCATGCATCCCGCTATGACCGTGTGATTTACTTAAGCAAAGCCAGTCTTACAAATACCTTTATTGATATTCACTTCATTAATTATTTCTGGTACTTCAATTTTTATGTCCTGTCCCTTGGTAAAGACCGATATAAAGTATTCATTAAATATTCCAGTCCTTATTGGCATACTGAGGTACTGTTTAGAACTGAGTGTTAACGTCTCTGACAAAGTTGACAAAATTTTAATTTCATCCCAGGCAATACAGGAATCTGAAGATATCTGTTCATATAAATTGGGAAAGTCATCAAGCCCCAAGTAGCAGTTATCCCAGAATTTTAAACAAATTGGGGACAAACTTCCAAAAGAACAAACGAAAGTTTTCCAGAGTGATAATAATGCCAGAGGGCCAAAAGTCTGGCAAATATTAAACTTATTCAAGAAAATGATAAGGAACAAAAGATAAACAATTTAGTCTTTATTTTGATTTTGGGTGAAGTATTAGGGATAAAGATTACAAGTTCCAAAAAAAACATTGCTACATTTCTACCTCTCCATTGCCAACTTATACTCAGATCAAGTGAGCTTTTGCACTGGCAACTAATAAACACCCAATGGGTAAAAAGGATTGTCACTAAGGATCTGTCGAATAAAGTCTGCGCTTGATTATTGAACAATTCTTTTTTTTAAGGAAATCAACACAGAGAAATGGAACACAATGGAAAATACATTAACAGAAGGCATTTGATGTAATGCTATGGCAGTTTATATAATTAAAATTTCAGTTATTAACAGAAATACAGAAGCATTGATAAAGCTGGTTGGGAACAAAAACAGACAAGTTTAAACAAACGTATAAAGGACTGAAAAATCCACTGCTTTCTTAGAATTTTTGCTGGGAACTAACATTCACAAAGAGAAGTAGAAAATAGTAGTCATGAAGCAAAAGGTTAAAAGTGCTATTTCGCCTTGTGTTACCTTTTGCCTTGTGTTCGTTTAACAAATAATGAACTACTTTTTTTTGATATGATAGGATAATAAGATTGATGCTTCAATATGATCAGTTATTGGGATACCATTATGCTGTACATAAATAGCTCTTACACTTTATCATTTAACACAATATGGTCAACTTAAAACACCACCACTGAATCAGACAATTTTAACTGCCAAAGTGGTTCTCTTAAATTCTACCTTTTTGATAAGGTGATAACTAATCCACTGTGGTTACATACCAGACTGGGAAATGTCTGACAAAGTTGTGACCAAACAGTTTCTGCATGGAAACAACTCTTGCAAGTGGTTATTTATATTTACTAATTTGTACATGCTAATTTTTATTTTAAGAAATAAAACTGCTAATAGTTTTATAATCTTTCTCTACAATGGTTGTCAGTTGCAGACGACTGTGGAGGAAGATAAAGGGACAAGGACATTTTGAACTTAATTTCCTGTATTTTAAAACAGGTTCCGCTGATCATTTTGTTTTTTAAAAAATCAAAGAAAAATCAGATGGTGGTTTCTACAACTGGGTTAAATTGGATATGCACCATGTTACATGGCATCAACTTAAGGCTCAATGTGAATTAAGTGACTCTGGTGGTGGGGAGAAAGGTAAAAATATGAAGTCAGCTCTAGTCTATGCTCCCAATTATTAGAAGCTTACATGCATTGGAAATTAAATTTTAATATTAGATGGAAGCAGAATCAGTCTCCTCCAATTTTTATCTTGAATGAATAGCAATTCACCATTTATGTTCAAGGCGTGAAATATGAAGAACTGCACAATATATTAGAATGAAGCTACACACCAACATGAGCCATCTAATATGGAGGAAGATGCAAGGGAAATCTGGAAAATTAACAGACTAATAATTACAACATTCTATGTACTATACTGCTAAATGGACTTAAACAGTTAACTTGAAAGCAGAGTACTTCTGTTCAGCCAAGGGATTGGATCTCATACTGCATAATTAATTGGTTATCAATTTGTAATCGAGCAAAGAAACCTTACTTACTGAACATTAGCTCACATTCTGTAATAATTTTAACTTTAAATTTTTGATTGTACAGATTATGATAGGCTCCAGATTAACAAAATATATAAAAACATATAATATAAAATTATGCAAACTAGTTTGTGATCAAAAAGATGAAAGATCCTTTCATTTTAAGTTCATTTTTTTTTTAAACTCTCCTGACTGACCATGGAGAATATCAATTACCAACCTCCAGTGAGCAACCAATACCTTTCACCCCAACTTTAACAGGAATTTAATGTATATACATAAAACTATTATTCAATGTAAATGAGATAAAGGCTTACCGTCCGATCTTCCAAATACATTGTTTTTGACAGAAAATCAATTCCAATTGTTGCCTAGGAAGAAACATCAAATTAGAGAACGCAGAAAATGTGACATCGATCACAGGACAAGAGGTCATAAACAAACAAGATTAGGTAAGCAAACTCAGCTTTTATTGGGACAGACTTACTCCAACCTATCCTATTTCATCTGTGAATGCCCACTTGAAATGCCTGCAATTAAATTCATGAACTGAAGGTTGAGATAATAACACTGACCAAAGTATTCTTCAGATGTACAGGACAACACAAAGCAAGAATATTAATTTCATAAAGCAGCTAATTTTAACTTTAAACATATTAATGAAAGGTCCCAACCCTAAACTTGAGAGAAATTAGGCAATTATTTGTCCATTATGGAGCTCTTCATCCAACAATAAACCAAAGGGAAACTTGTTGATTTACTAGATTTGATCAATTATCCCCTCAACCAATACCCATCCAATCAAAGACAGGCATGTGCCATAATGTGTTTGTACTCTCCACCTAGTTAAGGCAGTCAGCACCTAGTAAATAGCACTATTCTTCAGGAGCACCACCTAAAATTGCCACTTATTTTCACATAGTGGATTCCAGTTAGTTGGGATAGCTGCTTACTCGGGACAACTCTTAAAGAACAAAAACAAATCGAGAAAGTAGCTGGGATTCCTTTTGTTTATTGGAGACACTATGCTGCTTAATGGAGGCAGGAGACTGTTGCCGAACAGTTCTAACTAGCATCAGTTGCGCACACTTGAATAGCTGTTAGACGCAATACTGTGCTTTGAGGCAAACACTTTAAATAGCATCAGTTGCACATGTGTTTGCTCAACAAGCAGAGATTTTTGTCACTGATAGTTGGTGAGAAATCAGCAGTAAGACAATTCAGAACTGTTTTTTGTCACCATGGTTTTAAGCATCCAGGCTTGCAGTTGCCAGAAATGCCGGGAGTGAAAATAAAACGATTTCACCACTCCAAGTTAGAAACTATGAAGAATTTGGAGGTATTGACATCATCTTGAATGTTATCCACTTAGCCCTCACCTGCAACAGTGAGACCTATAGTGAGATCCAATGGGCAAGAAGGCAGTTCTGCAACGCTCCTCGGACAGCAAACGGCATCATGAGGCACAGAAGTAATCATGGTCATCCACTGCAACCAAGACCTCAGTTGTGATGACTGCAGGTCAAGAGAGAGCAAGTGCCCAATGCAACAGCCTCTCTCACTTTAACAACTCTCCTGCATCCCTCCCCACGGATCTCCTACCTGGCACTTATCCCTGTAAGCGCAAGTGCTACACCTCCTCTCTTGCCACCATTCAGGGCCCCAAACAGTCCTTCCAAGTGAGGCAATACTTCACTTGCGAGTCTGTTGGGGTCATCTATTGCATCCGGTGCTCCCGGTGCAGCCTCCTCTACATCGGTGAAACCCGACTCGGATTGGGGGACCGCTTCGTCGAGCACCTCCACTCCATCCACCACAACAGACAGGATCTCCCAGTAGCCACCCACTTCAACTCTGCTTCCCAATCCCATTCAGGTATGTCCATACATGGCCTCCTCTACTGCCATGATGAGGCTAAACTCAGGTTGGAGGAGCAGCACCTCATGTAACGTCTAGGTATGAACATAGAATTCTCCAACTTTCAGTAATTCCCTTCCCTCCTGTCCCCCATCCCTGTTTCACTGTGCCCCCTTCCCCAGCTGTCTATCACCTCCCTCATGGTTCCGCCACCTTCTACTACCCATTGTGTTTTCCCCTATCCCTTCTTCACCTTTCCTGCCTATCACCTCCCTGCCTCCCCTCCCCCACCCCTTTATCTTTCCCCCAACTGGTTTTTCACCTGGAACCTACCGGCCTTCTCCTTCCCACCCTCCCACCACTTTCTTTATAGGGCCTCTGCCCCTTCCCTCTACAGTCCTGACGAAGGGTTCCGGCCCGAAACGTCGACCGACCTTTTCCACGGATGCTGCCTGACCTGCTGAGTTCCTCCAGCTTGTTGTGAGTGTTGCTTTGACCCCAGCATCTGCAGATTATTTTGTGTTTATTCAATTGGGAAATAGCCTAATTTTGTACCATAATGCTTCTAAGGCTCCTTCTTACCTCCAAACATCAGTTTGTTTCAACTCTGGCCTTCTGTATAGTTTGGCATAAAGAATCCCCTCTGGTGTCCATGCCTTCAAATATCACAGCTCAAACTTGGAAATAGTTTCCATAATGCTCTACATCTCCTTCCTATAAAGCCACTCTCTGAGAGAACCTTTAGTCACAAGTCCAATATTCACTTTTATGGTTTAGTGGGAAACTCACCTGATAATGCTTCAGTGGAATGCTTAGGCACATATTACTACGTCAAGAGATACTACAAAATACACAATTTTGTAAGAACTTTCCTTGCTAGCACTACTGCCTCATATCTAGTGGCCGGATATCAATTCTGATCATGGGTGATGTCTCTGCTGAATTTGGTGATTTTCCCTGTGATCAGTCTTTCCTTCGGGTCCTCCAGTTCCTACCACATACAAAGATGTGCTATTGATTGGTTACCATCAACCCCCCTACACAGACAGCACCCAAGATTAGGATCAGGGTCTCTGAAGCTATCTTTACGGAGATAATTCTCCATGTTTCATTAACATTTAAGATTCTGTGGCTCTTGATTGAAATTAACACATTCAATTTAACAAATAGAAGCAAACAATCCTGAAAATAAGCACTATAACTATAAGAATTGCATTACAAGTTGCCTTTCCCCAGATATTACAAGCAACAGCAAGGAATGACCATGAGCAGTGGAACATTGTTATAAATTGAACCCTGACCAAGTTATAACTACTAGTCAATTGTGCCACTAACCTGATAAGTATTGTCGAAGCTGTCATACATAAACCTAGTTATCAGCGATGTCTTTCCAACTGCAACACAAACATTACATGAATTAGAAAATGTACTTTTATAGATTAAAGGAAAATAATCCACAAGAGTGAAATATCATGTACAATTGACAGAACAAATACAGATGCTTTTTTTTTAACAGATGCCCAAAACTGAAAAATCCCCCCCAAAAAACATGATATGGTAACAGTATCTCCTCAGTGATGTAACAAATGGCATCAAAACACAAAACTGTTAAGTGTTACTAAAAGTAGAAAGAAAAACAATTCCTCTGTTTGTAGAAATGAAATCATGCACTTTTAAACTTTATAATATTAGGGGAGCTCATTTGTATGTAGGAAGTGCCCATAAATCGAGCGCTTGTAATCTGGGACAGCTTGTACATAGTCATAGAAAAGTACAGCACAGAAGTAGGCCCTAAGGCCCAGCTGGTCCATGGTGAACCATTTAACCTGCCTAGTACAATCGACCTGCATCTGGACCATAACCCTCCGTACCCTTCTCACCCATGAACTTATCCATATTTCTGAACGGTTGAAATTGAGCTTGCATACACCACTTGCGCTGGCAGCTCATTCCACACTCTCACAGCCCTCTGAATGAAGTTTACCCTCACGCTTCCCTTAAACATTTCACTCTTCACCATTAACTCGTGACCTCTAGTTGTAGTCCCACTCATCTCAGTGGGAAAAAGCCTGCTTACATTTACCCTATCTATACCCCTCATAATTTTGTATACCTCTATTAAATCTCTCTTCAATCTTCTATGTTTAAAGGAATAAAGTCTGAACCTATTCAGTCTTTCCTTATAACTTAGATCCTCCAGTCCTGGCTACATCCTTGTAAGTTTTGTCTGTACTTTTATTTACATCTTTCCTGCAGGTAAGTGACCAAAACTGCACACAATACTCAAAATTAGGCCTCAACTTTCATCTTATACAACTTCAACATAACATCCCACCTCTTGTACTCAATACTTTGATTTATGAAAGCCAATGTGCCAAAAGCTTTCTTTACTACCTTATTGGCCTGTGCCGCCACTTTTATCGAATTATGGACCTGTATTCCCAGATCCCCTTGTTCGACTGCACTCCTCTGTGCCCTACCGTTCACTGTGCAAGACCTGTCCTGGTTGGTCCAACTGGAGTGCAACACCTTGCACTTCTCTGCTTTAAATCCCATCTGCCATTTTTCCAGTTGGCCCAAATCCCACTGCAAACACTGGGAGTCTTCCTCACTGTCCATTACACCCCCAATCTTGGTGTCATCCACAAATTTGCTAATTTAGTTAACATTATCATCCAGATCATTGATGTAGATGACAAACAAGACCCAGCACCAGTCACTGAGGCACTCCACAAGTCACAGGCCTCCAGTCAGGGACGTCGCTGTTACTTTGCCTCACATCTATAGACTCTGTGTCTGTCTCCTTACATATGCATATATACAAATTTGCTCTACATCATTAACTTATTGGATTATGTCGTTGACTTTCAAATCTGTTTCTCATTATAATAAATAGCATACCATTCTCCATCCACAGTACACTTTAAAATACTAACATAACTTATATTCACTATTCTTTATGATTTGTGAAGATTTGCTTCACATATCATTTCCAGAATCAAATCTCTCAAATTGGAAATGGCGTTACCTGAGTACTTTACTGGAAAAAGACAACAAACACTTGTAGTTACAAAGGCAAAAATTCTTTTAAATAGTTTAGGAGCCAGATAATCAGTGAAGAATGCAGTAGGCCTTTAAAAACTCAGGTTGATTTATCTGAACACGTAAAGTATTTTAGTTATTTTAAATTATAGAACATAGAACAGTACAGCACATTACAGGCCATTCGGCCCACAATGTTGTGCCGACCCTCAAACCCTGCCTCCCATATAAGCCCCCCACCTTAAATTCCTCCATATACCTGTCTAGTAGTCTCTTAGACTTCACTAGTGTATCTGCCTCCACCACTGACTCAGGCAGTGCATTCCACGCACCAACCACTCTCTGAGTAAAAAACCTTCCTCTAATATCCTCGTTGAACTTCCCACCCCTTACCTTAAAGCCATGTCTTCTTGTATTGAGCAGTGGTGCCCTGGGGAAGAGGTGCTGGCTATCCACTCTATCTATTAATATCTTGTACACCTCTATCATGTCTCCTCTCATCCTGCTTCTCTCCAAAGAGTAAAGCCCTAGCTCCCTTAATCTCTGATCATAATCCATACTCTCTAAACCAGGCAGCATCCTGGTAAATCTCCCCTGTACCCTTTCCAATGCTTCCATATCCTTCCTATAGTGAGGCGACCAGAACTGGACACAGTACTTACTCCAAGTGTGGCCTAACCAGAGTTTTATATGTTATATGTTTTTATATATTTTTCTATCTGTAGTCCCTTTCAATGGCCAATGCTAAAAAAAAGTTGTACAGAAATATTTAGTGAGACAAAAAAAAAATTGTTGTGGAACTGCAAATTAATTCCTTTGGACATGGTTAGGATGGAGTTCCTACAATGTGGACAGTACTCCTTTCTAACTATCTAGGCAAAAAACAAACTAAGGTTTTGACGTAACCTAATTTTCAATTTTGCATAGGGCTGTTTGAACAAGTTTGAGACCACATCACAAATTCTTTGCTTAATTGTGGTATAACATCACATTTTCCAGACTTGCTTGAAACCATGAATGGATCCAAAAATTCAAGTTATAACTCTAATCAATACACCTGGCAATGTTTTCAATAAATAAAAATTGAGAAATAGTGCCTATAATTAGAGTTATGATAATAATCTAAAGGAAATTAAATTAAGTTCCTAAAAGAATGGTAAAGAGCTGATTTAAAGGTTGAAAACAAAATTTGAAAAATTAAATGGAGAGCAAATGTGGCAAACAATGACATGGAAAATTTTGTCACACAAGATATAAACAGTAGGACAACTCAGAACTGTTTTGTTCTATGCGGTTTCAAGCACTCAGGCTTGGAGATGCCAGAAATGACCGAGAGTGAAAATGAAATGATTTCACTACTTCAACAAATTAGGAACTACAAAGATTTTCAAGATATTAATCATTATCTTGAATATTACAATGAAAATGAAGATTTGAAGGATGCAATTGTCAAAAATATTTTATGAAGGCAGTCTATTATTTGCACTAGTTGTCTGTGCTGATTTTGTTCCTTGATTACACTGGATGAATCCTTCCATCGATGTATATGATACAGTTTTATAGTACTGTCATCAGCTAACTGGGGCAGCTGCTTCCTAGGGCCAAAATGTACTGGTCCTGATGTGTCCCAATTAACTAGAATCCTCTGTATTATCTACATGAATAGCAGAGGAAATTATAACTTTTGTATTCTTCTTTGTTAATATGAAGCCAGAAAAGCAAAGAAATGAAGAACTGTGAAATCAAAATCATCAAGACATAAAAACTAGAAAAACTTTTGACAAGTAAATGAATATAAAATACAAAGCTTAATTGCAGAATAAAATCTTTAACTATTAAATAATTGACTTAAAAACATTTATCTGACAGGTAAATCAGTTTAACATGTCAGAAAATAAAATTTAAAAATAATTAAATAAACCAACTATAGTCCAAAATAGAGGTGAAGACACTTGGACAGGACTGAAAGAATCTAGAGAGAAAACAGAAGGATATTTAACTATTTGTATTTGTACAAGGGAAACACAGCATACTCAAGGAACTATTGAACAGCTAGTTTTTAGCACAAGTGCAAATCACAACCAAAGAGAAAACGACCAGTGGAAAAACAGGAAACATCTTTTTGCAGCAATTTCAATAAATTATCTGTACAAATACAAAGGGAGTGCAAAAGATGGTATTCAGGTAATTTCAAAAAGTCTTCCAATGAAGCGCAAATAAAGAATAAGGCACAAGAGAAGTAGGATACACAATGGTTAAAATTCCTCAACACCAATGAGAAAAATCACCAGAGCCTCATTAAAGAAAAGGCCAAACACATTGAACCAAATGTAAAGTTTTATCTTCAAACTGAGGAAAATGTGGAAATTATGAAACAATTAAGCTTTGGTTTGACAGCATTAGGGGACTGTGTAAAGATCTGGTTGGCAAATTATAAAAAGGACATATCAGATAGAAGAAATCAAAATTGGAAGATTATACCTTTCAGTAAAGGACACACTGGATAGTAAAATACAGGTCCACAATCCCTTATCCGAAATCCTTGGGGCCAGCTGCATTTCAGAATTTTTAAGATTTCAGAACCCCACCCCCCCCATACCAAAAAACACATATACTCAAGTCCCTTATTTAACCTGGCTCAGTGCGGTGGACTTTAGGACCTGGCGGCGCACCAAACATACGCACATCCTCTCGTATACTTTAAATCATCTCTAGATTACTTATAATACCTAATTCAATGTGAATGCTATGTAAGTAGCTGTTATACTGTATTGTTTAGGGAATAATGACAAGAAAAAAATTTCCAACAAAAACATTCAATAAAACAAAAATATACAGCTTCAAATGAACCGAATCAAACACATGGTAAATAACTTATTGGAATAAATGTAGAACGTCACTGTCACTATAAAACTTCAGTAACTTGTCTTTCTGTTTATTTAAATCATATACAGTGGTAGTTCCGACACTATTTTCTTCAGTAAGATGCCGCACAGACACACCACAATCAAGCTTCTGCAATAACTCCACTTTCTGTGTTATTGATAATGACAGATGTTTCCTTCTCTTTTTCTCATTGTTACCCATAGGGGTATCTGCAGCTCTTTTTGACATTTTTACAGTGAAATTAAATACAAAGTCAACAGTGAACACAAAATATCAGCAAACAGCAAATGCACGTGTAACCAGTACGAGCGCTGAGCCACAAATGACGTCTGGTGGCCTCTGCTAGTGCTGCCACGTCACACCTGAGTGACGTCAGCTGTTGACAAAAAAAACTTCCTTTTTCGGAGCTTTTTGGATTTCAGAATTTCAGATAAAGGAATTAGTCAGAACTTGTAATTAGTCAGGACTAGATTTTAAAAACATGTCCTTGCAGTTAAAATCCTTGTGGCAAGAGTCAATCATTTCCACTGGGTTCAGAATCAGTTTTGCCAATGACATGCTTGGTAAGGGTTAATTTCCATGTGAACTGAAACATTCTAGTACGGGCAGATGCATAAAGCAGTATTATTTGCCTGAAGCAACATTAGGAAACATAATTTCCTGATCAGCAAAAGCTGATCTGAGAAAATAGCAGAATCATGATTTTTGACTGAAGAAAGCCTCAGGATACAAATAATATACAATTCCCCCCCCCCCCCCACACCCCCCATGATACCTACAGGGTTGCCTAGGGCTCATTAATGAAATTTGTAGAATGAAGGAGGGTGCCACATATGAGCGAATGAAAGAACTGACTATCACCACAGTATTTGGCATTTAATCAAAACCCTGGAACAGGGGTGAAATTAATACCAAAGGTGGTACAGGATAACTCATCAATACATTCTTGTAATGTGGACCAGTACATTTTGTGAACATCAGGACCGGTACAATTTGGCCCTTATAAGTGGCTACCCTAATGAGTGAAAAAAGAATTTCAAACCGTAGCCACATAAAAAAAATCTTGATTTAGCCTAGTCTTGGGATTTTAACTTTATGACCAGTTTGCACAATCTAGCAATTTTAAGCAAATTATATCCAATATATAACATACACTAATTAGATCTTTTGATACAGTTGATAGTTTTACTTAAGTCTGGAAAATATACTAGGTCAGAAAATTAATAATGAACAGGAATTATATTTCTGGCTTGTTGGTTAACATAAGCAGCACTGACTTCTGAACACTGACCTATTATGATATGAGCTCACTGACCTGTAGACCACAACTTAATATAAATAGTCATTTTAAGAACTAAATTATGAAAATATTGTTTTCTGAGAATAATCCTAGCAAGATTTATTCTCAAAAATAAAAAGACCATGCAACTGTAAAATTGTTAATCCAAAATTAACTGGTTAGCACCTAGAAGGGTGGAGGTAGAAGTTGTCACACGTACAGATAGTGAAAAACCTGCCTTGCATACTGTTCATACAGATCTATTCAATACAACAGTGCATTGAGGTAGTACAAGGTAAACAGAGAAACTGCAGTGCAGGCAGACAATAAGGTGCAAGGTAATAATGAGATAGATTGAGGTCAAGAGTTCATTTTTATTTTACTAGGGGACTTTTCAATTGTCTTTTAATAATGGGATCCAAGCTGTCCTTGAGCATAGTGGTACATTGCTTTCAGACTCTTAAATCTTCAGCTGGATAGGGTGGGAAGAAGACAAGATGTCCAAGGTGGATAGGGTCTTTGATAATTTTGCTTTACCAAGGCAGCATTAGTGTAGACAGAATGACGATAACCCACACAAAATGTACACTATGCTTCTGCCACACGCACTGATTATTACTAAATGAATAGTCCAGTTGCTACTACACTACATTTACTACTGCATCACCACCAGCGATACTCTTAGAGAATATACTGTAATGATGACAGACTGCATGAGATTGTTGGTTTTAAGTTGTTCCTGGTAAAGTTTTGGAAAATTAAATATTTAACAGACTTTAGTAATCTCAGTTGATGAAATAACACTTCCTCACGTCATAAATCTCTGTCCAAGTGCATCAAAATTTGTTTTTGTAACATAAATACTTCCCTGAAAACAGGCCCATATATATCATTTGTATTTCCAATAATAAAGCAAGGTGATGTAGCTCAAATTTAGAAATGAATTAAAACCGTCAAGGTTTTCAATATTTTTATTAAGTTAGAATTATACATTAAAAAACCCAAGTACATCAATGTATGCATCACTGCCCACTTGATTTCTTTTACTAGTCCTTGCAAAACTGCAATTTTATCTTTTTAATTTTATTTGATAACAGACTGTGGACAAAATAGATTTATGCCTGAATTGACCTTTTCCAGTCCCTTTTTACTCTTAATCATTCTGTTAAGTTGCCTTCAAACTTTGGTATTGTGCAAGCTGAACCAAACAAGGAAAGTGGAAGCAAGCTTTTCAGTCCTTCATGTATGCTCTAACATTCAATAAGATTATTTGATCGTTTACCACAGCTGCATATGAATGAAAGAAAAGGTTAGAAATGAAAGTAAAGTCTAATGTGGCAGTATTTCAGTGGAGTAAAGGAAATTACAGTGGTATGAGAAAGGAGTAGGCCAAAGTAAATTGGAAGGAGATGCTGGCAGGGATGACAGCAGAGTAGCGATGGCATGAGTTTCTGGGAAGATTGAGGAAAATGCAGGATAAATGTATTTCAAAAATGAAGAAATACTCAAATGGCAAAATAGTACAACCGTGGCTGACAGGGGAAGTCAAAGCTAATGTAAAAGCAAAAGACGGCATACAACAACACAAAAATTAGTGGGAAGACAGAGGATTGGGAAGCTTTTAAAACCCTACAGAGAGCAACTAAAAGAATTACTTGGAGGGAAAAGATGAAATATGAAAGCAAGTTAGCAAACAATATCAAAGTGTATACAAAATCAGTATCAAAAGCTTTTTCAAGTATGTAAAACATAAAAGAGATGACAGTGTATATAGGACCACTAGAAAATGAGGCCGGAGAAATAATAATGGGGAACACCAAGATGGCAGATGAACTAAATGAGTATTTTGCAATAGTCTTCACTGTGGAAGACACTAGCAGTGCGCCAGATGTTGAAGGGTACGAGGGAAGAGAAGTGACTGCAGTTACTATTACAAAGGAGAAGCTGAAAGACCCAAGGGTACACAAGTTACCCAGACCAGATGAACTGCACCCTCGGATTCTGAAAAAGGTATCAGTTGAGATTGTGGAGGCACTAATAATGATCTTTCAAAAACCATTGGAAGCTGGCATGATGCCAGAGGACTGGAAAATTGCAAAATCAGCAGAAAGGAAATTATAGACCAGTTAGCCTGACCTCATTGGTTGGGAAGTTGTTGAAGTCAAGTGTTAAGGATGAGGTTATGGAGTACTTGGTGACACAGGACAAGATAGGACAAAGTCAGCATGGTTTCCTTCAGGGAAAATCTTGCCTGACGAACCTGTTGGAATTCTTTGAGATTACAAGTAGGATAGATAAGGGGAAACAGTTGATGTTGTATATTTGGACTTTCAGAAGGCCTTTGACAAGGTGCCACACATGAGGCTACTTACTAAGTTAAGAGCCCACGGTATTACAGGAAAGTTACTAGCATGGTTAGAGCACTGGCTGATTGGTAGGAGGTAGCGAGTGGGAATAAAAGGATCCTTTTCTAGTTGGCTGCCAGTGACTAGTGGTGTTCTGCAGCGGTTAGTGTTGGGTCTGTTTCTTTTTATGTTATATATCAATGTTTACATGATGGAATAGATGGCTTTGTTGCCAAGTTTGTAATTGGTGGAGGGGCAGGTAGTGTTAAGGAAAGGCTGCAGGAGGACTTAGGACAGATTAGGAGAATGGGCAAGAAAGTGGCAAATGAAATACAATGTTGGAAAATGCATAGTCATGCACTTTGGAAGTAGAAATATGTGTGCAGATTACTTTCAAATCCAAAAATCTGAGATGCAAAGGGACTTGGGAGTCCTTGTGCAGAACACTCTAAAAGTTAACTTGCAGGTAGAGTCGGTAGTGAGGAAAGCAAGTACAATGTTAGCATTCATTTCAAGGGGTCTAGAAAACAGGAGCAGGGATGTGATGCTGAGGCTTTATAATGCACTGACGAGGCCTCACCTTTAGTATTGTGAACAGTTTTGGGCTCCTCATACAAGAAAAGAGGTACTGGCATTGGAGTGTGTTCAGGAAAGATTCACAAGGATGACTCCAGGAAAGAAAAGGTTATCATATGAGTAGCGTCTGATAGCTCTGGGTCTGTACTCATTGGAATTTAGAAGGATGGGGGGGGGGGGAATCTCATTAAACCCAATTGAATATTGAAAGATCTAGATAGAGTGGGTGTGGAGAGAATGGTTCCTGTAGTGGTGAGTCTAGTACCAGAGGGCACAACCTTAGCAAAGAGGAATGACCATTGAGAACAGAGATGACGAGGAATCTTCAATCAGAGGGTGATAAATCTGTGGAATTTATTACCGCAGACAGCTGTGAAGACCATTGAGTATATTTAAAGTGGAGGTTGATAGGTTCTTGATTAGTTAAGGAATCACAGGTTAGAGACAAGGCTTGAGAATGGGGTTGAGAGGGATAATAAATCAGCTATGATGAAATGGCAGAGCAGCCCTGATGTACCGAATGGCCTAATACTGCTTCGTTGTCTTATACCTTGCAGTAACCCCATATCCTCCAGTTCTCTTCAAAGCAAAAATCTATTGAACTTTGATCTTGTATATAAAAGCCTTCAATGGACAGTGAATTCTGAAGACCGAATTCACAATGTGTTCACAAATTTCTTCACATCTGTTCGAAATGGTCGACCCCTTATTTTCATTCAGTGTTTTTTGATTCATGATGCCACAACCAACTAAAATGTCTCTGCATCTACCCTGTTAGGCCTGGAGAAATTCTTTCCATTTGAATGAGAATGTAGGGCATGCAGCATGCCAGGCAATCTGGCAAATCTTTGTTGTACCTCACTGCCCGTATATACTTAGGTGGAGAAACTTGACCTGTACACAATATTCCAGATGCAGCAACACTAAGGTTTATATAATTGGAGCAAGATACCCTTAATTTTGCATTCAGATCTTCTTGGGGGGAAAAGGGGCCATTACACTACTTGCTTTCAAATTTGCTAAATCTATTTACTTTGATTTGTATGCAAAAGTATGAACAGCATATTATTCTATTTCTCACTGTGAAGAAATACTCTACATTGGATATCCTCACTTGAACATCATATTGAATAATTTTGCCTGTGAGATTTCCTGCTGGAACAGTAAGTCCATGGCCCTTTATAAAATGCAACAAAGAAATTAGCTCTGAAGAGGGATAATATAAATGCTCCTGGTACAATGTACAGGTTCCTTTGCAGGAACCACAAATACAAGGCATCATAGAAAGCAAGCAGGTTCCTATCAAAATTAAAACTAACAAATACGTTAACAAAACTTTCAGCCCATCTTCTCCCCACCTGCACTCACCCCATCTTCTTGCCGCCTTAACAGGGATAGAGTTCCCTGTCCTCACCCACAACCCCATGAGTCTGCACATTCATTATTCCCCGCAAATTCCTCCATCTTCAACGAGATCCTACCACCAAATACATTTTTACCTCTATTCCACTCTCTGCTTTCCGCAAAGATCGCTCCATGATTCCCTTGTCCATTCATACCGGCACACTGCAAGCAACAGAAATGCTACACCAGCTCATTAACCTCCTCCTTCACCTCCATTTCGAGCCCCAAATAGTACTTCCAGGTGAGGCAACACTTCACCTGAGAATCTGTTGGGGTAATCCATTGTATCCGGTGCTCCTGATGCATCTCTATATTGGTGAGATGGCATAAATTGGGAGACTGCTTTGTTGCGCACTTCAGCTCCACCTGCAAAGATCAGCGCTGGCCAACTATTTTAACTCCATCACCATTCCCTACCCGACATGTCAGTCCAGAGCCTCCTCTTCTGCCACAATGAAGCCACTCTCAGGGTGGAGGAGCAACATCTCATTCTGTCTCAGTAGCCTCTAACCAGATGGCATGAACATTGATCATCTTTTCCCTCTCCCTTCATTCTTCTATTCCCCCACTCTGGCCTCTAACCTCCTCCTCCTCACCTGCCTATCACTTCCCTCTGGTAATTATTCTTCCCTTTCTCCCATGGTCCAGTCTTTTCTCCTATCAGATTCCTTCTTCTCCAGCCCTTTGCCTTTTCCACCTATCACCTCACAGCTTCTTACTTCAATGCCCCCCTACTTGGCTTTACCCATCACTTTCTAGCTTGTTCTCTCCTCCCCCACCTTATTCCTGCATCTTCCTCCCCTTTCCAATCCCGATGAAGGGACTTGGCCCGAAATGTTGACTATTTATTCATTTCCATAGATGCTACCTAACCCTGATGAGTTCTTCTAGCACTTCATGCATGTTACTGTGGATTTCCAGCATCTGCAAAATCTCATGTTTAACAAAAGTAACTTTTTTTTGTAAGCAACTGGATAATTGGAGTTGGTATGGGTATGCTACTTACCACACAGAAAATAGCAAGATAGAACCAATGGTTTGGAACATTCTTTTATTATCACCACCTACCACCTCCACCAAGGAGATCTTGGGTTCGATGAGCATTAAGTCAAACATCAGATTCCACAATAATCTACAAACCACTATGAGAAAATCAAGAGTGGACCTTTGAATGTAGTGCAAACAACTGCTTTTTTGCACATTATTAATTGTGGAGCGTTTCTTCACTAACTGGTAGAACAAGAGATCTACTTTAGGTTTATTTGCTAAATTGCTAAAGCCATTCACAGGAACGTACATGCAGTTAAATGACCCTAAACTGGGAAAGGAAAAGTGGCAAAACAATGTGGATTGTCCGAGATGAAATGCTTTGAAATTTAAGAAAAAAAATTGGCACTAACAACATTTGAATCTTTTACATCCAATTTTAGGTAACAGCTGACTGCAGTAAACGTTACAGATAAGGCAAGCATATATTTTAAAAGACTTTGAAACATGAAATATTTATAGAGACTAGTGTCTCAATATTACAGATCAAAGATGCTGCCCCAGCTAATAGTTGAAATTTTTCATCCATTCATAAACTTAAATGCAAAATTGGCTTCAGCAGACAGGAATTCAATTATTTCAGATAAATTGTCCCAAATCGTATAAAGACAGCAGTTGCAGGTAAAAGAATAATAATACCAACAGCCTGCTCGAAACTAGACTGGAGTTTGACAAATACATATTATTCAGCCACATTTTGTTTTCGCTGCTCTCCAACCAACTTGCTGATCAACATATTAATTAATACTTTGGAGCGATGCGTAAAGATGTGGCTAACTTGATATGTCTATGAGGATATGGAAATAAAAAATAAAATACAAAAGAACACGACTTCTGAAGAACGGAAGAAACGTCTGAGGAAGAGATGCAAAGGCCTAACAATTAGAAAGGGAGTGAGACAGACCGATTATTAGCTAATGAACTAATCATTAAACAAGAAGAAAAGGGTAAGCGCTCAAGGCATTATTATTAATGCCTAGATCACTAAAGTTTCCAGGTGGGAGGAGGGAGTCTCCTTCAGTGAGGTCATTGGTCCTAGACCCAAATCTAAATGGCGTGAATTGCCAGGCTTCGGCGTGAATCTGCTCGGCATTGAGAATACGATCCTGCAGCGCACGGAAAACACCGCGGACCCAATGCCTGCCTGAAAGTCGCCCAAAGGCCCGGATGCTACCACCCTGCGCTCTGCCCTAGCCTGTTTTGCTCACGATAATCCGAGGCTCATCTTCGGGCCTAGGTTGACCACTCACCGCTCTGTTCACCAAGAAAGACGAGCTTAAACTTGCGTAAGGGATTTCCAAACTCTCCACCGCCGCCGGACATGATTGTGCTAAAAAGCGAAACGAAAGGAACGAGATCGGACGACCACCAAGACAAGCTCGTCACCGCAGCAACAAGTGCGTCACTTCCGCCGGCGCTTGACGACCCCACCCTGTACGTTGCTGATGAGGGTGTGATGGCCGCCACGTTACTATGATGACATACTGTTCGTTGTTTGCTTCGGAGGTGGGAGCGAGGTGAATCTGCTGCTGAAAGGAAGATATCTGTAAAGGAACATGTTCGATTATAATCTTTTGAAGCGTCATAGATTACTTTCTCACAATAAGTTACTTCTGCTGTATATGCGGAAAAGGAGAAGGCGCAGTTCGCATATCCTTAAGGGAACCTCGATAAGAATTTGCATTTATATTATAAAGGGTATTGCTGGAAATACTCAATACCTCAAACACATGTACTAAGAGAGAAAAGGAGTCAATTGTTCAGGTTGATAGCCTTTCATCAGACGTCAGCTCTGAAATTTATGTATACTGTATAAAGAACCTTACATCCCTTTCAGTAGATTAATGTCATAATGGTCTTGCCTCTATCTGTAATAAATAACATTAGCTGTGGACAATAATCTTTATTTAAAACAGCCGCCGTATGAAGCATTAACATGTGCCTTAACTGCTCACTGGATTGCAAAAGAGGCAAATATGACACTAGGAGCTATAGAGAGGTTTAATTGTTGTACCCACAAGGTAAGTCATCACCAGGGCCTTTCTCAACTGCCTTCTTCCAGTGGCCAAAGAGCTACTCTCTGAATGAACAGTATGGATTCTGATCATCCTGAGGCACAGCAGACACGATCCCCTCTGCAATAGCTGTTTAAAAATGTAGAGCTGCACCAGCTATTACGTGTGACCATTTATTGACCTCAGAAATGCCTTTGACTGCATTAACTGAGAAGGAATATTCTCCTTAAATTTGGCTGCCCACAGATATTACATTTGCTTCATGACATGATGTAAGCAATAATATTAATCCCTGGCTTTTCCTGTATTTCTTTCTCCACCTCTGAACTCGCAAAACAAAGTTGAAAGTCTACCTGAAGGAACTAAGAAGGATAGTAAAATTTTGTAAAGTTCTATAATCAGACTGCAATGTTCTTGAATACACCACACTTACTTTCATTGAGATCTTCATGTTTCATGCTGTAAGTAAATTCTGCAATGGACTTTGTTAAGGGTTTAGAACGCACTGAGGATTTACTGTGTAATTTGGAAAGACATTGCTTTTATATAATACCAAATGGAGTTTAACATGGCTAAGTAGTGAAATTCAAGCAGTTTCCCTACAGAAGTAGATCAATTACAAGAGAAACCCATAGAAAGGTTTGTGTATTACTGTATTAAGAAAGTGAAATTATAGCAGGTATGCCATTTTAATTTGCATGTGCAAGCTGGTGATGATTAATAAAAATAGTAATTTTTCTGGTCACAAATGGTACATTTTCATCATAGTCACCATCCCTTCACATCTTTATCCCACTAAAGATTAAAAGCAACATTTTCAGCAAATCTGTTGACAGAAGCTGAACAGCAGATCTGTCATGTGATCATGACTCTTTCTGGACCAGCACACCACCAGAAAATGTCAGATAATTGTTTCCCAAGCAATCACTAACTTCATTTCTTCTGAAGATCTTCTCTATAATTTCTTATAGTTGGTTCTACAACCATTCTTATTCCTAAGATTCAAAAGCAAGTTTGTCCTGGTAGACCCATGGTTTCCTTCCCACGGTGGCTCTTCTCGTTCTGTCTTATTAGTCTCTTCTCACCTTCAACTGCATTATTTCCGATGCCTTAACATTTCCCAGTTTCCTGTTTGACTAGCTAGTTCTCACTTTGGAATTACAATCTCTCTACACCTCCAGACCATTGCTGGATAATGTATTGCCACTTCTTCATTGTCACTCAGTCTAAATCCAGGAAATTTCTATCCAACAAAATTGTGGGTATTCTATTACTAGAAGGACTGTAGCATTTCAGACTGTGCTCACTAGCATGTTCTCAAGAATAATTGAGAAACCTGAAGCCAATGTTGTTCCAATGCACTTGCTGCCCGTTTTCTTCATGGTCACAAAGGTCATGGGGAGTGGAGTAATTTTCAAAATAACCTGTGCAAAAAACTGCAGTGTATTTTGAAGATGATATACACTACAGCCATCCTGTGTCAGTTGAAGAAGGAATAAACATTTATTGTGCCAATCCAAAAAGCTGCTATGTATTGGATTGTATTGAACTTCTTGAGAGTTATTAGTGCTGTATTGATCACTCTCCTAATATGAACCCTGTGGACAGTGATTCATGTCAGGTTATCTAGCCTTTGATCTGCCCATGTTTAAACTTCATGTTTAGCTGGACTAACAGCATAGTGAAAAGCAAGATATGGCATCCAGTAGACAGAGCTAATTAGTACAGATAGATAAACAGCAGCTTGATTCACTGCAGAATAGGAGGCAAGGGGTGACCTTATAGAGGTAGTTGTGGGAAGAACAACAGTGTCAAGGGGGGCTGTTTCAGATATCCTAATTGGTTTTTGCATGTAGTTCTGGTCCATGCAGAACATCCACCTGGTAAGCTGCACTTCTAAGTTTGCCTCTCATAACTTTCACTCCCAGTCTCAATGCATCATTTAGTAAGTATCAGGGCCTTTACTTGTGGACATAATGCTGCAAATCTAAGCCAATGCCTGCTGGAACAAAAAGCATATGTATTACCTGCTACTCATTGCGCAATAATCTTCAGTACTATGAACTAAACAAAATCTAATTCTATCCCAAAAGGATGCAACTCTTAAAATTCCAGGAGTATGTTAATGAAACAAATGTCACTAAAAGAAGAAAATCACAACAAAATGAAAGGATGTGTTCTTCAGATTTATAGATAGGTTTATATATGACTCCCATTAAATGTTATCTAAACATACTGTAAACAGAAAATAACTAGAGCAACAAAATCAAATTATATGTCTTTCTGTCATTTACTTTTTCAAGGTTCTGCAGGATAGCCAGTTTTTTTAGAAAGGCATTTTAGTAAACAAAACTCTAGAAAGTGGTGGCTGGAGAAATCGTGGACGCATTGGTAATTATTTTCCAATGTTCTATAGATTCAGGATCAGTTCCTGAGGACTGGAGGGTAGCTAATATTAACCCACTTTTTAAGAAAGGAGGGAGAGAGAAAACAGGGAATTATAAATCAATTAGCCTGACATCGGTGGTGGGGAAGATGCTGGAGACAATTATAAAGGATGAAATAGCGGCACATTTGGGTAGCAGTAACAGCATTGGTCTGAGTCAGCATGGATTTACGAAGGGGAAACCATGCTTGACTAATCTTCCGGAATTTTTGGGGGATGTAACTATGAAAATGGACAAGGGAGAGCCAGTGGATGTCGTGTACCTAGACTTTCAGAAAGCCTTTGATAAGGTCCCACATAGGAGATTAGTGGGCAAAATTAGAGCACATGGATCATAAATTGGTTGGCAGACAGGAAACAAAGAGTGGGGATTAACGTGGCCCTTTCAGAATGACAGGCGGAGACTAGTGGGGTACCGCGAGGCTGGGTGCTGGGACCGCAGCTATTTACAATATACATTAATGATTTAGAAAAGGAAGGGATTAAAAGTAACATTAGCAAATTTGCAGATGACAGAAAGCTGGGTGGCAGTGTGAAATGTGCAGAGGATGTTGAGATAATGCAGGATGACTTGGACAGGTTGGGTGAGTGGGCAGATGCATGACATGCAGTTTAATGTAGATAAATATGAGGTTATCCACTTTGGTGGCAAGAACAGGAAGGCAGATTACTATTTGAATGGTGTCAAGTTAGGAAAAGGGGAAGTACAACGAGATCTTGGTGTCCTTGTTCATCAGTCACTGAAAGTAAGCATGCAGGTACAGCAGGCAGTTAAGAAAGCCAATGGCATGTTGGCCTGCATAACAAGGGGAGTTGAATATAGGAGCAAAGAGGTCTTTCTGCAGTTGTACAGGGCCCTGGTGAGACCACACCTGGAGTATTGTGTACAGTTTTGGTCTCCAAATTTGAGGAAGGACATTCTTGCTATTGAAGGAGTGCAGCGGAGGTTCACGAGGTTAATTCCCGGGATGGCGGAACTGTCATATGTTGAAAGATTGGAGCCACTGGGCTTGTATACACTGGAATTTAGAAGGATAAGAGGGGATCTGATTGAAACATATAAGATTATTAAGGGATTGGACACGCTAGAGGCAGGAAACATGTTCCCGATGTTGGGGGAGTCCAGAACCAGAGGCCACAATTTGAGAATAAGGGGTAGGCCATTTAGAACGGAGTTGAGGAAAAACTTTTTCACCCAGAGAGTTGTGGATCTGTGGAATGCTCTGCCTCAGAAGGCAGTGGAGGCCAATTCTCTGGATGCTTTCAAGAAAGAGTTAGATAGAGCTCTTAATGATAGCGGAGTCAAGGGATATGGGGAGAAGGCAGGAACGGGGTACTGATTGTGGATGATCACCGTGAATGGCGGTGCTGGCTCAAAGGGCCAAATGGCCTACTCCTGCACCTATTGTCTGTTGTCCATTGTCTAAAATAATTAGCAGAAAGCCAAGTTGCATTTCTCTGCATACTTTGTAAGTAGGCAGACTGAGGCAGCTCTACACAAAGATAAGGTGCCTCAACACAGAGTCCTGAACTACAGTTATTAGGGGAATATAATTGCAGTCTGACAGAAACAACGGAGATTATAGGTCAGGACCACCAACACGTCTATCACTAGAATTCAATGAAGTATCTTCTCTAAAGAAAAATCAAGATTTGAAAGGGGGATTGGTTTTCTTAAACTGATTTATTATTGTACGACCAGCCAAGCCAACTATAGCTTTTCCAGAGCTGATATCAAAAACATTATTTATACTTAATTACTCTCGAAAACACTTTATTATTGAAAAGTTGGTATTTATATGGCATGCTGGGGTTCACCTAGAAGACACTGCACCATAATGTACACTAACCTTGTTCAGATTTGAAGTGAAGCTAAATCTGCTTTATTGCAGTGTTCTTTCTGAAAGAAAAAATGTCATAGATTCATTGGAAAGTTGCTAGAAAAGCTAACTAGGATGATTCCAGGTTTATTGGTTACATTGTAAAAGAGAAAAAAATAACCAAACTTATTGATACTGAGCTAATGCCCCAGGGGAAATGAATCAGATTACTAAATATTAAAAAACAATAAAGATACAGAAAATAAGCAGGATTGAAATAAGCAAACAATTTAACTTGAATGTGGGCACCTATTGGTGACAGCTAACATTGAACAAATAAAACCCAAATAAAAATAATGATTAGGAAGAGTTTTTGTCACCTGACAGGAGAGTTCAAACTCACTGGCCACTTTATTAGCTACCTCCTTTACCTAATAAAGTGGTTAATGAGTGTATGTTTGTGGTCATCTGCTGCTGTAGGCCATCCACTTCAAGATTTGACATGTTGTGCATTCAGAGATGCTCTTTTGCATCTCATTGTTGTAATGCGTGCTTATTTGAGTTGTTGCTTTCCTGTCTGCTTGAACTAGTTTGGCCACTCTCTGTAAACTCTACAGATTATTGTACATGACAATTTCAGGAAATCAGCAGTTTCTGAGATACTCAAACTACCCTGTCTAAATCCGACAATCATTCCATAGTTGAAGTCACTTCCCAATTCTGATGTTGGTCTGGACAATAACTGAACCTTTTGACCATGTCTGCATGCGTTTATGCATTGAGTTACTGTCACATGATTGGCAGATTAGATATTTGCACTAATGAGCAGGTATACCCAATAAAGTGACCACTGAGTATACAGAATATAAAGGAGAAACCCCTGAAGTGTTTATTCCCTAATTTACCGCATTGATTACTGTCAGAATTATTATAAATTGTTTAAGAATTTTGTGGGGAAATGTAATCACAAACATATTAAACGAAGAAAAATAACAAGAATATGTGCTGATGTAAATTTACTTAATTATGCATGTTTTCTGTGTAGAAATGTATTATCTTTAAAAAAAGATCTGCAATAAAGTAAGTTAAGAAATTTTAAGTTGATTTGATAACTAAGCAAATTGATGAAGGCAGGATGGTTGTCCGTGTGAACTTTAGTAAGGCATTTGATAAGATCCTGCATATAGGTGGGTCTGGAAAGTTAAGGCCTATGAGATTCAACATGAACTGGCTAATTGGATCCTAAATTGGTCTGTAGAGAGGAAGTCGAGGGAAGTGATGGAAGGATGTTTCTCTGAAAGGATGTCTGTGACTGGTGGTGTACTACAAAAATCAATGCTGGGACCACTGCAGTTCACAATATATATTAACAACTTGAATGCAAATATAGAAGATAAGTAAATATGCAGATAATATGGAATTTAGTGATTTGTCTAAGGTAGGGTTTCTCAACTAGGATTCTGTGTGTGGTCACTAGGGGTTCCGCGAGAATTTGTGATTTAAAAAATAAGCATTGTTTATCGAATTTTGTGCAATGCACAATGCTAGCACTTGATAGATAGATAGATAGACATACTTTATTGATCCCGAGGGAAACTGAGTTTCGTTACAGTTGCACCAACCAAGAATAGAGTATAAATATAGCAATATAAAACCATAAATAATTAAATAATAATATGTAAATTATGCCGGATGAAAATAAGTCCCGGACCAGCCTATTGGCTCAGGGTGTCTGACCCTCCAAGGGAGGAGTTGTAAAGTTTGAAGGTCACAGGCAGGAATGACTTCCTATGACGCTCAGTGTTGCATCTCGGTGGAATGAGTCTCTGGCTGAATGTACTCCTGTGCCCAACCAGTGCATTATGTAGTGGATGGGAGACATTGTCCAAGATGGCATACAACTTGGACAGCATCCTCTTTTCAGACACCACCGTCAGAGAGTCCATTTCCATCCCCACAACATCATTGGCCTTACGAATGAGTTTGTTGATTCTGTTGGTGTCTGCTACCCTCAGCCTGCTACCCCAGCACACAACAGCAAACATGATAGCACTGGGCACCACAGATTCATAGAACATCCTCAGCATCGTCCGATAGATGTTAAAAGACCTCAGTCTCCTCAGGAAATACAGATGGCTCTGACCCTTCTTGTGGATGGCCTCAGTGTTCTTTGACCAGTCCAGTTTATTGTCAATTCGTAT
Source organism: Mobula hypostoma (assembly GCF_963921235.1). NCBI lineage: Eukaryota > Metazoa > Chordata > Chondrichthyes > Myliobatiformes > Myliobatidae > Mobula > Mobula hypostoma. The sequence goes on from NC_086106.1 coordinate 90,252,831, forward strand.
CCCCAGGTATTTGTAATCCTCCACCATGTCCACACTGACCCTCTGGATGGAAACTGGGACCACTGGTGCCTTAGCTCTCCGCAGGTCCACCACCAGCTCCTTAGTCTTTTTCACATTAAGCTGCAGATAATTCTGCTCACACCATGTGACAAAGTTTCCCACCGCAGCCCTGTAGTGGTGGACAGTGATCGAGCAGCACCATTAGCAATCTCACCAAGTATGGCAGTGCACATTAGGACTGTGTTTATGTGGTTGAGTCCATACTTAGTTTTTGATGCGAGATAGGGGAGGCAGTTGATAATTGGTGAGCGTTGTATTGCATGGAGGGAAGGATGCTCGGCTGGTAATTGGAGAGTGCTGTATTGCACCAAGGGGAGAATGGTAGGCTGATGAGGAAGCATTGAATGGACATTTTCCAAGCATTGAATGGATTTGCCCAGCTTGGGCTGTGACATCAGCCTCTCCCTCCCAAATTATCTCCCCCATCTTCTCCTTATGCACTGCCGACTGATGTATGGGAGTGAACAAATTCTACCAGTGTAGTAGAAAACAGGAGAGAAATTTTCATTCTAAAGACAGTCCAATGTGGTGATTTTTGAAGAGGAGGATTCTAGGTCTAGGCCTACAGATAATTTCGATAAGGTTGATGATGAAGAACTACAATCTTCTGTGTTGTTTCACTGCACTAGTACAACAATGGACACAGAAAATTCCATCTTTGCGATGAAAGCTACTTATCAATGTGTTTTACAGGGACTGGTAATCCAAATTGTCCTATTCCATTGTGCCTAGTCTGTGGCAAATAACTTACAAATGATGATGTCATCTAGTAAGAAAATGTACTTTTCCAAAGTCTTGTATAAAATTGTGTCAGGCTATATTTTTATTCATATTGCTCTGGGTTATGGTTTTTAGTAACTTTACTATTCAACATTGTCAATAAATTTTCATGTTGTAAATAGCATTGATATAAATCAATTTACAACCTTTAAATGAAATCTACCGAGCCTACCTTTAGAAAAATTAAATCCCATTTAGGCTTAAGCCAGTTATTTAGCAGGAATTTATTATGTTTGCCTTGTGATTTTTTAAAATTTATGAAAGGGAAAGAAAGAGATTAATTTCAAGTGTGCAGTACTGGTTGCCACACTCTTAGAAGGATGTTTTTGCTCTGAGGAGAGTATAGAGGGATTTACCAGAATGTTACTTGGCTTGAAGGACTTTATTATGGAGAGAAATTGAATATGATGCGCTTGTTTTCCCTGGAGCAAAAAGAGTTGAGGGTGACTTGACAGAAGTATATAAGGTTATGAAAGGCTTGTGTGGAGTAGATAGTTAACATATGTTTCCTGTAGAAGGGATATCAAAAATAATGGGACATAGGTTTAAGGATTTAAAATGGATCTGAGGTGTTAGCTTTTTTTTACATAGAGTGTAATTGATATCTGGAATGCATTGCCATGGGATTTGGTGGAATAAGACATCATTACTACATCTAATAGCACTTACACACACTTAAACAGGCAGTGCATAGAGCGATATAGTCCTGATGTGGTCAAATAATGTTAGTCTTGTTGGGCAAAAGGTCAGTAATGGATATGTTGGGCTGAAGGGCCTGTTTCTATGCTGAACAACTCTATGTCTCCATGATTCGATTAACAGCACTGACTGTTATCTTTTAGACATGTAATGAACGAATTTATGAGCTTCAGATTCTCTAACCTACGCTCTGGAGCACTGTTTATTCATGGAAAATGTGATTTAGTTTTTCCTAGAGCAGTGAGCTATTGAGTATTTAACTCCCCAAAGAGCTAGGGAGTCTTCTGGAATTACATGAATATAGCAGCTATTAATTCAAGCAAAAACAAGTCTTCAGTTGCAATTGCAAACAATAAACTGAAGTTAAAAGCTCACAGACCAAGAGATATAGTTTTCAAAATGGTGACAATGAGATGATTGCATATGCATCAGCCAAACATTAGACAATGGGGATGTGTTAATTGGCCTGCATCACATCAGGTAAAATGGACTAAGTTATTTGCACCATTCTGACATGAGTTCAAACTGCCAGACCAGACTGATGTGGCCACTTAGCATATCAAACATGATCACAGGTATAAGCAGTCAATTGTATGTGTGTACTCAGAGAAAGTCCTGAAAACCTGAAAACTAACTTGCTTTTCTTCCTTTCACGGTTTGAATTGCTTCTCTTCCCGCTGTTGCTTCTCGACCTGCTGTTTTTCTAGCATTTTCTGCTTGTGTCTCAGATTTCCTACATCTGCATTCTTTTGATTTTCATAAACACATTAGGTTATGGTTTTTCAAAATATGTCTGTTTAGTTCACAGGGTATCTTTGAGCAGTTGATTTAATTTTCTATCCCACTCACATTCTAGTAACTCTCTTTTGGCTGCTACACTGTTACATTGAATTTCAAATTAAGCTTGAGGATCAGCATTTTATCTTTTGACTGATTAAATTACAGCCTTCAGGACTTAATATTGAATTCAACAATTTCAGATAACTGGCCTTTCTACTTAGTATGAGAACTGTTGAGTTTTAATTAAAGATTATTACATTGTAACATTAATTTCATTCCTCTCTCTATTGATATTGCTTGACCTGCTGATACCTCTGGCATTCTCTATTTTTACTTCAAACTTCCAGCATCTCCAGTGTTCTGCTTCTCCAGTTTGTCATTCAGTTTTCCTTTTTTCCCTCTTTTCATTCATATCCTTCTCTCTACATCTTCTCTAGACAAACTATATGTACTTTCTGCCATTCAGTTTCTCCTGGCTCCACTAAAATTTATTTTGTTCTCTGCATTCCACCCCTCCCCCAGACCACTTTTCCCTACAATTCATTTTTTTTCCAGTTCTGATGCAAGGCTACCAACCTGCAAAATTGATTCTGTTTCTGTTTCCTCAGAATTCTCTGCCCTACGAGTATTTTTGGATTTTTGTATAATCATTATACATATCAAATCTGAAAAATTAAGTGGCCTAATATACTGAACTTTCAGTGAAAAATTTTGCATTGCATTCCAAAAGGCAATGGTTACCCAGCCCTTGGAGTAAGACAGACTGAATGCCAACAGCAAATGAAGTAGTTTCCTTGGGCATTATTCTAAACGAGAAGAGAAAGCAGATGATATTAAAGTAAAAGGCCAGTCATTTATCTCCAATTATTCCTTCGCAGAATTTATTGTTCACAAAAGAATTATTTCCTGCTTCTAACTGATTATTAGTAAGATAGTATGTTAAGCATTGTGCAGTACTCTAGTTCTGAACCTTATCTATTGTATGAAAAGATGTTTGCATTTTTGCAGTAGCGGTGATGGCTTAGAAGATAACAATTTCCATCTATGTAGCTCTTGTTGCAAATATAATATTCTTGGACTTTCATAAAATTGTTATCTGCCCAAAAATTGATGCTAAGTCACAAAAGCTTGATCAAAAAGCTATGTTTTAAAGACGCAACTCAAGGAAGAAAGATAGATAGAACTCAAAGAGGATTAGGAAGGGAGTTCTGAACGTTTGAACCTTGACAACTGAAAGCACTTCTGATATGATAAAAAATTAAAGAGGAGAAAGTGGCTGAATTGCAGGAAAGTAGATACAGTATCTCTGAGCATTATAGGCTGGAGGTGATTTAAAAGATTAGTGAGGGGCAGGAGAACGATGGAATTTTATTTAAAAAATGGAAAGTTTAAAAAAGATGTGGGAAGGAAATGAAAAAGACACTTAAACCTCAGGTCCTTACAGATTTAATGGTAGGCCCTAATATTCATGGTATTGTGTTGGTTTCCTGGATGCATCCAAACATATCAATGGTCTGATTAATCAGTCAGAAGGGCAGTTAATGAGAAAATTAAAGTATAAATTGGCAGCAGGTAGTTGGTAATGGTGCAGTAGTGGGAGTGGGTAGTTGGCCAAGTAGTCATCTCTTATTGGGGAGAAAGTTTATTGATGTGGGTGGATACAGTACATCATGCTCTTCTGGTCCACAAGTTGTACTGGAGTTATCCTTCCCTTCACAAAACCCAACCAACAAGCATTAGAGTTAAAAGTTTATTTAAAGTAGAGGCACAGTTTCCTTCAATATTTCAGATACTTTAATGACTAGCCTCCCTCTTGCTTAGTTCCCAACCTAGTTCCTTGAAACTGTACATTGCTGGATTGCAGATGAGCAGAAGTTGTTATTTTTAATTTTAAAATTTAACTTGCCTGTGGTTAATGTGATTTGAAATTCCTCCATTGCTGCTGTTATCAAAGAGTTTCCTGCAATTTGTAGGTCAGCATGAGGACAAGTCAATCAGAGTAAAACTTGAATTGCTTTCATTTCAAAAGTACCAGATGAGAGTAATATCCTAATAAGGCAGCTGTACATTGGACAAAAAAATTGTCAAACTAAGAAATCAATAGCTTCACAGTCATTAGTGATCCTTTTTTGATACTATGGTGTAATGTTCTAATGGGTTTGGATCAGGTTACCAATTTTATTTTAATCACCTATCAGTTCTGGGAGAGGATAAGCACTGTTTAAATAAATTGCATTTCTGCTAAAATCCTTGAATTTATATTTATGAAGGTTAGTAGCTTCCACAAGCTTACTTGATTAATTTAAACTTCCACTATCAGTGGTAAACATTGAGAACACTGGGACCACTTTAACCCATCAAACACATAAATTGATAAATTATTCAATTTATCTGATCTTCATTCTTACAGCTCTGGATTTTTTCCATTCCCCACATCTTGTCATTCTACCATTCTTTTAACTCTCTGAGCATTCAGCTGGAATCCTTTGCTTAAATCTCAATCCTTCTCTCCTCAATTCTCTCCTTTCTAAAAATTAAATCTTGAAAATCTACTTGCTTAATATTTTGGTTCCCTTTCTTAACATCTTCTCTGACTCTGTGTCATTCTTTCTCAGATTAGACCATTTGATGTACCCTAAATCATTTAACAATGTTAAAGGTGCTAAATAAAGGCAAATTGTTAATGTTTCTCTTAAACAGTAATGTAATGTAACCTTGCTATCATTGTAATGTGAGCTAATCTCCTATTGTATTGCTTGTAGATGAAGTTACAATTTGTTTTCATGTCCCCTTATCTGCTTATTTGGTTGCCTTTAGTTATTTGTCTTCTAGTCTGTTTCTATTCCTTTTGGATTTTCTTTGACTTTAGGTCTGACTGTTTACATAATTATCTGTTTCTTCTTTTTCATACAGTTATGCAAAATTAAAATGGAAAATGAGTGCATCAGAGTGTGATTTTTTAAATGATTATTGATGCTCACCCATTTACAATCCCACTGTGTCTAATTTCATTGGATGATAAATTTTGGTAGCCTGTTCCTAACTTGAGTAGGAAAAGTAAAACCACCCATAACATATGAGTGAAAATTATGTTTCTTTTAAAAATTACAATTCACCCTGTTCAAATCCACCTAATTACGAGTAGAAAAGCAATAGAATCAGAGTCATACATTTCATTTTATATATGTTTTAATGATAACTCTGCCCTGTTCCTAATTAGTTGTTTTTCAAGTTCCCTTTCAGAAATAATTCTCTCAAGAGTTCAGAGGTACAGGAACACCATGAACATGAAGATTCATGTACCAGATAAGCAAAATATTAACCAGAATTGATTGAATTATTAGAAAATGCAGAAGGTGCAATCACTTTTATGTAATACCTGAGAACCAACATTAATGGTGGCGCATAGCACGAAGAGCCAATCAGCTTTGCGAATCTGAGGAGAAAAAGAAGTGGAATTAAAAGTTTGGGAGCATGGAAAGTGATATGGCCCTGGTTCTGTACAGTCACCACATGCTCAATAAGTGTAATTCTGTTGAAAAAAAAGAAAGTTATGTTTGAATATACTGATCACACTGGAACAAATTGTGGCAAGTTTTCTTTATGGTGCTTGCTTTACAATGTAGAATGAAAAGCTTATAATAAGGCTATACATATTGTACTCTGCTTGTGCTCCCATGCACTGAACTCTCTGAAAATCCTCTGGTGTCACTTAACAAAAGTTCTCAACAGCCGTAATCTCCTAAAATTTAAAGTTACTAGAATGTATCTGATGATGTTGTACATGGGAAATTACAGTCAGTTTAGACAAGTAAGATAATGAGTGAATGCTAGACAGCAGTACATTGTTTTCTCAACAGTTATTTGGAATTTGAAATATGAATTAGATATTTATATTAGAAATCTGGAAGATTTTTGTGGACAAGTTGTTATTGTGAATTTAGCCATTGTCAGTTTAGAAAGGAATACGGAAGCTTTTGGAAATGTCATTAGGTCTACATTGTTGATGGGAGATATTGATGAGGAGACAGATGGAAGTATCTTACCATATATCTATTGAGTTTATTGATGAAAAGCAAAACAGTATGTTTTATTTATTTGGTATCTTAATAAAATAATTAGAGAGTAGAAAAATTGACATTGTATGTTATGTCAATTAAAATGGAATTTGGAAAAGTTCATTCATGTTGAAAGAAAAAGAGTTGATATTTCAAGTCAAAAATCCTGTATTAGTTCTGAAAAAATGTTTTTGACCTGAAATATTAACTTCTTGTATTTTGCAAGATGCTGTCTGGTCTACAGAGTATTTTCACTGTTTTCTGTTTATATTTCAGGTTTACAACACATGCAGTTCTTTAATTTTCACAATAGAGAATGACCTTGATATCGATAGTGAGAAGGAATTTGTCTCTACAGAAATGGGGAGGTTATTGCACCTCTGAGTATTGTTAGTTTCAGATGTATCTGCAACAGATAGATGGTAGATACTTCCATCAGTTTATTCTTTTCCTAAATGTCATAAAAAAAGACCGATAGGCGTGTCACTTGTTGATGGTGCCATTGAGCCACGTTTGGTGACTCTGATGCCTCTCAGTTGGAACACATTTTTCTTCTCAAAAATATTCAACATGCAAGGAATATTGATTCATCAGTTGAAGAAGGGGAGAACGTTAAAAATAAATGTGATGTTTCTTTGCTAATCTTTGACTTGGTACCATGAGACTCCATGGGTTTGACAGGAATATTGGAAACTTCTGTGTCTATTCCTTTGCATGTGAAACCCCTTTTTTCTGGGTGCCTCTGGAAATGCAGTTTGTTTGCCCCTCACTAACAGCCACTGGACTCCGTGGCACCATTCTCAGGCTCCCTACATCTAGGGCGTATATGACTTTGGTCCCACCAAACCCATGAGTTTTGGATGTCTCGCCCACCCAAATCTCAGTTTGCGTGAACGCTGTGTGATTTTTTTGCCACTGCCCCTGCAACCGCCGTCAGTAAGAAATAACAGACCATACACTGCATACAATTATAAATAAAGTATATTTAAGAATGCTAACTTGACCAAACAGTTATATAAAGAAAAGGGAAAAAAAACCAAAAGGGTCCATCATAACTAAACAGTCAAATGTGCACAGTTTGACTGTTGGAGCTCATCTAACTCACGCACTGGACCCTCAGTCTGCGTGAATGCACACACCACCTTCCAAATGTCGCTTGAAATCCATTTCAAATAAATGGACTTTCCCATGGGAGTATTGGTCCTTCCTCCTTGAAGCCATTCATCTTCATAAAGCACCTTGTACAACAGGGACAACACCCTCAGCCATCTTCCCTCCTGTTTTCTCCGAGATCCTGCCAAGAAGACCTTGACCCACACCAGTATCCATCACAAAACTCTCTCCGCTGAGTGTTCTCTCCAACCTTCTTCCAGTTCCACCATCCTGACTGGCTGACACCCCATTCCTAAATTGAACAACAAAGCCCCTTATCTCAGCTCAAACCCAATCAGGCTGAAAGCTGAACAGACTACTCTTACAGCACTGCTAAGATGAAATACCTACAGCATAGCAGTATAAATCTTAACCAGGGCATTACACATGCAAACTGTATTGTCAACACCCCTGGTGCTGCATGATGGCAGAGGAGACTTTGCAGGATCATCTGAGTTTGTCAAGCCTTAATCTGAGATTTTGTGGACCTCGTATTTTCTAATTTTGTATCTTGTCAGAGTGGTTTAGCGCAACTTAGAATTTTTATAGGTCATTTTGGAGGATAACTACCTGCCAACCCAAGTGCTGTGCATCTGAAGTTACTGTATGTATAGATCCAGGCAGTTAAAAATGACAAACATATTCCCTGTGTACCTGACAGTCCTTGAAATGGTCACCACCTGATGCTAATTCCATATTTACTTAACAAATTGAATTTGAATTCCTCAATGACCATGAGCCTGGAACTATTTCTTTCAAACTTTAGTTCTTTAGAAATACTGCACCATTAAATTACTAAGATGCTCCTGTGCTGAATGTCCAATTTGAATTATGGTTTAATCTGATCTCTTAATTTTTGCTTCATGTTTTATAACTAACTTGGTGTTTTGGCTAAATTTCAAGCTTTTGGCAATAATTAATTGACCAAATCAAAGCAGGGTGTTTATCTAAATTCAAGAATAATAATAGGTAATTTTAACAAATTTGATATCCTTCACTAAACATTTTAACAATCTGTACTTCCTGTAACTGATTTGATCAAAACATTTTGCAATTGTTCTCCAGAAGTTTTTAATACAATTTTTTAATGGAAATTATTTATGTAAATATATACCTACGCAATTTGCTTACCAATTCTTCATAAATGGTCACACAACTTTCTAGAAAGATTTTGTCTAAAAATGTTAAAGTACTTTTATCAGTTATTGAAATTTCTAATATTCTAAATGTTGGTGCAGATGAAAACAAATAGAAAAAATCAATTATTTCATAATAGCATGGTTAAATTCAATAGTATTGATTTATTCTACACCATATCTTCAACTCTCGTTCCTGCAATTAAATTGACATTTAACCATATAACAATTACAGCATGGAAACAGGCCATCTCAGCCCTTCTAGTCCATGCCGAACTCTTACTCTCACCTAGTCCCACCAACCTGCACACAGCCCATAACCCTCCATTCCTTTCCTGTCCACATAGCTGTCTAGTTTAACTTTAAACGACAACATTGAACCTGCCTCAACCACTTCTGCTGGAAGCTCGTCCCACACAGCCACCACTCTCTGAGTAAAGAAGTTCCCCCTCATGTTACCCCTAAACTTTTGCCCTTTAACTCTCAACTTTTGTCCTCTTGTTTGAATCTCTCCCACTCTCAATGGAAAAAAGCCTATCCACGTCAACTCTATCTATCCCTCTCATAATTTTAATTACCTCTGTCAAGTCCCCCCTCAACCTTCTATGTTCCAAAGAATAAAGACTCAACTTGTTCAACCTTTCTCTGTAACTTAGGAGATGAAACCCTGGTAACGTTCTAGTAAACCTTCTCTGTACTCTCTCTATTTTGTTGACATCTTTCCTATAGTTCGGTGACCAAAACTGTGCACAATACTCCAAATTTGGCCTCACCAATGCCTTGTACAATTTCAACATTATATCCCAACTCCTATACTCAATACTCCAATTTATAAAGGCCAGCATTCTAAAAGCTTTCTTCACCACCTTATCCACATGAGATTTCACCTTCAGGGAACTATGCACCATTATCCCTAGATTCCTCTGTTCTACTGCATTCTTTAATGCCCTACCATTTACCATGTATGTCCTATTTTGATTAGTCCTACCAAGGTGTAGCACCTCACATCTATCAGCATTAAACTCCATCTGCCATCTTTCAGCTCACTCTTCTAAATGGTCTGAATCTCTCTGCAAGCTTCGAAAACCTACTTCATTATCCACAAACAGGAATTCTGCAGATGCTGGAGATTCAAGCAACACACATCAAAGTTGCTGGTGAACGCAGCAGGCCAGGCAGCATCTCTAGGAAGAGGTGCAGTCGACGTTTCAGGCCGAGACCCTTCGTCAGGACTAACTGAAGGAAGAGTGAGTAAGGGATTTGAAAGTTGGAGGGGGAGGGGGAGATCCAAAATGATAGGAGAAGACAGGAGGGGGAGGGATAGCGCCAAGAGCTGGACAGGTGATAGGCAAAAGGGGATACGAGAGGATCATGGGACAGGAGGTCCGGGAAGAAAGACAAGGGGAGGGGAGTGTGACCCAGAGGATGGGCAAGAGGTATATTCAGAGGGACAGAGGGAGAAAAAGGAGAGTGAGAGAAAGAATGTGTGCATAAAAGTAAGTAACAGATGGGGTATGAGGGGGAGGTGGGGCCTTAGCGGAAGTTAGAGAAGTCGATGTTCATACCATCAGGTTGGAGGCTACCCAGACGGAATATAAGGTGTTGTTCCTCCAACCTGAGTGTGGCTTCATCTTTACAGTAGAGGAGGCCGTGGATAGACATGTCAGAATGGGAATGGGATGTGGAATTAAAATGTGTGGCCACTGGGAGATCCTGCTTTCTCTGGCGGACAGAGCGTAGATGTTCAGCAAAGCGGTCTCCCAGTCTGCGTCGGGTCTCGCCAATATATAAAAGGCCACATCGGGAGCACCGGATGCAGTATATCACCCCAGTCGACTCACAGGTGAAGTGTTGCCTCACCTGGAAGGACTGTTTGGGGCCCTGAATGGTGGTAAGGGAGGAAGTGTAAGGGCATGTGTAGCACTTGTTCCGCTTACACGGGTAAGTGCCAGGAGGGAGATCAGTGGGGAGGGATGGGGGGGGGGGACGAATGGACAAGGGAGTTGTGTAGGGAGCGATCCCTGCGGAATGCAGGGGGGGGGGAGGGAAAGATATGCTTAGTGGTGGGATCCCGTTGGAGGTGGCGGAAGTTACGGAGAATAATATGTTGGACCCGGAGGCTGGTCCAGAACTCCACCTATCTTTTAGTATCATCTGCATACTTACTCATCCAATTTACCATCCCATCATCCAGATCATTAATGTATATGACAAATAACATTGGACCCAGTACAGATCCCTGAGGGACACAACTAGACACCATCCTCTAATCTGACACACAGTTATCCACCACCACTCTCTGGCATTTCCCATCCAGCCACTGCTGAATCCATTTTACTACTTCAATATTAATACCTAACGATTGAAGCTTCCTAACCAACCTTCCGTGTGGAACCTTGTCAAAGGTCTTACCAAAGTCCATATAGACAATATCCACTGCTTTACCCTTGTCAACATTCCTAGTAACCGCTTCAAAAAATTCAGTAAGATTAGTCAAACATGACCTTCCATGCACAAATCCATGTTGACTGTTCCTAATCAGACCCTGTCTATCCAGATAATTATATATACCATCTCTAAGAATACTTTCCATCAATTTACCCACCACTGACGTCAAACTCACAGGCCGATAATTGCTAGGTTTACTCTTAGAACCCTTTTTAAACAATGGAACAACATGAGCAATACTTCAATCCCCCGGCACCATCCCCGTTTCTAATGAAATTTGCTATTTCCACACTAACTTCCCTCAATGTCCTGGGGAATATCCTGTCAGGACCCAGAGACTTATCCACTTCTATATTCCTTAAAAGCTCCAGTACTTCTTCTTTAATCATCATAGTTTCCATAACTTCCCTACCTGTTTCCCTTATCTTACATAATTCAATATCCTTCTCCTTAGTGAATACCAAAGAAAAGAAATTGTTAAGAATCTCCCCCATCTCTTTTGGCTCCACACATAGCCGTCCACTCTGATTCTCTAAGGGACCAATTTTATCCCTTACTATCCTTTTGCTATTTATATAACGGTAGAAACCCTTTGGATTTATTTTCACCTTACTTGCCAAAGCAACCCCATATCTTCTTTTAGCTTTTCTAATTTCTTTCTTAAGATTCTTTTTACATTCTTTATATTCCTCGAGCACCTCATTTACTCCATGCTATCTATATTTATTGTAGATCTCTCTTTTTTTTTCCGAACCAAGTTTCCAATATCCCTTGAAAACCATGGCTCTCTCAAACTTTTAACAATTTACTTTATTTTTAGAATCAGAATTAGAATCAGGTTTATTATCACCAACATGTGACATGAAATTTGTTAACTTAGCAGCAGCAGTACAATGCAATACATAAATAAACAAGTAAATCAATTACGTATATTGAATAGATCTAAAAAGATGTGCAAAAACAAAAACACTGTATATTAAAAAAAGTGAGGTAGCATCCAAAGCTTCAATGTCCATTTAGGAATCAGATGGCAGAGGGAAAGAAACTGTTCCTGAATTGCTGAGTGTGTGCCTTCAGGCTTCTGTATCTCCTACCTGATGGTAACAGTGAGAAAAGGGCATGCCCTGGGTGCTGGAGGTCCTTAATAATGGACGCTGTCTTTCTGAGACACCGCTCCTTGAAGATATCCTGGGTACTTTGTAGGCTAGTGCCCAAGATGGAGCTGACTAGATTTACAACCTTCTGCAGTTTCTTTTGGTCCTGTGCAGTAGGTCCTTCATACCAGACAGTGATGCAACCGGTCAGAATGCTCTCCACGGTACAACTATAGAAGTTTTTGAGTGTATTTGTTGACATGCCAAATCTCTTCAAACTCCTAATAAAGTATAATCGCTGTCTTGCCTTCTTTACAACTACATCGATATGTTGGGACCAGGTTAGATCCTCAGAGATCTTGACACCCAGGAACTTGAAGCTGCTCACTCTCTCCACTTCTGATCCCTCTATGAGGATTTGTATGTCTTTCTTTGTCTTACCCTTCCTGAAGTCCACAATCAGCTCTTTCGTCTTACTGACCTTGAGCGCCAGGTTGTTGCTGCGGCACCATTCCACTAGTCGGTGTACCTCACTCCTGTACGCCCTCTCGTCATCACCTGAGATTCTACTGAGAATGGTTGTATCGTCAGCAAATTTGTAGATGGTTTCGAGCTATGCCTAGTATATAGTCATGTGTATGCAGAGAATAGAGCAGTGGGCTAAGCACACACCCTTGAGGTGCGCCAGTGTTGATCATCAGCAAGGAGGATATGTTATCATCAATCCGCATAGACTGTGGTCTTCTGGTTTGGAAGTCGAGGATCCAATTGCAGAGGGAGGTACAGAGGCCCAGGTTCTGTGACTTCTCAATCAGGATTGTGGGAATGATGGTACTAAATGCTGAGTTATAGTCGATGAACAGCATCCTGACGTAGGTGTTTGTATTGTCTAGGTGGTCTAAAGCCACGTGGAGAACTATTGAGATTGCGTCTGCCATTGACCTATTGTGGCGATAGGCAAAATGCAATGGATCCAGGTCCTTGCTGAGGCAGGAGTTCAGTCTAGTCATAACAAACCTCTCAAAGCATTTTATCATTGTCAATGTGAGTGCTATTGGGTGATAGTCGTTAAGGCAGCCCACATTATTCTTCTTAGGCACTGGTATAATTGTTGTCTTTTTGAAGCAAGTGGGAATTTCTGCTCGTAGCAGTGAGAGGTTGAAAATGTCCTTGATTACTCCCACTAGTTGGTTGGCACAGGTTTTCAGAGCCTTACCAGGTACTCATCAGGACCTTCTGTCTTGCTAGGGTACACTCTCTTTAAAGACAGTCTAACATCGGCCTCTGAGACAGGGATCACAGGGTCATCAGCTGCAGCAGGGATCTTCACAGCTGTAGTTGTGTTCTCCCTTTCAAAGCGTGCATAGAAGGTGTTGAATCCATCTGGTAGTGAAGCATTGCTGCCATTCATGCTATTGGGTTTCACTTTGTAGGAAGTAATGTCTTGCAGGCTCTGCCAGAGTTGCCGTGCATCTGATATCGCCTCCAACCTCATTCGAAATTGTTTCTTCCCCCTTGAAATAGCTCTGTGCATATCATACCTGGTTTTCTGGTACAGGCCTGGGTTGTCAGACTTGAATGCCACAGATCTAGCCATCAGCAGACGCCATACCTCCTGATTCATCCACGGCTTTTGGTTTGGGAATGTACAGTAAGTTTTTGCGGGCACGCACTCATCCACACATGAGATTGGTAACAACTGCAGCAAACTCATCCAGATCCAAAGATTTTAAACAGATTTATGTTGATTAAATTGTCATGATGTGTGGCAACTTCTGTAGATGATATAAATGCAGCCTAAATATATGTGGGAACTCAGTCCTGTTACGTAACTTATATACTTATATTTGTTGCAACAGAGCTCCATTCCAAAGTATATGGTATGCTTGTGGTATATTAACTTCTCTGGTACTTAAGTTCAGAAATGTTCATTTATCATAACATTGAGCAAAATATCCTGAAAGATGTGTTTATTAAATTTATGCATGTCAGATTATTTCATTATTACCTGAATTCTGTTAGCAGTGATGTTAAATAAGTACCTTTGACAACCTGAATGGCAAGGAGACATATATTCAATTCAATCAATACCAAACACCAGGTTGAAAGTTGTGACCAGACACTAACAGCTCATCCTGCAGGAGGAAACAAGGCTTGAGTTAGCAGATCTGAAACATAAATATGAATTGTGTAGAATTATATAGAAGTTAAATGTGGGGAATAGGTTGTTTGGGCTAACTAGTTTGTTTTTATACTCCATGTGTGCCATGGCATGTATTCCATGTCATCATGAATCCATTGCCATTTATTTCCCTTTCTTTCAGCCATTCATCTAATCTTTTCTTAAATGTTGACTGGGATTTTGTTTAAAGTTTCTAAGATGATGAGAGACATTGATCGTGTGGATAGTCAAAGGCTTTTTCCCAGGGCTGAAATGGGTAGCATGAGAGGGCACAGTTTTTAGGTGCTTGGAAGTAGGTACAGAGGAGATGTCGGGGTAAGTTTTTTTACACAGAGAGTGGTGAGTGCGTGGAATGGGCTGCCGGCGACAGTGATGGAAGCGGATACAATAGGGTCTTTTAAGAGACTCCTGGACAGGTATATGGAGCTCAGAAAAATAGAGGGCTATGGGTAACCCCATGTAATTTCTCAGGTAAGGACATGTTTGGCACAGCTTTGTGGGCCAAAGGGCCTATATTGTGCTGTAGGTTTTCTATGTGAAATCAATAACTGTAATTCATTCCAAAGCTTTATTACTCAGAATGTAAAAGAAGTACTTAATGGGTCTCTGCACTCCAAAGAAGATCATCTCAGATTCTCAGCATTATTGCGGTATGATAGTGAAGCCATTAGTGAAACAACATTTATCTAAAAGTCTAATCTTTATGGACAATGCATTTAGCATAATTATGAAATTGGGGAAAATTTACATTTAAACTATATTAGCTTATTTCTATCCTGCTAGTTGCACAAACATTTTACACATCTGGATTTTGATGGCAGCTGTCTACAGAGATTGCAGCTGTTGTGTTTTTGCTACTTGGAATCATGAGAGACAGTTTTCAGCCTTGAAGAACTCTCCATGGCAGCCTCAGTCTGGAAGCATTAAGTCCTGCCATGAAGACAAGGTAAAATTGCAGGGAAGGAAGCATGTGCTTTTCAGTGTACGTGGCCATATCATGGTGTTTTACCTCTATGTGACTCTGTGCAGATTAACTCCTGTGTTGTCAGTGACTCCAAGGTACTGTAAGGCTTATCACTCTACAAAAGTTAGCAGAGCAGCAATGAACACAGTGAGACTCCGTGATGATGTGTGAAATATGCAGAGAATTTTAAACTCAAGGAAGCAGATGTGCCCAGCTGTATATCCACATCCCAGAGGACACCCTTCAATTTGTGTCTTGGTGCTGCAGAATTTGCTCCTAGTTTTACTGGGAATTGGAAAAAAAAAGTAGGAAACACCTTGTCGCTCCAATTTCTGTCAGTAAGCAATGATAAATATTGTGCATGTTGATAACCTCACAAGATGAGGAAATATACTGGAGACTACATTAGTCATGCAAAAGTGAATCTCACAAGGAAGTAAGCTGTTCAGATTGAAATGAGTGTGATTTCCATGGTCATATTTCTGTTAAGACTTGCATAAATTGGCTTTCATGCCTCAGTTGTGCATAAAAACAGATCCAAATAGTTCCAAGTGTGTGAATTTCTTGCTAGAGTTATGGTTGAAAACAAAAAAAAATCAACCTCCATGTAAAATCAAGGCCAGTGATAATTTTACTTTTGTTTAAAAATTATATACTGAATTAGATAAAGAATACACTAATGCCAAAAAACTGTGATAAATAAAATTGATTTGAAGGCATTTATCTGATATGGGTGTGAACTGAGAGTTTGAGATATCACAATTATGTGCCAGATACAATGAAAATTATGTGAGTATTGTGCTTGCTATTTGGATATAGTGATTATGCCATTTGGGCTATATAAATACTGTATGATACTTTTTGGAAAGTATCTGGGTGCTGTGTGCTATTTATTGCTGTCTCAATGAATTTATTCCTTTGCTGGTAGTGTAATGCACTGGTGATGTCCTTTGAAAGTTGTCTCTGTCATGTGGCAGACAATGTTTTGTGATACAGCTTGAAAGATGTTTTGAAAAGTATAAATTCTATATGATACACCTACAGAGACAGTATAGATTTTGTTTTACATATTTGCCCAGAAAAAGAACCTTTTTTGTACAGTAAATTATTTTTTATATATATTGTACTATTGTTAAATTCAGAATTTCCCAAAAAAGTGCAAAGTAGGCTGAAATCAAGTCTGGAATGATTAAACACAAGAGATCCTACAGATGCTGGAAAGCCAGAGCAACACACACAAAATGCTGGAGAAACTCAGCAGGTCAGGCAGCATCTATTGAAATTTATAAGCAGTCGACCTTTTAGGCGCCAAGACCCTTCATCAGGACTGGAAAGGAAGGGGGAAGATGCCAGAATAGGAAGTTGGGGGCAGGGGGAAGAGGACAATCTAGAAGATGTTAGGTGAAACCAAGTGATGTGGGGTGGTGGGGGTAATAAGTGGAAAAGGTAAAGGGCTGGAGGAGAAGGAATAATGATAGGAGAGGAGAATGGATCATAGAAGGAAAGGAAGGAGGAGAGGCATTGAGGAAGGAGATGGATAGAAAGAAAAATAAGAGAGAATGGGGAGAGGAAAAACATCATGGAAGTTGGAGAAATTGATGTCCATGCCATCAGGTTAGAGACTACCTAGACAGAGTATGAGGTGTTGCTCCACCAATCTGAGAGTGGCATCATCATGGCAGAAGAGGAGGCCATGGACTGACATGTTGGATGGGAATGGGGATAGGTGTATAAATAGTTCTACGTAACCAATGAAAAGGCAGCATAGCTGGGGCTTATGTGAGTGCCCATAGCTACACCTTGATTTTGCAGAAAGTGGGAAGAGCTGAAAGAGAAATTGATGAGGGTAAGTTCTAGTTCCACCAGAGAGAGGAGGGTGCTGGTGGAGGCAAACTGGCTGCTTCTGCTGTCAAGAAAGACTGGAGAGCTTTATGGCCTTTTTGATAGAACATAGAACATAGAATAGTACAGCACATTACAGGCCCTCCGGCCCACAATGTTGTGCTGACCTCAAACCCTGCCTCCCATATAACCCCCCACCTTAAATTCCTCCATATACCTGTCTAGTAGTCTCTTAAACTTCACAAGTGTATCTGCCTCCACCACTGACTCAGGCAGTACATTCCACGCACCAACCACTCTCTGAGTAAAAAACCTTCCTCTAATATCCCCCTTGAACTTCCCACCCCTTACCTTAAAGCCATGTCCTCTTGTATTGAGCAGTGGTTCCCTGGGGAAGAGGCGCTGGCTATCCACTCTATCTATTCCTCTTAATATCTTGTACACCTCTATCATGTCTCCTCTCATCCTCCTTCTCTCCAAAGAGTAAAGCCCCAGCTCCCTTAATCTCTGATCATAATGCATACTCTCTAAACCAGGCAGCATCCTGGTAAATCTCCTCTGTACCCTTTCCAATGCTTCCACATCCTTCCTATAGTGAGGTGACCAGAACTGGACACAGTACTCCAAGTGTGGCCTAACCAGAGTTTTATAGAGCTGCATCATTACACCGCGACTCTTAAACTCTATCCCTCGACTTATGAAAGCTAACACCCCATAAGCTTTCTTAACTACCCTATCTACCTGTGAGGCAACTTTCAGGGATCTGTGGACATGTACCCCCAGATCCCTCTGCTCCTCCATACTACCAATGCGAAGAAATTTTTTTAGTCAGAGGGTAGTGAATCTATGGAATTTGTTGCCACGGGCAGCAGTGGAGGCCAAGTCATTGGGTGAGTGGAGGCCAAGTCATTGGGTGTATTTAAGGCAGAGATTGATAGGTATCTGAGTAGCCGGGGCATCAAAGGTTATAGTGAGAAGGCCGGTGAATGGGACTAAATAGGAGAATAGATCAGCTCATGATAAAACGGCGGAGCAGACTCAATGGGCCGAATGGCTGACTTCTGCTCCTTTGTCTCTTGGTCTTATGGTCTTATGGTCTATCAAGTATCCTGCCATTTACTTTGTACCCTGCATTGGAGTTTGTCCTTCCAAAGTGTACCACCGCAACTTCTCTGGGTTGAACGCCATCTGCCACTTCTCAGCCCACTTCTGCATCCTATCAATGTCTCTCTGCAATCTTCGACAATCCTCTACACTATCTGCAACACTACCAATCTTTGTGTCGTCTGCAAACTTGCCAACCCACCCTTCTACCCCCACATCCAGGTCGTTAATAAAAATCACGAAAAATAGAGGTCCCAGAACAGATCCTTGTGGGACACCACTAGTCACAATCCTCCAGTCTGAATGTACTCCCTCCACCACGACCTTCTGCCTTCTGCAGGCAAACCAATTCTGAATCCACCTGGCCAAACTTCCCTGGATCCCATGTCTTCTGACTTTCTGAATAAGCCTACCGTGTGGAACCTTGTCAAATGCCTTACTAAAATCCATATAGATCACATCCACTGCACTATCATCATCTGTATGCCTGGTCACCTCCTCAAAGAACTCTATCAGGCTTGTTGGACACAATCTGCCCTTCACAAAGCCATGCTGACTGTCCCTGATCAGACCATGATTCTCTAAATGCCCATAGATCCTATCTCTAAGAATCTTTGCCAACAGCTTTCCCACCACAGATGTAAGGCTCACTGGTCTATAATTACCTGGACTATCCCTACTACCTTTTTTGAAGAAGGGGACAATATTCGCCTCCCTCCAATCCTCCGGCACCATTCCCGTCGACAACGAGGACATAAAGATCCTAGCCAGAGCCTCAGCAATCTCTTCCCTCGCCTCATGGAGCAGCCTGGGGAATATTCCGTCAGGCCCCGGGGACTTATCTGTCCGAAATTATTTTAACAACTCCAATAGCTCCTCTCCCTTAATATCAACATGCTCCAGAACATCAACCTCACTCATATTGTCCTCACCATCATCAAGTTCCCTCTCATTGGTGAATACTGAAGAGAAGTATTCATTGAGGACCTCGCTCACTTCCACAGCCTCCAGGCACATCTTCCCACCTTTATCTCTAATCGGTCCTACCTTCACTCCTGTCATCCTTTTGTTCTTCACATAATTGAAGAATGTCTTGGGGTTTTCCTTTACCCTACTTGCCAAGGCCTTCTCATGCCCCCTTCTTGCTCTTCTCAGCCCCTTTTTAAGCTCCTTTCTTGCTTCCCTATATTCCTCAAGAAAACCCATCTGATCCTTGCTTCCTAAACCTCATGTATACTGCCTTCTTCCACCTGACTAGATTTTCCACCTCACTTGTCACCCATGGTTCCTTCACCCTACCATTCTTTATCTTCCTCACCGGGACAAATTTATTCCTAACATCCTGCAAGAGATCTCTAAACATCGACCACATGTCCATAGTACATTTCCCTGCAAAAACATCATCCCAATTCACACCCGCAAGTTCAAGCCTTATAGCCTCATAAATTGCCCTTGCCCAATTAAAAATTTTCCTGTCCTCTCTGATTCTGTCCTTTTCCATGATAATGCTAAAGGCCAGGGAGCGGTGGTCACTGTCCCCCAGCTGCTCAACCACTGAGAGATCTGTGACCTGATCCGGTTCATTACCTAGTACTAGATCTAGTCTGGCATTCCCCCTAGTCGGCCTGTCCACATACTGTGACAGGAATCCGTCCTGGACACACTTAACAAACTCTGCCCCATCTAAACCCTTGGAACTAATCATATGGGGGACAGAAGTGTATAGGGACAGGAAAATGAAGCGAATAAGGCCAGCAAATTGGAAGTTGTTGAGGAGATTGAGAGCTTGTGAAGTGTTGTGGGTGTAGGTGTGATGGGAGTGAACCAAGTGGAATTTTCTGGTGGCCAACCATTTTAATTCCTATCCCCATTCCTGTTCTGACATGACCTCTTCTTCTGCTACAATTGAAGCCACTCTCAGGTTGGAAGTGTAACAACCCATATTCCATCTAGGTAGCCTCCAACCTGATGGCATGAATATCAACTTTTCTACTTCTGCTAATATTATTCCCCTTCCCCTTCCATGTTCTTCATTTCCCTAATCTTACCTCTTGTCTCTTCTATTCACTTGCCCATCTCTTCCCCCAGTGTCCCTCTTGCTTCTTTTCTCCCATGATCTACTCTCTTCTCCTATCAGATTCCTTCTTCTCCAGCCCTTTTGCCTTTTCCACTTATCACCTCTTCTTACTTTATCCTCCCTCCCCTACCCACCTGGTTTCACCTATCACCTTGTCTTTCTCCCTCCTTCCCCACCTTCTTAGTCCGGCATCTTGTCCCTTTCCAGCCCTGGTGAAGGGTCTTGGTCTGAAAAGTCAACTGCTTATTGAGTTCCATTGATGTTGTCTGACCTGCTGAGTTTCTTCAGCATTTGGAGTCTGTTGTTCAGGAATGGCAATATGAGGGTTCCCAGGTACAAAGATGCATTAAAACAGAACCTGTAGAATGAGTAGAAGCAGGCTCAATTGAACGCAGTTTCTAAAATATGCAATGATTAGCAAAGGAGATCAGGCCTCAGTGGCACTCTCAGCATGTTAGCAACAAATCGTGACTGCCATGGAGAAAAAGCAGCTGCAGAAGAGTGTTCTCATCCAGTGTTTACACCTAGCTGAAACATCTTCTTCACGTTCTTCTTGCTGGACACCACCTGCTGCCTTTGGTGGCAAGGTTGTGCAGTATGCAATACACAGTGGTGATCTGCCTCTATTTGCCATGTAGTCGAAAGACTGATACAGATTGAAGGTGTTGTCTTCAGATGGTTGGTTACATTTGCCATTGCTACTCTGCTATTTTGGTGACTTCTTGTAACTGTGTTCAGTTGTTATGGTTGGAGAATGTATTGATATGTGGAAACATAGGATGATAAGACTACAAGACCATAAGATAAAGGAGGAGAATTAGGCAATTTGGCCCATTGAGTCTGCTCCACCATTTCATCCTGGGTGATCCAGTGTTCCCCTCAGCCCCAATCTCCTGCCTTCTCCCTGTATCTTTTCATGCCCGGACCAGTCAAGAATCTATCAACCTCTGCCTTAAATACACAGAAAGACTTGACCTCCTTAACTGCCGATGACAAAGAATTCCACAGATTCACCACCCTCTGGCTAAAGAAATTTCTCCTCATCTCCATTCTAAAAGTAAGCCCCTCTACTCTGAGGTTGTGTCCTGTGGTCTTAGGCTCTCCCACCATAGGAAACATCCTCACCATATCCACTCTATCACCATTCGATAGGTTTGGTCACCCCACATTTTTCAGAATTCTAGTGAATACAGGCCCAGATCCATCAGGCGCTTTTCATATGACAAGACATTCAATACTGGAATCATCCTCATGAACCTCCTTTGAACCCTCTCCAGTTTCAGCATATCCTTTCTAAGATAAGGGAGGAGAAGATGGCGGTGCAATGCAGCTCGCAGCGGCCACTCCGATGGTGATGTCTGTTATTTGTTAAGTAGGGTGCCGTGCGCAATCCTGATTTGATGGAGACGGATGTGAGAGCACTGAGGAACATCTGGTGAAACTTCTGAAATGCCTGCTTCGCTACTGCTGCAACTATGTGGTCCAGAATCTCCGGAGGAGAAGGCCCCGAGTCCTCGGCTTTGCTTGTTGCTTGGCGGCCGGGGCGGGGTCAAAGCGCTCGGC
This sequence comes from Mobula hypostoma, assembly GCF_963921235.1. Lineage (NCBI taxonomy): Eukaryota > Metazoa > Chordata > Chondrichthyes > Myliobatiformes > Myliobatidae > Mobula > Mobula hypostoma. The sequence goes on from NC_086106.1 coordinate 90,274,770, forward strand.
AGAGGATGGTGCTCGGAGAGGCTGTGTCGGAGGGGCTGGTCGGCGGCTCGAAGTTTTCGGACGGACTCAGAGTCCACTGTGGTCGGGTGCTTCCAATGGTGCTACATTGGCAAATTGGCAGCGCTTGGAGGTTCATGGCAGGGAGAGTTCCTCCCTTCTGCTGCCTGCGTGAGATGATGAGTCTATTGGGACTTTGAGACTTTTTTTTTACCGTGCTCGTGGTCTGCTCTTTATCAAATTACGGTATTGCTTTGCACTGTTGTAACTATATGTTATAATTATATGGTTTTATCAGTTTTAGTCTTGGTTTGTCCTGTGTTTCTTGTGATATCATTCTGGAGGAACATTGTATCATTTTTTAATGCATGCATTTCTAAATGACAATGAACGAGGACTGAATGTCCTCATAATCTAAAAAATCTTAAGAAAAAAGCCTGCTCGCAATACTCCACGTGAGGTCTCACCAATGCTTTATAAGGTTTCAACATTACATATTTGCTTTTATCTTCTAGTCCTCTTGAAATGAATGCTAACATTGCATTTGCCTTCCTCACCATAGACTCAACCAGCAAACTAACCTTTAGGGATTCCTGCACAAGGGCTCATGAGTCACTTTGCGTCTCCGTTTTTTGTATTTTCTCTCCATTTAGAAAACTGTCAACCCTTTCAGTTCTTCTAACCGTGCAAGTTACTGAACTTCCTTGCCGTAGAATTATGTTAAGTGACTGCAATGGATCCAGGCCATGCCCACTTCTTGCTACTACCATTAGTAACGAAGTACAAAAGTCTTAAGTCCAACACCTTCAGGTTCAGGAACTGTTATTACTGCAACAATAGGGGTACTGAATGGGTGCGGATAACTTCAATCACCACTCCCCTAAACTAATTCTACAACCTCATTTTTAAGGACTTTCATTGAAAGGTCTAGATAGAGCGGACTTGGAGAGGATTTTTCCTATAGTGGGAGAGTCTAGGAGCAGTAGGCACAACCTCAGAATGGATGCATATCCCTTTAGAACAGAGATGAGGAGGAATTTCAGTAGCCAGAGAGTGGTGTATCTGTGGAATTCATTGCTACAGATGGGTGTGTATGCCAAATTATTGGGTACATTTAATGTGGAGGTTGATATGTTCTTAATTAGTAAGAGTATCAAAGGTTATGGGAGAACGCAGGAGAATGGGGTTGAGAGGGATGATAAATCAGCCATGATGGAATGGCAGAACAGACTGAATGGGCCAAATGGCCATATTCTGCTCCTATGCCTACGATTTTATGCCCCTTTTACAACTCATGTTCTCAGTATTATTTGTTTTATTTGCACAATTTGTCTTTTTCTTTACTTGCACATTGGTTGTTTGTTGGTCTTTATCAGTTTATGTATAGTTTTAATAAAACTCTATTGTATTTATTTTCTTCTTATAAATGCCTATTAGCTGGCTAGTGGCATAGTGCCATCTGCCTTGGACTTTGAGACAAGTGGTCCCAAAATCGAATCTGGCCGACTCCTTACACACTTCCATCCGTGCTGGGTTGGGTGTTGAGCTAGCAACTCGGCCTCGTAAAAAACAGTCAAAAATGCTAAAGAACTGGCGCCGTTGCCGGACAATACACCACAAGTTACAGAAAGGAACAATAATAAATGCCCACAAGAAACTGAATCTCAGGGTAGTATATGATAAAATATACAGTAAGTACCTCAATAATATATCTACTTTGAACTTTGATCAATTCAACAAGTCTCAGGAGCTGGAGAAAATACACTCTATCTGCAGACAATTCTGGAGCTGCAGTGTGGACCATGTCTCTTTGGATAGTAGGCAAATTCCAATAAGTGGGACAAATCGAGAGAGAATTGGCAGACACTGGAAATCCAAGCAACACACACAAAATGTTGGAGGAACTCAGCTGTCATTCAGCAGCGATCTGAGCTCCAATTTATGTCGGTATGAGTGAAAATGCAAGTTGCAGGAGCAGATGTATTCATCTAATGTTAGGTAACTGTCACAAGTACCACAGAGGATTATGATAGTAATTTCACTTGCATGCAGATTGAAAGTTTACTTTCAGGAATTGTGCAATTTAATCTGGAAATAATTGTAAACGTGATTTGTTTTAGAATTAAAATTGGATTGCCTTAGCACTTTTTCTTTAGCACAACACCATACAATTTCTAGGCAATAGGTTTTCTGCATAACAAGATATTTAGTATGTTATTAAGAATTGTACTGCAATATACATATAAAATAAAACTGTAGAACACAGGGACAGGACCTTAGCCCACAAGGTTGTGCTGACCTAATTACATTAGTCATCAAGTAGTAACCAAACTAATCCCTTCTGCCTACACAATGTCCATATTCTTCCATTTCCTGCCTCTATCATATAGTAACTTCTGATATACAATGACAATATTGATGATATGCAATATATTTTATAGTTGATTCTATTAAAATATACATAGTATTGATGCCAGCAATTCTTCATGTTGAGCAGCCCAGAAACAAAGTAGGGATAGACAAAATAATAGAAATGAAGACAACAACACAGCAGAAGAAAGCAGCATTATTTTGTGTGATCTCGAATTTCTTCATCATAAGACTACCAAAGAGAATTCCAATTGTGGAAATTGGAGCAACAAAAGTACCTGAAAAATTGAAACAGATGAGTATTATTTCAGATTCAACATTAGTATTAGCAACCAACCTCCAAATGCCACTCAATTTCACAATATTATCCACCACACATCCAGAGAAGGGCTTAGAGTCTCCAAATCTAAATCAGTGTTACAATTTTCAAGCAAACAACATTGCTGCTTATCAATGAAGTAATGTATGATATAATGCAGAAAGATCCCATTTCTGTATATATGCAAAACCTATCACATGTATTTTTCTACAGCCTAGTGAATCATCTTCCTCCAGTTACAGTAAAACTTCAAAAATATGGCATGATGATGCTGGACTAATAGATTTTCCAGACTATTGGGTGTTCTTTCTATTAACAAACCACTTTTAGTTCTTTCCTGTGAACAAGGTAAGCTCACATGGAAACCAGGAACTGGAACCCTTGTGAATATGAACACCGAGGCCTGCTAAATGGGAAGGAGTACAGGGACTGAGGCACGAGTGAGGGGGAAGGGAGTGTGGGAACTCAGGAAGAAACAGGGACTGAGAAGCTAATGAAAGGGAAAGAAGAGAGAGGTCTGTAATCCCATTAAGAGGGAGGGGAAGCCATTCCCCTAAGCTGACCAAATTGCATACTCGAGTTAGTGCCATTGTCTGCATTTGGCCCATAACACTGTGAAGGTAAATGGGATCCAAGTCTGGTGACCAAGAAAGTTACAAGAGGCCCAGCTTCCAGATGAGCTCACTTAGACCATCAAAGCATGGCGGAACCAACATGAACTCCCACAACCCCGAAGACCCTGTGATTTCAGTCTCTGAGCCCAACATGCGAGCAGCCTTTAGGAGGGGGAGCCCACAAAAACCATCCAGCCCAGATGGTTTACCTGGCTACGTACTAAAGACCTGTGCTGATCAACTGGCTGGAGCCTTCACTGAGATCTTTAACCTCTTGCTTTGGCAGTCTAAGATACCCACTTGCTTTGAGCAGGCTTCAATCATACCTGTACCTAAGAAGAACGTGGTAACCTATCGGCCAGTAGCATTTGCACCTATGCTGATGAAATGTTTTGTGAGGTTGTCAACTATTGCCTGAGAAGTGATTTAGATGCACTTCAGAGCAACAGGTCCACAGCAGATGCCATCTTGTAGGCTCTTCACTGGAACATCTGGACAGCAAAGATGCATATATCAGGAGGCTCTTTATTGACTTCAGCTAAGCATTCAATACCATCATTCCCTCAAAACTAATCAATAACCTCCCAGACCTTGGCCTCAATACCTCCTTGTGCAATTGAGTCCTCAATTTTCTCACTTGCAGACCTCAGTCAGTTTGGATTGGCAACAATATCTCCTCCATGATCTCCATCAGCACAGGTGCACCACAAGACGGTGTGCTTAATCCTTGCTTTACTCAATTTACACTTATGGCTGTGCAGATAAGCACAGCTTCAAAGCCATATTTAAGTTTGCTGACAACACCATTGCAGTAGGCAGATACAAAGGTGATGAATCAACACATAGGAGAGAGATTGAATATCTTGCTGAGTGGTACCATAACAGCAACCTTTTACTCAATGTCAGCACGACCAAGGAGCCGATTATTGACTTCAGGAGAAGGAAACCAGAGATCCATGATCCAGTCCTCATCGGAAGATCAGAGGTAGAGAGGGCCAGCAAATTTAGGGTCACTAAATACAGCCCTGGATTATTATGGAAGACCTGTCCTGGGCCCAGCATGCAAGTGCAATTACAAAGAAAGCACGGCAGTGCCTCAAATTCTTTAGGTGTTTGCGAACATTTGACACAACATCTAAAACTTTGACAAACTTCCATAGATGTGTAGTGGAGAGTGTATTGACTGGCTGCAACAAAGCATGGTATGGAAGCATCAATGCCCTTGAATGGAAAATCCAACAAAAAGTAGTGGATACTGCCCAGTTTATTACAGGTTGAGCCCTCCCCACTATTGAGCACATCTACATAAAATGATGTTGCAGGATAGCAGCATCCATCAACAGGGACCCCCACCACCCAGGACATGCTCTCTTCTTGCTGCTATCATCAGAAAGAAGGTACAGCAGCCTCAAGACCCACACCTCCAGGTTCAGGAACAGTTGTTACCCATCAATCATAAGGCTGTTGAACCAAAAGGGACAATTTCACTCAACTTCGCTTGCCCCATCATTGAAACGTTCCCACAACCTATGGACTCTCTTTCAAGGACTCTTCATCGGAAGTTCTCAGTATTTATTGCTTATTTATTTATTATTATTATTTCTTTATCTTTGTAGGTGCACAGTTTGTTATCCTTTGCACACTGGTTAAATGCCCGAATTGGTGTGGTCTTTCATTGATTCTGTTATCGTTATTGCAGTATTCTATTATGGAATTATTGAGTATGCCCACAATAAAGTGAATCCAGGGCTGTATTTAGTGACATATAATATATGTACTTTGATTAAAAAAATTGCTTTAATCTTTGATACATGTACCTGTAAAATGTATTTTTAATACCTATAATCCATATCTATATACCCACAGCCGTGTGTGTGAGAAGTTGCCCATCTAGTCCCCTTTAACTCATTTTCCTTTCATTTTAAATCTGTGCCCTCTTGCTTTGAGCTCACTTACTCTGGGGAAAAGACTGTAGCCATTCACCTTAACTTTGCTCCTCAAGATTTTATATACCTCTGTTAGAACAACCCTCCGTTTCCTATGCTCCAGAGGGGAAAAAAAATGCCCCAGCTTATCCAGCCGTTCCTTATAGGTCAAGCCATTCAGCCCCATAACATCCTTGTGAATCTTTTCTACACCCTTTTCAGCTTAATAACATCCTTGCTATAGCTAGGCAACCAGAACTGCGCGCACACAGACATAATTGTATCAAAAATTTCCTTTGTGTAAAATGTAACAATATCCCCTTCTAAGCCCTCACCTATCAGGATATTTGCAAATGGAATGGCAATTCATAAACACAAGAAATTCTGCAAATGCTGAAAATGCAGAGTAACACACAAAAAATGCTGGAGGAACTCAGCAGCTCAGCCAGCATCTATGGAAATGAATAAACAGTCGCCGTTTCAGGCTGAGACCTTTTTTATTCATTTCCATAGATGCTGTCTGACCTACTGAGTCCCTCCGGCATTTTGTGTTTCTCCATGTATTTGCCTAGGAATGTTGCCTGTGTGGAAATCACCATGGAAAAGTTGCATTTCACAATGACCATTAAAAGAAAAATAAGATTCCTGAATATTGCAAGTAAGGTGGTTGGGAAACCTGGGGAATAAACATAAATATTTATCTGGGGAGTAAGATTATTCAATAGCTTCCTGCCAGTAGTTTCATTCTGGAACAATATTGGTAGCTCTGTCTTTAGTTTCAGATTCCCTGGCTTCTCATTGATCATAATGAGATAATTAAAATTACCTAAGGGAATGATTAAAGTAAGAAATGTAAATGTAAGAAAATGAGAAAAAAAACAAAATAATGGTAATATTATCCAACCCAGCATTCAGTCTTAGTTGCAAACTGAGACATCAAAAACTAGTAGTTTATTTTCTTTGAAACACACATCAAAGTTTCTGGTGAACGCAGCAGGCCAGGCAGAATCTCTAGGAAGAGGTACAGTCGATGTTTCAGGCCTAGTTAGTCCTGACGAAGGGTCTCGGCCTGAAACGTCGACTGTACCTCTTCCTATAGATGCTGCCTGGCCTGTTGCGTTCACCAGCAATTTTGATGTGTGTTGCTTGAATTTCCAGCATCTGCAGAATTCCTCGTGTTTGAGCTTATTTTCTTTGTCAGGAAACTACAAAAATTCAAACGATTAATGGGTCGAGTTTGTATTTCTGTAGATACATCCGAAATAGTTGGAGCTTTGATTATATAAGTACAGAAGAGTACAGTATGAGTACAGTATAATTTATTTTCTGGTGAACAATTCATTTGTGAGCCTTAGTAAAGCCCCACATTAGATGCAAATGATTCAGAAGGAGCACTACCGCTGAGTTAATATTGACATTAGTTCATTATCAACCTGTATCCTTTTGTATTGACTGTTATTCTTTTATTCTTCTCCCTCTGCTTGGAACAGCTTTCAAACAAAACAGATGAGTTGACATTTGGAGCACTGTCCAATTGGAGCTAGGGAGACAGTGCTGCTACTAGGCTCCTGTTTTCAGTCAGACCTCTAACCCTTGTCATTCATGAGAATAATACTCCCTCTGCTGGTGGAAATTACTACTGTCAAGTTTATCTGAAGATTATGCCTTCCTTGCATGACATCCACTAGTCAGCAGATCAGTACTGCATGGGTGCATGCAGTAGCCATCTTCCATTCCACAACCACCCCCCAACCCCCGTGGAATGGTAAGTTTTCACTTTTTAATAGAAAGTTATCATCTAAAAGCACCTCACCTGCATGATAGAAAAAGTAGTCTTTTATGCTCCTTTTTAGCAAGAAAAAGTTCTGAGTATGGTAAGTAGGAGTAAACGATAGGATCCCTCTAACCAGCTCGGCCATTCAATAAGATTACTGATGATCCTTTGGTTTAAGCCCATTTCCCAGCTCAATTCTTTCACCTCAGGCGGTTGAAGATGTTTGGTATTGGCACCCAAATCCTAAGAACTTTCTACAGTGGCACAATTGAGAGCATCCTGACTGGTTGTATCACTGCCTGGTATGGGAACTGTACTTCCTTCAATCGCAGGACTCTGCAGAGAGTGGTATGGACAGCCCAGAGCATCTGTAGATGTGACCTTCCCACTATTCATGACATTTAGAGAGACAGGTGTGTAGAAAGGACCTGAAGGATCATTGGGGACTTGAGTCAACCCAACCACAAACTGTTCCAGTTGTTACCATCTGGAAAACGGTATCACAGGACCAACAGGCTCTGGGACAGCTTCTTCCACCAGCTCATCAGACTGATTAATTCATGCTGATACAATTGTATTTCTATGTTATATTGACTGCCCTGTTGTACATACATTTATTACAAATTACTATAAATTGCACATTGCACAATTAGAAGGAGATGTAACGTAAAGGTTTTTACTCCTCATGTATGTAAAGGATGTAAGTAATAAAGTCAATTCAATTCAATTCAATTCTAATTCCCTTAGCATTCAAAAATCTATCAGTCCCGGTCCTGAACATAACATCCTCAAGTCTCTGAGATTTAAAATTCCAACAGTCTCTGCATATAAAATGTTTTCCTAAATGAATGAATCTTTTATCCAATGATTATTTCCTTCTAGTTCTTCAGTAGAATCTTCATCCTGTCAAAATAGCTTCTCAATATCAATCCAGTTAACCTCTTACAGACTCTATTATGACTGAATGAGATTGCCACTTATTTTTTAATGCCACTGTATATATACCAATTATAACTTTTCTCCTGGGACAACACCTTATCCTTGTAATTAACCTTGTGGTTCAGTGCTAGATGAACTTCAAGGAGGATATATCCTTGATAAGGGAGATCAACATACATGCAGTACGCTTAAATGTGAAGCCATGAAAACTCTACACACCTCGGAAGCAATTTCCAATTAGTGTACTTATTTTTGGCTTTTCATGAATGAACAAATGCCTTGGTACAACCCAGGTAGAAATAAAATACAATTCTTCCTGTTGATTTTGAGTAACCACACATATTTCGATTATTATCCACCTGCTACCTTCTTGCCTTTTGTTTAAGCTATTCATATCCTTTTGCAATCTCCTTGCATTATTCCTCCTCTTATATTCGTATAATAAATAAACACAGATATACTCTTTCTATTAAAGTCATAGAGACAAACAGTATGAAAACAGACTCTTCAACTCACACAGTTCATGCCAACCATTAATCTCTCATTTACAATAATCTTACATTATTCTCATTAAAAAAAAATTCTCCCTCAGATTCTATTACTCAACTAAACACTAGGGGCAACTTACATTGGCTAATTAACCTACTAACCCACACCTATTTGGATGTGGGAGGAAATCATAGCATCTGGAAAAAACCCACAAAAATCTCCACGCAGGGAACACCCAAGGGCTGGATTCAATCAGGGCCTTTGGTGCTGTGAGGCAGAAGTTGTACTAGTTCTGCCACTGTGGCCCCATCAAATTCATTTTCAAACATAGTGAGTACCTGAGGACTTCGTACCAATCCTTTTATCACCCACTAGTAATCTGCTAACCTGGGAATGATTCATTTATTCCTACCTCGTATTTTCTGCCATTTAATCAACCTTATATCTATGCTAGTACTTTAGTATCTTAAGCCCTTATTTTATATAAACTAACATTTGTAAAGTAACTTATCAAATGCCTTAGAAAATCCAAATATACTATAACTGTTAACTTCCTCACATCTACCCTTTTGCTTATACTTTTTCCTAACGATTTCCTTTTCATACAACCGAGTTACCTATTCCTAACCATCCTATGAGTTTTTAAGTGCCTCATCAGTAATGAATAGGCAAACTGCTATAAAGTTCTCCTCTACCCTTGTTTATTTTTCTTGATTTATGATTTTACATTTGCTAAATCCACTCTGCTGGGGCTCTTTCAAGAGAATTCTGGATGATCATCTCTAATGTATCTGCAGTCACTGAAATCATATTTAGAAGCCTGCATTGCAGATGGTTAGGCATGTACAGCATGTTGGATTTTAGATCATTTAATTTTCCTACTATTTCTTTGGCAATATTAGTTTAATTTTCCCACTACCTTCTCTTGGGTGATTATAATTATTTAAATATTTTCAATAAGAATGAACTTCTGTATTCATCACTAATTCTGCTAAATTTATTGTAATCTGTGTAAAGTTTAAAGTTACAAATTGTTTATTTAATAACTGAGACTTTGCTATAGGGCCATTTGCTAGTTTTCTGTCGATTTGAATACAAATTCCCTGGAATATTTAATTTTCACTTTTGATCAATACAGTCTTGTTGCTATCACATTTATTGGATTTAATGTATTATTCTCAATATGTCCCATTTGTCCATATCTTTTGCTATGAACACTTTGTGCATTCAGATACAATAACTTTATTTAGAGATACAGTGTGGAACAGACCCTTCCGCCCCAATGAGTACCACCCAGCATCCTACATATTTAACCCTCACCTAACCACAGGACAATTTACAATGACCAATTTACTTACTAACCAGTATGCCTTTGGAAGGTAGGAGGAAACTGGAGCACCCAGATGAAATTTTTACATTTGCCTTGACTTGAGCAGCTTCTTTGATGAACCACTACCATTAAACTCTTTTTCTACTTGTGAGCAGCTAATTATTGCCCAGTTGGTACATGGTCCTCCCCTTTTTCCAGTATTCAGAATGTGATTGCAGAAGATCAACCCTCACCTTTGATATGGGAATAGTAACAGTAAGACAGCAACAATACTGATCTTAGCATTAACTGACTTTTTACTGCAGCCATAATAGAGAAGATTAGGGAGTGCATTTTATATGGTGCTTTACTCAGATTATCTCAAGAACATGAGAAGTAGCATTTGGAACAGTTTGAAGATTAGGAGTTTAACTTTGCATACTGGTTGCATAATTCCTCTTTCTTACAGACATTGCCTTTGTTACACCCATTGCCTTCTTCCATTTTCTCTCTTAACTGGACTAACTTGCTATCTCTCTTTCGCAGTTATGAGTAAGGGCCTTCGACCTGAACTGTTTAATCTTTCTCTTTTCACAGATACTAGATAGATAGATATATGCTTTATTGATCCCAGATGAAATTACTGTGTCACATTAGCATTACAAATGCACAGATATAAATATTAGAAGAGAAGCGGAAAGAATAAAAAATAAGTTACCTCAAACAGTCTAACAGGAGGAGGTCATCACTTCCCCAGCTATAGGTTGGCTCATTATCGAGCCTCTTGGCTGAGGTAAGAATGACCTCATATAGCGCTCTTTGGAGCAGCGCAGTTCTCCTTGTCTGTTACTAAAAGATACTAGCCAACCTACTCAGTTCTTCCGGCATTCTCTGGTCTTATTTGAGATTTCCAGCATCTGCTTTTCTTTTGATTTTCATTTACTGTGGAAGATTATGTCCTTTCTTTACCTAATCCAAGGTAATGGCTGAGCAGATCAGCAAATAATTGGAATGTTGCCTTCAGTTGCAGCTTAATAGTTCAGAACAAAGGTCTCAACTGAAAACAGCTATAATTAATTTCCCTCCACAATTGCTGTCTGGTTCACAGAGTTCACCCAGCAGTTTGTCTTTTGCAATTGATAGTCTGGCTGACTTAGATGCAGTTAAAAGTTCAAAGTACATTTATTATCGAAGTATGTATACGTTATACAACCTTGAGATTTGTCTCCTTACAGACAGTCACAAAACAAGAAACCCAAAAGAACCCATTAAAAAGAGAACTACAAACACCCAATGTGCAGAGAGAGTGAGTCCTCAGAAATGAAGCCCGGAGCAGTCAGAGCAGGCCCTCAGCCTCAGCCTCACAGCGGAGTAAACACTGCAGAGCCTTGCCTCTGGTCCTAATTCCCTGCCTTTTCAATCCATCTGACTAGGCGTTTAAATCGCCTAACCATGAGGTCATTCCTTGCTCTAAAACCTTGGCCCTGTTGCATCAATACATCTGAACCTGGACCCCACTGCCATGTTCCGTCCCAAAACCAACGTTCCCAAAACGGCCCGGAGCTTAAATTGATCAAACCTCACTCTCGGTTTAGGTGAACCGGCCCCGAATCTGCCTTTCATCCTTGTCTCCACTCTGCTCTTCATTTCTAACGTGCCTTGACCTCGCTCTGACTTCTTATTGAACATGCCTTGAACTGGTCCCAACATCGCCTCGCACCTGCACACTTTGACCCTTGACTCAGTCTTCCCTTGCTGGTCTCTTTGCTTGCGATGATCGTTTACCATAATTTTCTCTATGGAAAAAGTGTTATTAATAAAATATTTTGTCATATTCCTTGTTTTGGGAACCTCTAGTAAGTTGTTGCATGCACTCAGCAGGACCATCTTAAAGGAATATTTCTTCTGATTTCCATTTAAGCAGAAATTGTAACTATCATAACAGCAACTCTGTTAATATTTTTAGATTATGAGAACACTCAGTCCTCTTTTATTGTCATTTAGAAACGCATACATGCATTAAGAAATGATACAATGTTTCTCCAGAGTGATATCACTGAAAACAGGACAAACCAAAGACTAACACTGACAGAACCACATAATTATAACATATAGTTACAGCAGTTCAAAGCAATACCATAATTTGATGAAGAACAAACCATGGACATGGTAAAAAAAGTCTCAAAAGTTCCTGAGTCGATCGACTCCCGAGTCCCTGATAGCAGGCGGCAAAAGGGAGAAACTCCCTGCCATAAACCTCCAGGCACCGTCAACTTGCCGATGCCTTGGAAGCAGCCGACCACAGCCGACACTGAGTCCGTCCGTCTGAAAACTTCGAGCCTCCGACCAGCCCCTCCGATACAGCCTCCCAAGCGCCATCCTCTGCTGAGCGCCTTCGACCTCGCCTCAGTGCTGAAACAAGCAAAGCTGAGGATTTTGGGGCCTTCTGCTCCGGAGATTCCAGTTACCACTCAGTAGCAGCGGCAGCGAAACGGGCATTTCAGAAGTTTTCCAGATGTTCCTCCGTACTCTCATGTCTGTCTCCATCAAATCAGAATTGTGCATGGTCCTCTACTTGACAGATAACAGATATTCATCACTGGAGAGGCCGCACATGCTGCTGTCGCGCCGCCATCTTCTCCTCCTATTTTACTTAAAATAGTGAACAAAAAGGACCCAAATTTTATGACCAGATGTTTTGAAATTCTGGTCCTAAAAAACAACGGGGATTGTCTCAATTACCATTGTACCTTTGCAATTTTACCATGTAAACCTAGAAAACAGCGAAAATAATGTATTGTTTCTCTTTTTGTCGAGATGGGATTTGTTTTACTAATCCATCAATAGTCTTATGGCAGGAAACCAAGTGAACTCCTGCAGAATTTCCAGTCATAGAACTTTTCCCCAGTTGAACAAAGAATTCAGTGTAGTATCAAGTTATAAATGAGTCCACATCCCTTTGTCTTTCTATCAGGTAGTCAGAAATTATGATTACTAAAGAGTTATTCAAAGATTTCCAAGCAGATTACTTAATTTCTTGAAAGATGACAAGATAGCTTTCATCAGTCATAGATTTAAAGTACATCTTCACACAAGTTAAAGATATGCACACAGTAGTGTTGGTAAGGGAGCTCTGAAACCGGAAAAATGTTCATGCACAAATAAAGAGCTGCAGGACTGAGAACAGGTTGTTTTTATTATTTTAGGATGGGGAGTTGCTGTTGAAACACAATATTTTTCCTTGGTTAATAATGATTCATAAAGGAAAATACAGTTGAGCATTACTCTTCATAAACTTTCCAAGAGAATTATTCTGAAATACTGATTCTTCTGTCCTGGACCTCAGCAAAAGGTTTGGTTTTCATTCTTGTTCTTTTAATTCTTCTAACTAACATCCACAATAGTTATCTAAAATGTCCAATACATTTTTATTTAAAAATGTGTACAATGATGACACTTCCCTCGGTTGAAAATGCTTACCATTTTTTTTCTTATTGTGAAATTATCAGTGTCATTTGAAAAAGTATTACATGCATTCTATGATTGGATATCCAGTAACTTCCTCATATAATGCTGATATTTTTTTTCATTCCACAACTTTATCCTGCTTGGAAATGAGACTGCATTTATCTTTTCTGTCTGTGGAGTTCCAGAACAAACAATGATGCTTGCAGTGGAATAGAAACTGGCCGGTATTACAGTCTTCTCCTTTAATGAAGTTGAAATTTCTATTTGTGAGCATTCAGCCATTTTCTAACTCTCATTTCATTCACTGTATGAGATTACGGTGTAGACTTCTACAGCATCTGTTTTCGGAAGACATGGCATTAAATCTAAATCCAGTTGTTGTGCACAGTTGCTTGATCCACCCCCTAGAGGACCAGGCACTCATCTTATTGAATGTAAAATATGTTCCTCTAATGCTACAAACAATGTTTCTATGGGGTTCTTGTCATAATGAAGACTATTATTTGCTCAGATACATTCTTCTTTGTTCCATCTGAAACATCAGGTTACAAAATACATTACAGAAGCAAATCAGACTCTCCTATTAGATTCCTTCTTCTCCAACTCTTAACCTTTCCCACCCACCTATCACCTTCTAGTTCCCCCACTCCCCACCTTTTTATTCAGAGATCTTCACCTTTCCTTTCCAGTATTGATGAAGGGTGTCTGCCCGAAATGTTGACTGTTTATTCATTTCCATAGATGGTGCCTGACCTGTTGGTATCCTGCAGAATTTTATGTGTGCTGCTTACAGAATCAGTATTGCATTTCTGCGCTCCAGGACACCTTAAGACCCGCAGTCATTTGTAAAATGAGAAAGTAAACAATAAGGGGATACATTGTATCTAGTGCTAACAAACAGAATGCAGTGACACAATCAAGATCAATAAAATTCAAATGGACATCTGTAGACAAAAATTATTACTTACCCCCTCCTTGGGCATTGTTCTTGGAAAAAAGAAATATGGAATAGAACTGAGAGCCACCAGCAAAGCAAAAAGGAACCCAAACCACCAGGCACTAAACCAGTGTGGCTCTGAAGTTATTAGTTCAACTGTAATTAATGATTCAGTTAACTAACAGGAGTTAATTCAATTAATCTTTTTACAGATTAATTATTCACAGTTGCTCATGTAGCCTTGGCTTTGCGTTGGGAACAAGCCCAATGGGTGATGTTAAAAACTGGTCAGAAACCAAGTTAAGTGATAATCCAAAAGTAAATTACAGTAGAACTGGAAATCTGAGATAAGAACAGAAATTTTGAAATTAATCAGTAGGTTAGGTAGTATTTATAGAGGGAGAAACAGAGTTAATTTTTAGATGATGACCTTTCGCTAACCTGGAGCACTTCAACAAGCAGAGAATGTGGGTTGCAGATACTTACTTTATACTTTATTGTCGCCAAACAATTGATACTAGAACATACAATCATCGCAGCGATATTTGATTCTGCGCTTCCTGCTCCCTGGATTACAAATCGATAGTAAATATTAAAAATTTAAATTACAAATCGTAAATAGAAAATAGAAAAATGAAAAGTAAGGTAGTGCAAAAAAAACTGAGAGGCAGGTCCCGATATTTGGAGGGTACAGCCCAGATCCGGGTCAGGATCCGTTCAGCAGTCTGATCACAGTTTGAAGGAAGCTGTTCCCAAATCTGGCCATAGGAGTCTTCAAGCTCCTGAACCTTCTTCTGGAGGGAAGATGGACGAAAAGTGTGTTGGCTGGGTGGGTTGTGTCCTTGATTATCCTGGCAGCACTGCTCCGACAGCATGAGATATAAAGTGAGTCCAAGGACGGAAGATTGGTTTGTGTGATGTGCTGCTCCGTGTTCACGATCTTCTGCAGCTTCTTCCGGTCTTGGACAGGACAACTTCCATACCAGGTTGTGATACTCCCTAGAAGAATGCTTTCTATGGTGCATCTATAAAAATTAGTGAGGGTTTTAGGGGACAGGCCAAATTTCCTTAGCTTTCTCAGAAAGTAAAGGCGCTGGTGGGCCTTCTTGGCAGTGGACTCTGCTTGATTGGACCAAGTCAGGTCATTTATGATATTGAACCCGAGGAACTTAAAGCTTTTGACCTGTTCCACATGCGCACCACCGCTGTAAATTGGGTCGTCCGGTCCACTACTCCTTCTAAAGTCAACAACCAATTCCTTCATCTTGCTAATGTTGAGGGATAGGTAATTGTCTTTGCACCATGCTACCAGGTTCTTAATTTCCTCTCTGTACTCAAACATCATTACCTGAGATACAGCCTACAATAGTTGTGTCCTCAGCAAACTTATATATTGAGTTTGATGGAAACTTGGCTACACAATCATGAGTGTACAGTGAGTACAGCAGGGGGGCTGAGTACACAGGCTTGTGGGGCACCGGTGCTCAGAGTGATTGTAGAGGAGAGATTGTCCCCTATTTTTACAGCCTGGGTCCTGCCCGTGAGGAAGTTGAATATCCAGCTGCAGATCTGAGTGCTAAGGCCCAGGTTCCGGAGCTTAGGAATCAGTTTATTTGGAATGATGGTATTAAAGGCAGAGCTGTAGTCAATGAAAAGGAGCCTTACGTATGCGTCTTTATTCTCCAGGTGTTCTAAGGAGGAATGTAGGGCCAGAGAGATGGCATCTGCCGTTGACCTGTTGCTCCGGCAGGCGAATTGCAAAGTGTTGAGGTTGACCAGTAGGCTGTGGTTGATGTGTGCCATAACCAATCTCTTGAAGCACTTCATAGCAATTGATGTCAGAGCCAAAGGGTCAATAGTCACTCAGGCATGCCATCTTGCTCTTCTTCAGCACTGGGATTATTGTTGCCTTCTTAAAACAGAGTGTGCTCCATGCCAACATCAGTGAACTTGAGACCAGGTATCCGGAGGCTTTGCTCGTTACATCCGGGGACTTTAATCAGGCCAACCTCAGAAAGGCAATGCCAAAGTTATACCAACATGTCTCCTGCCCCACTAGAGGCCTGAATATACTTGACCTCTGCTACACAGCAGTCAAGGGTTTCTCGGGTATAGGGTAGTGTAGAGGGCAGTTTGCTTAGGAGAGCACGCGCAGAGTCGCCAGTTACCGGCACCGTCTTATTATATTTTATGGCTCATGGAGGTTGTGGTTCCTACTCTTATGCTGGTGGAGCGGGTGAGTTCCAATCATTTCTGGATTATGTTCATTGTTCTGTAAGGTGTTACAATGCGGTCGTACCTTAAAGAATTAGATACACATCTATAGTTTGCAAAGATGTATTCTCAGACCTTCTTCCAGTGCTCCCTCCACCTTCATCTGACTTATTATCTTGCATATCAATACTCACCTTTCTCCAAGCTGCTTCTTTGAATATTTGAATCGGTGCTTTGACCCTCCTCTGGGACTGAAGTAAACTTTATTAAATTCACAACTGATATTCTTTCTCTTTATGATCATTTAGGCTATGCTTCTTTAATTTTCCCAGTCTAGGCATAGCCTTTATAAAGTCAATCAATATTCTCCTCCAATGCCAACTAGTTGGGTGGGACCAACCTTATATATTGAATCATAACCAAAGAATGACCTACAATAGTTTCCCCTCCTATTTATGCACCATTTCATCTGGGCTTTCTCAAGGATATACGCTTTACTTCAGTTTCTAATTTGTGTTTTCCTTTAACGTGGTGTCATTCAAAAACATGTCAAGTTCCACATAAACTTTGATGACTCTTAACTTCATCTTAACAACCCTTATTCAACTGCATTTTGGGAGTATTAAAGAAAACGTAGTGGTAGTTGGGGGTGTGGAGGGTTGGGTTAGTGGGTGGAGATACTGATCAGCTTTACTATTGTATCATTTCCTGTCAGTCACTTTATGTACAGACACTTCTGTGCCTAGCGTCACCTTATGAACATACAATCAATCTATGTATATCTTACCTATTTATATTTATTTGTGTTTTTATTATTATTGTTGTGTTCTTTTTGTGCTGCATCTGATCTGGAGTAACAATTATTTTGCTCTCCTTTATACTTATGTATTGGAAATTCATTAAGCAATCTTGAACCTTGAATAAACAACACTTTCTTTGGTTATTGCCCTATAACCCCCTGAGGGCAAAATAAACTCCCTATAAAATCCTAAAGGGTATTTCTATTCAAAAGACAGCCACCATGTATCAGCAGTAATTTGCAAAATGACCAAAACAAAAGCAACTAGCTCCAAAACAACAAACAATACAGCAAGGTATGTAAAATTAATTAATTTTGTTTTCCCAATTTACAAGGTTCTCAGTTTAGCAGGGAAATATGACATGAGTGTCCATTTCTCTCCATAGATGCTGAGTTCCTCTTGCATCTTGTGTGTGGCTTTTGAAAAAGGTTGTTATAGTAATAGTGGATGCTCCAGCAGTTATCATTTTAAAAATTCTTTAGATTCCAGAATTGTTCCTGCAGATTGGAGGATAGTAAATGTGATACACCTTCTTAAGAAAGAAGGTTGAGAAAAAATGGAACTACCATCCTGTTAATGTAACATCAATCATGGGGAATGCTCTTGAATCTATAATGAAGGATTTAATAACACACAGACAAAATACTCGTTTCAGCAGAGTCAGCGTAGACTTCTGAAGAAAAAATTATGTTTGACTGTCTATTGGAATTGTTTGACTATGTGACAAGTAGAATAGATAAGGAGGAATAAATGAATTTTCAGATGGCATTTGACGCAGAAATTTGGTCAACAGAGTTAGAGAACATAGAATTGAGGTAGTTTACAGATAAGACTGAGAGTTGATTAAAAAAAAGCAGAAATGAAAAATACTGGTTGAAATGAAAAGTTCTATTTTATTTCACTTCTGTACTTTGTAACTTTTAGCGTACCACTGGATCATTGTTTGAGCCCTAGCAATTTACACTCTATCTGGTTGAAGGATCAAGCGTGATGTTTATAAACATGTTAATGATTAATAACAGGGAAGGAAGACGTAAAAGGACTACAAAGAGATATAGAAAATATAAGTGAGTGAGCAAGAAGGAAACAAATGTGAGGTCATCTACTTCCTGTTCAAAGTACTTCTGAGTTGTAATTGCTGTTGCAGTGGTAAGGTTAGTTTGTTACGACTGCATAGATTTTTGTTTCATCAATCTTACCCATATATATTGGTATGTTTCTCTCACTTCCGAAATCTGTACATGCAGTGCCAAAGGGCTGGATAAGGGTCATTTGAATTCCATTCAGTAGCTGTGTGACTGTGAAGATTGCAAACACATTTTTGTCAGTCTTTCTATCTTGGAGGCACTCCAATTTTTTTGCGGGTAAATGGATCTTGAATTCTTTGACTTGACAGAGGTTACAGTCTGCTGAATTTACAAAAAACACTCAAAGAGCTAGAAACTTGTGTTAACAAAGTATGGTATTACTCTTTTGAATTTTTCAGTTTCTTTAAATATGTCTATAATAAATAGCAGATAGAGCAATATTGTATAAGTATCATATGCATTCATTAATATCAATAATGGCAATTTATAATTTCTTGAATTTTACAGTATTGGCATCATGCTTCACCAAAGTATGCTTCACTCTGTATAGCCTCTGTCATGCTTGACATGATGTGTAATTAGCAACACGTGATAATAAGTAAGGAATAAAGCAGAATTACTTGAAGAGAAGCCTGGACCTGTGTGACAAGCCCTAGTCACCCTTATAAAACTACATCTCCTCCCCCTCTACCCCAGATATATTTGGCATGTTGTTAGAGTGGCAATACAAGTTTTTAACTGATAATCTTTCAAATTTGAACTCCTCTTTGGCCTGAACATTGTAAGAATTTTAAATTAAGTTTGAATAAAAGCCTAGTATCACACATGATAACGGTAATGATTGTCGGAAAATCCAACTACTCTATTAACATGCTGGACCCCGATGGGAGTTGAGTTGTATACAGACCTCCTAAAAGTAGTAAGTATGTGGTCTAAAATTACATTGACAGTTAGAAAACACATGCTAAAAGAGTAATGTTACAATAGTCATGGGCATTTCAATATGCTGGTAGATTGGGAAAACCAGGCTGGTGCTGGATTCCAGGAGTGCTTACAAGATGGCTTTTTAGAGCAGCTCATACTTGAGACCACTAGAGGATCAGCTATTCTGGATTGGGTGTAGTGCAATGAATCAAAATTGATTAGCGAGCTTAAGGTAAAAGAAACTTTAGGGGAATTCTTGATGAACGGTCTCAGACTGAAACATTACTGTACTTTTTTCAATAGATGCTGCCTGGCCTGCTGAGTTCCTCCAGCATTTTGTGAGTGTTGCTTGGATTTCCAGCATCTGCAGATTTTCTCTCGTTTGCGTTTAGGTGCAAGTGATCATAATGTGATTGTATTCACACTGAAATTTGAAAAGTAGAAACTAAAGTCAGATGTACAGTGGCATGCAAAAGTTTGGGCACCCCTGGTCAAAATTTCTGTTACTGTGAATAGCTAAGCGAGTAAAAGATAAACTGATTTCCAAAAGGCATAAAGTTAAAGATGACACATTTCTTTAATATTTTAAGCAAGAAAACTTTTTTATTTCCATCTTTTACAGTTTCAAAATAGCAAAAAGGAAAAGGGCCCGAAGAAAAAGTTTGGGCACCCTGCATGGCAGTACTTAGTAACACCCCCTTTGGCAAGAATCATGGATTGTAAACACTTTTTGTAGCCAGCTAAGAGTCTTTCGATTCTTGTTTGGGGGATTTTTGTCCATTCTTCCTTGCAAAAGGCTTCTAGTTCTGTGAGATTCTTGGGCCCTCTTGCATGCACTGCTTTTTTGTCTATCCACAGATTCTCGATGATGTTAAGGTCAGGGGACTGTGAGGGCCATGGCAAAACCTTCAGCTTGCGCCTCTTGAGGTAGTCCATTGTGGATTTTGAGGTGTGTTTAGGTTCATTATCCTGTTGTAGAAGCCGAAAAGTTCATTATCCTGTTGCGGCCAAAAAGTTCTATTCAAAAGTTTCAAAGGAACATCTAAACAAGCCTGATGCATTTTGGAAACAAGTCCTGTGGACTGATGAAGTTAAAATAGAACTTTTTGGCCGCAATGAGCAAAGGTATGTTTGGAGAAAAAGGGGTGCAGAATTTCATGAAAAAAACCCTCTCCAACTGTTAAGCACGGGGGTGGATCGATCATGCTTTGGGCTTGTGTTGCAGCCAGTGGCACGGGAAACATTTACTGGTAGTGGGAAGAATGAATTCAATTAAATATCAGCAAATTCTGGAAGCAAACATCATACTGTCTGTAAAAAAGCCGAAGATGAAAAAAGGCTGGCTTCTACAACAGGATAATGAACCTAAACACACCTCAGAGTCCACGATGGACAACCTCAAGAAGTGCAAACTGAAGGTTTTGCCATGGTCCTCACAGTCCCCTGACCTAAACAAAGTTTTCTTGCTTAAAATATTAGAGAAATGTGTCATCTTTAAATTTATGCCTTTTGGAAATCAGTTCATCTTTTACTTGCTTAGCTATTCACAGTAACAGAAATTTTGACCAGGGTGCCCAAATTTTTGCATGCCATGGTATCACTTTTATAGAATATAGAATATATAGAGCATGGAAATCTACAGCACATTACATGTCATCTGGCCCACAATGTTGTGCTGACCACATAGCCTACTCTAGAAACTACCTAGAATTACCCTACTGCATAGCCCTCTATTATTAAAAGATCCTATTGTATCTGCCTCCACCACTGTTGCCGGCAGTTCATTCCACGCACCCATCACACTCAGTGTGAAAAACTTACCCCTGACATCCCCTCTGTACCTACTTTCAAGCACCTTAAAACTATGCCCCCTTGTATTAGACATTTCAGCCCTGGGAAAAAGCCTCTGGCTATCCACATGATCAATGCACCTTATACACATCTATCAGGTCACCTCTCATCTTCTGTCATTCCAAGGAGAATAGACCAAGTTCACTCTATCTATTCTCATAAGGCATGCTCTCCAATCCAGACAACATCCTTGTAAATCTCCTCTGCACTCTCTCTGTGGTAACCATATCCTTCCTGTAGTGGGGTGACCAGAATTGAACACAGTACTCCAAGTGTCGTAAAGGGAATTACAGGGGCATGAGAGAGGAGTTGGCCAGAACTGATTGGGAAAAAAAAAACTGGCAGGGATGACGGCAGAGCAGCAATGGCTGGAATTTTTGGAAGCAATTTGGAAGCTACAGGATACATACACCCTAAGAGGAAAAAGTATTCTAAAGGCAAGATGACATAATCATGGCTAAGAAGAGAAGTCAAAGCCTACATAAAAGCCAAAGAGAGGGCATAAAATAGAGTAAAAATTTGTCCGGATTGGGAAGCTTTTAAAAACAAACAGAAGGCAACTAAAAAAGTCTATGAAGGTAAAGATGGAACACAAAAGTAAGCTAGCCAGTAATATTAAAGACGATACCAAAAGTTTCTTCAGATACATACATAAAGTGTAAAAGAGAGTTGAGAGCAGATATAGAACCACTGGAAAATGATGGTGGAGAGGTAGTAATGGGGGACAAGGAAATGGCAGATGAACTGAATAAATATTTTGCATCAGTCTTCACTGTGGAAGACACTAGCAGTATGGTGGAAGTTCCAGGTGTCAGGTGTCATGAAGTGTGTGAAGTTACCATTACTAGGGTGAATGTTCTTGGGAAACTGAAAGGTCTGAAGGTAGCTGAGGCACCTGGACCGGATGGTGTACACTCCAGGGTTCTGAAAGAGGTGCATGAAGAGATTGTGGAGGCATTATTAATGGTCTTTCAAGAGTCACTAGATTCTGGAATGGTTCCGGAAGACTGGAAAATCGCAAATGTCACCCCACTTTTCAAGAAGAGAGGAAGGCAGAAGAAAGGAGAATATAGGCCAGATAGTCTGACCTCAGTGGTTGGGAAGACGTTGGAATAAATTATTAAGGATGAGGTCTCAGGGTATTTGGAATCAGATGGTAAAATAAGCCAGAGTCAGCAGGGTTTCCTAAAGGGAAAATCATGCCTGACAGATTTGTTGGAATTATTTGAAGAAATAACATGCAGGATAGACAATGGCAAATAAGTTGATGTTGTATATTTGGATTTTCAGAAGGCCTTTGACAAGCTGTCACACATGAAACTGCTTAACAAGCTATAAGCCAATGGTATTACAGGAGAGATTCTAACATGGATAAAGCTGTGGCTGATTGGTAGGAGGCAGAGGGTGGGAATAAAGGGAGCCTTTTCTGACTGGCTGCTGGTGACTAGTGGTGTTCTGTGGGGTCCCTGTTGGACCAATTCTTTTATCATTATATGTCAATGATTTGGATGACAGATTTTGCAGACGATATAGTGATAGGTGGAGGGCCAAGTGGTTGAGAAGAAGTAGAAAGGCTACTGAAGGAGTTAGACAGATTAGGAGAATGGGCAAAGAAATGGCAGATGGAATAAGGTGTCAGGAAGCATATGATCATGCACTTTGGTAGAAGAAATAAAAGGATTAACTATTTTCTAAATGGAGAGAAAATACAAAATACTGATACACAAAGTGTCTTGGGAATCTTGTGCAGGATTCCCCAAAGGTTAATTTGTAGGTTGAGTTTGTGGTTAGGAAGGCAAATGTGATGTTAGCATTCATTTCAAGAGGACTGGAATATAAAAATATGAGGAAGTAATGTTGAAACTTTATAAAGCACTGATGAGGCCTCACTTGGAGTATTGTGAGCAGTTTTGGACCCCTTATCTTAGAAAGGATGTGCTGAAACTTGAGAGGCTTCAAAGGAGGTTCACAAAAATGATTCCCAGATTGAATGGCTTGTCATAGGAAGAGTGTTTGATGCTGTGGTCCTGTATTCACCAGAATTCAGAAGAATGAGGGGTAACCTCATTGAAACCTATCGAATGGTGAAAGGCATTGATAGAGTGGATGTGGAGAGGTTGTGTCCCATGATGGGAGAGTCTACGACCAGAGGATGCAGCCTTAGAATAGAGGACTGTTCTTTTTGAACGGAGATGTGGACTTTCTTTAGCCAGAGGTTGGTGAATCTGTGGAACTCTTTGCCATTGGCAGCTGTGGTGGTTAAATCCTTATATATCTTTTAGGGTGAGGTTGATAGATTTTTGATTGTTCAGGACATGAAGGGTTGTGGGGGTTGGGGAGGCAGGCGATTGGGGCTGTAAGGAAAATTCGATCAACCAAGATGAAATGGGAGAGCAGACTCAATGGGCAAAATGGTGTAATTCTGCTCCTATATCTTATGCTCTTAAGGTCTTATAAGATAACTCACATTGTAATTCATTAACTGTTGGTGAAGGCTATTAGGAGTCATATGTTTGCAATAAAAGTAGTAGTTCCATTTGTCACTGCCGGTATTTCTCTGTATAATTGCCACCAAACTCAGAATTACATGGAAGCTCCCCAACAATTATGGGGAAAGACCATTCACCAACCTTATGTCTAACGAAACCAGGCATAGAGGTAGTGATTTCGTTCATTTGAATAGAGAGGAACAACTGCAATTTATTAGGTAGTTTACAATTTTCAAATTACTTTAATTAGATATTTTTGAGTGTTGTTAAGAGTTTTTGTTGTTCTTATTGGGGTGGGTGGGTGCCAATTACTCTCTGGCCAGTGACCTGAGCTGATTGGGGTTGGAGCAAAGGACTGAGCCTGCTGTTGGGAATTTTCTCTCAGGCTGGAAGCGATTAGTGATGGCACAAAGTGATGGAGAAAATGGAGGTAGTAAATGGGAGGTGGTATTGGATGATAGGAGTCGTATGGAGGAAGGTGATGGAAGAATGTGGCCGATTGAGGACCGTAGTGTGTAGACAGGATTTAAGGAAGGAAGAGTTCAAGGTTTTGTTGAATTGTGAATGTGGACCTCTTTCTAATATCATTCCAATTAGGCTACATAAGGATTTGAAAAAAAAACCATTAAGAGATATTGTGGGTGCAAAACATTTAAGAGATGGGGCACTCTTAGTATATTGATCAGATGGTAATCAATGTGAGAAACTTTTGGGGTTACAAGGTGGGGGAAGAAGAAAATTATATTGAATGACAGTGGCTTTGGGGAGTGATTTCTTGTGGACAGTCAGTGTTTAAAAGGGTTTCATGGAATTTAGAACAGATAGCTTATTGATGGTGATTGCATTTGATGAGAAAAAGTTGCTGGATAGGTTTTATGAGTTACGTGATTTGAGTCCATGTGTCTTGGATGTTTTCAATGGCTGCTTTCAACGGCTGCAAAGTGGCCACGCAGCAGCTGTGTGTAAGGGTATAAACTGGAGTAGTAGATGAGGTGGAGAAAATGATTATGGCAATTGTGGAGAAGATGTTAAGCTAAATTGGAGCAACTGTGGAGAATAACATAGCTCTGCTTATGGAGGGTGTCCTGTATGTAACACTCAGGGCTATCTGCTCGTGTTTGTCTAGGGGAAACGCCGTCCACCCACCAAACCGTGTCTCACGTTTGCGTAGTTGCTGTGTAATGCACCCTGGTACAAACTCACACATCAAATATCAGACAGCACACCATGTAGGGTTTACAGATTACACTTTATAAATCTTACTGGAACCATGTAATTAATACAGATACAATATAAAAGGAAAGTAAAAGGCGCCAAACTTATCAGAGTTTAACCACTTCATGCACAACCATTGGAGCTCAATTAACGGGGTTTTCTTTCCACGACTCGATCTCCTCCGACCTCCTTGCCCGCCGCCTGGGACCAACCACGGTGGTTGACCAGAGCGCATCCAGCACGTCCTTCCTCTTTGGTTCTCCTCCCGAAAAGCCTGCACACTGACCCAGGTTCCCACACATACAGATAGAATAACATAGCTTCCATTGGTTAGTTCCTCCGTTATCTATAACTGTAACCCAAACATTTCAGCTACAGAGAACATTACCTCATAGTTAACATTACAAAGGAGCCATTTCATTATTACACTTCAGAGAAGCCATTTTACAATTAGCAGTTAACAGTTAACATTACAGTTAATATTACTGAGAACCCACATGTATATAAGAAAGCTGTGGAAGTGCAACCAAGCTCCATGATCCTTAGTTTGGGAATCCCTGCCTTACAAAGAGGTGTAAATAATGTTCAGACTTCAAAGGAGGGGTCTTAAGGTTTTTTCTAATCTTACTGTGGAATTAGTTAGCTAATGGTCCAGATTTTAAGAAATTTATTAAAGATTTACCAAATAAACTTGATGTTATATGTGTACATGAAAACTGGTCTCAATTTTAAGGTACAAGGTTATGTTATAAGATGGGATTAGAAAATGGGCAATGGAGGAGGAGTGGCTACCTTTGTCAAAAATAGGATAGCGCATAGAGTTTTGGAGATTGGGATTGTTTATGAGTCAATTGTGCTTGAAATCTGGGGAAAGAATGGTAAAATACCTACAGTAATTTTTTATAACCCATGTGAACCTGATATATTGGAAAGTGTGGGTGGAAATAGGAAAAATAAGGTTATGTGGTGTAGGGATTTTAATGTTCATAGTACAATGTGGGATGATAGTGACACAAATCTGAATGGGATGGTGGTGGAAGACTCTCTGGAAGAAAAATGTTTGCTGTGCTTGAGTGATGGTCGGAGTGCAAAGATAAATCTATTTAACAATACTGTTTCTGCTATAGATCTTGCACTGGTATTTGAGGATATAGCAAGTGTATGTAACTGGGAAGTGTATAATGATACAACAGTGGGGAGCGATCATTTCCTCCTTATCAGTACAATGGAAGTAGATATGTATCAGAGGAAAGGTTCTCATATCCCCAGATGGACTTTTAAAAGGCAAATTGGATGTACTTGATGATTTATGTGACAGTTGATTTCCTGTTCATTTAGTTTTGGAGGATATTGAGTTGAGCATTAATGACCTGTTCTTTGTACTCAACTGCAGATGTTTTCCAGAACGAGGGGCCACAGTTTGAGGATACAGGGGAAGCCTTTTAGGACCGAGATGAGGAAAAACTTCTTCACACAGAGAGTGGTGAATCTGTGGAATTCTCTGCCACAGGAAACAGTTGAGGCCAGTTCATTGGCTATATTTAAGAGGGAGTTAGATATGGCCCTTGTGGCTACAGGGGTCAGGGGGTATGGAGGGAAGGCTGGGGCGGGGTTCTGAGTTGGATGATCAGCCATGATCATAATAAATGGCAGTGCAGGCTTGAAGGGCCGAATGGCCTACTCCTGCACCTATTTTCTATGTTTCTATAACTAAGGAATCAATTCCCAGATTGTTGGTAGATAACAAAAGGGGAGATGTTCCCTGATGGATGGACGAATGTAAAAGAGCTGCAAAGGAGCAGAATGAAGTTTTTAGGAAAGTTAGGCAGTGTTACTCCTACTCATCTTTCACACAGCGTGAAAGAGCTCAAGCTATAGTTTGAAAAATTGTGTGTAGGGCAAAGAAAATGTATTGAAGAATGTACTGTGATAGCATTGGGAATAAGATACAGATAGGGGAAGTTTGGGGTATGATACAGAAAATGGGCGGCATTAGAAAACTTGATGCATTAGCTGATTTGTATGGTGGGGAGAAGATTGCAATTACTGACTCTGACAAGGCAGTATTATTAGCAAAAACATATGTCAGTGTTCACAGTTCAGCCAGTTTAAGTAAAGAAGAGAGGTTTTATAGAGAGACAATTTTGGTAAGCATTCCTTATATTGTTGAGAAAGAAAGAATGTTCCAGTTTCTGCTTGGATTTTGAATTTACATTGTCTGAACTATTAATGGTGCTGGTCAGACATTACCTGGGAAAGATGATACTTGGTATAATATGCTTACATGGTTTTTGAATTTGAAACTTATATTGGTTTTGAACTTTTGTACTACAATATGGGTTGAAGAGTGACTTCCTACTTCCTGGAAATTAGTGGTTGTTATCTCTATATTGAAGCCTGGTAAGAATCAATCAGAACCTCAGCCTATTTTGCTAACTTCACATGTTTGTAAGACAATGAAATGAATGATTATAGCAATGAAATTAATGGTTAAAGCAGGCCTTTCTTATTTTATGAAAAGTAGTGGACAATTAGCTGTATACCAATCTGGATTTCATAAAGGGAGAATGATCATATTCTCGGTGTTAAGTTTGGAATCTGACATTTGTAAGGCCTAAGTTAATAAGGAATCAATGGTAGTAATTTTTTAGATATAGAGAAAGCTTATGATATGTTATGAACAAGGATTGCTGCTTAAACTGGAAAAGATGGAAATAGGTGGTAGAATGTCCAATTGGATTCAAGATATTTCATATGATAGAAAATTGCAAGTGAGAACACCTTTCTCTAAGGATTATGAGATAGAGATGGGACTCCACAGAGGAGTATATGTAGCCCACTCCTTTTTAATATATGATTAATGATATTTTCTTAAATGTTGGTTCAGATATTTCCATAGTAATATATACTGATGATGATGCAGTGTGGAAGAGAAGCAGGAATATAAATTATATAGTTAGGAAAATGCAGGCAGATATTAATGAAGTAGAGGAATGGGGTTTAAAATTTCTGTTGCAAAGCCTTAAGGTATTTGTTTTTCTAAAAGCAACATTACACGCACAATTAATCTCAAGTTGTGTGGTAAGGTTCTTAAACATGAGTTAGTGCAAGGTATGTGGATGGACTCAAAGTTAACATGAAAGATGGAAGTGCATAAAATTCTGGAGAAGAAGTGAAAAAGCCCTTAATGTGCTCAGATGCTTAGTTGGGTGTGTGTGGTAAACCATATATATGTTGTAACTGGGTTAACTGTCTGGACATGCCCCTCTGCTGACTGCCCCTGTGGCTCCTCCCACAGATCCTGTATAAAGGTGTTTCGCCTTGCCCCTCCTCCTCAGTCTGGGGGTAGACACTCACCATGGAGGTAGTATTGTACAGCAAATAAAAGCCTTTCAGTATTTTACCTAACATCAGTCTTTTGGAGTTGTTGAAGGAGCTTCAGCATGATTGGGACATAAGTAAGAGGTTATTTAAATAGATATATATTGCTTTAATCAGGCCCGTCTTTGATTATGGATGTATTGCTTATGGGTCAGTCTCACCAGTGGCCTTAAGGCTCCTAGATAAAGTTCAAGTTCAAACATTGAGATTATGTGTTGGTGCTATTAAATCATGCCAAATTTCAGCATTACTGGTAGAAATGGGTGAATTGTCTTTACATCTACACAGATTACAGTTAGCAATTGTTTATTGGGTTAACGTAAGAGGACATAATGTTGGCAACATTAGTAGAGTGTGGGACCACTGTATTTGCAAGGTGTTCAGTTTAGGATGGATGGGAAATGACGAGCACAAAATCCTGGGTTGTTTAATGTGAATTATGGTCCCAGTTTACTCCTTTCTGTCACCCTTTCATGGTTTTGCTGTTCTCTGTGGTTCATTTGGGCCTTCAGGAAAGGATCAAGATGAGGAGTGATTGTTTATCAGTGGCACAAAAAGTTCAGCAATATATGCATGCCAGATATTATGGTTATTACGCAGATAGTTCAGAACATCCTATGACAGGTTGTACAGGTGTTTCTATTGATGTTACAAGTTTCAGGTGACTATTAAGAAAAGACTATCAGACAAAGTATCAGTATTCATGACTGAGATGGTTGCTATCATTTTAGCCTTAGAATGGGTCAAAGAAGTATTCCTGATTATGTACTTCTGTGCTCTGTTTTGTTCTCGGTCTTGACATCTACTAAAACAGGTACTTCAAATTTTAAGCCAGATATTCTTCTTGAGATTGGACAGCATCTGTTGAAGCTGCAGGGTCTGTGTATACATTTCATTTGGATTTCTAGCCATGCTGGGGTTGAAGGAAATGAGGTGGCAGACGTTCTTGCCAAGCAATCACTTAAAATTAAGCATATAAATGTAGTGGTTCTTTCCATAAGAGGGAGATACATTTTATACTTTTCGTTTAAGAAGGACAATGCCTTCTGGTAAGATCATGGCCTGTTCAGATGCAGTGGCACCTTGGGGACCAACTAGAGGTGTTTTTTTTCCTTTGTTAAGTGTTTTCTTTTATGATCACAAGACAATGCCGGACTCCAAGAACTTTAGGTACTGAAAGTCCACCCTGTCAATGAGTTGCCTGTTGATTGGAGGAGCTGGACTGGGGCAGGCTGTGTTGTTGCCTGCTACAGGAAGGCATCAAAGACATCAGAGTTGGTATGTGAGGGTGGTGTGCAATGTAATCATGGGTGATTGTCTTGGACACTTCTCTTGCGATCGCAAGACCCTGTTGGACATTGATAAAGGAAGGTGCCACAGGTCTGTATCCCTTGCTTGGTGGCACGATGGATGGCAGGGAAGCTAAGTTTGCAGCGAGGACTTACAGTAGCCTCAAGTTGTGGGATTACCTGCTGCTGCAATTCAGGAGAGGAGATGCCAGAGGTAGTGTTTCTCAGTTGGGGACTGGTCTCTCCCATTGGTGCTGTCCTCCACTGTTCAATTGGTGGAATAACAGGCTGGATTGAATGCATAGGCTTGTTTGGCACTGCCAGGAACTGCACATCAAATTGCAGGACATGTTGCTCACGGACTTGGGCTACAGATTTGTTCCTTTGCATGACCATGTCCTTTTTTTTGCTCAGTATTTTGTATGTGCTGTGTCTATTTTGCACCTTGGCCCCAGAGGAACACTGTTTCATTTGGAGATAAATACATAGATGTCAAGAGAGTGAGAGAGAGAAACCCACTGTTGGAAGTTAACAAATATGGACAAACTAATGTGTTATGAATGCTGCCTTGGCACTCCTTACATAGGATGAAAGCTTGGTAATGTCACATATACCTGAAACCTGTATAACCTACTTACTAATGGTTGTTTGGTCGTAAATGTATAGTCCTTTGATAAAATATGGTACAGTGTTGAGAATCCAGACATTGCCACTGGGAAGCCTCTAAGACTATCACACAAGGTTGATGCACCCTGGTTCCACAGTAACTGACAAATACTGTGCAGCCAACCTGTAGTTAGATGTGATGAAGCTGATTGGAGAAATATCATGAAACCTAAGTAATGATTTCCCATTAGGACTGATTATTAAAGCAGCATTACTTTACTAATCAAACCTAATGATCATTAATCATTCATCAATAATAAAAAAACAAATCATCAAGTAGCATGTCTGATGGGTTACTGAGGGGTCAGTCAATTAAAACAAAAAGTCTGATAAGTGAGGTCATGACAAATGCAGTTAGGAAATGGGGATTCCGAATTAGTGACATAATCAGTATGTCGCTAACGTACTCACCCAATACGCGCTCCTATTTACCTTCCAACGATACTTCTGAAAGCAAATGGAAGCAAAGTCTTTTTTTTTCTTTATCCTTGCAACAATGAAGTTAGTTGTAATGTAACTGCTACCTTGGCTGAACTCAGCTATTGACTAGGAATGAATGATGATACATTATTTCCTTTAGTTTCATGCAAATGTTTCAGCACTTCAGCAAAGCATTAATATAATTTTTATGTTCACACCTACAGAATTTTGAAACCAAGGAACCAGTGGACTAGTGCAAATCGCATCTTAGGAAATGGGGTATTTAAATGCAGCAAGTCCTTCCCTAAAAGCAACATAGGAATATAATCATCAGAAGAACTGCAGCAATTCTAGAGGAGGATGCCACCATCACCTTCTGTAGAGCAATTAGGTATGAGCATTAAGTGTCAATCTTATCAGCAATACCCATGTCAAATGTATAAATACAATAAGTTTGTATAATGCTTACAACTCGTCCAGGATGAGCAGTGCTGAAGCAGACTGGTCACAGTCTGTGTATTAGTTATTCATTACTCAAGCTTCCTCTCACTTTCTATCATCTATAGCTATCTACAGAACCCTCTATTCCCTTCTCCCTAATATGCTTGTCCAAACTCTCCTTCAATATATTCACTTCAGCCTATCCCTGTGTGATGAGTTCCATGTTCTCTCCGTTGTTGGGATAACATGGTTCCTTCTGAGTTCTTTCTTGGAATTTTTTTTTTTGGGTACCTTAAAATCATGTCTTGTAATTATGCATCTCACAAGTGGAAGCATTCTTTGCATCCATGCTCTTGAAATTTTTTCATCGTTTCGAAGACCCATCCTTCTTTTTCTGCTTCTTTTGGAAATGAAACAGTACATCACTTGTCAGGCCATGGAAAAGGGGTATTCCACAGTGGGCTACGTGTAGAAGAATCACAAATTCCAAGATCTCAGTTGTAAAATAGGCATTAATAGCCAAATAATTAAATCCAAGTAGCTTAAAGTTTGCTGTCTAGCTTTTTATCATAGTGATTTCAGAAGTGTACATTTGAGG
Organism: Mobula hypostoma; assembly: GCF_963921235.1. NCBI lineage: Eukaryota > Metazoa > Chordata > Chondrichthyes > Myliobatiformes > Myliobatidae > Mobula > Mobula hypostoma. The sequence continues at coordinate 90,306,287 of NC_086106.1, forward strand.
CTGTTAGTTTCCAGCAGAAACAACTCAGGAAGACAAAAGTGCAAGAAAATAGGATCAGGTGTAGGTCACCAGGACCCTCAAGCTGATCTATGATGTTTTCATCTCTTCTTCTATGCCAGTTTCCCATAATTTTCAGTTCCATTTATCTATCTCTAGCTTAAGTATATGAATGATCTGGCTTCCACCCTCCTCAAGGGCAGGGAATTTACTACCGTCTGAGAAAAAAAAACTTAGCATCTCACTTTTAAATCACTGGCTCCTTATTTTGCAGCTTTCCCCCCTTGTTCATGACTCTTATCTCACCATTTACCCTTTCAGGTCCAAGTTCAATGGTTCAAAGATTCATTCATTATCTGAAATTCTTCTTCTCCAGATAGCCATGAAATCAAGAACGAAGAGCAAGTCAGCACAATCAAGAACCCTCAAATCTCTCCTCCCTGCACAAAAAAATGAACAAAAGTGGAGCAGGCACATTGATCCCCAAATCTGCCTCCCACACACACAAAAAAACTAGAAAGATTTTGCGAAAAGCACAGAATACAAAAAAAACCTGTAAGACTGAAAAAAAGTCCACAGCCACATCCAAAACACGGAAAACCCGGTTAACATTCTTCCTCTCCATAAGAAAGCAATCACACCAGTGATAAAAGGGCAGTCTCTCTTCTTCGAAAGCATTCAATTAAGCGCCAGGGAATACTTACCAGTAAAATGAATAACACTAAGACCATAGTGTTTGAGCAAAGTTGTCATTCCTTTAGACAATTCAAAGACTTTTGGCTAGGTAAGCAAAGCCTTTTAAGTGGTGTTGAAAAAGACTTACTTTTCAGTCAAGCCTGATACAATGGTTGAGCCCCACAGTTCCCAGTGATGTTAAAATACATTATGTGTCAATTGACATCGCAGAGTACATATGGCAACTTCTGTGGTTAAGTACAAGATTCACGTGAAGATCTCTACAAGTTTCTAAAGTGTGCAGTGTCTAAATGTAGGAGCTGGCAAAATGTAGGAGCACTTCATATACATCAAAATGTTGCACTGCCTGACAGAGTTTCTCAGCTATAAGGTATTTAGTTCACTTATGGACACGGCTGTCTGCCTTGTGGATGTGTCAAGCACACCCAAACTATAACAATGGTCATTGTCTCTGACAATAATCTCTAGCCTCTGTATATTGTATCTAAATTGATTAATTTATTAGTCATAACACTTTAATCACAACTCCTCAGATGTTTGATTGTTTATTCATCCAAACTCTAAGCAGGCCAGTCCTTTTCTGTCAATAAAAACTTGGTTGAAATCAAGTTGCTGCACTAGTTTTTGGCTGAACTGTTTTTTGATGCTGTAAACTACCTATCTTTTTCAGTGTTCTTTGCATATTTAGCACTTTTACAAAGCTTTTACAAACTTTGTAAAAGTTACCAATGGTATTTCTTGGTTTACCTTATTTTTCTTCTACTTTTTTCTTTTTTTGTGAGATTTAGCACCATGAAATTTGTTCCAGTATTGACTTTCTCAATGATAAAAAAAAGTAAACTTCATGGTGTTGAAAGCTCCAAAGGTTCACAGGAATCAAATGACACCGGAGAAGAATAATCACAAACAAGAGAAAACTGGAAGATGCTGGAAATCCAATCTAACATGCACAAAATGCCGGAGAAGCTCAGCAGGCCAGGCACCATCTATGGAGAAAAGTACAGTTGATGTCTCAGGCCAAGACCCTTTGGCAGGACTGGAGCAACATTGGAGAAGTCTAAGTTTGGAAATGGCCTAATTGCATGTTACTCATGCAATTAGTTAACGAAATAACGCAGGAAGCTATTTGATCAACTTTGTCTGGGATGGCAATTTGCAAGATTTACAGTTCATTCATTCTTTCTTATATCTCACAATATTTTAAATTCAAGCTATCTATCCAATTTTCTTCTGAAGAGTATTATTCAAGCAGCAACCATTTTTCTTTCAGACAGTCCATTCCAAGTCCAGAAAAACACTGCGCAATTAATTTTATCCTGTGTACGCAATGTTCTTTTTGTCCACTGCCTTAAATCTATGTTCCATGCTTATTGACCCACCCTTCCGATAATAACCGATCATCTTATTTCATCTGTCAAAATACATCATGATCTAACCATTTTTGAAACATTATTAAAAAAGTTATTCATGCTAATGTAATTAAATATGTTGGCTCTGAAGTAGCAAGGTGCTCCTTTCCTCCTGTACTGCGGTCGGACTCGCGACATCTTGCTGAAGAAGCCAAATTGCTTCTCGCGTTGGAGATGCTGTTTTTCAGGAAGATGAAGATAATCAGCATGAACAGATGCAACATTTCATGACAGAAGACATAAAACTGTGTAAATAAATTATAGACGTCATTGTAGGTTGAATTAATAAACTTATTCATCACATTAATTAATTACAGTCCATAATCTGTGCTTTCAAATATAGCACCTCATGCTATTGCATCTTGGTATATAAGAATCTGGTTAGGAGTGTATTTCAGTTGTGCATATTCCTGTTTAAGGGGGTTTGTTTCAGAGAATTTGCTAATGTATGTGGTCCATAGCAGTAGGAATGAAAACCTTGTTTTAGGATTCATGTTCCTGTACTGATCACCTTAAGTGAAGAGGTAAACTCCAAAATATCGGTTGTTTTACAAAGAGCAAACATACTTTCATATTATTAGCTCTGCTATGTCAAACCTAAGTCAAAACACGTTTCACAATGGAATCTTCCATTTCATAATGGACATTCCATATTGATTTGTATAACATGCTGTTTTTAGCACATTGCATCCTTTAACAAAATCATGTTATCAACATCATCTCAGAACTAAATAAGATTTTTTTCCTGTTACTGCTTCAGGTGATTTAACACAAAAAGAAATATTACTGGAAATGTGGAAAGGACAATTTAGACTGAATTAAATGGCTCCTCTTTCTTTATTTGTGGCCTCTGCAATGCATGTATTTGATAGTCAAGCTAGAAAGTACCATTCAATCCATAACCCCGTCAGATTGCTATCATTTAACTTAGAATTTGAACTTTTGGACACAAGAGATTAAATACTTCTTGAATCCACAGGTTCAAATTTGTAGTGTGGCTAGGAACCCAGGGTGGAATGAAGCGGAAATTATCTGTGCCTCTTTTGTATGCATCAGTTATGGGGTAAAATTAAGTGAGGCAAGGCAAAGTACATTCTAAATACAAATCGAGTTACTACTTCTAAGTCATGTCTAATAACTAATTGATTTTATGTAATATAGTGATAATATGCAGAAAAAGTAATAGCAAATGTCAAGTACACCCATTGGAAGCCCGTGGATCTTATTTCAAATATTCAGATCCATCTCTGATGATGGAATAATTTACCCATTAGGAAAGTTTAGATCCTATCTATAATCTTCTTTCCCCATTCCCCAATAGAAAGATCACTTGAACCTCTTCTCATCGATTTATTCAAGTGCTTAACCCCATTCATTTTAATCCCTCATTACTTCTACCTACAGTCCTACTGCCACTATCCGCTGATTAGGTGGAATTTTGTAGTTAAGCCTTAAAGTTAAAAATTCCTGTTCAAAGTTGTCAAAAACAGAACTGTTTGTTGTGACCATGTCCTCCATCCATACAAACCCCACCACCCTATTAAAATCAAGGCTTAGGTGTTTGGAGTTACCAGCTAATTAATGCGAGCAACTTTGTGCAACGTTTAAAAGACCAAAATCATGAAGAATAAAATAATAGATACTCTGGCATAGGAGGAGGCCACTTGGCCCATTGTGTCATGCCAGCCAAAAGTGGATTGATGGTTAACTGCACTTCACAACTAATGATGCATTGCCATTCAGCATAAGGACATTTATCTTTATTACCTTAATGCTGTTGAATAAATCCACTTTCTTTTGTGACTTATAGTTAACCATGGATAACAATGAACCTACCAAAGTAAAAGGACCATTAGCTTTTCAATTACATCTACCAAAATAACAGCTATATCATTTGTCATCAACAAATTGGGAAGACAAGGGAGCAGTTGTAGAAAGAAACAGAGTTAATGACCCTGATACATTTTGGCATTATTAAATTATACATGAAGTTCACACTGAATGCTGTGGATTAGGTGACCACAAGCCAACAGGGGGTGATATTTAATAGGGTTTAGTGGCTGACTCTATGGTGTTGAGCAGGAAGAATACTGGTGATGTGAGTGATCATTGGAGAGGAGGTGTGGTGAGGTGTGAAATGGAATTTGTAGTCAGTGGGGCTAAGAATGTTGGAGTGCAAAGCATTGCTTGACAGAATATAAGTGAGGGTCAATGTTTTAGAACATAGAACATAGAATAGTACAGCACAGTACAGGCCCTTCGGCCCACAATGTTGTGCAGACCCTCAAATCCTGCCTCCCATATAAGCCCCCACCTTAGATTCCTCCATATACCTGTTTAGTAGTCTCTTAAACTTCACTAGTGTATCTGCCTCCACCACTGACTCAGGCAGTGCATTCCACGCACCAACCACTCTCTGAGTAAAAAACCTTCCTCTAATATCCCCCTTGAACTTCCCACCCCTTACCTTAAAGCCATGCCCTCTTGTATTGAGCAGTGGTGCCCTGGGGAAGAGGCGCTGGCTATCCACTCTATCTATTCCTCTTATTATCTTGTACACCTCTATCATGTCTCCTCTCATCCTCCTTCTCTCCAAAGAGTAAAGCCCTAGCTTCCTTAATCTCTGATCATAGTGCATACTTTCTAAACCAGGCAGCATCCTGGTAAATCTCCTCTGTACCCTTTCCAATGCTTCCACATCCTTCCTATAGTGAGGTGACCAGAACTGGACACAATACTCCAAGTGTGGCCTAACCAGAGTTTTATAGAGCTGCACCATTACATCGCGACTCTTAAACTCTATCCCTCGACTTATGAAAGCTAACACCCCATAAGGTTTATTAACTACCCTATCCACCTGTGAGGCAACTTTCAGGGATCTGTGGACATGTACCCCCAGATCCCTGAGCTCCTCCATACTACCAAGTATCCTGCCATTTACTTTGTACTCTGCCTTGGAGTTTGTCCTTCCAAAGTGTACCACCTCACACTTCTTCTGGTACACAAACAATAATACTTGACTCACTTGGTCTACCTTGATCCCCTCGGTGCTTCAAAGCACTCCATCTTACTAACATTTTCAAATATTACAGTTTTCCTTCAGTAGACAAGGAGGTTGTTTCAGATTTCTGTTTGTACACTCAGCCAAATTTCTTGCAGTATCATTCAGCATTTATAATAGCAATGATAGGATTAACAAAAAGCGGATCAAACAGATTAACTGCAAAACGTTGGGAGAGAAAATTGCCAAAGCACAAAGCAGAAGTGAGAAGACAATGTAATGGGAAATGGAAGGGCTGAAAATAGTTGTGACATCAAAGGACTGGGGAAAAACCTACACAGTCACAAAAAAAAACACATGAACTCCACACCAACATGCCAGGTCTTCTGTTCTCCAGCAACCCACACAAAATTCTGGAGGAACTTAGCAAGTCAAGTACCATCAATGGAGAGGATTAACTCTGGTTCCAAAACTATTTGCTCCCTTTCTATGATCAAAACCAACTTATTGAAGCTGTCAGATAGCAACTCTTCTGCCTGCATCATGGTGCTAGTTGGCTTTAAGGAAGAAAACAGGAAGTGGACTCATTTTACACCGCATGCTGTCGGAGCAGTGCTGCCAGGATAATCAAGGACACAACCCACCCAGCCAACACACTTTTCGTCCATCTTCCCTCCAGAAGAAGGTTCAGGAGCTTGAAGACTCCTATGGCCAGATTTGGGAACAGCTTCCTTCAAACTGTGATCAGACTGCTGAACGGATCCTGACCCGGATCTGGGCCGTACCCTCCAAATATCCGGACCTGCCTCTCAGTTTTTTTGCACTACCTTCCTTCCCATTTTTCTATTTTCTATTTATGATTTATAATTTAAATTTTTAATATTTACTAATTTTAACTATTTTTAATATTTTTAATATTTGTAATCCAGCGAGTGTGAAGCGCAGAATCAAATATCGCTGTGATGATTGTACGTTCTAGTACCAATTGTTTGGTGACAATAAAGTATAAAGTATAAAGTGTGAATGAGATATTGGAGGAGGTGAATTACATTATTGACTTTGATATAAAACTGATATAAAGTATTGTGATGATGTCAAATTAAGTTGGGGGAGGTTTGGGAGTTGGGAGGGATAGTCAATTCAAAGAAGGAGTGCAACAAAGAGACATATTAGTTAGAGATCTTAATAAACTTGTAGAATGGATACATGATCAAGAATGAAGCTTAATGTGGATAAATGTGAAACACCATAAAGACCAACCTGGATAGGAGGAAGAGCAATAGGGAGGTTTCTTACTAACTGAATGGTATGAGTCCAGTTGGGATAGAGGAACAAGGCCATTGGGCAGTAGAACCAACCACTAGAAAATTGGTTAGCAAAGGCACAAAAAGCAAGGTAAACTCTTGGGTTGTTTCTAGAGGATGAGGTTTGAAAACCCAGAAAGTTAAGTTGGATTGAACCTTGCATCATCTGCATGTTAGGATACTGCATACAATTATGGTCAACATATTACACAAAAGTGCAGGAGTGGATGACAAGAAAATGGATAAGTATGGTAGCAGAAATGTGAAGGTGTTTATAAATAGAAAAGAAAACATTTCAAGGACATTTTGACGTGTGTATGGATTGGGGAAAGTTTAGACGGATATATGCCAAATGCAGGCAAGTGGGATAAGCTGAGGTAGGCAAGATGGTCAGCATGGATGAGGGAGGCTGAGGGCCTGGTTCCATGTTATATTCTTTTAAGAAAAGAGAGCAAGCAGTGACATGATCAAAGTCTTCAAAATTATGATGCTTAAGTGCAGTTAGTACAGAATACTTCCATTTCTGGAGAAGAGCATGATAGAGGCAGCAAATGTAAGATAGTCATCAAGATAGTCACTAAAATGTAATTCAGAAGGAAGTTTTTACTCCCAGTGTGCTATGAAATGATCTACTGTTGACCATTCATCAATAGAACTAGGTTAGGAAACGCACTACACAACTCTTAATTAATTGAAGCTCACATGTTATTGCTTACTCTAATGAATAAATAATAACATAACTGTGCTGATCCCAACTTAAAATATGATTTCTATTGTTCCGTCTGTAACAATACTCACTCAGACCATTTTCCAATTTATAACACCAACATAGGGACTCTTCCTTGGGCCAGACAATCGATCCTTCTTCTCCCAGCCCCTGGCATGGGGGTTCTTTCTTGCGAATGAATTGAATTGACTTCATTACTTACATCCTTTATATACATGAGGAGTAAAAATCTTTACGTTATGTCTCTATCTAAATGTGCAATGTGCAATTTATAATAATTTGTAATAACTAGTATATACAACAGGATAGTCAATATAACATAGAAATATAGCTGTATCAGGATGAGTTAAGCAGTCTGATGGCCTGGTGGAGAAGCTATCCCGGAGACTGTTGGCCCTGGCTTTTATGCTGCGGTACCGTTTCCCGGATTGCAGCAGCTGGAACAGTTTGTGGTTGGGGTGACACGGGTCCCCAGTGATCCTTCGGGCCCTTTTTATACACCTGTCCTTGTAAATGTCCTGAATAGTGGGAAGTTCACATCTACGGATGTGCTGGGCTATCAGCACCACTCTTTGCAGAGTCCTGTGATTGAGGGAAGTACAGTTCCCATACCAGGCAGTGATGCAGCCAGTCAGGATGTATAGCGGGATCAGAAGTAGAGAGAGTGAGCAGCTTCAAGTTCCTGGGTGTCAAGATCTCTGAGGATCTAACCTTGTCCCAACATATTGATGTTGTCATAAAGAACGCAAGACAGCGGCTATACTTTATTAGGAATTTGAAGCAATTTGGCATGTCAACAAATACGCTCAAAAACGTCTGTAGTTGTACCATGGAGAGCATTCTGACAGGCTGCATCACTGTCTGGTATGGAGGGGCTACAGCACAGGACCGAAAGAAGCTGCAGAAAGTTGTAAATCTAGTCAGCTCCATCTCAGGCACTAGCCTACAAATTACCCAGGACACCTTTAGGAAGAGGTGTCTCAGAAAGGCAGCATCCATGATTAAAGACCTCCAGCATGCAGGGCATGCCCTTTTCTCACTGTTACCATCAGGTAGGAGATACAGAAGCCTGAAGGCACACACTCAGTGATTCAGGAACAGCTTCTTCCCCTCTGCCATCTGATTCCTAAATGGACTTTGAGGCTTTGGACACTACCTCACTTTTTTAATATACAATATTTCTGTTTTTGCACACTTTTTAATAATCTATTCAATTTATGTAATTGATCTACTTGTTTGTTTATTTATTATGTTTTATTTTATTTATTATTTTTTTTTCTCTCTCTGCTAGATTATGTATTGCATTGAACTGGTGCCGCTAAGTTAACAAATTTCACGTCACATGCCAGTGATGATAAAACTGATTCTGATTCTGAGGATGAACTCAGTTATGCCCTTATAGAAAGTTCTTAGGATCTGGGGGCTCACACCAAACTTCTTCAACTGCCTGAGGTGAAAGAGGCGTTGTTGTGCCTTTTTCACCACACAGTCGGTATGTGCAGACCACGTGAGATCCTGGGTAATGTTTCTACCAAGGATTTCACGTGGTCTGTATATGGCGAATTTTAAAGTTACCACTGTTTTTTCACCTTTGAAACCTTCTACTTTTATATAAATTCCTTACCAGTTCAAATATGGCATTACAGTGTTGTTGGCTATCGGTCATGTGACTGAGCAATAAAACTTTATTGGCTCTAGTCCAAGTCAGCATCCATCTATAGCCCTTCTTCTGCAAGTGACAACTGGTAATTTATGGCTCTTTTTTCTCTTTGACTCTGACTTGCTTAAAGCAGTCAAGCCAGGTGACCCAGACCCTGAGTCTAACGAGATTACTTCTGCAAACTTGCAATTGTACACAATACACCGCTTACCTGAGAATGATCTCAGGTTTAGCAGGTCCATAGCAAAATCTCCTTGTGTCCACGTGCAATTGCTCTGATTAGATTATCCCAGATCAAGAATCAGTTCAAACAGTTCACAATATGGAGGTTACGGACCAGCTTCACAAAATGGCAGCTTACATCTCCTTCAAACACATGGCAAGATAAAAGGACAATTTACTTGTCTGCTTCCACTGACATTGAACTATTCAAGTTTGACGTTTTCTTCAATATTTTAATTCCTCCATGGCCAACACTACCATAGGTTGAGGTGAATGACATACATTTGAGGAGAGGTTAGACAAGAATTTGACTGATAAATTATTAGATTAGATTATGAGAACATTCATTCCTCTTTTATTGTCATTTAGAAATGCATACATGCATTAAGAAATGATACAATGCTTCTCTGGCGTGATATCACAGAAAACAAGACAGACCAAAGACTAACACTGACAGAACCACATAATTATAACATATAGTTACAGCAGTGCAAGCAATACCATAATTTGATGAAGAAGAGTCCATAAGCAGAGTAAAGAAAAATAGTCTCAAAGTCCCTGAGTCGATTGACTCCCGAGTCCCCGATAGCGGTGGCAAAACCTCCAGGCACCGTCAACTTGCCGATACCTAGGAAGCAGCCGACCCCAGCCGACCCTGAGTCCATCTGTCCGAAAACTCCGAGCTTCCGAGCAGCCTCTCTGATACAGCCTCCCGAGCGCCATCCTCTGCCAAGCGCCTTCAACCTCTCCCCGGCCGCTGAAACACGCAAAGCTGAGGATTTCGAGGCCTACAGCTCCAGAGATTCCGGTTGCCACACAGTAGCAGCGGTAACAAAGCAGTCATTTCAGAAGTTTTCCAGATGTTCTGCTATGCACTCACATCTGTCTCCGTCAAATCAGAATTGTGCACGGTCCCCTACTTGACAGATAACAGATATTAGAAGATGATGCTGAAAAATTTAGATGAAGAAAGACAGGAGGAGACTTGAGTGGAGCATAAATGTCACGATGGACTGTTTAGGCAATTGGTTTGACAAAACTTGCTTTCGATAAGTTGCCTCCTGCATTTTGTCATTTCCATCAGCACATCACAGAAACCAATCTCCCCTCCATGGACTCCTTCTAGACTCCTTGCTGCCTCAGTAAAGCAGCCAGCATAATCAATGACCCCAGACATCCTGGATATTCTCTCTTTTCTTCTCTCCTGATGAGTTGAAGGTCCAAAATCTTGAAAGTACATACCACCAAGCACATACGTACCACCATCTTCTATCCCACAGTTATACGATTATTGAACTGTTCTCTAGTACAATGGACTCTTAGGCTCTAGTACAATGGACCCTTGACTACACAATTTCCCTTGTTATTGTTTACCTACACTGTACTGAACAATGCATTCAAATGCCACTTGACTTGCTTGTTACATATACTTGTTATTGCAGTGTAAATAACTCATGGGACTACACCAGTTTTCACTATAAATACAGTGCAGTAAAAGGGCATACTGAACCACTTTTAATCTTAAAAGTAAGCAATGGCAATTTTCAAGAATTAACTTTTAGCTGAAGAGAAAATTATCAAATTATGAGACCAATGAAACAACTCCACAGCAAAGTTGTTCAAAAATGTACTACACCTGGATGACCAAACCATTTTAAGTAATTAAATTAATTTAAGCCTCAAAATCTTTTGTTTTTTTCCATTCAGACAGGACATTTGGGGTATAATTCAGGCACACCAGCCTTTAGTGCACGTTTGCACTAATTCTTGTCCTTTGGTTTATTGTAGAACCAAACCAAAGAGCTGATTATTGACTACAGGTGGAGGAAACCGGAAGTTCCTGAGCCAGTCCTCATCAGGGGATCAGAAGTGAAGAGAGTCAGCAACTTTAAATTCCTTAGTATTATCATTTCAGAGGACCTGTCCTGGGTCTAACATGCAACTGACATTACAAAGAAGGCCTGGCAGCACCCCTGCTTTCTTAGAGGATTGCGCAGATTCGCTATGTCATCTAAAACTTTGACAAATTTCTGTAGCTGCGCAGTGGAGAGTATACTGACTGGTTGCATCATGGCCTGGTATGGAAACACAATGCCCTTGAACGGAAAAAATCTACAATATTAGTGGATAGCCCAGTCCATCACAGATAAGCCCTCTCCACCAATGAGCACAGTTACAAAGAGTGCTATGGCAGGAAAGCAGCATTTATCATCAGGAACCCCCACCACCCAGGCCATGCTGTCTTCATGCTGCTGCCATCAGGAAGGAGATACAGGAGACTCAGGACCCACACCACCAAGGTCAAGAATCATTATTACCCCTCAACCTTCAGTCTCCACAACCTGTGATTATACAACCAATGGACTCACTTTTAAGGTCGCTAACTGGTGTTCTCAATAATTATTACTTGTTTATTTAACATTATTATTATTTTCTTTCTCTTCTTTTCTTTTGTGTTTGCACAGTTTATTATCTTTTGCACATTGGTTGTTTGTCCATCTCTGTTGCATGTTGTTTTACATCAATTCTATTGTATTTTTTTCTATTTACTGTGAATGCCCACAGGTAAATGAATCTCAGGGTAGTATATGGTGACATATATGTACTTTGATAATAAAATTACTTTGAACTATGATTTGAACAGTGCATAATATTTGCACAGGCTTTTGTACTTCCAGCACACAGAACTCTTTAATACATAGTATAACAGCAAAATGGCTCCCAAGCAATACATTACCAAGACCTGCACTTGCACTCAGAGATGACATGCTTTTGAGAGATTAAGAGATACAGGTGACCCCCCGCTTTTCGAACTTTCGCTTTACGAAACCTCACTGTTACGAAAGACCTACATTGGTACCCTGTTTTCGCTTTCAGAAGGTGTTTTCACTGTTATGAAGAAAGGCAGCACGTGAAAAAAGCAGTGCGCGATAAAAGGCGGCGCATCGCGCGCCCTGAGCAGCCGCTCTCCCCCGGATTCGGAACGGCATTGCTTTAACACGTGCCTGTGAGCAGCCGTTTGCAAGATGAGTTCTGAGGTATTGGAAAAGCCTGAAAGAGCTTGTAAGGGTGTTACACTTAGTGTAAAACTAGACATAATTAAGCATTTCGATCGTGGTGAATGAAGTAAGGACAACGTGAGTTTGGCTTGTGGAAGCTGTTGAAGATGATGTTGAAGAGGTTTTGGCATCCCATGACCAAGAACTGATAGATGAAGAGCTGATGCGATTGGAAGAGGAAAGGATAACAATCGAAACCAAATGCAGTAGCGAAATGAACGTGAAGCAACTGCGTGAGATTTTCGCTGCAACGATAAAGTACGACTTTAATTTTGAAAGGGTACATAGGTTTAGGGGATATTTGCAATATGGTTTGAGTCCTTACAAAGAACTGTATGATAGCAAAATATGTGAGGCTCAGCAGTCAAGCAAGCCTTCCACATCAGCCACAGCAGACGACGAACCTCGACCTTCGACATCGAGGTGGGCAGTCACAGAAGAAGATGAGCTGCCTGCTCTAATGGAAACAGACAATGATGAGATGACACCCCAGTGTCCCACCACCCCAACCTCCAGGCCGCGGACAGATACCGATTCGCAGAGAATGCAGCAGTAGCCGGGAGGCACACAGCACATCTTTAAGAAAAAAGCCGAAATAAGCATGCTAATTAATTAGGTGCCACCCGACATATAAATATCGGCCTGGATCAGAGGCGATGCAATTGGCAATCGGCACTGATGTGGGCTGACAATTATGTGTCGGGCACCAAGTAATTAATTAGCATGTTTATTTCGGCTTTTTTCTTAAAGATGTGCTGTGTGCCTTCCGGCTACCGCTGGACCCCTGCATGCTTCGCAGCAATGTATCGGTCGGTGGCCTGGAGGGTGGGGGCCACTGCACCACCCGACCTGCAATGACTCAGCCTAACACACCCTTATCAGTATGCTCGGTGCTGAACCAATTCCGGTAAGTGATACTACACTGTACATACATTATTTCTACTTTATATAGGCTGTGTATTTTTACGTGTTATTTGGTATGATTTGGCAGCATCATAGCTTAAAGGTTACTGGGAGCGCTTGCGCCATGTTTTTGCTAACAGCGCTTGCGTGAGATTTTCTGCCGAGAGCGCTTGCATGAGATTTTCGCTTTGGAGAACAGTGTCGGCAAAGATTGTGGAAAAGTATTTCTACTTTATACAGGCCGTGCATTTATCATATCATTCCTGCTTTTACTATATGTTACTGTTATTTAGGTTTTATGTGTTATTTGGCATGATTTGGTAGGTTATTTTTGGGTCTGCGAATGCTCACAAAATTTTCCCAAAAAATAAATATATTTACGACATTTCGGCTTAGGAACCGTTTCATAGGAACGCTCTACCTTCGGATGGCGGGGGAAACCTGTATCATCAAGCATTTCAGACTTGTAAACTGGATTTTTTTTAGATTATGAGAACACTCAGTCCTCTTTTATTGTCATTTAGAAATGCATACATGCATTAAGAAATGATACAATGTTCCTCCAGAGTGATATCACAGAAAACAGGACAAACCAAAGACTAACACTGACAGAACCACATAATTATAACATATAGTTACAGCAGTGCAAAACAATACCATAATTTGATAAAGAACAGACCATGGGCACGGTAAAAAAAAAAGTCTCAAGTTCCGCTCGACTCCCGAGTCCCTGATAGCAGGCGGCAAAAGGGCGAAACTCCCTGCCATGAACCTCCAAGGCACCGACAACTGTTGATGCCTTGGAAGCAGCCGACCACAGCCAACACTGAGTCTGTCCGTCCGAAAACTTCGAGCCTCCGACCAGCCCCTCTGATACAGCCTCCTGAGCGCCATCCTCTGCTGAGCGCCTTCGACCTCGCCCCGGCCGCCAAAACAAGCAATGCCGAGGATTCGGGGTCTTCTGCTCCAGTTACCACATAGTAGCAACGGCAGCGAAAAGGGCATTTCAGAAGTTTCTCCAGATGTTCCTCCGTACTCTCACATTTGTCTCCATCAAATCAGAATTGTGCACGGTCCCCTACTTGACAGATTACAGATATCATTCACCGGAGAGGCCGCGCGCGCTGCCTCGTGTTACCAACTTCTCCTCCTCCTCCTGGATTCATGGTTATACAGAGAACTTGTAAAATGATCATCTGTATATCATACTCAGCAATAAATTGAAATGAAAAAGAAATGCTAAAAACATTCAGTAGTTTAGGCAGCATCTTTGGAAAAAGAATTAGAGTTGAGTGATAAAGGGCTTTCTATCTGAAATGCTATCTCTGATTGTCTCTCTAATTATACTGCCTGACTTGCTGAGTGTTTCTTGTATTTTTTCTCTTTGATTCAGATTTCCTGCGCATGTATTTTTTAAATCATAAATTTGAATAACACATACATCGAGTATCTACAAGCATTTGGTCAGAGGTGTTTAAATCGGTGAGTTATCTCACAGGCCTGTCAAGCAATAGCTTGAGACACCCATACTCACAGAATCTGAGAGGCAAAAGATTCTGGAATCTAGGGAAAAATAGAATTCTAGATTCATCTGCTGGAGACAAAAGGTGAAGTTTACATTTTTGGTCTAGACCCTGCAACAGGACTGAGAAGGAACATGAAGAGTTCCAGGATATAGCAGTATATAGAGGAGCGAGGGAATGGGTTGGAGAGGTTGGGTGAGATTTAGGGTAGTAGGTGATAGGTGGAGTCAGATAGGGAGGAATTATAGGCAGATGGAACCATATGAGGGAGGGTGTGATTGGATGGAAGCTGACAGGTGATAAGTGGAACAAGATTAGCAAGGAGACGTTGGGCAGATGGAGATGGGTGGAGTGAGGAGATGGGAGGGACAAACACTGGGTGCATGTGTTGAGGAGAGCACTGGAGTTATGAGTTACCTGGTCAATATTCATACCATCAAGTTGTGCTTACTCCTGCAGAATATGAGATGTTGTTCTTCCAATTGTTGTTGTGTTTGGCCTCTTCACACCAATGGAAAAAGCTGGGGACAAACAGGTCTGCAAAACTCTTGTCTAGTCTCAGCTTGGTTTCACCTACCATGAACCTGTCCAGCTCTACACATCTAGTTATGAATACTTGTAACCGGGTGACCGTCGAATCTTGTTCATTATCATTAAAAGTGTACTTAGGCATCCACCCGGGTAATGCTAGAATAGTTGTCTGTGCTTTTAAGTGGAGATGGTGATGTCATTACGCACGTGCGGGATAGTGGAGAGACCATTTTTGTTTTCTGCAGAAGAAGCTGGTGGGGCTTTGGGATTAAGTTCCTCCCAGAGATACTGGGCATGGTGAGGAAAGGTGAGTATTCATTGATGATATCCATGTGAATTCATTTATGCTTGTTGGTGAATTAAGAATGTTGGTAATTTGACATGCTTTATGTGTGGATGCTTTAGATTTTCACAAGTGAAGGCATCGGCGCTGGATAGCGTGGCTTGTGCAAAGTTCCTTACCGGCCAAGTAGGTCAGTCTTCCCGTAATTCAACTACCAGGCAATATCTTGTAAATGTTGTGCCAAAGTGTACCTTTTGTCTAACTTTATTGTATCATGACTGATTGTGAATGTAACAGCGTAACATGAACGTTTAGTCTCTGTTTGGAAGTTAAGTACGTGTGTACTAAAAGGGAGTCTTAAATGAGATGTATTCGCTTACATTTTCACTGCTATGTATAAGGTACAGGGTTGGTGGGATTCTAATGTTGTTTGTATTGTGTTTCTTCAGAATTGCCACTACTGTATTAGTTTTGTATTAGTTTTGTGCGGTTTGCTTTATGTATTTTTACACTGCATACGCAATTCGTCAATACGCAAGCGTGTGGATCGAAAGTTAAACTGATGTAACGGCAGGCATTGGTTGTAAATTCGTTCGTTTTGTTTTGAGACCCTCTTCCGGTGCTAAAACATCTAAAACAAATAAAGGAATTAAAACGCGAAAAAGCATTTGTTGTCCTGAGTGTGTACTTACTGATGAAATAAACAGCTAACAGAAGGGAGAGTCTCAACAGCATGCCAAACCACATTGACAGGTATCAATGTATGATTAATAAAGATAATGATAAAATGATCACAACTGTGTTCAGCCAAGTAGATAATCCATCTTGACTTCCTAGTGTGATCCTCAACTGTTACAAAAATCATCCAATACAGATACTCTATACCTAGATATTGTTGAGAGCACTTGTCACAGCAAAGGCTGTGGAAAAAGGCAATTTCATGGTAATATTCACGAAGATTTGCATTGCAGAACTACACAAGCCATTAGTTAAACTGTCTCTGTGTTGACTCAGGTATGTTGTATTTGCAGAAAGAAAGGTAATTCCAATTCATCTGATTACCACCCAGTCAATCTGCTCTTAATCATGAAAGCAGTGATGGAAGATGTTATTGAGAGTGCTATGAAGTGACACTCACTGATGCCCAGTTAGAAACAATCAGCACCAGACCTCATCACAGTCTTGGTTTTATAGAGCTGAGTTCTGGAGATAAAGTGAAGCTGACTGCTCTTGACATCAAGACATCAAGAAGCATTGATAAAATAGAAGTCAATGGGAAGCAGGGGTTATATTCTCCAATGGCTGGAGTTACACATTGCACAAGGAAGTACGGTTGTGTTAATCAGAAGTTAATCATCCCAGCCACAGGACATCACTTCTTGCATTCCCTGATTCCCCAGACATATTTATCTTCAGCTGCATCAATAGTCTTCTTTCTTCCATCATAAGAAGGTCACTTGTTTGCAAATGGTTATACTATGTTCAATTTCACGAGTCAACAGTTGGAAAGAATGAGCAGCTTTAAGTTCTTGGGTTTCAGTATCTCTAGAGGACCAATCTCCTGGGACCAACACTTTGATGCAATCATCAAGAAGGCACATCAGTGACTCTATTAGGATTTTGAGAAAGACGCTTGCAAATTTCATTTGGTGCACGGTGGGGAACATTCTCACTGGTTGCATCACAACCTAATAAACAGGATCTAATGCACAGGCTTGCAAGGGGCTGCAGAGGTTTGTAAACTCAGTCAGCTCTATTACGGACACAAACCTCTCCAGCATTGAGAGTATTTTCAAGAGATATTGCCTGAAGAAGTCAGTGTTGTTGTGTGAATGAAGTCGCTGGAGTAAAGTACTAGTAGAAGTGAAGCAACTTCTATATTCAACAAAACAAGATACAGTAGGCCTCATATTGAGGCCCTTTCAGTTGAAATGTCTGGCTGACCCAACATGAGGCGCAAAGTTTTATGTGCTAAACATCAAAGTACAATTCAATATTTATAATGCATCCACAATGCTTTCTTTGAAACTATCAGAATCAGAATCAGAATTAGGTTTATTATCACTGGCATGTGACGTGAAATTTGTTAACTTAGTAGCAGCAGTTCAATGCAATACATAATATAGAAGAAAAAACATATGAGGGGTGATTGATAAGTTCGTGACCTAAAGTAGAAGGAGTCAATTTTAGAAAACCTAGCACATTTATTTTTCAACATAGCCCCTCCTACATTTACACACTTAGTCCAGTGGTTGTGGAGCATACGGATCCTTCTTTGTAGAAGTCGGTGTCTTGGACCTCCAGAAGTGGTCCACAGCAGGGTTGATTGATAAGTTCGTGGCCTAAGGTAGAAGGAGATGAGTTATTAACTTCAAACTTTCTGCATAATCACTCAAAGAGTTGAACTGCATGTGCATGTAACAAGAGCTGTATAACTCATTTCCTTATCAATCACCCCTGCTGTGGACCACTTTCTGGAGGTTCAAGACGCTGACTTTTACAAAGACGGGATCTGTGTGCTCCACAATGGCTGGACTAAGTGTGTAAATGTAGGAGGGGCTATGTTGAAAAATAAATGTGCTAGGTTTTCTAAAATTGTCTCCTTCTACTTTAGGTCACAAACTTACTAATCACCTCTCGTAAAATAATAATAACAAAAATAAATGAGTAAATTTTATTCAGTATACTTTATACAGTATATGTATATTGAATGGATTAAAAATCGTGCAAAAACAGCAATACTATATGTTTTAAAAAAGTGAGGTAGTGTCCAAGGGTTCAATGCCCATTTAGGAATCAGATGGCAGAAGGGAAGAAGCTGTTCCTGAATCGCTGAGTGTGTGCTTTCAGGCTTCTGTATCTCCTACCTGCTGGTAACAGTGAGAAAAGTGCATACCCTGGGTGCTGGAAGTCCTTAATAATGGACGCTGCCTTCCTGAGACATCGCTCCTTGAAGATGTCCTGGGTACTTTGTAGGCTAGTACCCAAGATGGAGCTGACTAAATTTACAACCCTCTGCAGCTTCTTTTGGTCTAGTGCAGTAGCGCCCCCCCCCCAATAACAGACAGTGATTTAGCCTATCAGAATGCTCTCCACAGTACATCTATAGAAGTTTTTGAGTGTATTTGCTGAGATACCAAATCTCTTCAAACTCCTAATAAAGTATAGCCTTTGTCTTGCCTTCTTTATAACTGCATCAATGTGTTGGGACCAGGTTAGATCCTCAGAGATCTTGACACCCGGGAACTTGAAGCTGCTCACTCTCTCCACTTCTGATCCCTCTATGGGGATTGGTACGTGTTCCTTCATCTTACCCTTCTTGAAGTCCACAATCAACTCTTTCATCTTACTGATGTTGAGTGCCAGGTTGTTGCTGCGACACCACTCCACTAGTTGGCATATCTCGCTCCTGTACGCCCTCTTGTCACCATCTAAGGTTCTACCAACAATGGTTGTTTTATCAGGAAATTTATAGATGGTATTTGAGCTATGCCTTACCCCACAGTCATGGGTATTGTTACGAACCCACAGGTTTCGTTTACTGTGGACTGTCACTTTAAGGGCCTGAGTTAGGCGGGACTATGACGTCTGTCACAGGCTGAAGGAGTTTGCTTCAGATTTTTGCACAGACAGAGAGCAGGAGAGACTTTTCAGTCGTAGTAGAGAGAGGGAGGAGACCAGCTGCCGGGACTTCGGCTGGTCACTGCGGTGGTTTGGAACTCTTTTAAGCCTAAAAGATTTGGTTAAACATCGGCACACGGTGCACAACGGATGTGTGACTGTCACTCCGTATAATCCATAGGAGTGGATTTTGGGGATACCTTGTGGGACCACTTGTGTAGCCCTTGCCTGGGTATGTTGTGTGGTAACCACTGGAAGACGATATTCCTGTGACAGGTCACTTTCGGTGATAATTCGTATGTGGATTTGGAACAACATGACGGACAAGGTCTATGGTGACTGTTATCTCGTTCTACCTGACGTGGAACCTGTGGGATACTTCGTACTTACCTTTCCTCTACACTTCACCCTGGATTACAAATAACTCTCTCTCCCATTATTTATTCTGTGGATTATTGAACTTTCCTACTTTACCATCTAAACCTTTTGTTCCCCCAAGCTCAATACTTTGGGAGTTATGTCGACACACATATACACACATAACACTGTTTACTTTTGTTTATCTTAGTCAAGTTACTATATTATAAGTAGAACCTAATAAAGATAGAGATCTTAATATTAAAATCTGACAGTGTGAAATCTCTTGCTGCTGGTTTGTTTTTAAAACATTACAGTTCGTAACAGTATATAGAGAGTAGAGCGGTGGGCTAGGCACACACCCCTGAGGCGCACACTACACACAGACTTCACACCTCCTGACTGGCACCACAGAACAGACGTCTAAATTAATTTTAATCAGTACAGTCCGGTCTGTGATTGAAGGCTTTTAGGAACCTGTTGTTGTGAGCCGCATTTTGTATTAAATCTACAATTTATATTCAGATTTGAAGATTGGTGGCTGAAGTCATTTACTAAATGTAAATGTGCTAAAACCAAAAATTACTCTAACAGTCAGTACCCATCACTAAGGACCCTTACCTTTTGGAACATGCCCTCTTCTCATTACTACCATCAAACAAGAGGCACAGAAGCCTGAAGACCCATACTCAAAAATTTAGAAATAGCTTCTTCCCTTTCACCATCAGATTTCTGGACAGTCCATGAAACAATGAATACTACATCATTATTCCTTTATTTGCACTCTTCATTTGGTTTGTATTTTATAGTAATTTTATGTCTTTGTTTCAATACAACGAAGTTCACTTCATATAAGCCAGTGATAATAAGTCTGATTCTGATTCATTTGCTTCTCACCAGCAGATGAGGCAGCCCACATGTACATGCAGATAGACCTAGAAAACATTCAGGCATAGGCAGATACTTCACAAATAGCATGTACAGCACAGAAATACCAGATAACAATCACCTCCAGCATAGACGGCTGTTGCTTGGTGAGTTCTTCTTGTTAAGTTTATATGTTTTCTTGTTTTTCAGGTCTGCCTCATTTTGATTTCCTACTAGAGAGAGTCTATCTACCTACCCTTTACATCCAAAGGCATTACCTGCCAACAGCATCCAGGAGGTTACTGTAGATCAGTAAACTCATAGATCAGCAACTTAGTAAGAGAGCAAGTCAAAGGCCGGCAAGTTACTCACCTCTTGACACTACAAAAGCTGTACATCATTGACAAGGAAGAAGTCAAGAATATGATGAAGATTCTCTATCTATGTAGATAAGTGCAGCCTCAACAATACTTTACACTTGATACTTTCCAGGACAAAGTAGCCTCTTTCATTGGCACAGTACTGAACAGTCAAAATATTCATTCTCTCCACCACTGGCCCACCATAACTAGAGTGTGCATGACACACAAAGTGTATTTCCTTCCCTAGGCTTTATGCAATGGCACCTGCCAAACCAACAGCCTTGCCTGCTAAAGGTAATGGTACCAGTTCCACAAGAACTTGCAGGATCCCCTCCAAGTAGAATAAAGAGAAAAAGGAAATTTATGTCAGGTAAAGAGAACTGAACATGCAATATCCCTCAGGAATACAGAAAGTGTGTGTGTGTGTGTGTGTGTGTGTGT
Organism: Mobula hypostoma; assembly: GCF_963921235.1. Classification (NCBI taxonomy): domain Eukaryota; kingdom Metazoa; phylum Chordata; class Chondrichthyes; order Myliobatiformes; family Myliobatidae; genus Mobula; species Mobula hypostoma. Next base: position 90,327,250 of record NC_086106.1, read on the forward strand.
GTGGGGGGGGGGGGGGGGGGTGCGTAACTTAAAAAAAAGATTGACAAAAAGTAGGTCCAGAAAATATCAAGACTAATCAAGATTAATGAAAATCCTGAAGCATTTCATGTGGATCAGTGGTTCACAAAGTGGGCGGTATTGTCCACCTGGGGGTGGTGGGAGTTTCTAAGGGGGTGATAAAGCTAAGGGGGATGCTCCGTAGCATAGGGGACAGCTGAAGAATTTTAGGCTTAATTTAAGAAATTAATTACTTGTAAGCATTTGATCCTCAATGTCTTGTAATTGATTACAATGATCACTAATCACCTCATCTCTTGGTAACCTACAATTTTCTTAGACTTTGTTCAAAGCATGTTCTAGTTGTTGAAAAGTAATGTGACATGTCTGTATTTGGCTATTATGATAAATTTGGACTGAAGAAATCTTGTTATTTTGGGGCCCGGCCAGGTGCATTATTGCCATTCACTACTGTAGTTCAGTGCCAGCAAGTACAATTCCCATATTCTAATCACTCAGTGACACTATTCCTTTGAATTAGGGTATGATGTTCAGTGGGGTAAAGTTCAGAATCTGCCCTTTCGAATGGTCTTGGCTGCATTTCTCTAGCCCATAGTCCAACAGAGATATCGTTGCCCCCACTTTATGTACCTTCAGGCAGCCAGGTTTTGTCTGAGCTATGATGATGTCATAACTTCTCCTTTGTTGATCACAGCGCTTGAGGTTGCATTTAAATAATAGATGATTGATCCATATTGAAAATGGCAGAAACAGACCAAATGAAAAAGAACTATGTGGAGTATCTAAAATATGAATTTATACCAGCAGCAAGCAACCAACAGCAGCCAAAGTGTCTGTTGTGTGAAAAGAATATTTTCAAATGAGATAATGAAATTGTTCAGGATCCTTGAACATTTGGAGAGAATACACTATGATAAAGTAATCAGGAACTTGGCTTATCTTCAATCATTTTGTGAAAACTTTCAGAAACGGGAAGCACTTCATAACATGTTTCCCAATTTGACTGAATTTTCAGAGATAACCAAATATATTAATGAAGACAATATAGATGATGTAGTCTACACAGATTTCAGAAGGTCTCTGACATGTTGCCACAAGGGAAATTGATTCAAAAGATTAGAGCCCATGGGATCCAGGTCAAGTTGGTAAATTCAATCCAAAATTGACTTGGGAATAGGAGCAAAGGATGATGGTGGAGTGTTGTTTATGAAATAGGAAGCATGTGACACGTGGTGCATTGTAGGGATCAATGCTGGGACTCTTGCTGCTTGTTATAGACATTAAAATTTAAATATCAATGTGGGAGGTAAAATTAGTAAGCTTACAGATAACATGAAAACTGGTTTTGTGAAGAGGATTTTCATTGGCTACGGAATAATATTGATTAGGGAGGAAGAGGGACCTGGGGAGGATAACTCAGTGTGTCTCACCGAGCCAACTGCCATCAGAAAGTTCTCTGCTAAGGAACTGGCGGAGCTGGGAGACAGGTTTGGGCAGAAGACAGGGGAGCCTCTGCCCAAGTGGTTTCTGAGTACCTGGGGTGCTAGAGTGAACTTATCCAACAGGGAGATGATCGTTCTTGAGATGCTGTCATCCCACCACATGACTAACTATGCCCTGGGAGTGCCACTCACTTCCCACAGGGCTGATGAATTGCTATGGGGCAGAGAAATAGCGGTGGTTAAGGTACTCTTCGAGTGGGATTCGCAGCACCGGGAAGAGTGGAGCACACTGGAGGAAGGAACTAGAGCCTTTCACCTGTGTGATCTGATGATGACAGCAACAACTCATCGGAGGGTCATAGGTTAACCTCAACCACTTTGGGATATTTAGTTAAAGCAGTAGCTCCCCATTTAAAAGGAGTAGTGGTGTCCTTATTGCACCCAGCAATAAAGTGCACTGTGTGGTGATATCACATGCAATGATGTGCCAGTACATGACTGGACAGAGCACTGAGCATGCGCGGGATTGCCAGAATGTTCCAGTGCTTGGCTGGGTTAGGATGTGTTTGTTTATTACTGTAAATAAAAGTTCTCCAATTCTTCCAGAAAATGATCCTTTACTGTTAACCCACGGTACGTTTAAACAGAAGTAACATAACATGGTGTCAGAAGTGGGATGTAAACATGGATCTAGCCTAAACTACAGATGTGTTGAAATTATTCCAGAAGCTAATGATTTCCCTGCCTGAAATGAAATCATGGATAAGCTGTCAACGTGACATTTTTCTTTGCTTTTCAGATTCCTATGGTTGGAGACATTTATTTCTCTTAACATTAGTCACTCTCAGGCCGATGTTCCTCTGAAACTTGCTTTTCTTCTCCAGAGGGCTCTCATGATCAAATTCCCACTTCTCTGGTCATTTTGTCTGTTCTGCATAGTAGGAAGTTGAGTGGATTTTGTGGATGATACAACTGATTTTTTTTTTGTTTGGTACTACTACTGGAAGGAACAACACAAGCTTTTACTACAACCAGTCACACAGTACAATGAATCAAAAGCGAACTCAATTCATTCCTGGAGCAGAACCACCAAAATTAAATGAAGTTGGCACTACTGGAGCATTGAACTTGTAGCCACTATGTTTTTCTATCAGTTTGGACTCTAGTGCAGTTCGCCTCTGATCTGCAAGAGTTCCAATGTCTTACAACTGCTTCCTACGTTCATCAGTAAGATTGCATGTAAGAGAAATATAATAATACATTGACGAAACCAACAAACAGCAAGACGGCATTGGAAAGAAAAAAGTCATGTGATCGCTGTGCACAGAAACATCGTCCAAATCAGTGTCCCGCATATGGCAAAATTTGAAATGGCTGTGGTAAGATTAATCATTTTTAACGCTGTTGTAAAAATAGAAAGAAGGAAAATAAAATGAAACAAGTAAATGCTGTGCTTGAAGATGAACGTGAAGAATTTTATATAGATGTGCTTTGTGAAAATATACAAGGAAAGAATGACTGGACTATTCCATTGCAAGTGAATCAAAACAAAAAATATTCTGTTTAAACTCGATACTGGAGCACAAGTAAATGTTTTTGCAGAATCTGAGTTTAATGCTATAAAACCAAGACCGAAGTTACTTCAGACAAATATAAAAGTGACTGGGTATTCAGGTGCAGACATTCCAGTTAAAGGAACATGCATGGCAAAGGTATCACACAAAAATATTGTGCATATGCTTTCACTTGTGGTTGTGCCAAAAAATGTACAGTTAATTCTGGGTTTATCTGCCTGTGAAAGACTTAATTTGGTGAAAAGAATTTTTGTCTTGGATAGTGACACAGAGCTGAAGCGACAGAATGTTGCATTACAGTCGGCAGAAGGTACGTAACTCGACTGCAGGTCCAGCTCATGGAGGCAAATGCTGACATGGAGTACATAAAAGCAGTAGCTGCAGTGTCTGAAATGACCAAACAGGAGGCAATTGATGATATGAAAAAGCAATGGCAGGAGCAGGTTGCTTCAATACAAGCGATAATGAAAGACACTGAGAGAATATGAGATTCAGTTTCATCACCGTCTAGAGCAAGAACACTCATAGTGGGCACAGTATAAGGAAGAAGTGAAAGCACAAGTGAAGGAATTGAGAAGTATTATAGAAATGATGAAGTCTCAGCATAAAAAAGAGATTACACAGTTAATGAATGAATAAGATGAAGAAAAGAAGATTCGTATTTCATTACAAATGGAAGTGGAACGTGAATTGACTGATCTAAGGAGACGTTTGTCTGAAGGACAAGGAGACAAAGTGAGGATACAAGATAAAAGGAACACATGGACACAGACCACATGGCCCAAACAGAGGAGGGAGCGGTGTAAGAAAGAATTGCAAAGGCTTTAAGAAAGAGCCAACTTCAGAGTTTCAGTTATCTGATATAGATGTGTTTTGATTAACGTTGTTATTTTTTTTTCTTTTTAAGGAATGCAAGATGTGGTGATATCATGTGCAATGATGTGCCAGCACTTGATTGGACAGAGCACTGAGCATGCACGGGATTGCCAGAATGTTCCAGCACATGGCTGGGTTAAGATGTGTTTGTTTATTACTCTAAATAAAAGATCTCTAATTCTTCCAGAATATGATTCTTTACTGTTAACCTACGGTACATTTAAACAGAATTAACATCACACACTGCAGACTCTGCCATCGTATTACTGATAAGATTAGAGTACGTTTGGGGAGGTCCCCATAGTTGAGTGTGCAAATTAGACAGTTAGCCTTGGGACAGACGTTCCCCTGTGACCTGTAAGGAAATGATTTTTTAGCATTGCTCAGAGCTGGGGTCCTGAGGGAGCAGATGGGTGGAGTTCTCACTCCCACCCTCTATGCCATATTGGGGAACAATAATGGGGAAGAGAAGCAAAGATACCATTAAGAGAGCAGGGTCATTCTCCAAGCCCTCCCCCAATAAGGGCTCCCCTTGTACTCTGCAGGATTCTTTGCATTCTGCTCAGGGTTCCCTATATCCCTTGATAGAGGGTCTGTAGAAGGCACGGGCAGACCTTTAGAGATAGCGGAGCATCCCCCTCCACCCCTGTAGGGAGGGGCTCATTCAGCCTGCACCCCCTCTCCCCTATAATAAAGTGTGTATGGTTTGAGTTCGAAAAATGTTGCATGAGGTGGGGCCAGACATGAGCTCCTTTGCGTGAGAGAGTGTGGATGTATGAGTGAGTGCAAAGTCTGTCATGTGTTTGTTAAATCTGTATCAGAAGGGTGTTTGAATTAATCCAGGGGAAGATTGTGTTACTTGATGTGAAAGTATGTGAATGTGCAGGTCTGGTGGTCCCATCCATACACCCATCTCTTCTTTTCCTTTGTTCTTTAAAATAAATGTTTACTGTGTATTCAATGTTTGTTCCAAGTTTTTTTAGGCCAGTTTATGAAACTTCAGAAGAATGAAAAGTGCAACAAGGATTGGAGAGAGATTAGAATACTTGAGATTGGAGATATGAACTGAAATGTTGTTTTTCTTAACAAGAATATTTCATAATGTTAAAATACCAACAGTATGTATATATTGGGTATTGTCAATGCACTGATTGAGTTTAAGTTATTTTGGAAAGAACTTTGCAATATTGAGGCATTATCACATAGCGTGTCCCACAAAAATGCTAATGAGTAGCCAGAATTCAGGTCTCACAGAATGCAACTGTAGAATGTGCTTGATGTGCAGCGTGTGTCAAGTAAATTGCAAATGAGAGTTCACCATTGTTGACCATCGAGAACCAAAGGGAGAAGGTAGACTAACTGAGCCAACCTACTAACAATCTCATTACAGGAAACTTAAAAAACGATCATCACCTCCTGATTGAAGAGCATATGAGAATGAACAGGAATAGGACTGAATGCAGAAGACAAAAGACAGGTGTGAATAACATGTTAAATATAACATTAACGGTACTCAGTAGTAGAGGCTGGCTCTTGAAGGCAGGTGATTAGTTATATAGATTAGAATAGAAAGATATTGAGAAAATAGATGGGAGGAATCCAAGTTATGGCAGAGGCATCAGGTTCCACCCTTTGTTTGTTCCACAAGCTTGATGGCAAGGCAGACTGAGAAAAAGAAGAAATTGCACGCATTGTCTGAAGGCAGCCACCCCAGCCTGGAATGGGAGTGGCACAAATGAGCTGGGCCCTTTCAGTGGCTCTGCCAGCGACTGAAAGAGCAGTCGAGGAGGGGGTGCCATCGGGGTGAGGTCCGTGCAGCTATTCCTTTCTGTAGATCAATCAATAGGGTCTGAGAGGCTGGTTGTCAGATCACTCTGATAATCTTCTGTCATGGCGGCATGGAATATGAACTGTTGTCTGTGAACCTGAACAAAGTTACTTTGCTGATGCCCCCTGCCCACAGGCTAACAACTGGCAGCCACTACTGGCAGATTTAGCTGTCAGAGATTGAAGTGGTGAAGCAACACACATCAAAGTTGCTGGTGAACGCAGCAGGCCAAGCAGCATCTATAGGAAGAGGCGCAGTCGACGTTTCAGGCCGAGACCCTTCGTCAGGACTAACTGAAGGAAGAGTGAGTAAGGGATTTGAAAGCTGGAGGGGGAGGGGGAGATGCAAAATGATAGGAGAAGACAGGAGGGGGAGGGATAGAGCTGAGAGCTGGACAGGTGATAGGCAAAAGGGGATACGAGAGGATCATGGGACAGGAGGTCCGGGAAGAAAGACGGGGGGGGGGGTGACCCAGAGGATGGGCAAGAGGTATATTCAGAGGGACAGAGGGAGAAAAAGGAGAGTGAGAGAAAGAATGTGTGCATAAAAATGAGTAACAGATGGGGTACGAGGGGGAGGTGGGGCCTAGCGGAAGTTAGAGAAGTCAATGTTTATGCCATCAGGTTGGAGGCTACCCAGACGGAATATAAGGTGTTGTTCCTCCAACCTGAGTGTGGCTTCATCTTTACAGTAGAGGAGGCCGTGGATAGACATGTCAGAATGGGAATGGGATGTGGAATTAAAATGTGTGGCCACTGGGAGATCCTGCTTTCTCTGGCGGACAGAGCGTAGATGTTCAGCAAAGCGGTCTCCCAGTCTGCGTCGGGTCTCACCAATATATAAAAGGCCACATCGGGAACACCGGACGCAGTATATCACCCCAGTCGACTCACAGGTGAAGTGATGCCTCACCTGGAAGGACTGTTTGGGGCCCTGAATGGTGGTAAGGGAGGAAGTGTAAGGGCATGTGTAGCACTTGTTCTGCTTACACGGATAAGTGCCAGGAGGGAGATCAGTGGGGAGGGATGGGGGGGACGAATAGACAAGGGAGTTGTGTAGGGAGCGATCCCTGCGGAATGCAGAGAGAGGGGGGAGGGAAAGATGTGCTTAGTGGTGGGATCCCGTTGGAGGTGGCGGAAGTTACGGAGAATAATATGTTGGACCCGGAGGCTGGTGGGGTGGTAGGTGAGGACCAGGGGAACCCTATTCCTAGTGGGGTGGTGGGAGGATGGAGTGAGAGCAGATGTACGTGAAATGGGGGAGATGCGTTTAAGAGCAGAGTTGATAGTGGAGGAAGGGAAGCCTCTTTCTTTAAAAAATGAAGACATCTCCCTCGTCCTAGAATGAAAAGCCTCATCCTGAGAGCAGATGCGGCGGAGACGGAGGAATTGCGAGAAGGGGATGGCGTTTTTGCAAGAGACAGGGTGAGAAGAGGAATAGTCCAGATAGCTGTGAGAGTCAGTAGGCTTATAGTAGACATCAGTGGATAAGCTGTCTCCAGAGACAGAGACAGAAAGATCTAGAAAGGGGAGGGAGGTGTCGGAAATGGACCAGGTAAACTTGAGGGCAGGGTGAAAGTTGGAGGCAAAGTTAATAAAGTCAACGAGTTCTGCATGCGTGCAGGAAGCAGCGCCAATGCAGTCGTCGATGTAGCGAAGGAAAAGTGGGGGACAGATACCAGAATAGGCACGGAACATAGATTGTTCCACAAACCCAACAAAAAGGCAGGCATAGCTAGGACCCACACGGGTGCCCATAGCTACACCTTTAGTTTGGAGGAAATGGGAGGAGCAAAAGGAGAAATTATTAAGAGTAAGGACTAATTCTGCTAGACGGAGCAGAGTGGTGGTAGAGGGGAACTGATTAGGTCTGGAATCCAAAAAGAAGCGTAGAGCTTTGAGACCTTCCTGATGGGGGATGGAAGTATATAAGGACTGGACATCCATGGTGAAAATAAAGCGGTGGGGGCCAGGGAACTTAAAATCATCGAAAAGTTTAAGAGCGTGAGAAGTGTCACGAACATAGGTCGGAAGGGATTGAAGGGGTGAAGATAAGGATGTGATCAAAGTGTAATGGGCTAGTAGGGAAGGAGGCAAAAAGCACATGAATGACACAGCTGCACTTGAAAGACTGGTTGAAATTGTGAAGATGAATGTGTTCAAGAAGAAGATGTGATCAGATTTCTGGAATGTTTTATTGTCATCTCTGCTCAGTCTTGGAGAAAGCCGGTTAGGGATGTTAGATAGTGTAGATGTAGGTACACATAGGGACATGATAGGTTATAATTAGGGAAGCAAACCAAAGTGAAGAGCATTTTCATTTGCACTGCTTAATCAGATTCTCCTTGAAGTTTGGCCTTTCTGGGACAGATTTCGGCCCATGGGCCAAGAGGAGCGCATGTTAGGGAGCATTTTCCAGTTTAGTGAATATAGCAGATATTAATTTAATCAAGAACCATTCTGCAGTTCTTAGTGTGGATTGTGGATTGTAGGCAGTAAATTGAAGACAATAACTTATCCCTCAACGTCAGCAAGACGAAGGAATTGGTTGTTGACTTCAGAAGGAGTAGCGGACCCAATTTACATCAGTGGTACGTAAGTGGAACAGGTCGAAAGCTTTAAGTTCCTCGGGGTCAATATCACAAATGACCTGACTTGGTCCAACCAAGGAGAGTCCACTGCCAAGAAGGCCCGCCAGCGCCTTTACTTCCCCAGAAAACTAAAGAAATTTGGCCTGTCCCCTAAAACCCTCACTAATTTTTATAGATGCACTGTAGAAAGAATTCTTCTAGGGTGCATCACAACCTGGTATGGAAGTTGTCCTGTCCAAGACTGGAAGAAGTTGCAGAAGATTGTGAACACAGCCTAGCACATCACACAAACCAATCTTCCGTCCTTGGACCACTTTACACTGCATGCTGTCGGAGCAGTGCTGCCAGGATAATCAAGGACACGACCTACCCAGCCAACACAACTTTTGTCCCTCTTCCCTCCGGGAGAAGGCTCAGGAGCTTGAAGACTCATACGGCCAGATTTGGGAACAGCTTCTTTCCAACTGTGATAAGACTGCTGAATAGATCCTAACCCGGATCTGGGCCGTACCCTCCAAATATCCGGACCTGCCTCTTGTTTTTTTTTTGCACTACCTTACTTTTCCTTTTCTATTTTCTATTTATGATTTATTATTTAAATTTTTAATATTTACTGTCAATTTGTACACCAGGGAGCGCGAAGCGCAGAATCAAATATCACTGTGATGACTATACGCTCTGGTATCAAATGTTTGGTGACAATAAAGTAAAGTAAAGTTAAAAGCACACTTTTGCAAATGGTGGCCATGAGACCTTTGCATTTACATCAGCCAAACGTTAAGAAAATGGGGCAGTGGGAGGTTGGTGGAGTACTGTAGTACACAGAGTAACAACTGGAGGGCTGATCATTCTGGGGATCATAGTGTTACATTTTGTGTGTAGCATAGTGGAGGATCCACAGGGATTATACTAGCTTGCAGACTGGGTGTCATGATGTCACAACTTTTGAGGGGTGGTGTACTACACTAAGTTCACCTGCTATTTGAAAGCCGATCCTGCATGCTAACTAGAGACTGGCCCAGTTAAGGAGGGTTGCAGTCCCTCCCAATAGCTGCTGTTTAGCTGATTACGTCAAGGCGCCGGTAGAGTTTAAATCTAGCGCGCTGAAAGCACGGACTCTCTTTTAGCTCTTAGGATCGCCAGAGGCTGGTACTCGAGGCCAGTGCTGTGGCAACAGTAAACAGTGGAGGTGTGCTGTAGTAAAAAAAGCCCGGGTACACACCTTAAATAAATATTTGTCACTGTGTGCATGTTTCGTGTCTGTCTGGTCCTGCCACTTTGTGTGCTCAACTTAGGTAAGTATTTGTAATTGAGCATAACGTGAAGGGTTTACTGAAAGTTTAGTGTCTGCTTCTCTGGTAAATAAATAGCTAACTTTCTTACCTGTAGTGAGCGTTTACTGTCCCCACTCACGGAATCCATGAGGCAATATGGTAGAGCAATAGCAGATATAATTTAGTGCCGATAAGTGAGAGGTTGCACTTTGTGCAGGAATTACATAATGAGTACTGGGGGACTAGGAACCATAGGCGAATTGAGTGGCGTTGATGTACAAGTTTATGAATTGTTGAAGGCAGCAGCACAGGTGGATAAGGTGGTGAAAAAGGTACACGGTATATATGCCTTCATTAGCTAGGCCTAGGATACAAGAGTGGGCACGGTTTTATAAAACATTGGTTGGGCTGCAGCTGGAATACTATATATGGCACTATAGAAAGTACTTGATTACACTGAAGAAGCAGCCAAGGAAAATCACCAGATCTTTGCCTGTGATGGGGTGTTTCAATCATTAGGAAAGACTGAATAGGCCAAGTTCACTTTCTTTGCAATGCGGGAGGCTGTGGTGGATGGGGACCTGATGCAATGCATAGCATAATGAGGGGCATAGATAGGGTGGTAGGAAACTTTTCCTCAAGGCAGATGTTTAGGAGAAAAGGTAAGAGGTTCAGAAGGGAGAACATGGTTGGAATGTGGATGACAGCATACTGTCACAACATTTAAAAAATATTCAGTCAACCACCTGAATCACTAAGACCTAGAAGGCTATGAAGTAAATGCTGATAAATGGGACTCATAAAGATAGATATTTAATGGTTAGCAGATTATGACAGGCCATATGGTCTGTCTATGTGCTTTATGACTATGAATATAACTTTTGGTCTTAACTCTGTTTTACTCAGGAGGCTAGAATTCTGCCTGCTATCATGAGGCAGGAGAGGAGTTAGTAGAATTATTAGTGCCCATAATACAGGCACTGCTTTGCTTTACATTATCGACCACGAGAATAGCAGCAACTTTTGTTTCCATATAGCATAGATTAATCAATATTTTATGTTCATACCTTAAAGATTAAGCACTTTGCACTTTATCAACATTCTGGTTCGTTATTTATTTTTCAGATACACTTTCACTCAATACCTTCCTAGAAAATTTCATCAAAGACTAAATGGTAAGATTAATAATTCTTTTTTCACTATCCATTTTACAGTTACACATTTTCCTTAGACTGCAAATACACCTATTAAGACTAATCCTTAAAAATTAAGCCACCTCATTTATTAAATTAATCAGACCATTCATAGCCATCTACTGTTTTTAAAATAATACATTTAGATAATCACATACACATGATTGGGATTAATTAAATCTATATGCTTTGAGCTTTAATTCCAGAATGGAGGGGTTCTGAATCCAACTAGAAGGTCCCCACGAAGTCAATTATCACAGAATCTTTACATATTTTTATTTTTACACCTTTTTGGACTGATTTGTAAAATCAAATCAATTAAAGAAGATACTGCAAGATGTACAAATAATGAAATCAAAGAATTTAACCCACCTCAGTTTATTGGCCTTTCACATGAACAGAAATGAAACATTTGCTTTTAAGCAATCTGTGAAAGGGAAGGAGATGCTTACAGATGGCAGACATGATGAGAGAGTAATAAAGATTAAGTTAGCTCAGAAAAATCCAGTCTGGCCTGGAGGTACTAGACACTTGTCCACTCAAGGAACATTCCCTATTGAAAATGGATTTGTCATTAGATAACCTGAAGAACCACATGTCTCTTTAACAGGATTTATTAGTATTAGCCAGTGCTATTCCTCTATTATATTCAGCCTTTTCTATTCCATCAAAACTAATATTGAGAATGTTAAATCTCTGCTTCTTTCTGCTTAACAATGAACTTGAAAAGGTTCTGTGTAACAGGAGAAAATTAAAATGCCAAAGATGATAAAAATATGAAACAAAAATAGAAAATCCTGGAGGCACTCAGCAGGTCATGCAGGCATCTGTGTTAAAGAAGCAAAGTTAACATCTCTGGTCTGATAAAGGGAATATCATTTGGGGTACTAACTTCGCCTTTTCAAAAATGTCTTCGCAGGGTATTACGGCAGCTTTCCAGAGGATTTGGCTAGAATTGATTGGAAAAGAACACTGGCGGCGATGCCAGCAGAGCAGCAATGGCTGGAATTTCTAGAAGCAATTCAGAAGGTACAGGATAAATACATCCCAAAGAGGTATTCTGAAGGTAAGATGACACAACCATGGCTAACCAGAAAAGTCAAAGCCAACGTAAAAGCCAAAGAGAGGGCATAAAATAGAGAAAAGATTAGTGGGAAGTTAGAGGATTGGGAAGCTTTTAAAAACCAACAGAAGGCAAGTAAAAAGTCATCAAGAAGGTAAAGACAGAATACAAAAATAAGCTAACCAATAATATTAAAGAAAATACCAAAAGTTTCTTCAGATCCATGAAGTGTAAAAGCGAGGTGGATATTGGAATGCTGGAAAATAATGCTGGAGAGGTATTAATGGGGAACAAAGAAATGTCAGATGAACTGAATAAGTATTATGTGTCAGTCTTCACTGTGGAGGGCAATAGCAGTATGTCAGGTTCCAGGTGTCAGGGGGTCATGAAGAGTGTGAAGTTACCATAACTAGGGAGAAGGTTCTTGGGAAACTGAATGGTCTGAAGGTAGATCAGTCACCTGGACCAGATGGTGTACTCCCCAGGGTTCTGAAAAAGGTGGCTGAAGAGATTGTGGAGGCATTAGTAATGATCTTTCTAGAATTACTAGATTCTGGAATGGTTCCGAAGACTGGAAAATTGCAAATGTCACTCTACTCTTCAAGAAGGGAGAGTGACAGAAGAGAGGAAATTATAGGCTAGTTAATCTGACCTCAGTGGCTGGGAAGATGTTGGAGTCGATTAGTAAGGATGTGGTTTCAGGGTACTTGGAGCACATGATAAAATAAGCCGTAGTCAGCAAGATTTCCTAAAGGGAAAATCTTGCCTGACAGATTTGTTGGAATTCTTTGAAGAAATAACGAGCAGGATAGACAAAGGAGAGTCGGTTGATGTTGTGTACTTGGATTTTCAGAAGGCCTTTGACAAGGTGTCGCACATGAGGTTACTTATCAAGTTATAAGCTCATGGTGTTACAGGCAAGATTCTAGCATGGATAAATTAGTGGCTGATTACAGGAGGCAAAGAGTGGAATAAAGGGAGCCTTTTCTGGTTGGCTGCCGGTGACTAGTGGTGTCCCACAAGCATCAGTGTTGGAACCGATTCTTTTTACGCTGTACGTCAATGATTTGGACAATGGCTTTGTTGCAAAGTTTGCAGAAGGTATGAAGACAGGTGAAGGGGCAGTTAGTTTTGAGGAAATAGAGAGGGTACAGGATGACTAGACAGATTAGGAGAATGGGCAAAGAAGTGGCAGTTGGAATACAGTTTCAGGAAGTGTATGGTCATGCTCTTTGGTAGAAGAAATGAAGACTTGACTATTTTCTAAATGGAGAGAAAATACAAAAAACTGATATGCAAATGGACTTGAGAGTTCTTGTTCGTGATTCACTAAAGGTTAAAATTGCAGGTTGAGTCTGTGTTGAGGAAGGCAAAAGCGGTGTTAGTCTTCACTTTAAGGGGACTAGAATATAAAGGTAATAACGTAATATTGAGACTTTATAAAGCACTGGTGAAGCCTCAGTTTGAATATTGTGAGCAGTTTTGGGCCCCTTATTTTAGAAAGGGTGTGCTGAAACTGGAGAGGGTTCAAAGGAAGCTTACAAAAATGATTCCAGGATTGAGTATCTTGTCATATTGATGTGCGTTTCATGGCTCTGGATCTGTATTCACTGGAATTCAGAAGAATGAGGGATGGCCTCATTGAGACCGATCAAATGGTGAAAGGCCTTGATAGAGTGGATGTGGTGAGGATGTTTCCTATGGTGAGAGAGTCTAAGATTAGAGGGTACAGTCACAGAATAGAAGGGCATCCTTTTAGAATGGAGATGAGGGAGAATTTCTTTAGCCAAAGAGTAGTGTACCTTTGGAATTCATTGCCACCGCCAGCTGTGAATGTTGAGTCTTTATGTATACTTAAGGCAGAGGTTGAGAGATTCTTGATTTGTCAGGACATGTAGGGATATGGGGCGGAGGGTATGGGGTAGAGGCAGAAGATTGGGGCTGAGAGGGAAAATGGATCAGGCATGATGAAATGGCAGAGCAGACTCTATGGACCAAATGGCCTAATGCTGCTCCTGTATCTTATGGCCTTATGGACTAACTTAGAACACAGAACAAGCCTTTAAGCCCATGATGTTTACGCTGATCATAATCTAACCCGACCTGCCTGGATGTGGTCTATGTCCATTCATCTCCTGCCTGTTCATCTATCTGCCTGTCTAAATATCTCTTAAATGTTGCTGTTATATCAGCTTCCAATGCCTCCCCTGGCAGTGGGTTTCAGGCATTTATCACTCTTTGTGTAAAATCTTCCCTTGTAAATCTCTTAAACTTTCTCCCACTTACCTTAAATCTGTTTTAAATTTTCTCCTGCTTACATTAAATCTATGCTTTCTAGTATTTGACTTCTCCTTTCAGGGAAAGAAACTCTGACTATCTGCCCTATATGTCAGTTTGTACCATCCTCCCACCCCCCACAAGCCTCTGACACTCTGACATTCCAGAGAAAACAGCCCAAGTTTTCCCATTCTCTCCTTACGGCTACTGCTCTCTCATCCAGGCATCAATCTGACGAACCTCTTTTGCATCCTCTCAGGGCGTCCATATCCTTAATGCAGCAACCAGAACCTCACACAATGCTCCAAATGGCCCAGTGTGCTATAGCATGACTTCCCAACTTTTATACTCAATGGCCTGACCAGGAAAGGAATATATACTACACACCTTCTTTACCACTTTGTCCACTTGTATTGTTGAGCATTTCAAAAATTTTCAGATTTTGTTTTTGTACATCACATGTTACTTCTTCCTCTAACCAAGAGAGAGAGTTTGGGGGAGCAGATTTAGGACGGAGATGGGGAGGAACTGCTTTTCCCAAAGGGTGGTAAATTTCTGATCAATGAAGCAGTGGAGGCTACCTCACTAGATATATTTAAGACAAGGTTGGATAGATTTTTGCATAGTAGAGGTATTAAAAGTTACTGCGAAAAGGCAGGTAGGTGGAGATGAGTTCATGGCCAGTTCAGCCATGATCTTATTGAATGGTGGAGCAGGCTTGATGGGTCAGATAGCTTACTCCTGCTCCTACTTCCTATGATTTTATGTTCTTATGACAGGTGCAAACATTGAAAGTTGAAGTTTGAAAGGCTATGGTGCATAGTACTTTATCCTGCTGCCGTACAACTCTAGTGACCTATGTTTTACCCTGACCTCAAAGTTCAAAGTAAACTTATTTTAAAATTAGACATGTGTCACCATATACAACTCTGAGATTCATTTTCTTGTGGGCACACTCAATAAATCCAATAACCATAACAGAATCAATAAAAGCTAACACAAACAGGACGTATAAGCAACATGCAAAAGACAACAAACTGTACAAGTACAAAAAGAAAGAATAATAATAATAATAATAAAAGACTAACAAATTCAAGATGATAAATGTAGAAAATGCCATGAAAAAACAGAAACAATCCAACTCATTACAGGATCTTGTAGCAGTTTAACACAATCTGATTACTTACACAAGCACAATCAAACTCAGGAAAGAAATCGCATCTTACTATAAATACAACCCTGATCCAGTTTTAGAGTCAAAATACCACAAATTATATTATGACTGATCGGTTATTTCAGATGGGACAATCCATAATAACCACCTGGATATAATAATACTGGAAAAACAAGCAAGTACGATTTAATTAATAGATATAACCACTCCAAACAGACATAATGTACAGAAATCAATGTGAAAAACACCAGAAATATGCCGAATTAAAAGAGGAATTTGAAAGACTTTGGAACATGAACAGGGTCCTATACATTGTCCTGATAGCAATATCTACAACTGGCATCATCCCAAAGGCACTACACAATAGCGTTAAACAATTAGGACTACACAGTAATCTTCAGAAAGCCACAATACTGATCACCACTGGAATAGACTGAAAGTTCATAGCAACTGACAAATGAGTGTGCTTGGCTATGCCCATACCTCAGATTTTATCAGAAAAAAAAGAAATTAAAATGATCAAAAATACAAAATAGAAGTCTAACAAATTCAAGACGAAGAATGCAGAAAATGCCAAGAGAAACCAGAAACAATCCAGCACATTACAGAGTTCTGCAGACTATGGAACACGAACAAGGTATACATTGTCCCAATAGTAATATCTACAACTGGTACCATCCCAAAGGCGCTACACAATAGCATTAGACAATTAGGGCTGCTCAGTAATATCTATGTAAATCTTCAGATAGCCACAGTACTAAGCACAAGTAAAATAGTCCGCAAGTTCCTAGCAATTGAGAAATGAGTGAGCATGGCTATGTCTATACCTCAGGTTTTACCAGCTTGAGCTGCGAAAAAATAAAAATACAATAATAGTAATAAATAAATAAATAAATAAGCAATAAATGTCAAGCACGTGAAGTGAAGAGTCCTTGAAATTGAGTCTATAGGTTGTGGGAACATTTCAGTGATGTGGAAAGCAAAGTTGTGATAGGGCAAGTGAAGTTGAGTGAATTTATCCCTCTTGGTTCAAGAGCCTGATGGTAGAGGGTCAATAACTGTTCCTGAACCTAACTGAATGAGTTTTCCATCGACAGTGCTCAATGTAGATGTGCTCAATGGTGGGAAGGGCTTTACCTGTGATGGACTGGGCTGTACTTACTACTTTTTGGAGGATTTTCTATTGAAGAACATTGGTGTTTCCATACCAGACATTGAATAAGAAGTTGTTGTGGCACCGCTCAGCCGAATTTTCAATCTCCTTCTTATGTGCTGATCTATCTCCTCCTCTGATTCAGCTTACAACAGCAATGTCAGTTGCATACCTGATTATGGCATTGGAGCTGTGCTTAGCCATATTCAGAGGTGTAAAGTGAGTAGAAAAGTGGGCTAAGCACAAAGCCTTGTGATACACCTGTGCACTTGAAGATTGTGAAGGAGATGTTGTTGCCAATCTGAACTGAATAGGGTCTGCAAGTGAGGAAATCGAGGATCCAATTGCACAAGGATGTAGTGCTTAGATGTAGTGCTAACATGTTCTCCCAGTGACTGTTTTACTTCCACATCCTAAAAGAGTGCCGATAGATCAACTGGCTGTTGTAAATTGGGCTTGGAAAGTGACAAAATCAAAATCAAATGGGAATTGAAGCCAAATGGCTAACAGGGAAGTGAAGAGATGGGGATGGGATTTATGGGATTGCTCTAATGTGAGCAGGCATTGAGCTGATGGATGAAATGGCTTTCTTTTTTGTTATAATAAGCAAATAATGTAAATAAAATGTGTTGATGGTTCTTGTTCACTTACATGGCTATTGGTGTATCATGATACCTCAAAAGTCACATTGAGGCTGAGATTGTATTATGATCCCAGTTTATAAATGTAAAAATACTAAAGCCTTCCTTGGGATGAGTAATGGATTTAATACAATATAATAGATTTAATTCAGATCATTTATCAATATTCTGAGCAGTGACCTGGGACCATTAGAAACAGATCACTGATTCAGTCATCTCTCCACTCTACAGTTGCCATGACATGAAGCAGCTTCTTTGTATGGGTGTCAATAATTCTGTTCACTTTGCCTTCATTTTTTTACAATATATCAATGTTTCTGCTTTCAGAGAGATTATAACTCTTAACATCTACAGCCCTATAGATATATAATTTTCTTTTTTTCCCGGTCTAAATGGGCTAGGGAGTAATGGGAGAAGTGATCCTTTCAAAGAACTGAAATTGGAGGAGTGGGGTCTATATATCTGGTGATAGAATCTTGCTGGAGCTCATGGAAATTGAGAACAAATCAACTAGATCAAAGATTGGATCAGAGTTCTGGATCTGATATTATTTTCATTCAGTTCAGAGAAGTACAAGAAAGAACTGTAGGGGAAAAATTGAGACCTTTCCAGTGCCTCTCAAAAAGTTGTGTCTTTCTCAGTATTTTGTGTAATTTCTCACAGAACCACTTGTGGACTGATCCTGGTCTGAGTGTGTTCTGTCTGGCCTGAGCATTATTGCCTATCTCTCCCTCCCAGCTATCAACAAGTTTATGCCAGAATGGCATGTGATTCACAGGCAGATTTCTCCTGCCCACCAACTTGGTTCAGCCATGAAATCAGTCACAAGTCTCCACAGACCATCCCTGACTCTCCAAAATTTGCAGAACCAGATTTGAGAAACACCAAGGCACTAGACCTGCAAGGAGCTCAACTTCATCCTGAAGCCTTTACAACCCTATAAATTTTCAAAAACTACTGAGGAAATTCCATGGGGCTCTGAGATATGTGAATTGTACAATTTTAAAGGACATCCGATAACAGTGAGACATTTGGAATATCTATACAACTCCTGAAAGTTGACGAGGAGATTAAATAAACAAACAAGATCCTTAGATATGTTGGCAAAGGAGTAGGCAAAAGTAAGGAAGCTACTTTAATTGGAAAACATGGATTTGGCAAGAGCTTCAAGCTATGGGACTGGTCATTTACCTTAAGTCTGAGATAAGGAGACGTTTCTGTATCAGAAAGCTGTAAACCTTTAAATTTATCTTTCCCAGAAAGCTGCGGAAGTTCATTTAATGAATACATTCAAGGCTGAGAGTGATTGATTTTTTGATAACGGAATCAGAAGGTATATGTATTGACAGAAAACCGAATCAAGTGCAGGATCAGCCAGGAGGTTGACAGTGCAAACTTGAGGGGTTGTACTGTCTAATCCTTTTGTTCCGGGGTACTGTGTGCATTGCTGGGCATCACTTCTCAGAGAGAAGCCGTGGCTGTAGAAAGGGTCCAGCAACTGGTTTTCAAATTGATACAAATTGAAGAGGCACTTCATTTAATGGAGAGATGAAAGATGATGGGATTGTTCCCTTTAGACCAGTGATGGGAAGATTTGATTCAAGTGTTTAAAATAATGGAAGGTTTTGATAGAGAGAAAATGTTCCCTGTGGAGAAAACTAAAGGGGCAGATTTTAAAAGATTGATAAAAAGGATACAGAATGTATAGAGGTGGATGTAAAGACACCAAAGAGGATATGGTGTGTGTGCACGCGCGCGCGTGTGTGTTTGTGCATGCATGCGTGCATGTGTGCGCGTGCGTGCGTGTGAATGTGTGCGCGTGCGTGCGTGTGTATGTGTGCGCGTGCATGTGTGTGTGTGTGTGCGTGCGTGTATGTGTGTGCATCCGTGCGTGCGTGTGTGTGCGTGCGTGTGTGTGTGTGTGCGTGCGTGTGCGTGCTTGTATGTGTGCGTGTGTGCGTGCGTGTATGTGTGTGTGTGCGTGCGTGTATGTGTGTGTGTGCGTGCGTGTATGTGTGTGCGTGTATGTGTGTGTGTGCGTGCGTGTATGTGTGTGCGTGTATGTGTGTGTGTGCGTGTGTGTGTGTGTGTGTGCGTGAACATGAGGCAGATTGACTGCAATGTGGAAAAATGGGAGTTTATGCACTTTGATGCACATAATAGGAAAATGATGGACTGTACTTGTTAAATAGTGAGAGATTAATGTTGAAAAGATCCTAGGTGTATTAGCACATAATCCACTGAAGACAAATATGCAATTACATCAAGCAATTAAGAGGCCAGATGGTATTTTAGCTTTTATTTTGAGTGAATTTAAATGCAGGAATAAAGAAATCTTTCTGCAATTATACAGGGCTTTGGTGAGACTGGAGTGTTGTATACACTTTTAGTGTGATTACAGTGAGGATGTACCTATGAGAGAGAGAGAGAGAGAGAGAGAGAGAGAGGGAGGGAGGGGGAGAGAGAGAGAGAGAGAAAAGAGACAGAAATAGAGAGAGGAAAGAGAGGAAAGCAGAGCGAGAGAGAGAGAGAGCAATGAAGATTCACTAGACTTTTTCTCAGGATGACAAATTTGTTGTTTGAGGAGAGATAGAGACGTAGAGAGATAGAGAGATAGACTGTATTCCCTGCAGGTTAGAACAATGAGACAATGAAACGAACATGCAAAATTCAAAGCGTACTAAATTCTTAAAGAGTTTGACAGGGTAGATGGAAGGAAAATGTTTTCCCTGGTTTAGGGACTAGAACCAGGGGATGTAGTTTTAGAATAAGACATAGATGGACTTGGAAAGAGATGGGGAGAAATTCACTCACTCTTTGAACGGCACTCAATCAGAGGTTCAAAGTCTGACAAGGCATAGCTCACTCAGTTTCGCTGATTACGTAGAAAAGGCAGTGACTCACAGCAGCTTGGAGCTTTGAGCAGCGCCCAATTGGAGGTTCAAAGCCCAAGAAAACTTAGCTCACTCAGGTTCTCTGACTGAGTAGAAGAGGCAGCAATTTGCGGCAGTTTGGGCAACAGCCAATCAGAGTAAGGCAGAGGTAAGTGGAGCGGCCATGGTTGGAGTGGCAGAGTTAAAGTGGAGATTTTTAGGCTTTAGATCTTTGAGGTTTCAGCGAGGAGAGGCTTCAGTCAGAGAAGGCAAAAAAAAACTGGTGGTAAAGTTTCCCCTCCTCCACATTTTATTGTTCTTCCTTCTTCATATTTGCTTAGTTAGAACAGTAGAAATGACAGGCAGGATGGAATGATCCTCTTCTGGGATGTGGGAAGGCAGGGAGACCTCAAGGGTCCCTGACAACTGTACCTGCGGGAAGTGCAGCTTCTAACAATCTACATTAAGGAATTGCAGCTAGAACTCATTCAAGAGGCTGAGGGGGTGATAGGTAGGACATATAGAGAGGTAGGTGCAGGATATAGGAAACTGGGTGACAGGAAGGGGAAAGGAGTTAAACAGCCAGTCTGGAATACCCCTGTGGCCATGCCACTCAAGAACAGGTATACCACTTTGGATACTACTGGGGGAGTGGATGACCCAGTAGAGAATAAGTCACAGCGATAAGGTCTCTAGCACTGAGTCTGACTCTGTGATTCAGAAAGCAAGGGGGGAAGAGGCGAGTTGTGGTGATAAGGGATTCATTACCTAGGGGAACAGAAAAGAGGTTCTGTGGACGAGAGTGAGATTCCTGGATGGTACATTACCTCCCAGTTGCCAGGGTCCGAGACATCTTGGATCAAGTCCTCAGCATTCTTAATGGGGGGGGGAAGGGAACAGCCAGTGGTTGTGGTCCATGTAGGTACCAATGACATAGGTAGATGTGATAAGGATCTGCAAAGTGAATACAGAGAGTTAGGTGCTAAATTAAATGGTAGGACCTCCGGCGTTGTGATCTCAGGATTGCTACCCATGTCATGTGCTAATGAGGTCAGAATAGGCAGATTATACAGATTAACATTTGGCTAAAGAGTTGGTGTAGGAGGAAAGGCATAAGATTTTTGGGTCATTGGGCTCTTTTCCAGGGAAGGTGGGATCTGTACAGAAGAGACAGTTTGTATCTGAACTGGAAGGGGACTAATATCCTAATGGAAGGTTTGCTAGTGCTGTACAGTGGGGTTAAAACTAGATTTGCAGTGGGATGGGAACCAGAGCGCCAGAAGAGTTAGTGGAGAGGTTATGGAGGCAGATGTTGGTAAGACCTCAGACAAAGCCAGGATTCAAAAGGTTGAGCACAGTGCAACTAGTGTCCTGAGCTGCATAGATTTCAATGCAAGAAGTATCGTAGGGAAGGCAGATGAGCTCAAGGCATGAATCAACACATGGAATTATGATATTGTAGCTATTAGTGACACTTGGTTACAGGAGGGGTAGGACTGGCAGCCCAATATTCTGTGGTTCCGTTGTTTTGGATGCAACAGAGTGGGAGGGATTAAAGGAGGAGGGGTGGTGTTACTAGTCAGCGAAAATGTCACGGCAGTGCTCAGTCAGGACAGACTGTTGTTATGGGTAATAACTGAGAAATAAGAAAGGTATGACCATGTTGTCATAAAAAACTGTGGGTGAATTGTTTAAGAAAAGTAACAAGATGGCTTGAGTCACAAAACTAGATTGAGGTGCTTTTATTTACCTCAAAACAAGACAAAAACTGGGAAAAAAACAATATATATAGCCACCTTCAGACTAAACACAAAAGAAAACTAACCCCAAAGCCTTGGTAAACTGAGGTTTATAACTGCTAAGCCCCTCCCCCTAGACCAACCAAAAACTAATTAACTCAATTATCCAATTAAAGATGGTATCCTCCACCATCAGCACACTTGTGCAGGTTGCTGCTGCCTCTGTATGAGACAGCTCCATGCAACAGCTCTGGTTCAGACGCAGTCACTATTACTGCTGGGGATGAGTGTTTTACCGAGTGCGCCATGTGCCGTCTGTAGTCAGTGACGAGCCTTCGTCACATTACCACCCTCCTGTCCTGCAGCGGCAATGTTTGGCAGTCTTGACAGGAAGTCCGCTGTGATGTTCTTCTTGCCAGCTTTGTGCCGCACACAGAACCTGAAAGGTTGAAGGTCCAGGTACCACCTAGTCACCCCGGCATTTCACAAGATAAAGGTGTACCAGCATGTTTCTCTAACCGCCGCTGCCGACGTGTCTTTCTAGGTCCTTTGGTTCCAGCATTGCACAGACTGCTACACAACTCTGACAAATGTTGTATCCCAGACTGAGCTTGGGTTGTTGCCTGGGACCGTGTCATGACAAAACAAGAGACATGCATTTTCGGTTCTGACACAGGTTCACGAGCATTACAGAGACTTTTACCCCTGCTTAGGAGATCATACAGAACAGGCAATGGGGTTATATTTCAGACTAACCAACAGTCCGAGGGATTTAGAGGACAAATTTGTAAAGAGATCTCAGACTGTTGCAAGAAACATGAAGTCGTTACAGTAGGTGATTTTAACTTTCCACATATTGACTGGGAATCCCATACTGTAAAAGGACGATGGGATAGAGTTTGTCAAATAGGCTCAAGAAAGTATCCCTCTTCAGTATGTAGAAGTCGAAACGAGGGAGTATGTGATACTCGATCTGCTATTAGAGAATGAGACAGGGCTATTGACAGAAGTTTGTGCAGGGGAACACTTTGCATCTAGTGATCATAATGGCATTGGTTTCAGAGTAAATATGCAAAAAGGTAGGTCTGGTCCACAGGTTGAGATTCTAAATCGGAGAAAGACCAGTTTTGATGATATCAGAAGTAATCTGGCAAGTGGATTGGGATAGGCTTCTTTCTGACAAAGGTGTACTTCATAAGTGAGAGGCCTTCAAAAGTGAAACTTTGAGAGATCAAAGCTTGTATGTGCTTGTCAGAATAAACAGGTGAAGATGACAGGTGCAGGGAACCTTGGTTTTCAGGAGATATTGAAGCCCTGGTTAAAACAAAAGGAGGTGCACTGCATGTATAGGCAGAAAGAAACAAATGAGATGCTTATGGAATATAAGTAATGTAAGAGAACATTTAAGAAATAAATCAGGAAAGCTAAAAGAAGGCATGAAGTTGCTCCAGCAGACAAGGTGAAGGAGAATGCTAAGGGATTCTAAAGATAAGTTAAGAGCAAAAGGATTACAAGGGACAAAATTATCCTCTGGAAGACCAAAATGGTAATCCATGTGTGGAGCCAAAAGAGGTGGGGAGATCTTAAGTGAATTTCCTGCATCTGTATTTACTCAGATCAAAGTTTAAAGTGTGTAATTTAAGGAGACGGTCACAGAGTCTATAGAAGTGAAACAAAGTAGCATCAACATCTCAGATTACAGAGTAGAAAGTGTTTGCCGTCCTGAGGCAAATTAGGGTGGATAAATCCCCAGGGCCTGACAAGGAGTTTCCTCAAACCCAGTGGGAGGCAAGTGCAGAAATTACTGGGGCTCTAGCAGAGATACTTAAATCATCCTTAGCAACAGGAGAGGTACTAGAGGATTGGAGGATAGCCAATGTTGTTCCATTGTTTAAGAAAGGGTGTAAAAATAAACTACTTTATACTTTATTGTCGCCAAACAATTGATACTAGAACGTACAATCATCACAGTGATATTTGATTTTGCGTTTCCTGCTCCCTGGAGTACAAATCAAGAGTAAATATTAAAAATTTTAATTATAAATCATAAATAGAAAATAGAAAATGGAAAGTAAGGTAGTGCAAAAAAAACCGAGAGGCAGGTCCGGATATTTGGAGGGTATGGCCCAGATCCAGGTCAGGATCCATTCAGCAGTCTTATCACAGTTGGAAAGAAGCTGTTCCCAAATCTGGCCGTATGAGTCTTCAAGCTCCTGAGCCTTCTCCTGGAGGG
The DNA here is from genome assembly GCF_963921235.1 of Mobula hypostoma. Lineage (NCBI taxonomy): Eukaryota > Metazoa > Chordata > Chondrichthyes > Myliobatiformes > Myliobatidae > Mobula > Mobula hypostoma. Next base: position 90,351,198 of record NC_086106.1, read on the forward strand.
AAGAGGGACGAAAAGTGTGTTGGCTGGGTGGGTCGTGTCCTTGATTATCCTGGCAGCGCTGCTCCGACAGCGTGCAGTGTAAAGCGAGTCCAAGGACGGAAGATTGGTTTGTGTGATGTGCTGCGCCGTGTTCACAATCTTCTGCAGCTTCTTTCGGTCTTGGACAGGACAACTTCCATAGCAGGTTGTGATGCACTCTAGAAGAATGCTTTCTAAGGTGCATCTATAAAAATTAGTGAGGGTTTTAGGGGACAGGCCAAATTTCTTTAGCTTTCTCAGGAAGTAAAGGCACTGGTGGACCTTCTTGTCAGTGGACTCTGCTTGGTTGGACCAAGTCAGGTCATTTGTGATATTGACCCCGAGGAACATAAAGCTTTTGGCCTGTTTCACTTGCGCAACACTGATGTAAATTGGGTTATGCGGTCCGCTACTCCTTCTGAAGTCAACAACCAATTCCTTCGTCTTGCTGACGTTGAGGGATAGGTTATTGTCTTCACACCATGCCACTAGGTTCTTAATTTCCTCTCTGTACTCAAACTCATCATTACCTGAGATACGGCCTACAGTTGTTGCGTCATCAGCAAACTTACATATTGAGTTCGATGGAAACTTGGCTACACAATCATGGGTGTACAGTGAGTACAGCAGGGGGCTGAGTACACAGCCTTTTGGGGCACCAGTGCTCAGAGTGATTACTATTAAACTATGAAATTAAAGACTGGTGTGTCTGATATCAGTAGTGGGAAAGTTATTGGAAGGTATTCTAAGGGATCAGATATATAAGTATTTCAATAGACATGGACTGATTAAAAATAGTCAGCATGGCTTTGTGCATGGTAGGTCATGTCTAACCAATCTTATACAGTTTTTCAAGGAAGTAATGAGGAAAGTTGGTGAAGGCAAGGCAGTGGATGTTGTCTACATGGACTTTAGCAAGGCATTTGACAAGATCCTGCATAGGAGGTTGGCCAAGAAGGTTCAGTCACTTGGCATTCAAGATGAGGGAGTTAATCGGATTAGACATTGGCTTTGAGGATGAAGACAGAGAGTGGTAATAGATGGTTGCCTCTCTGACTAGAGGCCTGTGACTAGTGAAGGGCCACAAGGATTCGTGCTGGGACCATTCTTGTTTGTCATCTGTATCAACGATCTGGATGATAATGTGGTTAACTGGATCAGCAAATTAGTGGATAACACCCAGACTGGGGGTGTAGTGGACAGCAAGGAAGGTGAGTATGACTTGCAGTGGGATCTGGGTCAGCTGGAAACACGGGCTGAAAAATGGCAGATGGAATTTAATGCAGATAAGTACGAGATATTGCACTTAGGTAGGACCAACCAGGCTGGGTCTTACACAGTGAACAATAGGTCACAGAGAAATGTGGTAGAGCAAAGGGATCTGGGAACACAGGTCCATAATTAATTGAAAGTGGCTTCACAGGTAGATAGGGTCATAAGGAAAGCTTTTGGCACATTGGCCTTCATAAATTGAAGTATTGAGTACATAAGATGGGATGTTATGTTGAGGTTGTATAAGACATTGGTGAGGCATAATTTGGAAATTTATGTGCAGTCTTGGTCACCAACCTACAGGAAAGATGTAAATAAGATTGAAAGAATACAGAGAAAATTTACAAGGATGTTGCTGGGTCTGGAGGATCTGAATTAAAAGGAAAGATTGAATAGGTTAGGACTTTATTCCTTGGAATGTAAAAATTTGCAAGGAGATTTGATAGAAGTATACAAACGTACAAAATTATGTGGGGTATAGATAGGGTAAATGCAAATGGGTTTCCCCCCTGAGCTTGGGTGGGACTAAAACTAGAGGTCATGGGTTAAGGGTGAAAGGTGAAATATTTAGGGGAACATGAGGGGAAACTTCTTCACACAGAGGGTTGTGAGATTGTGGAATGAGCTGTCTGCACAAATGGTGTATGTGAGCTTGAATTCAACGTTGAAGGAAAGTTTAGATGGGTACATGAATAGTATGGGTATGGAGGGCTATGATTCTTGTGGAGGTTGATGGGGGTAGGCAATTTAAATGGTTTGACATGAACTAGATGGGCCAAATGGCCTGTTTCTGTGCTGTACTTTCCTATGACTTAATGACTCTAAATGAGAATTCTTCAAATATAAACACGGAGTAAGCAGTAGCACACCAGTTGATAATGGATAGTATCACTTACTTGCAAACAGTTATATCACTGTGGCCGCACTTTGGTCGGAGGAACAACACCTTATGTTCTGTTTGGGTAGCCTCCAACCTGATGGTATGAAACTTCCAGTAATGCCTCCCCCTCACCCGTCACCATTCCCATCCGCGTTTCCCTCTCTCATGTTATTTCCTTACCTGCCCATCACCTCCCTCTGGTGCTCCTTACCCACCTCACCCCTTCTTTTCTTTTTTCCATGGCCTTCTGTCTCTTTCACCAATCAATTCCCTAGCTCTTTGCATCATCCCTCCCCCTCCACTTATTGCCTGGTGTTTCTCTCTCCCCTCCCCCCATCTTTCAATCCTACTGCTCAGCTTTCTTTTGGCCTGAAACGTCCACTGTATTATTTTCCACAGATGCTGCCTGGCCTGCTGGGTTCCTCCAGTGTTTTGTGAGTGTTGCTCAGATTTCCAGGATCTACAGATTTTTCCTTGTTTGTGATAGCACTGTGAAAGGTTCTTGGAGTCAATTATTTTCCTTGAAATAGCTAACTTATCTATGACTGGTTAAGAATCTCTGCGCTAGGGGGCTGTGGAAGTTCAGTCATTGCGTTCTTTCAAAACCAGATCAATAGATTCCTGGACGTTAAAGGAGTCAAAGATTATGGGGAAAGTGCTGGAAAATGGTGCAAAGGTACAAGATGAATCATGACCTTAATGAATTGTAGATCTGGTTCAGAATGGCAGATGGACTGTTCCTATTCATAATTCTTTTGTTCTTATATTCTTATGGGATTTTTCTTTTAAAGAAGCAAGTTACGATTTGACTATAGTGAAAGCAGACTCAGGAGTAACATTGAAAAGAGAAATAGATAATCACTTGAAGGGAAAGAAAATGGTGAATCAATATGAAAAAGTCAAGTAAGGAGCATGAATCAGAGAGAAGAAAAAGGCTGAACATATTCCTATGCACTGTCATTTTATGTTTGTATTCTTATGGAACAGGTGAGGCAAAATTCTGGAAGTCAGTTGTGAACAGTGAATGAAAATGAACTGAGGATACAAAGAGCAATCTGTAATATAGATCAAGACAATAGACTAGAAGTGTCATAGAAGGATCAATTATAAATCCTCTGGTACTTAAATTTTATTTATCACCATTCTGGCTCACCACAAATTGATTAACATCTCAAACAATACTGTAACAATCAGTCCAATCTAACAAGTCTGAACTTCATGCCTTGTGCAAAAGCTTGGCTTCCACTTTAATATGTGTCCTTTAGTATAAACAATTACTTCTCCTGAATAAACTTTTCACAGGTTTCCAGCCGGGTGCAGGCGTTGATTTTAACCAATGTTTCGATGACAAACTTCGACATCTTCATTAGGGATGATCCCCAGGCATGTCTAGTCCAGTGGTATGTATACCTCTGTTGTCCATCTCTCCCAATTGGTTAGTCCTCAACCAATCAGGTGTAATGCCCTGGTTCATATTTTTTACTGTTATGCTGTTCTGTATTTCATTTTGTGTTGTTCTGTGTGAGTTGCTCGTTTTCTGCTTATGTCTGGGTTACTGTTGAAGATAAGGGATAGGAGAATTGTGTGCCATCCAGTTAGGATGGTTTGATAAGGGGAGAGTTCTCTGGTGAGGGACACTAAGGTTGGGCTTGGGGCTTTTGTAGAGAGAGATGAAGAGAGAAGATGCCAGAGAGAAGAGGTCATGGGATTCAACACAGAGCGGGGCTGTGATTCGGCGAAGCCCGGGGCTCAACGGAAGGGAAACTGTGAGCCCCACCTTGTGCACATTAGACTGGTTCATTAAAATGGGCCTTTTTCTTTTTTTTGCTTTTTCTTTACTAACCCTTCAGTCAAATTAAGAATTACAAATCTAAGTCGTTTAATTGTATGCAGCGTACTGTCTTGTTATTTCATAGCACTCATTTGTAACAGGGTAATGAATTGCACAGCGTCCACACAAATGGGGTTTTGGGGTGGATTTGTGCCTCAATTTCACACATTTGGCGGGGCCGGAGATTGCCTTCCCTAGACTTATGCAGCCGAGGGAACCAGAGTTTCTTCTGTCCCACCTTGTTTAAAATCGAATTCCAGTTCTTACTTAGAGTGAGACCATCTTGTTGAAATTCTTATCTCTAGTCTTATTACAATGGCTTCCCTTACCAGGCGGTCCCAAGAGCCATTGGAGTGGCTCAGTAGTTTTGTGCCATCGAGGTCAATCCTATGGAACTGCGAATGCGATGTTCTGCTTCGGCTGATTTCTCCGAGTAACCCAAATGGATACAGCTCCTTTGCTTGATGTGCATCCCACCATTCTGGCCTATATACGCTGCTCTGCATTCATAGGGAATCCTGTAAGCACCAGCCGTTCGGAGTCCCAGGTCATCTTTGACCTACATAAGCTAGGATTTGAGCTATCTTTCGGTTTTGTGGATGGTATTACTCAGCTTTTTCGATCCTTCCAGAAACAGTGGAAGTTTGGGGAGGATAGGCAGTAGCGATGGGTTCCTCCTTGCTGTTAGGCTTCCTGGTTTTCCTTCTAAGGGCCCGATGGAAACTGGACTGTAGCCTCAGACATGACGTCTGTCAGAAACCCACTCACACAAGTTCTCATACCTCAACAACAGTCACCATCATGCCTTCCAATGAAGAGCAGTTCTTTCTATTATGATTAACTGTGTGCAAACTATTTCGGATCTGGAGAGTCTCCACGAGGATATAAGACCATTACGTACAACGTTCCTACAGAATGGCTACAAGGTGAAGGAAATCAGTTGGGCCCTTGAAAGGGCCAATGGAAAAACCAGGTAAGCTACACCTGCATGTTTTTCTCCTTAAGTCCATCCCCTTAGCCAGCAGATCACTATTTGCTTACAGGTCATGCTGCATGCCTTGGGGAGAAATGAATACCTAAAGCTCAATTTATACTTTTGCGTCAAATGTACGCTGTAGGTACCGTGTACCCTTTGCCGTAGGGTGACGTGCACCTCCCCAAAAAAGTAACTCGCGTGTCGTGGTGACGCAGACCACAGCGACTGTGATTAGTTTGCTTGGTAGCATCGCATTTCCTCCTACGCACTTCTGGTTGCTTTTCTCCGCCACGTCTGTACACTGATGCGAAATAAATGGTTGGAGGTGATGAACCAAATCGTCAAATCTACCTGCTGACATACGAAAATATTTGAAATTTATTTCCTCATCCATGTCTCTCATGAAGATACTCAACACAATGGCATAGAAACCCCACCACCAAATAGCGTTTTGGTGGTGAATTGCAGAGTGATGCAGACACAACTACGCATGCTCGCTACGGCTTAAGGGTACGCAAAAGTATAAATCAGGCTTACGGCGTAGGCTATGGCGTAGCCCGTATGCACAAGCATAAATCAGGCTTAAGACAGATATTTATGCACCTAAGGTAAATGAAAATTTATCCGTTTTAATTCAGTATTCTCTGTGTTCTAGCATCTGAAGTATTGTTGTCAGTAGCTGCTATTTTTATTATACTAGCAGTTTTCTTTATCCTGAATTTCTCCAGGAAATGGAAAATAGTATGAATTTGTTCTAGAGTTAAAAGTTATTGCAAACACATTACAGATTTATTTTATTTTTTGTCTGTCAAGAACATCTTGACATGTGTTCTGCACAATCTTCCTCATGATATGCCACCTGCTGGTAATTGATAGATAGAAGGATGCACAAGGGTTACAGCTGTTATACTAGATGTTCATTAAAATATACGGGAGGTCAGTATTAGCTTGGACCAGCAAGTAAGGCAAGCAAAACAAAAAAAAAATGAACTTGTCCTCATGCTTTCACTTTACACTGCAATCTAGTGTAACTAGTTAAAAAAGGCAATCTGCTTTCATTAGCACCTTTATTCTGTCCATCGCAAAAGGCAGGATTTGCTGGTGGCTATCCGTTTCAATTCAAATTACCATTCCGATACTGACATGTCTGTCCGTGACCTCTTTTTACTGCCATGATGAGGCCAAACTCACGCTGAAGGAGCAACACCTCATATTCCATCCAAGTTGCCTCAAACCTGATGGTGTAAACATCTATTTTTCTAACTTCCAGTAGTTATTCCCCCACCTTTTTTTTATCCTCCACCTTTCTCTCTTTTTCCATTCCCCATTCTGGTTACTCTCGCACTCCTCTTCTCCTTGCCCTCACAATCCTCCCATCTCATCCCTTTGGTTCCCCTCCTACTTCACTTCATTTCTTAATCCACTCTCCTCTCCTATTAGATACCTTCTTCTTCAGCCCTTTACATCTCCCACCTTTCACCTCCCAGATTCTCACATCATCCCTCAGCTCACCTACCCACCTCCCTCTCACCTATTACCTGCCACCATATACTCCTCCCCTCCTCCCACTTTCTTATTCTGGCTTCTGCCCTTTTCCTTTCCAAACCTGATGAAGGGTCGAGGCCAGAAACATCGACTGTTTATTCCCCTCCATAGATGCTGCATAACCTACTGAGTTCCCTCCGGCATTTTGTGGGTGTGTTGCGAAAAGGTCCTGTTTGAGTTACACTATCAGCAGTTAAATTCCATCTCCCTTGTGCAACTGAAAACTTTTTATTGCAAAGCTTTGAAGAGGTTAGCTAATAATGATAGGGTTTACTGCCTGATAGATCAGAGGGCAGGATAGAAGAAATATTGGGTGTGGAAGGTACTCAGATGACAGCAGATTACTGTCTTGCTGTGGAGTTCAGTAATGAACAGGTGCAATTGTCTTTCCTTCTCTTAAAGCACATTACATTTTCTTATAATTCCTTCCAAAATTTGCTAGATTACAGTAAAAAAGCACACAACTCCCAGTCCACTCTCAATATTAAAGGGTATAAATGAAACTTTTTTTTAAAGACCTGCAAAAGACTGTTGCTTTAGAGTGCACTGGCCGTTGTCTGTGGTTTCTTAGAGGTTCTGCACTCTAAGAATCATCCTTACATAAATCCTGTGGACATTTTCTAAAATGAATGAACAGCAGCCTAGTACACCATTAAGGTCCACAGAGGTTTTGCTGCACAGTAACTATTCTGGCCAAAACCCTTCTGCTTAAAATTCAGTATCAGAAAATAAGGTCTGTTCCCTGTATTTTAGTAAAATCATGTTAGTAAAATCCAAGGCAGAAGTTGTGTATGGAGTTATCACAGAGAGAGGTTCAAGAAGCAAGGAGTCTGCAGAAGGACTTAGACAGATTCGGAGAATGAGCAGAGATGAAATACGGTGTAGGGATGTGTACAGTCATGCAATTTTTTTGAAGGAATAAAGCCACAGGCTATTTTCTAAACGGAGAGCAAATTCAGAAATCTGAGGTGCAAAGGGACTTTCCCTAAAAGTTAACCTGTGGATTGAGTTGATGGTAAGGAAGGCAAATGCAATGTTAACATTCATTTCAAGAGGACTGGAACATAAAAGCAAGGGTGTAATCCTGAGGCTTTATAAGACATAGGTCAGACCACACTCAGAGTATTGTGAGCAGTTCTGGGCCTCTTACTTAAGAAATTATGTGCCAGTATTGGAGAGGGTCCAGAGGAGATTCACTAAAATGATCCTGAGAATGAAATGGTTAATGTGTGAGGAGTGTTTGATGGCTCCGGACCTGTACTGACTGGAGTTTAGAAGAATGAAGGGGAATCTCATTGAAACCTATCAAATATTGAAAGGTCCGGACAGAATGGACTTTGAGAGGATGTGTCCTATAGTGGAGGAGTCTGGGACCAAAGGGCACAGATTCAGAATACAAGGGCATCCCTTTAGAACAGTGATGTAGAGCTATTTCTTTAACCAGAGGGGGGTGAATCTGTGGAATTTATTGCCTCACTAGGCCGTGGAGGTCAAGACATTTAAAGGAGAGGTTAATAGGTTCTTGATTAGTATGGGCATCAAAGCTTATGGGGAGAAGGTAGGAGAATGAGTTTCGGAAGGATGATAAAGCAGCTATGATGGAATGGCCAAGCAGACTCAATGGGCTTAATGGCCTAATTCTGTCTTATGGTCTATGGAGCAAGGCTGGGAGTAAGGAATCAAAGATCAGAGAAGAGGTTAAGGTGACATACAAGGGTTCTGGCAATCAATGAGTGAAGAGTAAGAATGCATTTCCCAGTTTCTGACAATGTGCTTTCCATGCCACCATATACTCACCAGAGAGAGATGGTAATGACAAAATCAGAGATTCATAGAAACGTACAGCATGGAAACAGATCATTCGGCCCAGCTCATCCATGCCAACTATCCTGCCAAGTCATACTAATTGACTATGCATTAGTTCCATATTCCATAACTCTGAAAGATTCATAAAGTCATCTTTGGGGTATCATTGGTGCTGTGACAGACGGTGTGGGTGGTGGAATGATCAGTCAAATTGAATTGAATGCCAACAGCTGTTGGGGATGGAGGACAATGCATTGGGTGGGTGACTGCAATCAGTGATTGTGAATTGGAATTAAAATACAGGACATGAACTCAGGAGGTCATTAGAAGGAGTAAAAGCAAATAATTGTTGTGATCTTAAAGGTTGGGTGGAGATGGGTTTTCTGAATAGGAAGGGACACTTAAAAAGAGAGCAAGTTAATCTGACTTTATCTTGGAGACCCTTTTAAATTGTGCTGCTTCAGAAATATCAGTGCTATTGAAATCCAGTCAGAATTAGAATCTGACTCAATATCAAAGGTTCAAATAACATACATCAAAGTTGCTGGTGAACGCAGCAGGCCAAGCAGCATCTATAGAAAGAGGTGCAGTCGACGTTTCAGGCCGAGACCCTTTGTCAGGACTAACTGAAGGAAGAGTGAGTAAGGGATTTGAAAGTTGGAGGGGGAGGGGGAGATCCAAAATGATAGGAGAAGACAGGAGGGGGAGGGATAGAGCCGAGAGCTGGACAGGTGATAGGCAAAAGGCATACGAGAGGATCATGGGACAGGAGGTCCGGGAAGAAAGACAAGGGGGGGGGGAGTGTGACCCAGAGGATGGGCAAGAGGTATATTCAGAGGGACAGAGGGAGAAAAAGGAGAGTGAGAGAAAGAATGTGTGCATAAAAATGAGTAACAGATGGGGTACGAGGGGGAGGTGGGGCCTTAGCGGAAGTTAGAGAAGTCGATGTTCATGCCATCAGGTTGGAGGCTACCCAGACGGAATATAAGGTGTTGTTCCTCCAACCTGAGTGTGGCTTCATCTCCACAGTAGAGGAGGCCGTGGACAGACACGTCAGAATGGGAATGGGATGTGGAATTAAAATGTGTGGCCACTGGGAGATCCTGCTTTCTCTGGCGGACAGAGCGTAGATGTTCAGCAAAGCGGTCTCCCAGTCTGCGTCAGGTCTCACCAATATATAAAAGACCACATCAGGGGCACCGGACGCAGTATATCACCCCAGTCAACTCACAGGTGAAGTGATGCCTCACCTGGAAGGACTGCTTGGGGCCCTGAATGGTGGTAAGGGAGGAAGTGTAAGGGCATGTGTAGCACTTGTTCCGCTTACACGGATAAGTGCCAGGAGGGAGATCAGTGGGGAGGGATGGGGGGGGACGAATGGACAAGGGAGTTGTGTAGGGAGCGATCCCTGCGGAATGCAGAGGGGGGGAGGGAAAGATGTGCTTAGTGGTGGGATCCCGTTGGAGGTGGCGGAAGTTACGGAGAATAATATGTTGGACCCGGAGGCTGGTGGGGTGGTAGGTGAGGACCAGGGGAACCCTATTCCTAGTGGGGTGGTGGGAGGATGGAGTGAGGGCAGATGTATGTGAAATGGGGGAGATGCGTTTAAGAGCAGAGTTGATAGTGGAGGAAGGGAAGCCTCTTTCTTTAAAAAAGGAAGACATCTCCCTCGTCCTAGAATGAAAAGCCTCATCCTGAGAGCAGATGCGGCGGAGACGGAGGAATTGCGAGAAGGGGATGGTGTTTTTGCAAGAGACAGGGTGAGAAGAGGAATAGTCCAGAATAGTCCAGTCAAGGGTTCAAATGTTCGTTTATTATCAAAGCATACAACTCTGAAATTCTTCAATTTTTCAGGTAGCTGTGAAATCAAGAAAGAAAAGAAAATAAGGTGGCACAATCACCAACCCCCAAATCCCAACTTCCTGCAAAATAAATAAGAACAAAAATGGAATAGGCACATCAACCCCCCCCCAAATCCTTCCTCCCGCACAAAAAAATGAACAAATCAGATCAGGCACATCAACCCCCAAACCCCACTCCCCGCACAAAAGAAACAAGAAGATCGGGTGAAAAGCACAGACTATGAAAACTATAAGACTGAAAAATAGAGTCTATAGTCCAAAGTCCACATGCGAAAATGCAGAAGAAACCTGGGCAACATTCTCCGGGTGCAGTAGCAAGCTCTCCCCTCGGTACTCGCTTTGATGCTTCAATCTCACTTGTTGCTTTAAACGGTAAACAATGGAAGCTTTAATCAGTGAAATGGAGCCAAACATCGGCTTGCGCCCCATCCAGCATCCTGCATGCTACAGGTTTGTGCACGCTGCCTCCTAGATCCTCTTGGAGACTGTAGAGCACTGGGACACCCAAACAATCTCCAAACTTCTGCACTCGCTTCTATGTTTCAATCGTTCTCGTCGCTTTAATCAACGAAATGGGATCAAACATCGTTTCGCACACCATCCTGCAGCCTTCTCACCATGAGGTTCGCTTGCACTGTCTCTGCCTCCCAGAATTCTCTTGGAAACTGCAGAGCACTGAAGCACCCAGATGATTTCAATACAGCAAAGCACAGACTCCAACAGTTCCAGAATCACATTCAAGGGAAGAAACAAACGTAAAAGGCATGAAAGAAGTGAAAAAGAGAGTTTCATGATCTATTCAGAAGATGTCAACCAAAGGACATTGTATGCAGGTGCAATCTTGACTGGAAGATGGTTTATATGATATGAAATTTGTTGTTTTGCTGCAGCATTACAGAACAAAGACATTAAATTACTATAAATTACAAAAATAAATAAATAATGCAAAGAAAGAGGAATAATGAGCTAGTGTTCATGGGTTCATGGATCATTCAGGAATCCGAGGACAGGGGGAAGAAGCCGGTTAATGTGGGTCTTCAGACTCCCATATCTCCTCCCCGATGTTAGTAATGAGAAGAGGGCATGTGCCGGATGGTGAGGGTCCTCAATGATATTTGTCATCTTTTCAGGTACCTCCTCTTGAAGATGTCCTTGTTGGTAGGGAAGTTTATGCCCATGATGGAGCTGGCTGAATCTACAAACCTCTGCAGCCTTTTCTGATCCTGTGCATTGGAGTCTCCATACCAGGCGGTGATGCAATTAGTCAGGGAGTTCTCCACCATATACCTATGGAAATTTGTAAAAGTCTTTGGTGACATACTGCATGTCTTCAAACTCCTAACAAGGTAGAGCTGCTGGTATTCCTTCTTCATGATTGCATCAGTCCTCCAAGATGTTGATATCCAGGAATGTGAAGCTGCTCGTCCTCAATGAGAACTGGTGTATGTTCTCCCGACTTCCTCTTCCTGAAGTCTACAATTGATTCCTTGGTCTTGGTGATGTTGAATGCAGTGGTGTTTTGTCATCACTCAGTCAGCTGGTTTACTCTGATACATCATCTTATCACTATCTGAGATTCTACAAGTAGTAGTGGTGTCATTGGTGAATGTATAGATGGCATTTGCATTGCGTTTAGCCACACAGTCATTTGCATAGAAGGAGTAAAACAGTGGACTAAGCACACATTCTTGAAGTGTACCTGTATTGATAGTCAGCGAGAAAGTGTTATCACCAATCTGCATGAACTTGGCTTTTTGACAAGGAAGGTCAATTCAGTGCAGGTAGGTGATAATATCTTCTTGACTTGATAAGGGAGTCAAGGATACATTGTAGAGGGAAGTACAGAGGCCAGATTTTGAAGCTTGGTAATTAGTACTGAGGAGATGATGGTGTTGTATGCTGAGCTGAAATCAATAAACAGCAGCTTGATATATGTTCTGCTGATGCCTAAGTGCTTCAAAGCAGAGTGGGGAGCCAGTGAGATTGTGTCTGCTGTAAATGTGCTGTGGCAGTAGGCAAACTGCAGCAGGTCTAGGCTCTCGCTTGGGCAGGAGCTAATTCTAGTTGTAACCAACCTGTCAAAGTACTTCATTGCAGTAGACACTACTGGGCAAGAGTCATTGAGGCAGCTCACCCAGCTCTTTTTAGACACAGTATAAATGCTTTGCAGCAGGGTGTCAACCTGAGACTGCTGCAGTCTGAGGTTGGAGATGTCCATGAACTCTCCAGCCTGTTGGTCAGCGCAAGTTAAGAATCTCCAAAAGTACAGAATTTTCCGCAGCAATGCTGTAGGTAAACTTTGCATATGAAATGACTTCATTGTGTTCATGTCTGACAGGGAAACAGATTATCCGTGCAAGTTTAACTATTACAGTTATGCTCCACTTGAGACAAAAATTGATTTTCTTACACATATTGCTGAAAGAAATATTTTATTGAATTGAATTTCCAGACTTCTCCAAGCAATTCTCTACCTCCCCCACATTTTCCTTTGTTATAAATGGGATTATGCATTTTGCTTTGAATTGATATTTCTGTATTGAGGTTGACTCTTGTGCGAGACTTCATATGATTCATGTTGTAATTTCTAAATCTCAGCGTGTGATTGGAGGAGTCATTGCCCAGCCTCAGAGTGAACTTGCATAATAAAACTTTAGAAGCAGCCCAGCCTACAAATTCAGTTTTAAAAGGGCTTTTTCCTTCTTCCTCTGAATTACTTGGCTGGAATTCAACAGCCTCATATCAACTAGCAATCGCAATTCACTAGTTCCTTATTTTACAAGTTTGGAAATAGGTCCTGCTGGTTTCAAAATGATTTGGACAACACACTTTAAGTTCACTCTGCAGTGAGACTCTATGAATTAATTAACAGCTGATGAACCTACAAGCCTTAATTGCTTCTAATTCAATGTGGATGACGTTTCTGTTTTCTGGAATAACAGCATTTTCAGTGAAAGCTTCAAGGATTCATGATAATAGTCACTTCTCATATCAGGGAACAAATCTGGCTGGTGAGTATGATTTTCAATATATTTATTCCTTTTTTAGCGATTATAAGTGAACTAATTTAAACTATTCTTGATCAATCAGAATTATCCCACAGGTGAGAGAGAAGGAAAGACATTATAAAACTCTTTGAAGCAAAGAATTACTGTGAATTACTGTAATTAAATAAAATTACAACAGTCAGTTTGTTTCACAATGTAGAATGTTGAACAGTATAACATAGTAGGCCCTTCAGCCCATGATGTTGTGCTGACCTACGAGGGGTGATTGATAAGTTCATGGCCTAAGGTAGAAGGAGTCAATTTTAGAAAACTTAGCACATTTATTTTTCCTACATTTACACACTTAGTCCAGCGGTCGTGGAGCATACGGATCCCTTCTTTGTAGAAGTCGCTGTCTTGGACCTCCAGAAGTGGTCCACAGCATGGGGTGATTGATATGTTCATGGCCTACGGTAGAAGGAGATGAGTTATTAACTTGAAACTTTCTGTATTTTCACTCAAAGAGTTGAAGGGCACATACATGTAATGAGAGCTGTATAACTCATCTCCTTTTACCTTAGGCCACGAACTTATCAATCACCCCTGCTGTGGACCACCTGGAGGTCCAAGACGCTTTCATTACATGCACATGCAGTTCAACTCTTTGAGTGATAATGTAGAAAGTTTGAAGTTAATAACTCATCTCCTTCTACCTAGGCCATGAACTTACCAATTACCCCTGCTGTGGACCACTTCTACAAAGAAGGATCCGTATGCTCCACAACGGCTGGACTAAGTGTGTACATGTAGGAGGGGACTATGTTGAAAAATAAATGTGCTAGGTTTTCTAAAATTGACTCCTTCTACCTTAGGCCACAAACTTATCAATCACCACTTGTATATAAACTAACCCTTCTTTGATCAATCTAACCCTTCCTTCCTACGCAGACCCTACGCTCCTTTTTTTTTTGCATTTATGTGCCTATCTTAGAGTCTCTTAAATATTCCTATGGTACCAGGCACCCACCACTTTTTGGATAAAAAAAAACAACCTCTGACATCTTCCTTAAACTTTCCTCCACTCTTCTTAAGTGGGTATTCGATGGTATTGGCCATTGCTGCCCTGGGAAAAAGGTGCTGGCTGTCCACCCTGTCTATGCTTCTCATAACCTTAAACACCTTCATCATGTTGCATCTCATGCTCCTTCGCTCCAAGAATAAAACCTTTCCTCAAAAGACATGCTCTCTAATCCAGGCAGCATCCTGGAAAATCTCCTCTGCACCCTCTGTAAGGTTTCCACCTTCTTGCTATAATGAGGTGACCTGAACTGAACACAATTCTCCAAGTGCGGTCTAACCAGGGTTTTATAGAGCTGCAATATAACCTCCTGGATCCTGGCCTCAATCCCTTGACTAATGAAGGCCAATACACCAACCACATTCTTAACCCTTCAAGAACCAATATCAACTTCTGTGACAATTTTGAGGAATTGATGGACGTACTCCAAGATCCCTTTATTTCTCCACACTGATAAGAAACTTGCCATTAACCTTATACCCTGCTTTCAAGCTCAATCTTCCAAAGAGTATCACTTCACATTTTTCCAGATTGAACTCCATCTGCCTCTTCTCATCCCAGCTCTGCATCTTACCTATTAATGTAAATGTGATAAAAGACCAGTGAATCTGGTAGAGTGATGATTGATATTGCCCAAGAGTGTTTGAGAACTTCTTTGGTTCCCTAAATTATGCTATTGAAGTGGTCATGTACATCTGAGAGGGTAGAAATAATGCTGATTTAATATTTTACCTGAAAGTTAGCAACTCTGTTGGCACCACTTTCTCTCTCCTTGCCCAGATGTATTGAAATATTATTAATGCCAGGCTTTAAAATGTTCTCAAAAGGCAATTCGAATAAATTTCACTGAGAACTATGAGACAAAAAGCAGCATCAAATTGCCGAGTTAGAATAGAGATTAGCTAAATTCAGGATGTGAATGATAGACTTCTGTGGGAATAAATGTGTTTACGCATTGGGGTTAACTTCAGTGTTCTAGCTCTATCAGCATCAAAGGTACGTGGGATTCTTATGAGGCCAGTTAAATTAAAACTTTCAATATTTAAGAACTGAATATAAATTGGTTCCCTCTTATGGTTTCTTTATGACACCACATGCTCAACCATTTGTAATTTACTGTCATTTGTGTAATAGAGAGCAGATTTGTGCTCAAACAGATTGCTTAGACATATTCTGTCATTCCCTGAATCACATTTAGACATTTAGGTTATAACTGAGAATCACTACAGTAAACTATTGCTAAACTAGTTCCAGTCATTGCACGTGGAGGATTCTTACTGTTCTTGCTGTGGAGAATTTGTGATGACTGAGTTTTTTGAAGTGCAAATCAATTGGGCTTCTGTGTAGGGGCACAACATTTATCAATAATTTACATAAATTGCTGTTAGTAATTTATCTTAAACTTCATTGGTTGGGAGTTCTATTGCTTTGGTTTTGTGAGATCTGTTTTAGTATCTGAGCTCATTCACCCTAGAGGAAATCAGTATTGTAAATTAACAAACAATGCTCCTGCACTTAAAAAGCAGCATTTTTAAGTGCTTTTTTTTTGCAGAGCCAGACAGTTTGATGAAACCTCTATACTGTATTAAGCCATTTGTACTAAAATGCAGAAAGCAAACTCTCACTTGTTACCGTTCCTAAAGGGAGATACAATCATTCTTTCTTAGCCCTTGTGAATTACTGGATCAGTTTATTGTGAAGTTCAGAAATTTGCCTTAACTGTCCCTAGTCATCAAAACTGTTTCAGGTGCTTTCACAAGGAAAGAAAGTTACAACAGCTGAGAGCACACCACAGCATGCAGATATAGTGGATTCCAGTTTATTGGGACACATTGTTAGCAGTATGTGTTAGCCCAATTAAGCAACTAGCCTAATTAGCCAAAGTTTCATAGAAATAGTTAAAAAAAAGTATACAAAAGAAAAACTGAGTAACATTATGTATTTAAATGAAATACAGATTAAATCAGAACACTATCAAAACTACTGTAGTACTACAAAACTGTGTATTACTTCCTAATAGCTATCGATGGGAGAATTAATTCAGTGTGCACGGACATGTTCATTTGATTGACACCAAATTAACAAAGTCAGTGCAGAGACCTAGAGCAGATAGTGGTCTGCCTTCAAAGAGTGCTTTCGATGATTGCATCCTCCAAATCTTCATTTTAATTGTAACATTCAAGATGATTATAGTTTCTAACTTGTTGAAGTAGTTTTCATTTTCACTCCTGGTCATTTCTGGCATCTTCAAGCCTGAATGTTTGAAACCACAGTGAGCAAAACAGTTATGAATTGTCTTACTATTCACTACTCACCAACTATCAGTGACAAAAATCACTGCTTTTTGAACTCAAGCATGCAAGTGAAGCTATTAAAACCTATTTGCACAGTGTTGTATCTAACGGACACATGATGTGCATGCGACTGATGCCAGTTAGAAAATGTTTGGCAACAGCCTCCTGCCCAATGAAGCGGTATAGTGTCCCAATTGAATGAAGGGAATCCTGGCTGTTTTCTCAATTTGTTGTTCTTTAAGAGTTGTCCCAAATAGTGGCTACTCCGATTAACCGATGGCCCAACTAACCAGACTTCACTCTATTTGCAATAATCATTAGCATCCCAGTTTAAAATACTGCACCATTTGCTATCATAATATTATTACATAGTACTTACTCCACATCCCAAACCTGCAAAAATCACATAAGTCCTGAAGTCCTGTATGGCTCTCGTGCTTCACTTCCTGAGGCTTTGCAGACGCATTATGCATGAGGTACTGAATTTATGTACTGGCTACCTACATCTCACACATTATATATTATCATTTGTTCTACATGCTCAGACTACTGTATCAAGGCTTACTCTTCAATGTCTCAGTTTCTCTGAGCTGGTGCTTGGGAGGGGATGCACCGGTAAAAGGATCAGAATCGGAATCAGGTTCAGTATCACTTAATTATCTGATGTGAAATTGGTTGTTCGCAGCAGCACAGCACAAAGGCATAAAAATGACTGCAAATTACTTAAATAAATAAAAATTGCAAAACAAATGGAATAGCAATTTAGTATTCATGTGTTCTGATGGTGGAGAGGAAGAAATAGTTTTAAATCAGTCTTCATGCTCTTGTACCACTTCCCTGATGGTAGTATTGAGAAGAGGACATGTCCCAGATTCTGAAGCTCCTTACTGATGGGTGCTGCCTTCTTGAGACGCCCCCTCCTGGAGATGTCCTTGGTGGGGGGGAAGGTTGTATCTGCAAGTCATTTAGTGTGCTGCAGTTCTGGCAAAGCCTGGCATTTCTCAGAAACATTTAGAGGAAAAAATATTATAGATTCCCACTAGAGTAAGAGATCTTAGAGTTTCCTAATGCAATCTACTAGTAGTTAATGTGGGGTCAAAATAATTGATCAAAATCCAACAGATGGTTCACATTTTTGTGCATCCATGTTTCTAGCATACTCTGTTGCCCTAATCAGGATGTTTGGTTGCCATGGGGGATGAAAGATTAGAGAATTAGTTGGGGGACTGCTAGCTTTTTCTCTTTCATCAATTCAGTTATCTGCCCAGTAAATTATAAGAATGAGAGCTACACATTACTTTCTTAACCTGCTAGAGGACCTCATGACATCTTTCGACGTGATTACACTCGCTCTGGTCTATTACTCTGATTGGCCTCCATGTTATTCCACAGCTGAGTTTAGTTGCTATGGTATCCACTGGATCAGTTGTACTGGCCCATAACCTCTCCACAAGGTAGAGTAGACCGTGAGCACTGTTACACAGCTCTTCTTCTTACAATGGCTTCTTTCATTGTTTTAAATGTTCTTGATATGAAAATATCAAAAATAGTAAGAAAAAGTATTATCTCTGATTTTAATGACTGGTAAGGACACTAATTCTTTTGTAGCAAGGTCTGACTGAATGGAGATGGTTGCATTGATATTTACTACCATGGTAGCCTTTTACGCTTGGAAATATCCTCAGTATCTCTTAGAATTGTAGATTCTCAATGTTATATGGCACAGAGTCCTTTTGTCTCAAAATGACTATGCTGTTCTTGGGTCTCTTTTAGGAATTGGTGTCAAAGTTGATATCGCTCTTCTGCTAGAGTGCAGATAGGTGCAGGATGATGCACTTTTGCATGCCTAATGAATGTCTAGTGGTCCTCACCATGGAAGGAGATGTTTACTATCTATGATAAACACAATGAACTACTAAAGAATAAAAGGACTAGGGTGGGCAGGGTCCCTTGGTCCCTGAAGGCAGCAGCACTGATGCCTGAGGGTTATTGAGGCAACCGCACAAGTAGCTACTTGTGCTGCTGCTTTGGAGGTTAAGAAGGCATATGGATACCTGCCTTCACTAGCCTTGACGTAGAATATAAGAGCATGGGATAACAGTGAAAAGCATTGGACGGCCGCAGCTGGAGTATTGTATGCAGCCCTGATGACTATAACATTGGAAAGATGTGATTACATTGGAGAGGGAGGGGAGGAGATTGCCTAGGATATTGCTTGGAATGGAGAGCTTGAAACATGACAGGAAACTAGATAGGCTGGGCTTATTTTCCTTGGAGTGAAGAATGCTAAGAGATGACCTGACTGAAGTTTGCAAGATAGTGAGAGGATACAGCAGATGGTGAGCTGCTTTTCTCCTTAGCAAAGATATCTTGAACCAGAGGGCATAGATTTAAGCCGAGGAGTGGGATTTTTCACCTAGTGGGTGGTTGAAAGCTGGAAGCCACTGCTGGAAGGGGCATTGGAGGCAAGTACTTTCACAAGATTTAAGAGATATTTGGACAAACGTTTGAAATTCCACAGCGCAGAAAACTTGGAAAATGGAATTAATATATTGAGGTATTTAATAGTTGGGATGGGCACAGTGAATTGAAAGGCCTACTTCCATGTTGTATGACTCTATGACTGTGAGAAATATTTAATTCCACATGCCCTTGTGAATGTAAGATAGTAGCTATTATATCCAAATAAGAATTTAGTAGAAGTTTCTTTACTCTGAAAACAGAACATGGGACTTTCTACCAGATGGGGAACTGACAGTTCCTGTGTTACATGAGTTCTGTCTGTGAAACTGTCCATAAGCTAATTTCCGCATTAGTAAGAAATGCCCCTTTTTAAAAAAACTATCTATATTGGATCACATTGCAAACAGTACCAGTAATTAAAATAATGGAATATATACTGTAATCAGACATTAATAAATACCTGTGAAATATTTTATTATTATTATTATTACTACTACTAGCTTGAAAAATGCTCTAAAATGTATGGGAGAATTCTGATAAAGTTGTACTTCTGTAAGTCAGGTAGCACATAACTGGTAGTGCCTGTATTTGGAGCCAATTGCACAGATATATTTAAAAGGTAGCTAGAGAAGTATGAGGGAGAAATGAATGAAAGGATATTGCAAGAGGTTAGGAGAAAAAGAGTGGGAGGAGGGTTGTAAGGAACATAAATATCAGGTGCTATAAGTTGAATGTAAATTTTGCAGGAATGGAAGGTTCCAGTCAAATCTATCACTGATACCAACAGCTCATCCAAATCATTCTAATGAGGTTGAAGGAAAATTGGTCCTGACAAGTTGAACAATTGAACCATTAGAGAAAATGCTTTGCCTGGAAATTCATTCCCAGTCTGTAGTGGTAAATGCACTGTCATTTTGTCAGACTATTGTACCCTACCTCCACTGACAGATTAGTTCCATTGACTTCAGTGGAATAAATCTCTGAGCCAGAGGGTAATGTCCTGATGTGACTATATGGTGCATTTACAGCTATGGATTGAGATAAATGTATTGATAGCAAGGATAAACTTGAAGGTAGTTTTTTTGTTCGCCAATTTGAGTGTGAAACCTTGCTTCTCTTTTCAACTTGACATCACTGTAACATGGTCAAAGTCATAAATGGGGTAAATGAGTAATAATAAAAGGGAAGTTAATTGGGAATGACTCATTGTGCAACATTCACTATGTGAAATGCTGTGAAAGTTATGAAAAATTGAAATACTATATATTTAAAGTGGCCTCCTCCCTAAATTACTTACACTGTTCCCTTCCCACAGTTTCAATTTCAGTATTATAGGAATAAAATTTTCTGTGACTTGTGAGAATTCTGTTCATCATATTTACATTTAAGGCATTAGTTTTGGAGTTGTGAGGAGGAATTGTAACCGAAATATTGCATCAGTCACCAAAATCAGAAAGGGATTTAAGGACATTACGTCATAATTGCAAAAACTATTTTGTTGGCACAGATGTTCATATTTGACTGTTGGGACAAGGGTCCCTTGGAGGCATATCTGGCTAACACCAGTACATATTCTCCCCATTCAGATAACAATAAAAAAGAGTAGTAAATTTACAATCAGAAGGCACAGTCACTAATAGCAGCAATACATATACAGAAAACAATGAAATAGAAATAAAATGGTTGTGCTTTATTATAACAAAGTCTCACTGTTTTTTTTGTGAAAGGGATCAGTTTATAGATAGGCAAAAGCTTTGTTAATTAATGATTAATTGCAAATGAAAATTTAAAAAAAACATACGGTGTTGGAAGAATCCGAAATAAAAATAAAACTTTGCTGGAAGCACTCCGGATGTCAGGTAGTATCCATGGAAGGAGAATAGAGTTAATGTCTCAGGTCAAAGACTCTTTCATTAGAACTGGGAAAGTGAAAAGAACATGTTCTTTTATGTTGTAGAGACGATATGTGGGGTTAGATTAAATCAGGGTTTCCCAACCTTTTTATGTCATGGATCAGTACCAGTAAATTTCTTTCATAGAGCAGGGCTGGTTGGTTGTAGTGACAAACTGTAGAAAAAAGCCATTGTTTCTTAGATTAATAAAGGCTGTTTGAGAAAGAAAAAGGAGAAGCAAGGGAATTTATAAGCAGTGAAATGCAGGTTAAATATCATCAAATGCTCTTGGATCAGAATTAAAAAGTGATGAATATGAGGCAGAACTGGCCAGTTTTAATATAGATTAGATTATAACCAGAGAAAACAAAATATCTGGAATTGTTCAGTTCAGTTTAAACGCAAACAACAGGAATTCTGCAGATGCTGGAAATTCAAGCAACATACATCAAAGTTGCTGGTGAACGCAGCAGGCCAAGCAGCATCTATAAGAAGAGGCGCAGTCGACGTTTCAGGCCTGACGAAGGGTCTCGGCCTGAAACGTCGACTGCGCCTCTTCCTATAGATGCTGCTTGGCCTGCTGCGTTCACCAGCAACTTTGATGTATGTTGTTCAGTTCAGTATTCAGTCTATAAGGCTGCAATATTCCCATATGGGAGGTAAGCTGTGGTTCCTGAGGCTTACATTAGATCATGTTTCACCAGTGTAAATTAAAGTAGCAGACAACTGGAAGTTCATGATTGCTTCTGAGAGCTGACAATATGCTCTGCTAAAAGATCACCCAATAGTCCTTTCTCCATTGTGAAGAAGATCACATCTTGAATACTGAATGTAGTATACTAGACAAGAAGAGGTGCAGATAAATCACCGGTATACCTGAAAGGTTGGTTCAATCCCTCAATGGTAGAGAAGAATAAAGTCAAAAACCAGTTATCACATCTGCTTTGGGGAAGTTCTGTTTGTAAGGAGAGTGACTGGTGGAGATGGAAGAAAAGATCAAGGAATTGCAAAGGGCATGTTCCTTTCAGAAATGGACAGAGTAAGGAAGATGCATACAGTACTGAAGCTCATTGATGGCGACGTGATTTTGGAACATGATTATATGAATGCAGAGACAGCTGGAGAATATGGTGAGGTAACCCTATTCTTCCTCTGTCCAGGAGGAGTAGGGGGTGAGAGCAGAGGTGCAAGAAATTGATGAGATGTTCAGGGGTTTCGTCAATTATGGTTGAGTGGAAATCCATAGTTATGGAGAAAGAAAGAAAAGCTCAGAGGTACTTGTGTGGAAAGATTCTCACTGAACAGATATGATGAAGGAAAAGAAATTGGGAAAATAGAATACCATTCTTAGGGATGTACAGTTTGGGGATCATAATCAAATTACTTAAAGAGGCCTGTGAGCCAGGTGAATATGGGCAATAAAATAAATCTATAACTGGAGGAAGCAATGCATTTGTCAGTGTTTTGCAAGAAGTATTGAAAGAGTAGGGCTGAGTACGAATGAACCAAGGATGTTCCATAACTTTACTGAAAGGAGATGTAGTTTGGGCTTGTACAAGTTCCCAATGATTGATAGTGCTTCATTAATTAATTACACTTTTCCCCTTCACCAAAAGTTGATTCTATACCTCTCATTCTCTAACTAAAACTTTGCAGAGACAAAACCATAATTATACAATGAAGAATGTTCTCTAGGCAATTAAAATGTATGATTAATGGTCAAGGGCAGGATTTTATTCCAAGACTTCCGCCTCTGTGCGTAGATTCTGGTTGTGAGCATTTTACGGCATTCATTTAACAGGTGGCTTTTATGCTGTCTTATTTACCTTGTTGTTGATTAATGCTCACAGGTAATTATGTCAGTCTGTAGCTTTATGCCAAAGAGTAATAGTTTATAAACATACACTCCTTCTATTTCAATTACAATCAATAAAATCCACAGTATATGAGCAATTTATAGCATTTATGGTGCACATGCTTTATTATGTGGTGCAGAGTACAGGCCAAACTTCATTTATTTTCTTATTCAGTCCTGGACTTTAAACTTTAATTCTGATATTCATTTCAAGGATAAGCATAATATTAAATCTGAATTCCATATAAGCTTAGATTCAGTAAAAATTTAACTGTGAGTTGAACTCCCTTCTACCTTTCACATTGCAATCATAATCTGCTCTCCATCTACAATTAGCAGACCATGGCTCATACATTGCAAGAGTTGGGCAACTTCCAGAATGCCCTATAAATTAGACTTATTTTAGTACTTTTGTCCTCAAATTTGTAAGAAGTGCAAATTGATAATAAGATAACCAAAATGGCAGGGCATTGACAACATTCCCAAAGTTCAAGGAACAAGATATTTTTGGTTAGGTTGTGAAGAAAGCAGAACTAAACTCAATAAAAGGGTACATTAGTAAGAGTGATTCCATGTTGTATCAGGTATTGTATGAAAAATATTGTGTAGGAAGGGAAGATTGGTGAAGAAAAAGAGACAAAGGAAAATATGGAGTAATTACACATATAACAATATTAAAATCTCTAATACTATTCATAAGCTGAAGAATGGTGCATCACATTTTAATTATTCACTTTCTGGACAAAGTACATTGATTGGCAGAGCATAATAAATACCATAACATGAAGTTAAACTTTTAATTACTGGTCCTTTTGGTTAATTTGGTTGGTAATTAATTTGGTAATAAAGCAATTCCATTAAAGACAAAGTTAGGGTGAGATATCATGTTTCTGAAGCAAAGTAGTAAATCAATAATAAGTTATGATGCTTTTCATTTTATGGGGTATCTCTTCCACACCTAAAAATGCTGGTAGATCTGTCCATGAGTAATGGTGTGTCGCAAATTACTTCTTTTACAAATCCTTGCCTTCTCAATATCCATTACTGTAAATTTGAATTGAAGAACAGACCACTTGAGGCTCCTGAATAAGGAGACCAAGCCATCAGCCCATCTGAATCCATCTGCAGTATTCCAACCCAATAAGTTATTATCAGTAAACAACAGGAATTCTGCAGATGCTGGAAATTCAAGCAACATACATCAAAGTTGCTGGTGAACGCAGCAGGCCAAGCAGCATCTATACGAAGAGGTGCAGTCGACGTTTCAGGCCGAGACCCTTCGTCAGGACTAACTGAAGGAAGAGTGAGTAAGGGATTTGAAAGTTGGAGGGGGAGGGGGAGATCCAAAATGATAGGAGAAGACAGGAGGGGGAGGGATAGAGCCGAGAGCTGGACAGGTGATAGGCAAAAGGGGATACGAGAGGATCATGGGACAGGAGGTCCGGGAAGAAAGACAAGGAGGGGGGGAGTGTGACCCAGAGGATGAGCAAGAGGTATATTCAGAGGGACAGAGGGAGAAAAAGGAGAGTGAGAGAAAGAATGTGTGCATAACAATGAGTAACAGATGGGGTACGAGGGGAAGGTGGGGCCTTAGCGGAAGTTAGAGAAGTCGATATTCATGCTATCAGGTTGGAGGCTACCCAGACGGAATATAAGGTGTTGTTCCTCCAACCTGAGTGTGGCTTCATCTTTACAGTAGAGGAGGCCGTGGATAGACATGTCAGAATGGGAATGGGATGTGGAATTAAAATGTGTGGCCACTGGGAGATCCTGCTTTCTCTGGCGGACAGAGCGTAGATGTTCAGCAAAGCGGTCTCCCAGTCTGTGTCGGGTCTCACCAATATATAAAAGGCCACATCGGGAGCACCGGACGCAGTATATCACCCCAGTCGACTCACAGGTGAAGTGATGCCTCACCTGGAAGGACTGTTTGGGGCCCTGAATGGTGGTAAGGGAGGAAGTGTAAGGGCATGTGTAGCACTTGTTCCGCTTACACGGATAAGTGCCAGGAGGGAGATCAGTGGGGAGGGATGGGGGGGACGAATGGACAAGGGAGTTGTGTAGGGAGCGATCCCTGCGGAATGCAGAGAGAGGCGGGGAGGGAAAGATGTGCTTAGTGGTGGGATCCCGTTGGAGGTGGCGGAAGTTATTCCTCCGTCTCCACCGCATCTGCTCTCAGGATGAGGCTTTTTGTTCTAGGATGAGGGAGATGTCTTCCTTTTTTAAAGAAAGGGGCTTCCCTTCCTCCACTATCAACTCTGCTCTTAAACGCATCTCCCCCATTTCACGTACATCTGCTCTCACTCCATCCTCCCACCACCCCACTAGGAATAGGGTTCCCCTGGTCCTCACCTACCACCCCACCAGCCTCCGGGTCCAACATATTATTCTCCGTAACTTCCACCACCTCCAACGGGATCCCACCACTAAGCACATCTTTCCCTCCCCCCCTCTGTATTCCGCAGGGATCGCTCCCTACACAACTCCCTTGTCCATTCGTCCCCCCCCATCCCTCCCCACTGATCTCCCTCCTGGCACTTATCCATGTAAGCGGAACAAGTGCTACACATGCCCTTACACTTCCTCCCTTACCACCATTCAGGGCCCCAAGCAGTCCTTCCAGGTGAGGCATCACTTCACCTGTGAGTCGACTGGGGTGATATACTGCATCCAGTGCTCCCGATGTGGCCTTTTATATATTGGTGAGACCCGACGCAGACTGGGAGACTGCTTTGCTGAACATCTACGCTCTGTCCGCCAGAGAAAGCAGGATCTCCCAGTGGCCACACATTTTAATTCCACATCCCATTCCCATTCTGACATGTCTATCCACGGCCTCCTCTACTGTAAAGATGAAGCCACACTCAGGTTGGAGGAACAACACCTTATATTCCGTCTGGGTAGCCTCCAACCTGATGGCATGAACATCGACTTCTCTAACTTCCGCTAAGGCCCCACCTCCCCCTCGTACCCCATCTGTTACTCATTTTTATGCACACATTCTTTCTCTCACTCTCCTTTTTCTCCCTCTGTCCCTCTGAATATACCTCTTGACCATCCTCTGGGTCACACTCCCCTCCCCTTGTCTTTCTTCCCGGACCTCCTGTCCCATGATCCTCTCGTATCCCCTTTTGCCTATCACCTGTCCAGCTCTCAGCTCTATCCCTCCCCCTCCTGTCTTCTCCTATCATTTTGCATCTCCCCCTCCCCCTCCAACTTTCAAATCCCTTACTCACTCTTCCTTCAGTTAGTCCTGACGAAGGGTCTCGGCCTGAAACGTCGACTGCACCTCTTCCTATAGATGCTGCTTGGCCTGCTGCGTTCACCAGCAACTTTCATGTAAGTTATTATCAGTAGTTTTTATTCTTTGTTTAAAAATTAGATATTAATAGCAATTCCAACATTTGTTGCTTTTTGGCCAGGTACCCTTGAATGATCATCAGGGCCATTAACAAAACTGTTAATGGAGTTATAGGTACGTGAGGCTGACTGAGGATGGCAGAACTTTCTGTAGAACATTCAGATGGGTTTTTCTGAAAATTGTACTATTCTGTAATAGTACTGTTGTTTCCATTACTAAGACCAGCTTTCTTTAAATTCTACATCAACAGAATGTAAATGGAATTTGAGCTTAATGAATTCTGGATTATTAGTCTGTCCTCTGGGTTACAATTTATTCAAATTTCAAAGTTTGAAGTAAGTTTATTATCAAAGTACACATATGTCACTACATACAGCCCGGAGATATATTTTCTTGTTGGCATAATCAGTAAATCCAATAACCATAACGGAATCAATGAAAGACTGCACCGAACAGGGCAGACAACGTGTGCAAAAGACAACTATAAATACAAGCCTGATCCAGATTAGAGTCAGAATACCACAAATCATATTACTACTGATCCATTAATACAGAAAAGGCAATCTATAATAACTGTCCATATATAATAATACAGGATAAACAAGCAAGAACATCTCACTTAGTAGATATAGCCAATCCAAACACACATAACTTACAGAAATCCATAAGTTAAAGAAAACAGAAATGTACTGAATTAAAAGAAGAAATTGAAAGACTTTGGAACATGAACAGGGTATACATTGTCCTGACAGTAATATCTACAACTGGTATCATCCCAAAGGCACTATTCAATAGCGTTAAACATTTAGGGTATACAGTAATATCTAAGACACAATATTAAACACCATTAGAATAGTCTGAAAGTTCCTAGCAATCAAGAAATGGCTATGTCCACACTTCAGTTTTTACCAGCTTGAGCAGAGAAAAAACAATTATAATAAGAATAATATTATCTGAAACTGATCTGGCAAATTTACAAAGAAAAATGAGAACTGAAATGATACATTTTAGAAAATACTGTACACTTGAATGCAGTTAGATTAACAGTAACCTAGGACATAAGGAAGAAGAGGAATAACAGACATAAAAAATTACACAATAATCAGATAAAACTTCTGAGGACATATTTTCATCAAAGAAAAATAAGAGATAATAATAATAAATGACTGAGCAATAAATATCGTGAACACGAGATAAAGAATCCATGAAAGTGTGCCAAAAGGCTGTGGGAACAGTTCAATGGCAGGGAAAATGAAGTTGAGTAAAGTGATCCCCTCAGGTTCAAGATCCTGGTGGTTGAGGGGTAATAACTAATGCCGAACCTGCCGGTATGAGTCCTGAGGCTCCTCTACCTTTTACTGATGGCAGTAGCAATAAGGGAGCACAGCCTGGGTGGTGGAGGTTCCTCATAATGGATGCTATTTTCCTGGGACGATGCTCCATGTAGATGTGGTCAATGGTGTCAGTGGGGTCCTTATCTGTGATGCACTGGGCTGTACCTACTACTTTTTGTAGGATTTTTGCATTGGTCTTTCCATACCAAGCTGTGATGTAGCCAGAAAATATACTCTCCATCACACTTCTATAAAGTCTGTCAAAGTTTTAGGTGTCATGCTGAATCTTTGCAAACTTCTAAGGAAGTAGAGGCAATGCCGTGCTTTCTTTGTAATTGCACTTAAGTACTGGGCCCAGGGCAGTTCCTCCGAAATAATAACACGGAAGAATTTAAAGTTGTTGACCCTCTCCATCTCTGCTCTCCCAATGAGGAAGGGCTCATGGATCTCTGGTTTCCTCCTTCTGGTCAATATTCAGCTCCATTGGTCTTGCTGACGTTGAATAAGAAGTTCATTGTGGCACCAACCAGCCACATTTTCAGTCTTCCTACTCACTGCTGATTAGTCACGACCTTTGATTTGGCCAACAACTGTGGTATGATCAGCAAACTTAAATATGGTATTGGTGCTGTGCTGAGCCACACAGTCATAAATACAAAGCAAGTAGAGCAGGGGGCTAAGCACACAGCTTTTTGGTGTAATGATAGAGATTGTGGAGGAGATTTTGTTGCCAATCCAAACTGACTGGGGTCTACAAGTGAGGAAATCAAGGACCCAATTACACAATGAGGTATTGAGGCCAAGGTCTTGAAGGTAATTGATTAACTTTGAGGGGTGATAGTATTGAAAGTTGAGCGCTAGTTGATAAAGAGCATCCAGATGTATGTATCCTTGCTGTCCCGATTTTACAGGGCTGAGTGAAGAGCCAATGAAATGGCATCTGCTGCAGACCTGTTGTGCTGGTAGGCAAATTGGAGTGGATCCAAGTTGCTTCTCAAGCAGGAGTTGACATGTTTCATCACCAACCTCTCAAACACTTACTCAGCATGGATGTATGTGCTGCAGGATGATTATCATTGAGGCAAGTTACCATGTTCTTCTTGGGTATGGTTGAAGCCTACTTGAAGCAAGTGGGTATCTCAGACTTCCAAGCAAGAGGTTAAGGATCTCAGTGAACACTGCAACCATTTAAACAGCACAGGTCTTTAGTACTTGGTCAGGTGCCCCACTTGGGCCGAATGCTTTCCGTGGGTTCACCCGTCTGAAGGATGCTTTAATATTGGCTTCAGAAACTGAAATCACAGAGTCATCATGGACTGTGGGAGTTTGTGATGGTTCCTCTATGTTTTGATGGTCAACGCAAGCATAGAAGGCATTGAGCTCATGTGGAAGCAAAGCCCTGTTGTCACCTATGTAACTTGGTTTCACTTTGTAAGAGGTGATAACATGCACCCATCCCTGGAAAGATCAGCATTAATTGCTCTTGAGAAGGTGGCAGTGAGCATCCTCCTTGAATTACCACAGATATATCGATGCAGGTACTTCCACAATGCTATTGAGCTAATCAGCTCTTCTCACTATGTCAATAGCATTGGAGGACTGGAGAAATATTTTCCAGTTAGAACTGAAGAAGATCCTGCAGGTAATGATTTACATGCTATCCTTGTTCTTGATGGTAGAGGTTGTGAATTTGAGATAAATTAATACTCAATCTCTTCATAATTTTAAGCACTCCAAAGTGATAGGTTAAGTCAGAACCATGGAGTAATAGAAATGTTCAAGTCCTCATCCATGCTGACCAGTAAGCACTCTTCCTTATCAATCTCATACCTAGTACCTGGTCCACAGCATCTTATGCCTCGTAGGAAATGCTCATCTAAACCCTTCTTAAAGCTGTCAGTGACACGACTTTCACCACTCTCTCAGACAGTGCATTCTAGACACTTGCCATTCACTGGATGGAAAAGGTCCCTATCATACCCTATTTATCTTTTAAACCTACCCTTCCCCCCATTATCATAAAATTATCTCTTTTAGTTTTATCTACTCCTAACCTCCTGCACTTCAGGGAGAAAAGACTTAGCTTCTGGCTTGGTCTCTTCTTATAACTGAACTGCTCTGTTTCAGGCAACACTCTGGCGAACCTATCCTGCCCTCTCCAACACTTCTACATCCTTCTAAGACCTTGGGGACCAGAAATGCACACAGTGTTCCAGCTGTGGCCCAACCAAGGTTTTATAAAGTTGGACCTTCTGGAATTAATGACCTGATTAATGAAGGTCAGTATCCTATGTATTTTCCCAAACTATATTATCTACCTGTGTTACCACCATCAGGGATCTATAGATTGTACTCCAAGCTGCTTCTGTTCCTCAATACTCTCAAAGACATAAGACCGTAAGATGTAGGAGCAGAATTAGGCCATTTGGCCCATCAAGTCAGCTCCACCATTTCATCATGGCTGATCTATTTCTCTCTCAGCCCCAATTTCTTGTCTTCTCCTCATAGCCCTTCATGCCCTGGTTAAAATCTGTTAAACTATCCTTAAATATACACAAAGACTTGGCCTCCACAGATGCCAGTGGCAACAAATTCCGCAGATTCACCACTCTCTGGCTAAAGAAAATCCTTCTCATTTCCATCCTAAAAGGACGCCCCTCTATTCAGAGGTTGCGTCCTCTGGTCTTACACTCTCTCACCATAGGAAACATCCTTTCCACATTGACTCTATCAAGGCCTTTCACCATTTGATACGTTTCAATGAGGTCACTACTCATTCCTTGCCATAGAATCAACCTGCAAATTAACCTTCAGGGAATCATGCACAATGACTCCCAAGTCACTTTGCATCTCAGTTTTTTGCATTTTCTCTCCATTTTGAAAATAGACAACCCTTTCATTTCTTCTATCAAAGTGCATGACCATACACTTCCCGACACTGTATTCTATCTGCCATTTATTTGTCCATTCTCCTAATGTCTAAGTCCTTCTGTAACCTTTCTACTTACCTGCCCTTCACCTAACTTCATATCATCTGCAAACTTTGCTAGAAAGCCATCAGTTCCATCATCCAAATCATTGTCATATAATATAAAAAGAATTGATCCCAATACAGACTGCTGTGGAACACCACTAGTCACTGGCAGCCAGTCAGAAAAAGCTCCCTTTATTCCCAGTCTTTGCCTCCTGCCAATCAGCCACTGCTTTATCCATGCAAGAATCTTTCCTGTAATACCATGGGCTCATATCCTGTTAAGCAGCATCATGTGTGGTACCTTGTCAAAGATCCTCTAAAAATCCAAGTACACAGCATTAACCGCTTCTTGTTCGTTTATTCTGCTTGTTATTTCTTCAAAGATTCCAACAGATTTGTCAGGCAAGATTTTCCCTTGAGGAAACTATCCTGTGTATGGCCTATTTTATCATGTGCCTTCAAGTACACTGAAAACTCATCCTTAGTGATTGACTCCAAGATCTTCCCAACCACTGAGTTCAGAGTTACTGGCCTATAGTTTCCTTTCTCTTGCCTTGCAGCCTTCTTGAAGGATGGAGTGACATTTGCAATTTTGCAGTCTTCTGGAACCATTCCAGAATCTAGTGATTCATGAAAGATAATTTCTAATACCTCCACAATCTCTTCAGCCACCTCTTTCAGAAGCTTAGGGTGTGCACCATTTGACCCGGTGACTTACCTGCATTCAGAATTTTCAGTTTCCCAAGAACCTTCTCTCTAGTTATGGTAACTTCACACACTTCATGATCTCTGACACCTGGAACTTACACCCTTCTGCAGAATGCTTATTCAGTTCATCTGCAATTTCTTTGTTCCCCATTATTACCTCTCCAGCATTGTATCCCAGTGGTCCGATATCCACTCTCTCGTGTCTTTTACAATTGTTGTATCTGAAGAAACTTTTGATATCCTCTTTAATATAATTGACTAGCTTACTTTCATATTCCATCTTTTACCTTAATGACTTTTTTTTTGCTTTCAGCTGGTTTTTAAAACCTTCCCAATCCTCTAACTTCCCACTAGTTTTTTCTCTATTATATGCTCTCTCTTTGGCTTTTATGTTGGCTTTGACTTCTCTTGTTAGCCACGGTTGTCTTCTTTCCTTAAGACTGCTTCACCTATTTTGGGATGTATATATCCTGTGCTTTCAGAATTGCTTCCCAAAATTCCAGCCATTGCTGCTCTGCTGTTATCCCTGCCAGTGTTCTTTTCCAATAAAGTCTGGCCAGCTCCTCTCTCATGCCTCTGTAATTCCCTTTACTCCACTGTCATACTGATCTATGTGACTTTAGCTTCTCCTTCTCAAATTTCAGGGCGAATTTGATCATGTTATAATTACTTTCCTCTCAGGGTTCTTTTACCTTAAGCTCTCTAATCAATTCTGGTTCATTATACAACACCCAATCCAGAATAGCTGATCCTCTAGTGGGTTCAACCATGAGCTGCTCTAAAAAGCTCATAGGCACTCTAGGATTCCCCCTCCTGGAATCCAGCACCAACCTGATTTTCCCAATCTACTTGCACATCGAAATCCCCCATGACTATTGTAATATTGCCTTTTTTGGCATGCATTTTCTATCACCCGTTGTAATTTGCAGACCACATCCTTACTACTGCTCGGGGGTCTGTATACGACTCCCATCAGAGTCTTTTTACCTTTGCAGTTCCTTAGCTCTATCTACAATGATTCAACTCCTTCTGACCCTATGTCATCTCTCTCTAATGATTTGACATCATTTTTTACCAACAGAGCAATGCCGCCCCCTCTGCCTTCCTGCCTGTCCTTTTGATACAATGTGTATCCTTGGACATTAAGCTGCCAGCTATAATCTTCTTTCAGCCATGGTCCAGTGATATCTACGACATTATACCCTCCAATCTGCAACTGTGCTGCAGGTTCATCTGCCTTATTCCATATACTGTACCAGACATAGTGTATGTCCTAGCCTCATTACTGCTTCCAAAATGCATCACATTATATTTCTTTGGATTAAACTCCATCTACCCTTTTTCAACCCATTTCGACCCAGCACTTGAAGGATTACCTCTAAAGTGGACATCAAGTTATCTTAGAAGTTTTATGCCATCCTTTTGTAAAATGGGCAAAATTATGGAACTCATTGTGGGAGTAGCTTTAATATAGGAACTGGTCTGCTTGAAGTTGACACTTTTAAACCTGCTTCTCAAAGGAAAGTACAGTTTAATTTGGCCTTGCTAGTCATGCCCACATCCTGTAGACAGAAAAGCTCTAATAAAATATTGACATAGTGGATCTCATTTGCCAATGGGATTTTTCATTTATGTGTCTTTGAATACAAAAATAATAAAAACGTCACACTTCACTAACTATATTGATACTGCTGTACTTCTATTTAACAGCTGTCATGCAAACTGATATTCATGGATTCGTTCTTACAGTGTCTTTATTTGTTCAGGTCTATTTGACGTAAAGAAGAAATGGTCATCAGATATATCTCTATTTGAAACATTGTTTTAATCAAAGGGACAATCTGTTTGAGAAGCAATTGGGTGTGCCAAGCAATTGTAACTCAAAATACATGTCCTAAGTTAGGATAAGGCTAATTTTGAAGGCAGGATCTTGCAAAGGTTGTTCAGATTGAGGCTGTTAGCAGGTAAGTGGACAACGTGGAAGTGGAAAACTTGTAATAGTGACATGGAGAGAGTTCAGGATCAACATTGTTCTTGTTAGAGGAAGGGCAAGGCTGACAAGACTATGCAACTCTCACTGATGTAAATTATTGAGGTATTGGCCAAGTAAAAGGAGACACATGCAGGTACAGCAGCTTGGATCAAGCAAGTCCCCTGAGGAGTATAGGAGTACAGTTAAGGAAGAAATCAGGAAGGCAAATAAACAACCTGTGTCCTTGGCTGGTAAGGTTAAGGAGAATCCTAAGAGATTGCGTAAGAGATATTAAGAGCATTTGGGTAACTAGGGAAAGAATATGTCCATTAAAGATCAGTGCAGTCACCTATTTTTTCCCCTGAGGGTGGGGAAGACTAGAACTGGAGGTAATAGGTTGAAGTGTAAGGTGAAATATTTAAGAGGAATCTGAGGAGAAACTTCACTCAAAGTGTCGTGTGAGAGTGGAACAAGTTCTCAGCCAAAGTGGTAGATGTAGGTTCAAGTGTAACATTTAAGAGAAATTTGGAAAGGTGGAAGGATGAGAGGGGTTTGGAGGGATATGGTCCATCTGCAAGTAAATGGGACTAGGCAGAAGATCAGGGCATGAGCTAGATGGGATGAAGAGCCTGTTTCTGGACTGTAGTACTCTATGACTATGTGCAGTGTCAGTAGAAAAGGATAAGATATTAAAAGAGTACTTATCATCTGGGCGTACTGTAGAGAAGCTCATGGAAGCTAGGGGACTCAGGGAGGAAAACAGTAATGATGTGAAACATATCAATAACATGAAAGAGTAGGACTTAGTGCTCTTGAAGTGCATAATTGGGGATAAATCCATTTGATCTAATCAAGTGTACCCTGGGATATTATGGGAATCAAGGGAAACAATTGCTGGCACCCAACAGATATTTTTGTATCTAGCTTAGACATAGGCAAGATACTGGAAGGTTGGAAAGTGTTTAATATTGTGCTTTTATTTAAGAGAGGCTGCAAGACAAGCCAGATACAGGTCTATTTTCAGCTCCAAATTCAGGTGCACAGTATTGGCAAGCACATATTGCTTTAAAATTAGGACAGTGGCCACTTATACAGATACATAGCCAAATATCACTGCATTTTGGTAATGCCAAGCACAGGTTTGTAATAATATAATATTGGGATATGGTACCAGCAGATCCTCAGTTCCCTGGCATCCAAGTTGCCATGTTGGTGTATGGTACCGAAGGGTAAAACTTTGTAACTATATAGCATTCAGGCACAGTATTGGTGGGTACAATATGTTCCAGGTCTAAAATTAGGAGCAATCACTGCCAACAACTGACTATATATTCATGAGGATAGTCTAACACTGCATAACTCAAGGGTTTTAGCCCAAAACGTTGACTGTACTTTTTTTCCATAGATGCCACCTGACCTCAGAGTTCCTCCAGTATTTTGTGCACTGTATGTCATTGTCTCATACTAGGGTACAGTGCTGGTGGATAAATTCTTCATGAAATCACCTGGGGCACAGTGCTGGCAAGAAGAGGTTTGTCACTACGTAACAATGGTGTAAAGAACTGGAGAGTGCAGTTTCTGAATGTTCAACATGGAGTATGGTGCTGATGGGAAAGCCCTTTGCTGTAGAAAACTGGGGTGTGATACTGGTGGGTACAGTCCATTATTAACACTGGCATACAAACTTGTGTTAACATAGAAACATAGAAACATAGAAAATAGGTGCAGGAGTAGGCCATTCGGCCCTTCGAGCCTGCACCGCCATTTATTATGATCATGGCTGATCATCCAACTCAGAACCCTGCCCCAGCCTTCCCTCCATACCCCCTGACCCCCGTAGCCACAAGGGCCATATCTAACTCCCTCTTAAATATAGCCAATGAACTGGCCTCAACAATTTCCTGTGGCAGAGAATTCCACAGATTCACCACTCTCTGTGTGAAGAAGTTTTTCCTAATCTCGGTCCTAAAAGGCTTCCCCTCTATCCTCAAACTGTGACCCCTCGTTCTGGACTTCCCCAACATTGGGAACAATCTTCCTGCATCTAGCCTGTCCAATCCCTTTAGGATCTTATACGTTTCAATCAGATCCCCCCTCAATCTTCTAAATTCCAACGAGTACAAGCCCAATTCATCCAGTCTTTCTTCATATGAAAGTCCTGCCATCCCAGGAATCAATCTGGTGAACCTTCTTTGTACTCCCTCTATGGCAAAGATGTCTTTCCTCAGATTAGGGGACCAAAACTGCACACAATACTCCAGGTGTGGTCTCACCAAGGCCTTGTACAACTGCAGTAGTACCTCCCTGCTCCTGTACTCGAATCCTCTCGCTATAAATGCCAGCATACCATTCGCCTTTTTCACCGCCTGCTGTACCTGCATGCCCACTTTCAATGACTGGTGTATAATGACACCCAGGTCTCGTTGCACCTCCCCTTTTCCTAATCGGCCACCATTCAGATAATAATCTGTTTTCCTATTTTTGCCACCAAAGTGGATAACTTCACATTTATCCACATTAAATTGCATCTGCCATGAATTTTCCCACTCACCCAACCTATCCAAGTCACCCTGCATCCTCTTAGCATCCTCCTCACTGCTAACACTGCCACCCAGCTTCGTGTCATCCGCAAACTTGGAGATGCTGCATTTAATTCCCTCATCCAAGTCATTAATATATATTGTAAACAACTGGGGTCCCAGCACTGAGCCTTGCGGTACCCCACTAGTCACCGCCTGCCATTCTGAAAAGGTCCCGTTTATTCCCACTCTTTGCTTCCTGTCTGCTAACCAATTCTCCACCCACACCAATACCTTACCCCCAATACCGTGTGCTTTAAGTTTGCACACTAATCTCCTGTGTGGGACCTTGTCAAAAGCCCTTTGAAAATCCAAATATACCACATCCACTGGTTCTCCCCCATCCACTCTACTAGTTACATCCTCAAAAAATTCTATGGGATTCGTCAGACATGATTTTCCTTTCACAAATCCATGCTGACTTTGTCCGATCATTTCACTGCTTTCCAAATGTGCTGTTATCACATCCTTGATAACTGACTCCAGCAGTTTCCCCACCACCGACGTTAGGCTAACCGGTCTATAATTCCCCGGTTTCTCTCTCCCTCCTTTTTTAAAAAGTGGGGTTACATTAGCCACCCTCCAATCCTCAGGAACTAGTCCAGAATCTAACGAGTTTTGAAAAATTATCACTAATGCATCCACTATTTCTTGGGCTACTCCTTTAAGCACTCTAGGATGCAGACAATCTGGCCCTGGGGATTTATCTGCCTTCAATCCCTTCAATTTACCTAACACCACTTCCCTACTAACATGTATTTCGCTCAGTTCCTCCATCTCACTGGACCCTCTGTCCCTTACAATTTCTGGAAGATTATTTATGTCCTCCTTAGTGAAGACAGAACCAAAGTAATTATTCAATTGGTCTGCCATGTCCTTGCTCCCAATAATCAATTCACCTGTTTCTGTCTGCAGGGGACCTACATTTGTCTTTACCAGTCTTTTCCTTTTTACATATCTATAAAAGCTTTTACAGTCTGTTTTTATGTTCCCTGCCAGTTTTCTCTCATAATCTTTTTTCCTCTTCCTAATTAAGCCCTTTGTCCTCCTCTGCTGAACTCTGAATTTCTCCCAGTCCTCAGGTGAGCCACTTTCTCTGGCTAATTTGTATGCTTCTTCTTTGGAATTGATACTATCCCTAATTTCTCTTGTCAGCCACGGGTGCACTACCTTCCTTGATTTATTCTTTTGCCAAACTGGGATGAACAATTGTTGTAGTTCATCCATGCAACCTTTAAATGCTTGCCATTGCATATCCACCGTCAATCCTTTAAGTGTCATTTGCCAGTCTATCTTAGCTAATTCACGTCTCATACCTTCAAAGTTACCCCTCTTTAAGTTCAGAACCTTTGTTTCTGAATTAACTATGTCACTCTCCATCTTAATGAAGAATTCCACCATTTTATGGTCACTCTTACCCAAGGGGCCTCTCACGACAAGATCGCTAATTAACCCTTCCTCATTGCTCAAAACCCAGTCCAGAATAGCCTGCTCTCTAGTTGGTTCCTCGACATGTTGGTTCAAAAAACCATCCCGCATACATTCCAAGAAATCCTCTTCCTCAGCACCTTTACCAATTTGGTTCACCCAGTCTACATGTAGATTGAAGTCACCCATTATAACTGCTGTTCCTTTATTGCACACATTTCTAATTTCCTGTTTAATACCATCTCCGACCTCACTACTACTGTTAGGTGGCCTGTACACAACTCCCACCAGCGTCTTCTGCCCCTTGGTGTTACGCAGCTCTACCCATATCGATTCCACATCTTCCCGGCTTATGTCCTTCCTTTCTATTGCGTTAATCTCTTCTTTAACCAGCAACGCCACCCCACCTCCCCTTCCTTCATGTCTATCCCTCCTGAATATTGAATATCCCTGAACGTTGAGCTCCCATCCCTGGTCACCCTGGAGCCATGTCTCTGTGATCCCAACTATATCATAATCATTAATAACAATCTGCACTTTCAATTCATCTACCTTATTACGAATGCTCCTTGCATTGACACATAAAGCCTTCAGGTGCTCTTTTACAACTCTCTTAGCCCTTATACAATTATGTTGAAAAGTGGCCCTTTTTAATGCTTGCCCTGGATTTGTCGGCCTGCCACTTTTACTTTTCTCCTTTGTACTTTTTGCTTCTACCCTCACTTTACACCCCTCTGTCTCTCTGCACTGGATACAGTCTGTCGTAGCCCAACAATGGGGTACTGTGCCAGTTTGTACAACTTTGTCATTCTATAGCACCGGGATACAGTACTAATGGGTACAGTACCAATATAGAACACAAGGCTATTGAGATGATAGGGTAACAGGCAGGAAGCAGCAAGTAAGGATAAGGGGGAAAGGGGAGTTCATTTACAGCAGGCAACCTGTAGCTAATATGGTTCCACAGGGATCAGTGCTGGATGCACAATTCTTTATGGTACAGTAATAATCACTATAATTGTGAAGGAAGAGAAAATGAGGTGTCCAGATTTGCAGATGATACAAAAGAGTTAGGAAGGCACATTACGAAGATGATGCCCAAAATCTGTAGAGAGCAGATGATTATTGGCTGGCTTGTATTAATCAAGACACAGTAAAATTGGGTATAATCTGTCACTTGTGTAACACTTGGATATTACGGAGACGGCCACAAACCTGCCACGGTGGAAAGGAACTTTGGAGATGTGGTACATATGTGTTCCTTGAGTGAACAAGGAGGAGTCAGTGCATAGAGTGGGCAGGAACTAAGCACTGGGTGTGCACTGTGTCAAGCAGATTGAAAAGCAACAGAAAAAGCAGGGGGGCATTGGGGGCTTGGCAGTATGGCCGCAGCAATAGGTAAGGCAGCAAAGTGGAGTTACTGAGGGGCCAGCAGTGTGGCAGCAATGTGTAGTGCTGAAGCAGTGGAGTGGTGGTGAGAGGAGCAGGTGACGGGC
The DNA here is from genome assembly GCF_963921235.1 of Mobula hypostoma. Classification (NCBI taxonomy): domain Eukaryota; kingdom Metazoa; phylum Chordata; class Chondrichthyes; order Myliobatiformes; family Myliobatidae; genus Mobula; species Mobula hypostoma. Next base: position 90,389,809 of record NC_086106.1, read on the forward strand.
CAGCAAGCAGTATGGTATTTTCTTCATGGTATCACATGATATCAGCCACAGGTAGCCAAATATTGATACTCTTCATTATGAAAAAATACCAATTGATTGGTTTCTTATGGCTGAAATAAAAACTGCTTTGTGTGCGTGCTGTCAAGAAAAAAAAAAGATTCAAATTTACCATCCCGTATGCCAGAAATAATGCCAAAGTGCAAACTCTGGTACTATAGCCCGTGTTCTACATGGCAACACTAATTTAAATTGTGACCCAACACACCCGGAATGGTTTAGGTGGGATATGCCAGCTATTACCAATATCATTTACCCACATAAGAGACATAGAGATTTGCTATAAGATTGATTTTTATAACCTTTTGGCCTATGTGTTGTACTTATTTCTACAAAAGGACTCATATGGGATTTGATTCAATTATATTCTATGTAAGACATTTCTGAGCAATACTCTTTTCTTTATTCCAGGTTTGTCTTAAGCCTTGGAGAATTTTGAATGGCAATAAGAATACCACTGAACTATCATCCGAGCTTGACTGCATCAACATCCGCGAATAGCACATATTCTGAATATGTGCCCTTGCAGTCTACTCCTGCTAACAGCACTGACTTTGGTGGTGAAAATGGCAGCTGCTATTTTGAGGAGGACTTCAAATACATCTTATTGCCTGTGTCATATGGAATAGTGTGTGTGGTGGGCCTAATTCTTAATACCACAGCACTTTGGATGCTTGTTTGTAAAATGAGGCCATGGACTGCCAATATAATCTTTATGTTTAACTTGGCCATTTCAGACATTCTTTATGTGTTATCTCTGCCACTCCTTACATATTACTATGCCAATCGTAATGACTGGCCATTCGGTGTCCTCCTTTGTAAATTGACCCGCTTCCTCTTTTATGCCAACCTGTACTCCAGCATCCTCTTTCTTACCTGCATCAGTGTCCACAGGTACTTGGGTGTGTGCTACCCTATTCAATCGCTTAGGTGGATAAATGTGAATCGTGCCTGGATTGTGTGCATCCTGGTTTGGACATCCATCATAATCTGCCTTATTCCCAATTTAATCTTTGTCACAACAAGCAGGCGGGGCAAAAGCACACTCTGCCATGACACAACCCTCAGGGAGGAATTCCCACAGTATGTTTTCTACAGTTCTGCTGTCATGGTGATCCTTTTTGTCATTCCCTTCTTCATCATTACCTTCTGTTACAGTGTAATGACCAGAAGACTTAGCAAAACACACATATCTGGTTTCAGGCCAACCCCATCCAAAGTCAAAAACAAAGCCATTAAAATTATCCTCATTGTGTTGCTTGTCTTTTTCCTATGTTTTGTACCTTTCCACATCACAAGGACAATGTATTATACCTTTAGGATACTCAAGAAGAATTGCAAAGCACTTAATATTGTGAACTTCACATACAAGATCACAAGACCCCTGGCCAGCATCAACAGCTGCATTGACCCTATTTTGTATTTCCTAGCTGGGGACAACTATCGAGGGAAATTTATGCATGCCACATGGAGAAGAAAGGCTTGTGTTCAAATGTCAGTACCAAGCACAATAAGTGGGCACAAAATGAGCAAGCAATCAGTCTCTGCCTGTTCAGTGACCCTGGATCAGTGATGTGATTGAGTCAAAGAGTCAAGGGTTTCCATTTGGTTCTAATGCAGGGTTTTGATCTGAAACACTGACAGTTCTTTTCCTTCCACCAATGTTGCTCGACCCACAGAATTCCTCCAAATTTTTTATTCCAGATTTCGGCGTCTGCAGTCTCCTGCTTCTCTTACATTTTTAGGTCAATGACTAAGTTGGATGGAATCAGATAGATGGTCCAGAACCTCTCCCAATCCATCAAAATAGGTTTTGAGCAGAACTGATGTCCACATTCAAAGATTCAAATTACGTTTATTATCAAAGAATGTATAAATTATACAACCTTCAGATTTGTTTGCTAGCAGATAGCCACAAAGCAAGAAACCCAAAAGAACCCCATGAAAGATTATAAAAAACCAACACCTGGTGTGCAAGAGAAAGAAAAAAACACAAATCATGCAAACAGTTGAAGCGAACAGCAACACTTCAAATCAAATTAAGTCCTCAGATCCTAACCCTGGAGCACCTGGATGTGGTAAACCATATATATATGTTGTAACTGGGTTAACTGTCTGGACACACCCCTCTGCTGACTGCCCCTGTGGCTCCTCCCACAGAGTCCTCTATAAAGGTGTTCGCCTTGCCCCTCCCCCTCAGTCCGGGGGCAGACACTCACCGTGGAGGTCGTATTGTACAGTGAATAAAAGCCTTTCAGTATTTTACCAAACCTCAGTCTTTTGGAGTTATTGAAGGTGCTTCACTGGACTGGGCCAAAAGCCTCGCTTACTAGTTCACCATATTAGCGGGCACTGAGCATAGCACCCGGGGCAGTCTTCACGGCTCAGAAAAGAGTGACTGTCGCAGAGAGTGAGCGAAATCAGATCCCGACACCCTCTCTTTTCAGTCTATTTGGCCCAGTGTCTAAATTGACCAAGGAATGGAACAGTGAAAGGTTCTGCCATCCTGAAGAAAGGAGTGAAATCAGCTCTTGCCTCTGATCTGGGCTGGCATTTAAATTGTTTAAACAGCAGACCATACCTTGGGCTAGGACCCGGCTACTGCGAAGGGCTTGAGGCCTAGACCACACGACCCAGTGACACACTCTCAAGTTCTTTAAGTCAGCTCAGCACCCAGAGCAATCCAACCTTGCACTCGGTCCAGTTCTACAGCCAGCAAATCTCCTCTGCCCCATCTACTCCTTTTGGCACCCAGAGCAATCCAACCTTGCACCCATTTCAGTTCTACAGCCAGCAAATCTCCTCTGCCCCGACTTCTCCTCTTGGCACCTGGAGGAATCCCATCTAGCCCCCTGGCCATTTGTATGGGCATTGGGACTTCACTTCCCTGACTTCTCCTCTTCGAATTCCTCACTCCATCTGCACTGATTCTGCGACACACCATCTCGGCTCATCTCCTGAACTCGCCTCATCATCGCTTGCCCCCTTGCTGTTTGTGGTGATAATTTAACACAAGTTACCTCATAACAGGTGCTTTCAGTCGAATTTCTTTCCTTTTTAACTGCCAGTGAGCTGTCATGTACATTTAGTAGCGTCATCTTAACTGGAAGAATTAGAGCTGTGGTAGCCCAAACCCACCTTGCCATCTGAGCTGGTTAGTGACAATCACAGGGAATAAATTATTCAGTGGCAGTAGAGTCCTTTGTCAGACTCTTATTCTATGGCAGTCTGTGTGTTTTGATCAATTCCTTGTATTTCTGGGGACCATTGCCCAACCTTTGTGAAATCCAAAATGTGAAAAAGCTGGAGAAAATGTAAATACTATACTTTTTGAAAGCAGATTGCTTCAACAATTTTACCACCTTAAAACTTCCCATTCTGAGTGGTTGCAATTGTATTTTTTTCGGCTTCACCTCTTTGAAAGTGTTTTCTTGTGTTAATGGTGCAGATCTAAATGAAGCTTCTCAAGCTTACAGCATTACCAAACATATTTTTTACTAGATTTTGTATCAAAGTTTGCACTCTATCTTTTGTGCAATTTCAACTTGTATTTGGATTTATAACTTGCAATATTTATTTTAAAATTTTCTCAGTTTGCATTTTTGTATTTTGGAACATGTGCCTAGTTATTTCTTTATTTGGACTAGCATGGAACTTTATTTTAGATTTGATTGAATCTGCCTGCTTTTGGGATATCCACGAGCAGTGTTAAGTAGGACAAAAGCACGATGAAAGGATTTTTTTTCTGCTGGAGTACCACAGTAAAACAATGTCATTTGGTGATCGGCTTATGAAATTTGACAAGCAGTAAGTGGATGGTTTCTTATCAAACTATTTCTCTTCTTTAGGGTCCTTCTGCTGAGATAAGACTATTATCTCTCCATGTCTAATCAGTCTAAGTTCCTGCTGAGTGAAGGAACAACACAAAACTGAAGTCGAGTGCTGTACTTTGCCATTCAGTCATTATTGCCTATATTTGTATAGTTGAAAATGTTGAAATAAGATCCTTTTCTTACCCTGATGTAAAAGTGATGGAAGAAAGCTTATCTGTAAAGTACATAATAATGAAGGGTTGGAGCTAATATGACTACCAGAAATTAATGTCAACACTGTACTTACCAAAACAAACACTCAGAATAAATCCCATATCCGGGGAGAGCTATGTGACAATGGCAGCATGTATTTGACCAAAAATCTTTGAAAGAAAATAGACACATATTTGCCAGATGTTGTAGATACTGTATTCAGCTCATACTGTAATGGACATTAGGGTCTTAAAGATTATTGCAATCAGAAATTTCTGTTGTAGAAGTGCTTGCAAGCAGTGATGTGAGAGGGATGGGGACTTCTTGTAAGGTCAGAGAAAGAGAATAATCTTTAAAAAAACTAACTGAAATATTTTCAAATATAAATGAAGTAAATAAGTTTTCACATTTTTTGAATATTTGTGAAATGTTAAATATAAAATAATTAACATAACTCACTGGTCTGGCAAAAAAAAGTTAGGCAGTGATCAAAAACAGACAGCCATGGTGAGCTTATTCATTGAAGAGCAACTGATGACAAAGCCCAAATTGATGCTCAAAACGAAGGCAATGTTATTTAAAAGACATTTGATCGCCAAAGATGATAGAAGACAGATTCAGCCATCGTCAACTCTGTGGAGTAAATGCTGAGAATACAGCATCAACGATCTGATCAAGATACCGTCCCTCCCGAATGTGACGTGTGTCACAGACAGGACGTGGAATGCTGTTGGTTACATGTTGATAAGCAATTGATCAGATGAATAAAAGATGTAATCACAGCAAAGCCTCAGTTGTAATATTTTTTATGATAAGAAGGAGCTGACACTGCAGGCAGATGTCTCAGAAAAGTATCATGAAGCAATATTCTTGCAATAGCATCAGCTGAAATCTGGACCTGAAACACTGATTGTTTATTTCCCTTTATAGATGCTGCCTGACTTGCTGAGTTCTTCCAGTATTCTGTGAGTGTTGCGACCAATAGCAAGCTCTGACAGTCACAATGATATAGCATGTTCAGCACACAAATAGTCTCTTTGACCCATGATGTCTGTGCCGAGCATGACACCAAATCATACTAAACCCTTCTGCCTGCTCATGATCCATATCAGTCCATTCCCTGCATCTCCGTGTACTTATCTGAAAGCCTCTTGAACACCAGGGTCATATTGCTTCTACAATCACCTCGGCGGTATTTTTCAGGCACCTACCACTCTCTGTGTAAAAAACTTGTCCTGCACATTCCCTTAAAGATTTTCCCCTTTCACCTTGAAGCTAGAATTTGCCATTTCAACCCCATAAGAAAGATTCTAGCTGTCTAGTCTATCCAAGCCTCTCATAATGTTATAAATTATCAAGTGCCTCCTCAGCCTCCAACCCACCAGAGAAAGCAATTCAAGTTTGTCTAACCTCTCCTTGTATCTAATACCCTCTAATCCAGGCAGCATCCTGGTAAACCTCTTCTGAACGCACTCTAAAGCCTCAAAGTTTTTTCTGTAATTAGGCAACTAGAATTGCATGCAATACTTTAAGTGTGACCTAACCAAAACTTTGTACAACTACAGCATGGATGTCATGCCCCTAGCGATGAAGGCTATTTTATGCCTTCTTTACCTCTCTATCTGCTTGTGGTCATTTTCAGGAAGATAAGGACTTGTAACCAGATCCCTTGCTATATCAATGCTACTAAGGATCCTGCTATTAACTATACACTCTCCCTTTACATTTGACCTCTCAAAGTCAAACATCTCACATTTGCCTGAGTTCAGCTCCATGTGCCATTTCTCTGTCCATAACTGTTACTGGGCTATATGCTGCTGCATCCTTTGATAACCTTCTTCACCAATTTCTGTGTCATCTGCAAACCTACTAACCAACCCATCTACCTTTTATTCTAACTCATTTATATAAAGCATAGACTACAGAGGTCCCAGCACAGATCCCTGTGTAATACCACTGCTCACAGACCTTCAGCCAGAATATCACAATTCCACCACTACACTTTTGTCTTATATGGGCAAAGGTATTCAGAATCCAAACTACCAATTCACAGTGGATCCCGTATATTTAGTCTTCCTGATCAACCGACAATGAGGGACCTTGTCAAATGCTTTAATAAAATCCACATAGACAGCAACCATTGCCCTACCTATGTCAGTCATCTTTGTCATCAAAAATCGCAATCAGATTTGTAAGACATTACCTGCCCTACATAAAGCCATGCTGACTATCACTACTTAGACCATATTCTTCCAAATATGAATAAATACTATCCATAAGAATTGTTTGCAATACCTTCCCTATCACCGATGTGAGGAAGAACATTCCTGATACTCCAGTCCTCTGGGACCTTGCATGCTGCTGGAGAGGAAACAAAGATCTTCGTCAAATCCCCAGCAATTTCCTCTCTTGGAGATTGAGGAGGATTGTCCTTGACTACGACATGATATTGAAGCGCTAGAAAGTTGGGTGGAGAAACGGAGATTTAGTTTAATCATGACAAATGGGAAATAATGCACTTTGAAAGGTTAAGTAAGGGTACAATTAGTAAACAATAGCATCATAAGAAGTTCCTAAGCAAAGAGATATTGGAGTACAAGTCCATAGATCTGTGCAAATAGCAGCACAGGTAGATAGATATGAATTTCATTGCATCCTGTTGTTTATGACAATAGTACATAGAAAAGTATACCACTGAAAAGGCTACTTGGCCCATGTTGATGTGCCACTCTTACTAATTTACACTGAATGTCTTCCACCTGTGTAACATCCGTATCTCTCTATTCATATTTATGTGTCTATCCAAAGGTCTTTTAAACTCTCTGCTGCCACTGACACCCTGGTAACTTATTCCAGTCACTTACTATTCTCTGTATAAAAGCAATCTTGCCCCTCACCTCACCTTTAAACTCCCCACTCCCCCCGCCCCCCCCCCAACTTTAAAGGTGTGATCTTTGCTATTTCTACTCCGGGGAAAGATTCTGATTGTCTACCATATCTATGTTTGTCATAATTTTAAAAACCTCTATCAAGTCTCCCATCAGTCTCTGATACTCTTGGGAGAAAAACTCATGTTTGTCTAATCTTTCCTTATAACTCATATCCAGTAATTCAAGCAGCATCCTGGTAAACCTTACAACAGTCTGCACATCCTACCTGTAATGGGGTGACCAGAACTACACATAATGCTCTGATCGAAGTTTTATATCGCTGTAGCATGAATTCCTTACTCTTATACTCAACACTCGATGAAGGAAAGCATTCCATATATTTTCTTTACCGCCTTGTCCCTTGTGTAGCTACTTCCAATGAACAGTGAACCCGGACTCCAAGATCCCGTTGTATCTCAGTGTGATTAAGGGGCCCACCATTAACTCTATACTTTCTCCTTTCATTCGACCTCCCAAAGAGTAACATCTCACATTTGAAGTAGGTACTTGGCCTTTGAGCCTGCTATACCATTTAATCAGATTATGACTGATTTGATTTTAACCTTAGCTCTGCATTCCAATCTTACTCTAATAACTGCATGCTTGCTCATCAACATTATTTACCTATGTCTTAAAATACTCAAAGACATTTCTTCCTTCACAATTTGAAGATCTGAGTTCTAAAGACTAAGAATCCTCGGAGAGAAAAATATTTGTCTCATCTCTGTTGTAAATGGACCCTTATTTTTGCGTAATGGCTCCTGGCTGTAGATGGAGGGAACACTTTTTCCATGTCCACTTGGTTAAGACCCCTCAATTTCTTATATGTTTAAATTACCTTCAGTGACAATAAACTCCGCAGCAATGCGTTTCTTCTTTATTTCCCAATGAACTAATCTTCATTTTCCATATGATTGCACTCTTATTTGTTCAATAAATAAAGTGATGTATCAATGCTATGAATTCTATCAGGGCCAGTGGTACACTCTACCGATGGACAGAAGTCTTGCTCACAATTAATTAATTACATATGAAGTCCATATTTTCAGGCCATATTCCACAATCTCCATCAGCACAGATGCACCACAAGGCTGTGTGCTTAGCCCCCTGCTCTACTTGCTTTACACTATGACTGTGAGGCTAAGCACAGCTCCAATGCCACATTTAAGTTTGCTGTCGTCGGAATCAAAGGTGGTGATGAATCAGCATATAGGAGGGAGATTGAAAATCTGGCTGAAAGGCACCACATCAACAATCTCTAACTCAGTGGCAGCAAAGCCAAAGGATACCAGAGGTCAACGGGCCAGTCCTCATTGGGGACCAGAGGTGGAGAGGGTCAGCAACTTAATATTCCTCTGCATTTTCATTTCAGAGGATCTGTCCTGTGTCCAGCACTGAAGTGCCATTTCTTAGTTTCTCAAGATTCGGCATGTCTTATAAAACTTTCTCAAATTTCTATCGATGCACTTTGGAGAGACACGTTGGTTGCATCATGGTCTGGTATAGAAGCACCAATGCCCTTTAACAGAAAAGACTACAAAAAGCGGTAGTAGTAGTAGCCCAGTCCATCACAGATAAAGCCCTCTCCACCAATGAGCACATCTACAAGGAGTGATGTCACAGGAAAGCTGCATCCATCATCAGGGAACCCCCCCACCCCCCACCACCCAGGTCATGCTTTCTTCTTACTATAGCCATCAGGCAGGAGTACAGCAGCCTCAGGTCCCACATCACCAGGTTCAGCAACAGTTGTTACCCCTCAACCATCAGGCATTTTCTTTTGAAGGTGTCTTGATGCTGGGGATGCTAGTGCCCATGATGGAGGTGGCAGGAGTTTAAAATTTGCTGCTTGTTCTGGTCCTGTTCAATGGCCCCTCCATACCAGATGGTGATACAACCAGTCAGAATGATCTCCATGGTACAACTGTATAAATTTGCGAGTGTCTTTGGTGACATACCAAGTCTCCTCAAACTCCAAACGAAATATAGCCATTGTCATGTTTTCTTTGTAATCCGATCAATAAGTTGGGCCCAGGATAGATCTACAGAGATGTTGACACCCAGGAACTTGAAGCTTCTCCTCCTGAAGCCCACAATCAATTCCTTTGTCTTACTGGTGTTGAGTGCGAGGTTGTTGTTGTGACACTACTCCACCAGCTGATCCATCTTGCACCTGTAGAGAGGATGGAGTATAGGGCTAAGCATGCACTCTTGAGGTGTGCCAATACTGATTGTCAGCAAGGAGTAGATGTTATTGCCGATCCGATTGTGTTGTGGGTGGTTTTTCACTGATTGCATTGTGTTTCTTTGCATTTACTGTGAATGCTTGCAAGACAATGAATCTCAGGGTATCATATGGTGATATATATGTACATTGATAATAAATTTACTTTGACCGTTTCAACTTTGAACCTATTTTAGTGAGACCATAAGACCATAAGATTTAGGAGCCGAATTATGCCATTGGGCCCATCAACTCTTCTCCGCCATTTTATCATGGCTGATTCATTTTCCCTCTTGGCACTAATCTCAGGCTTTCTCCCTATATACTTTCATGCCATGACTAATCAAGAATCTCCAACTTAAATATACCAAATGACTTGACCTCCATAGCTGCCTGTGGGACTAAATTCCACAGAGTCACCATTCTCTAGCTAAAGAAATTCGTCCTCATCTCCATCCTAAAAGGAAACCCCTCTATTCTGAGGCTACGTCTTCTCGTCTTAGATTCCCCCACCATATGAAGCATCTTCTGCACATCCACTCAATCAAGGCCTTTCGACATTCGATAGTTTTCAATGAGGTAGCCCCACATTGTTCTGACTTTCAGTGAGTAGAAGTCTAGAGCTATTAAACGCTCCTCATATGATAAGCCTTTCAATCCTGGAATCACTTTTGCTGAATCTCTTTTGAACCCTCTCTAATCTAGCACATCTTTTTTTAGATGAAGGGCCTAAAACTGCTCACAGTACTCCAAATCAGGCCTCACCAGTCCACTATAAAGCAACATTACATCCTTGCTTTTATATTCTACTCTTCCTGAAATGAATGCTAACATCAGATTTGTCTTCCTCACCACCATCTCAACCTGCAAGTTAACCTTTAGGGAATGTTGCATGAGGGCTCCCAAGCCCCTTTGCACCTCAGATATTTTAATTTTCTCTCCATTTATTTCTTCTACCAAAGTGCATGTCCATACACTTCCTGACACTGTATTCCATCTGCCACCTCGTTGCCCATTCTCCTAACTTGTCTAAGCCCTTCCAGAGCCTCTCTACTTCCTCACAGCTATCTGCCCCTCTACCTATCTTCGTTTTGTTACCATACTTGGCCACAAAGCCATCAATTCTGTCAACCAAATCATTGATATATTACATAAAAAGAAGTGAAAGCAAATCCCTGTGGTACTCCATTAGTCACCGGCAGCAACCAGAAATGGCTCCCTTTATTCCCTCCTTTTGCCAATTAGCCAATGCTCTATCCATGCTAGTATCTTTCCTGTATTACCATAGGCTCTTAACTTGTTAAGCAACCTCATGAGTGGCATCTTGTCAAAGGCCTTCTGAAAATCCAGGTACACAACATTCTCTGATTCTCCTTTGTCTATCCTACCTGTTAATTCTTCAAAGAATTCCAACAGATTTGCCAGGCAAGATTTTCCCTTAAGAAAACCATGCTGACTATGGCCTATTCAACATGTGCCTCCAAGTACCCCAAAACCACATCTTTAACAATTGACTCCAACGTCTTCCCAACCACTGAGGTCAGATTAATTGGCCTATAATTTCTTTTCTTCTGCCTCTCTCTCTTCCTGAAGAATGCAGTGACATTTGCAATTTTCTATTCCTCTGGAACCTTGCCAGAATCAATTGTTCCTTGAAAGATCATTACTAACACCTCTTCAGCCACCTCTTTCGAAACCATGGTGTTCTTAAATAAAATCCTATGGCGTTACTGGAAAGATATCGGCATGGACAGTGCAATGACTGACAGGCAGGAGGCAGTGACTGGGAATAAAAGGGGCCTTTTCTGGTTGGCTACCGGTGACTAGTGGTGTTCCTCAGGGGTCAATATTGGTACCACTACTTCTCACATTGCTTGTCAATGATTTGGATAATGGAATTGATGGCTTTGTGGCAAAGTTTGTAGATGATACGAAGATAGGTGGAGGGGTAGGTAGTGCTGAGGAAGCAATGCGATTGCAGACACATTGGAAGAATGGGCAAAAAAGTGGCAGATGGAATACAATGTTGGGAAATGTATGATAATGCATTTTGGTAAAAGGAACAATACTGTGGACTATTATCTAAATGGGATGAAGGTTCAAACATCAGAGGTGTTTGTGCAAGACTCCTAGAGAGTTAATTCACAGGGTGAGTCTGTGGTACAGAAGGCAAATGCAATGTTGGCATTTATTTCAAGGGGAATGGAATATAAAAGAATGGAGATAATGCTGAGCCTTTATATGACACTAGCTAGGCCACACTTGGAGTATTGCCAACAGTTTTGGGCTGGCCCCATATTCCAGAAAGGATGTGTTGTACATAAGGACATAATAAATAGGAGAAGGAGCAGGCCATCTGGCCCATTGAGCCTGCCTCACCATTCAATAAGATCATGGTTGATCTGTCCGTAAACTCAGCTCCATCTACCTGCCCATAACTCCATAACCCTTAATTCCCTTACTATGCAAAAATCTATCTAACTGTTTCTTAAATATATTTAGTGAGAAAGCCTCAACTGCTTTCCTGGGCAGAGAATTCCACAGATTCACCACTCTCTGTCAAAAACAGTTTCTCCTCATCTCCATCCTAAGTCTTCTCCCCTGAATCTTGAGGGAATATCTCCTAGTTCTAGTCTCAACTACCAATGGAAACAACTTTCCTACTTCTATCTTATCTATCCCTTTCAAAATTCTGTATAAGATCCCCTCTCATTCTTCTGAACGCCAGAGAGTATAGTCCCAGGCGATTTAATCTCTCCTCATAGGTTAACCCCTTCATCCGTGGAATCAACCTGGTGAACTTCCTCTGCACTGCCTCCAAAACCAGTATATCCTTCCTCAAGTATGGAGACCAGAACTGCACACATTACTGCAGGTGCAGCCTCACCAGTACCTTGTATAGTTGCAGCATGACCTCCCTGCTCTTGAATTCAATCCCTCTAGCAATGGTCAACATTCCGTTTGCCTTCTTAATAACCTGTTGTACCTGCAAGCCAACTTTTTGTGATTCATGAACAAGCACTCCCAACTCCCTCTGCACAACAGCATGCTGCAATCTTTCACTATTTAAATAATAATCTTCTCTTTTATTATTCCTTCCAAAGTGGATGATCTTGCATTTACCAACATTGTATTCCATCTGCTAGACCTTGGCCCTCTCACTTAACCTATCTATATCCCTCTGTGGACTCTCCACATCCTCTGTAAAATTTGCTTTTCCACTCAGTTTAGTGTCATCAGCAAATTTTGCTACGCTACACTCAGTCCCCTCTTCCAAATCATCAATGTAAATGGTAAACAGCTGCGGGCCCAGCACCGACCCCTGCAGCACCCCACTCATCACTGACTGCCAACTGGAGAAACACCCATTTATACCAACTCATTGCCTTCTATCAGTTAACCAATCCACTATCCATGTGTAAGGGGTTTCTTCTTTTATGTTACTGCTAAGGCTAATGAAAATGGCTTCTTTTTTATGTTAGAATAAAATGGCTTCTTTGTTATGTTGTAGCAGGCAACGGAGTAGAGGGAGACAGAGTAGGAAGGCTTTGGCTCCTGAAGCTTCGGCGAGCAGAGGCTGAGGAAGAGCTTCACTCCAAGTGTGGTAAGGCTGGGTAAGTTCCTTTAATAAATCTAATTACCTTAAGAGTAGGTAATGGAGGCAGCAGTTAGGGCAGTCGAGTGCTCGTTTGCAGGATGTGGGAAGTCAGGGTGAGCACAATCGTCCCTGATGACTACACCTGCGAAAGGTGTATCCAGCTGCAGCTCCTGACAAACTGAGTTAGGGAACTAGAGCTGGAGCTGGATGAACTTCGGATCATTCGGGAGGCAGAGGCAGAAATAAACAGGAGTTACAGGGAGATAGTCACCCCTAGGGGTCAGGAGACAGGTAGCTGGGTGACTGCCAGGAGAGGGAAGGGGAATGGGCAGAATGAGCATAGCACCCCTGTGGCCGTTCCCACCAATAATAAGTACATCGTTTTGGATACTGTTGCTGGGGATGACCTACCAGGGACAAGTTGCAGTGGTTGTGTCTTTGGCACCGACTCAGAAGGGAAGGAGGGAAAAGAGGAGAGCAGTAGTGATAGGGGATTCAACAGTTAGGGGGACAGATAAGAGGTTCTGTGGGAGAGATCGAGAATCCCGGATGGTCTGTTGCCTCCCTGGTGCCAAGGTCTGCGATATCTCAGATCGAGTCCTCGGTATTCTCAAGAGGGATGGTGAGCAGCCGGATGTCATGGTCCATCTAAGGACCAATGACGTGGGTAGGAAGAGTGAGGAGGTCCTGAAAGGTGAGTTTAGGGAGTTAGGTGCCAGGTTAAAGTACAGGACCTCCAGGATAGTAATCTCAGGATTGCTACCAGTGCCACGTACAGGTGGGTTTAGAAATAGTAAGATAGTGCAGATCAACACGTGGCTGAAGGCATGGTGCAGGAGGGAAGGCTTCAGATTTATAGATAATTGGGCAGTTTTCCAGGGAAGGTGGGACCTGTTCTGGCGGAATGGTCTACATCTGAACTGGAGGGGTCAAATATTCTTGCAGGTCGGTTTGCTAGAGAGGCTCCGGTGGATTTAAACTAGGTACGAGGCGGGGTGGGGAACCAGAGTGTAGGAACAGATCTAGGGAAGAAGGAAGAAAAAGAAAATAGTAAAATTGTTTGCACAGTTAGTGATAAACAGAGAGTAAGAGGTGGAAAATTTCTTAAATGCATTTATTTTAATGCTAGGAGCTTTGTAAGAAAGGTGGTTGAGCTTAAAGCATGGATTAATACCTGGAAGTATGATGCGGTAGCTATTAGTGAAACATGGTTACAAGAGGGGTGTGATTGGCAACTAAATATTCCTGGATTTAAATGCTTCAGGTGTGATAGAATGGGAAGGACAGGAGGGGAGGTGTTGCATGGCTTGTCAGAGAAAATATTACAGCTGTGCTCTGGCAGGATAGATCAGAGGGCTTCTCTAGGGAGGCTATTTGGGTGGAATTGAGGAATGGGAAAGGTGCAGTAACTCTTATGGGGGTGTATTATAGACCATCAAATGGGGAACAAGAATTGGAGGAGCAAATTTGTAAGGAGATAGCAAATACTAGTAGTAGGCACAAGGTTGTGATTGTGGGAGATTTTAATTTTCCACTCATAGACTCGGAAACCCATACTGTAAAAGGGCTGGATGGTTTGGAGTTTGTAAAATGTGTGCAAGATAGTTTTTTTGCAGCAATACATAGAGGTACCAACTAGAGAAGGGGCAGTGTTGGATCTCCTGTTAGGGAATGAGATAGGTCAGGTAATGGAGGTTTGTGTTGGGAAGCACTTCGGGGCCAGTGATCACAATGCTATTAGTTTCAATATAGTTATAGATCTGGACCCAGGGTTGAGATTTTTGATTAGAGAAAGGCTACCTTTGAGGAGGTGTGAAAGGATTTAGAAGGAGTAGATTGGGACAATTTGTTTTATGGGAAAGATGTAATAGAGAAATGGAGGTAATTTAAAGGTGAAATTTTGAGAGTACGGAATCTTTATGTTCCTGTTAGTTTGAAAGGAAAGGTTAAAAGTTTGAGAGAGCCATGGTTTTCAAGGGATATTAGAAACTTGGTTTGGAAAAAGAGAGAGATCTACAATAAATATAGACAGCATGGAGTAAATGAGGTGCTTGGGGAATATAAAGAATGTAAAAAGATTCTTAAGAAAAAAAATTAGAAAAGCTAAAAGAAGATATGAGGTTGCTTTGGCAAGTAAGGTGAAAATAAATCCCAAGGATATCTACCATTATATAAATAGCAAAAGGATAGTGAGGGATAAAAGTGGTCCCTTAGAGAATCAGTGTGGATGGCTATACGTAGAGCCAAAAGAGATGGAGGAGATTCTTAACAATTTCTTTTCTTCGGTATTCACTAAGGAGAAGGATATTGAATTGTGTAAGATAAGGGAAACGGGTAGGGAAGTTATGGAAACTATGATGATTAAAGGAAGGTGATGGGGAGTACCCCGGCGGCTGTGCCCCTTAACAACAGGTACTCCTGTTTGAGTACTGTTGGGGGGGACAGCTTACCCGGGGGAAGCGACAGTGGCCCTGCCTCCGGCACAGAGTCTGGCCCTGTAGCTCAGAAGGGTAGGGCAAGGAAGAGGAGGGCAGTTGTGATAGGGGACTCGATAGTAAGGGGGTCAGATAGGCGATTCTGTGGACGCAGTCCAGAGACTCGGATGGTAGCTTGCCTCCCTGGTGCCAGGGTCCGGGATATTTCTGATCGTGTCCAAGATATCCTGAAGTGGGAGGGTGAAGAGCCAGAGGTCCTGGTACATATAGGTACCAATGACATAGGTAGGAAAAGGGATGAGGTCCTGAAAGAAGAATATAGGGAGCTAGGAAGGGAGTTGAGAAAAAGGACCGCAAAGGTAGTAATCTCGGGATTACTGCCTGTGCCACGCGACAGTGAGAGTAGGAATGCGATGAGGTGGAGGATAAATGCGTGGCTGAGGGATTGGAGCAGAGGGCAGGGATTCAAGTTTTTGGATCATTGGGACCTCTTTTGGCGCAGGTGTGACCAGTACAAAAAGGACGGGTTACACTTAAATCCGAGGGGGACCAATATCCTGGCAGGGAGATTAGCGGGGGCTACTGAGGTGACTTTAAACTAGAATGGTTGGGGGGTGGGAATCAAATTAAAGCGGCTAGGTGTGAGGAGGTTAGTTCACAACAGAGGGATGGGAACCAGTGCAGAGAGACAGAGGGGTGTAAAGTGAGCGTAGAAGCAAAAAGTACAAAGGGGAAAAGTAAAAGTGGCGGGCCGACAAATCCAGGGCAAGCATTAAAAAGGGCTAAGAGAGTTGTAAAAGAGCGCCTGAAGGCTTTATGTGTCAATGCAAGGAGCATTCGTAATAAGGTGGATGAATTGAAAGTGCAGATTGTTATTAATGATTATGATATAGTTGGGATCACAGAGACATGGCTCCAGGGTGACCAGGGATGGGAGCTCAACGTTCAGGGATATTCAATATTCAGGAGGGATAGACACGAAGGAAGGGGAGGTGGGGTGGCGTTGCTGGTTAAAAAAGAGATTAACGCAATAGAAAGGAAGGACATAAGCCGGGAAGATGTGGAATCGATATGGGTAGAGCTGCGTAACACTAAGGGGCAGAAGACGCTGGTGGGAGTTGTGTACAGGCCACCTAACAGTAGTAGTGAGGTCGGAGATGGTATTAAACAGGAAATTAGAAATGTGTGCAATAAAAGAACAGCAGTTATAATGGGTGACTTCAATCTACATGTAGACTGGGTGAACCAAATTGGTAAAGGTGCTGAGGAAGAGGATTTCTTGGAATGTATGCGGGATGGTTTTTTGAACCAACATGTCGAGGAACCGACTAGAGAGCAGGCTATTCTGGACTGGGTTTTGAGCAATGAGGAAGGGTTAATTAGCGATCTTGTCGTGAGAGGCCCCTTGGGTAAGAGTGACCATAATATGGTGGAATTCTTCATTAACATGGAGAGTGACGTAGTTAATTCAGAAACAAAGGTTCTGAACTTAAAGAGGGGTAACTTTGAAGGTATGAGACATGAATTAGCTAAGATAGACTGGCAAATGACACTTCAAGGATTGACGGTGGATATGCAATGGCAGGCATTTAAAGGTTGCATGGATAAACTACAACAATTGTTCATCCCAGTTTGGCAAAAGAATAAATCAAGGAAGGTAGTGCACCCGTGGCTGACAAGAGAAATTAGGGATAGTATCAATTCCAAAGAAGTAGCATACAAATTAGCCAGAGAAAGTGGCTCACCTGAGGACTGGGAGAAATTCAGAGTTCAGCAGAGGAGGACAAAGGGCTTAATTAGGAAGGGGAAAAAAGATTATGAGAGAAAACTGGCAGAGAACATAAAAACGGACTGTAAAAGCTTTTATAGATATGTAAAAAGGAAAAGACTGGTAAAGACAAATGTAGGTCCCCTGCAAACAGAAACAGGTGAATTGATTATGGGGAGCAAGGACATGGCAGACCAATTGAATAATTACTTTGGTTCTGTCTTCACTAAGGAGGACATAAATAATCTTCCAGAAATAGTAAGGGACAGAGGGTCCAGTGAGATGGAGGAACTGAGCGAAATACATGTTAGTAGGGAAGTGGTGTTAGGTAAATTGAAGGGATTGAAGGCAGATAAATCCCCAGGGCCAGATGGTCTGCATCCCAGAGTGCTTAAGGAAGTGGCCCAAGAAATAGTGGATGCATTAGTGATAATTTTTCAAAACTCGTTAGATTCTGGACTAGTTCCTGAGGATTGGAGGGTGGCTAATGTAACCCCACTTTTTAAAAAAGGAGGGAGAGAGAAACCGGGGAATTATAGGCCGGTTAGCCTAACGTCGGTGGTGGGGAAACTGCTGGAGTCAGTTATCAAGGATGTGATAACAGCACATTTGGAAAGCAGTGAAATGATCGGACAAAGTCAGCATGGATTTGTGAAAGGAAAATCATGTCTGACGAATCTCATAGAATTTTTTGAGGATGTAACTAGTAGAGTGGATAGGGGAGAACCAGTGGATGTGGTATATTTGGATTTTCAAAAGGCTTTTGACAAGGTCCCACATAGGAGATTAGTGTGCAAACTTAAAGCACACGGTATTGGGGGTAAGGTATTGGTGTGGGTGGAGAATTGGTTAGCAGACAGGAAGCAAAGAGTGGGAATAAACGGGACCTTTTCAGAATGGCAGGCGGTGACTAGTGGGGTACCGCAAGGCTCAGTGCTGGGACCCCAGTTGTTTACAATATATATTAATGACTTGGATGAGGGAATTAAATGCAGCATCTCCAAGTTTGCGGATGACACGAAGCTGGGTGGCAGTGTTAGCAGTGAGGAGGATGCTAAGAGGATGCAGGGTGACTTGGATAGGTTGGGTGAGTGGGCAAACTCATGGCAGATGCAATTTAATGTGGATAAATGTGAAGTTATCCACTTTGGTGGCAAAAATAGGAAAACAGATTATTATCTGAATGGTGGCCGATTAGGAAAAGGGGAGGTGCAACGAGACCTGGGTGTCATTATACACCAGTCATTGAAAGTGGGCATGCAGGTACAGCAGGCGGTGAAAAAGGCAAATGGTATGCTGGCATTTATAGCGAGAGGATTCGAGTACAGGAGCAGGGAGGTACTACTGCAGTTGTACAAGGCCTTGGTGAGACCACACCTGGAGTATTGTGTGCAGTTTTGGTCCCCTAATCTGAGGAAAGACATCTTTGCCATAGAGGGAGTACAAAGAAGGTTCACCAGATTGATTCCTGGGATGGCAGGTCTTTCATATGAAGAAAGACTGGATGAACTGGGCTTGTACTCGTTGGAATTTAGAAGATTGAGGGGGGATCTGATTGAAACGTATAAGATCCTAAAGGGATTGGACAGGCTAGATGCGGGAAGATTGTTCCCGATGTTGGGGAGGTCTAGAACGAGGGGTCACAGTTTGAGGATAGAGGGGAAGCCTTTTAGGACCGAGGTTAGGAAAAACTTCTTCACACAGAGAGTGGTGAATCTGTGGAATTCTCTGCCACAGCAAACTGTTGAGGCCAGTTCATTAGCTATGTTTAAAAGGAAGTTAGATATGGCCCTTGTGGCTACAGGGGTCAGGGGGTATGGAGGGAAGGCTGGGTTCTGAGTTGGATGATCAGCCATGATCATAATAAATGGCGGTGCAGGCTCGAATGGCCGAATGGCCTACTCCTGCACCTATTTTCTATGTTTCTATGTTTCTATGTTTCTAAAGAAGAAGTAGTACTGGAGTTTTTAAGGAATATAAAAGTGGATAAGTCTCTGGGTCCTGACAGGATATTCCCTAGGACATTGAGGGAAGTTAGTGTGGAAATAACAGGGGCTCTGACAGAAATATTTCAAATGTCATTAGAAACGGGGATGGTGCCGGAAGATTGGCGTATTGCTCATGTTGTTCCATTGTTTAAAAAGGGTTCTAAGAGTAAACCTAGCAATTATCTTCCTGTGAGTTTGATGTCAGTGGTGGGTAATTTGATGGAAAGTATTCTTAGAGATGGTATATATAATTATCTGGATAGACAGGGTCTGATTAGGATCAATCAACATGGATTTGTGCATGGAAGGTCATGTTTGACAAATTTTATTGAGTTTTTTGAAGAGATTACTAGGAATGTTGACAAGGGTAAAGCGGTGGATGTTGTCTATGTGGACTTCGGTAAGGCCTTTGCAAGGTCCCACATGGAAGGTTGGTTAGGAAGGTTCAATTGTTAGGTATTAATATTGAAGTAGTAAAATGGATTCAGCGGTGGCTGGATGGGAGATGCCAGAGAGTGGTGGTGGAAAACTATTTGTCAGATTGGAGGCCGGTGACTAGTGGTGTGCCTCAGGGATCTGTGCTGGGTCCAATGTTATTTGTCATGTACATTAATGATCTGGATGATGGGGTGGTAAATTGGATGAGTAAGTATGCAGATGATACTAAGATAGGTGGAGTTGTGGATAATGAAGTAGTTTTTCAAAGCTTGCAGAAAGATTTAGGGCAGTTAGAAGAGTGGGCTGAAAGATGGCAGATGGAGTTTAATGCTGATAAATGTGAGGTGCTACACTTTGGTAGGACTAATCAAAATAGGACATACATGGTAAATGGTAAGGCATTGAAGAATGCAGTAGAACAGAGGGATCTAGGAATAATGGTGCATAGGTCCCTGAAGATGGAATCTCATGTGGATAGGGTGGTGAAGAAAGCTTTTGGTATGCTGGCCTTTATAAATCAGAGCATTGAGTATAGGAGTTGGGATGTAATGCTGAAATTGTACGAGGCATTTGTGAGGCCAAATTTGGAGTATAGTGTACAGTTTTGGTCACCAAATTATAGGAAAGATGTTAACAAAATAGAGAGAGTACAGAGAAGGTTTACTAGAATGTTACCTGGGTTTCATCACCTAAGTTACAGAGAAAGATTGAACAAGTTGGGTCTTTATTCTTCGGAATGTAGAAGGTTGAGGGGGGACTTGATAGAGGTATTTAAGATTATGAGAGGCATAGATATCGTTGACGTGGATAGGCTTTTTCCATTGAGAGTGTGGGAGATTCAAACAAGAGGAAATGAGTTGAGAGTGTGACGAGAATACACATAGATAAGATGTTAGCTGTCCTGTGTGATCAGCAGTTGGTCTGCCACCTGTCTTCAAGAGAGAGATAAGGAACACAATGAAACAGCATCTGGAGATGTGTAATGAAGGGACGGGAGAGAGAGAGCTGTTTGGAGTGGCTCCCCCTTTGAACCCTGAACTGTTTGAAGTGATGGACAGGTGATACCCCAGCAGGGGGATAAAAAGGGACAGGTTCGCTAAGGCAGGACACACACGACACCCAAGGTAATGAGACCTTGGAAGCGGTGCGCCTCTCACGAGTCGGTGGGAAGTATCGGACAACGCACAGGGTGGAAAGGTACGATCAGAGGGAACCCGGTGTGTGTCCGCCCTTGTTTGGGTGCCGGGTTCACTGCAGAGGATCGACCACATCTGGAGGAGGGGTCGCAGTCAGTGACCTCAGGTGACATTACAAAGGACCCGCCCAAAAGCTGCTTGTGAGCCATATCGCCGGTCTGCGAGTGGAAGCCGTGTCTGAATGATCAGTCGTTCCCGTTCTCTCTCTCTCTCTCCCCCCACGTTGTCCATCACCATGGCAACGATTACTGCGAACTGAACTAAATTGGACTGAACTTTTGTGTCACTTTGAAATTTGGTCATTTACCCCTAGACAACGATAGAGCTTGATTGATGCTGTTATCTTAATTCTGTGCATATGTGTGTTTATCATTGCTGAACTGTTGCATTTATTATCCTTTCGATTACTGTGTTGCTTGTTTCTTTAATAAAACTTTCTTAGTTCTAGTAATCCAGACTCCAACTGAGTGATCCATTTCTGCTGGTTTGGCAACCCAGTTACGGGGTACGTAACAAGAGTTAAAGGGTAAAAGTTTAAGGGTAACATGAGGGGGAACTTCTTTATTCAGAGACTGTTGGCTGTGTGGAACGAGCTTCCAGCAGAAGTGGTTGAGGCTGGTTCGATGTTGTCATTTAAAGTTAAACTGGACAGCTATATGGACAGGAAAGGAATGGAGGGTTATGGGCTGAGTGCAGGTCGGTGGGACTAGGTGAGAGTAAGAGTTCGGCATGGACTAGAAGGACAGAGATGGCCTATTTCTGTTCTGTAATTGTTATATGGTTATATGTTTATATGGTTAACTGCTAAGAAAGTGCTTCTCTCTCTCTGCTTGTTTGGGTTATATTATTGATAAGGGAAAGAACAAACCAATTGGGATAGATGTTATTCTTTCTTGTGTGTCTGCAAGAATGTTTTTTGCAGGCTTTGGAGCAGATGGCGGATGGGGACGGAGAGATGAGACGTGATGCTGTAAGCTGGGCGATGGGACGGACCCCGAGTGGGAGTCTGAGGCCCAGGGTTTTGGGGAGTAGAACCGAAGAGGACTGGATGTGCTGGAGCAGTCTGGTCGACCATTGTGGTTGGTCCCAGGCGGCGGGTCGAGGGGGCTGCAAGGGATCGAATGGTGGAAAGAGGACTCCGTTAATTGAGCTCCAACTGTGTGCAATAAGTGGTTAAACTTTGATAAGTTTGGCACCCTTTATTTTCCTTCTATATTTTATCTCTATTAATTACATAGCTCCAGTAGGATCAATAAAGTATAATCATTTAATCACATATGGTGTATTGTCTGTTATTTGGCAGGATGGGGTACATTACATGGCATCCACCCAAACACGATTACCCAGTTTGGCGGGGCCGAAGGCTGCTTCCCCTGGACAAAAGTGAGCTGAGCGAGCCTGAGGCTTACCAGGGGGCTACATTTGGGGGGCTTCGTCCGAGATTTGATTCAGTGGGGTGCTGTGTGATTGCCCTGTTTAAATCGGTGCTGCTGTGTCTCTGTGGGATTGCGGTTAGTAATGTGTGTCTCTTTGGGATTACTGGTTATTACTGCATGTGTGTTGGGTGGGGTGGCTGTTGGTACCCCGGAGGTCTTTGTTCGAGTTCAGACTAGTGCTGAGGAGTTGGTGGTGGGACTGCCAGTGTCTATTGGTGCCCCAGGTGAGGCGGGACCATGGGCTGTCCATACTATTAGAGGAGAGAGGAAAGGGTGGTCTGATTCGGTGGTAGTGTCTGCGAATAAATATTCTAGCTACTGCAGGCTACGCCTGGCTTTTGGGATATTATCCACCCCTAAAGGGGTGGAGGTGTACGAGATGTTGGCAGAGCGGATCTCTCAGTTGTTAGATGAGTGGCAGTGCTCGGTTGAGGGAGAGCGACAGGGATTGGTTGAAAGTTTGAGTAGGCGGGCTGTTGACGGTGTTAGAACTGTCAGGGTCAATTACCCCGTAGTGACAGCTGCCAGTTATCTGAAAGTGGGGGAAAATGTGTCTGGTTCGACTGGAAGTAAAATGCAGTGCCTGGGGGGCTTTCCATACCTGTGTCAGGAGATTGGAGAAAAGCTTTCAGTGCATCTCCTCTGGCTAGGAGGGCAGTTGGCAGTTAAATTGCTTGCAGTGCCAGGGGGATCATTTAAGGGGATCAGCCCCTCCCTCAGTTATTCAGCTGATCAGAGAGGTGTCGGGCAACTTAGTGGAGGCCCAGTGGGGGAACGGCTTGGGGTCTCTGGGGGAGCACATTCCCAGCAATGTACCAAGGAACTCCGAAAGGAACAGACCCTATTCCTGAAGGCTTAGAGGGACCACGCCCCTGTGTGCCATTACGGATAGATGGAAGCTATGCTAGAGCCATCCTCGACACTGGGGCACAGGTCAAGTTGATGTACAATTCATTTTACAACCGGTTTCTGAAGCGCTTACCCTTGACAGCATTAAGGGCACTGGAGATTTGGGGTACCAGTGCCAGTGATTATCCAGAAGACGATTATTGTTCAGTGAAACGGGAGTTCATGGGGGCATTGTCTGTGCACCCAGTGTTTCGAGCTGCTTGTGAGGATGTGTGTAGCGGCCTTGGGCCAGTACCGAATTTAAACAAGAGCTGATTGTGGTATGGCCTAGGGGAAGTATCTGAGGGCGAGACCCTCTTAGTAGACGCTCTGAAATACCACGAGGGAGGGGAGTTGACCACTGAAGACACCTCAGCGAGAGAGAGGTCGCAGCGACTGGACCCTGTAGCTGTGGAAGACGTAGGCGGTGTGTGTGTGGATTATAGGACTCTGAACAGGTGCGCTGTCATTGACTAGAATACGGCCCTGAGGGCCGAAGACGCTATGGTCTGTTTGTATGGTGCGACATGGTTTAATGTGCTGGATCTGAGGAGCGGATGTTGCCAGATCCTGATGAGTGAGGCCGACAAGGAGAAGACGGCCGTTATATGTCCTCTAGGATTCTTCTGGTCTGAAAAGATGCCACAGGGCATTTCCGGAGCCCCTGCAACCTTCCCGCAGGGCATGAGGAAGACCACGGGGGATGTGCAGATGTTTGGAGTTTTGGCGTATGTGGATAATTGCCTAGGGTTTGGATTCACCATGGGGGACGATGATGTGAGGCGAGTGCCGGAGCCCAGGACAACCATTGAAGAATTGGAGTTCACGCTCGTCAAAGTGGAGATGGGGAAATGGAATTCCTAGCTGAAACTGTGGTCATTTACTGGTGAATTAATCCAGAGAGACGAAACTATGACCAACCTTTGAAAGGATCAGCAGAAACTCAAGAAATCGATCCAGAACAGATTGGAAGAAGCTGGTGGTGTAATTGGGTCCCAGATGGAGATGGACACGAAGCGTGAGTCAGAACTGCTGAGACTGGGGAGAGAGTTGGAGGAGTCAGAGAAGAAGCTGACAGCTCAATTGCAGAGGCAGCCCAGGCTAAGTGCTTCAGTTTGGAGAAAATCAAATAGCAGCTACTGATCGAGG
This sequence comes from Mobula hypostoma, assembly GCF_963921235.1. NCBI lineage: Eukaryota > Metazoa > Chordata > Chondrichthyes > Myliobatiformes > Myliobatidae > Mobula > Mobula hypostoma. The sequence continues at coordinate 90,413,941 of NC_086106.1, forward strand.
GAATAAGGAAGAATACGGATTCGAAGGATGATGTGCGGGATGTGTGGTACATGCTGCCTTTCGCTAACTTCCCCTTGATTGATGAAGAGACTTTTGGCCCTTCTCCCACTGAGTCAGGTGTAGTGGGGAGGGCTAGCTGTGGGCAGCCTGGGTTACAGCAGGACCCTGAAGTAAAAGAAGTGGGGCCCTGGACACAGGACAGGGGGCTCCGAGTTGCAATGGGGGCATGAGTGAGGGATTGAGATGTGACGACAAACCAAGTTATCAGAAGATTGATGCTGATGAGAGAGATAAGGGAGACAAATGGAGAAACGTTCAAAATGTTAATGAGAGAGGCGAGAGAGATAAAGAAAAGAGACACTGGTCCGAGTATTGACAGACCGGTTGCTTTGAACTTGAACTGTTTGAAGTTTGATGGACAGGCGATACCCCAGCAGGGGGATAAAAAGAACAGGTTCGCTAAGGCACGACACACACCACAAGATCACGAGATAACGAGACCCTGGAAGAGTGGTGTGCCCCCACAAGTTGGTGAAAGTTTGGAGGTCTGGTCACGGAAACCGACCATAGACGCACAGGGTGAAAGGGTACGATCAGCGGGAACCTGGTGTGTGTGTCCGCCCTTGCCTGGTGCCGGGTTCAGAGGGGTCACAGTCGGTGACCACAGAAGACATAACAAAGGGTCCGCCCGAGAGCTAACTGCGAAGAACATCAAAGGTCTGCTGAATCAGATTTGAATATCTCTATCTTTCTCTATCTCTCCAATGGCACAACAGCGATTACTGCGAACTGTACTAAGCTGAACTGAACTCTGCGTCACTTGAGACTGATCATTTTACCCCGAGACTGTGATAGAGCTTGGTTGATTCCTATTACCCTAGTTCTGTATACATGTGTGTTTTATTATTGCTAACCTGTTGCATTTATATCCTTACGATTAGAATACTGTGTTGCTTATTTCTTTAATAAAACTTTATTAGTTTCTGTTAACCAGACTCCAACTAAGTGGTCCATTTCTGCTGGTTTCGGCAACCCAGTTACGGGGTACGTAACAGAGAGAGGAGTTGGCTAGCAGACCTGAGGTATCCCCAGTAGTGTCCGAGCCTGAAGGGTTTAGGTGAGGGGGTACGGAGGTCTCGGAGGATTAGGAAACTCCCAGATAGGTTGGCCTATGTAGCGCCTGTGGAACAGGGCGGTCTACTATTTGGGGAGCAATGTGACTGTTTGTACCTGGATTGGGTTTTTGTATCTGCAGGAATGGTTGGCGAGTTACTTAGAAGTCATGGAGACGTGACTAAGTCTGGTTCGGGGAGAGTGTAAGGGGTTTCTTCTTTTATGTTACTGCTAAGGCTAATGAAAATGGCTTCTTTGTTATGTTAGAATAAAATGGCTTCTTCGTTATGTTAACTGCTGAGAAAGTGCTTCTCTCTCTCTGCTTGTTTGGGTTATATTATTGATAAGAGAGAGAACAAACCAATTGGGATAGATGTTATTCTTTCTTGTGTGTCTGTAAGCTATTGTTTTTCACAGGCTTTGGGGCAGAAGGTGGGTGGGGATAGAGAGATGAAGACGCGATGCTGTAAGCTGGGCGAGGGGACGGACCCCGAGCGGGAGTCCGAGGCCCAGGGTTTTTGGGGAGGAGAACCGAAGAGAACTGGACCTGCAGGATGCGCTCTGGTCGACCACCGTGGTTGGTTCCAGGCGGCGGGTCGAGATGGTCAGAAGGGATCGAATGGTTGAAAGAGGACTCCATTAATTTAGCTCCAACTGTGTGCAATGGTGGGAGTATCCAGAACTCGAGGGACAGTCTCAAAATTGAAGGGTGACCCTTTAAAACAGGATTAAAGAGGATGTTTTTAGCCAGAGAGTAGTAAATCTGTGGAATGCTCTGCCACAGACTATGGTGGAGACCAAATGCGTGTGTATATTTAAGGTGGAAGTTGATCGTTTCCTGATTGGTCAAGGCATCAAGGATATGGCGAGAAGCCAGGTGTACGAGTTTGATTGGGATCTGGGATCAGCCATGATGGAATGGCAGAGCAGACTCGATAGGCTGAATGGCCTAATTCTGCTCCTATGTCTTATGGAATTATGGTCTATACCATCTGGTCTAGGTGACTTATCTACATCCAAACCTTTCATTTTCCCAAGAACCTTCCCCCCAGTAATGTCAACTTAACACACTTTTGCCCTCTGACACTCTCGAACTAGTGGCTTCAACAGTGAGGACTCATGCAAAATACTTAGTTAGTTCATCTGCCATTGCTTCGTTCCCCATAACTACCTCTCCAGCATTGTTTTCCAGTGGTCTGATATCCACTCTCACCTCTCTTTTACACTCTATGTATCTGAAGAAACATTTGGTATCCTGTTTAATATAATTGGCTAGCTTACCTTCATATTCCATCTTTTCCTTTTTTATGACTTTTTTATTTGTCTTCTGTTGATTTTTAAAAGCTTTCCAATCCACTAAACATCCCATTAATTTTTGCTCTATTATATGCCCTCACTTTGACTTTTATGTTGGCGTTGACTTCCCTTGATAGTCATGGGTGTTTCATCCTGCTTTTAGAAAGCTTCTCCTTTCGGATGTATTTATCTGGCACCTTCTAAATTGCTCCCAGAAACATCAGTCATTACAGCTCTGCTGTCATCCCTGCTAGTGTCCCCTTCCAATCAACTTTGGCCAGCTCCTCTCTCATTCTTCTGTGTTTCCATTTACACCACTGTAATACTGATACACCCAATGTTAGCTCCTCCCTCTCAAATTGCTGGGTGAGTTATATCATATGATGATCATTGACCCCTAAGGTTCCTATACCTTAATCTCTCTAATCAATTCTGGTTCATTACACAACACCAATCCAGAAAAGCTGATCCCCCAGTGGGCTCAACCATTAGCTTCTCTAAAAACTATTCCATTGGCTTTCCACAATTTCCCCCTCTTGGGATCCAGCATGAACCTAATTTTCCTAGTGTACCTGAATATTGAAATCCCCCATGACTATTGTTACATCGATCTTTTGACATGCATTTTCCTGGTTGTAATTTGTAGACCACATCTTTATTACTATTGAGGGTCTATATATAACTCCCATCAGGGTCTTTTTACCCATGCAGTTCCTTAGCTCGACCCACAACAATTCAACACCTTCTGATCCTATGTCACCTTTCTAATGATTTGGTTTCTTTTTTTAACCAACAGAGCCACGTCACATCCTCTACTTACCAACCTGTCCTTTTGATACAATGTGTATCTTTGGACGTTAAGCTCCCAGCTACAATCTTCTTTTAGCTGTGATGCAGTAATGCCTACAACATCATATATGTCAGTCTGTAACTGCTGCAATTTCACCGACCTTATTCTGCATACCACGTGCATTCAAATGAAACACCTTCAGTCCTGTATTCATCCTTTTTGAATTTGTCCTCTTTTACATTGCAAATCATCCTATTGACTGCAGTTTTGCCCTATCATCAGCCTCAGCTTGCTAGCAGTCTTGTTACACACTGCCTCTGTTTGTTAATCAACTACCTCAACCTCAGCAGCATTATTCTGGTTCGCATCTCCCTGCCAAATTAGTTCAAACCCTCCCAAACAGCTCTACCAAACCTGCTCACAAGCATATGAGCCCCCTCTGCTTCTAGTGTATCCAATCCCTTTTGTTCAGGTCGTACTTTCCCCAGAAGAGATCCCAATAATCTATAAATCTGAAGCCCAGTCCCCTACAGCAGTTCCTCCACCACATATTCGCCTGACAAATCATCCTATTCTTACCCTCACCGGCACCTTACATGGGCAGCAATCCAGAGATTACTACCCTGGAGGTCTTGCTTTTCTACCTAACTCCCTAAAATTTCTCTTCAGGACCTCCTCACCTTTCGCACCTATGTCATTGATGCCAACATGTACCAAGACTTCTGGCTGCTCACCCTCCCTTTTTAGAATGTCATGGACCTGATCCGAGACATCCCTGGCCCTGGCATCTGGGAGCCAACATACCACCTGGGCGTCTCTATTGCGCCCACAGAACTTGTCTCTATTCCTCTGACTATGGAATCTCTTATCACCACTGCAGTCCTCTTCACCTCTCTGGTCATCTGAGCCACAGCACCAGACTCAGTGTCAGAGACCCAGTGACTGTGACTTCCCCCCCACTATACTATTGACCCCCCCCCCATAGTATCTAAAGTTGTGTAATTATTATTGAGGGGAAGAGCTACATGGGTACTCTGCCATGGCTGTGCATTTCCCCTACTTTTCCTGACAGTCACCCAGTTAGCCGCCTCCTGCAACTTGGGGGTGACTACCTCCCTGCAGCTCCTGTCTATCACTTCCTCGGTCTCCCGTATGAGTCAAAGGTCATCAAGCTGCAGCTCCACTTTCTTAATACGCTCTTTCAGGAGCAGCAGCTTGGTGCACCTAATGCAGATGTGGTTATCTGGGAGTCTGGAAGTCTCTGAGAATTCCCACATCTAATACATGGAACAAAACACTGCCCCTGGAGCCATTCTTTCTGGACTAACTGTGCCCTAACTGACATGGAATGAAGGAAAAAGAAGAAATAGAGAAATTTACCAGGTATTTACTTCACCAAAGCCTGATCTTGCTGGAGCCTGATGGGCCAAACCCACTCCAACACTGGCCCACTCACAACATACGCCACCCTGCTTGCGTTTGTCTTATTTTTAAGTAAACAATAGCAAATGAAAGTTAATACAGGCGAGTGTAAAATATTGCAGATAGGAAAAGGAGTGATTAAAATACTGCGTATTGAAATGATCAAGGTGGTAGATGAAAGACGCCTGACAGACAAAACAGATTCAATATTCAACATGGTGAACCTGTGCAGAGCAACATTGAACTAATTCCTATAATATGAGTTTATCAGCTGGGAATGTAAAATGTGAATCTGAACGGTATATTTCCAAGCGTGGTGGTGTTTTAATCAAACTGCATATCATGTACTGGATGTCGTTTTACTTCACTTTAACTTTATTCACTTATTATGGACATACAGTATAATCAATCTATTTATATATTCTATCTTATGTATTTATATTTATTGTGTGTTATTATTATTATGACCTTTATCTTTCATTTTTTTTGTGTGATGCACTGGATCCAGAGTAACAATTATTTCATTCTCCTTTGCACTTTTGTGCAGGAAATGGCATTAAACAATCTTGAGTCTTGAAAAAGCCTTCAACCATGCTAGGATTCGTTACTCGTTCTTAGTTGCATTTGAGATGGTAATGATGAAACCTTTCGAACTGCTGGAATTTTTCGTTGTCATGGTATCTGCATTAAAGAATGTCTTCAGATAATGCATTGCACCTCTGTCTTGTGCTTTAACACTGGTGGTGGGTGTTGGAAAGTCAGGACATGAGCTGCTCGTATAGCAATGGACCTTGCATGTTTAATCAAGTTACAATATGCTTCTGCTCGATATTGATCCAAACATTGGCTAATCGACCCTGACAGTGTTGTGATCGACAGTAAATGAGGCATTTTGTTTATTTATTGGATGAGCTTGCTTTTGGTCACGGAAACATAGTCATGACCTTTGAGGTCTTGGCACACACAACACTATGCAAACACATGAAGCTGATTTCTGATATCAAGCAGCTCAGCATTGAAGCAAGTCTGGAGAAATTTGGGCTAAAAAGGATGCTTATGCTCAGTGGTTTTATACAATAGCTAAAGGCATGTAAGAGGCAAACAATGATAAAGTTCTTTGAGAACTAAACGTTGAAAGGTAGGCACTATATATTATGTTGCTCAAGTAGGAAACTGGCTCAAGCTAATAAAAGATAAATCAAGACTGGGGCCAGGAAGTTCTTCATACAAGTATAGTTATCAAAGGAATCAATTACAGGAAGGCTAATGGAGGTGATATGTGTGGAATCTGTCAAGAATAACCATTTGCTGAAATAGAAGGACTGCAGATCTCAGTTAATAGTTGGAGTGAAATAACTGTTTTCAACTACAAGACCATAAAGCACAGAGCAGAATTAGGCCATTTGGTCCATCAAGTCTGCTCTGCTATTCCATCATAGCTGATTTATTATCCCTCTCTACCCCATTTTCCTTTCTCCCCGTAATTTTTAATGCCCTTATTAATCAAGAAACTATCAATCTCCATTTTAAATAACCATAAGGCCCATCTAGTGTCTGTTGAACCATTATTCTACTTAGTCTCATCAACCCTTACCTGGACCATCGCCTTCCATGCCCCACCCATCCATGTACTAATCCGAACTCCTCTTAAACGTTGCAACCAACATGCATCTACCACTTCCATGGGCACTTAGTTTCATGCTCACACCACTCTCTGAATAAAGAAGCTCCTCTTCAGGTTCTCTTTAAATATTTCACCTTTCACCCTTAGGCTATGATCTCTTGCTCTAGTCTCATCCAACTTCAGTGGAAAAACCCTGCTTGCCTTTATGCTGTCTTTACCCCTGTTAATTTGTACACCTCTTTCAAATTTCCCCTCATCCTCCTGAAGTCCAGGGAATGAAGTTCTAACCTATTCAACATTTCCCTTTAGCTCAGGTCCTCAAGTCCCAGCAACATGCTTGTCAATTGTTTTTCTGTACTCTTCAATCTTATTGATACCTTTCCTGCGCGTAGGTGACCAGAACAGCACACAATTCTCCAAATTTGTCCTCACCAGCATCTTATACAAATTCAAAAAAAATCCCAGCTCTGTATGATTTATGAAGCCTAATGTGCCAAGAGCTCTCTTTAACACCCCATCTCCCTGGGATGTCACTCTCAAGGAATTATGGATCAGTATTCATAAATACCTCAGTTCTACCATACTCCTCAGTACCCTACCACTCACTGTAAAACTCTCACCCTGGATTGTCCACCCAACATGCAGCACCTCACACTTGTCTGCATTAAATTCCACCTGCCATTTTTCTGCCCATTGTTCCAGCTGGTTCAAATCCTGCTGCTGGCTTTGATAGCCTTCCTCAGACCACGACCAGCCTGCTCGAGATCCAGTCGAACCCCTGCAGGTCGGTGACGCTGGTCTATCCACCGATAAGAGGTCATTGGAGCCAAGGTCGCTGCTTCTACTGCGGGGAAGCAGGTAACCTGCAAGCTGCATGTCTGAAGCTGCAGCCACTTAGAGAACTGCTGAGATTGTCCAGTGTTGGGAGGACTGAGATGGAAGCAGCCAATATGCTGAATCCCATGTATTCTGGTTTTGTGCTGAAGGCGGAGCTCACCTGGCGTAAGTAAAGGCTTTTACGGACTCAGGGGCAGTGGGTAACTTTCTGGATTTAGGAACCGCCCATCAGTTTGACATACTGCTGTGAGAACTGAGCCAGCCTGTGTCCGCAACTGTGCTGGACATCCGCCCACTAAGCTCCTGGCAGATCCAGCAACAGACAGTGGGGCTGCAGATGAGGTTAGGGGATCATGTGGAATTCATTAGTTTTTACATTTTTGACTCTCCACTCATACCCTTGATCCTCGGATACCCTTTGTTGTCTCAACATAACCTCTCTGTGGGCTGAAGGGAGGGGAGAATCACTGCTTGGTCCAGTCAATAAAGAGGGTTTGTTTGTGACACGGTGTTCTAACACCCAATAGACAATAGACATTAGACAATAGGTGCAGGAGTAGGCCATTCGGTCCTTCGAGCCAGCACCACCATTCACTATGATCATGGCTGATCATCCACAATCAGTATCCAGTTCCTGCCCTATCCCCATAACCTTTGATTCCACTATCTTTAAGAGCTCTATCCGTCTCTTTCTTGAAAGCATCCAGAGACTTGGCCTCCAGAGCCGTCTGGGGCAGAGCATTCCATATATCCACCACTCTCTGGGTGAAAAAGTTTTTCCTCAACTCCATTCTAAATGGCCTACCCCTTATTCTTAAACTGTGGCCTCTGGTTCTGGACTGACCCATCAGTGGGAACATGCTTCCTGCCTCCAGCGTGCCCAATCCCTTAATAATCTTATATGTTTCAATAAGATCCCCTCTTAGCCTTCTAAATTCCAGAGTACACAAGCCCAGTCGCTCCAATCTTTCGACATATGACAGTCCCGCCATCCCGGGAATTAACCTTGTGAACCTACGCTGCACTCTCTCAATAGCAAGAATTTCCTTCCTCAAATTTGGAGACCAAAACTGAACACAGTACTCCAGGTGTGGTCTCACCAGGGCCTTGTACAGCTGCAGAAGGACCTCTTTGCTCTTATACTCAATTTCCCTTGTTATGAGGCCAACATTCCATTAGCTTTCTTCACTGCCTGCTGTACTTGCATGCTTGCTTTCAGTGACTGATGTACAAGAACACCTGGATCTCTTTGTGTTTCCCCTTTTCCTAACTTGACTCTGTTTAGATAATAATCTGCCTTCCTGTTCTTACCATCAAAGTGGATAACCTCACGTTTATCCACACTAAACTGCATCTGCCCACTCATCCAGCCTGTCCAAGTCACCCTGCATTCTCATAACATCCTCCTCACATTTCACACTGCCACCCAGCTTTGTGTCATCGGTAAATTTGCTAATGTTACTTTTAATTCCCTCATCTAAATCGTTAATATATATTGTAAACAGCTGCGGTCCCAGCACTGAACCCTGCGGTACCCCACTGGTCACCGCCTGCCATTCCGAAAGGGACCGGTTAATCGCTACTCTTTGTTTTCTGTCAGCCAGCCAAGTTTCAATCCATGTCAGTACTCTGCCCCCAATACCATGTGCCCTAATTTTGCCCACTAATCTCCTATGTGGGACTTTATCAAAGGCTTTCTGAAAGTCCAGGTACACTACATCCACTGGCTCTCCCTTGTCCATTTTCATAGTTACATCCTCAAAAAATTCCAGAAGATTAGTCAAGCACGATTTCCCCTTCGTAAATCCATGCTGACTCGGACCAATCCTGTTACTGCTATCCAGATGTGTCGTAATTTCATCTTTTGTAATTGACTCCAGCATCTTTTCCACCACCGATGTCAGGCTAACCGGTCTATAATTCCCTGTTTTCTCTCTTTATCCGTTCTTGAAGAGAGGGACAACATTAGCCACCCTCCAATCCACAGGAACTGATCCTGAATCTATAGAACATCGAAAAATGATTACCAATGTGTCCACGATTTCTAAAGCCACCTCCTGAAGTAGCCTGGGACGCAGACCATCAGGTCTTGGGGACGTATCAGCCTTCAGACCCAACAGCCTATCCAACACCATTTCCTGCCTAATATAATTTTCCTTCAATTCATACATTACCCTAGGTCCTTTGGCCACTATTACATTTGGGAGATTGTTTGTGTCTTCCCTAGTGAAGGCAGATCCAAAGTACCTGTTCAACTCGTCTGCCATTTCCTTGTTCCCCATAATAAATTCACCTGTTTCTGTCTTCAAGGGCCCAATTTTGGTCTTAACTATTTTGTTCCTTTTCACATACCCAGACTCTCTCTTGACCAATGTCCAATAAGAGGAAAGTTTCCAGTGTGAGGAGACCTTGTCCAGTCCTGAAGAGCAGACAAACCAGTTCTGGCCAACGGAACTGTGCGAGTCCTGATACTGTCTGGTTGGGATCCCACATGAACTAGAGAGAAGGAATCTCTCATTCAGGAAAGGTCCAACAAGAGGCCCGAGTAGTTTAGGAAACTCACTGCTAAGCTTAAGGCTTCCAGCCGCCAGGTCTCAAGGAAGGGAGAGACTTCTGTATGCCGATCCTGCCATTGCCTGTTCCCGGAGGGTGGGGGGGGGCAAGAACATTCTGTAAGGCCTCACTGCCATTGCCTGAGGGTACAGACAGGAATTTGGACTCTGATTTGGCCACTGTTTCTACAAAGGAACTTCGTGAGCATAGAGAGAGGACTTACAGTTCTGTCGAACCACCCCTGTCACCAAAGAAGCCTCAGGAGTCATTCTCAAAGGAAGGTCCGGAGGAGATAGCAACATCCATGGTTGACGTCCTTTCTGTGTACAAGGACTTGGAAGATGACTTTAGCAAGGGAAAGGCTACGACTCTTCCTCCGCACTGACCCAGTGGGTGGGGGTGGGGTGGGGGGGTGTTGGGGTAAGAACTCCCTCTAATGCCTCACTGCCAGTGTCTGAGGCTATAGATGGAGATTCAGACTCTAATTTGACCACTGTTTCTATGAAGGAGCCCTCTTGTCTGGTCGTGCATGCAGCCTGGTACAGCCGTTCCGATCTATTCTTACTTTCTTCTTCTTACTTTTTAATTTACGTTATTTTTTGTATTTTTTTTCTCACAGTAACACATCGAAGCTGCACCCTCTCTAACATGCTGGTAGAGAGAGTTTTATTTGGGTTGTGAAACTGAAATGTTGACTTATGCCTTTCATCTCTAAAGGTGCTACTTGACCCAGTGTGTTCTTCCAGCATTCTGTTTTTTTGTTCAATGTGAAAGAGATTTGGAAGCTGTTATGTGATGCATTTGGTGCTTCTAACTGGGGATGGATTTCAAGTCAGTTGTTCAGTTATCCTGTCTGTTATATAATTAATCCATTTGTTTTGACCTGTGAATTTGCAGAATTTGCTCAATGTTAGTGATAGTAATTCAGACTGCTAACCTCAAGGAGCTTTATCAAATGAATAATGCATCTTTCAATATTCATTCACTTTGAATAAAGATTTTCAGTATTAGCCAGTCAGCATCTAATCTTTGACATTAGTTAAATGATTTAGAAGCTGAGTTTAACAGTGTCAAAGGCATATAAAGGAACAAGAGGAACATTAAGAAAAAGACATGCTTCCTCCAGTTATTTTCCAAGCAAAGTGTAACATTAAAGGAGTTCATGACCATGGCTACATCCTTACTGAATTAATCACATTACTCAGTAAAAGACAACTTAGACACCCTCTTTTTTTTGGGTGATTCAATATGTCTTTCATGTATATTAACTCAAATTTGTGTAATGTTGGAATTGCAGCTATTTTGTACTTTTGTAAGGTCAAAATAAACTTTTAAATAGTGGCATTAATAGAACATATGGCAGCTGAGTTCAAATTTGCGACCAAATTTCTTATATGAGATCCTGTGCAAATTTATTTATTTATTTATTGACATTCATGACAGAGCAGGCTCTTCCAGCACTTTGAGTTGTGCTGCCCATCAATCTCCCAGTTTAATCCTAGACAAATCATGAGACAACTTACAATGACAAATTAACCCATGAACCGTTACCTCTTTGGATTGTGGGAGGAAACTGGAGCATCCGGAAGATGGCCACGCAGTCACAGGAAGAATGTACAGCCTGCTTACAGGCAGCGGTGGGAGTTGAACCCTGGATTACCTGTACGGGTGAAGTGTTGTGCTAACCCCTACGGTACCATGACATCCCAAGCAGATCAAGATCTCAGTATTAGGATATTAGTAGATTGAGTGAAGAGTAATTATGGAAATAACTCAACTGGTGAAAATAGGAAGTGTGATATGAAGACGTTGAAAGATATATATAATAGACAATAGGTGCAGGAGTAGGCCATTCAGCCCTTCGAGCCAGCACCACCATTCACTGTGATCGTGGCTGATCATCCACAATCAGTACCCCGTTCCTGCCTTATCCCCATATCCCTTCACTCCGCTATCTTTAAGAGCTCTATCTAACTCTCTTTTGAAAGAATCCAGAGAATTGGCCTCCACTGCCTTCTGAGGCAGAGCATTCCACAGAACCACAACCCTCTGTGTGAAAAAGTTTTTCCTCAACTCCGTTCTAAATTGTCTACCTCTTATTCTTAAACTGTGGCCTCTGGTTCTGGACTCCCCCAACATTGGGAACATGAATATGAATATGAATCTGAAGGATGGAGGGCAGATGTAGGTATTACTTCAAAAGTCCAGTCAACAAGCCTTCCTTTGCAACACCATCATCTAATGGAAAGTAAGTAACCCATGCTAATAAATGTCAAGAGCATGCTGTATATCCACAGAGTAATCCATTCACAAACAAGAAAAAATCTGCAGGGGCTGGAAATGCAAGCAGCACACATAAGATGCTGGAGGAATTCAGCAGGCCAGGCAGCATCTATGGAAAAGAGTATTGTCGATGTTTCGAGCCATGCCCCATCATCAAGACTGGAGAGAAAAAAGATGAGGAGTCATGGTTAGAAGATGGAGGGAGGGGACGAAGAAACACAAGGTGATAGGTGAAACTGGGAAGAGGGGACGGGTGAAGTAAAGAGCTGGGAAGATGATTGGTGAAAGAGGTACAGGACTGGAGAAGGGGGAAATCTGATAGAAGAGGACAGAAGGCCATGGAAGAAAGAAAAGAAAGAGGAGCACCAGAGGGAGGTGATTGGCAGGTCAGGAGATAAGTGAGAGTGGGAAAGGGGAATGGGGAATGGTGAATGGCGGGGAGGCATTACTGGAAGTCTGAGAAATTGATGTTCATGCCATCAAGTTGGAGGCTACCCAGACAGGATATAAAGTGTTGTTCCTCCAAACTTAGTGTGCCCTCATCATGACGGTAGAGCAGGCTGATATGTCGTGATGGGAATGGGACGTGGAATTAAAATGGGTGGCCACTAGCAGGTCCCGTTTTTTCTGACAGATGGAGCGTAGGTACTTGGCGAAGCGGTCTCCCAACCTGCATCGCGTCTCACCAATACACAGGAAGCCACACCGGGAACACCGCATACAGTAGATGGCCCCAACAGACTCACAGGTGAAGTATTGCCTCACCTGGAAGGACTGTTTAGGGCCCTGAGTGGTAGTGAGGGAGGAGGTGTACGAGCAGGTGTGGCACTTGTTCCACTTGCAAGGAGAAGTGCCAGGATGGAGATCAGTGTGGATGGATGAACGGACAAGGGAGTCACATAGGGAGCGATTCCTGGGGAAAGCAGAAGTGGGGGAAGAGGGAAAGATGTGCTTGGTGGTGGGATCCCGTTGGAGATGGCGAAAGTTACAAAGAATTATGTGCTGGATGGAGGCTGGTGGGGTGGTAGGTGAGGTGAAGAGGAACCTTATCCCTGGTGGGATAATGGCAGATGTGTGCAAAATGGAAGAGATGCGGTTGGGGACAGCGTTGATGGTGGAGGAAGGGAAGCCTCTTTCTTTGAAGAAGGAGGACAGCTCCTTCGTTCTGGAATGAAAAGTCTCATTCTGAGAGCAGATGTGGTAGAGATGGAGGAATTGAGAGAAGGGGATACCATTTTTACAGTAACAGTGTGGGAAGAAGTATAGTCCAAGTAGCTGTGAAAGTCAGAGGGTTTATAACAGACATCAATAGACAAGGTGTCTCCAGAGAAAGAGACAGAAAGATTGAGAAAGTGGAGGGAAGTGTCGGAAATGGGCCAGGTAAATTTGAGGGCAGGATGGAAGTTAGAGGCAAAGTTGGTGAAGTCAACAAGCTCCACACCTGTGCTTCTTCCTCCCCTGACTCCCCATCTTGACTCTACTCTGTTCCATAAAAATGCTGCATTTCTGACCTGCAGAGTTCCTCCAGCATTTTTTTGTGTATCGTCACCAGCTTAAGATAGGATGGAGCACAGCAATTCAGAAAGATACTAACTGTTATTCAACCAGTGCAAACTATAACCAGCAAGGTTGGGAACAGTGGAGAGCACTGAACAATATTGTGCTGAATGCTTCCTTTCTTGCCAATTGTTCTCAGGTGATTTATTCCTTCCTAACTCTGATTTGCTTCACACTGAGAAGTAGTCTCTGCTTTGGTAGCATATTGTTACATTGCCAAATGAGACAAGTATTAAAATTGTGAACGACAGCAATATATTTGAAGGCGGAGGAGTTATTACATCTGGGCTTGATCCTCATGTAATCAGATAACCACTTATGTTTAGTGTGGGGATCACTGGTTAATAACCAGGAGTAGAAACTTGGCCATGTTCCCTCTGTTCCATTTCCCACATTGGGTTATGCTGTCTTTTCAGCTGAAGGTTTGAAGTCAGGTCCACATTGGAGATTTAATCCCAACTCTACTGCTTGGTGCAATTTTTTGGAGAACTTTGTGATCTAATTTCCATGAAAAATATTTAGGATAAACAATGACTTATTTCATTACCAGCATCTTTTCCTTTGGGTCTTCCATCCATTTGTGCACTAATGCACAAGCCACATAGCCACATGCTGTGGTATGCATTAGCTTGCTAGTGAGCTAAAGTGAATAGGCTTCAGCTGGTTGCAGATCATGAATCTGTAAGTAAATGCAGGTAGAGTAATTTAGTGACTCCACTAAGGGTATACGTCCTATCGAAAGGACAAACTGATAGGCAGAGGGGGTGGAGTGGCTCTGTTGGTGAGGAATGATATTCAGTCCCTTGCGAGGGGGGACATAGAATCAGGAGACGTAGAGTCAGTATGGATAGAACTGAGAAATTCTAAGGGTAGAAAGACCCTATTGGGAGTTATCTACAGGCCCCCAAACAGTAGTCTGGATGTAGGGTGTAAGTTGAATCAAGAGTTAAAATTGGCATGTCGCAAAGGTAATGCTGCAGTCGTTATGGGGGATTTCAACGTGCAGGTAGACTGGAGGAATCAGGTTGGTACTGGACCCCAAGAAAGGGAGTTTGTGGAGTCCCTCCGAGATGGATTCTTAGAACAGCTTGTACTGGAGCTTACCAGAGAGAATGCAATTCTAGATTTAGTGTTGTGCAATGAACTGGATTTGATCAGGGACCTCGAAGTAAAGGAGCCATTAGGAGGTAGTGACCATAATATGATAAGTTTTAATCTATAATTTGAGAGAGAGAAGGGAAACTCGGAAGTGTCAGTATTATAGTTGAACAAAGGAAACTATGGTGCTATGAGGGAGGAGCTGGCCAAAGTTCAATGGAACAATACCCTAGCAGGGATGAGAGTGGAACAGCAATGGCAAGTGTTTCTGGGAATAATGCGGAAGGTGCAGGATCAGTTCATTCCGACGAGGAAGAAAGATCCTAAGGGGAGTAAGCGGAGGCTGTGGCTGACAAGGGAAGTAATGGACAGTATAAAAATAAAAGAGAAGTATAACATAGCAAAGACGAGTGGGAAGCCAGAGGATTGGGAAACTTTTAAAGAGCAACAGAAGGTAACTGAAAAGGCAATACGCGGAGAAAAAATGAGGTATGAAGGTAAACTAGCCAAGAATATAAAGGAGGATAGTAAAAGCTTCTTTAGGTATGTGAAAAGGAAAAAAATAGTTAAGACCAAAATTGGGCCCTTGAAGACAGAAACAGGTAAATTTATTATGGGGAACAAGGAAATGGCAGACGAGTTGAACAGGTACTTTGGATCCGTCTTCACTAGGGAAGACACAAACAATCTCCCAGATATAATAGTGGCCAAAGGACCTAGGGTAATGGATGAACTGAAGGAAATTTATATCAGGCAGGAAATGGTGTTGGATAGACTGCTGGGTCTGAAGGCTGATAAGTCCCCGGGACCTGATGGTCTGCATCCCAGGCTACTTAAGGAGGTGGTTTTAGAAATCGTGGACACATTGGTAATCATTTTCCAATGTGCTATAGATTCAGGATCAGTTTCTGTGGATTGGAGGGTAGCTAATGTTGTCCCTCTCTTCAAGAAAGGAAGAAGAGAGAAAACAGGGAATTATAGACCGGTTAGCCTGACGTCGATGGTGGGAAAGATGCTGGAGTCAATTATAAATGATGAAATTACGACACACCTGGATAGCAGTAACAGGATTGGTCCGAGTCAGCATGGATTTACGAAGGGGAAATTGTGCTTGACTAATCTTCTGGAATTTTTTGAGGATGTAACTATGAAAATGGACAAGGGAGAGCCAGTGGATGTAGTGTACCTGGACTTTCAGAAAGCCTTTGATAAAGTCCCACATAGGAGATTAGTGGGCAAAATTAGGGCACATGGTATTGGGGCCAGAGTACTGACATGGATTGAAAATTGGCTGGCTGACAGAAAACAAAGAGTAGCGATTAACGGGTCCCTTTCGGATTGGCAGGCAGTGACCAGTGGGGTACCGCAGGGTTCAGTGCTGGGACCGCAGCTGTTTACAATATATATTAATGATTTAGATGAGGGAATTAAAAGTAACATTAGCAAATTTGCCGATGACACAAAGCTGGGTGGCAGTGTGAAATGTGAGGAGGATGTTATGAGAATGCAGGGTGACTTGGACAGGCTGGATGAGTGGGCATATGCATGGTAGATGCAGTTTAATGTGGATAAATGTGAGGTTATCCACTTTGGTGGTAAGAACAAGAAGGCAGATTATTATCTAAATGGAGTCATTAGGAAAAGGGGAAGTACAACGAGATCTAGGTGTTCTTGTACATCAGTCACTGAAAGCAAGCATGCAAGTACAGCAGGCTGTGAAGAAAGCTAATGGCATGCTGGCCTTCATAACAAGGGGAATTGAGTATAAGAGCAAAGATGTCCTTCTGCAGCTGTACAGGGCCCTGGTGAGACCACACCTGGAGTACTGTGTGCAGTTTTGGTCTCCAAATTTGAGGAAGGACATTCTTACTATTGAGGGAGTGCAGCGTAGGTTCATAAGGTTAATTCCCGGCATGGCGGGACTGTCATATGTCGAAAGATTGGAGAGAGTGGGGTTGTATACACTGGAATTTAGAAGGCTGAGAGGGGATCTTATTGAAACATACAAGATTATTAAGGGATTGGACACGCTGGAGGCAGGAAGCATGTTCCCGCTGACGGGTGAGTCCAGAACCAGAGGCCACAGTTTAAGAATAAGGGGTAGGCCATTTAGAACGGAGTTGAGGAAAAACTTTTTCACCCAGAGAGTGGTGGATATATGGAATGCTCTGCCCCAGAAGGCTGTGGAGGCCAAGTCTCTGGATGCTTTCAAGAAAGAGATGGATAGAGCTCTTAAAGATTGCGGAATCAAAGGTTATGGGGATAAGGCAGGAACTGGATACTGATTGTGGATGATCAGCCATGATCACAGTGAATGGTGGAGCTGGCTCGAAGGGCTGAATGGCCTACTCCTGCACCTATTGTCTATTGTCTACACAATGGAAAATCAACTGAAATGAATATTAGGAAAGAGGCTAAGACTTAGAAACTAAGGTGTAAATTGTTAACACATTTGGACTGGAGGTTATTGGAATAAAACTATTCCTAGCAACTATGTAATAGATAATAGATATAAATAGTCAATTCTAGTAAATAGATAAAATTGAATCACATTTGCTGGCTGAAGAGTAATGAGGGCCAAAAGGAATGATAAGGAATATAATGAACAGATTTATTTGATCAATTTGAGGGGAATATCATATGTCTCATTGTTATTTACCCTAATTCAGCTTAAATTTCAATAACGTATTGGTAGAAATGCAATATTTTCATGGTTGAGAAACAAAAGCAATTTGAGTCCTGCTGGAGGGATGCTCGTGAACTGAATCCCAAGTTCAATCTTAACCAAAAGAACAATAGATCTTCTGTTTCATTTGGCCACATGACATTTTGCATTTTAGGAGATAAGCACCAGGTTAGAAATATGATTTGGTTTTGGGGGAATCACCATGTACTGTATGGAGTAGGGCTAAGAAGAACAGAAGCCATTTGAGGATGAGATCACTAGAATCTTTGTGAAACTACGCGATAAATGTAGAGGAACACACCAAATGCTGGAGGAACTTAGCAAATTAGGCAACATCTATGGACGGAAATAGATAGTTGATATTTTGGGTTGCGACCCTTCATCAGGACAATTAACAAATTGTCATCTCCCTTACCTCTGCTTAGGTTCATTTCAAAGTCTCTTAGACAGGTACATGGATGAAAGAAAATTGGAGGGCTATTTAGGAAGGAAGAGTTACATTGATCTTGGAGTGGGTTAAAAACTTGACTCAACATCATTAGCCGAAGGACCCTTACTGTGCTGTGCTGTTCTGTGTTTTGCCAAAGAATACAACTTCACATGATTTATTTTTATCAAAAATCTTCATAACTTCGAGCATTTACCTTAAATCTCCCTGTAATATTACCCTGAAGAGAATAATCTCAGTCCCTCTACATAAATAAAATTTGCATTCCTGGCTCTGTTCTAGAAATTTTTTTCTGTTCTCTCTCTAAGGCTGTTCCATACTCTAGTAAACTTCTCAAAATTGGACACATGAAATTATCTCAGTTCTTGTAATAAATACTCCAGGATTTTATGAAGAGCTCTTTTTCCAAGTGACAGACATAAAGAGTATGTAGCCACAAGAGGGCATTGCAGTATAGTGAAAAGGAAATAACTTGTTTTGCTGCAGTGGATGTATTTAACATCTTTTCTCACATTATCACTGACACAAAATGGAGGAGAGATTCAGACATTCTGTTGAGAGACTCTTACTATAAACATGGTGCTGATGGTCTCCAGATGGGACCGCTTGTTACTTGAATAAGGTGTGTGAGCTTTAGTCTACTGTGGCAAGTGTGTATTCCTCATTAAGTCAATAGCTCCTCTGTTAAGATGGCATTTTTCACAAAATGAACAACATCTTCTCAATAATTATCACACAGGAAGTGATGAGTTAACATTTAATTTTATCTCCTTTCTGAAATTCTGAGAAGATACAACTTTAACTTGATTTTCCAGGAACTTGATACAGCAAGCCTTTGTTTAAATGGATTTCAGTCCTGTTACAATAGTACTGAAAAATCTCAATATAATGATATATTGTTGGTTGTCAAAAGCAATTTTATTACTCTGTCATAGCAATGCTACAAAATCATTCACTTAAGATTTCAGTAATAAAATTGTCTGCTTCTATCCCAGCCTTTCTTTGTACATTTTTTTGTTTAGATATTGAAATGTGGAGTGATATGTTTTTATGGGCTTTGTGATAAAATTTTAGTGAATGTATTCACAAAGGAATATCACAGAGCTACTTGTGAATTTCATGATCTCTGTAATTTTAAAGAAGATTCAAAGAGAATTGTTACAGAACAGCCAAAGGTCATGACGATCAAGTTCATGTAGGCTCTTTGTCAGGCATTCTAGTTCAGTGTCTTTCCATAATCTTTTCCCACACCCTTGCAAATCTTGCTCCTTCATGTCTGGAGACTGCTCATCCACCTTCTAAAGGGCACAGCTTGTGCTCAAGCTAGCAAAGAGCAGTTTTGGGAAAATTTAACACCTGAAGAACTAATTTTTTGTGTGTATCTAAGTGCTCTTTCTACCCATTAGAATCCTCTCCCCCAACTTGGCAAGGTATGGTAGGTGGTACACAACTGCCTCTCATACGGGTGGCTTCTCTCCCAGTAATATCCACTATACATCAACGGAGGCCATGAGTGAAATAATCTTTTGTTTACTTCTACATTTATAGGCTTTATAAATACATATCTGGTGATAATGGGATCATGGAGTATAAATCGTTAAGAACAGCATGTTTTGAGATGGGCACATACACTATGTATGTGTATGCGCTGGTGTTGTGCAGTATTTATTGTGCTCTTGGGGTGTTGTCGTGATATTTTTTTCTGGGACTACTCCTTAGTGTATGGGCTTTTTGGCGTGCATATACTGCTTATATCATCTCTCACCTCGGCTTCCTCAGGGGCACAGGCGAGTATGTTGACTGTTCTACAGGCTATAGAATATGGAATATGCTCAGCATTTCTGTGCCTGTGTGCTGCCATGTGGAAGCCAGGAACAGTCTGGAGGTCAGTACACACACACACACACACACACACACACACAAACCTGATCTCCCACACTTCCAGTAGACTCAATGTTTGTGTCTTCTGGCCCCTCAGTTTTACACTGGACAGTTATCTAAATAGAATCAATGATCATCCTCTCAGTTGTAAGATTATGTGTGTTTCATGCATTTTTTTCATTATTTAACAGAATATTTACATTGTTAATTAACAACAGTTCCCTGTGCTTTAAAATTTAATGTTTAGTTAATTTTCAGCACTTTCCTGATCATCAGAGACAATTGGAAGCAGTGAAATGTTCTGAGAACAAGAGCTGCCAGAAGGGTATTAGGGCACTCCATGGCTGAGGCTTTAGCAACAGCTGTCTGCAGCCTGGTGACTACTCATAGCCTGCTGTGTTTCAAAGCAGCTGAGAAATGTGATCAGTGCATTGGGAACTGTGCAGCTGTAAAAGTACAGTGAAGCTGCAGGTCTAACCAGAGCAGCCACTATGAAACGTGCACCAGCATCAACACAATCTGGCCCAATGTGTTTTTTTCTGTTATCCACCTGCCATTTAGAGTGTGCATTTAACTCTGCAGTACCTTCCTTTGATAGCTGTGATGAGGGTGAAGTAGTTGGATTACAAACAGAGGCAGTGTATAGTGAGACTGCTAGCAAGGAGAGACTGATGATAGGGCAAAATTGCAGTCAACAGAATGAGTTGCTGTGAAAAAAGGTGGACAAAATCGAAAAAGATGAAGGTGTTATATTTGAATTGGTGCAGTATATGGAATAAGGTAGATTAACTTGTAACACAGTTACAGATTGGCATGTAAGATGTTGTGGGCATCACTGAACTGTGGGTGAATGAAGATTCTAGCTGGGAGCTTAACATCCAAGGATACACATTGTATCAAAAGGACAGGCAGGAAGGCAGAGGGGGCTGCATTACTCTGTTAGTAAAAATGAAATCAAATCATTAGAAAGAGGGTTAGAAGGTATTTAGTTGTTGTAGATAGAGCTAAGGAACTACCGGAGTAAAAAGACACTGATGCGAATTATATACAGACGCCAAACAGTAGTAAGCATGTGATCTACAAATTACAATGGGAGATAGAAAATGCTTGCCAAAAGGGCAACGTTACAATAGTCATGAGGGATTTCAATACGCAGGTAGATTGGGAAAATCAGGTTGGAGCTGAATCCCAAGAGGGGAATTTGTAGAATGCTTACAAGATGGTTTTTCAGAGCAGCTGGTGGTTGAGCCCATTAGGGGATTAGCTATTCTGGAATGGGTCTTGTGCAATGAACTGGAATTATTTATAGAGTTTAAGCTGAAGGAACCAGGAGCCATTAAGGGTAAGTGATCATAGTATGATAAGAGTTTGAGAAGATAAAATTCAAACATATCAGTATTACAGTGGGGTAAAAGAAATTACAAAGGCATGATAGAAGAGCTGGCCGAAATTGATTGGAAAAGAACACTAGCAGGGATGATGGCAGAGAATCAGGGTATACAGTGCCTATAAAAATATTCACCCCCCCCCCCCCGGAAGTTTTCATGTTTATTGTTTTATAATATTGAATTACAGTGGATTTAATTTGGCTTTTTTTTTGACACCGATCAGCAGAAAAAGACTCATTTGTGCCAAAGTGAAAACAGATCTCTACAAAGTGATCTAAATTAATGACAAATATAAAACACAAAAGAATTGATTGCATAAGTATTCACCCCTCCAAGTCAGTATTCAGTAGATGGACCTTTGGTAGCAATTACGGCCTTGAGTCTGTGTGGATAAGTCTCTATCAGCTTTGCACATCTGGGCACTGCAATTTTTCCCCATTCTTCTTTACAAAACTGCTCAGACCCTAACTGCCTAGGGTCATAAGTGAACAGCTCTTTTCAAGTCTAGTCACAGATTCTCAGTTGGATTGAGGTCTGAACTCTGACTTGGCCACTCCAGGATATTAACTTTTAAGCTTTATAAGCTTTGTGCTTATATATTAAAGTTTTATAAGCTTTAATATATAAGCTTCGGCCTTATGCTTGGAGTCATTGTCTTGCTGGGAAACAGATCTTCTCCCAAGTCACAGTTCTCTTGCAGACTGCATCAGGTTTTCCCTATATTTTGCTGAATTCATTTTACCCTTTACCTTCACAAACCTTCCAGGGTCTGCTGCATGAAGCACCTCCGTAGCATGATACAGCCACCACCATGCTTCACAGTAGGGATGCTGTGCTTTTGATGATGTGTGGTGTTTAGCTTGTGCCAAATGTAGCGTTTAGTCTGATGGCCAAAAAGCTCAATTTCAATAGGTTTCAAAAGGTACATTTCGACGTTCCATGTTCTCCTGCGACGCATCAGTCAGGGGCACTGGCCTTGAATCAGCCCGCTCCAGAGCAACGAAGATCCTGTCTTCCAGACTGCATCCTTGGGATATCATAAAGTGGCTGGTCATGAGGCCCTGAGAGCAGGTCCCATTCCCGCAAAGAACTGAAGTCAGAGTGTAACTCCAGGTCAGGATCTTCCAAAGCACCTTGAAAAGGGAAAAAAGAGATATCAAAGATAGAAATAGAGCTGTTTCCAAAGTTGTGATCATCACTTTGCTCTGCCCCTTGAATGTTGGTTTCATCAGACCATACAATCCTCTCCCAGCTGACTTCAGAGTTTCCCAATAGTTGTATGCACAGTCTCTCCCCATTTCAGCCACTGAAGCTTGTAACACCTTCAGAGTTATCATAGGTCTTTTGGTGGTCTCCCTCACGAGTCCTCTTCATGCATGATCACTCAGTATTTGAGGACAGGGCAGTTTTACAGTTGTGCCATATTCTTTCCATTTCTTGATGATTGACTTAATTGTACTCCAAGGGACATTCAGTGACTTGGAAATATTCTTGTTTCCATCTCCTGACTTGTGCTTTTCAATAACCTTTTTGCAGAGTTGCTTGGAGTGTTCTTTTGTCTTCATCATGTAGTTTATGCCAGGATACTGACTCACCAGCAGTTGGACCTTCCAGACACTGGTGTATTTTTACTGCAATCAATTGAAACACCTGGTCTGCACACAGGTCTCCAAAAACAGATTTTCATTTGACTAATTATGTGACTTCTGAAATGAATTGGCTGCACCAGCGATGATTTGCTGTGTCATATTAAAGGGCGGCGGGGCGGTGGGTGTTGTGAATACTTATGTCATCAATTATTTTGTCTTTCATTTCTGTAATTTATTTAGATCACTTTGTAGAGATCTGTTTTTACTTTTACACAAATAAATCTTTGTCTGTTGGTCAGTGTCAAAATGCCAAATTAAATCCATCCTGATTCAATATTGTAAAACAATAAAACATGAAAACTTCCAAGGGAGGGGTGAATACTTTTTTTAGTCGCTGTATACATTTCAAAGAGGAAGAAGTATTCTATAGGCAAGATCACATAACCGTGGCTAACAAGAGAAGTCAAAACCAACGTAAAAACCAAAGAGAGGGCATAATAGAAAAAAAATTAGTGGGAAGTTAGAGGATTTTAAAAACTAACAGAAAGCAACTAAAAAAGTCATTAAGAAGAAAAAGATGGGATGCAAGCTAGCCAATAATATTAAAGATTATCTCAAAAGTTTCTTCAGATTCATAAAATGCAAAAGAGAGCTGAAATGCTGGTGAGCGAATACTAGGAGACAAGGAAATGGTGAATGAAGTGTTTTGCATCAGTCTTCACTGTGGAAGACACTTGCAGAACGTTGGAAGTTCAAGAGTGTCAGGGTATAGAATTGTGTGAAGTTGTTATTAATAAGGAGAATGTTCTAAGGAAACTCAATAGCTTGAAGGTTGATATGTCATCTGGACCAGATGGTACACACCACAGAGTTCTGAAAGAGGTGGCTGGATAGGTTGTAGAGGGACTAGTAAGATCTTTTAAGAAATAAATTATTTCCAGCATGGTACAAGAAGAAAGGAAATTATAGGCCAGTTATCCTGACTTCAGTGGTTGGGAAGATGTTGGAGATGATTGTTAATAATGTGGCTTTGGGTACTTGGAGGCACATGATAAAATTGGCCGAAGTCAATGGTTTCTTTAAGGGAAAATTTTGCCTGACAAATCTGTTGGAATTCTTTGAAGAAATAACAAGAAGGAAAGCAATGTAGATCTCGGTGGATGTTGTGTACTTTTGAAACCCCCTAATACTCGGAGTTACACTTGGATTTCCAGAAGGCCTTTGACCAGGGGCCACACATGAGACTGCTTAACAAGTTAAGAGGCCGTGGTATTACAGAACAGATACTAGCATAGATAAGGCAGTGGCTGTTTGGCAGGAAGCAAAGAGGGGGATTAAAAGGGAGCATCTTCATTTTGGTTGCCAGTGACTAGTGGTATTCCACAAGGGTCTGTGTTGGGACTGCTTCTTTTTAAGTTATATGTCAATGACTTGGATGATGGAAGTGATGGCTTTGTGTCAAAGTTTGGAGACGATACAAAGGTAGTTGGGGGGGCAGGTAGTATTGAGGAAGTAGAGAAGCTACAGAAGGACATAGACAGATTAGCAGAATGGGCAAAGAAGTGGCAGCTGGAATTTAATGTTGGGAAGTCTATGGTCATGCACTTTGGCAGAAGGACTAAATGGGTAGACTATTTTCAAAATGGAGAGAAAGTTCAAAAATCTGAGGATTTGGGAGTCCTTGTGCAGGATTCCCTAAAGATTAATTTGCAGGTTGAGCCTGTGGTGAGGAAGGCAAATGTGATGTTAGCATTCATTTCAAAAGGACTGGAATATAAAGTCAAGGATGTAATGTTGAGGTGTTATAAAGCATTGGTGAGCCTTTATTTGGAGTATTTTAAACAGTTATTTTAAGCTCTTATTTAAGAAAGGATGTGCTGACATTGGAGAGGGTTCAAAGGAGGTTCACAAAAATGATTCCAGGATTGAAAGGCTTATCATGCGAGGAGCATTTGCTGGCACTGGTCTTGTACTCACTGGAATTCAGACAAACGAGGGATGACCTTATTGAGAGCTATTGGATGTTGAAAGGCTGTGATTGAGTGGATGTAGAGAGGATGTTTCCTATCGTTGGAGAGTCTAAGACCAGAGGACACAGCCTCAGAATAGAAACATAGAAACATAGAAAATAGGTGCAGGAGTAGGCCATTCGGCCCTTCGAGCCTGCACCACCATTTATTATGATCATGGCTGATCATCCAACTCAGAACCCCGCCCCAGCCTTCCCTCCATACCCCTGACCCCCGTAGCCACAAGGGCCATATCTAACTCCCTCTTAAATATAGCCAATGAACTGGCCTCAACAGTTTCCTGTGGCAGAGAATTCCACAGATTCACCACTCTCTGTGTGAAGAAGTTTTTCCTCATCTCGGTCCTAAAAGGCTTCCCCTCTATCCTCAAACTGTGACCCCTTGTTCTGGCCTTCCTCAACATCGGGAACAATCTTCCTGCATCGAGCCTGTCCAATCCCTTTAGGATCTTATACGTTTCAATCAGATACCCCCTCAATCTTCTAAATTCCAACGAGTACAAGCCCAATTCATCCAGTCTTTCTTCATATGAAAGTCCCGCCATCCCAGGAATCAATCTGGTGAACCTTCTTTGTACTCCCTCTATGGCAAAGATGTCTTTCCTCAGATTAGGGGACCAAAACTGCACACAATACTCCAGGTGTGGTCTCACCAAGGCCTTGTACAACTGCAGTAGTACGTCCCTGCTCCTGTACTTGAATCCTCTCGCTATAAATGCCAGCATACCATTTGCCTTTTTCACCGCCTGCTGTACCTGCATGCCCACTTTCAATGACTGGTGTATAATGACACCCAGGTCTCGTTGCACCTCCCCTTTTCCTAATCGGCCACCATTCAGATAATAATCTGTTTTCCTATTTTTGCCACCAAAGTGGATAACTTCACATTTATCCACATTAAATTGCATCTGCCATGAATTTGCCCACTCACCCAACCTATCCAAGTCACCCTGCATCCTCTCAGCATCCTCCTCACTGCTAACACTGCCACCCAGCTTCGTGTCATCCGCAAACTTGGAGATGCTGCATTTAATTCCCTCATCCAAGTCATTAATATATATTGTAAACAACTGGGGTCCCAGCACTGAGCCTTGCGGTACCCCACTAGTCACCGCCTGCCATTCTGAAAAGGTCCTGTTTATTCCCACTCTTTGCTTCCTGTCTGCTAACCAATTCTCCACCCACACCAATACCTTACCCCCAATACCGTGTGCTTTAAGTTTGCACACTAATCTCCTGTGTGGGACCTTGTCAAAAGCCTTTTGAAAATCCAAATATACCACATCCACTGGTTCTCCCCTATCCACTCTACTAGTTAGATGGGCATTCTTTTAGAATAGAAATAAGGACTAATTTCTTTAGCCAGAAAGTGGTGAATCTGTGGAGTCTTTGCCACAGGCAACAGTGGAGGCCAAGTCTTTGGGTATATTTAAGGCAGTGATTGATATGAGTAGTCAGGACAGGAAGGGATACAGGAAGCAGGCAAGAGATTAGGCTGAGAGAGATCTGCCATGATGAAACGGCGGAGCAGACTCGATGAGCCAAATTGCCTAATTCTGCTCCTATATCTTATGGTTTTATGAACTGAGAATGCTCCAGTAGGACTTCTGCATCTCTTTGCACGAGAGCAGCATTGCAGCTAACTTTTTCAGCACCAGATTTAGTGCTGGTCTGCAATGCTGTTTCACTGTCCCAGAGCTAGCTGCAGAGCAGTTTGCTGGCAACAACCCTTTTTTCCCCAATAGTTCGGAATTAGGTTTATTATCACAGATATATATTGTGAAATTTGTTGTATTGTGGCAGCAGTACAGTGCAAGACATAAAAATTATGATTAGTTACAATAAGTAAATAAAAATAGTGCAAAAGATGAATACATTGAATGTGTGTCTTCAGACTCCTGTATCTCCTCCCCTGTGGTAATGATGAGACAAAGACATATGCTGGATGGTGAAGGTCCTGAATATCAGGAACTGCCTTCTTGAGTTGCTGCATTTTGAAGATGTCCTCAGTGGTGGAGATGGTTGTCCCTGAGGTGGAGCTGGCTCAGTTCACAACTCTTTGCAGTTTCTTTCAATCCTGCACATTGGGGCTTTCAGTGACATAACCATTCAGAATGCTCTTCACTGTACACCTGGAGAAAATTGTGAGAGGTTTTGGTGACATACCATTACAATATTAAAATAAAACTAGAAATTACTTGAAGTAATCAACAGTTCAGACAGCATTTTTGGGAAGAGGTGAGAGTTCATGTTCCATGTCAAAGAACCACAGTTTATTGCAGACAGCCTAGTCCATGTTTCACCATATTAAAGTGAACCTTATCAAAATCTGGACAAATTAGTCACTAATTCATATTTCTCTCTTTTGAACACCATTTGAATTCAATAATATTCCTGCCTCTGTAACATATTCATGCATCATTAGGTTCTTACCTATATCTGACTTATTAGTAATCATTAAATCTAAAATGGCTAGCTCACTGAATGGTTCTATGACCTGTTGTTGTAGAAGACTACCTGAAACAAAGAATTCACAACCTTTGTGAAGGACAGTGTACCTGGTCTACTTATTCCAATGTGTATTTATCATTCCCCATTAAAATATTCTGCATTTGCAATACTGTTTCTAATCTAAATGCAGTGATCACTTTATTCGGTACAGCTGTACACCTGCTCGTTAATGCAAATATCGAATCAGTCAATCATGCGGCAGCAACGAAATACATAAAAGCATGTGGACATGATCAAGAGGTTCAGTTGTTGTTTAGATCAAAGATCAGAATGGGGAAGAAATGTCATCTGTGACTTCGACTGTGGAATGATTGTTAGTGTCAGGTGAGCTAGCTTGACTGTCTCAGAATCAGCTGATCTGCTTGGATTTTACAAAGAATGGTGCAAATAACCAAAGAAAAATCTGGTGAGCAGCAGTTTAGTGAGGGAAAACACCTTGTTGATGACCGAGGTCAGAGGAGAATGGCCAGACTGGTTCAAGCTGGCAGGAAGGTGATTGTAACTCAAGTAACCATGCGTTACAATAATGATGTGCAGAAGAACATCTTTTGAGTGCACAATACTTCAAATCTTGAAGTGGAATGGCTCCAGCAAAAGGAGACCGTGAACATATACTCAGTGACCACTTTATTGGGTATCTACTGTATGTAATAAAGTGGCCACTTGGTGTATATCTTTCAGTGCTTTAGACATTTGGGTTTACAAGTTTGAAGACACATGATTCAGTGGATATTTGTTTATTGGTAACATAAGGGGCTATAGATAGTGGAGTCTAGACAGTAACTGCTGAAGGAACTCACTAAATCAGGCAGGATCTATGGAGAGAAACGGACTGTTGACATTCTGGGCTTAGACTCTTCATCTCAACTGTACTTTGTGGACTTGCAGCTGAGTAGATTAATATCTCCTAAGAACCAAGATATTGCGTGTTGCTGAATGGACCTTGCCCACAAAATATGGAAGAGAGTGCAAGTAGAATGCAAGAACGTAGAAGTTTGTGAAGGAGAGGTTCTCTGGTATGAAATCAAAATCAGGGATCAGAAGGGTAGAAGTAGAGGTATCAGGTAAAGGCTGCCTGTGGGTTAGGGAGGTAGAGAGGCTGTGAGAGAGCTAGCTATTGTGGCTGGATAGTGACTGGGAAATTGTTACTTGGGAAAGGCTCAGTAATTGGGAAATGAGGATTGGTGATTGAAAAGGGTTCAATAGTTCAGTCAAGGGAAAGTTCAGTAGTTGGTGGGAGAATTATGGTTGTGGCCTGATGATGGGCATCCAGCCTGTAGAGTTTGGGGTCTCACTATCAAGGGTGGGTAGTGGTGGATGGTTGAGGACAAGGTTTAAGTCCTACAGCAGTGTGATTGACTGATGTTCTGAGGGCCCTTTTTCTGACCTGTGTTCACAGACATTGCAATTCACACAGAATTTTCTAGATTTTCTGTTTCAATTGTTCTTTATTTTGAAATTGAATCTGATAATTCACAAAAATGTGGCACTACATTGTTAAGGCCAAGTACAAACTCTGCCATAATTCATGTTCTGCGTGGGCAACAAGATACAATCTAGCATCACAAATGGGAGAAAATCTGCACACGCTGGAAATCTGAGCAACACACTCAAACCAACTGAGTAAAGGGAATAAAGTTGATGAGTTCAGCATAGGTGCAAGAAGCAACGCCAATGCAGTCGTCGATGTAGCGTAGGAAAATTGCAGGACGGTCACCAGTGTAGACTTGGAACATAGACTGTACACTTTCTGATTTCAGATACTGAGCATCTCTCCATAATCATTTGTTGCCTGTTTGTCTCTACACTTCTGTCTCTCACCTATCACAAGAGTGGGCCCAGTTTATTTTTATTGGCTGGTTATATATCCAAGGAATATCGACCAACCCCTCTCCGTGACCTTGCTCATTCATTTTTCCTAATGTCTGAAATTTTACCATGTAGGTAATCCTTGACTTGATGAGATGGGTGAAAAATGAGAAAATAACTTGGAAAACTTGACATCATAACCATTCCCAGTAAAATGGGAATAGATTTGAATGGTACACTGCAGGTGACCACTCACAGGTGAACATTAAAGGAGAGGAAACATTTTGTTGTTGAGCAAACAGCTGGCTCAGTGTGAGGGTTGCACAGTCACAGTCAATCAGAAAGTGAACTTAGGGAAACTTGTAATGATACTCCAGACTGAAGCAGAGACTGACACCATCTATTACAGCCTGAGAAGATCTCAGAGTGAATAAAACAGGAGTCGCAGTAATTTTCACAGCTGCAGGGTATGTATAGACAGCTGGGAGAATGGGATGTAGCTCACCCTGTAAGAAGTATACAGGTCACTGACTGCCTAGCGAAGCACAACTTCTTGATGCAGGAGGTTGGTGAATTTTGGTCTTCAAGCCCTCAGAGGGACAATTACAATCAGACCTTTAGCTTCTCAGTGGCCCAACTGGAGTTTCCAGAGCTTCCCCATCCTGAATTCCCAGGACCTACTTGTACCACCAAATGATTCTACCTTTCTATTCTCTACTGACAGCTCTGAACCTTAGCTTTAATAATTTGATGACCCTGATTTTCCCAGATGAGTGCATCAAGCTAAATGACAGTAGGTGTAAAATACTGTAGGTGTAAAAATGTGGCAAATGCTGAGCTCTAATTTATGAAATGGATGAGGCAGAGTGACTTAAAGCCAGGCTTGAAATGTGCCCCAAACATTCATCACACTAACTAACCCATAATTACTCAAGTTATCATTTTCTTCTCCCAAACTCTGTCAACGCTACATCAGAGACTGCATTAGTGCTGCCTCCTGCATCCATGGTGAGCTCATCAATTTCATCAGCATTTTCTCCAACTTTCAACCTGCCTTCAAATTTGCTTACAAGAGAAAATCTGCAGATGCTGGAAATCCAAGCAACACACGCAAAATGCTGGAGGAACAGCAGGCACGGTAGTATCTATGGAAGGGAGTACAGTTGATGTTTCGGGCCGAAACCATTTATCAGGACCTCCAGCATTTTGTGTGTGTTGCTCCATCTCTGACACCTCTGTCCTCTTTCTCAATCTTATACTGGGTGTTTCTGGAAAACTGGCTTGTTAGCCACTGGCTTGTTCACCTCTGGCTAACAGGCGCTGGATTCTGCGGTGATAATCCTACCTTTCTCCGGCTTCGTACATCTAAGGTGTGAACAACTTTGGTCCTACCAAATCTGTGAGGTTGGGACGTCTTGCCCACTCAAACCCCGGTTTGTGTGAATGCTGAATGATCTATGGCCCCCAGCAAGAAATAACAGGTCATACACTGCATTCCATTAAAAAGAAGTATATTTAAGAATGTTAATTTAAGCAAAAAGTTATTAAATGAAAGAAAGAAAAAAACATAAAGGGCCAATTACTGTTAAACAGTCAAGTGTGCACTTAGTTGGAGCTCTTCTTGAATTTACCTGTCACTCACATGCTGGACCCTTGGTCTATGTGTAAGCACACACCATCTTCTGAATGGTGCTCAAAATCCATTTCGAACAAATGGGTCTCCCACGGAAGTATTGGGTATTCCTTCTTGAAGCCATTCATCTGCACAAAGCACCTTGTGCAACAGGGACGGCACCCTTGGCCATCTTTCTCCCGCTGTCTCCTTCCAGCTCCTGCCAACAGAGACCTCTCCGCCGGCATCCTCTAGAACCTCCTCCCAAATCCACCATCCTGATTAGCTGACACCACATTCCTAAGTTGAATAACAAAGCTTCTTATCTCAGCACAAACCCAAACAAGCTGAGAGCAGTACAGACTGCTTTTACAGACCTGCTAAAATGAAATAGCTACAGTCTAGCAGTAAAAATCCTAACCAGGGTATTACACTCAAATTTACTTGGTCCATTTCTGACACCTCTCTCCTCTTTCTCAATCTCTCTGTTTCCATCTCTTAAGACAAACTATCTATTGATACATTTTATGAACCTATTGACTCTTGCAGTTATCTTGACTCTACATCTTCCATCTTCCCACCCTATCCTTTTTAAAGTTGATATTCCCTTTTCTTAGTTTCTCTGTCTCCCACACATCTGTTCTCAGGATAAGGTTTTTCATTCCAGAACATCTGAGATTTTCTCTCCTCCACCATTGACGCTGCTTCCATTTACATCTCTTTCGTTTCCCAGACGTCTGCTCTCATCTTCCTTGTACTATAATAGGGAGAGGGTTCCCTTGTACTTACCAACCACCCCATGAGTCTCCACATCTAGCACATCATTTTCTGTAACTTCTGCCATCTGCAGCGTGATCCTATTACTAAGCACATTATCCCCTCCTCCCTCCACTATTCTCTACTTTCCATAGGGATGGCTCTCTAGGTGACTTGCTTGTCCGTGTCCCTCTCCACTGATCTCCCACCAGGCACATATCCCTGCACGCAGGGCAAGTGGGACACCTGCCCTTACACCTCCTCCTTCACCACCCTTTCAGGTGAGGCAACCCTTCACTTGCAAGTCCATTGGGATGATCTACGGTATCCAGCGCCTCGTAGATTGGAAGAGTGCTTCATCGAGCACCTTGCCTTTTTCCGCCACAAAAGGCAGGATTTCTCAGTGGCCACCCATTTCAAGCCAGAGAATTTTACTCAGGGAGGAAAGGGCTAATTCAAAGGAGCATATTTTAGGTGCTTGGAGGGAAGTATAGGTGGGATGTCGGCGATAGGTTTTTTACACAGATAGTGGTATGTGCCGGAATGTGCTGCCGGGGTGGTGGTAGCGGCAGATATATTAGGGACATTTAATAGACTCTTAGATAGGCACATGGATGAAAGCAAATTGAGAGCTATGTGAGAGGGTAAGGTTAGATTGGACTTGGAGTAGGTTAAAGGGTCGGCTAACACTGATGGTTGAAGGGCCTGTACCCACTACGTTCCATCTTCAACGAATGATCCTGAGAGCAGGTCCCAATCCCGCAAAGAACTGAACTTAGCGGGTAACTCCAGGTCAGGGTCTTCAAAAGAACCTTGAAAAGGAAAAAAGAGATATCAAAGATAGAAATAGAGCTGTTTCCAAAGATGCAAGCAAAGGAATTGTTGTTTAGCGCTATCTTGACTTTGCTCCGCCCCTCCAAGTCAATTTTTTGATAACATCTATATTTCTTAAGCTCATTAACATAGTCATCCCAAATAACTATTCTATTTGGATTACAGTATTGTCTACTAGTTTCATCTGTCATTACTGTTGCTCAGGAAATAAACCTGGAGCGTGGCAGTTACGGAACTGGACGAGCACATTGGGAGATAGGGATCTAGTACTCACTGAGTTGCGGGGTCAGAGGCTGGAACTTGGGCAAAAATTAGACGAAGGGATAGAGGCGAGGTCACCGATATGGTTATAAGTGTAGGTACGGTACAGAACAGCATGGATCAAGTACATGCACTCTCAGAACAGCATGGATCAAGTTTCTAGCAATACTCCAAAAGACCTTTATATAGGCAGGGATGTGAGTGTTACAACAATTCCAGGTTTTATTTGTCATAATGTACAACCGCACTCAAACAGTACTTATTGCATATCAATTTGGTAAAAAATACATTTCTGTTGTATAATGCTGAGAACACAGCCTTATACAATACAATATCTTGGTAATATTTCTTCCTTTATGAAATGTGTATGTATAAACTCAACATGGTTATATACCAAAGTCCTTCATTGCATTTCTTGAAGGACAAATAGCATTGTATGTGGTTGAGTACAATTATTCATAAAACTAGAAACTTAATTGATAAAAATATTTTAACATTGACAAGGTGGTTCTGTACATATCAAAAATTGTTCGATTTGAGGGGTGGAAACGTCCTTTAGAAATCTCTTGATGGTTTGTGTGCTCGGCAGGCTGTGCTCTAAGTCACAGATTTCTGCAAATATTGTTACACTTTAAGTTTTGACAAATTATATTTTGCCACTTCGACAAGATTTAAAATTAAGTAAGATTGCTGAGGGTAAAGTCAGGATCTTTTTTTACTTTTGCACCTGAGTTCAATGGGAAAAGCCTCTCAATTTCCTTGTGAAAAGGGCTGTATTAATTTGAAGATAACCTTCTTTCATGCTTTGGTGAAAATAACATTGCAATCAAGTACTTTAATCTGAACTTGTGATAGTCATATGGATTCAAAGCCAGGGTTAAGAGATTGCTTGAGTTTGGATCAGTATAGATCTCATGTACAGTTTGAGCTGTAATTTAAATTTCATTCTCAGGAGCAGCCTCTTTCTAATCTGGAGAGGATAATATTGCTACGCTGGTGGCTGGAAGATACTTTCAGTCTTTTAGAGCAGGTGACATCGATTTCCCTCACTCATGTAGCACATAATAGTGCTGAGGCAATTTTTTGCTTATCCAGTAACAACAATGTACCCTTTAAAATGACAAAATTATGTTTTTTTTCTTGTGACTCATGGGGGAAAGAATATTGCGGGAAATGATTCTCAAGTGAAAGACGATATTTTAATACTAATAAGAATATGATATGTATTTATGAAGTCATTACGACATCCACTTTCCTTTGATTTTAACTTATAGTGGTGGTTGGCTTGGCAGAGTGTTAGTTTTCTAAGGCTCAGGGGAATACAGCAAAATACTCTACACTGTCCCTCAAAATGCTCTTAGGTCTGGTATAGCAACATAGAACAGCTGCTGACTGTAACTGCTTCCATGCTGCACCATCAAGCATGCCAGGTCAGGCACGGCATGCTATAGACACAAAGTAAAACATTAACCTCATTGCCTTGGGCCTGCTTTTTGCACTCTCTTGTAATATCCTACAATAAGCAATTCAATGTGTTTTGATACAGCACATTTGCTGGTTAGGGCGAGCATCAAGAAGTTGTATATGGGCTGCTCAGGATGCTCAGTCCGCATTAACTAATCAATGGAAAACTGATATTCTCCATTGGAATGATTTCCTAATTTGTATCTCAGCATTTGAAGCCAATGTTAAGAGCACCCCTTCAGAATGCACGGCCCTCCTCTCTCCCTGCACCAATTCCAACCTTACCATCGAACCCTCAGACAAAGGGGGTGCTTTTGTAGTGTGGCAGACTGACTGCTACTTTCCTAAGGCCAGGTGGCAACTCTCAGACACCTCCTCATATCTCCCCTTGAAGAGAACCCCACTCTGGACCACCAGAAAACTGTCTAACACCATCACTGACCTCATCGACTCTGGAGAATTCCCATCAACTGCCACCAAACTCATGGTACCCTCACCCCACACTGTTGCTTCAACCTCCTACCCAAGATTCACAACCCTGACTGTCCAAGTAGGCCCATTGTCTCTGCCAGCTCCTGCTCCATTGAACTCGTGTCCTCATACCTTGACTCCATTGGATCCCCCTGGGTTCAGTCCCTTCCCAGCAACAGCCATGGCACTTCTCATGCTCTTGATCTCCTCACTAATTTTTAATTCCCTGGCCCTGCCAACCTCATTTTCATGATGGATGTCCAATCCATACAGACTTCTATCCCTCATCAAGAAGGACTTGAAGCTCTCCACTTCTTTCTCAATAAAAGAACCAACCAGTTCCCATCAATCACAACCTTCCTCCATCTGGCAGAACTGGTCCTCACCCTCAATAGTTTTTCCTTTGGCTCGTCCCACTTTCTCCAGACTGCATAGAATAGTCCATGCTCCAAAACTTCTCCAGTAATACTCTCCAACTCTTCTTCCGCTACATTGAAGACTGCACTGGTGCTGTTTCATACACCCATGCTGAGCTTCTCCATTTCATATTCATTGCCTCCAACTTACACCCTGCCCAGAAATTCATCTGCTCAATTTCTGACACATCCTTCCCCCTTCTCGATCTCTCTGTTTCTATCTCTGGAGACCTCTCAACTGACATCTTTTATAAATCTACTGATTCTCACGGATATCTTGACTGTACCTCTTCCCACCCAGCCTCCTGTAAAAATGCTAATCCCTTTTTTCAGTTCTTCATTTCCGCCGCATCTGTTTCCAAGATGAGGCTTTGCTTTCCAGGACATCAGAGATGTCCTCCTTCTTCAAGGCTAGAACTTGCGGGTGTGAATTGGGATGATGTTTTTGCAGGGAAATGTACTATGGACATGTGGTCGATGTTTAGAGATCTCTTGCGGGATGTAAGGGATAAATTTGTCCCGGTGAGGAAGATAAAGAATGGTAGGGTGAAGGAACCATGGGTGACAAATGAGGTGGAAAATCTAGTCAGGAGGAAGAAGGCAGCATACATGAGGTTTAGGAAGCAAGGATCAGATGGGTCTATTGAGGAATATAGGGAAGCAGGAAAGGAGCTTAAGAAGGGGCTGAGAAGAGCAAGAAGGGGGCATGAGAAGGCCTTGGCGAGTAGGGTAAAGGAAAACCCCAAGGCATTCTTCAATTATGTGAAGAAAAAAGGATGACAGGAGTGAAGATAAGACCGATTAGAGATAAAGGTGGGAAGATGTGCCTGGAGGCTGTGGAAGTGAGCGAGGTCCTCAATGAATACTTCTCTTCGGTATTCACCAATGAGAGGGAACTTGATGATGGTGAGGACAATATGAGTGAGGTTGATGTTCTGGAGCATGTTGATATTAAGGGAGAGGAGGTGTTGGAGTTGTTAAAATACATTAGGACAGATAAGACCCCG
Organism: Mobula hypostoma; assembly: GCF_963921235.1. Taxonomy (NCBI): domain Eukaryota; kingdom Metazoa; phylum Chordata; class Chondrichthyes; order Myliobatiformes; family Myliobatidae; genus Mobula; species Mobula hypostoma. The sequence goes on from NC_086106.1 coordinate 90,449,676, forward strand.
GGGCCTGATGGAATATTCCCCCGGCTGCTCCACGAGGCGAGAGAAGAGATTGCTGAGCCTCTGGCTAGGATCTTTATGTCCTCGTTGTCCACGGGAATGGTACCGGAGGATTGGAGGGAGGCGAATGTTGTTCCCTTGTTCAAAAAAGGTAGTAGGGATAATCCGGGTAATTATAGACCAGTGAGCCTTATGTCTGTGGTGGGAAAGCTGTTGGAAAAGATTCTTAGAGATAGGATCTATAGGCATTTAGAGAATCATGGTCTGATCAGGGACAGTCAGCATGGCTTTGTGAAGGGCAGATCGTGTCTAACAAGCCTGATAGAGTTCTTTGAGGAGGTGACCAGGCATATAGATGAGGGTAGTGCAGTGGATGTGATCTATATGGATTTTAGTAAGGCATTTGACAAGGTTCCACATGGTAGGCTTATTCAGAAAGTTAGAAGGCATGGGATCCAGGGAAGTTTGGCCAGGTGGATTCAGAATTGGCTTGCCTGCAGAAGGCAGAGGGTGGTGGTGGAGGGAGTTCATTCAGATTGGAGGATTGTGACTAGTGGTGTCCCACAAGGATCTATTCTGGGACCTCTACTTTTCGTGACTTTTATTAACGACCTGGATGTGGGGGTAGAAGGGTGGGTTGGCAAGTTTGCAGACAACACAAAGGTTGGTGGTGTTGTAGATAGTGTAGAGGATTGTCAAAGATTGCAGAGGGACATTGATAGGATGCAGAAGTGGGCTGAGAAGTGGCAGATGGAGTTCAACCCGGAGAAGTGTGAGGTGGTACACTTTGGAAGGACAAACTCCAAGGCAGAGTACAAAGTAAATGGCAGGATACTTGGTAGTGTGGAGGAGCAGAGGGATCTCTGGGTACATGTCCACAGATCCCTGAAAGTTGCCTCACAGGTGGATAGGGTAGTTAAGAAAGCTTATGGGGTGTTAGCTTTCATAAGTCGAGGGATAGAGTTTAAGAGTCGCGATGTAATGATGCAGCTCTATAAAACTCTGGTTAGGCCACACTTGGGAGTATTGTGTCCAGTTCTGGTCACCTCACTATAGGAAGGATGTGGAAGCATTGGAAAGGGTACAGAGGAGATTTACCAGGATGCTGCCTGCTTTAGAAAGTATGCATTATGATCAGAGATTAAGGGAGCTAGGGCTTTACTCTTTGGAGAGAAGGAGGATGAGAGGAGACGTGATAGAGGTATACAAGATAATAGGAGGAATAGATAGAGTGGATAGCCAGCACCTCTTCCCCAGGGCACCACTGCTCAATACAAGAGGACATGGCTTTAAGGTAAGGGGTGGGAAGTTCAAGGGGGATATTAGAGGAAGGTTTTTCACTCAGAGAGTGGTTGGTGCATGGAATGCACTGCCTGGGTCAGTGGTGGAGGCAGATACACTAGTGAAGTTTAAGAGACGACTAGACAGGTATATGGAGGAATTTAAGGTGGGGGCTTATATGGGAGGCAGGGTTTGAGGGTCGGCACAACATTGTGGGCCGAAGGGCCTGTACTGTGCTGTACTATTCTATGTTCTATGTTCAAAGAACAGACTCTTCTGTCCTCTATTCATGATGCTACCCTCACCCGCATCTCCTCCACTTCACAGATATCTGTGCTTGCCCCATCTTTCCACCTCCTTAACAGCAATGGTGTTTCTCTTCTCCTTACCTACCACCCCATGAGCCTCCACATCCTATACATCATTTTCCGCAACTTCTGCTACCTTGAAAGGAATCTTACTACCAAACACATCTTTATCTGCCCGCCCCCCCCCATTCTCTGCTTTCCATAGGGATCGTTCCCTTCGTGATTCCCTTGCCCATTCCTCCCTCCCCACTCATCTCCTTGCCAGCTCTTATCCCTGGAAGTGACTATGTGTAGCAACACTTCACCTATGAATCTGCTGGACTCGTCTATTGTATCTGATGCTCCCGATTTGGCCTCCTCTATATTAATGAGACCTGTCGTAGACTGGGGGTCCGCATCATCAAGCTTTTCTGCTCCATCCGTCAAAAGCTGAACTTCCTGGTAGTCCAACATTTCAATTCCTATTCTCGCTCCTGTTCTGACATGTCAGTCCATGGCTTCCTCTTGTGCCATGGTGCGGTAACCCTCAGAATGGAGGATCAACACTTTATATTCCATCTGGATAGCCTCCAATCTGATGGCATGAACATAAATTTCTTCTGGTTAACAATAACTTCATTTCTCCTCCCCTCTTGTTATATTCCCCACTCTGGCCTCTGAACTCTTGCTACCTGCCTATCACCTCTTGCTGGTTTCCCTCCTCCCCTTTCTCCTAGGGTCCACTCTCCCCTTCTATCAAATTCCTTCCTCTCCAGCCCTTTACCTTCCCACCCATCTGACTTCATCTATCAACTTCAAACTTTCCTTCTTCCTCTCTCCCCACCTTTTTATTCTGGTGTCTTTCCCCTTCCTTTCCAGTCCTGAAGAAGGATTTCAACCCAAAGTGTTGACTGTTTATTCCACTGCGTAGATTCTGTCTGACTTGCTGAGTTCCTCCGGCATTTTGTGTATGTTGCTTTGGATTTCTGTCCTCTGCAGAATTTACTTTTCTTGATAACTTTCCAGTATCTTAGATTGACAATGAAACCCAGGACTGATGTTGAAAACAACTTTTGCAATAGTCCATTAGATAAAATATGGAGCAGAATTTTCCTCCAATAAGGAAAAAAATTAACCCTACAGATGCTGTATTAAATACCCCATGTGCAATATACCCGCAAAATGAAAAAAAGAACAGGCATAGTAAGTTTACACTTCTAAACTGCAAAGACATCTGGATGATCTGGTATTTAATGAGTTCATCTGGTCTCCTGCTTCTCACTGGAACTAGAGATAGCAATGATTGCCAGTCACGGAGTTGCCACTCATCTGCTTGTTAGATCATCACAGTTCACATTAAGCTGACAGTTCTCGGTAAAATACCATAATAATGTTGGAGTGAAATCAATAGTAGGTATTGACTCCTCCGAGGGGCAACTGATATGTACAATATCCATTCCATAGAGACAAAGCAGCTGCTGTTTTCTCTTTAAGTCCGGCTGTTTGACTACAGGTGAATGTGCTACTAACTAGCTCCACAGGATTTAGTCTATTGCAGTACTGTTGTCAATACATCTAAAACTATGCACAATGGAAGCGAATGCCTCCAGGTTAGAGTAAAGTATTTTCAAGTATCTGATGTTGGCAGAACACCCTTGCAGCGCAATTCATTCAAGTTAGGAAAACTCTAGAGACACTAAGAAATATCAGTCACAGGGAGAAATAAAGCACACTGAAAATATCAATCTCATTTCCGAACACTGGGGACAGAGTATATGTAACAGGAGAATATCGGAAGGTGGAGCAATAGTAGAAGGATATGAAAAACACAATAACATTGGGCAGAAAAATATATTGTATTCAGTCAAATATATTTCCTTTAATTATGTACTTGACCAGGTTCCAATCTAGTAGAGGGAAATGTATGTAATTTAAATAACTTCTTTTACAGAACTGGGATTACCATTTATTAAAAGTGCACAATAACAATATTCTGTAGCTACATTATGTAATGACTCAGCGATTGACCAGAAGATGTTCCCCTGCTGAAATGAATTGCTTCCTAGTACCTGTTGCTATTTTGGAGATCAGAAGTATATTGTACAACCATTAATGTGAAGCATTGATTTTCATTTGGGAGTTTTCTTACGACTCAGTGAAGAATGGCCTAGTTTTTGTGGTAAAATAAAATCATAAAAGCTTCAGATTTAATACTTGTTGTTACGTACCCCATAACTGGGTTGCCAAACCAGCAGAAATGGATCACTCAGTTGGAGTCTGGATTACTAGAACTAAGAAAGTTTTATTAAAGAAACAAGCAACACAGTAATCGAAAGGATAATAAATGCAACAGTTCAGCAATGATAAACACACATGTGCACAGAATTAAGATAACAGCATCAATCAAGCTCTATTGTCTAGGGATAAATGACCAATTTCAAAGTGACACAAAGTTCAGTCCAATTTAGTAGTTCAGTTCGCAGTAATCGTTGCCATGGCGATGGACAACGTGGGGGGAGAGAGAGAGAGAAAGAACGGGAACGACTGATCATTCAGAAACGGCTTCCACTCACAGACCGGCAATATTGCTCACAAGCAGCTTTCCGGGCGGGTCCTTTGTGATGTCACCTGAGGTCACCGACTGTGACCCCTCCTCCAGATGCGGTCGATCCTCTGCAGTGAACCTGGCACCCAAGCGAGGGTGGACACACACCGGGTTCCCGCTGATCGTACCTTTCCACCCTGTGCGTTTAAGGTCCGGTACTTCCCACCGACTCGTGAGAGGCGCACCGCTTCCAGGGTCTCGTTACCTCGGGTGTCGTGTGTGTCGCCTTAGCGAAACCTGTCCCTTTTTATCCCCCTGCTGGGGTATCGCCTGTCCATCACTTCAAACAGTTCAGGGTTCAAAGGGGGAGCCGCTCCAGACAGCTCTCTCTCCCGTCCCTTCATTACACATCTCCAGATCGCCTGTCCATCACTTCAAACAGTTCAGGGTTCAAAGGGGGAGTCGCTCCAGACAGCTCTCTCTCCCGTCCCTTCATTACACATCTCCAGAAGCTGCTTCATTGTTCCTTATCTCTCCTTCCCCCTGAGGACAGGTGGCAGACCAACTGCTGATGCCACTGATGCTAACCCAGGCCAGCAAACATCTTAATTTTATGTGTATTCTCGTCACACTTCCCCCCTTTAAAGATTTTTACCGGGAGGTAAAAATTACAAACATGAATACATTATTTGATACACACACAAATATACATCTTTATCAGCTATTTGGCTAACACAGCGAGTTTGAAGTTGTCAACACCTTGACAGACTGTCATCACATTTTCTGTCCCTTTTATATGTGTTATTAATAATCCCTTAGACCAGGCTCCAACTCAGCAAACTTCATAGTGGCCAAAAACACTGATGAATTTCGATCAATGTAACCTCTCATTTGGTTTTGTCCCAGACCACAATAACAAGGGTTGTCCCATTCCGACTTCGTTTTCTCTCACAAGGGCTTAGTAGGAGGGGGAGGGGTAGTGACCGCAGAGTTATTGCAAAACTTCCTACAGTACCCCACCATCTCCAAGAGCCTTCTGAGGGCCCTCTTGTCTGTCGGGGTTGGGAGGTCAGCGATAGCCTGCACTGTAGCTTGCATCGCTGCCAGCTGCCCCTGTGTCACCACAATTCCCAGGTAAGTGACCCTCGTGTGGCCGAATTCATTTTCTTCAAGGTTAACTATCAAGCTGGCTTCAGACAGCCGTATTAAATTGCCAATACACACCTCTGTGTTCGTCAGCCCTTTAGTCACTGAATTACTCATTATATACGGATGTTGTTTACTAGGCTAAACTATTGTAACAGACATCACCCAACGTCCCAGTTCTTTGCATCGCCTCGGGACAATCAAACCCACGGGCACGAGTCGTTTAATTACTCCTGCTAAAGAGTCGCTTTGTTCGGGGATTAAGGGAGAGACCTTATCAGTAGACCTGGCCAAAACAATAGCCTTCTCCCATCTGATCGATCCCACACTAATCTTTTCAAAATGGTTTTTTTCTCTTATCAGGGGGCCCCTAGCTTCATTGATATCCACGCTAACATCGACTAGGTTTGTTAGCATATCAAAAGCCGGTGACCGTCTCAGTTCGCGTCGGTCATGATCAATAACATCCTTCCTCCTGGGCAGTCGGTAAACCTCTTTCATGATTCCACCAACTGTTTCCTCCAGCACCGCAAAATGTCCACCGGGGGGTACCTCATGGGCCATGTTAAAAACCTCATCCCCATAACCCTTTTGCACCACCCCCCACTCCTCATCTGCGGGTACTGTACTTGATTTCCCTTTTTTCCTTAGCACTACGTCCTCCACACAATAGCCTACTAGTTCCCTTGTTAAAGCTGTGTCAGAGAGAGCTGTCTCTGCCAAAACCATCAGCCCCTCGTCTCGCTCCTGCGTCTGCACAAATTCTTTCCTGGCTACTGCTACGTCTGTCCCAGCTCCCTCACTGCCTCTTGTCTCACTACACTCTTTCTTTTCATTTTCTACCCTCTTCTCGTACAAGGTTGGCAGAAACGTTTCAGCTAAATTCACTACTGCGGTCCCGTGATGAACCTGTGAGTCCATGGGCGGGGCCTCAATGCTGGCAGGCTGACCTGTCAACCTCACGACTGGGAACACGATTCCCCCGGTGATGTCATTACCGAGCAAGACTTCCACGCCTTTCATCGGTAATTCGGACCTCACCCCGATCGTGACTAGTCCAGAGACCAGGTTGGTTTGTAAGTGTATCTGGTGCAAAGGGACTGACTCTGTCCCTTCCCCAACACCTTTGACCTCTACCTCCCCAGTCTGGGTCTCTGAGCTAAACTCTAATACACTCTTCAGTATTAGTGACTGACACGCTCCCGTGTCTCTCCAGATCCGCACTGGAACTGGTTTTAACCCCTCCTTCACTGACACTAATCCGGCCGAGATAAACCTCTCGCGCCCTTCCTGAACTTTGGCAGACCTGACCTTCCCTAGCGGTTCGCTTAACAGCTCGATACAGCCATTCAAAATTGCCGGTTTTCCTTTTCCCGTCTCCTTCTTTGGGGCAAAGCACCTGGACGTAAAGTGTCTGGCTTTCCCACAATTATAACAGACGACCCCAGGAGACTTCCTGCCAGACTGCTCCCAGTCTACCTTATCCTTCTCACTAGTCCCCGGTTTACTTTCTGACTTTTCCGGCGGACTCTCCCCGCCGTCCTGACTACCCTTCTGGTAGCCTTTACTCGGGGCAAACTTCATTTTATGCGTCAACGCATACTCATCCGCTAACTTAGCAGTTGCGGCTAACGTGGCTGCCTCTTTCTCATCGAGGTAGGGTCTCATACCCTCAGGGACACAACCTTTAAACTGCTCAATCAGAATCAGTTGTAGCAGTCTGTCATAATCCCCCTCTACCCCCTTTACGGCGCACCAACGCTCACAATATGTTTGCATCTCACGGGTAAACTCCGAATACGTGCGGTCCCACTGCTTCCTCGCATTCCGGAACCTCTGCCGGTATGCCTCCGGGACCAACTCATAAATCCTGAGGATGGCCTCTTTTACCACCTCATACCTCTGGGCATCTTCCTCGGACAAAGCGGACTAAGCTTCTTGGGCTTTCCCTTTCAGTACACTCCGAAGTAACACAGCCCACTTATCCCTCGGCCAGTCCTGACTTATAGCCACTTTTTCGAAATGGAGGAAGTACCGATCCACGTCGGTATCGTCAAATGGGGGAACCAGCCTAACCTCCTGGGTTGCCCGGAACCCTCCACCTTGGTTCGGCACGAGCCCCTGCTCGGCCCTTAACCTTAACTTCTCCAATTCGAATTCCCTTTCCCTCTGTTTCTCCTCTCTCTCCAACTGTCTGTCCCTCTCTTTCTCTTCTCTCTCCAACTGTCTCTCTCTCTCTCTTTCTCTTCTCTCTCCAACTGTCTTTCTCTCTCTTTCTCTTCTCTCTCCAACTGTCTCTCTCTCTTTCTCTTCTCTCTCCAACTGTCTTTCTCTCTCTTTCTCTTCTCTCTCCAACTGTCTTTCTCTCTCTTTCTCTTCTCTCTCCAACTGTCTCTCTTGTCTTTCTACCTCTCTCTCCTTCTCTTCTCGCTCCAACTGTCGTACCCGGAACTCGTGCTTGAGTCTCAGTTTTTCAAGCTGCACCTGTACCGCGTCTCCAGCAGGTTTTTCAATAGACACCACCCCCAGCTCGCCTTGGGGAAACACACCCTTAGATACATAGTGCTCTACAATAGCTCTGTGTATCTCCTCTCTCCTCATTGTCGACTTCACCTTAGCAAGATTCAACTGTTTGGCCACAGCTACCAATTCCGATTTCCTGGCATCCTCTAATGCATCCAAGGTCGGCGCCTTTATAAATTCCTCAGCCTCCATTTCTGCTGTTTGTCTTTTCTTTCTTTCGGGAATTTTAACCCAATCAATTTACTCTGTCCCAAATTTAGCGTTCAAAATCGTGGACGAGAACCCCACTTATGTTACGTACCCCGTAACTGGGTTGCCAAACCAGCAGAAATGGATCACTCAGTTGGAGTCTGGATTACTAGAACTAAGAAAGTTTTATTAAAGAAACAAGCAACACAGTAATTGAAAGGATAATAAATGCAACAGTTCAGCAATGATAAACACACATGTGCACAGAATTAAGATAACAGCATCAATCAAGCTCTATCGCTGTCTAGGGATAAATGACCAATTTCAAAGTGACACAAAGTTCAGTCCAATTTAGTAGTTCAGTTCACAGTAATCGTTGCCATGGCGATGGACAACGTGGGGGGAGAGAGAGAGAGAAAGAACGGGAACGACTGATCATTCAGAAACGGCTTCCACTCACAGACCGGCAATATTGCTCACAAGCAGCTTTCCGGGCGGGTCTTTTGTGATGTCACCTGAGGTCACCGACTGTGACCCCTCCTCCAGATGCGGTCGATCCTCTGCAGTGAACCTGGCACCCAAGCGAGGGTGGACACACACCGGGTTCCCGCTGATCGTACCTTTCCACCCTGTGCGTTTAAGGTCCGGTACTTCCCACCGACTCGTGAGAGGCGCACCGCTTCCAGGGTCTCGTTACCTCGGGTGTCGTGTGTGTCGCCTTAGCAAAACCTGTCCCTTTTTATCCCCCTGCTGGGGTATCGCCTGTCCATCACTTCAAACAGTTCAGGGTTCAAAGGGGGAGTCACTCCAGACAGCTCTCTCTCCCGTCCCTTCATTACACATCTCTAGACGCTGCTTCATTGTTCCCTATCTCTCCTTCCCCCTGAGGACAGGTGGCAGACCAACTGCTGATGCCACTGATGCTAACCCAGGCCAGCAAACATCTTAATTTTATGTGTATTCTCGTCACACTGTGTTTTTTATTCTCGCTAACATATCGGGTACTACAACATCCTTGACTGGAAGGGTTACACTGTACTTCTAATGCTACTCAGCCCTGCTGGTGAACAGAATTTGGTAAATTTCACACACTCACTGGTTGGTTCTGTCCAGTACAATGCTGCACACTTCGTGACTCTGGCATAAGATTCAGCTGTGCAATGTAAATATTCAGCCTACACAGTACAGTAATTAACCCTTCCCCTAGTTTCCCATCATAACCCAGTCTAATTTATTCCCTGACATTGAAAATTAATAAATCAAATATACATGAACCAAAAGGGTATTGTACACCAAGCTTCGAGCTCAACAGGGAAGCAAATTATTCAGGACTGTGATGCCAGGGTCAGGGCAAATCCTCCAGCCATCCATCACAGATTGATCTGGACTATTCCTCTTCTCACCCTGTCTCTTGCAAAAATGCCATTCCCTTCTCGCAATTCCTCCGTCTCCGCCGCATCTGCTCTCAGGATGAGGCTTTTCATTTTAGGACGAGGGAGATGTCTTCCTTTTTTAAAGAAAGGGGCTTCCCTTCCTCCACTATCAACTCTGCTCTTAAACGCATCTCCCCCATTTCACGTACATCTGCTCTCACTCCATCCTCCCGCCACCCCACTAGGAATAGGGTTCCCCTGGTCCTCACCTACCACCCCACCAGCCTCCGGGTCCAACATATTATTCTCTGTAACTTCCGCCACCTCCAACGGGATCCCACCACTAAGCACATCTTTCCCTCCCCCCCTCTCTCTGCATTCCGCAGGGATCGCTCCCTACACAACTCCCTTGTCCATTCGTCCCCTCCATCCCTCCCCACTGATCTCCCTCCTGGCACTTATCCGTGTAAGCGGAACAAGTGCTACACATGCCCTTACACTTCCTCCCTTACCGCCATTCGGGGCCCCAAACAGTCCTTCCAGGTGAGGCAACACTTCACCTGTGAGTCGACTGGGGTGATATACTGCGTCCGGTGCTCCCGATGTGGCCTTTTATATATTGGCGAGACCCGACGCAGACTGGGAGACCGCTTTGCTGAACATCTACGCTCTGTCCGCCAGAGAAAGCAGGATCTCCCAGTGGCCACACATTTTAATTCCACATCCCATTCCCATTCTGACATGTCCATCCACGGCCTCCTCTACTGTAAAGATGAAGCCACACTCAGGTTGGAGGAACAACACCTTATATTCCGTCTGGGTAGCCTCCAACCTGATGGCATGAACATCGACTTCTCTAACTTCCGCTAAGGCCCCACCTCCCCCTCGTACCCCATCTGTTACTCATTTTTATGCACACATTCTTTCTCTCACTCTCCTTTTTCTCCCTCTGTCCCTCTGAATATACCTCTTGCCCATCCTCTGGGTCCTCCTCCCCTCCTTGTCTTTCTTCCCGGACCTCCTGTCCCATGACCCTCTCGTATCCCCTTTTGCCTATCACCTGTCCAGCTCTTGGCTCTATCCCTCCCCCTCCTGTCTTCTCCTATCATTTTGGATCTCCCCCTCCCCCTCCAACTTTCAAATCTCTTACTCACTCTTCCTTCAGTTAGTCCTGACGAAGGGTCTCGGCCTGAAACGTCGACTGCGCCTCTTCCTAGAGATGCTGCCTGGCCTGCTGCGTTCACCAGCAACTTTGATGTGTGTTGCTTGAATTTCCAGCATCTTGCATCGCAGATTGAGATGATTTGCTTTCTGTCACATTGCTACCTTCACATGCAGCATAGTTTAACTCACAGTTGTAAATTAATTCACTCAATGAAGCAGTGAGCAAACACTAAATAATTGCAGTACCTCAGAAGCTCCCTGAATTATCATTTTGCAATTCTATATTACCAGGAATCCTTTGAAGTACATAAAATTAGAACTTTGTGTAGAATTAAAGAGCTGTAACACCACTTCTAATTCTAATATATTTCTAAATACAACACATCCAACATAATTCTAATAGATCCTTGTGTCAGCACTGTGAAATGCACCATAATTTTTTCAGTTGTTTCTGCCTTCCACAATCCATGTGTGATATCACTTAACTGCTGCGCTTACAAATGTGAGGAAAATGAAATTTTCAACTTGTCAATCATCTTTTCAATTCATGGCTAACCAGTTCTAAAATAGTCTAAATTTTCAAACAGAAGCCGACTTCTTTCCACCACAAAAGAGAGCTCAGGGTTTAATAAGCAATCAGACTGCAAGGCATCATTAGATTTTACCTGTTTTCTTAAATAACCACCCAGGTGGTTTCCTGTGTGTGTCCACATAGACTGATAAAATTACAAACCTTACGATCAGTGAGGGAAGAGGCCCTTGGGTGATTTTTAGCAACTTGGCTGTCTGCATCCTGCTATGTAGGCAAAGCTAAAATTGACACTACATAAAGATTATTCTTTCTAGATCATAAATTGTATTCATCATTAATACAGAAAATGATGGAAACAATCAAACGTTTGGTCAGCTTCTGTAGAGAGGGAAATAGATATAACTATTGAGAGTAATGGCTTTTCATCAAAAATGAATCTAATTATTTTGTAGAAGAACCTAAGACCATAAGACCATATGACATGGGAACAGTATTAACACACTCAGCCCCTCAGGTCTGCTGGGCCATTTCATGATGGCTGATCCATATCCCTCTCAAACCCAGTCTTCTGCCTTTTCCCCATGTTCCTTATTGCCCTGACCAACCTCCGCCTTAAATATACCCAATGACTTGGCCTCCACAACTGCCCGTGGCAACAAATCCACATTTACCACTTTCTGACTAAAGAAATTCCTCCTCATCTCTGTTCTAAACGGACATCCCTCTATTCTGAGGATGTGCCCTCTGGTCCTGGACTCTACCGCTACGGGAAACATCCTCTCCACATCCACTCTACTGAGGCTTTCAATAGTTGATAGGTTTCAATGAAATCACTGCCATTCTTCTAAATTCCAGTGAATAAAGGCCCAGAGCCATCAATCGGTCCTTGTATGATAAGCCTTTCACTTTTGGAATCATCCTTGTGAACCTCCACTGAATCCCCTCCAATATCAGCCCATCCCTTCTTAAATAAGGGGCCCAAAACTGCTCACAATACTCCAAATGAGGCCTCTCCTATGCCTTATAAAGCCTCAACATTACACCCTTGCTTTTATATTCTAATCCTCTAGAAGTGAATGCTAACATTGCATCCGTCTTCCTCACTGCCGACTCAACCTGCAAATTAACCTTCAGGGAATCCTGCACGAGGACTCCCAAGTCCCATTGCACCTCAGATTTTTGAATTTTCTTCCATTTAGAAAATAGTCTATACTTACAGTCCTTCTAGCAAAGTGTATGACCATACACATCCCGACACTGTATTCTATCTGCCACTTCCTTGCCCATTCTCCTAGTCTATCTAAATCCTCCTGCAGCCTCCCTGCTTCCTCAACACCACCTGCTTGCCTACCTATATTTGTATAGTCTACAAACTTGGCTACAAAGCCATCAAGTCTGTCATTCAAATCATCAACATAAAATGTAAAAAGAAGCAGTCCCAACGGTGACCCCTGTGGATAACCACTAGTAACTGGCAGCCAATCGGAGAAGGCTCCCTTCATTCCTACACTTTCCTTCCTACAAATTAACCAATGCTTTACCATGCTAGTGTCTTTCCTGTAGAGCCATGGGCTATTATCTTTCTATACAGACTCATATGTGGCACTTTGTCAAAGGCCTTTTGAAAACCCAAGTACACAACAGCCACTGATTCTCCTTTGTCTATGCTGCTTGTTATTTCCTCAAAGGATTCCAACAGATGTGTCAGGCAAGATTTTCCCTTAAGGAAACCATGCTGACTCTGGCCAATTTATTGTGTGCCTTGAAGTACCCCACATCCTTAATAATTAACTCCAACATCTTCCCAACCTCTGCAATTTTCCAATCCTCTGGAACTATGCCAGAATTTATTGATCCTAGAAAGATCATCACTAATGCGTCCACATTCTCTTCAGCCACCGCTTTCAGATCCTGGGGTGTACGCCATCTGGTCCAGGTGACCTACCGACCTTCAGACCTTTCAGTCTGATGGAAACATAGAAACACAGAAAACCTACAGCACAATACAGGCCCTTCAGCCCACAAAGCTGTGCTGAACAGATCCTTACCTGAGAAATTACCTATGTTACCCATAGCCCTCTATTTTTCTGAGCTCCATATACCTGTCCAGGAGTCTCTAAAAAGACCCTATCATATCCGCCTCCACCACCATCACTGGCAGCCCATTCCACACACGTACCACTCTCTGCATAAGAAAACTTACCTCTGATATCCCCTCTGTACCTACTTCCAAGCACCTTAAAACTGTGCCTTGAGTGTCTTATGGACTTGGACACCAAGATCCCTCTGATCCTCCACACTGCTGAGAGTCTTGCCATTAATACTATTTTCTGCCATCATATTTGACCTACCAAAATGAGCCACCTCACACTTATGTGGATTGAACTCCATCTGCCACTTTTCAGCCCAGTTTTGTATCCAATCAATATCCTGCTGTAACATCTGACAGCCCTCCACACTATCCACAACACCTCCAACCTTTGTGCCAGCAAATTTACTAACCCATCACTGCACTTCCTCATCCAGGTCATTTATAACAATCACGAAGAGAAGGGGTCCCAGAACAGATCCCTGAGGCACAACACTGGTCACCAACCTCCATGCAGAATATGACCCGTCTACAACGACTCTTTGCCTTCTGTGGGCAAGCCATTTCTGGATCACAAAGCACTGTCCCCTTGGATCCCATGCCTCCTTATTTTCTCAATAAGCCTTGTATGGGGTACCTTGTCAAATGCCTTGCAGAAATCCATATACACTATATCTACTGCCTACCATCGTCATGTGTTTAGTCGCATCCTCAAAAAATTCAATCAGGCTCGTAAGGCATGACCTGCCTTTAACAAAGTCTTGCTGACTATTCTTAATCAGATTATGCCTCTCCAAATGTTCATAAATCCTGCCTCTCAAGATCTTCTCGATCAAGTTACCAACCATTGAAGTAAGACTCACTGGTCTATAATTTCCTGGGCTATCTCTACTGAATTAAGGAACAATATCTGCAACCCTCCAATCCTCTGGAAGCTCTCCCATCCCCATTGATGATGCAAATATCATCACCAGAGGCTCAGCAATCTCTTCCCTTACCTCCAAAAGTAGCCTGGGGAATATCTTTTCCGATCCTGGTGACTTATCCAACTTGATGCTTTCCAGAATCTCCAAGCACATCTTCTTTCTTAATATCTACATGCTCAAGCTTTTCAGTCATCCCTACAATCACCAAGATCCTTTTCCGTAGTGAATACTGAAGCAAAGTATTCATCAAGTACCTCTGTATCTCCTCCGTTTCCATACATACTTTTCCACTGTCATACTTGATTGGTCCTATTCTTTCACGTCTTATGCTCTTGCTCTTCACATACTTGTAGAATGCCTTGGGGTTTTCCTTAATTCTGCTCGCCAAGACCTTCTCATGGCCCCTCCTAATTTCATTCTTAAACTCCTTCCTGCTAGCCTTATAATTTTCTAGATCTCTATCATTACCTAGTTTTTTGAACCTTTCATCAACTTTTCTTTTCTTCTTGACTAGATTTCAACAGTCTTTGTACACCATGGTTCCTGTACCCTACTATCCTTTCCCAGTCTCATTGGAATGTACCTATGTAGAACACCACACAAATATCCCCTGATCATTTGCCACATTTCTGCTGTACATTTCCCTGAGAACATCTATTCCCAATTTATGCTTCCAAGTTCCTGCCTGATAGCCTCATATTTCCCCTTACTCCAATTAAACGCTTCCCTAACTTGTCTGTTCCTATCCCTCTCCAATGCTGTGTTAAAGGAGATAGAATTGTGATCACTATCTCCAAAATGCTCTCCCACTGAGAGACCCAACACCCGACCAGGTACATTTCCCAATACCAGACCAAGTACAGCCTCTCCTCTTGTAGGCTTATCTACATATTGTGTCAGGAAACCTTCCTGAACACACCTAACAAACTCCACCCCATCTAAAACCCTCGCTCTAGGGAGATGCCAATCAATATTGGGGAAATGAAAATCTCCCACCATGACAACCCTGTTATTATTGCATCTTTCCAGAATCTGTCTCCCTATCTATTCCTGAATGTCCCTGTTATTATTGGGTGGTCTATAAAAAACATCCAGTAGAGTTATTGAACCCTTCCTGTTCCTAACTTCCACCCACATAGATTCAATAGACAATCCCGCCATGACTTCCTCCTTTTCTGCAGCCGTGACACTATCTCTGATCAACAGTGCCACACCCCCACATCTTTTGCCTCCTTCCTTGTCCTATCTGAAAGATCTAAAGCCTGGCACTCTAAGTAGCCATTCCTACCCCTGAGCCATCCAAGTCTCTGTAATGGCCACAACATCATAGCTCCAAGTACTGATCCATGCTCTAAGCTCATCTGCTTCATATATCTGAAAAATCTTTTCGCATTCTCTTTAATATTACTGGCTACCTTTCTTTCATATTTCATCTTTTACTTCCTTATGACTTTTTTAGTTGTCTTGTGTTGGTTCAATCCTTTAACTTCCCACTAATATTTGCTTTATTATATGCCCTCTCTTTTGCTTTTATGTTGGCCTTGTCAGCCACGGTTGCATTTTACTACCTTTAGAATTCTTCTTTGGTATGTGTTTTTGTTTGCGCTTTAGGAATTGGTCCCAGAAACTCCAATGATTGCTGCTGTGCTGTCATCCCTAATAGTGTCCCTTTCCAATCAACTTTGGCCGGCTCCTCTCTCATGCCTCTGTAATTCCCTTTACTCCACTCTAATCTTGATACATCTACCTTTAGCTTTTCCCTCTCACACTGCAGGGTGAATTCTATTATATTATGATCACTGTCTCCTGAGGTTTTCTTTACCTTAAGCTCCCTAATCAAAACCAGTTCATTACACAACACGCAATCCAGAATAGTTGATGCCCTAGTGGGTTCAACCACAAACTGCTCTAAATAGCTATTTGGTAAGCAATCTACAAAATTCTTTCTCTTGGGATCCAGCACCAACTTGATTTTCCCAATCTACCTGCATATTGAAATCCCCCCATGACTCTTGCAAAGTTGTCCTTTTGGTGTACCTTTTCTATCTCCCATTGTAATTTGTCGCCCATATTCTGGCTACTGTTCAGAGGCCTGTATATAACTCTCATTGGGGTCTTCTTTGTTGCAGAGAACAGGCGAACCCAACCTCAGGAGACTGGCACGGAGATAGAGTTAGGATGCAGACGAGGGCGTGAGTGTGGCGGGAGCTGAACGGCAAACAGGAGGGTGAATGGAAAAGCAGGAGGCAGGCAATACTTATCTTGACACTGAGAGACAGAGTTACACAGGTAAACCTCGGTACTGAAGTAAAACTTAGAATACACAATCTTAAGCGGCTGGGAACGTGAATTACCACACTGGCTGAAACAACGATGTGGTGAAGAGTGGATGCAAAGCCGGGATATTTATGCTGCAGGTCTAGATGAGAATCAGTTGTGCCGCAATCAAAGGGAATTAGGAGAATATGGGGAATTAACGGTCGGGACTGTGACACTTTTTACCCTTGCAGTTTCTTAACTCCACTTACAAGGCTTCTACATCTTCTGATCCTATGTCACCTCTTTCTGAGGATTTGACTTCATTTTTCACTAGCAGAGCCATGCACTCTACCCCACTGCCTATCTGCCTGTCCTTTTGATAGAATGTGCATCCTTGGATGTTAATCTTCTAACTATAATCTTCTTTTAGTTTTGACTCAGTGATGCCCACAACGTCATACCTACCAATATTTATCTCTGCTGCAAGATCACCTGTCTTACTCTGCACACTGCATGCATTCAAATATAACACCTTCACTCCTGCATCCATCACCTTTATCGATTTTGTCCCCTTTTTTACACTGCAACTCATCCTACTAGCTGCAATTTTGCTCAATCATCTGCCTATCTTTCCTGAGAGTGTCATTACGCACTGCTTCTGCTTGGAAACCAACACCCCTGTCCTCAGCCCTATCACTCTGTTTTTTTTTTATCCTCCTTCAAAATTAGTTTAAAGACTCCCTAACAGCTCAAGTAAGCTTGCCTGCAAGGATATTTGTCCCCTTGGGTTCAGATGTAACCCATCCTTTTTTTACAGGTCATACCTTCCACAGGAGTCCACAAATGATCCAGAAACCTGCCAGCCCCATTCACCAGCTTTTCAGTCACACATTCATCTGCCTAATCATCCTATTCTTACCCTAAATGGTGCATGGCACAGGCAACAATCCAGAGATGACTACCCAGGAGGTCCTGCTTTTCTGCTTTCTACCTAGCTTCCTAAGGATCTCCTTGCTCTAGGACCTCTTCACCTTTCCTACCCATGTCATTGGTGCCTATATGTACCAAAACTTCTGGCTGCTCACCCTCCCTCTTTAAACTTGATCTGATCTGAATCGTCCTTGACTCTCACACCTGGGATGACGGGGAATGGGAGGCCAAAGTTGATGAGACAGATTTGGTGTGAGATATAATATGTATTTAGCAACATGAGATTTATGGAGAGTGAAGAGCAGGAGCTCACCAAGAGAGTATTAGAAAAATCAAACCTGGAGATTGATGAGGGTATAGAAAAAAATTGAATGTGGAGGGAGACTATACTTATATAGAAATTTAACTTTATGAAAAATAATTTTTCAATCTGAGCAGCAATCCGTCAATGACACTTGGAAAGACTTTAACAATGACAAAGAATCCTCCTGCCATGAGACTGTTGTCTCTCCTGACATTTTGAAGAGATATTGTAAGAATTATAAAGTGTTTTAAGCAGTCAACAGAGGTATTGCAAACAAGAGAAAATCTGCAGATGCTGGAAATCCAAGTAACACACACAAAATGCTGGAGAAACTCAGCAGGCCAGGCAGCGTCTATGGAAAAGAGTACATTCGATGTTTTGGGCCAAGACCCTTCAGCAGGACTGGTATTAGTTGTGTTAATGATTGGTTTAGTTGTATAACATTTTACCATTTTTATCTTCTAGACATCTTTTTATATGTGAGCACATCTGGTTAATAATCTAGTTTGCAAAGGGTGGTCTTTTTTATTATAGTTGATGGGGGAAATTTCAGCCACATCAGTAGGAGGCATCACCTTCATGCATTCAAGAGAATGAAAGCCTACAAACATTCATGTAGATGCTCTGTCCATTCCCTCTCACCCCATTATCACGTTTCAGGCAGGCTATCACTTGCAGTTTCTTTCAGGCCCATGTGTTTCCAGCCACTTGCAGTGATGTAGGTCTCCAGTCAGAGAGACAACCATCTACTACTGCTTTTTGACTGCTCCTACAAAACCAATGTTGAATCCAATTTACTGCTTCATCCTGAATGCCAAGCAACTGAACCTTTTTGACTAGTGACCCATGCAGGTGTTTGTTAAAGGCCATGTAGTCTATATTCACTGTTTTCCCTTCATCAACTTTCCTGGTAGCCTCCTTGAAAAGCTCTAAAAGATTGGTTAGACACTACCTACAAAGCCATGTTGACTATCCCTAATCAGGGCCCATCTATCCAAATACATATATATCCAGTTTCTTAGAATACCTTCCAATAATTTACCCACTAATGACATCATGCTTACTGGTTTATAATTTCCAGCCTTACTCTTTGAGCTTCTCTTGAACAACAGAATAAAATTAACTATCCTCCAATCCTCCAGCATCTCACCTGTGGCTAATGACATTTTAAATACCTCTGCCAAGGTCTCTACAATTTCTTCATTGGCCTCCCACAGGTCTGAGGAGACATCTTGTCAGGCTCTGGGGACTTATCAACCCTAATTTGTCTCAAGAGGGCAAGCACTTTCTCTTCTATAATCCCTAGTGCTGTTTTGCTACAGTTCTATAGACTCTATGTCCAGCTCCCAAGTCAATGCAGATGCAGAAAATCCATTTAAGATATCCCCAGCTCTTTTGGTTCCAAGATGTTCACACTGATCTTCAGGTGGATTTATGTTGTCCCTTGCTAACCAGCAATCTCATTCCCTTTTTATCCTCCTGATTCCCCTCTGAGGGGTTTTCTTTCATTTCTTATACCAAATGCCTCATTTGTTCCATGCTGCCTATATTGGCTAGACATCTTCTTCTTCATCTTAACCAGGGCCTCAATATCCTTTGAAACCAAGATTCTTTAACTTGGTTTGCATTGCCTTTTATTCTAACAGTAACATAAAAATTCTGTACTCTTGTCAGGACTGCACAAGCAGGCATCTCTCAGTCTCTACCCAGCTAACAGGAGTCACCTGCCACTCATTTCCAACCCATGACCTACAGCTATTTAAACCCATCTCGCACTCACAGTCCATTGTTCACCCATCGAACCAGCCATCCTCAACCAGTTGCTCCTCGCCTTTAGTTAACTTGTTGCCTGTTATGGTTAGTACTGTTCTTTCTTGCTATGTGGCCCCTCATTGCATATTATTTTGCAGCTTACTGGTAAAGTATCATTTATTGCTAAATAATTTCTGCTGTTCTGCTTTTGGGTCAAGCTTCCTCTACAAATCCTGACATTGCCAATGGCACAGCAATCTCTTCCCTTGCTTCCCATAGTAACCTGGAGTATATCCCATCTGGCTTTGGGACTTATCAATCCTACTGTTCTTCAAAAATTCTAACGCTGCCTTTTCCTTAAGCTTGACATGTTCCACCATATTAGCCTGTCCCACGCAACCTCACATTCATCAAGATCCCCCCCACTGGTCAACACTGAAGCAAAGTATTCATCAAAGATACATCAATAAACCTCTATCAGATCTCCCCTATTTCTGTTGACTCCAGGCACATGTATTTAAAATGTCCTTATCTCCACGGGTGAGGTGCCAGAGGATTGGAGGACAGCTAATGTTCTTCCATTGTTTAAGAAAGACTCAAGATTAAGCTGGGAATTATAGGCTGGTGAGCCTGACATCAGTGATGGGTAAGTTATTGGAAAGTATCTGAATAGACAGGGACTGATTAGATGTAGTTTGTATACATGGTAGGTCATATCTAACCAATCTTATAGAGTTTTTCAAGGAAATTACCAGGAAGGCTGATGACAGTGAGGCATTGAATGTTGTCTATATGGACTTCAGCAAGGCCTTGACAAGGTTCAGCATAGGAGGTTTGTCTTGAAAGTTCGGTCGTTTGGCACTCATGATGAGGTAATAAATTGGATTGTCTTTGTGGGAAAAACCAGAGAGTGATAGTAGATGGTTGCCTCTTTGACTGGAGGCCTGTGACCAGTGGTGTACTGGGTCTGCTGTTGTTTGTCATTTATTTCAACAATCTGGATGATAATGTAGTAAACTGGATCAGCAAATTTATAGATCCTTGCTGAGAAGGGAGTTAATTCATGCCATAACCAACCTCTCAAAGCACTTCATCATCGTAGATGTGAGAGCTGCTGAACGATAGTCACCAAGGAAGATCACCCTACTGTTACCCTTTTGAAGCAGGTGGGAACTTCTGACTATGGCGACGAGAGATTGCAAATGTCTCTGAAGATACCCGCCAGTTAGTTGGCACAGGTTTTCATAACCCTACCAGGTACTCCATTGGGGCCTGTCGCCTTGTGGGGGTCCACCCTCTTGAAAGACAGTCTGACATTGGCTTCGGAGACACAGGTCAGATGGTCACTGGGTGCTGCAGGGATCCTCC
This sequence comes from Mobula hypostoma, assembly GCF_963921235.1. Lineage (NCBI taxonomy): Eukaryota > Metazoa > Chordata > Chondrichthyes > Myliobatiformes > Myliobatidae > Mobula > Mobula hypostoma. The sequence goes on from NC_086106.1 coordinate 90,470,341, forward strand.
TAACTGTAGGTTTATTCTCCTTTCAAAGTAGGCGTTGTGCTCATCTGTGAGTGATGCATCACTGCCATTCATGATGTTATGTTTTGCTGTGTAGGAAGTAATGGCCTGCAACCCCTCCTAGAATTGATCTGCATCTGATTCCACCTCCAACCTTGTTTCAAATTGTCCCTTTGCCATTGAGATTGCCCTTCATAAGTCACACCTGGTTTTCCTGTACAGTCCTGTGTCACCAGACTTGAATGCCACAGATCTTGCCTTCAGCAGACTATGAAATTCCTGGTTCATCCAGAGCTTTTGATTTGGCTATGTACAGTATGTTCACATCAGCACATACTCATCCACCCAGGTTTTAATGAAGTCAGTGACAATTGTGGCCTTCTGATTCAGACTCAGAGATGAGTCTCTGAATACAGTCCAGTCCATCGATTCAAGCCGTCCTGTAAGCACTCCTGCACCTCCCTTGTCCGCACCTTCTTGCTCCTCACTACTGGTGCTGCAGTTTTCAGTCTCTGCCAATACTCAAGGAGTAGAAGTACAGCCAGGAGATTGGATTTTCCAAAGTGTGGTTGTGGGATAGCACCAAACCTGGATCTACAGAGCACCTGCAACCTGATCTGCATCACCAGGGAGATGAATGAAAGACAGTGTTCAATACACCCACCAGCCACTACAAATACTTGCTGATGCCTTCCAGATTTTCCTTCAGAACAGCCATTTTCCAACCCTTCATCAACAAAATCCTCTGAGACATGCTACACAGGTATGTGTTCATCTACCTTGATGATATCCTCATCTTCTCCAAGGATCCCCAAGACCATGTCCGTCACATCCATTTAGTCCTTCAGTGTCTCCTTGAAAACCAAATGTACTGCAAATTCGAACAATACCAGTTCCACACCCCAGTCATTTCCTTCCTGGGTTACGTTCTTTCACCCCAACGCATAATGGTGGGCCCAGAGGAAGTGAGGTTTATCGTTGACTGGTCCTGACCACACTCCCTCAAACAGCTACAGTGCTTCCTGGTCTTTTGTAACTTCTACCACTGTTTCATCAGGATCCTCAGCCATATTACCACTCCTCTCACTTCCCTCACCAAACCACGTTCCTCTTGGATAACTTGGTCTGCTTTCGAGGAGCTCAAGAGATATTTCACCACTGCTCCCATTCTCCGCCATCTGAACTTCTCCAGTCATTTTGTGGTGGTGTTGGATGCATCTGATGTGGGCAGCTGGTCTCCCAGCGAGGACTGAATGGGAAGAAATGCCCTTGTGCGTTCTTCTTGCACAAGGTCAACTCTACCCAGCACAGTAGGAGTAGGAGATAGAGAGCTACTTCACCATCTCCTATCGACCTGGCTCCAAGAACACCAAGGTGTACACCCTGTCACAACAGTCTGTCCCAGCTGAATTGGGATCGACTTACGGCCCATCATTCTATCTGCACAGATCATTGTCCCAGTCATCAGGGATCTTAAGAAGCAGATCTTCCAGGTCCTACAGCATGAGCCTGCTCTAGCTGGCACACCTGAAAACCGAAAGTATGGGCCTTGCATTCTGAGCCTTCCAGTGGCTCACTCCTCACCTCTCTCCAGCCATCCAGGCGCACGATGGATCCCAGTTTTTCTGTGGGCACCAGTTCTGGTGACCCACCATAATCACAGATGTATGTCAATTCATTGCTGCCTGCCCTCAATGAGCCCAAACTAATTCCACCAACCAGTGGTCTTCTGAGATCCTGTGGCCCTTACCAGTCCTCCAATGTCAACGGTCTCACATCACCATAGACTTCATCATGGGTTTACCACCTTCCAGTGGGGCCACAGTGATGATGACAGTGGTAGAATGGTTCTCCCAGGCAGCCCACTTCATTGTCCTCCCCAAACTTCTGTCAGCTACTGAGATGGTGGACCTGATTTTCCAATACGTCGTGTGCCTCCATGGTTTCCCTCGGGTCACTGTGTCAGACTGGGGCCCACAATTTGTCTCCTGCTTCTGGCAAGCCTTCTGCTCCTTCCTCTGCACGTCAGTGAGTTTGCCATCTGCCTATCATCTGCAGGCCAATGGTCAATTAGAAAGAGCCAATCAGCAAGTGGAGAAGTGTCTGTGATACTTTGCCACCTTTAACTTCCCATATGGAAGAAGTATCTGCCATGTGCTGAGCTGTCCTGCATTTGTGCTACATGCCTCACCTGCCACAGGTATATCTCCTATTGAAGTGCTTCATGGTTATTAACCCCCATTATTCCTCACAGAGGAGCCAACATTAGAGGTTCTGTCCACCAGAGCCCTGCTTCACTGCTGCCAAATTGCTTGGAAGATGGCATGGAGGGCCACCCTAGCTGCCAACTGTTCCTATTGCTGCCAGGCTAAACATGCCAGCCTGGGGACTATATCTGAGTGTCCATCTCAGATCTCCCCCTGTGCACCGACTCCCGCAAGTTCTCACCCTGATTTATTAGTCCCTTTAAGGTTACCTATCGCGTCAACCCAGTCACTCACTGTTTCCAGCTGCCACTGTCACTCAGGATCTCACCCATCTTCCATGTGTCCTGCCTCAGGTCTGTTGTCCAAGGACCAATCAACACGCCTGAGCCTGCACACTGGGAGCCTAAGATGGTGGAAGGTGGTCCAGTGTACATGGTTTGCCAGTTGTGGCCTGGGTGTTCAGTATGTGGTTGACTACAAAGTGAACGGCCCACTTACAATCATCCCTTTGTCAGAAATCAACCTCACCCAATCCATAGTTGCAAGATCCTTTCTGATGCTGTCACAATTGGCCTTGCTTCAGTTTATAAGTAGTATTCCAAGATGGTGCTGAGCTGTGACCTCTGTTGTGACTGCAGCCCAATTTTAGTTGTTTTAATTGTATTTTGGGTTCATGAGAATAGTTTTGAAGACAGTGAGCAGTTTTAGGGGTCAACTTGGGGTCTGGAAACAGTAATGTGGGGGAACTGGAGAACACGGCAGAGTATTAAGTCTCTGCTTTATGTTCGAAGGCCACTGACATGGACATAGGACATCTGGGATGTCTGGTTAGATGTTGGAACAGCAGATGCGTGTGGACGGAAACTGGTTGTCCCTGCCCCCCAGGGCGAGTGAGTTGTCAACAGGTTCCAGAGACTTTGACTTCTGTGTGGACAGGACGAGTGAGGACCCCTCTGGGTTTGCGAACTAGTGAGACTGCAGTTCGATGGCTAATGTTCTGTGTCCCTTATCGGCAGGTCTGGAATTGGAGGCCTGTTTTTTGGTAGTTAAGCAGTTTAGTCAGCAGTTTCCTGGGTCAATGCCAAATCTGATGGCCTGTTTTTGGGTTAGAGTACAGTGTACGTGCATGGATGGGAAGGAGGAATGGGGCTTGTTTTGCTGTTGTTGTTGTGTTCTGTTTTGTTCTGCTGAGCAATGTGGACATGCTACATTGGCACCAGAACGTGTGGCAACAGCTGAGGACTTCCCCAGAACAACCTCAAGTGCGTTGGTTGTTACTGCAAATGACGCATTTCACCGTATATTTTGAATATAAGACCACAAGCTATAGGAGCTTGATTAGGCCACTTGGCCCATTGAGCCTGTTCTGCCATATCATCATGGTTGATCCATTTTCCTACTCATCCTAATCTCTTGCTTTCTCCATATATCCCTTCATGCCTCTGCCTTAATTATACTGTATCCAATCACTTGCCTGTGGCCATGAATTCCACAGATTTACCACCCTCTGGCTAAAGAATTTCCTCCTCATCTCCATTCCAGAAGGACACCCCTCTATTCTGAGGCTGTGTCCTCTGGCCTTAGACTCCCCCATCACAGAAAACATCCTCTCCATGTCCGCTGTATCGATCCATTCAATATTTGATAGGTTTCAATGAGGTCACCTGTCATTCTTCTGAATTCCAGTGAGTAGAAGCTGAGAGCCATCAAATGCTCCTCATATGACAAGACTTTCAATCCCAGAAACATTTTTGTGAACCTCATTTGAATCATCTCAAATGTCAGCACATCCTTTCTTTGATAAGGAGTCCAAAACGTGCTCACAACACTCCAAGTGAGACCTCACCAGTGCTTTATAAAGCCACATCATTACATCCTTGTTTTTATATTCTAGTCCTTTTGAAATGAATGCTATCATTGTACTTGCCTTCCTCACTACTGACTCAACCCGAAAATTGACCTCCAGGAAATCCTACACAAGGGCTCCCAAATTTTCTTGCACTTCAGATTTTTGAATTTTCTCTACATTTATAAAATAATTTATCCTTTTATTTATTTTACTATAGAGTATCACCATACACTTCCCAGCACTGTATTCTGTCTGCCACTTCATTGCCCATTCTCCTGATCTGTCTAAGTCCTTCTGTGGCCCTTCTACTTCCTCAAAACTACCTGCCTCTCCACCTATCTTTGCATTGTCTGTAAACTTGGCCACAAAGCCATTAATTCCGTCAACCATGTTATTGACATATAATATAAAAAGAAACGGTCCTAACACAGACTCCAGTGGAACATCTCTAGTCACCGTCAGCCAACCAAAAAAGGCTCCCTTTATTCCCACTCCTTGCCTCCTGCCAATCAGCCAATGCTCTATCCAGTCTAGTATCTTTCCTGTAATACCAAGGGCTCTCAACTTGTTAAGTAGCCTTACGTATGGCACCTTGTCAAAGGCCTTCTGAAAATCCATGTAGACAACATCCACCGATTTTCCTTTATTTATTATGCTTGTTATTTCTTCAAGGAATTCCCACAGATTTGTCAGGCAAGTTTTTCCTGCCTGCCTACCTGCCTGTCTGTCTGTCTGTCTGTCTATCTATCAGGTTATCTATCATGTGTTTTGATGCACAAGTGATAGCTAAACCAGAGTCTTGAATCTGGTTTCTCAACCCAAGGACCAGTCCTATCCTTCCCCATAATTATCTTGAAATATTTGGTGCAGGATCGTAGGAGCTGAGAACATGGAATAGGACAGTGTGTGAGCTTATAAAGGTTTATAAAACAATGAGGGGTATAGATAGGATAAATGCGCAATCTTTTATCCATGTTTGAGAGAAATTTAAAAGACATTTGAGGGGTAAGTTTTTCACGCATAGGGTGGTGGTTATCTGGAACCAGTTGCCAAAGGAGGAGGTGGGCTCAGAGGTACCTGAAGCACTTATAAGGTATTTGGGCAAATACTTAAATAGGAAAGATTTAGAGAGATATGGGCCTAGTACAGACAAATAGGATTAGCATAGATAGACATCAAGATTGGCATGGGTAAATTAATTCCAGGTCAGTGTCCTTCTGTGCCCTGCCTACTCTATTTTAAGTCCTATCCAAATGTAAAACATAATGATTGTACCTATCTGATGTCACCATATCTTCTGATAACAGGTTTTAAATAAATATGATTCTCTGTATATAAAAAAAAACTTTACTCTCAAATCCACATTAAAACTTCTTTCTCTCACCTTAAACCTATGTGTTTCTGTTTTGATATTCTCTACCAAGGGGAAAAGATTCTAATTACCCATCCTATATAAGCTTCTTATAATTTTACATAACTCTGTCAGGTTATCTCAGAGCCTCCTTCACTCCAGGGAAAACAAAACCAGCCTATCAAAACTTCCCTCATAATTAAAATCCTCTAATCCAGGCAACATTACATTGAATCTCTTCTGCTTTCTCCTAGCACTATAATTTTCCTTCCGTGTGACCAGAACTGCATGCATACTCTAAGTACTCCAATTCCTGACATTTTGAGAAGGTAAATAAGTTCATTTATCTAGTTCTTACGTAATTTGTTGGTTTCATTTATTTAGAAAACTTACTATTTAAATGATTTTTAAATTTGTTACATAGGTTTCAAATCTTGGGCAGAATGTCAGATTCCATTGTGTGCCTTGGCCATTGGCCTTTGGTGTATTTCAGAGATATGCTGCCTGAGGGTTATTCACTTCTGGAGTCTTGCTGTGCCCTGTTGAATGCTTCTCATATCTGGAACAGTAGTGGAGTGGGAAAAGGTGGGATTAATGGAAGATTGTTTGGCCCTTTGTATTTTGCCCAAGAATGAGCAGTGATTCAGCTCAATCGGTGTATTCTTTTTCAAACAATTCCCCAATTATAGCTTCTGGGACTCCAAAAAGACTTATCATTTCTAGGTTCTCAAACCCACCAAGAGAATATCAAGGGAGAAGGAACACTGTGGAGGGAAATCCCAATATGGTGGCTTGGTTGGGAAACCAGTGTTCAGGCATTTTCTCAAGAAAACCAATCTTCAAATAATTCATTAGTTCTGTCTTGTTGTTTTCTTAACTTGGTTGGTCTTGTTCAGATTTTGCATTAAAACAGGTGGATTACTGAATGAAATGATTGTAACCTTGTGTGCTGTAATACCAATGGATGTAATTAGGAAATTAGAACAGATAAAGTAGCCAGCTTCAAATAATGTGGTTATTCAATCACTGAATAATGTCATAAGAACTCATTACATATAGCTCCTATTTTAAATCTGATATGCAAATGAGGCTGCAGTCTTGTTGGAATATATGTCTATAAATTCAAGGAATTTATCCAGCCATGAAAAATAATTTATTCAGCTTCTACTAAGCTGTTCTAGTTCTTATATTTACAATTGCCCTATATGGCAATGCTGAAAATGTGAATTTTCAACAGAGCCTAGAATCTGGACCTGGCTTTCATAAAGTAAGTAATTTCAAAACCTATCAATCCAGTATTTATCCAGAAAGTGTCATTGTATACATTTTGAAGCTCCTTCTTAGAGGAGCCTTGCCCTCCCAAAAACAGTAATCTTCATCACATTCAATTTGTATATAATATAAAGACATACAAGAAGTGTCATTAATTGGATAAGAATCAAAAAATACTGCAGATGCTGGAAATCCAAAATCAAAAACACAATTTCTGAAAATACTTAGCAGGTCAGGCAACATCTTAGAAAGAGGAGCAAAGTTAATGCTTTTCCAGGTTGCCCAAGCATTGCAGCTTCCAATATTCAATATTGAATTTGCTAACTTTGAGCGACTCTCTTTGTTTTTTCTATCTGTATCAGGTCTGGCCATGTTCTGCCAGTCATATATCAATGATTTTAGATCTGTTCATCTGAGAAATTATATTGCAGGCAATCCAAAAAAGATTCTTAAGCTAATTCATAAAAATGAGAAGGTGATGCCTTTGGACTGGGTTGTTTTCTCTGGAATTTAGAGGAGTGTAGGAGGTTCTTATTGAAATATATGAGATCCTAACAGGACAGGACAAATAGATGGCAAGATTTTTTTTATTATGAGGAGAGTCTTGAATAAGGGAATATAGATTACATTATGTTGATTATTTTAAACTAAGGTATGTAGAAATTTCTTTTCAGAGGTTCGGAATCTCTGGAGTTCGCTACTTAATTCCTGTGACTCGCTCATTAGAAGGATTCAAACTGGAGGTGGATACATTTTTGAATATCAGGGAATTCGACATCTGTCAAGGAGGAGGAGTTGAATATTGCAGTTTATATTGAATGGTGGGACAGTCTTGAGGGACCAAGTAGTCTCCTCCTGCTTTTATTTTATTGTGTTCTTGTGTGCGCTGCAGACACATTGATGAAGGAAGAGGAGTAGATGTAGTGTATATGGATTTCAACAAGGCATTTGATAAGGTACACCATGCAAGGCTTATTGAGAAAGTAAGGAGGCATGGGATCCAAGGAGACATTGCTTTGCGGATCCAGAACTTGCTTGCCCACAGAAGGCAAAGAGTGGTTGTAGACGGGTCATATTCTGCATGGAGGTCAGTCACCAGTGGTGTGCTTCAGGGATCTGTTCTGGGACCCTTACTCTTCGTGATTTTTATAAATGACCTGGATGAGGAAGTGGAGGGATGGGTTAGTAAATTTGCTGATGATACAAAGGTTGGGGGTGTTGTGGATAGTGTGGAGGGCTGTCAGAGGTTACAGAGGGACATTGATAGGATGCAAAACTGGGCTGAGAAGTGACAGGTGGAGTTCAACCCAGATAAGTGTGAGGTGGTTCATTTTGGTAGATCAAATATGATGGCAGAATATAATATTAATGGTAAGACTCTTGGCAGTGCGGAGGATCAGAGGGATCTTGGGGTTTGAGTCCATAGGACACTCAAAGAAGCTGTGCAGGTTGACTCTGTGGTTAAGAAGGCATATGGTGTATTGGCCTTCATCAATTGTGGAATTGAATTTAGGAGCCGAGGGGTAATGTTGCAGCTATAATGGACCCTGATCAGACCCCACTTGGAGTACTGTGCTCAGTTCTGGTCGCCTCACTACAGGAAGGATGTGGAAGCCATAGAAAGGGTGCAGAGGAGATTTACAAGGGTGTTGCCTGGATTGGGAAGCATGCCTTATGAGAATAGGTTGAGTGGACTCGGCCTTTTCTCCTTTGAGTGACAGAAGATGAGAGGTGACCTGATAGAGGTGTATAAGATGATGAGAGGCATTGATCGTGTGGATATTCAGAGGCTTTTTCCCAGGGCTGAAATGGTTGCCACAAGAGGACGCAGGTTTAAGGTGCTGGGGAGTAGGTACAGAAGAAATGTCAGGGGTAAGTTTTTTACTCAGAGAGTGGTGAGTGCGTGGAATGGGCTGCCGGCAACGGTGGTGGAGGTGGATATGATAGGGTCTTTTAAGTGTCTTTTAGATAGGTACATGGAGCTTAGTAAAATAGAGGGCTCTTGGTAGGCCTAGTAATTTCTACAGTAGGGACATGTTCGGCACAACTCTGTGGGCTGAAGGGCCTGTATTGTGCTGTAGGTTTTCTATGTTTCTATGTAACATTTTTTTTCTCCTTTCTGCTGTTCTGATGAAGAGTGTCACATCTGAAACATTAACTCTATTTCTCTTTCCACAGATGTGGCCTGACATGTTAAATGCTTCGAGCATTTTCTGGTTTTATTTCATAAATTAAGTAGCAGAGGAAATGTTAAAACATTAAAAAAATGTTAAACTATTAAATTATCCCCAGCTTTGTCCCCTCCTGTAATGTGTAAATGTGTGTGAGTAGGAGGAGGGAGTATTTGGGAGTTTTAGGGGATTAAAGGACAGTCAGGTTCATTCTGGCTCTTAGATTTGAATACGTTCTCCCTTTTCCTAAGCTTTTATATCTGAGAACATGATGGAAGCAAATATGTAAATGGTGCTTTTCATCATCAACGAAAAATACCATTTCACTGAACTTTTAGCAAACAATTATGAAACTGGCCATGATCAAGAAACCATGGAGTAGATTTTTCTCTACTGCCATTGTAATAAGCAACAATTCATTGAATAACAGATTCAAGATAATGAAGATTGTGAATCTGTCACCAAACTGAATTTTTCATTTCATTTAAATAAAAGGAAAACCAGGACTCCACTGGAAGTGAAAAATTACCCCTAAAATAATTTATACTTAGTCTTCTATGTTCATGATTAATGCCAGACAGTAAGGACAAGAGCCCAGAAATTCTTTTGTATTGTGTAAAATTTATGTGCACTACATAATAACATTTTATAATAAAACCATTTCTGTTATAATCACTGCAAAATGACAGTGCGAATTGAGGAAATTCTTTTATGTACAGTATGCATAAATAGTGTAAGAACTGTTCTTTTGTTAGAGGACTAGGACCTTGGATGTTCATCAATATTAAACAAAAGGTAAGTTGCCAAGGAAGGGAGCTCAAAGGTAGAATTTTTTGAAGAAGAATCAGAAGATAGAACATAGAACATAGAATAGTACAGCACAGTACAGGCCCTTCGGCCCACAATGTTGTGCTGACCCTTCAACGCTCCCTCCCATATAAACCCCCACCTTAAATTCCTCCATATACCTGTCTAGCAGTCTCTTAAATTTCACTAGTGTATCTGCGTCCACCACTGACTCAGGCAGTGTATTCCAGGCACCAACCACTCTCTGAGTAAAAAACCTTCCTCTAATATCCCCCTTGAACTTTCCATCCCTTACCTTAAAGCCATGTTCCCTTGTATTGAGCAGTGGTGCCCTGGGGAAGAGGTGCTGGCTGTCCACTCTATCTATTCCTCTTAATATCTTGTATACCTCTATCATGTCTCCTATCATCCTCCTTCTCTCCAACGAGTAAAGTCCTAACTCCCTTAATCTCTGATCATAATTCATTCTCTCTAAATCAGACAGCATCCTGGTAAATCTCCTCTATACCCTTTCCAAAGCTTCCACATCCTTCCTATAGTGAGATGACCAGAACTGGACACAGTATTCCAAGTGTGGCCTAACCAGAGTTTTATAGAACTGCATCATTACCTCGCAACTCTTAAACTCTATCCCTCAACTTATGAAAGCTAACATCCCATAAGCTTTCTTAACTACCCTATCCACCTGTGAGGCAACTTTCAGGGATGTGTGGACATGTACCCCCAGATACCTCTGCTCCTCCACACTACCAAGTATCCTACCATATACTTTGTACTCTGCCTTGGAGTTTGTCCTTCCAAAGTGTACCACCTCACACTTCTCCAGGTTGAACTCCATCTGCCACTTCTCAGCCCACTTCTGCATCCAATCAATGTCTCTCTGCAATCTTCAACAATCCTCTACACAATCCACAACACCACCAACCTTTGTGTCGTCTGCAAACTTGCCAACCCACCCTTCTACCCCCACATCCAGGTCATTAATAAACATCACGAAAAGTAGAGGTCCCAGAACCAATCCTTGTGGGACACCACTAGTCACAACCCTCCAATCCAAATGTACTCCCTCCACCATGACTCTTTGCTTTCTGCAGGCAAGCCAATTCTGAATCCACCTGGTCAAACTTCCCTGGATCCCATGCCTTCTAACTTTCTGAATAAGCCTACCGTGTAGAACCTTTGTCAAATACCTTACTAAAATCCATGTAGATCACATCCACTGAACTACCCTCATCCATATGCCTGGTCACCTCTTCAAAGAACTCTATCAGGCTTGTTAGATACCATCTGCCCAATGAAGTTAAAGCCTTTCAAAGATGAACAGCAGCAGTTAAGAGGGGACCATTTACACTCTGGCTAAAATCGTGACCAGGAAATGAACATTGATAATACGGAGTTTTAGGAAAAGAGATAAAGGAATAGAAGCAACACACATCAAAGTTGCTGGTGAACGCAGCAGGCCAGGCAGCATCTCTAGGAAGAAGTACAGTTGACGTTTCGGGCCGAGACCCTTCGTCATGACTAACTGAAAGAAGAGCTAGTAAGAGATTTGAAAGTGGGACAGGGAGGGGGAGATCCAAAATGATAGGAGAAGACAGGAGGGGGAGGGATGGAGCCAAGAGCTGGACAGGTGATTGGCAAAAGGGATATGAGGGGATCATGGGACAGGAGGCCCAGGGAGAAGGAAAAGGGGGAGGAGGGGAAAAACCCAGAGGATGGGCAAGGGGTATAGTCAGAGGGACAGAGGGAGGAAAAGGAGAGTGAGAGAAAGAATGTATGTATATAAATAAATAACAGATGGGGTACGAGGGGGAGGTGGGGTATTAGCAGAAGTTAGAGATGTCAATGTTCATGCCATCAGGTTGGAGACGGAATATAAGGTGTTGTTCCTCCAACCTGAGTGTGGCTTCATCTTTACAGTAGAGGAGGCCGTGGATAGACATATCAGAATGGGAATGGGATGTGCAATTAAAATGTGTGGCCACTGGGAGATCCTGCTTTCTCTGGCGGACAGAGTGTAAGTGTTCAGCAAAATGATCTCCCAGTCTGTGTCGGGTCTCGTCAATATATAGAAGGCCACATCGGGAGCACCGGACGCAGTATATCACCCCAGTCGACACACAGGTGAAGTGTCGCCTCACCTGGAAGGACTGTCTGGGGCCCTGAATGGTGGTAAGGGAGGAAGTGTAAGGGCATGTGTAGCACTTGTTCCGCTTACAAGGATAAGTGCCAGGAGGGAGATCAGTGGGGAGGGATGGGGGGGGACGAATGGACAAGTGAGTCGCGTAGGGAGTGATCCCTGTGGAAAGCCGGGGGGGGGGGGGGAGGGAAAGATGTGTTTAGTGATGGGATCCGTTGGTGGTGGCGGAAGTTACGGAGAATAATATGTTGGACCCAGAGGCTGGTGGGGTGGTAGGTGAGGACCAGGGAAACCCTATTCCTAGTGGGGTGGCGGGAGGATGGAGTGAGAGCAGATGTGCGTGAAATGGAGGAGATGCGTTTGAGAGCAGAGTTGATGATGGAGGAAGGGAAGCCCCTTCCTTTAAAAAAGGAATAGAACATATGTGCCGTTGATTGAGCAGGAGTATGTACATCCATATTAAGTTATAAACCTAAAGGAACTAAGTCGTGGCAAAACTGGAGCTTAAAGGTCTCAGTAAGTCAAAATCCACACTAAAGCAAAGCAAAATTCAGTTTTCTTGGGAAGTACTGAGAATTATGTTGAAGTACCACAGAGCAACTTTGCCCTCGATTCTTTAGAATTCCAGCTGAAGGGGATCTGTTTCTTTAAATCTTCAGTCATATAATTCCAGCACACTGACAATGATTTTACTCAATTTGTCATTAAGTGAATACCCTATCTTAACATAGAGAGAGATATATATTTTCCATGTAGACAAAATTAAAATTACTTAATTTTTATCAGTATTGATGGAATTAGATGATTGCTGTCAAGTACTAACCTCTGGAAGTTTCATTCTACAGTTTAATTGACTGACTGCCTTGTAGGCAATGTCCCAACTATTGACAACTGAATGATCTCTTATAATCCTTTTGGGAAAATATGGAATCAAAAACTAAGGACATTCATTTGTGATTCTAGAAATAGAGGCTTATTAAGTAAATGGATTATTTTTAATGAGGAGGGAGATTATTTGTTGAGCTGACTATCCACTGTTTATGTGTTTCTGAAGCTCTCTCATATGTCAAATCACAGTTTGGGCATTTCAAGAGTTGATGGATTGTTCTCTGAAGGACATGACTATTATTTTAGTATGATTACAGAATCAAAACTTATCAAGAGGCCAAGGACAGAGTGTGTTAGCTTCAAGCAGGAGTCAGTCCTTTCCAATAATTTTCAACTTTATTTTTAAACTCAGTGTTGGAAACTCAAACTGGTTGTCAGTCTTCCCAATTATCAGATATTCTGCCACAAAACTTGATTCTTCAGTTTGAAATTTCAGTTTATTGCCAGTTTGTAACCTTTTCGTTTCAATGTGATACTCCTTTTTAAATGGCTGCAATGTAAATCTCTTATTTTTTCTATGTTATAGCAATAGCTGCAATTAGATGTAATTAATTACATGTTGCTCTTAGAGAGATTTATGAGGGATGTAATAAGACTTGCTGAAAATGATTTCATTTTCCTTACTTCTGTAAGCTCTTAGAACAAGGACAGAGAATTCAGTCAACTCAAGTCCACTGTTCTAATAGATCTTGTGCAACCTGTGTCCAGTTCCTTTAGTCTACTTGGGAAACTAAATAGCCTCAGAGAAAGACAGAAAAAGGAGTAATAGATCTGTAGCTTCTTCCCATAAGTATTATGCTTACCCACTTTCAGTTGCCTGAGCTGCTTGGGGTCAAAGAATATCTACATCAGGTTTAGCTGATGCCAACCAATAAAGATCATCGTGAAACAATGGATGCTATATGAACACCCACTTTTCCCCAGATGTTTTATCCAAAAAGCCTTTGCCAGGCTCAGTATACACTTGAGGTAGCCCAGGAGCGATGCCTCAGGATCCATCAGTTAGGATGCCCATAGTTTGTGCTGTTGCTGTCTTTCACACAACATGATGTGGCAGTGAGATGTGGTGGTCTGCTCATAGAATACGTTCCACTATCTGCAAGTGTGGAGGAAGATGATGAAAGAAAAGGCACTAGAGAATTTGGAGAAGGGGAAAAAGAGGTACAGGAGGTGCAGGAACAATGGAGAATGTGGAGGAGGCAGATGAGCTGGTAGAACAGGTAGATGCGGAAACAATTGAGATGTAGGAGGAAATACAGGGAAAGGAGGAGGTAAACTGGAAGGATGTGATAGAAGAGAGGTAGAGAAGGTATAGAAATAGGAGGAGCTGGTGGAGGAAGAACAGAAAATATCAAGAGGGAGAATGCAGAAGAGATAAAAGAGGAGAAGGAAGCAGTGGAGCAGATGGAAGAGATGATAGTAGAGAAGATGGACAGAGAAGTGGACGAGGATGCCACTGAAGAAGTGAATTAATAGAAGAGGATAACAGATGAGGAAGTCTGAGAAGTGAAGGAAGATGAGGAGGGAGTTGAGGAGAAGGTGGATGAGTACATAGAGATGAAAATTTAGAAGGAAGAGGAGGAAGTGGAAGCAGTCCAGATGGAGAAGAAGGAGGCAGTGTACAAGGTTGAGGTAGAGAAGTGGAACATCTCCTCAACTTTTCCTCCACCTCCTTCACGTGAAGGAGGTGGTGGAGAGAGGAGAAAGATCTGGAATAAATGGAAGAGGAAGTACGGGGTGGGAGAAAGACAAGAGAATGTAAGGTACTGAGGAAAATGCAGTTATCATTATTCACATTATTTCTCAAGATTCTATAGGTCATTACTGCAGGCTGCCTTTAGGTTGCCCTAATGGGCTGAGGTCAAAACTTCCTGAACAGCTAGCAGCTCACAACTATCATTCCATAAACAGCTGATACTCAATTAATTCATCACCTAGCAAGATTAAAATCGCGTGCCCGCTATCAACCCAGACTGGGAAAGATTGGAAATAAAAAGGTAGAAAATATGTAATTTTACAAAAGAACAGTAACTTAACAGCAATTTTTCACATACCCATGAGCATACCAATTGGTAATTACAAAGCTTTCCTTATTCTTTGCCTATTTCTTGTTCATGGAATTTTTGTTCTGTGAATTCTCATTAGAAGTCTGATCTAAATATTTCAATGTTCTTGGCTAAAACCCTTTAGTTTTGGGAATAATGAAGATTATTCCACTCACAGGGAAGACACAGAAAAAGCAACTGGAAATGGAAAGAACTGAGCACTGAAGAGCGAGGAAGAGATTTTCATATTTTCTTTCACCATCATTACTGTCACAAATCAAGAACTCTTTACTGGTATTCTACTGCTGAAGGCTAGAGAGGTGTGGCTAAGGTTTCCCATATTATTGTTATATTTGTTGATGTTTAGATCATGCACTGCCATAGTCAAGGAATGTGAGGACATATTTGATATGAGTTGGGGTTACTATCCATGGATAGAAATTTCATTATAATCTGTTGTGACATCAACATACTGTTGCATTCATGCCCTGCTGCTTGGAAGTCCTGACAGTTCATCTTATGTTTCCTACTACCACGCTGTGATTCACTTTATCATCAACGTGTCTCGGGGAACAGTGTCTATGACCGGCCAAGCAGAGATTGGAATATCCTCTGCCCTCTGACATGAACTTTGCAGCTGGACTCGCATGTTCTGATCTAGTTGGGTGATTAAATGAACTCAGCTGAAACTACCAGTTTAAAACCAGGCTCCAGCTGCTGACCGTCCAGGGCACTCTATGCTACTCCTCACTTGTAGCACCTTTACCTGGCTCACTGCCATTGTCACCGTCCTGCGAACAATCCCCTCTTGTACATGTACCCCGGTGGTTTCCATCAATCCACATCTGCACATTCATCACCAAGCAACGTTTCTTTCTAAGTTTGCTGGAGAAGACCCCGCCCTATAATGAAGCAAGGTGCTATTAGAATAAGTTGTCATCATTCAGCATTGATTGTGAAAACTCCAGCTCCTGAACTCCTCCAATTTCCAATTTTAAGGATTATTTATTTCATTAATTAGATGCCAGCAATTAAACCCATGTAGAATGACAATGCACTAATGCCACGGACTCATGCAGTGAACCAACTTCCAACAGCTCCCTGAAGAAAGTTGCCAGAGGTGGTGAGCATCAGCAGAAATCAGATTTCAGAGGTGTATCTAAAGTTGAGGAACTGTAGTAGTCACACTTCAAGAGTGAGTCAGAAATGGACATTTGTGGGTGGGATTGAGAGGGGTCATGATGGTGTCAGGTATCGCAAAGGTTGTACTATAGACTTCTGATGATTCAGAATGTGACAGTTACCCCTTGAGTTTATATAGAACAATCCGCATGGCCCAGTTAGCCTCTTTCCACAAAGCCCTAAAAATTATTTTCACTCAAATGTGTATGCAATTCCTTTTTGGAAGCACTGTTTATCTTACTTACATAAAAACTCTCAATGGAAAACTGATTTTCCTCACATCCCTCTGAATTTTTTGTTAGTTTCTTTGAAATTGTATTCTGCACAATAAACCATCATTAAGGGCGACCTTATAGCAGTTTATAAATTATGAGGGCCATAGGTTGAATATATAGTGAGACCCTTTTACCCAGAGTAGAGGATTCTAGGTCTAGAGAGTATAGATTTAAGTTGAGAATGCCTTCCTGCATTCTTTCTGATTAAAAATATATCACTTTACATTTGATTTGCCTTCATCTGCCTTGGAGTGTATTACTGTTCTACTTACCAACCTTCAATGTTTGATATAAAAACAGAAAATGCTGCAGATGCACTGCAGGTCATGCAACATCTTTGGAGCAGAACATAAAATAATGTTTTTGATGAGCAACCTTCCATGAGAACTCAGAAGTTCTTTTCTCCAAACTTGCTGTTGTCTGTAAATTTTGAAATTTTACATAGCTCACCCATTTCTAAGCTATTAATATTATAACAAAAAACACAACGCTGATGCTTGAGGAATATCTTTGTCTACCAACATCCAAAATGAAAAGCGGCTGTTCATCACAACACGAGAAAATCTCTAGATGCTGGAAATCCAAAGTAACACACACAAAATGCTGGAGGAACTCAGCAGGTCAGGCATCTATGGATAAGAGTAAACAGTTTCAGACCTAGACCTTTCACCAGTCCAGCAATTGTGTGTGTTGTTTCATTTATCACAACTCTGTGTCTTCCTTGCACAATGTTTTCATATGCTGTGCTCATCCTTTTATTCTATTTAGATTAGATTAGATTAGGTTCAACTTTATTGTCATAGTGCTGAGTACAGATACAAAGCCAATGAAATGCAGTTAGCATCTAATCAGAAATGTGAAGAATAGTGTTATTTACAAAATAACTGCGAATAAAAAGTAAGTGCTACAGCACACAAATATAAAAGTACTGAGACAGTACAATATGGATGCAATACTGCTCAGTGCTGCGATGTGAGGTTCAGCAAGGTCACAGCCTCAGGGAAGAAGCTCTTCCTGTGCCTGCTGGTGCGGGAGCGGAGGCTCCTGTAGTGCCTACCGGATGGGAGGAGAGTAAAAAGTTCATGGTTAGGGTGAGATGCATCCCTGATAATGCTTTTCGCCCTGCCTAGGCAGCGTTTATGGTAGATGTTCTCAATGGTGGGTAATTGGGTGCCGATAACCCACTGTGCAGTTTTCACCACACGCTGGAGTGCTTTGCGGTCCGATATGGGACAATTGCCATACCACACTGAGATGCATTTGGTCAGTATGCTCTCAATGGTAATCTGACTAACCAACCAATTATAAAGAACTTTGCTAAAATCTTTCTGAGAATCCTGAAAACGGTGTGTAGACTTAAATCATAAAGTGCAGAATAATAATATACACAATAATAATTTACCAATGTGCAATAATGATGTATGAAATAATAAAGCTTTGACTATTATGCTATAATGTGTGTTTTCCTCTAGCACAGAGATGAACTGTTGTATATACTTATTGCTTTTGGTAGGAACCTTCATCATCAAAATATCGAAAGTGCGTGGCAATTAGCACAGCTAGTAGAGTTGCTACTTCTCAGCTCCAATGAACCAGGTTTGATCCTAACCTCTGACATTGACTGCATTTGCACATTCCTCTTGTGGCAAGGATAATTAAAATGATCTCATTTCATCACTGTACATTTCTTTCAAACTCTATAAAGTCCATTCAAGCTTGCTCCTCTATTTCTTTTTCATTATTTGGTGGCAAATGGAACAGTGATTACACTTGGGAATGTTGGATGGTCGAGGTGGATATTGTGGGTTGTCAGTCAGAGAGCAGAATTATGGGAGGTTTGATTGCAGAATGTGTGATTGCTGTAGGGCTGCTCCTATGTGGGCTTGGGTAGATGAGGGGCAGGGGGGTACATACAGATAGGAAAGTTGTGCCTTTCTTATTGGACTAAAAACAGTTCTGGAAGTAGTTATTTCTGATGTCAGATTTACCAAGGTCTGGAAACCCAGACCAGCCGAATCTAACTGAAACAAGACACAAATACAGATATGGTGCATCATTAAAATAATTTCACGATCGGCACACCTCTGGACTGGAGCTACTGGCACCCAATTTCTTCTATTAAAAATTATGGTGTGTTGATGGCCAGCTGTGTTGAGTTTCAGACATTTTTAGTTTTATAATATCGCTCCACCATCAACAACACACCCAGCACCCTATCAATGGGGTTCACATACTTTCTTGATGATGAAATATTATCGCATTGACTCTGCTGATGTTGCCTTGGGGTTGGAGCTCCATGAGGAGCCTCCGCTTCTGAAAATCATAAAAGGAGACCATTTACCATGGGCTAGATGGGAGGACAACCTGTCCTAGCTCTACGTAGAACAATCCAGCTTGTCTCATACTATTAAGGATCCGGCCCGAACACTGGGTCGAAGGGCCTCTGCTGGCAGCTCTGGATCACGACAGTCCTTAATTTCTGTTTTCTTTCACCTGGCCATGTGGGTTCTGGCCCAACCCCTTTCCTTTTTTGGACTTCCTCCAATTACCTGCTTGTCTCCTCATTTGCACCCACCTGTGTCTTAATTTTCACTCATTACCCTGTCCATTTAAACCCTGCCTAGACTAGCATTCTCTGCCAGTTTGTCCCAGATTCTAACCTGTGTTGTCCTAGCCTGTTATTGTGACTTCTGCCAACTGATTTTGCCTGATTCTGTGTTTTGGATTTTGCCTGTTCCTGGACCTGATTTTTGCCTGTGTGCTCTGGATTGTCTGCCCTTGCCTGACTGCCTTTCCTGGTAAGACCTCTGCCTGCCATTTTGGATTCATGCCTGCCTTCTGTTTTTGAAAGACTGTTGCCTTTGAGCTCCCTAATAAATCCTGGTGAAAAAGTATTCATCAGTCTGCACTTGAGTCCCTCTGAAACCCAACAGAAGGAACTGGCCAAGATGGACTCAGTGCACCCCAACCAGGTGTGTGAGGCCCCCTCCTGACAGGGTGTGTTGTTAGGGAGACATGAAATGCGGTTTGCCTCTATCAACCAGTCAATGGAAGCCTTCTCCGCCACTCTGACCAGAATAGCCTCCCAGCTACAGCAGATTCAGCTGGCTCTGAGCTCTAATCTGCCTTCTCTTGTGGTGCCGTCAGCCCCACAGACTCCACACCATCCAGCCAAACAGAGCTCATGCAGATTGATCGTACCTGTCTGCCTCCTTTGGAAAGGAGGAGGAGAGTCAGTACCAACTCCTGTCTGTATTGTGGTCAGGCTGGTCACTATGTATCTACCTGTCCTGTAAAAGGCCAACACTTGCTTGTAAAGAGGGGACTACAGTTGAGCAGCACTTCCTTCCCCCTGGTTTCCTGTCACTCAAACCCTGCTACCTGCTTTTATACTGGCTGAAGGGAGGAGATGCACTGTTTCAGTTTTTATCAACTCTGGGGCTGAGGGAAACTTTCAGTTCCAGCTTTGCAGCCAATCTCGGGATGCCACTCTCCCGTCTGAAGCAACCCCTGGAGGCCAGCGGCTTCACCGGAGTGAAACTTGCCATGGTTATCCACTCTACAGCTCTGGTGAGTCTCCTCATTTCTGGCAATCACCAGGAGAGCATTGCTTTCCATGTAATAGATTCCCCCAAAGCTGATGTGTTAGGCCACCCATGGCTAGCTCAGCACGGTCCACACATTGATTGGTCTAATAACAGTGTTAAGCTGGAGTCCTTTCTGCCTAAATCATTGTCTGTGTGTTGCTCATACTACTCAAGGTCCGGTTCCTCTGCCTACAGAAGAGTTTCCTGATCTGTCCTCTGTACCCCCTGAATATCTGGACCTAAAGCTGGTATTCAGCAAGACTTGGGCCACCACCTTGCCCCTACGACTGCGCTATAGATCTCCTCCTGGGAACCTCGCCGCCTAGGGGCCGTCTGTATTCCCTGTCTCCACCTGAAAGAGAAGCGAGGGACGAGTATATCCAGGAGGCCTTGGCTGCAGGAATTATTGGTCCCTCTTCCTCCCAGCAGGCGCAGGATTCTTTGTAGCCAAGAAGGACGGATCCCTGCGTCCTTGCGTGGACTATAGAGGTCTCAATGAGGTCACCATTAAGAACTGCTATCCACTTCCTCTTATGTCATCTGCATTTGAATTGCTCCAGGGTGCTTCTATCTTCTCCAAGCTCGACCTCTGCAAGAGAGGGGGATGAATGGAAGACCGTGTTCAATATGCCATCTGGGCACTATGAATATTTGGTAATGCCTTTCAGACTTTCTAATGGTCCTGCTGTGTTCCAGTCCCTGGTGAATGACATCCTCAGATATGTTGAATCATCTAAGTATTTGTGTACTTAGATGACATTCTGATATTTTCTAGGTCCCTCTCTGAACACATCCAGCACATCCGTCGGGTGCTCCAACAACTCCTGGAGAATCAGTTGTTTGTGAAGGTGGAAAAGTGTGAATTTCACTGGAGTTCAACTTTGTTTCTGGGATATGTGATCAGCGCTGGAGGAATCCAGATGGACCCTCAGAAGATCAAGGTGGTAGAGGAGTGGCCACAACCCGCCTCTCCATGAGATATCCAATGCTTTCTTGGGTTTGCCAACTTCTATCGCTGATTCATTCGAAAGTTCAGCATTCTGGCTGTCCTACTGACTGCTCTAACCTCCAAGTCAAAGTTCACCTGGAATCCATCGGCTGAGAAAGCCTTTTCTGATCTCAAGACCCGTTTCACCATGGCACCTATCCTCCTTCAGCCCAATCCTACAAGGCAGTTTATTGTAGAGACTAACTCCTCTGATGTAGGAGTAGGGGCTATTCTGTCAGTGTTCAGCAGAGGGTGACAAGCTACACCTGTGCACCTTTTTTTTTCCCCACAAATTTTCACCCGCAGAACGCAACTATGACATCGGCAATCGGGAGTTATTGGCTGTTAAACTTGCTCTTGAGGAATGGTGGCATTGGCTTGAGGGAACGACTACTCCTTTTCTAGTCTGGATGGATCACAAGAACCTGGAGTATATCCGTTCAGCCAAATGCCTCAACTCCCACCAGGCCCAGTGGTCCCTGTTTTTTTTGCATGTTTTAGATTCACCCTGGCCTACCCGTCCTGACTCTAAGAACGGCAAGCCTGACGTGCTCTCCAGGCAGTTTCCAACAACCGACGAGGCGCCTGAGGTTACAACCATTCTCCCCAAGCAATGCCTAGTTGCTGCAGCACAGTGGGAGATTGAATCTGTGGTCCAGTCAGCCCAGCAGGGTGATTCTGTTCCTAGTGCCTGCCCTGCTAATCTATTGTATGTTTCCCAGTCTGTCCTCTCCCAGGTTCTCCAGTGGGGACACACCTTCAGACTGGCATGTCACCCTGGCATTAGATGCATGACAGCTTTCATCAGTTGAAGATTTTGGTGGCCATCCCTGAGGAAGGATGTTGAGAGCTTCATTTCTGCCTGCCCAGTCTGTGCACAGAACAAGGCCTCCAGTCAGCCACCAACTGGTCTCCTGCAACCCCTGTCTGTTCCTAGAAGGCCCTGGTCACACATTGCACTGGACTTTGTCACCAGAATCCCTTCATCTGATGGTAACACTACCGTTCTTACCATA
Organism: Mobula hypostoma; assembly: GCF_963921235.1. Classification (NCBI taxonomy): domain Eukaryota; kingdom Metazoa; phylum Chordata; class Chondrichthyes; order Myliobatiformes; family Myliobatidae; genus Mobula; species Mobula hypostoma. The sequence continues at coordinate 90,492,116 of NC_086106.1, forward strand.
GTGGATCGTTTTTCCAAATCGGTCCTCTTGGTTCCCCTTCCCAAGCTGTCCTATGCCAAGGAGACTGCCAACCTGGTGATTCAGCATCTTTTCTGTATTCATGGTCTCCCTGTTGAAGTGGTATCTGATAGAGGTTTGCAATTCACCTCCCACTTTTGGAGGGCCTTTTACAAACTACTTGGGATCAGGGTTAACCTCATCTGGGTTTCATCCACAGAAATGGCCAGACCGAGGGAACTAACCAGCAGTTGGAGGTGATGCTCCATTGTGTGACAACTCGGGAATCTTCCTCCTGGAGTCAGCAACTTCCCTGGGTCGAGTACACCATTAATTCTTTCCCTTCTGCTTCATCAGGTTTATCCCCATTCCAGTGCTGTCTTGGCTATCGATCCCCCCCCCCCCACCCTATTTGCGACTCAGGAGGAGGAAGTGGGAGTTCCCTCAGCTGAAGTTTGTCCAGAGGTGTTCACGGACCTGGAGACGAGCCCGAAAGGCGCTGTTTCAATCTACAGCCAGAATGAAGCAGCGAGCAGACCATCACCGCATCGAGGCCCCCTGTTACCACCAGGGTCAGAAGGTGTGGTTATCTTCGCGTGACATTCCCTTGAAGATGGACTCCTGCAAGCAGGCACCACTCTACATTGGACCTTTCCCCATCACCAAGGTGATCAGCCCTTTGGTGGTATGTCTAAAACTACCCCCTACCCTTCACAGAATCCATCCTACATTCCATGATTCAAGGATTAAGCCCTTTGTCTGCAGCCCCCTCCCCATCTCATCAATGGCTCTGAGACCTTCACTGCACCGAATACTGGATGTTTGACACAGGTTGTGGACTGCAATACCTCATTGATTGGGAGGGCTATGGCCCTGAAGAGGTGTTGGGTTCCTGCTCGAGATATCCTGGATCCCTCTCTCATTAAGGACTTTCATAGGAGCCATCCCATACCAGCAAGAAGGCTGTCTCGAGACGCCCATGGGGGGGGGGGGTTACTGTTAAGGATCCGGCCTGAACAGTGGGTCGAAGGGCCTCTGCTGGTAGCTCTGGATCATGACAGTCCTTAATTTCTGTTTTCTTTCACCTGGCCATGTGGGTTCTGGCCCAGCCCCTTTCCTTTTTGGACTTACTCCAATTTCCTGCTTGTCTCCTCATTTGCACCCACCTGTGTCTAATTTTCACTCATTACCCTGTCCATTTAAACCCTGCCTAGACTAGCATTCTCTGCCAGTTTGTCCCAGCTCTGACCTGTTGTCCTAGCCTGTTATTGCAACTTCTGCCAACTGATTTTGCCTGATTCTGTGTTTTGGATTTTGCCCTTTCCTGGACCTGATTTTTGCCTGAGTGCTCTGGATTGTCTGCCCTTGCCTGACTGCCTTTCCTGGTAAGACCTCTGCCTGCCATTTCAGATTCATGCCTGCCTTCTGTTTTTGAACAACTGTTGCCTTTGAGCTCCCTATTCATCGGTTTGCACTTGAGTCCCTCCGAAACCTGACAGAACGCAACACATATCCCTCTTGTCTGGTGTGATCCTATTGGGTGACGAATAGAACATTTGATTGGACTCTACTACTTTGTGAAGGAAACCTTGGATAAGCTTGATGTACATCAGTCTTTAAAATATTCAGCTTGTTGGTATTGCATTTGAAGAAAAATATTCAGATTACTAATGGATGCATGATGTCAGTAATGCTTCACTTGTGTTTGCTTTAAACTACAGACATTTACAGATATTCCTACCATAACAAGTATTTAATGAGCTTTCAATATGATTTCCAGAAATAATGAATGGACCTCCTGTGAGATCTTCTGAGACCAATGCAGGCAGTATTATTCAAATGGCATCAGTATTGAAATGGTAATTATATGGCAAACATTTCCTTTCTGTAATGTGTGTATGAAAAATGTAAAGCAACTGTTTAGCAAAGGATTCAATAATAAAACCGATTGTGCAAGAAGGAGCTGGAAAATGCCATTTTTTACTGCCCTTCCTTAATGATCATTGAGCTGAGTTCAAAAAACAATGGAGAAGGTACAAGAAAAGATTTGCAAATAAAAGAAAACACAGATAGCAGCTCAGCACAGAAGAGTATACCTTACTAGTGATCTGGTTGCATGGGGTTCATATGAATGAAGTATTTGGGTTGGAATAAATATTAAATCCACTGGTATGTATTTCTTCACTCAGAATATGGAACCCACCACAATATGAATTGTTCAAATTGGTTAGATAATTGGCAGAATAACATAGATGATTTTGAGAGAAAAATAAAAAAAAATACTTTGAAAGGTTGAGATGAAGTGCGTAGAATGCATGGAAACAGGAGTGGGGTATAAATATTACTAGAGATTAGTTGTATGCATTCTGTCATTGTGTTACTCTTATATTCAGGAACCTCATCAGATTAAGTTTTAAATATCTATGGAAAATTAAATTTTGAACCCTCCAAGTTCTTCTAAATTGTGTTACTCCTTTCCTAAAAATCATACCTTCCTTCCTTCACCTTCCATTCCACCTTTGATTGTTCAAACGAGATACAAAACAGAATATAGGTTCTGAAATGGTCAGTAATAAATAGTAATTAATGAAATATCTTCATATCAGATCCAAGGGATGGATTGACCTCCTTAAGGTGGATTTCCTGTATAATTCACTACCTGTATCAAAAAATGGTTAAGTCACTCACAATACTGTTCTCCACATATTCTTTGACAAATACCTTCTGTTATTCAAATACAGTATCTATCCAGACTTATTCACCCCTTTCTCTGTCATTACTTTCTTTATTAATCCCCTGCTCATATCTTCAAAAAATATAGTTTCTCAAACATCTAAGTACTTCCCTGTCATTTATTCTGTGAATAACATCCCACATAAGCCATTCACTGAAAGGTAGACACTCAACACATTATGAATTTCTTCTCCCCCTTGTTGCACAGAAAGCAGATTGCTCCAACCTATTAGACCATAGATAATCTTCCTAATCAGTCTCTGCAACAGAACAGTTTTCCAGTATATTCCATGGACATTTAATTGCAGTCTTTACTATCACTATAAATCTGTGCAAGCATATAACGCAAATTGATCTAACATTTTAATTGTCTTTGTAACATCAGGCCTCTATCCTCTGGAGGAAATCATTCCAAATAATTACAATGAATTCAACTTTAATTGTCAAGAGTAAAGAAAAAAAATACTAATCTCCTGCATGATTGCCATAAAATGTCCTAGGGGATTGTAGCGAAGCCAGCTAAGAACAACATGCATACTAATTTGCTCACCTGAAGAATTTATTGGACCTTCTACCCTTTTTGAAGATTATTGGAAGAAGATTTGTGAACCATTCTTGTAAAGTTGCTAAACACTTCTAGAAACCACCAAGAATTTTACAACTTACCTCTGTTTGAAGACTAACTGCTACTTGTGTTAACATTGCATAAACCATCACATCACTCTCATAAACACACACACATGATTTATTTACATATTCTTGTGCAATTCTGTAATACATATACAGCAATTGTAGATTCATTCTATGAAGTAGATTGGGTATTTTTGTCTAGATTTGGATCTATGGTGTTGCAGTTACATTTTAACCTGATGAATCTATCACTTCCTGACTCAAATTACTAATGTTCTGTGTTTCCCCTTTCTGCATTCCATACACAAATAAAACAACAGCCAAATAATCATGTTTTGATCATTTGAACAATGTGGACACTTGCAAACTTTCTTTCAGTCTGAACAAGTTATCTCTTAGTATTGCTGACTTACCAAATCAGATAACGTTCCTAATCATTGGATTTTAATGCTCTCATTTCCTCATGTTGCATAACCTATTTCCCTTTGCTTCTTCCCAGAAGGTTGTCGGGATGCTTGGCATGATTTTGCTTTTGCTTCTTGTAATAAATTTAAGAGTATTTGAAGTTTAGCATATGAATAACACCACTCATCCTGCTCCACATCTGTGGCAGTTTGCAGTCCCCATATTGCCTCATCAGTAACCTTAGATATGAGAGAACCAGAGCAAAAGTAAGTTTTCCTTGATCCTGAGGAACTGTCTAGACTAAAACACATTTCCATTTCCACTGTACAATCCATGGCTTTACACCTTTTGACCTATTGATCCAAATCCCTCCAGATGTTAAATATTGACTAACATGAACAACGATACATAAATTACCATCTGCAAATATTGTACAACATTCCTCCCCTAAGTCACATAAAGATTATAACCATGCACCATCAACTAAAGCCACAATCCTGTGACTGAGCTTGTCTTTGAAGGTAGAATTCAGCACCTTGTCTAAAAGTGAAGGGTCAGTCTCTATTGTGAGAGCTGTTGCCTGTTTTTTAAAATTACAGAATGAAAATCTGTGATTTTTCCAAGTATAGATACAATACAAAAAGGTGAAACCAAATGAATATGATATTTGAGCAAAATGGTTCCATGAACTCAAAACAAAGGAAGTAACTTGCATTAGTAAATGTATCACCTTTTGCAACTCCAGGACACCCTGAAGTGTTTTATAGCAAATGAAGGGCTTCTATGAAGTGAAGACTCAGCATTATGTAGGAAGGAGGCAGTAAAGATCTTCCTGCTTTTTTAAAATTTTCTGAATGGTGCAAACATGGTAATAATTGAGAAACTATGGAACAGAGAGGCAATAATCCATAAACATTATTTATTCTCAGCACTGTGAGAAAGAATTTATTAGTTGTGGGAGAAGAATTATTTTGAACATTATCTGTAGCTACATCATAAATTCATTCCTTAAGACATTCTCTGACACTTCAAGTGATATCGCTAGCACATTGTAAAAGAATAATTTCATTAAAATATTGAACCACCCAGCAACCAGTGGAATCTTTATCTCTTTATTCAATAAATCAAATTTTTTAATTAGTGTTCTTGTCCATGATATGACAGTGCAAACTATAGGGGGTGTAAGCCTACAGTGTTAGATTTTTTAGTTATGTCACAAGTATTGCTATTACATTATAAATATGTTATTTGTTTTACATTTTCTAAATGTTGAAAACTTTTAAACAAAGGAAAGCCAAAAGTCACTCAGGGGTCTGTATGCATGGATCGCTGAAAAATTACGAACAAGTGCAGAAAATAATCATAAGAGAATGGCTATGTTATTACAGCTCGCGGCATTCTGGACTTCAGAGTTCAATTTGGGCACTGCCTCTGTAGGAAGTCTCTGTATGTCCTCCCTGCGGAATACGTGGGGTTTCTCCATGTCTTTTGGTTTCCTCCCACAGTTCAAAGACATACTGGGTAGGTTATTTGGTCATTTAAATTGTATCATGGTTCGGTTAGGGTTAATCGTGTTTGTCGCGGGTTGCTGAGAAAGCGTAGCTTGAAGGTCTGGGAGGGCCTATTCAGGCTGTATCGTTAAATAACATTACAAAATAAAATAGAACGCTATCATTTTATTTAGAATACGTGTGCTAGAACTCACACTTTTACAAATAGTTTCTCCCTGCTATTACAATTGGCTGTATCATTCAAGTGGATGATCCAGCTGTCCTTAAAGACAGCTTCAAATTTTCTCAGGGAGATGAAATGATGAAATGCTATAATTTGTGGGAGATCTTGAAAAGTACATCTTGTTATGATGGACAAGAGACAATGCATCAACGCTACAAAGATTGGATATCTTTCTGTCGGTTGTCAGCCTTCTGTATGGAATAAGCAGCTATGATTGAAGTCAATTGAATCAAACTTTGATAAACTTCTATAGGTGTGCAGAGGAGAGTATATTGACTGGTTGCATCACAGCTTAGTGTGGAAACACCAATGCTCTTGAGTGGAAAATCATACAAAAAGTAGCATATATAGCCTGTTCCATTTCAGGTAATGTCCATCTCCCCCACCCCCCACCATGCAGGAAAGCAGCATCCATTATCAAGGACCCCCACTATCCAGGCCATGCTCTCTTTTCACTGCTGCCATCTGGAAGAATGTACAGGAGCCTCAGGACCCATACCACCAGATTCAGAAACAGTTACTACCCCTTAATCAGAATCAGAATCAGGTTTATATGACTGGCATGTGACGTGAAATTTGTTAACTTAGCAGCAGCAGTTCAATGCAATACACAATCTAGCAGAAAGAGAGAGAAAAAATAATAATAAATTAAATAAAACATAATAAATAAGCAAGTAAATCAATTACATATATTGAATAGATTATTTAAAAATGTACAAAAACAGAAACATTATATATTAAAAAAAGTGAGGTAGTGTCCAAAGCTTCAAAGTCCATTCAGGAATCAAATGGCAGAGGGGAAGAAGCTGTTCCTGAATTGCTGAGTGTGTGCCTTCAGGCTTCTGTATCTCCTACCTGAGGGTAACAGTGAGAAAAGGGCATGCCCTGGGTGCTGGAGGTCTTTAATAATGGACACTGCCTTTCTGAAGATGCTCCCTAAAGATGTCATAGGTATTTTGTAGGCTAGTGCCCGAGATGGAGCTGACTGGATTTACAACCTTCTGTAGCTTCTTTCGGTCTTGTGTAGTAGCCCCTCCATACTAGACTGTGATGCAGCCTGTCAGAATGTTCTCCACTGTACAACTATAGAAGTTTTTGAGTGTATTTGTTGACATGCCAAATCGCATCAAACTCCTAATAAGGTATAGCCGATGTCTTGCCTTCTTTATGACTACATCAATGTGTTGGGACCAGGTTAGATCCTCAGAGATCTTGACACCCAGGAACTTGAAGCTGCTCACTCTCTCCACTTCTAATCTCTCTATGAGGATTGGTATGTGTTCCTTCGTCTTACCCTTCCTGAAGTCCACAATCAGCTCTTTTGTCTTACTGACGTTGAGTGTCAGGTTGTTGCTGTGGCACCATTCCACTAGTTGGCATATCTCACTCCTGTACGCTCTCTCTTCACCACCTGAGATTCTACCAACAATGGTTGTATCATCAGCAGATTTGTAGATGGTATTTGAGCTATGCCTAGCCGCACAGCCATGTGTATAGAGTAGTGCAGTGGGCTAAGCACACACCCGTGAGGTGCGTCATTGTTGATCATCAGCAAGGAGGATATGTTATCCTCAATCCGCATAGACTGTGGTCTTCCAGTTAGGAGGTTGAGGATCCATTTACAGAGGGATGTACAGAGGCCCAGGTTCTGCAACTTCTCAATCAGGATTGTGGGAATAATAGTATTAAATGCTGAGAATTGTCAATGTACAGCATTCTGACATAGGTGTTTGTGTTGTTTAGGTGGTCTAAAGCTGTGTGAAGAGTCATGGAGATTGCATCTGCCATTGACCTATTGTGGCGATAGGCAAATTGCAATGGGTCCAGGTCCTTGCTGAGGCAGGAGTTCAGTCTCGTCATAATCAACCTCTCAAAGCTTAATCATCAGGCTCTTGAACCAGAGGGGATAACTTCACTCAACTTCACTTGCCCCATCACTGACCTGTTCCCACAATCTGTCAAGTCACGTTCAAGGACTAGTCATCTCACATTCTCAATATTTATTGCTTATTTATTTATTATTGTTATTTTATTTTGTATTTGCGCACAGTGGTTGTTTGTCTGTTCTGTTGTGTGCACTCCTTCATTGATTCTATTGTGTTTCTTGGATTTACTGTCTATGCCCACAAGTAAATGAATCTCAGGGTTGTATATGGTGCCATATATGTACCTTGATAATAAATTTTCTTTGAACTTAGAATATACTGTTTATGCTACAGGTTAAGAATGAATTCTCAGCAGGGAAAGAGAATCTGCATACATATGCCTGGAAAGCAGTGAGAAGTTGTTTATCGCCGAGGTTAATGCCAGTCCTATTACCTCAAGCATGTGTGTGGTACAGTATATAGTTTAATGATCCTAATACTCTACTCGCTATATCCATTACTCAGTTCACTGCAAACTCAACAATCACTTGGCTCTCAACACTCAACTTCTGGTTCATGTACATTCACTCACCTACATGAACTTTGCTGTGGATTTCATGTACCAGTTGGCACACACTGACATCTATGTACAGTAGCAATATCATCCAAACATAGTGCATGGCTACTCCCTCTTCTTTGAGAGCAGGATAGTGCTCATGACTCATGAAATGTAGTAGACAAGTGAGCCTATTTATTTTATTCCTACGACAAAGACATTTTCTACTGTCGTGTGAAAGAGGTCTCACATTTGGCTGGGAATACTTGCTTATTTAGATGAATCAACTTATAGGGTATCTTCCTAATCCTCCCTCTTTCATTGCACATTCTCTTCATCCAATAGCTCTTCTAATTCACAAAGGCAGAATTCTCCTACTGAGGTGGGGAAGATATGTTAGGGTGCTGGAACCAAGAGAAGTGGAACATCTAGATAAGATAAAGGAAGAGAGTTTAAGAATGAACTGAGGTGACATGGCCTCGATGAGTAAGATTAAAGAAAATCCTAAGGCATTCTGTAAGTATGTTAAGAACAGGAGGATGACAAAAGTGAGGGTAGAACCAATCAAAGATAAAAGAGAAAACATGTGTCTTGATATAGAAGAGGTGGGGAGGCATTTAATGAAAATATTGCTTCAGTGTGACCAGTGAGAGGGAACTTGATGAATGTGAGGTCAGCGTAGAACAGGCTAAAGTTCTGGAGCATGTTGAGGTTAAGAAAGAGAATGTGTTGGAACCTTTGTAAAGCATTAGGTTAGGTCCCTGATGCCAGGTGGGATGTACTCCAGATTACTGTGGGAAGTGAGGAAAGAGATTGCTGTACCTTTAGCAATGGTCTGTGTGTCCTCACTGGCCACAGGAGTAGTACCAGTTGGTTAGAGGATGGCAAATGTTACTCCTTTGCTTAAGAAAAGTAATAGGGATAATCCTGTGTCACGGTCCCGACCATTATCTCCCCATTTTCTCCTAATTTCCTTTGACGGCGCCACACCTGGTTTTCATCAAGACCTGCAGCATAAGAACCCTGGCTTTGCACCCACTAGTTGCCAGATCGTTGGTTTTGCCAGTGTGGTAATTATGTCTCCCAGCCGCTTAGGATTGCGTGTTCTAAGTTTTTACTTTACTTTATACTTTATTGTCACCAAACAATTGATACTAGAGCGTAAAATCATCACAGCGATATTTAATTCTGCTCTTCGTGCTCCCTGGAGTACAAATCGATAGTAAATATTAAAATTTTAATTTATAAATCATAAATAGAAAATAGAAAAGGGAAAGTAAGGTAGTGCAAAAAAAACCGAGAGGCAGGTCTGTATATTTGGAGGGTACAGCCCAGATCCGGGTCAGGATCTGTTTAGCAGTCTTATCACAGTTGGAAAGAAGCTGTTCCCAAATCTGGCCATACGAGTCTTCAAGCTCCTGAGCCTTCTCCTGGAGGGAAGAGGAATGAAAAGTGTGTTGGCTGGGTGGGCCGTGTCCTTGATTATCCTGGCAGCACTGCTCCGACAGCGTGCGGTGTAAAGTGAGTCCAAGGATGGAAGTTTTGCTTCAGTACCGAGATTTACCTGTGAAACTCTGTCTCTCCGTGCTAAGAAAAGTTTTGTCTGCCATTTTCTCTTCTATGCTCCATGTCAAGATAAGTTCTGCCTACCTCCTGCTTTCCTGCATTCCCTCCTGTTTGCCGTTCAACGTTCACGCCCGTGTCTGCATCCTAACTCAATCTCCGTGCCTGTGTCCTGCGTTTGGGTTCGTCTCGTCTGTTGCAACATCCTGGGAATTATAGATCAGTGTATCTTACATCTGTGGTGGACAAACTAGAGACATAGAGTCATCGAATCATAGAACATTACAGCACAGAACCATGTGTTTAGGTCCATTTAGTTTGTGCCAAGCTAGTAATCTGCTTCGTATACTGACCTACACCTGGACCATAGCCCTCCATACCCTTCCCATCCATGCACCCATCCAAATTTGTCTTTCAGTTGAAATCAAACCCGCATCCACCACTTTTGCTGACAGCTCATTCCACACTCTCGCTATCCTCTGAGTGAAGAAGTTTCCCCTTATGATTCCCCTTAAACATTTCACCCTCCACCTTTAACCATGACCTCTAGTTCTAGTCTCACTCAACCTCAGTGGAAAAAAGCCTGTTTGCATTTACCCTTTCTATACCCCTCATAATTTTGTACACCTGTATTAAATCTCCCCTCATTCTCCAACACTCCAGAGAGTGAAGTCCTAACCTATTCAACCTTTCCCAATAACTATTGGAGAAGATTCTTGGACACAGGATTTTTGAGCAGTTGGCCAATCATATACTGATTAGGGATAGTCAGCACCATGTGTTGGCCTTTGATAGTTGTGGGATTGAGTTTAAGAGCCGTGAGGTAATATTGCTGCTCTAAAAAATTGGTTTGACTGCACTTGAAGTATTGTGCTTAGTGCTCGTTGAAGGATGTAGAGAGAGTGTTGAGGTCATTTAGCAGGATGCTACATGGATTAGAGAACATGTCTTATGAAGGAAGGTTGAGCAAGCTCGGGCTTTTCTCTTGTGAGTGAAAGAGGATGAGAGACGGAGAGGTGTATAAAATGTTGAGATGACAGCTAGCACCTTTTTCCCCAGGATGGCAATGGCTAATAGGAGAGGCCATATTTTTAAGGTTGTTGGAGGAAAGTATAGGGGGGATGTCAGAGGTAGGTTTTTTACACAGAAGAATGGTTAGTACACAGAGGATGGTGTTAGAGACAGATGCAATTAAGACATTTAAAAGTTTCTTAGGTGCATGAATGAAAGAGAAGTGGAGAGTCTTGTGAGAGAGAAATGTTAGATTGATCTTGGAGTAGATTAAAAGTCAGCACAATATCATGGACCAAAGGGTCTGAACTGTGCTCTGCTGCTCTACGTGTTCTATGTATGTCCTAGAACTTAAAAACAGAAAATGTTAGAGAGACAGGTTAAGCCGTATATATGGAAAGAGTAATAGTTAACATTTCAGGTCTGGCAACCTTATCAGCACAGGAGTGTAGAGGTCAGTGCAATTGCTTTGAAATGCCAGCAATGGTTGATCGAGCTTTGATTCCCCCCTGTTGTCTGTAAGGAGTTTGCACATTCTCCCTGTAACTGCATAGGGCTTGTCCATGTTCCTCCAGTTTCTTCCCACATTCCAAAGATTTACGGTTAGGGCTAGTAATTGTGGTCATGCTATGCTGGTACGCAAAGCCTGGTGGCACTTGCAAGGTGGGCTCTCACAATCTTCAGACTGTGTTGATCGTTAATGCAATACGGTGCATTTCACTATATGTTTTGATGTTTTGAGGTACACGTGACAAATAAAGTTAATCTTTAATCTTATTTGAACTGAAAAAAAGAGAGGAAATTAATTTTGATGTGTTAGCTTAGAGGAGCTCATAAATCAGAAGGGAATGGAGGATAAAAGGAAAGTAAAGTCTAATGTCAGCCTCTGTGGTTTCTGGCTACAGTGTAATGGCTTCTCCATTTATTGTTAATGCTGTCTCCTCCATGGAAATTGCTTCCTATTCCTTATAAACTGCTCTAATATCTGTGTGCTCATATTTTCTTTAAGAGAAGAGAGTGTGCCAATGAGTGTTGTGCAATGTTTTGGTGATTTGCATATTAAAATCGAAGAGCTGGAAGTGTGATCAAGTAAGAGCTGGAGAATCACGTGAATACAATCAATATACCCTAATTGAGATTATTAGCGGGTAACTGACAGGACTGTGATGAAAAGAGTCTGACATAGTGGTGACTTTTGAAAGTTATTTTCTGACCTTGAGTGCATAGAGTTTTACAGCCAATATTCCCTCTAATCTGTAATGACCAGTGTGCGTAAAATTCTTGTGCAGTGCAATTTTTTTTGCCCAGTGACAACGGTGTGTGCACACTAAATTTTATATATAGAGGTATTCATTTTAACAGCTAGCAAATCACTCTCAACAAGAGCTTTAATTTCCTCTGGGTTTGATCATTTTCTCTGTCATTCATCTGCACTCTCACAAAACATATGAAGCAGGCCTGTAGCAGGTAATGAAGGATTTTCTTGCTGGAGCATTTGTGCACTATCCATATGTGATTTGCTAAATGCCACTTTAAAAACTCAAGTTTCCAAATATCACTCCACTTCATCCCACTTGCAAATTCTCCAGCAACATTTGTATCATGACAATACACGCAGGTAATATCAGTTTCAGTATTGTACTTAAATATTTTTCATAGCTGCACGTTCCTGACTTCATGAGCTTTCAGTGTAGCAGTTTCTACTGTTTCATTAAGCCATTAAGCCATTTTTAAATGAACAAGCAGTTCTTTTGTGCTTCACACTCTTTGGAATTCAGCATAGTGATATTACTTACTTCAACAAAAATAGTATCAATAAGCCAGTTTAAAAATCTGCAGACAAATTATCGAAAAGCCCACATTGTCAACGCCGTCTGCATCAGAAACCAGAAAAGGAAATGTGATTGTGTATGACCATGAAATACATTTAACATACCAATTAGGTAGAACATGACAACCTTTTGTGCACAATTTAAATTCCTTTGTGTGCTAGTAGCAAAAGGTGTGCGCGCGCGAGGGAACATTGATTGCAGCCATATCCTTGGAGCTAGTCTCTTAGAGCTTATTTTATTTTATACCTATTTCATCTGCTGTCTTTTGAATATTTTTTAGGAGAGCACCTGACTCTTGAAGACGGAAGGTCCAGCCCAAAACATCGACTGTTTATTCATTACCAAAGATGCTGTCTGACCAGGTGAGACAACACCTCCAGTGTTTTGAGTGTGTTGCTCTGGAATTTGAGCATCTGTAGAATCTCTTATGTTTAAGAATTATCCGGTTGTTCTCCTCCACCAAGGCCTCCATTATACAAAGCTGAAATCCAAAGAGTCTCTTCTGTATATGAATGAGTCTTCTCCGTGGATTGTCACCTTGTCGCGGTGGAGAAGCTTGTGTGGTCCTGTGATCCCGAGAGCAATGCCGTCTGGAGCTATGCTCCTGGTAGGGTCACCCACGGTGGTAAGGTCGAGGGTGAGGTCCCTGACAAAGAACAATTCAACCAAGACCTCAACGGTGGAACAGGCGGACGAAGTTACTTCACACTCAACGGCTGTGAAGGCGGATGAAGGCTGCAACAAATCCATCAGCTCCAATCATCGTGGTTTCCATGCCATTGGAATCAGTTGGTTGATTTGTGAAGTATCGTGTGCTTCTTGGAGTGCAACATCAGGTACACGTTAAACAAATACACGCACAGGCGTCTTCGCTCTGTGGGCCACTTCTTCAAGTCTTTTGGCGATTGGGGGTGGGCCACGGGAGCAGGCAATGTGATGGCTGGAAGCTCCTAGTCAAGAACCGGCACGAAAGCTGTGAGTACTTGATTCAGTCGCTCAACTTTTGGACAGAAGCAGGAAAGTTGTTCGGCAGCAGTATTCACATCTGAGCAGCCCTATTTAGGATCCACTCTGCTCACCCTGAACTGGGAAGGGGCTAGAAAAGGTGCCCTAAAAATAGTCTGCTTCACCCCATCCTGTCTGGAAAGCCGCGTCCAGAGGGATCACCACCATGCGGTCGAAAAACATCGAGAAGTGAAACTATGAAATTTGGAACCTGGAATATACGAACCCTGATGGATAACCCAACTCAGACCGACCAGAGAGGAAAACTGCCTTTGTTGCCCGGGAACTCCAAAAATTCAACTTTGACATTGTTGCTCTGAGTGAGACCCGCAGAGCTGGAGAAGGGCAACTAAAGGAAGAGCAAGGTCAATATACTTTTTTCTGGAAAGGACTTGATCCTGAACAACCGAGGTTCCATGGAGTAGGTTTTGCCATCCAAAACAGCCTACTTCAGAAGCTGACAGAGCAACCACTGGGAATCAATGAACGTGTCATGACTCTGCGAATCTAACTTGTCAAGAACCAACACGCTACCATCATCAGCGCCAATGTTCCAACTCTGGATGCTGAAGATGAAATAAAGATGAACTTCTACACCCAACTTGACCACGTCCTTTCCTCTGTTCCCAACAATGACAAGATCATTCTCTTGGGAGACATCAATGCCAGAGTCGGGAAAGATCATAGGCTCTGGACTGGAATAATAAGCAAGGAAGGAGTTGGCAAGGTCAACGCCAATGGAACACTCCTCCTCACCAAATATGCTGAACACAACCTGGTGATTACAAACACCCTATTTCGCCAGAAAAGCAGGCACAAAGTCTCCTGGCAGCATCCACACTCCAAACACTGGCACCTCATCGACTACATCATCGTACGAGCTCAGGACCAACAGGATGTACTGATAACAAGAGCTGTTACTGGTGCTGACGAGTGCTGGACAGACCATCGACTCATCTCGTCCACCATGAGAATGAAGATTCGGCCCAAAAGGAAACACCAAAATCAGAACACTATTAAGAAATTTAATGTTGACATCAGCCATGTACAGAAGTTCCAAAAAAAATCTTCAAGAACAACTGCCTCAACAAATCCCACCATCTGTAGAAGAACACTGGAATCCATTGAAGAATGCTATCATCACATCCTGCAAAGAAACAATTGGGATCAAGACGAAAAAACATCAGGATTAGTTTGATGATAATGACAAACTACTCCAACAACTCATTAGCGAAAAGAGAAAAGCTTTCATTACCTTACAAAATGACCAACAATCGGCTACCTAAAGGAAACACTATCAGGAACGCAAGGCTGCAGTCCAGAAGAGCACCTGAAACCTGAAAAACCAATGGTGGAGGAAGAAAGCTCAGGAAATCCAACAACTAGCAGACGCCAACGACACTCGAGGCTTTTTCAACGCAACTAAAGATATTTTGGGCCCATCCACGCATGGTCAAGCTCCTCTCAATAGCAAAGATGGTTCAACCATCCTGAAGAGCAATGCTGTCATCAATTTTAGATGGAGAGAGAACTTTGAAGGTCTTCTAAATCAAACTGTCTCATTTGACAGGAATGTATTAACAACATTCCAAAACAGCCCGTTGACGACTCCCTAAGCAAAATACCAACACTTGAAGAAGTCAAGGAAGCCATCAAAACCTTGAAAAACAACAAAGCCGCTGGACTCGATGGTACACCAGCCGAGGTCTACAAAATTGGAGGTAACCCACTTCATTACCAACTGCATCAACTTCTCATCAAGATCTGGATAAATGAAGACGTACCAGCAGACTTTAGAGACTCAGCAATCGTTACCATCTACAAAAGCAAAGGCGATCGATCTGAATGTGGAAATTATCGTGGAATTTCCCTGTTAGCAACAGCAGGAAAGATTCTCACCGGCATCATGAATAACCGGCTCAAGCCTTTAGCTGAGAAGATCCTTCCGGAGACACAAGCCAGTTTTAGACCATCATGTGGAGCAATCGACATGATCTTCACAATGCGACAACTACAAGAAAAATGTCGTGAACAACTTCAATCTTTTACAACTTCAACCTCACCAAAGCCTTTGACTCGGTATCAAGGGGAATCCTATGGGATGTCCTATCCACCTATGGATGCCCTGAAAAGTACATTCAAATCCTGAGACTCCTCCACAATGGCATGCTTGCCACAGTCATCATCAGCAACAGTAACTGTGAGTCTATTCAAGTTAGATCAGGAGTAAAACAGCGATGTGTGACTGCCCCAACTTTGTTCACCATCTTCATTGCGACAATCATCCACATTATCAAGGACCACCTACCCCCAGGAATCAAAATTGTCTACAGAATAGATGGCAGACTTTTCAATCTTGCCCGTCTCAAATCCAAAAAGAAGACATCCACGAGTTCCTTCATCGAGTTCCAATATGCAGATGACAACAGTGTTGCAGCTCTTTCAGAAAACCACCTACAACAGATTCTGACTGCTTTCAACTATGCATACACGAAACTTGGACTTATCATCAATTCCAAGAAGACTCATATCATCTATCAACCATCACCAATTGAGACAAATCAGATAGACCCATCAGTTCAACTTGGCGAAACAACCCTGGAAATCTTGGACCACTTTCCGTATCTTGGAAGTCACCTCTCCTCCAATGTCGACCTTAATGACGAGATCCAACATCGTCTTAAATGCGCTGGAACAGCTTTTGGACGACTCCGAACAAGAGTCTTTCAGGACAGACACCAAAATGTTAGTGTTCAAAACAGTGGTAATCTCAACGCTCCTGTAAGCATCAGGAACCTGGACAACATACCGAGTTCCATCAATGCTGTCTTCGGGACATCTTAAATATCAGCTGAGAAAATAGAAGAACCAACGTCAGTGTGCTAAATGAAGCAAAAACAATAGACAAACGACAATAGGTGCAGGAGTAGGCCATTCGGTCCTTCGAGCCAGCACTGCCATTCACTGTGATCATGGCTGATCATCTACAATCAGTATCCAGTTCCTGCCTTATCCCCATAACTTGTGATTCCGCTATCCTTAAGAGCTCTATCCATCCAGTTCTTGAAAGCATCCAGAGACTTGGCCTCCACAGCCTTCTGGGGCAGAGCATTCCACATATCCACCACTCTCTGGGTGAAAAAGTTTTTCCTCAACTCTGTTTGAAATGGCCTACCCCTAATTCTTAAACTGTGGCCTCTGGTTCTGGACTCGCCCATCAGCGGGAACATGCTTCCTGCCTCCAGCGTGTCCAATCTCTTAATAATCTTGTATGTTTCAATAAGATCCCCTCTCAGCCTTCTAATTTCCAGAGTATATAAGCCCAGTCGCTCCAATCTTTCGACATATGACAGTCCCACCATCCCGGGAATTAACCTTCTGAACCTACGCTGCACTCTCTCAATAGCAAGAATGTCCTTCCTCAAATTTGGAGACCAAAACTGCGCACAGTACTCTAGGTGTGGTCTCACCAGGGCCCTGTACAACTACAGAAGGACCTCTTTGTTCTTATACTCAATACCCCTTGTTATGAAGGCCAGCATGCCATTAGCTTTCTTCACTGCCTGCTGTACTTGCATGCTTGCTTTCAGTGACGGATGTACAAGAACACCTAGATCTCGTTGGGCTTCCCCTTGTAGCCCCCCGGCCACCCTCAGGGTTGCTCGGCTCGCTGTTGTCTAGGGAAATATCCCTCGGCCCTGCCAAACTGGGTAATTAGTTTGTGTGGATGCTGTGTGATGTACCCCACCCCGCCCAAATAACAGACAATACACCAGATACGATTAAATGATTTACAGTTTATAGATATTACTGGAACTATATAATTAATAGAAAATAAAATATAAAAGGAAAATAAAAGGCACCACACCTATCAAAGTTCAATCTCTTCATGCGCAAAACAGTTGGAGCTCAAGAACCTTCTTCTTCACCCTGCGACCCCTCGGACCACCTCGATTGGCCGCCTGGGACCAACGGTGGTTGACCAGACGCTCCACACAAGTCCATCTCCGTCTCCTCACCGAATGCCCTCCTCGGGGTCCGACCCCATTAGCGGACATCACAGCACCTGGTCCATCCTCTGTCTCGCTCTCCCGCCTTCTGCCCCAAAACCCCACGCGTACAAATCTCCCAGATACACCAAAATCATAACAACTATCCCAATTGGTTAATAGCATCCTCTTATCACCTCCTAACCCACAACAAGCTGCTAGCGCAAAGCTTTCTCAGCGTTTAACATAACAAAGAAGCATTCCCGATTATAACATAACAAAGAAGCCATTTGAATTAGCCTACACAGTAACATAAGAGACGAAACCCCCTTTCACCCTTTTCCTAACTTGACTCCATTTAGATAATAATCTGCCTTCCCGTTCTTACCACCAAAGTGGATAACCTCACATTTATCCACATTAAACTGCATCTGCCCACTCACCCAGCCTGTCCAAGTCACCCTGCATTCTCATAACATCCTCCTCATATTTCACACTGCCACCCAGCTTTGTGTCATTGGCAAATTTGCTAATGTTACTTTTAATTCCCTCATCTAAATCATTAATATATATTGTAAACAGCTGCGGTCCCAACACTGAACCCTGCGGTACCCCACTGGTCACTGCCTGTCATTCCGAAAGATACCCGTTAATCGCTACTCTTTGTTTTCTGTCTGCCAGCCAATTTTTGATCCATGTCAGTACTCTGCCCCCAATACCATGTGCCCTAATTTTGCCCATTAATCTCCTATGTTTGACTTTATCAAAGGCTTTCTGAAAGTCCAGGTACACTAGATCCACTGGCTCTCCCTTGTCTATTTTCATAGTTACATCCTCAAAAAATTCCAGAAGATTAGTCAAGCACGATTTCCCCTTCGTAAATCCATGCTGACTCGGACTGATCCTGTTACTGCTATCCAGATGTGTCGTAATTTCATCTTTCATAATTGACTCCAGCACCTTTCCCACCACCGACGTCAGGCTAACCGGTCTATAACTCCCTGTTTTCTCTCTTCCTCCCTTCTTGAAGAGAGAGAGACAACATTAGCCACCCTCCAATCCATAGGAACTGATCCTGAATCCATAGGACATTGGAAAGTGATTACCAATGCGTCCACGATTTCTAAAGCCACCTCCTTAAGTACCCTGGGATGCAGACCATCAGGTCCCGGGGACTTATCAGCCTTCAGACCCAACAGCCTATCCAACACCATTTCCTGCCTGATATAAATTTCCTTCAATTCATCCATTACCCTAGGTCCTTTGGCCACTATTACATCTGGGAGATTATTTGTGTCTTCCCTAGCGAAGACAGATCCAAAGTACCTGTTCAACTCGTCTGCCATTTGCTTGTTCCCCATAATAAATTCACCCGCTTCTGTCTTCAAGGGCCCAATTTTGGTCTTAACTATTTTTTTCCTTTTCACATACCTAAAGAAACTTTTACTATCCTCCTTTATATTCTTGGCTAGTTTACCTTCGTACCTCATTTTTTCTCCGCGTATTGCCCTTTTAGTTACAACAAGCATTGAAGCCTACGTCATCAAGAACCAATTAAGATGGAGCGGTCATGTTGTTCACATGAAAGACGAATGTCTGCTGAAACAAATCTTCTACTCCCAGCTTAAAAAAGGCAAACGTAAAAGAGGCGGACAACAGAAGGGATTCAAAAACGTCTTAAAGGCCAACATGAAGAAATGTAACATGGACATCAACAATTGGGAAACCAGTGCCAAGGACAGGAAACTCTGGGAAGCCATCATCTGAGAAGGAACAGCAACTTTCGAAGCCAACAGATGTGTAGGATTAGAAGAAAAGAGAAGAAAACAGAAAGAGAGGCAGGAACAACAAAAGCCCGATCTGCCATTTGGAACTACCTGTCCTGAATGTGGAAGAACTTTCAAAGCCAAGACTGGACTCATAAGCCACTTGAGAGCCCATAAGTAGATCAACAGAACGAAGACCATCATCCTCGACCTCGAGGGATAGCCACGACGATGAATGAGTAATTTGGCTAGGTGCAGTGACCCTTAATCTATCACACATTGTTGTATGCTAGCTACTGGTGCTAACCTCTGGGGTAATTAGAGCCAGAATTCATTCTAACAAGTAGGCAACCCAAATTTGGTCTGTTATACACACCTCTTCAGATGATACAAATTAATACAGCATCTTCACAACACGCTGGAGGAACTCAGCAGGTCGGGTAGCATCAGTGGAAACGATGAGTCCTGACGAAGGGTTCCGGCCCGAAACGTCGACTCATCGTTTCCACTGACGCTGCCTGACCTGCTGAGTTCTTCCAGCGCGTTGTGAGTGTTGCTTTGATTCCAGCATCTGCAGATTATTTTGTGTTTATAATACAGCATCTTGATCACTATGCCCCTTTTCAAAATTTATCCAAATTATCTTCTTTACAGTACGTGAAAGGATCGCCTTTCCATTAACTTGAATTGATGCTGTGCACTGCATGTTTTAGAAATGATTGTGTTTCAGAAAACAAAAAACAATTTACCAGATGTGCAGAGAAAACTAATAGGCACAGTACAGTATACATATTACTCAAATACAGATGCAAAATATTACTCAATATTTTAACTAGTTTATTTTTGAAGATATTTAAAAATGACATTTTTATAATTTGTTTCATTGTTTGTAATGAACAGTCCCAATTTGACAATTAGTAACTTCAATGATTCAACTCTGAAGCACAATTCTCATGTAAGCACAATTCAACTTTCACCAAATAACCACAAAGACAGACAACTATCAGGATTAGCGGTCCCTTCCCCATTCATTCCACCATGATCTTATTCCAAGCATAACAATCAAGGCTTTTTACAACCCCTCTTTGTCACTTGACTAAGATCAGCTAGAGAATTTAAATTCAGTAGCTACAGAAACTTAGAATTAAAAATCCTTCAGTGAGAAAGTTTAGCATCCTTACCTACTTCAGACTATCAAATCCATGAATGTGGTTAATATTTAATTACTCTTTGCAGTGGACTAGGAAGCCATTCAATTAAAAATGGATGATAAATACTGATCTTTCCAACAATGATCAATTTCTATGGAGGAATAATTTAAAAAAAACTTAACATAAGACCAGAGTAGGATCTTTCTGCTCCATATATGTCAACTGCAACTTTACTACCATCCTTTCTGAGAATTTCTGTTATATAGTTTTTTGTATGAATACTGTTGAGGGTATCTGAAGAGCTTTATAATGCTATTTATGATCTCTTCAGAGCCAGGTATCTACTTATCCTTTCAGGATATGATTGTTATTGTGCACTATTTTGGATTCCTGGTGTTTCCTCGTTTGCTCAGTATTCCTCAACAGGGATTACTGAACTTTGTGCAGCCACCCAGAATAATGTGGTATTGTTACGGCCTGCAGCGTATTGGAACCAGTCATCCACATCAAATTTCCTTTGTAAGGGTGTATTTTTCTCAGTGCATTTATTTTAAACCAGTTAACAACTGTTTTAAATGATGCAGTCAGGATCTGAATAAAAACACATTAAACAGTCTACTAAAAATAGCGCTACAGAAAATTGAATTGCTTACTTTTAACCAGCAAGTAAATTCCATATGCATACTGCAGAGAGCAATTCAAATAACAAATGCATGCATGCTACCACCATTTTTTTTTTGGAAATGGAATTTGCTTGACAGTTACATTCTCAATTATATCAAAATATTACCACTAACTGCAACAGCAATGTGGATGCTGGTGAGATGATAATGGTATATATGTCACTGGCAGCTATGCCCTTGTGATAATTTCACCTCCAACTGCACAGCAAGAATCTCATTAACTGGATGAGCCACTTGAGAACTGAACTCTTTCTATTTTGACTAACTATGGACGTGATTTAGCAGAAACTGCTACAGAAAGTATGTTATATTCTCTATTGATGTTGAAAATATGGATGAGAAGAGGAAAAAGTGTCAGTGCCATGATTTGACTTTCAATCATCTATTTTCTCCTCTCCTAGAGGTTATGCACTGCTGGGCAGCCAACCCTGTAGACACCAGTTGTACTTTAACATCACGGTCAAGTGACTGTTCTTCAAAATAAAAATAGTGAGTGGTGAAAAGGTGAGGATAAGAGAATGCATTAGCGAGGACATCATAAATGAGTTCAGACCAACTCGTCCTAATCTCTGTGCATGCATGCCTTCCAAACTGGGACCACTGAGAAAATGAGAAATGATGTCACCTTAGGACATCCAATCTGTTTTCTAGTCAGTGGAGTATTGCCGTAAACTAAGGAATGCAGAAGCCAATTTGTGCACGACAATTTCCCTTATAATAACATCCTGATAATCTCATTGCATAATGTAATTGAGGGATAACTTTAGCTGAATCTGCAGGATATCAACTTTGGGGAAGAAAGATAAACATGGAAATCCCTGCCTTTGTGTGTAATAAACTTGACTCCATAATCTCTCACAATGGTGGAGAGAAGCCTGCAGAGGATGACTGAGGACTAATTAGTGGGACTGAAATTATTGGAGAGAGGGGATTTGGGGGAAACGGAGAAATGCAATGAGCTGAAATGAAGATTGAAGAACAAGGTGAAGACTGTTTGTGATTGGGTTGTGCAGTGCATTTTCAGATATGACAGAGGAGGTGGAAAGATCAAGGTATCAGAGAGAAAATCAGGGGAGCCGGGAAGAAGATTGTGGGAAGAGTAGTCGTGATCTTTCAAGAGTCATTAGATTTTGGAATGTTTCTGGAGGATTGGAAAATTGCAAATGTCACTCCAAATAGGCTGAAAACATAGTTTCCTTAATGGAAAATATTGGCTAACAAATCTGATGGAATTCTTTGAGGAAATAACAAGCAGGATAGACAAAGGAAAATCACTAGATGTTGCGTACTTGAATTTTCAGGTGTTTTTTAACAAGGTGCTGCGCATGAGGCTGAATGCTGTGTACATATATCTATTGATGCTTCTGGACACATCTTCAGTGATGTTCCTGGAATCATCGGGTGTTTCGGGTCTTTCAACATCATACAACCTCCTCCAGGTGACCCAGCCGGGGCTGATCAGACCACAGCTTGTGTCCAGATGGCTAGCTACTTATGACTCCATGGCTCCCCTCTTTTGAGCCACAGCCATCTTGAGGGCCTCTCTGCCGCATCGGTGGTACTGTAGATGGCTCTCCTCTTCCTCTCTCCCTCGATGCCCAAAATGCTGAAGGCTCTAACTAAAGAATGGGCTACGAATCCACAGTGAAGTCATGTTAGCTGCAGGCCATTTGATCCGCGTCCTGTTAGACTTCATGTTACAGGGATCAGTTTGCAACATTTGGAGGTTCCAGGCACTATGGGGTGACTCCGGGTCTGACCCCTCCTTCGTCTCACCAGGTTGGACACCTACGCGTTGTGCTGCTCCTGCTCCCGCCAAACACTTCATCCTCGCTTGGTGGATCTTCAAGCCGCGATCGTTCTTGCAGATTTTGCCACATGCGCACTGCTTCCTCATACTGGGTCTGATGTCATATACAAGGTAAGAGCCTTATCTGATTGGCTGCTAGTGGTGTTCTGTAGTAGGGGTTGGTTTTGGGACTGCTTGTCTTTACGGTGTATGTCAATTATTTGAATGATAGAATAGATCAGGGTTCCCCAACCTTTTTGCACTGCGGACCGGCCGACCGGGGGCGGGGGGGGGGGTAGCCAACGAACAAGAGTAGCAGTCAAATGCATTGTTTACCCAGGAAGACTACAATGACCATGAAGACTTGCGCGGGCACCAATGCGCATGCGCGTCGTGACCCGCCGCCTCCCCCCCCACCCCAAGCAAATCCTTTTTGGCGATTCTGTTCGTGGGGGTGGGTGTTAATCACTACCGGAATATAGGTGATAAGTGGGTAATACACTCAATTTTGTTTCTAAAAGGGTTTATCTAACGAATTTAATATTAAACACACAGCGCTTATTTTCCTCGCATGGATATAATGATACGTCAATTATCAGGGGAGCTTGCAGTGTTGAACGAACTCCAGTAGAAGAGGCAGAAGCAGGTTCGATATGATCATTTGAAGAAAAATTGGATAGGTATATGGACAGAAAAGGAATGGAGGGTCATGGGCTGAGTGCAGGTCGGTGGGACTAGGTGAGAGTAGCGTTCGGCACGGACTAGAAGGGCCGAGATGGCCTGTTTCCGTGCTGTAATTGTTATATGGTTATATAGGTCACGTATAAGTCAATAGCATCGTAACATTTTAAGTAACGTTTGGATATTAAACGCATAGCACATATTTTCCCCGTGTGAATATATAAAATCATTGCAACACACCAATATCGCTGAATCAGCGGGAGCCCTGGGCTTGTTTCCCCGCAACAACACGGTCCTATCGAGGAGTGATGGGAGACAGCAATACTCGAACGGGGTTCCTGATGACCAGTCTATCCCGCAGTTTAATTTTTGTTGCATTCATTACAGAAAAATGTTGGAAATGAAAGCAACGTTTTCAGTGCTTTCCTGGCTATCTCCGGATATTCAGCCTTGACTTTGATCCAAAATGCCGATAGAGATGTTATGTCAAACATACTTTTCAGCCTGCTGCCATTTGCAAGCTCGAGGAATTAATCGCCTTCCCGCCCTGACACGGATGACGCGCAGGTCATGACCTCGCATGCGTAATAGCTGATCATGACAGAGAATGAGGAAAGGTGCAGCTGACCAAATCATATCGCTTCCTCGCGGCCCGGTGGTTGGGGACCGCTGGAATAAATGACTTTGTGGCCAAGTTTGTGGATGATCCAAAGATAGGTGGAGGGGGCATAGTGTTGAGGAAGCAGGGAGGCTGTAGAAGGACTTGGATAGATTAGGAGAATGGGCAAAGGAATGTCAGATGGAACGCAATGTCGAAAAGTGTATGGTCATGGACTTTGGTAGAAAGAATAAAAGCATTGACTATAATCTAAACAAGGAGAAAATACAAAAATCAGAATTACAGAACGACTTGGGAGTTCTTGAGCAGGATTCCCTAAAGGCTAATATGGAGTTTGGTTCAGTGGTGAGGAAGGCAAATGTAATGTTAGCATTCACCTTGAGATGACTAGAATATACTGTAAAAGGGTTCAGAGGAGGTTCATCAGAATGATTCCGGGAGTGAAAGAATTAACTTACGAAGAGCGATTGATGGCTCTGGGCCTTTACTCACTTGAATTTAGAAGAACAAGGAGGGATCTCATTGAAACATATCGAATGTTGAAAGGCCTAGATAAAATGATGTGGAGAGGATGTTTCCTATGGTGGGCGGGTCTAGGACCAGAGGGCGCAACCTCGAAATAGAAGGACATCCATTTAGAACATAGATGAGGAGGTATTTCTTTAGCCAGAGGATGGTGAATCTGTGGAATTTGTTGCTACAAGCGGCTGTGGAGGCCAGGTCTTTGGGTGTATTTAAGGCAGAGGTTGATATGTTCTTGACTAGTCAGGACATGAAAGGATTCAGGAAGAAGGCAGGGCAATGGGTTTGAGAGGGAAATGGATCAGTCATGATGAAATTGTGGTGTGGCCTCGATAGGTTGACTGGCCTAATTCTGATCCTACATCTTATGGTCCAAGAGGATGGAAAGATGATTGATGGTGTGGAGGCAGGTAAAAATGAGCATAGGCCAGGAAGAGATATGAGAGGCCAAGGAGGACACAAAGGAGACTAAAACTCAATTGTGGAGTTAGTACTCACTAAAAATATTGAACAAGCAGAAACATTTTGGGTGAACAATCCATCCTTAAAGTATTTCCCGACACAGGTCCAGGTAGGTGTTGCCATTTAAATAATGGTGCTACAAATCTTATTTCCCTGGTTAAGCCTTACCTTTGCTCTATAGGATTTTATAGTTCAAATTTCATATCTGCTTTGTTAAAATTGTACGTGATGTCAATAATGTTTTATGCTGAACGAGGTTGGTGCTCACACCTTGATATGTGTAATTTTTGGAACTGAAATTGGTTTATTATTGTCACATGTACTGCATACAGTGAAAAGCTGGTCTTGCATACTCTTCAATAAGATCAGATCATTATATTGAAGTAGAAGAAGATAAAACAATAACAATGCAGAACAAAGTGCAACAATTATGGAGAAACTGCAGTGCAAACAAACAATAAGGTTCAAGATCATAACGAGGTAGAACGTGTGTCAAGAATCCAACTTATTGCACTAAGGGGTTAATTACTAATCTTATAACAGAAGTACAGAAACTGTCCTTGAGTCAGTTGATATCTGCTTTCAGGCTTTTGTATCTTCTGTTCGATAGGAGAGGGGAGAAGAGAAAATATTTGGGGTGGATGGAGTCTTTGATAATGCTGACTGTTTGACCAAGGCAGCAAGAAATACAGATGGAGTTCACAGAGTGGAGGCTGGTGTCCATAGTGTGCTGAGCTGTGCTCACAAATCTCTGTAGAATCTTCGAATCACACGCAGAGTAGTCATGCCAAGCCAGTATGCATATAGAAAGGATGCTTTCTATGGTGCTTCAATAAAATTGTTGAGGGTCAACAGGGACATGCAAAATTTCATATATTCCTATTTGTGGAGGGCAATGCTACAACCTATATACGACTTAACAGGCTCATATTATTCAATGCTGTTTAGTATTTTCAAAAAAATTCTATTCAGTAGCGTGTAAAGTCACTGTTTAAATATAAATTTCTCCAAGGGCAAATTTGGTCTAAATTTTGAATAAAGGATGTTAATTAAGTTAACGCTCTTCACATTCCTTCTGTGACATCCTTATATACTGCACAGTCTTGAGGTGTGCATGTTAATTTGGAAACATGTCATTGGAAAATGCTACTTCTAACGGCAAGGCTCTCCATCAGTACTGTACTGGATGGTTTGAGGACGGTGTTCCAAAATGCCTCCAAAAGTATGGATGCAAAGGCTTTATTGAGACTAAAGAAGGCTATGGAAAATGACTGACATATTTCCCTGCATTTTAATTTGAGTTCTGTTTGCTTGCTTTTGAACTGGACCTCATATCAGGTAACACTCCCTGTCTACAGCCATACACCAGACCATATTCTCAGACCACAGTTTTGATTCCACATTTAAACGTATTCCTACTTCCTTGACTCAAGCCATGTTGGTTTTTATTCCTGTATGGTACATTGTCTCCTGGGTGCCAGGACCAGGGATATTTCAGATCAAGCCCTTAGAATTCTCAAGTGGGAGGTTAAAATGCCAGAAGTCATGGTCCATGTAGGTACCAATGACATGGGTAGGACAAGTGATGAGGTCCTGCCTAGGGATTTCAGGGAGTTCGGTGTGAAGTGAAAGGGCAGGACCACCAGGGTTGTGATCTCAGGACTGCTACTCGTGCCACGTGCTAGTGATGTGAGAACTAGGAAGAATGTGTAGTTTAATATGCGACTAAGGTATTGGTGTAGGAGGGAGGGCACAAGATTTTTGGATCGTTGGGCTCTTTTTCAGGGAAGGTGGAATGTGTACAGAAGGGACAATTTACACCTGAAATGAAGGGCGGTTAATATCTTAGCAGGAAGGTTTATTAATACTGCATGGTGGGGTTTAAACTAGAGTTGTGGGGGATGGGAACCAAAGTTCCAGAACAGTTAGTGGAGAGGTTGTGGAGGGAAATATTAGTAAGACTTGAGACAAAGTCAGGAATCAAAAGGTTGAACATAGTGTGACTAATGTCCTGACCTGCATATATTCCAATGCAAGAAGTATCGCAGGAAAGGTGGATGATAGTGCTGAAGAAGAGGTAGCTGGCTTACAAACAGAGGCAATATGTAGTGAGGAGAGGCTGTTGATAGGCAATATTACAGTCAACAGGATGAGTTGCAATGTAAAAGACGGATAAAATCGGAAAGGGTGACTACGTGACTGAAGATGTTGTATTTGAATGCGCGCAGTATATGGAATAAGGTAGGTGAACTTGCAGCACAGTGGCAGATTGGTACGTATGATCTTGTAGGTATCACTGAATCATGGCTGAAGCTTAATGTCCAAGGATACATTTTGTATTGAAAGGACCGGCAGAAAGGCAGAAGGGGTGGATTTACTCTGCTGGTAAAAAATGAAATCAAATCATTAGAAAGAAGTGACATAGCGTTGGAAGGGTTGAATCATTGCGGATAGAGCTAAGGAACAGCAAGGGTAAAAAGACCCTTATAGAAGTTGTGTATGGACCCCCAAACAAATTACAAAAGGAGATAG
Source organism: Mobula hypostoma (assembly GCF_963921235.1). NCBI lineage: Eukaryota > Metazoa > Chordata > Chondrichthyes > Myliobatiformes > Myliobatidae > Mobula > Mobula hypostoma. The sequence continues at coordinate 90,519,641 of NC_086106.1, forward strand.
AAAATGCATGCCAAAAGGGCAATGTTACAATAGTCATGGGGGATTTCAATATGCAGGTAAATTGGTGCTGGATTCCAAGAGGGGGAATATTTCGAATGCCTATGAGATGGGGTTCGAGAGCAGCTCATGTTGAGTGCACCAGGGGATCAGCTATTCTCAATTTGGTGTTATGCAATAAACCAAAATTGATTAGAGAGCTTAAGGTAAAAGAACCTTTAGGGGAAAGTGATCATAATATGACCAATTCACTCTGAAATTTGAGGAGAAGCAAAAGTCAGATGTATCAGTATTATAGTGGAGTAAAGAGAATTACAGTGCCATAAGAGAGGAGCTGGCCGGGGGGTGGGGGGTGGGGCGTCACGTGATGACGTGGGATTGAGACGTGTAAGTCCAGCTCGCCCGCAACAAATCAGTAAACTACTGTTTAAACAAAACAAAGTTAATAAATATTTTCTGAAAACAATTCATAAACCTTGTAAGACTACTTTACGATATGCCTCCTAAACCGCAACAAAAGAAGTCTGCTGTTGCGAAGCAGCCGCGAGAGGGGAAGAAAAAAGGGCCTACTGCAACGATGGAGCCTTGGACTCAGGTTGGATCTCCTTCGGTAGAACAGGGAGCAATGGCGGTGGTAATGGGTTCTTCGAAGAAGGCACCGGAAATACGCATGCGCAAAGAAGAGTGCATGCGCAAATCGACACAACGCAAACTACAAGAACCGACAGCCACTCCAATTGAAAATGACTCAGAGTCAGAATTGGATTCTGCAGAGAACACAAATGAAGGAGAGGAGGAAGAATTGGAAGTGATTGGAAGTAAAGGAGATGATAGAGACATAAGAGAGGCTATATTGCAATTAACGGCTGAACTAAGAAAAGTAAGAGAAGAGCTTAGAGATACAAAGATGTGCTATAATAAAGTTATGGAAAGACAGGACAAAATGGATAAGAAGCTTCAAAAGATGCAAAGAGCAATGGGGCATACGAATGATAGAGTTGAAAAAACAGAAAATGATTTGCTTGTCTGGAACTCGGAAAGAAATCGACTCCTGGAGAAAGTGGACATGTTGGAAAATTTCAGTAGACGTAATAATATTAAAATTGTTGGTCTTAAAGAAGGTACGGAGGGAGAAAAACCAATAGAATTTTTTCAAAAATGGATCCCGGATGTTTTGCAAATGGAAGAGGAGGTTCGACCATTTGAAATTGAGCTGGCACATAGAGCTCTAAGACCAAAACCAAAAGATGACCAATATCCACGATCGATTTTAATAAAATTCTTAAGATTTCAAGACAAGGAAAGGATTCTACAGGCAGCTGCTCGAGCTGCCAAGGATAGAAAAGGGCCATTGATAATTAAAGGGAACAAAGTTTTTTTCTACCCTGATATAAGTTATGAACTTTTGAAGAGAAGGAAGAAATTTAATCCAGTGAAAAAAACCCTATGGGATCATGGTTATCAATTTAACAGAATTTATACAGAAGAAAAACGAAGACAACTTGTTAATAAGAAGTTACAATATAATACGCTTCAGACATATAGAACGGAAAAAGCAATTATAAGAACTAAACAAAGGTATTATGAGTTAGGTGAGAGAACACATAAAAATCTTGCCTGGCAGTTGCAAACAGAACAAGCTTCCAAAACAATAAATGCAGTTAGAACAAGGGCAAATAAAATATCTTATAAACCTCTTGAAATAAATGAAACGTTTAAAAATTTCTATTCTGAATTATATCAATCAGAATCCCAAAATGATGTTAATGAGATAGAAAGATTTTTATCACAAATTTCTCTTCCAAAATTGAATTTGGAAGAACAGAAGGGATTAGATATGCCTTTTACATTAAAAGAAGTTGAAGAAGCTTTAGGATCACTCCAAAGTAATAAATCTCCAGGAGAAGATGGTTTTCCACCTGAATTTTATAAAAAATTTAAAGATTTATTATTTCCTCTTTTTATGGAACTAATACGTCAAGCAGAAAAAATACATAAACTTCCAGAATCTTTTTCTTTTTTTTTACCTTTTCCATTTTTTTATATGTATAAAACTACAATTATTTATACATTCTTAAGTACACACTTTTTCAACAGCGATTGTAATAGTATTGCCAAAAAAAGACAGAGACCCTATGAAACCAACATCATACAGGCCTATTTCTTTATTGAATACGGATTATAAAATAATAGCAAAAATTTTATCGAATAGATTATCTAAATATTTACCAAAATTAATACATATGGATCAAACAGGATTTATTAAAAATAGACAATTGGCAGATAATGTAACCCGGCTACTCAGTATAATTCATTTGGCACAAAAAAGGGATGAGAAGAGTATAGTAGTAGGTTTGGATGCAGAAAAAGCATTTGATAGATTAGAATGGGATTTTTTATTTAAAGTATTAGAAAAATATGGGTTAGGAACATCTTTTATAAATTGGATTAAAACTTTAAATTCTAACCCTAAAGCTAAAGTAGTGACAAATTCTCAAATTTCAACACCATTCCAGTTAAAAAGGTCAACTAGACAAGGTTGTCCATTATCACCTGCTTTATTTGTACTGGCGGTAGAGCCATTAGCAGAACTAATCAGAATTGATCCAGATATTATGGGTTTTAGAGTTAATCAGGAGGAATATAAAATTAATCTTTTTGCTGATGATGTTTTGATCTATTTAACAAACCCACAACATTCGTTACATAAACTATCTTCTAGATTGGATGAATATGGGAAGGTATCAGGTTACAAAATAAATTGGGATAAAAGTGAAATTTTACCTCTTACTAAAGGAGACTATAGTCAATGTTGATTAGTAACCCAATTTAGATGGCTGGTAAATGGTATAAAGTATTTAGGTATAAGACTTGATAATGATGTAAAGAATTTATATAAATTTAATTATTTACCACTGTTGAAAAAAATTCAAGAAGATTTTGACAAATGGATGATACTACCAATAACATTAGTAGGTAGAGTCAATGTTGTAAAAATGAATATATTTCCTAGATTACAGTATTTGTTTCAAACATTACCAATACAATTGCCACAGAAATTTTTTCAAGAGTTAAATAAATGTGTGAGAAAATTTCTTTGGAAAGGTAAAATGTCAAGAATATCATTGGAAAAATTGACATGTAAATTTAGGTTAGGAGGGTTACAACTTCCAAATTTTAAAAACTATTATAAAGCAAATCAACTTAGATTTATTGCATCTTTCTTCGATGATCAAAAACCAGCATGGATTAAAATAGAACTAGATAAGATAGAAGAAAATAGACCTGAAGATTCTATATATAAATGGGAATCTAAATGGATACGGGAAAAGAAAGAATCTCCTATATTAACACATTTGATTGATTTATGGAATAAGATAAATGATGATAATGAAACACAGAAATCTCTATTAGCAAGGAGACCTTTGTTTCAAAACAGACTTATTCCTTTTACAATGGAAATCAACTTTTATATAATTGGTACCAAAAAGGGATTAAATTTATAGGAGATTGTTTTGAACGAGGTATATTGATGTCATTTGAACAATTAAAGGATAAATATAAAATATCTAATAATACTTTCGTTTGTTACTCTCAATTAAGGGCTTACTTAAAAGGTAAGCTGGGTCAAAGAATGTTTTTGCCAAAACCTAATGAAATTGAAATTTTAATTCAAAAAGGGAAAATTAAAAAATTTATTTCTTGTATGTATAATTTGATTCAAGAACAGACAATTAAACAAGGAACCCATAAGTCAAAGCAAAAATGGGAAACAGATTTGAATATTAATATTGATGAAACAAATTGGTCAAGACTCTGTCTTGACAGTATGACAAATACAATAAATGTTCGACTTAGATTAGTACAATATAATTTTTTACACCAATTATATATTACACCACAAAAAATAAATAGATTAAATTCAAATCTATCTGATAAATGCTTTCGGTGTAATCAAGAAATTGGTACTTTTTTACATTCTACTTGGTCTTGTTTTAAAATTCAACCCTTTTGGATAAATTTAAGAGTCTTATTGGAACAAATTACTGGAACTCAACTTCCACATAACCCTGTATTATTTCTATTAGGTGATATTGAAGGGATAAAACTGAAACTTAAATTGAATAAATATCAGAAAGAATTTATAAAAATTGCATTGGCAGTAGCTAAGAAGACTATAGCGGTTACTTGGAAATCTGATTCTTATTTAAGTATGCATCGTTGGAATAATGAAATGGCTAGTTCTATTCCACTCGAAAAAATTACTTATAATTTAAGAGATAAATATGTAACATTTTTGAATATTTGGCGCCCTTATTTACAAAAGATAGAATGGCATATTTAAGTGCTCCGATAAAGACCTTGGTCCCTTGGGGAAAGTAACGAATAATTATACCAAATTTATTTTGAATCCCATGGAGCATGTGGAAACCTTCCAACACCCAGGCGGTTCTTTTCTTTTTTCTCTCTTTCTTTCTTTTTAGGTAGGACTATATATATATATGGGGGGGGGGGAGGGGAGGGTTAAGGGGAGGGGGGAGGGTAGATTTTAACTTTTCATGTATTTTTTTTGAAAACTCAATAAAAATTATATTAAAAAAAAGAGAGGAGCTGGACAGAATTGATTGGAAATGAACACTGGCAGGGATGATGGCAGAGCAGCAATGGCTGGAATTTCTGGAAGCAATTTGGAAGGCACAGGATATATACATCCCAAAGAAGAAGAAGTATTCTAGAGGCAAGATGACGCAACAGTGGCTAACAAGAGAAGTCAAAGCCAACAGAAGTGCCAAAGAGAGGGCATATAATAAAGCAAATATTAGTGGAAAATTATGGGATTGGGAAGTTTTTAAAACCCACAGAAGGCAACTAAAAACTCATTAAGAAGGTAAAAATGAAATATGAGTAAGCTATCCAATAATATTAAAGAGGATGCCAAATATTTCTTCAGATACAAAAAGTGTAAAAGGTGACAATGGATATCAGACTGCTAGAAAACGATGCTGAGGGATAGTAATGGGGGACAATGAAATGGTGGATGAACAGAACAAGTATTTTTCACCTGTCTTCACTGTGGAAAACACTAGCAGTATGGTGGAAAATCCAGGTGTCAAGAGTCATGAAGTGTGTAAAGTTACCATTACTAGTGAGAAGGTTCTTGGGAAACTAAAAAGTCTGAAGTAAGTCACCGGGAGCAGATGATGTACACCCCAGGGTTCTGTAAAAGGTGGCTCAAGGGAGTGTGAAAGCATTAGTAATGATCTTTGAAGAATCACTAGATTCTGGAATGGTTCCAGAAGACTGAAAAATTGCAAATGTCACTCCACACTTCAAAAAAGGTAGAGAGGCAGAAGTAAGGAAACTCTCTGCCAGTTACTCTGATCTCAGTGGTTGGGAAGATATTGGAGTGATTATTAAGGATGAGATCTCAGGGTACTTGAAGGCACATGATAAAGTATTCCATAGTCAGAATAGTTTCCTCAATGGATAATCTTGCCTGACAAATCTGTTTGGAATTCTTTGAAGAAATAACAAACATGATAGGCAAAGGAGAATTGGCTAATTGGTGAATAGTGGAAATCAAGGGAAGCTTTCTGGTTGGCTGCCAGTTACTAGTGGTGTTCCACAGGGGTCTCTGTTGGGACCAACTCTTTTTACGTTATATGTCAATGATTTGGATGATGAAATGATGGCTTCGTTGCAATGTTTGTGGAGTATATGAAGATAGGTGGAGGGAAGTTTTGAGGAAGTAGGGAGGCAACAGAATCACTTCGACAGATTAGGAGAATGAGCAAAGAAGTGGCAGATGGAATTTTGTGTCAGGAAGTTATGGTCATGTTTTTGGTAGAATAAATGAAAGAGTTGACTATTTTCTAAATAGAGAGAAAATACAAAAAATTGCTGAGACACAAAGGGACTTGGGACTCCTTGTGCATGATTCTCTAAAGGTTAATTCGCAGGTTAAGTCTGTGGTAAGGAAGGCAAATGCGATGTTAGCATTCATTTCAAGAGGACTAGAACATAAAAGCAAGTATGTAATGTTGAGCCTTTATAAAGCACTGGTGAGGCCTCACTCGGAGTATTGCGAGCAGTTCTGGGCCCCTTATTTTAGAAAGGATGTGTTGAAACTGGAGAAGTTTCAAAGGAGGTTCACAAAACTGATTCCAGGATTAAAGGAATTGTTATATGAAGGGTGTTTGATGGCTCTGGGCCTGTATTCACCAGAATTTAAAAGAATGAGGGGTGTCCTAATTTAAACCTATTGAATGGTGAAAGGCCTTGAAAGAGTGGATGTGGAGAGGATGTTTCCTATGGTGGGAGAGTCTAAGACCAGAGAGCACAGCCTCAGAATAGAGGGGCGTCCTTTTAGAACAGAGATGTAGAGGAATTTCTTTAGCCAGAGAGTGGCAAATTTGTGGAATTCTTTGCCACAGGAAACTGTGGAAGCCAAGTCTTTATGTATATTTAAGGCAGAGGTTAATAGATTCTTGATTGGTCAGGGCATGAATGGATATAGACAGAAAGCAGGAGACTGGGGCTGAGAGGAAAATTGGATCAGCCTTGACGAAATGGTGGAGCAGACTCAATGGGCCAAATGGCCTAATTCTGCTTCTATGTCTTACGGCCATATGGCCTTATGGTTTAAGTAATTGGAAAAGCATGTTGAGATGGAGAAGGGACTTACATTTTCCTTTTCAGAGAGATCAGTAATCTGGACACAACTGTGTTGTTAATGATTATTTAGTTCATTTTCTGGTTACTAATAGCTAAGAACCACAAAATATTATGCAGTGATATTTCCTGGATTTATTGTTGGTAAATTAATATATTTTAATCTTCAAAAGCATTCAGAATGTGCTTACTAAAGTCATTATGCTCAAACAAATGCAATATTAAGAAGAACTCAATGACCTGTAATGGGTACAATTAACCAAGATTCTAATGATTATTTTGATGTAGGAGCTCTGGCAATTTTGTGGGTGGCCTGCTTCCAGCGCATCTTTGTAAATTGTGGAAACTTGTGTAACGCTCAGGGCTATTGGCTTGTGTTTGTCTCGGGGAAACCCTGTCCGCCCGCCAAACCGTGTCTCACGTTTGCATAGTTGCTGTGTAATGCACCCTGGTACAAACTCACCCATAAAATATCAGACAGCATACAAGGTACGATTTACAGATTACACTTTATAAATCTTACTGGAACTATGTAATTAATAGAGATATAATATAAGTGGAAATAGAAGGCGCCAAGCTTATCAGAGTTCAACCACTTTGTGCACAACCGTTGGAGCTCAATTAACGAGATCTTCTTTCCATCATTCGATCTCCTCGACCCGCCACCTGGGACAAACCACGGAAGCCATTTTATAATTAGCAGTTAACAGTTAACATTACAGTTAATATTACTGAGAACCCTACACCTGATTTTCTCTAACTTGCAAGTGAATAGGGAGATTTTAGTGTGAATTTACAGGGTGCTGGTGAGATTTAATGTGTAATTCTATATACTGCTTGGGACTCTATATTTTATTCAGAGCACTGGAAGCAGAGAACTCCATCATGTTGATTTGGGGTATGAAGGGGCTTGTGAAGAAAGATTCAGCATTTTGCTCCTATTTTTTTTGGATTTTAGAGGAAGAGACAGTCAGATCATTGAAACATAAAAGATTCTGAAGGGTATTGACAGGATGGATGTGGAGGTTTCCATAAATAGGGTGTATAGTCCCAGTGTCAGGAGATGCTCCCTATTTTGGATGTGTCCATGAGGCCAAACAGAATAGGAACAGGAACAACCCTTCTGGTCCATTGAACCTGCTCCAACATTCATGACGATCATGTTGACCTGAAATTTGTCTTTTCATGTTCCTGCTATTTTACCATAGGCCTTTATTCTCTCATGCTTAGAAATCAATCTTTCTCAGCTTTACCCCTAAGGGCTCTGCTCTCACACTGGTTTGTGGCTAGCGGTTCCAAAGACCTCAGAGAATAATCTCTTCCCATCTGATACTTAAGTAGATACTGCCTTATTGTTCTCCCAGGTATGAATCTTTAGAATTCTGTACACTGGAGAACTGTGGAGACAGAACAAATGAATGTATACAAGGCACTGATTCACAGATCTTTGTCCTACATGGGAGTTCAGCGATGTCAGGAACAGCATGAGAATGTGGTGTTGAGACAAAGATCGGATCAATCATGATCTTATTGAATGGCACAGCAGGTTCAAGGCACCAACTGGTCTTCTCATGTTCTTTATGTAATACAAACACAAATTCAAATGTATTAAATCCTTAGGTCTTAAAAGCAAGTAAATAATCATTCTGATGAAATCCACTCATGGCTATCTTCTCTGCTAACAATGGTTTTAATGGTGCTTTTAAGCTTTCCTCCAATAGCAGAATTTTTTTTTAATGTGAGACTGTTGTGGATTAAATAGGGGATTTGTGGAATGGCCAGGTTATAGCTATCTTGGTACGTGCAGCAGTAATGAGTCGTAAGCCACTTCTAATCCTAAACTAGCCATGCCCTAACAGGCTAACCAAAGCCTACAATGTCAGCACACATTCTTAGCACTATTATCTCTCCCATCAAACAGCAGTGTGTACCTCCACTGGAGACCGCAAGAGGTCTATGAGATTTCTGAAAACTTCCCTTAAGCTATCTTTAAGGCTGATTAATGTTTTGGTGGTGTCCCTCAAACAACGTTTGCTGAGTCTTTACGATAGCGTAGACCGGAGCTGCGACTATCTGACATGTTTGCCATGATTACACCAAAAAGGCCACCTCATTCCACATCTGCTGCGCATGTTTTCTGGACAGCTGAAGGTGATGGAAAGGCCATCCCTTCCACACTAACTAGCTAGATCAGCATTTCCATAAACAAACCTTGGGTCTCTGCCCACATTCACCTAACAAAGGGGATATTGTTTCAACGCAAAGCTATACATTTCTGCGCCTCCCTCTCAAAATGGTGCAGGCAACCTTTAAATCATGGGAACCCCACAAGATTTACCATATTCCAGCAGTGAAATTGCCAATAAATGGTGCAAACAGGCTGACTGCTTCCTTTGACATTAAAATGAGGCCTGCTCCAGAAAAAGTTATTCAGGCTTTTCCCGTTATTACTAAAGCGTTGCTGCTACGCCAACTTCTGCCCACTCTTTAAACATGAAAAGTTAGCCACTAACCTTTTAAAGATCTATTTTAATGCAAGTAAATCCTTTAGTACTATCATATTATGGAAATGTAGGGATTCTTTAGTGAAAAATATTAAAGAAAATAAACACAAAAATACATTCTAGACGTTCTTTGTTCACACTTTCAATAGAGGCCTTAACTCATTTGAAACAAAAAGGTTAATGCCTGCATTAAAAAGGAGGATAAATGAACGGAATACAGATGAGTTAAGTGTTTCTGTACTTGCAGCTTATTCCTAGACAGCATTTGGTCTTAGTAGCTAGTAATTTAAGATTTAAACTTCTCAACATCCAATATTTTAGTCTTTTTGATATCTAGGAAGTTATCAAGATAATTCTTTCTGAAATACCTTTACTTAAATTAGTGATTCATACTGAGCTACTTTTAATCAAGGCTAATGGCTTGATGCATTTATTTGCCGTTGTCATGTATGAAGCTCAAGTTTAAGTTTATTGTCACCTGACTGTGTGTGTGTATATGTATATATACATATATATATATAAAATCAAATGAAATGACATACTTCCAGATTACGGTTCACCCACAATATGTATATCACACACAGCACATAAAACAAAACTTTATTGCAAATACGTTAATATAATTCAAAATGCATGTGAGGTATGCAGCACAGATGAACACTAAACAGTAAACAGCTCAATAATTCAGCTTCAACCTTTTCAGCAATTATTACTACCTCTCCTTAGTTGTGGTTTCCACTGTATGTAAAATTGGTTCTCATTCAAAAGCTCAAAGCTCATCCTGTGAGGATCAATGGCAGGGTGAGATTCAAGTCTGTGACTTTCAAGAGGCAAAGGAAACCTTTTCCTGCTTCAGTGTGTGAACTTCAGTTTAATATGTCGGAAGTGCAATGAAGATAACTGAACTTGATCTAAGGCTGGAGGGCAGTAAAACACAAAGTGAGAGAGAATTTAACTTAGGAATTCTGTTCTAGTTGTCTTATATTTATGTGATGGGAAGAATGCTGATATTTTATGTTATTCCATAAGAACTCAGCTGCAACGTTGACTGCTGAATGCACATTTAGAAGTCTCACATTGTGCTTCACAGATCTACTGATGTTTGCAAGGAGCAACTGGGCGAAGAGCATCCTGTGGATGTTGTTTACCATACTTTGTAAACACATTTAGCATAATCAGCTGTAAAAGACAATAAAGCTGGTTAGATCAAAGATTTGTTTTGGAAATACAAACCAGAAATGATAACAATAAAAGTCTTGTATCTCGGAGTGCTGACAAATAACATGAATGAAGAAATTACAAAAGTTAAAGATATCTATATTTCCAATATTTCTCAACCACTTTACACTTGGTGTTGGTCCGTTTTGACTCAAGACCATAAGACTAAGACATAGGAGCAGTGTTAGGCCATTCAGCCTCCAGTGTTCCATCAGGGCTGATTTATTATCCTTCTCAACCCTTTTGCAAATTTAGGATTGTCATATATAAAATTAGTTAAATATTATATTTTTACTTACTGACTTTTTAGCCGGGCTGGGCTGCTGTTATTTAAACAGGCCATGAGTTACACTTAAGGTAGATTATTATAACTTATACTTAATAAATGAACATATAATTTAGTCATCTGTTCATTGACCATTTTAAAAGAAGTGCTGCACGTAAACAGATCAGTTGCCACAAAAATTGGACAAAGTTTGCCATATCTTTACTTTAGATGACTACTGAAATAAATATCCATGAGGTGGGAAGAGCAGGCCATGTGATTTGGCAAAATCATCACTTTTACACCCAATTTTAGGCTGGGAGGACAGAGGGTTAGGTGTCTGAGATACGGTGTTAGAACAGATGGAGTATAACATTATAATATAACCATGTAACAATTACAGCACGGAAACAGGCCATCTCGGCCCTTCTAGTCCATGCTGAATGCTTACTCTCACCTGGTCCCATCTACCTGCACTCAGCCCATAATCCTCCATTCCTTTCCTGTCCATATACCTATCCAATTTTTTTTTAAATGACAAAATCAAACCTGCCTCTACCACTTCTACTGGAAGCTCATTCCACACAGCTACCACTCTCTGAGTAAAGAAGTTCCCCCTCATGTTACCCCTAAACTTTTGCCCTTTAACTCTCAACTCATGTCCTCTTGTTTGAATCTTCCCTACTCTCAATGGAAAAAGCCTATCCATGTCAACTCTATCTATCCCCCTCATAATTTTAAATACCTCTATCAAGTCCCCCCTCAACCTTCTACACTCCAAAGAATGAAGACCTAACTTGTTCAACCTTTCTCTGTAACTTAGGTGCTGAAACCCAGGTAACATTGTAGTAAATCTCCACTGTACTCTCTCTATTTTGTTGACATCTTTCCTATATTTCGGTGACCAGAACTGTACACAATACTCCAAATTTGGCCTTACCAATGCCTTGTACAATTTCAACATTACATCCCAACTCCTATACTCAATGCTCTGATTTATAAAGGCCAGCATACCAATAGCTTTCTTCATCACCCTATCCACATGAGATTCCACCTTCAGGGAACTATGCACCACTATTCCTAGATCCCTCTGTTCTACTGCATTCTTCAATGCACTACCATTTAACATGTATGTCCTATTTTGATTAATCCTACCAAAATGTGGCACTTCACACTTATCAGCATTAAACTCCATTTGCCATCTTTCAGCCCACTCTTCTAACTGGCCTAAATCTCTCTGCAAGCTTTGAAAGCCTACTTCATTATCCACAACGCCACCTATTTTAGTATCATCTGCACACTTACTAATCCAATTTACCACCCCATCATCCAGATCATTAATGAATTGACAAACAACATTGGACCCAGTACAGATCCCTGAGGCACACCACTAGACACTGGCCTCCAATCTGACAAACAGTTATGCACCACGACTCTCTGGCGTCTCCCATCCAGCCACTGCTGAATCCATTTTACTACTTCAATATTAATACCTAATGATTGAACCTTCCTAACTAACCTTCTGTGTGGAAACTTGTCAAAGGCCTTACTGAAGTCCATATAGACAACATCCACTGCTTTACCCTTGTCAATTTTCCCAGTAACCTCTTCAAAAAATTCAACAAGATTTGTCAAACATGATCTTCCACATACAAATCAATGTCGACTGTTCCTAATCAGACCCCGTCTGTCCAGATAATTATATATACCATCTTAAGGATACTTTCCATTAATTTACCCACCACTGACATCAAACTTACAGGCCGATAATTGCTAGGTTTACTCTTAGAACCCTTTTTAAACAATGGAACCACGTGAGCAATGCACCAATCCTCCGGCACCATCCCAGTTTCTAATGACATTTGAAATATTTCTGTCAGAGCCCCTGCAATTTCTACACCAACTTCCCTCAAGGTCCTAGGGAATATCCTGTCAGGACCCAGACACTTACCCACTTTTATATTCCATAAAGGCGCCAGTACTCCTCTTCTCTAATCATCATAGTTTCCATAACTACCCTACCTGTTTCCCTTACCTTACACAATTCAATATCCTTCTCCTTAGTGAATACCGAAGAAAAGAAATCGTTCAAAATTTCCCCCATCTCTTTTGGCTCCGCACATAGCCATCCACTCTGATTCTCTAAGGGACCAATTTTATTCCTCACTATCCTTTTGCTATTAGTGTAACTGTAGAAACCCTTTGGATTTATTTTCACCTTACTTGTGAAAGCAACCTCATATCTTCTTTTAGCTTTTCTAATCTCTTTCTTAAGATTCTTTTGACATTATTTATATTCCTTGAGCACTTCATTTACTCTATGCTTCCCATATTTATTGTAGATCTCTTTCTTTTTCCGAACCAAGTTTCCAATATCCTTTGAAAACCATGGCTCTCTTAAACTTTTAACCTTTCCTTTCAACCTAACAGGAACATAAAGATTCTGTACCCTCAAAGTTTCACCTTTAAATGACCTCCATTTCTCTATTACATCCTTCCCATAAAACAAATTGTCCCAATCCAGTCCTTTTAAATCCTTTTGCATCTCCTCAAAGTTAGCCACTCTCCAATCAAAAATCTCAACCCTGGGTCCAGTCCTATCCTTCTTCATAATTATATTCAAACTAATGGCATTGTGATCACTGGACCCGAAGTGCTCCCCAACACATACCTCCATCACCTGACCTATCTCATTCTCCAACAGGAGATCCAACACTGCCCCTTCTCTAGTTGGTACCTCTATGTATTGCTGCAAAAAACTATCCTGCACACATTTTACAAACTCCAAACCATCCAGCCCTTTTACAGAATGGGCTTCCCAGTCTACGTGTGGAAAATTAAAATCTCCCACAATCACAACCTTGTGCTTACTACAAATATCTGCTATCTCCTTAGAAATTTAGATAGATAGATAGATAGATACACTTTATTAATCCCGAGGGAAATTTGGTTTCGTTACAGCCGCACCAATCAAGAATAGAGCGTAAATATAGCAATACAAAAAATCCCAACAATCAAACAACAAAATGCAAAACTATGCCGGATGGAAAATAAATCCAGGACGAGTCTATTGGCTCAGGGTGTCTGACCCTCCACGGGAGGAGCAGCACATTTGATGGCCACAGGCAGGAACGACCTCCTGTGCTGCCAAGTGTTGTATCACGGTGGAATGTGGCCGAAGTCCAACAGTAAAAAGTTCGATATCCAGTCTGCAAACATGTTCCTCGATCGTAATATACCCCGGATTGCACCATCCGTTGTTAGCCAGATTAGTAAGCACCCCACTGCTTCATGCCGCTTACCGCTCTCGGTGCACTTCCGGTCAGCTGGAACGGTATTACCCACCGAACTCTTCTTCTCCAAAAGTCTCTGTTGTCTCGACCCGGTCCTCTTTCCTCGGCTTTGTGATCCCCCTATGTGTGTTTTCCTCCGGATTTCAGCAGGGGTGTCTGCCGCTCTGTTCGCCAGCCGACCGGAATTTGCTGGTCCGTGAAATACACAATGCAACCTTGCTTCTGTCCTGCGTGTCGGGATGTAACCATTTCCAGCGCTAAAGAAAACCCAAATAAAACTCTCTCTACCAGCATATTAGAGAGGGTTCAGCTTCGACGTGTTACCATGAGAAAAAAATACAAAAAGTAACATAAATTAAAAAGTAAGAAGAAGAAGATAAAGAATAGATCGGAACGGTTGTACCAGGCTGCATGCACGACTGGCGCATGCGCACTAGAGTGAGTTATTTGCTCCTCCAATTCTCGCTCCCCATTAGGTGGTCTATAATACACCTCTAAAAGCGTTACTACACCTTTCCCATTCCTCATTTCCACCCAAATAGCCTCCTTAGACGAGTCCTCTAATCCATTCTGCCAAAGTACCGCTATAATATTTTCTGTGACAAGCAGTGCAACACCTCCCCCTCTCGCCCCTCTGATTCCATTACACCCGAAGCAACGAAATCTAGGAATATTTAGTTGCTAATCACACCTCTCCTGCAACCATGTTTTACTAATAGCTACAACATCATATTTCCATGCTCTAAGCTCATCCACCTTTCTTACAATGCTCCTAGCATTAAAATAGATGCATTTAAGAAACTCTCCACCTCTTACTCTCTGTTTATCCCTAATGGTGCAAACAACTTTATTACCTTTTTCTTCCTTCTCCCCTACATCTTCGGTCTGAGTGCTCCCATTCTCCGTCACCTGCCTATCCTCACTCACACACTGTCTACTAGCTTTCTCTATTTGTGAACTAACCTCCTCTCTCCTAGTCTCTTCAATTTGATTCCCACCCCCCAACCATTCTAGTTTAAAGTCCCCCAGTAGCCTTCGCAAATCTCCCTGCCAGGGTATTGGTCCCCCTAGGATTCAAATGCAACCTGTTCTTTAGGGACTACCTTCGCAGTCCTTCTTCTCAACTCCCTTCCTAAGTCCCTATATTCTCCTTTCAGGACCTCTTCCCTTTTCTTACCTATGTCATTGGTACCTATATATACCACGACCTCTGGCTCCTCACCCTCCCACTTCAGGATATCTTGGACGTGATCAGAAACATCCTGGACCCTGGCACCAGGGAGGCAAACTACTATCCAGGACTCGTGACCCCATAACTATCGAGTCCCCTATTACTACTGCCCTCCTCTTCCTTTCCCTACCCTTCTGAATTACAGGGACAGACTCTTTGCCGGAGGCACGGCCACTGTTGATTCCCCCAGGTAGTCTGTCCCCCCTCAACAGTACTCAAACAGGAGTACTTATTGTCAAGGGGTACAGCCACTGGTATAATCTCTAATACCTGACTCTTTCCCTTCCTCCTCCTGACCGTGACCCACTTGTCTGCCTCCCATGGCCCCGGTGTGACCACCTGCCTGTAACTCCTCTCTGTCAACTCCTCACTCTCCCTGACCAGACGAAGGTCATCGAGCTGCAGCTCCAGTTCCCTAACACGGTTCCTTAGGAGCTGCAGCTCGGCGCACCTAGTGCAGATGTGGACGTCCGGGAGGCTGGGAGACTCCAGGTCCTCCCACTTCCAACACCGAGAACAGCAAGCTGCCCTCACACTCATACTTGCCCCTTTCCTCAAATAGCAGGAAAAATTGAAAACCAAACCTACTTTACCTCTCCTATTTCCACCTAAGCCTGTTGAGCCAAAGCCAAAGCCCTTAAGCCTTCACTCTGTTCCCGGCTCACTCCGCTGCCCACAAAACAACGCTGCCTGTTGTAGAAGGCTGTGTTCCTTTTAAATCTTCCGCGCTTCACTGCCTGATGTCACACGCCTGTGCAGTCCCGCCTCTCTGAATCCCGATGAGAAGAAGAAAATCAAAATGTCTCCAGTAATCCAGCATGCTCAGGACTTTGGTGGTGCCAGTTTGGAAGATATCTTGAACAACTGGAAATTATTTTTATTAATACTCTAACACATATTTATTTCACCTCTTTTAGATGGTACTACAGTACATTTTACAGTGAACTCAGCATGTGAGCCCAAGGAATTTAATAAGAACCTAGGAAACAGGGCCACAATCTGGTTAAAGGGAGTGAACCAGATGCTGAAATAATGGGACTTTTCCATAACTGGATCATGGATTATCAGATTTTCACTGTAGTAGATTTCTCAGATATAATAACAAAGATCTAGCATTGGTTCTGGGATCTTAAATTTATCAAAAATTGGATGAAACGTGTCAAATATTCTCAAAGTTTTTTTTCTTCTGGTTAACATGCCAATCTGTCACCTTCAAGTAGCCAATAATTTAGTTTTTAGCTTATCTTATTGAGGAGCAAAACAATGCAGTATACTGCTTTTTGTATGCTTTCATCCCTTTTCCATTTATGCCCACGTCACTCTGTTCCCCCTGGTATTATTTAGATGATGCTGTACATCTGAATTGGATAAACTGACCAGGGCCTTCACTGTAAACATTATGGAGCTACCAAATTGGCATTCAAACTTACTCAAAAATATACAGAATTTTTAACATTCATTCTTATGGTCCATGTGTTTGCAAGACCAACATTTGCTGGCTTTACAATGGTGATTGTGAACTTCCACCTTGAACAATGGCAATGAAGGATTAGTGTTACTGTTCCAAGTCACTTTTTGGTAATCATCAGACTTCCAGTTTTGGGATATTTTGCAGACATATTTTTAAATTTTCACCAAATTTTGGAGAAATGTTGGTAATATTTATTTGGCAATATGTAAGCAAGCTTCGCCAAGAACACCTGTCAGAATCAAGTTTATTTTTTCTTGATGTTTTCATCATCTGGAAGTACAAAGAGCAGTAGTACAGAAACAAGTTTAACTTTGATTGTTGCACAGAGGGATCATTTTAATTTTATAGGAAGCAATATGCCTACAGATTACTTCAATGGTTTCTAAAATCAGCCAAGTCCTCAGTCTATAGAGAGAACTTGATGGATTGAAATAAGGAAAAAAATCATTCTTTTAATGTTTTCTCATACATTATTGTTGATCTGTTCCTCCTACACAAGTGTTTATTGAATTCTGCTGTTTTAAAACTTTCCTGATAATATTTAAAGAACCTTAAGGGGTAAAAAAGAGAAGGTATGCTTTGGAATCAAAACAGCGTTAACAACTAAAGTAGAATTCAGTAAGCCCCAGGGCTCTAGTACTGGTGTTACTTCTTTGTTTATTTTGGCACAATGCTGCTATTTCCCTCTTCCATTCTAATGAGCGCAGCATTCTACTTTCTGTTAGGTTGGTGGACAAATGTGTGCATAAGGACTCCCAGGAGACTGCTGATGCTGGAATTTGGACCAGCATACAAACTACTGGGGGATCTCAGTGGTCAAGTAGGATCAGTGGAAGGAAAGAAATAGTTGATGTTCCAGGTGAAACTCTGCGTGAAGACTGAGATATCAGATGGCCAGCATAGACAGGAGAAGCAAAGTGGTAGGAAAGGGTTCCTGTCAGATTGGCGGACAGAGGAGTGTAAGATGTCAGGCACATATAGGGGAGATGAGTAGGGATAGAGCTGGAAATCTGTAAATAAGCTTAACATATTGATAAGGTTGTGCAGGAGCAATCTGCTCAATGGGAAGGTGTCAAGATTAATATATAAGCACAGAACCCAAGAGATAAGTCTGCCTTACAAGAGCAATTTATGTAATGATGAGATAGATAGAATTATGAAAACATAAGTGAAAATATAGATCAGTGTTTCCCTATCTTTTTTAGCCCAATGCCCCCCTATAACATCTTCACAGTTGCCAACGCCCCTCTTAGGCACAATATACTTTGCAGCACCCCCATAAGTGTAAAAACATGTCTACCATATGATAATATGAGAAAAATGATTCTGCTTTAAATATTTAGTTGTCTTTAAACCTAGCTTACACAGTACCTTTGCGAAGTACAGCAGCTTCAATATCAATGTGATCCTTGAGCTTGATGGTTTTTAGCAAGAGTTGAAACATCTGGTTCAAGTTGTGACAGCCAAAACCATATGTCCCCTTGTGTAGCAATGTCCAAGTAGTTTCTGTTGCTTGTGAAAATGTAGTTCACTGCACTGAAGCCTATTATAACAAGGTAGGAGGATGGAAATGCAATGAAGAGCAGTTTGGCTCTTCTCCAAAGACCAGGAAACTTTGTATGACAGTGTAGCCACATGCCACAAAAGCCAACATTTTTGGAAAGCATTTTTGCTTCTTCTTCATTCTGAATTTAGATACTTTCATCTCGCAAGCTCTCTTCCTGAACTTTCTATAGGGGCACAATTGACGGCATCCTGACTGGCTGCATCACTGCATGGTAAGGTAAATGCACTTCCCTCAATTGCAGGACTCTGCAGAGAGTGGTGTGGACAGCCTAGCGCATCTGTGGATGTGAACTTCCCACTATTCAGTACATTTACAAAGACTGGTGTGTAAAAAGGGCCTGAAGGATTATTGGGAACCCGAGTAACCCCAACCACAAACTGTTCCAGCTGCTACCATCTGGGAAACAGTGCCACAGCATAAAAGCCAAGCCCAACAGGTTCCAGGACAGCTTCTTCCACCAGGCCATCAGACCGATTAATTCATGCTGATACAATTATATTTCTATATTATATTGACTGTCCTATTGTACATACTATTTATTATAAATTACTATAAATTGCACATTGCACATTTAGACAAAGATGTAGCGTAAAGATTTTTACTCCTCATGTATATGAAGAATACAAGTAATAAAGTCAATTCAATTCAAATTCAATTCCACCTTGCAAAGAAATGGGTTAATTACCCAGTCTGGAATTTCCAGATTGTTCAGATCCTTGAATTGATTCTGAAAATCCTTCTTCAGTGACGGCAAATGTAAGCAGTACTCTTGCAAATCCCTGTGTGTGAAAGAGAGAGCCATTCTTTCCATGCAGGGAAACTGTGAGAACATTCTTCTCCCAGTGTTGTGCTTATATATTTCCAATCTTCCGATAAAAGTGGTCACTGCACATTTTGCCTGGATTAAATTGAAATTCTCACACTGCAGGTTCATATTTAGAATGTTTATTTTGTCATACAGATTGACTAGGTATGTCACATCTCCACGTTGAAGTTCAATCATATTTCCAAAGCTCTTGTCGACTTTGAGCAAAAATTCAACCAAAGTGTCAAAAAGATCAAAGAAATGTTTTAAGCAGCAGCCTATTGACAGCCAATGCACTTCAGTATGAAGAAGCAAGCGTTCAAACTCTTCATCATTATCCTGGCATAACTGGCAAAATATTCTGCTATTTAATGGATGAGCTTTAATTTTGTTGATAGCAAATAATGTAAGAGTCATGCTTGAAAAAAGTTGCTGGCTGAGGCTTTACTGCAATGAACTTCACAGCAGATTGCAAAAGGAACTTCGAAATTTCTTTTTTCAGAAATGCCACTAAACCAGCATGACAACCTGTCATGAAATCATGTTCCTAATTGGAATACTTTTACCCTCAATATATATTTTGAGCTCATTATCCATTAGTATTTGTTTTTACCTTTTTACAAAAGAGAATTTCTTCATAAACATTTCCATTTTTGATAAACCGTACATATGCCATTAGCAATGCCTCATTGTCTCGCACAATTGACTCATCCAGTTGTATCCCAAATTCTGTTTTTGTGTAGCTCTGTGCATGGTTGATATTCAACGTCTTCACTCATTTCATCAATGTGATCTGCTACAGAGTTATTACTCTCAGAGCAATTGATTTTAAAATACTGGCATCCATTTTGAGAACAGGTGGTGAGCACATGATACTGCAGGCATTATTAATCTTCCACCAATTATATGAGATTTTCCATACCTTACTATCATTTTGGAAATGTTATAAGAAGCAATGAGACCACTATCAAAGTCATTTTTAGCTTTCTTGGCAAATGACTTGAGTGTGAAACACTTTCCAAATGCTTCTTTCATCTTCTGGAACTGAGCAATACCATAAGTAGCCTTTTCAGGATGTCTTTTACAGAAGTATTCCTGCAATCTTGATGGTTTCATGGCTTCATTAGACAGTACAGTATTACAAATAAGACACACGGGGCATCACTGATTTGACAGGAATGGAAAAAACCATACTACAGGTATGTAACGTTGTATTGATGTACTTTCGGTAGTTTCTGTCTCTTAGCTGGATTAGAATTCAATGCTTCACCATCTTAAGACTCACTGAAGATTGCACTGAACATATTTATCCAATATTAATTGGACTAAATAAAATAAAATATTAACACAAACTCAGAATGCCTATCGGACGTTGACAATGGCAGCGAGTTGACATGGATAGATCGATAGTAGGATGGTGACACGCAAAGGAGCAGCAAGACGAAGATGATCACAGCAGCAAAAATTACATTGGCAAAGATTGAGATTGCAACCTGAATGCCAGTCAGGATAGAGCCGGCGTTCAGCAAACTACCGTTATACTATTCCAGTTAGCATGATTCACCAATCATGTAAGGTCTCATAATCCCCAAAGATAGTTGTTGGCCACATATATGAAGCCAAGGGTCGACAGATTCACAGATTCGCTCTATTTCACCATTTGGTTCCAGCCAGCACCGTATTGTTGCATGACCTATAGAGAAAGTCGAGAAAGTGTACTTAACTTACCAACTTTTAAATTGCTGGGAGTCAAGAGGAAATGTTGGGAACCCTGTTTGCTAACTTATGCATCCCCAATAATGTCTTTTGATTTGGTTGGTAAGTTTGGATGAGATTATTGAATTTCAGATGTGTTGTGATGACAAGTGCTCACAGCCTGCAGAGCTATGGTTCTTCCTGTGATACAGTGCCTCATATTTTTTTGGAAGTGCCTTCTCAAATAAAGACGAGGCCAGTCCTCAAGTTAGAAAGCTGCTTACTGCCCCCTCAAGAATCTTGAACACCCCCAAACAACTTCTATTTCCCCAAACGCTCCTCCTAGGACACATAACCACCCTTGTGGGGAATCATTGATATAGTTGGATCACTGGGTGACTGCACCTCTCAATGGATAAAGGAAATGGAGGAAAATATTGGTGGATGGCAGGTAAATGGCTGTACTAATATATCGTTAAGACGACAGCTTATTGCATAGGTAGTAAAAAAAACCCAGATAGAATAGAGGATGCGAACTGGATAGTTTCCTGGATCAACAGAATGATAATGGAGAAATTTGATTCATTGGTTAATTAACAAATTAAATGATTAGTGGATTGATGAGATAGAAATACATTGGTGGATGAATTGCATGAGAAGCATTCTTATTGGCATTGTATGGGTGGATGGATGGTATGGACAAATACGTGGATGGAGACATGGGTAGGTGGCTGGGCAATGCATGGATAATACTATTTGATGATAATTCCTGATAAGAGAGCTGGAGATAGAATTAATTAGTGGTGTGATAGACCCATGGAGGTTTGTATGAACAGCTTAGTCAGTGATTGGGAGGTTCCCCGGTGGAGTGGTAAAATGCTAGATTAATAGGAGATTGCTCCTGTGTACGAATACTTGAAGGGGATATAGCTATATTTTCACTTATTTTCCATACTTCTGATCTTAGAGCCTTGCTTTGGTTAATGGATTCTCATTTCTGTGGCTGATTAAAATAGTATCTACTATTTTATCAGCCACTGCTCCCATTGAAAGATAAATCCTTCCCCTATTATGTCTAGCTGGTGAAGCATATTCTCATATGCCCCATGTGAATTACTAATCTGACTGCTGATAACTGTTTAGCTTTCATACTGTGGTAGAGAGTGTACCCAGAGGCACCGTGAGCCGGAGATCCATAATATTACATTCTGATGAAGGTGTTTTTACCGAGAAACAATTAATGTTAATTGTGGACTTCGAATTATTAAGTGTTGTCAGAATATAAATATAAAAATAGCTTAATTTTCTGCATTTCGTTTACTGTGTGTCTGCAGCGATTTGGAATGATTTCTTTTTACTGAGCATTCATGTGAAATTAAAAAATATATTAACTGTTAAGATGCCAAATGCATATGACTGTACTGTTGTTGAAAATTGTAATTTTTTTGCCATTTTTCACTTTAGGCAATCTCAGCTTTTGCAGCTTTTGCAATGTGGTATTAGATAGCTCAGACCTTTCAGCAGTCAGCTGCAAAAAGGTGCAAGTTTAAAATGATGAAAACCTCTTGAAAATTTAGAATAGCTGATATTTAGTTTTGTATTTTCATTGGATCATGGTAGAAGAGTACTTGTCACTTTATCGTATGCCCATGTTTTAATTAATTTGTGATACGGTGCCAATATCCCTGAGCTTGATGCTCATCTATGTCCATAGCATAGGGACAAATCACTCCATCTGTTGTCCTACTTGGTTGCTTGACCTGCTAGATCATTAATCACTGTATGACTATTGTCCTTTTTTGGTAGAACCTGGGTGAACCTTTGTGTCACTTTAGGTAAGAGCTTTCAGAGCAACACATTTTTCAGAGCCAATACAAATTCAGGAAATTATCAATAACACTTGTTGCTCTTAATAAGAATTTTTTCCTTGAGAACTGCAGCAAATGCATTACCATTAAATGAAGATGGTGGGGTGGTAATAACTCAAATAAAGTTTTGCTCAAATTCTACAGAGCTCTGCAGAGACCACATCTTCCACGTTCTGAGCAATTCTGAATCTGAGAAAGCATATTGTTGCCTAGGTGTCATTTCCATCACCAACAATAATCACCTTAAAGTGGAACAAACATCCTTAAGGTCCATCTCACAAAAAGCCGAATTGCTCTCTTCTGCCTTTCAAAATTCAAAGTAAATTTATTATTAAAGTACATTTATGTCACCATATGCAACCCTGAGATTCATTTTCAAGCGGGCATAAAAGAAATACAACCAACCAATGTGCAAAAGATAACAAACTGCAAAAACAGAAAAAAGAGAAAAAGAAGTAATAATAATAATAAATAAGTAATAAATATTGAGAACATGAAATGAAGAGTCCTTGAAAGTGAGTTCATAGGTTGTGGAAACAGTTCAGTGATGGGGCGTGTGAGGTTGAGTGAAGTTATACCCTGTTGTTCAAGAGCAGTGAATGTTGAGTGGTAATAAAGTTGTTGAACCTGGTGTGTGGTTCCTGAGACTACTGTACTTTCCTCCTGATGGCAGCAGTGAGAAGAGAGCATGGCCTGTGTAGCAGGGGTCC
Source organism: Mobula hypostoma (assembly GCF_963921235.1). Taxonomy (NCBI): domain Eukaryota; kingdom Metazoa; phylum Chordata; class Chondrichthyes; order Myliobatiformes; family Myliobatidae; genus Mobula; species Mobula hypostoma. Next base: position 90,542,937 of record NC_086106.1, read on the forward strand.
TTGATGATGGATGCTGCTTTCCTGTGACAGTGCTCCATGTAGATGTGCTCAATGGTGGGGAAGGCTTTACCCATGATGGACTAGCCCATATCCACTACATTTTTAGGATTTTCCTTTCAAGGGCATTGGTGCTTCCATGCCAGGCTGTGATGCAGCCGGTCAACATAGCTGTTAAGGTTTTAGATGACATGCTGAATCTTGGCAAACTTCTGAGGAAGTAGAGGCATTGTGTGGTTTCATCATAATGACACACAGATATCTAAAATGATAACACCAATGAATTTAAACTTGCTGACCCACTCCACCTCCTTTGGTTTCCTCCCCCTGAAGTCTATAATTGGCTTCTTGGCCTTGCTGACATTGAATGAGAAGTTGTTGTTGTGACACCACTCAGCCAGGTTTTCAATCTCTCTCTGATATGCTGCTTCATCACCACCTTTGATTCAACCTATGGCAGTGGTGTCATCAGCAAACTTAAATATGGCTTTGGAGCAATGCTTACGCTCACAGTCATATGCATAATGTGAAGTTGGACTTCTCAAAATCAGGTTACACCAGAGAAATTCATAGATTTGTGTTATACAGATCTTACTGTCGAGCAATTTCAGGCCGAAGCCAATTTTCACAGCAAAATGTTTCAGATTGCACTGTCAGCACAGGGAAGGAGATAAAAGTTTTTGCTGGGCGTATCATTACATCTGGCAAGTTCCTACGCTGTGTGTGCATCTCTATGCATTACTTTCTAGGATCAGTTTGCATGTGGACTCCAATGCAAAGCTACCACAAACATCTGTTGTCACAAGAGTATTTGTCATTTTGGCCAGCCTGTGGCATTGCTCTGACATTGGAAATTATCAAAAGAATTAGCATCTCATTTTGACCAAACTAGAGCACCATTAAGAGGCACCAAGAGCTGATACAAGTTTCAAAACACTAAGTGAGCCCTCTCTACTTCATCAGCAAACACAGGTTTCTTAAAAGCACACATATCCAACAATTGCTGTATAATGCAAACATGCGTGTTACCATTGTGCTGGAATCTCCTGCAGACTTTATCAGCAAGATGAACAATTATAGTCAGAACAGACCTTGCAGTGAATAATCTAAAGAGCACCATGTACTGCTCATGCACAGAATATGATCAACTCCAAATAAACATTGAACCTGTGGAAAAATAGCTCAGGTAATTTCCACGCAATATAAATGAGGAGACAGAAATTATCACAAGATGGACCTGACATGAGAAATCATGTGCCTGCAGCTGGACACTAAGCCATCTGAGTCAATGGTGCACATCTGAATGCACATCCAAAGAGAAGATTATGAGAAGTCACTTGCTGCCATTACATATTCATCTCTTCATAGGAGGCAGAATTCTGTTTGGGAGAGATTCAAGTTTTAGTGAAGCACTAGAGAAAAGATATTCAACCTCCAAGACCAAGGAAATATTCCACAACTTTCAGTACAGGAAGTCTGATAGGTGTGCTCCCATATTTATGGAGGCTTATGGAAGATAAGTAGTGAATGAGTGGCACGAGAAGTGTTTGCGGACCTGGGTGACTTCTTGAAGTTCATCCATGAAATAACTTAAATCCCCTGTTCTCATGTCTGTTTTTCTTTTCCCTTTCAAGGTGGCTGGGTCCCCGTGGGAGTCTGTGATCTACAGCTATTCTCAAACAGAAATCTTCATGGATGGTCTTGACGAAGGGTCTCGGCCCGAAACGTCGACTGTACCTCTTCCTATAGATGCTGCCTGGCCTGCTGCGTTCACCAGCAACTTTTATGTGTGTTGCTTGAAATTCCAGCATCTGCAGATTTCCTCGTATTTGCATCTTCATGGATGGTGGGTTTTAGCTCCTCGGAACCTGCTGAGTGGCCTGCATTTCGGTATCTACAGGAGTGTCTAGCAAGATTAGCGCCTTCGGGATGTGGCCTTGTGTGACCCTGTGGATGACCTGATTCCTCACCAGTGTCGCTGACTGAAGCATCACGGGAGATTGGAACCGAGACAGCAGGTACGGCTGATAGAGGATCGATCTATCTATCTATCTATCTATCTATCTATCTCTCTCTCTCGTTCTCACCCTCTCGCGAGAGAGAGAGAGACAGAGATTGCTACTGATTCTCGAGTGGGGAGAAACTGAAGTAAGCAATGCTGCAGGCTATAACATTGCAACAGCTGTTGCAGGAGCGATCTCTCTCTCTCCCATGTTAGTGAGAGACAGGGCCTGTGGGACGTCGAGGTGTTGGGATGAGCAGTAGTTTTTGATGGACTATATATTATGGTCTCTGAGGACTTGCTCTTGCTTGCATGGTGGGTGGAGCTGATGCTTTCTGCTGGAACAAGTGAGGGGAGGCTTGATGCTTTGCTGCTGATTGAGTGTGGGAGTGAGGAGGGAGGCTTTGGGGTTCCAACACTTTGGTGTCATTCATTTTTTTCTCTGTTTTGTGGATGTCTGCAAAGAGTAATGGTTTCAGGCTGTATACTGTATAGATTCTCTGACATTAAATTGAACCATTGAATATCCACATGAAAATAGAAGCCACACCCATTTTCCTTAATCATCAACATATGTAGAAGGTGGCTGAAAGTAAACTGCGTTGTTTGGAGAGCCACGTATCGTGTCACACATAAAGAAGAATGACTTGACAGTGTCTATTGTAGCCCATACTGAAGCAAGATGGTGAAGCAAACACTAAGCCATGGTAAATCGCAGTATAAAAGGTGAAACATGTCATTATTTGCTGCCTTGGCTGGTAGGAAATTCTTCAGTAAACTGGATTTATCCTTCACATACCAGCAGCTGGTTTAGATATAGAACCAAGAAAAACCACAAAGGCTGCACAAATATCATCACTTGCCTACGGAATTTCAAAAGTACTAGGCACTTTGCAGCTTTCCATGGACCAGATTTTGCATAGGCTCAACCATTCCTGTAAAGATCAATGGAATACCTTGACAATCAAGTTGATACTCATGGTCTGCCCCTGACCCAAAGCGAAGTTATTGCTATTGTTAACATATCTGGACCAACTAAAATGGCAGAACTCAGGTTATTCTTGGATTTGTAGAATTAATCATTTATCTATGTTTGGATAAATAGCAGTTGAGGACCAAAAAGATATTGATGATGAAAGCATACAATCACTTAATTTCATACTTATGGTCAATGGTTCTCAGCCAATGAATTTACTTCTGAGGAATGGTTAGTGCTATATAATATGTAATATAACGGTTGATTAGAGACAGAACAGTGTCATTTTATTTATTCTTGCCACTGTAAAGTGTACTCAGTGTCTAACTTGCAAACGCATGATAGAAGAGAAAAGGAAACTGAAAAGGAAAAAAGGTGAGGAGGCAAAAAAGGTATTAAAACTCCCAAACCCATTTAGCCATTTAACAACAGTTACTGACACAGTAACACTGATCTGGCAAGTAAAATTTCCCCTAAATGACATTAAATATTTGAATATTTAATCAACGTTTTCATCTCAACCAGCAACATTATCTTATTCTCCCTAAGCTTTTTGCTGGATCTCATAGTAAAATAATTTCACCTCAGATTACTTAAAAAAAAAATTGACCACTTTTCAGAAGTAAACTCTTTGGCTGTAAACACCTTGGGAAATCCTGAGGAATTGTAACATTCTAGATAAATATATTATCTTTCTTTGTTTTCTTTATGTGTGTGTGTGTGTGTGCTTACTTGACCAATGTATGTTTAATGACAGGAGTCAGCCAGGGCTGTGTGATGTCGGTGATAATGCTTAACTTGGTGATTGACTGAGTTATGAGGCAAGCAATGAAAGGTAAGCAGAGAGGCATGGCTGGACTCTATTCTCTACTTTAGAAGACTTTGTTGATGATCTCACATTACTATCACATACACACCAGCACATGCAAGAGAAAACTCAACACCTGTGTACCATTGGTGGACAGGTTGGACCCAGACACAGCCAGCAGAAGCCTGAGACCATAACCCTCAATGTAGAGTCTCCTCCTTCCGTCAAGTCATATGGCATCACCTTACCCAACACTGACAGATTCACCTACCTGGGCAGCATCATTGGCAGGATGGAGGCACCAAGGACAACATTGAGTGCAGACTCAGAAAAGCTAGAGACACCTTCAGATCAATGAGCAATGAATGGGGATCAACCAAGTACAACATCCACATGAAGCTGAAGCTGTACCAGTGCTGTGATCTGCCCAAACTCTTGTTCAGAGGGGGTTTACAAGGATGATCGTGGCAATGAAAGGGTTATCATACAAGGAACATTTGATAGCTTTGGGTCTGTACTTGCTGGAATTTAGAAGGACGAGGGGGGATCTCATTGAAACCTTTCGAATGTTGAAAGGCCTAGACAGAGAAGATGTAGAAAGGATATTTCCTATGGTGGGGGAGTCTAGGATAAAAGGGCACAACTTCAGGATAGAGGGACGTCCATTTAAAACAGATGTGGAGAAATTTCTTTAGCCAGAGGGTAGTGAATTTGTTACCAAAGGCAGCTGTGGAGGTCAGGTTGTTGGGTATATTTAAGGCAGAGCTTGATAGGCTCTTGATTGGACGTAGCATCAAAGGTTATGGAGAGATGGCCAGGGAGTGGGGCTGAGGAGGGGAAAAATGAATCAGCTGTGATTGGATGGTGGAGCAGATTCAACTGGCCAAATGAGTTCACTCAAAGGTCAAATATGAGGTGCTGTTCTAGTTTGTGGTGTGCCAGTGTGCCTCACTCTCCCAGTGGAGAGGGCCAAGGATGAACCTAACACTGAGGCTTTATAAAGCATTGGACAGACTGTGCTTGGAGCATTGTGCGCAGTTTTGGCACCTTTTCTAAGAATAGATGGCGAAGATCCAGAGGACATTTACGAGAATAATCCCAGGAATGAAAGGGTAAATTTATGAGGAGTATTTGGTGACTCTATCTTGTACTCACTGGAGTTTAGATGTATGAGGGGGGATCTCATTGAAACCTATTGAATATCGAAAGCCCTAGACAGAGTGCACTTGCAGAGGAGGTTTCCTATAGTTGGGGATGATATACTCTGTGTCCTCTGGTCCAAGGGTGTCAAAGCTTGCAGGAGAGAAGGCATGAGAACAGTGTTGAGAGGGAGAATAAATCAGCCATATTGGAACGGCTAAGCAAACTTGATGGGCTGAATGGCCTAATTCTGCTCTGATATCTTAATGTTTTATGGTTTAAGGATGGACAGGTTGCTGTAGGAATGGGAAGATGAGATGAAGTGGCATGCAGGTGAATCTACATGACTTACCTTGTTAAGTTATGTTATAAAACATCTTTGGTCTTTTATGTTATAAGATATCCTTGATCTGCTATCAAGGTTTCAATGTGGTCATCCTCTATGTTGGTAATACACTCAGACTTCAAAATGCTTCATCTTACATTTACATGTGGTGATACTAGAGGTTGTTTCGACAATGCTGGATATTACCATGGATCCATGAGGACGGTACGTTGTGAGCCCAACACCTGAATTCAGACCAGCGTTTTGCAGTAGAAACAGAAGACAAAATCTGTCATCAACTACAAAGACATGTTATGCAGTTGCAATATGCTGGGTGCATAAATACTTACTTATCACCACAAGTAGACTTAATACAGAACTTACAAAGGAAATCAAGTGATCTAAGACTGGGGTTTGTTGTGGAGGGAAGCCTAGGGATGGCTGGAGGGTTGGGGATTTGATTGCTGACGGTGAGGGGGCAAAGACAATGATGGGAGTGGAGGATAGTATTGCAATTGGAATGGAATGCTAACTGAGTTATGGCTTTGCAAAAGAGCACAAAATAAAGAGTCTTGACATCAAATGTCAACTGTTTATTTCCCTTCATTGGTGAGCTGTTAAGTTCATCCAGCATTTTATTTGCGGTGTAATCTTTAGTCAGGGAGGGTTTTGAAATTACAGCTTATAATCATTTTTTCTGGCTGAGAGCTTGCAGTAGGAGGGAAATCAGTAGCTGTGTGGGCATCATTGATGTTTGCAGTGGTATCTTAGTTGTCAGGGTTGAATGTCTTATTGCATCAGGTGGGATTTTGGGGTTTGGTCAAATACTGTATATTTTGGAGGCTGGGTGGGTTTTGCTACTATGGGCTGGGACCCCCTCAAGCAGTTCCCTTGAAGTCATGTAGCAATAGTTTCTCAAGCAGAAATGAAAATGCTGGAACTAAGCACTCAGACATATCATTGAACTTCTCGCATCCAGGATCTTGGACTATTAGATGATTGGTGGACCCTGGAAAGAAAACCACAGATTTTGTGATCTTGTGTTTAACATTCATGATTATTATTCATGCTTTACTTTTCATAGAAATTGCATTGACTAAAGATCAAAGGCTTGATATTTCATAATCTAATTTCTATGCAAATGTGAGCAAAATTGGTGAATTTGAGACACAAATAGACAAAGATATGGCTCAGGTTGTAGCCTGAACTAAACAAGCCTTGTTACAAATGTTCAGAAGAGATAAAATAAGGGAATAAAGGCACCAATGGCAAAGTTAATTAAATATTCTGTTATAGTGTTGGATCATAAAGGTGATATAAGGGATTTGTGTAAAACCTGTTTATTTGGAAATATGGAAGAATAGTTATTCTATTGGGAGTATATAGGCAGCCAAATAATGAAAATGAGATGGAAGAAGAGATATATAACTAATTTAAAGTAATTCCAGGAAGAGAAGAACTACAATGTGATGTGATTTTAATTATACACAGATAAACTATGTACAAGCAATATAAATGCCAAAGTAAAGAAGTTGCCCATAGTACTACTACTCCTGTTTTCTTCATTCATTCTTCTTGCCTTTCTAATATCCATAGATGTGGAAGAAATGTAAGGGGACTGGAAGATTGCCAAGAGGATAAAACAACTGACTACAGGCTAGTATATCAGTATAATATCAGTAAAGGCAGAAAAGAACAGGAGGTCATAATACAGGATATGATTAATACTCAGTGAGATAAATGGATTAAGTGAAGGAAGCCACAAAGAGTTCTCCAAAGAAATACAAAAGTATATTAAAGGCAATGCAATACATTTCATGTGCATGATATTTCCAAGTCATTTCCCAAGGTGCTAACTAGGAGGTGTATTTGTTAATTTTATGGGCACAGTGTTTCATTGTAGATAGTAGTCAGTGAAAGATTTATAGGCAACCTGGTGTATGTTAACTGTAGCTTACTTGAGGCTGATGCTGGTATCAATGCTCTTTCAATATATATATAGTCTGCAGTTTGGGTGTTCCACAATACGCAGATATAAAGATGACACATGGTTGTAAAGAAATCAGAATGCAACTAAGAACGCACATAAACTCATGTACACTATCTCACTATTTTCCCCATTTCGCACTACTTTTTAAATTTAATTTTGATTTATATTTCTTATTGCAAATTGTAATTTTTCCATGATTACGTATTGCGATGTACTGCTGCCACAAAACAACAAATTTCTTGACCTGTACCAGTGATAGTAAACCTAATTCTGATTCGTATTCTGAACTCCATATTTTGAAGGTGTCCTCAATGCGGGAGACGCTGGTGACCAAGGAGCTGACTGAGTTTCCAACTTTCTGTAACACTTTGCGATCCTGTGCAGTGGCCCGTCCATACCACGATGCAACCAGATAGAATGCTCTCCATGCTACATCTGTAGAAATTTGCCAGTATCTTGTTGAGGCAGCTCACCCTGCTCTTCTTGGGCACTGAAGTGGCTACAGTTTCTTATGTCAGCCCAGAAAAATAATAGCTTTTGGGGATATTTTTGGCCTGGAGAGATGAGGAGCAAAGAGCTTAAATGGTGTGTGGTTAGCCCACTGTTCTACTCTCTCTACAGCCATGACTATGTAGCTAGCCACAGCTGAAATGACATCTACAACTTTGCTGATGATATAACTATTGTTGGCAGAGGTTAAGAGGCTTTGGGGTTCTAACGTATTCTGCCATTTATTCTTCGGGTTTTTTCTGTTTTCTGGATGTCTGTGAAGAGTAAGGATTTCAAGTTGTATGCTGTAAACATTCTTTTATATTAAACTGAACCATTGAACCATTGGTATTAAGCACAGTGTTAAGCGGTGACATGGAGCACATGGGCAACATCAGAGAAGGGGAAAGTGAAAATTGGGATGCTGGACATGGGATGCTTAAAGAGCATGGCCTTGATGCATTTTATGCTATCTTTGAGCTGACTATTCGGACTGCAGTGTTTTAAACCACCATAAGTATTCAACTGGAAGATAGAGGGAAACTTTGTACACTACGATATTCCACAGTAATGTTATTGAAATCAGAAGTCTGACTCACTGAATTCCATAAGTAAAATGTGAATCATACCTCAGGCATATTCTGGGTTGACGAGGTCCCCTGAGAAGGATACAGCTACATAAATTAGAGATGAAACTGAATTTTTCAGTGTTATCTTTCAGTTGTCCTGGTTTTCTTCTTCCTCGCTGTTACCAATACAGGCTTGCTGGCAAGCTAAGGTCTGAGGAAATCTACCTCCATCAATTCCACTTCAATGGAGAGGCAACAACAGACTTGTTTGAAAAGAGTGCAAATAGTAATTAATGTTCCCATAGCAGTGAATGGTGATTCCTCAGGCCCACTTCCAGTTTCCACTGGACATCAGCCTTTTCAGGTAGCTTGCATTCTGCAAAGTGCATCAAGCGAATCAATGCCATACTTTTCACAATAATAAATCACCTGCTCACTTTCATAATTAAACCAACATTTCAACCTGGCTGTTAAATTTTAGTTTGATTACATTCTCAAAATTTCAGGTGTTATTAATTAAACACATGGGCAACAAGACTCTCCAAACAATCACACTGCCCTATGAACCACAAGTTTTTAAAATTAATTTAATAAATCAGGTGAGCAATCATAGCAACAAAATATTAAATAGATCACAACTAGATCTACAGGCAATACCGTAATGCTCATAATTGAGTCAATTAAGTTGGCAAATTTCACATCACATGCCGGTGATAATAAACCTGATTCTGATTCTGATTCACTCAAGCTGCCCAGATGTAAAGGTAGTAAAGGTATAAAGATGGAAATTAGGTGATTCAACCTAACTATTATAACAAACTTTTACAGGACTTCTGTCTATCCTAAACCTTCCATATTTTTCACTTCACCAAGTGTTATTAAGGATTGGTGATGAAGCTTCTATTTTTGACCTTCCTGGCACTGTTTAAATGTGTGAACAATGAAATTAGGACAGGACCAGAGATGGTCTGAATGGGTGTCAAGTTCAATGCTCTTTTTTATTCAGACTAATAGTTAGTGAAACCTGGAATTCTGAAGCCAGCATTTTGGTTACACTAACATTTCCCCAATTTTTCTCCATCAGACAATATGCATCCATTGTGAACTATTAGAAATTGTACATGTCCTCAAATTGTACGTTCAGGTAACGGTTACAAAGTTTGACACAAATGTTTGTGTAGAGTACTTGAAACCTTCTACATTCAGACTGGATTGCCAATTCCCCAAAAGTCCTCTGCTAATTTATATAAAGTATTGTAAATAATATACAGTTGTGTACATACATCTATTGATGCTTCTGGACACATCTTCAGTGATGTTCCTGGAATCATCGGGTGTTTCGGGTCTGTCAACATCATACAACCTCCTCCAGGTGACGCAGCCGGGGCTGATCAGACCCCAGCTTGTGTCCAGATGGCTAGCTACTTATGAATCCATTGCTCCCCTCTTTTGAGCCACAGCCAAAAAATTTTATGTAAAATTTTATGCATGTAATATTTGGAGTATATTTTGGCTGCTGTATTCTGATGCAATTCTGTGATCTTATTTTACAAATTGGTAACATTTTGCCACTATGCTCTTGTTGCCTGATCAGTACCTGCTGTTTCCTTTGCTCTAGCTGACTTCAATCATCGTTTTGTTGTTGTTCCTTCTCGCACATTGTGGTGCATCAGACGGCACTTTTGCTGTTTCCGTAGCACTTCACTCTTTATTATGAGGCCGAGTTGCTAGCTTGACACTCAGACCAGCATGGTTGGAAGGCGTGCAAGGAGCCGACTGGATTTGAACATGGGACTGTTCCCCTCGAATTCTGGTGCTGATGCCACTGGCCAGCCCAATCACTGATTTATTTAGGGTTAAGTGACTCCCATTTGTTGTATTTCAGATAGTATGTAACAGAGTCCTTGAGTCATAGAACTCATTGCTCCAATCAATAATTTTTATCATGCACAGGACTATCATTGGAAAGCCGAACACAGAGTCTAAGTCTAATGTAATAATCAGACTAAATAATCATATGTCATAATTGTAGCCCCCGTTATGCCTCAGGCTCGCTCAGCTCACTTCTGACTAGGGGGAACAGCCTTTGGCCCCGCCAAATTGGGTAATCAAGTTTGTGTAGATGCCATGTGATGTACCTCACCCTGCCAAATAACAGACAGTACACCATATGTGATTAAATGATTTCACTTTATAGATCTTACTGGAACTATGTAATTAATAGAGATACAATATGAAAGGAAAGTAAAAGGTGCCAGACTCATCAAAGTTCAACCACTTCGTGCACAATCGTTGGAGCTCAATTAACGGAGTCTGCTTTCCACCATTCGATCCCCTCTGACCTTCTCAACCCGCCGCCTGGAACCAACCACGGTGGCCGACTGGAGAGCGTCCAGCACGTCCTTCCTCTTCAGTTGTCCTCCAGAAAAGCCCTGAGCCTCGGATTCCCTCATGGGTCTATTCCTCACCCAGCTTACAGCATTGTGTCTCCTCTCTCTGTCCCCATCGCGTCTTCTACCCAAAGCCCGCGAAAACAATAGCTTACAGATACACAAGAAAGAATAACATCTATCCCAATTAGTTAGCAAATGAATAGAAACATAGAAACATAGAAAATAGGTGCAGGAGTAGGCCATTCGGCCCTTCGAGCCTGCACCGCCATTTATTATGATCATGGCTGATCATCCAACTCAGAACCCAGCCTTCCCTCCATACCCCCTGACCCCTGTAGCCACAAGGGCCATATCTAACTCCCTCTTAAACATAGCCAATGAACTGGCCTCAACAGTTTGCTGTGGCAGAGAATTCCACAGATTCACCACTTTCTGTGTGAAGAAGTTTTTCCTAATCTCGGTCCTAAAAGGCTTCCCCTCTATCCTCAAACTGTGACCCCTCGTTCTGGATACAATTCTCGTTATCAGTAATTATAACCCAAACATGCTGCTATAGAGAACCATTGTCTCAGCAGTTAACGGTACAGAGAAACCATTTTATTATAACATAACAAAGAAGCCATTTTATTAGCCTTAGCAGTAACATAAAAGAAGAAACCCCTGACACTATGAAATACATCACCCACCCTAGACACTCTCTCTTCTCCGCTCTCCCAGTGGGCAAAGGATACAAAAGCCTGTAGCATGTACCACCAGGTTCACAGACGGTTTCTACCCACTGTTATCACTCTTGAACAGGCTTATTGTTTGATAAGATGTACTTTAGCCTCACAATCTACCTTGTTATTATAGCATTTTTAAAATTTCAGTAATATTTGAGTAATATTGTAAATACGTTGTATGATTAAGCATTCTTTGTTTACATAATTCATTACGGGTTATATGTAAGAAGTACGTGAATGGCATACGTTATTATGTCACCACATCATATGTGAGCTCCTTACTTAAAAAAAGGGGGAAAAACATCTAATAGGCAAGTATCCTGGCTCCTGTGTTTTTCTTTTAATTAATTTCTAAAGCTAGAAAACATAATAGTAGCAATGAGGAAGTTCTAAGATGAACCCAAGATGACTATCTACCTGTAGAAGCACAGCAGGTTTTTCTTTAGAAGGGGAAGAGACATTCAAATTAAAAAAAGCAGAAAATGGACAAAATTAACAAGCAGCGAGTAATGACATGGGTTCATAAAGAATGATAATAGTAATGGACTGGATGATAATAGTAAGTTAGAAAAAGCAGAAATGGAAGGCTACATTGGAGTGAGAGATATTCAATTGGACAACAGACAACTGGTTGATATATACTGAATGAATTGAGCAGTATTTTGAAGCAAATGAAATTGCTGAAAAAAAAAACAAGTGCTGGTATTGCTGAGTGAAATAGGGGGAAAAATATAGTTTGCTTAAAATTTTAACTGCTCCAACCAAACCAGCTGAAATGAGCTTTGCTGATATCATGAATGTAATACAGGAACATTTTGAACCAAAGCAATTGTTGATTGCAGAATGCTTTAGTTTTCAGAAGTGAAATCAAAAGGAAGGAGAGTCAATTTCAGCTTATGTGGCTGAATTGAAGAAATTATCCAAGCATTGTCAGTTCAGTAATGGACTTAATAATGCACTGAGATCCAGGATGCCAGCCTAAAAAATGTACAAAATTAACCTTGCTTGTTGTGTTTTTTCCTGTGCCATGGTATCTTTTGACCTCTTTACGCATCTTGTCTTCTTAAAACCTATCATTTTGTCAACTTGTTTTCTATTTGTGATTAATTTCCAAAGTTTTTCAAAAAAGAATATCAATGTTACCATGTCAGAAAATGCTATCTGCATATTTTCTAGAAGCTTTCAATCTTCTACCTAGCTTCGAAGTAAGACATAAAATTGTTATAACTGTTTGTGAATCAATAGTGAGAGCTCAGTTAGATTTGGTTGTGATAGATTTTGGTACTGACACACATCATGTTGGCAGATCCAGAACTAATTAAACTAATGCAAGCCTAGTGCATGTAAGACTAGCTAAGATGGTTCTGACTGTATGAAATTTGTACAGTATCTACATGTCTATAAGGGTATCCTCTGGGCTCTGGCTTCCTCACACATCCTAAAAAAGTGTGGGTTAGTTGACTAATTGGCCATTGCAAATTGCCTTCTTGTGCAAATGAGTGGTGGAATCTGGTTGTAGTTGATGTGAATGTGGGATAATAAAATGGGTGAGGATAGAATTAGTGTAAAAATGAGCACTTGAAGGCTGGTGCAGGCAGGCCTTTTTCCATGCTGTACCGCAGGGGTGGCCAGCCTTTTATGTTCCATGCGTAAATTTTTTCACGCATGAGTTCAGATGTGCCATGCAACTCTTGTACCCCCATTCAATTCTTGTAAAAATATGTTAATATAGACATATTTAGCATTTTTACATGATATATTGATTTAATCTAAAAAGAAGATAAATATTACTTACCTTAATTTAACAAATATATTTTGTCTTCTTTTGATTTCTTCCTTTTTCTTAATCACATACTCTTTCCGTAACTCAGACCCAAGCACTAGCTTCAGTTTTCCTTCTATTTCAGTCTGATGTTGTGCTTTATAGTGTCTATTAAGATCATGTCTTCTATTATGTGAGAAAGTAGTTTCACAAGCAATGCACAACGGTTTTCCTGACGGACCCTCTATAAATAAGAACTTATTTTCCCACTGTTCATTGAATTCATGCTTACTATCACTTTCTGCATTTCTTTTGCTCATTTTCTTTTGCACTGTGATAGGTAACTGAATGTAAAAATAAGGCTTAATTTTCGAAAAGTACCAAACTGCAAATGTTCACAAAGGACGAACAAAGCACAACTCCGTATCACACGAGTGTCAATTGTAAACTGACTGGCCAAAGCCAGTGACGCACCGCTGGTGCAGATGCCTGGTGCCTCAGGATCAAACAGGTATCAAACGTGTATTGAACAATTATGGAACAACAGCAGAACAAAAGTCCTTCTTTCCTAGTTTGACTCATTGAACATTTTTTAAAATTGAAAACAGATTAATGTGAAAGAAGATAACATTCGCCAAAAGATGTGCACTGAATAATAAAATTGCTAAAAATAATTGCTAAGTTTTAGATTTATTCTCAGTAAAACCCATTTCTAGCTCTAAGCTCCTTGAATTCCTGCTATAGATTTTTTTTTATACAAATCGGTTTTTGGTTAATACTTTTTGCATGAGTAGGCTTACTTTTTTATTATTATCACTGGGGTGCAATGCGCCACTTCTAATCATCCAATGCACCACTTCTGGCACATGCGCCATAGGTTGGCCATCCCTGCTGAATCTGTTTATGGCTGCATGACACCAAAATTGGTAGTGGTTCCTATTTGATGCTTCTTTCTTAATACTGAAGAACTTATAGTCCTGAGTCATTTTCTCTGCTTCTTTGATGAACAGGCATTGTGTGAACTCTTTGTGAGGACCAAATCAGATATATTTTGTACACTTAACTTCACAAGACAGCAATCCAAATGTTTCTGTTGCTATGGAAATATAAAGTGAAAGAAGTATACAATATTTCAGGAATCCATGTTGCTATGGAGATCAAGTCAATGGGGGTACTGGATTGTGTTAGAAGTTTGAATCTGCCACAAATGCAGTGAGTCATGTCCCTTGAATTTCTATTTTGAGTCATTGCTACAGAAAATTGTCACTAGAAACCAAAACCCTGATGTTTTGTTTCTGGTGGAAAGTCACAATTGTCGATGGAGATTGAAAATCATCATCTCTCTTCCAGTAGAGCTGGTTAAGATGTAAACAACTAACTCAGCCTTTCCACTGTCTCGCATAAAATTTAGGCACAAGTATCTTTGGTCACAAAATATAAAATAATTACAAACATTTTTTGAGGATCATAAGCATGATCTAACTGCTTTAATAACTGAACGGGAAAAGAAAGCATAACTTGTAATTGCACAAATCATCAACAACTTATCAATAGCTATGAAATCTATGAACTATGAAGGATTTCACCATATGAAAACTTCACATCTCTGAAATTGCATTTTCTAAAGTCCTCTGAAGCCTGTCTGTATGCCCTACTGTCAATAACGTTTTACTGAGAATTATTCTTTGCAGCAATACTTGCTTTATGTTGTTTTGTTGCAGTATCAAATACATTCCAAATTAATCTTTAGGAAACATTGTTACTGGACTTGAATGCCTTGAAGGCCAGCTATACACATAATTATAGAATATAAGTCTATTGAATCTATGAATAAGTTTACAAAATCATGCATCCAATAACTTTTATTGCCCTTCAAGAATAGTTGCTGGGAAATATAGAAGCGGTCCATTTTTCAGGAGACAAAAGAACTGGCAGATGATGGAATACTGAAGAAAAAAGAGAATGCTGGAAGAACTCAGTGAGTCAAGCATGTTGAGATAGAGGCTGGTGGGTAATGTGGAACCAAATAGTTAGCAGATAATGGGCAGGTGGAACCAGGTGGGGAAGGTGTGGGAAAAGTGAACAAAGGGAAAAGAAAACTGGGTGGACAGGTGAGTGTGTATGGGGGTAGAGCAACAGGGGTGTGGGATACCTGAAATTGGAAAATTCAAAGCTCATTCTATCTATCATGCCATCTATAAATCTGCTGATGTCACAACTATTGTTGGCAGAATTTCAGATGGCGATGAGAAGGTGTACAGTAGCGAGATATATCTGATAGCTGAGTGGTATTGCAGCAACAACATTGCACTCAATGTCAGTAAGACCAAAGAATTGATTGTGGTCTTCAGAAAGAGTAAGATGGAACACGCACCAGTCCAACACATCGATGCAGCTACAAAGAACGTATGACAGTGGCTATATTTCATTAGGAGTTTGAGGAGATTTAGTATGTCACCAAGGATACTCACAAATTTCTACAGACGTAGCATAGAGAGCATTCTATCTGGCTGCATCACTGTCTGGTATGGAGTTGGGGGAGACATTGCTCAGGATCAAAATAAGCTGCAGAAAGTTGTAAACTCATTCAGCTCCATCATGGGCACTAGTCTCCCCAGCATCCTGGACATCTTCAAAGAGCAATGCCTCAAGAAGGTGGCATCCATCATTTATGACCCCCATCACCCAGGACATGTCCTCTTCTCATTAATACCATTAGGAAGGAGGTACAGAAGCCTGAAGGCACACACTCTGATTCAGGAACAGCTTCTTCCGCTCTGCCAACAGATTTCTGAATGGACATTTAACCCACGTATACAACCACACTACGTTATTTGCGCTACTTATTTAATTTACTCTCTGACTCTCTGCAAAGACGTCGTGCATATGGTTCATACTGTAATCCTGCTGCAAAGAACAATTATATGATGTGCCTGTTTTGTGACAACACTGACTGGAATAAGTGAGGTGCATTCCTACATGGAAAAAGGCCTGGCATGTCTTTCCTGATCTCCTTGAAGCTCCTTTTTGACCATGGTGATTTATTTACACAGCAGACCTAAGACAAGGATGACAAGGTGAATGAGGAAATAAAGGGAAACTAATGCCAGACACTAAGAGCTCAACGCTGCAGAAAGTCTAAAGAAGTACAAAGTATAGAGGTGAAATTACAAGGCAACATGACAAATTAGTTACAAGCAAAATCAAAAAAGATCTAAAGATATTTTATAATTTATCAAGTTGCAATTATATCAGAAACAGTAGGGTCGATTAAGGATTAGAACAAAAATATATGTGAGGAGGCAGATGTTCTGGGAAAAAATTTCAGTGAAAAACTTTGTGGTTATTTGTATAAAATTGAAGAGATATGTCAACTGTGGAAGTAGTAAAAGAAGGAAAAGCTTATAGAAAACATGTTAAAAGAGGGAAAATAAAGGGGTGTAGCATCTTTGGATAAATCTATACCAGGCAATAGAAAGTTCTGACCATCAGTTTGCAATTATTACTTGTTACAGGATTGCTGCAAAAAGCGATTGGAGGAATGCTAACATAATACTATTCCTAATAAAGGTGGAAGAAATAATGCTAGGTAGTTTACTGGCTCATTAGTTTAACTTCAGTGAAGGTCAAATTATTGGAATCAAATCTGGGTTACAAAGACTTTCACTTGGCAAGGTAGAGATTAATGAAAGAGATTAAAAATGGATTTATTAAGGGAGAGTTCAGTCTGACCACCTTTATTGATTTTTTTATGAGGAGGTGACAAGGTTAGGATATAAGAGTGGTGTGTTCGATGTAGTTTACATGGATCTTGAAAGTAGGTTACAAAAAAGGACCCTGGTCAGACCCCACTTGGAGTACTGTGCTCAGTTCCGGTCACCTCACTACAGGAAGGATGTGGAAGCCATTGAAAGGGTGCAGAGGAGATTTACAAGGATGTTGTCTGGATTGGGGAGCATGCCTTATGAAAACAGGTTTGAGTGAACTCAACTTTTTCTCCTTGGAGTGACGGAGGATGAGAGATGACCTGATAGAGGTGTATAAGATGATGAGAGGCATTGATCTGGTGTATAGTCAGAGGCTTTTTCCCAGGGGTGAAATGGTTGCCACAAGAGGACACAGATTTAAGTGCAGGGGAATAGGTACAGAGGAGATGTCAGGGGTAAGTTTTTTACTCAGAGAGTGGTGAGTACGTGGAATGGGCTGCTGGCAATGGTGGTGGAGGCGGATACAATAGGGTCTTTTAAGAGACTTTTGGATAGGTAAATGGAGCTTAGAAAAATAGAGGGCTATGGGTAAGCCTAGTAATTCCTAAGGTAGGGACATGTTTGGCACAACTTTGTGGGCTGAAGAGCCTGTATTGTGTCGTAGGTTTTCTATGTTTCTATGTTTTTGTCTCACATGGCATGCTGGCCAAACAAGCATAAGTCCATGGGATTTAAAGGAAAGCGGGAAAATGCCTCAGTGACAGAATAGAAACTATAAGAGTTGTAGAATGTGTTGGTGCCTGGAAAGCTACTTCCATTGGATTTCCCAGAGTTCATTTGCACTTGTCTTTTATCTGTGTTTGCCATTTCTCTACCTTTTTCTTCCCTCTCCCTTTTGCTGTATTATTTACATGTTGTGGCCCTTTTAGCGTCACTCAGACTTCACAATATTAGCTACACATTGCACATACAGCAAAGCTTAAATGACCAATCAATGGCTACATCATTTTAATGTATTACCAACCATCCCATTGCCCTTCTCTACCCTCTCTGATACTTAGACTAACCTGCTTCGTCTCCTTACCAGGTGTCATGGTCTTCAACCTGAAACATTAACTGTTTCTCTCTCCGCAGATGCTGCTTGACCTGCTGAGCTCTCTCAGCATTTTCTGTTTTTATTTCATATTTCCAGCATCGCTGTCTTTTTATTTTTAATACTCAGCCCATGTTCCAGCAGTGTCTGTATTTTATCCATCGCATTCATATATGTCATTGCTGGCCAGGATGTACCGTCGGACAACGTGGCATCTCCTGCTTGTTATATTGGGAACAATGGCATATGTGAATGAGTTGAAGAATCATTCCCGACAATATAACGGAGGGGCAAATGAAGGAAATATTGAGAAAACCTAAAATAATGTGGCACACAGTACACATAAGTAATTCTTATGATTCTTAAATAATGAAAGGTGAAAGATATGCAGAATTACATCTATCTAAGCTATTAGAAATAGCTGAAAGCTACAGTATATGTTTAGGACAAAGAGCCAGACACAAATTGAAATAATTAACGAGTGCATTGCTTCATTAAAGGATTTATACCCACATTAAAATTTTGTTACCTTTTTAGACTGCACCTTTGTCAATACGTTTGCGTATGGACTGGTAGATGATTGAATTTAATCAAAGCTATTGAGCACACAAAACGTGACACTTAAATTTGCATGATTATTTTCTGAGTCAATGGAACTACACTGAATAATGCAAGAAAATTTTGTTCTTTACTGCTATGATTGCATTGAGAGATCCAAAGAAACACTAAAGGCGACAGAACTGTGTCTGAGGTCTAGTGGTGAGTCAATTTCCGTCAGTTGCTCTCACTATAATAGATATCACTCTCCATAATCTTGTCAATTTAGAATAGTCAAGTATTTCAGTTCTCTGAAAACGGATCTATTTTGACAGGGTATATTGACCTTTTCTATGCCCCTAATGATATTATATATTTCCATAAAATTATCCCTCATTCTTTTACACTCCACTGAAAATGTCCCAACCTGCTGAACCTCTCCCAATATCTCATCCCCTTAAGTCCCAGCAACAACCTTGTAAATCTCCTTAGTACTCTTTTCAGCTTAATGACATCTTTCTTATAGCAGGATGACCAAACCTGATCACAATATTCTAAATGAGGCCTCACCAATGTCTTGTACAAATGCAACATAACACATCAACTTCTATACCACTTCTATAAAGGAGGTTCCCAACTTGGGGTCCACAGACCTCTTGCTTAATGGTATTGGTCCATGGCATAAAGACTTTTGGGAACCCCTGTGTTATATTCAGTGGCTTGATCAATGAAAGCCATTGAGTCAAAAGCCTTCTTTCTCATCCTGTCTTCTTGCAATATTACTTTCAAGGAACCATGCACTTGAATTCCAAGATCCCTCTGTTCTATGATGCTCTCCAGGGCACTACCAATGATTTTTAATCCCCTACTCAGATTTGTTTTCCCAAATTCAACATCTTTCAGTTATTTAGATTGAACTCCATTTGCTATTTGTTGAACCACTCATCCAGCTGTAATCCTGATAACCCCCTTCACTATCAATAACATCACCTATTTTAATATCATCTGCAAACTTACTAACCACGCCTTGTGCATTCCCATCTAAATAATTGATACAGATGACAAATAGTAATGGGTCTAGCACCGATTCCTGGGCAAAACCACTAGCCACAGACCCCCACAATCCAAAACAAATCTGCCATTGTCCTCTAATTTCTGCTATCAAACCAATCCTGTATCCAATGAGCCAGCTCTTCCCGGACTTCATGTGATCTAACTTTCCTGAACAGCCTACACTATGGAACTTTATCAAAGGCCTTACTAAAATCCAAATAGTACACATCTACTGCCTTGTTCTATTTGACCTTCTTGGTTCCTTCAACTAAAACTCAGTCAAAAAATTCATAAGACATGATCTCCTATGCATAAAGCTGCACTGAATATCCCTTATCGATATATATGCATGTATATCTGATTCCTCAGAATCTCCTCCAGTAACTTACATAACCATAGATGCTATGTGCCTTGGTCTTCAGTTCCCAGGTTTCAGTAAAATAATTGTCCAGAGGAAGAGTTTTAACCTGAAATTTCAACTGTCTGTTTCTTTCCATTGATGTTATATGATCTGCCGAGTTCCTCCAGCACTTTGCTCAAGATACAAATGGTCTAAGATTTAGAGACACATCATAGTTGAGAATTAAGGCATCTGGCGCCATTATAGCATAGATATAACAAAACGGTCCCTTTGTCTCAAATTTATGCACAGTACCACAAAGCTACCTGAATGCCAGCATCACTAAAGATGGCCAGGGTCACATCTGATGGGCTGACAGTCACCTTTCCATCTTGTCTTTATATCAAAAATGTGGAAAACATAGTGGATTTTTATTTCAAGGTGGAGTCTCATTACTGATCTCTTCCACATGGATATTTGTATTCAGATTGAATAAAGGCTCACTGAATCCATTCTCTGACTGGTTTTACATCCATAACCGTACAGTATGTGTAACATCTTTCAAAACAAAAGGGTTGATTATCATCCAGTGCATTGACATGTGAACTGATATTTCTCCAGGCTGTTAGATGATAAGCCATGACACTCCAAGTTCAGATGAATACTGTCGATGAAAAACGACAGCAGAGTGTAAACCTTCCTGCTTGCATACATGTCATTAACACCACGTTACTGTCAAGGAAATTTAGACTGTGATAAAAAATCAATACCTCACTGAAATGATTATTGCTTGCACAGGAAAAATGTTGGTGATTCTAGCAGCAAACATAAACTTTCAACATCAGTGCTGGTTCAGCAAATTTGAGTTTCCATCCACATGAATGGGGCCAGAACTCGGAATTACATTTGGTAAAGTTGATGTCTATTCTTTTCCCTTTAGAAGCAGGTGAGGAGGAGAAAGTTTCATGCCTTCAATTCCTTAATACAAACATTAATCAAAGTATTGGATTAACAATGTGACCAAGCACCTCCTCAGAAAGGGAAGTGAGGAAAATTAACTGTCTGTTTTTAGACATGTATAATATTCAAATCCGCAGAATTAGCTTGGCTAGGCCTTCAGTCTGAGCTAACAGGTCATGATATTATGGCCATCAATTAGTTGTGGAATATTTAACGTAAGTATCAGTCCACAGAAAGAGAAACAATAGAAAGGCAGACTAAATGAAGACTTGATTTTCTTCTCTCTATGCCCGTCTGCCACCTCATCTGGAGGGTTGTATTGAAGCTCCCCCCAAAAACTAATTATTCTTTGAAGGGACTAGTAATTGTTCTCGCACCTCACCATCCAATTGATCAAGGCAAGAGAGCTTTCTGGAATTTTGCAGCAGAATTATAATTCCTCTTCCCTCCCTCACCATCAACAAGCTATATCATTGATAACTCCACCCTGAGACTCAACAGTGAAGAATTTTGACCGTAGTCAGTGAAACCGGTGAGGATTACAGCCATTGAGGGATTGAAGGCTCCAGACAAGTGAGAACAATGCCAACACCTTCTGAGGAAGATCAACCTTTGCAATCAGCAGAGAACAACTGGACCCTGGTGAAACCTGTTCCTTCCCTCGGGATTTGAATTGATAGGTAGTACACTGAACTTAATCAATAAGGGTATTGAATATACGAGTTAGGACACTATGTTGCAGGTGTATAAGTTATTGGTGAGGCTGCAGTGTCCCAGTGATGTCCTTCTCGGTCTTCATTTACTGAGATCAGCGAAGGTGGATTGTGTCTCTGTACTGCCAGCTTGCCTTCCCATAAACGCAATGTTGTGTACAGGATAACCTGTGGAGACTGCCACAGGAACTACATCAGAGAGATAGGATGTAAATTCTCACTTGTTTATGGGAACACAAACTGGCAGTATGGAGACATGATCCACTGACGCTGATATTGGTACATGTAGACCAAGAAGGATATCACAGAGGTTCTGGAGCAAACAAACATGATGCAAGTATGAGAATTTTTAGAAGCATGGTTCTCTTCTAATAAACCTGTAAGCAAACATATTGAAATAAACGCCATCTATGAACCTCTAGGAGACAAAGGAATGTGAGCCAATAGAATTCCAAGGTCAATTGAAGGCGTGGCCAATCATGACCGAGGCAAAAGAATGGGGGCCTATGTATATGTGAGTACACCCAGAGAGAAATACCAACAACTGTGCACTGAGGATGTCACCTTGATTGGTGACGCAATGTCTGCAAACTAATTGCCAAGCACGGCAAACACCACAACATCAAATGCCTCAACCCGAGCTACCAATTTTCACCACCAATATAGGGGGCATATATTTAATGTGAGAGTGAAAGACTTAGAAGGGACTTGTGGGGTAACTTTTTCACACCAAGGGTGGTGAGTATATGGAATGAGCTGCCAGAGGAAATGATTAAGGCAGATATGATAGTATCATCTCAGAAGCCCTTGAAAAGATATATGGACGGACATTGCATTTAAGGATATGGGCTTAATGCAGTAAATTGAAGCAAGCTGAGGGAGCAATCTGCCTAGCATGAACTGGTTGGGACAAAGGACCTGTATCTATGCTGTATTGCTCTATAGATCCATAACTCTCCAAGCTAAAGGTTGTATGATTACTACAGTGTGTGTGTGTCTGTCTGTGCGTGTGCACGTGTGTGTGTGTGAGAGCGGCTGTGTGGTGCAGTGCAGTTGCTTTTGCACTGGGGTCTGACTCTGACTTGTATCCTTTTGCTTTCCTCAGGAGTATTTGATATCTGGGTAAAACACACCTAAATGGATATTGGACCCAAGTAGGAGCCATAGCAATACTGTAACCAGTGGTACATCTGCACGGAACTGTCATATTTGTATGCAAGAATCCCAGCTTCATGAAAGTCATACCAGCAAAAATTAAAAGACTGCTTTTCATGTTGCAGCCTGTTTTGGAGACATCAGAATCAGAATCAGGATTATTATCACTGACATACTGTATCTCCCTTAAATTTTCCTTTCTCCTCTTAAAGCTATGTCACCTCAGCAAAAATACCATAATAATCTGCCCTACTAATGCCACATAATTTTATATACTTCTATCAGGTCACCCCCCAGGAATCAATCCAAAAGTCTTCATTTTCTCCTTAGAGGTAATACTCTCTAATTCAACCAACATTGTGGTGAATCTTGTCTGCACCTCTACAAACCCTCTGTATACATTTCATAATGTGTTGAACACACGTGCACATAATACTCTTTGCCAGAAGACCATAAGACATAGGAGCAGAATTAAGCCATTTGGCCCATTGAATCTGCTCTGCCATTCAGTCATGGCTGATCCTTTTTTCCCCTCCTCACTCCCATTCCCTGGCCTTCTTCCCGTAGCCTTTGATGCCTTGTCCAATCATCAACCTAACAGCCTCTGCTCAATGAACTGGCCTCTGCGGCTACCTGTGGTATGAAATTCCACAAATTCACCACACTCTGGCTATGAAATTTCTCTGCACCTCTGTTTTAAATGGATACCCCTTTACTCTGTCCAGGCCTTTCAACATTCAAATGGTTTCAATGAGATCCCCTTTCATCCTTTGAAATTCCAGTGAGTACAGACCTAGAGCCCTCAAACGTTCCTTGTATGATAACCCTTACATTTCCGGAATCATCCTTGTGAACCACCTCTGTATCTTCTCCAATGCCAGTATATCTTTTCCTAGATGAGGGGCCCAAAACTGTTCATAATGCTCAAGGTCAGGGGGTGGTGAGTGCGTGGAATGGGCTGCCAGCAGAGAGTGGTGAGGCAGAAACAACAGGGTCTTTTAAGAGACTCTTGGATGGCTACATGGAGCTTAGAGAAATAGAGGGCTATGGGTAATCCTAGGTAATTTCTAAGGTAAGGACATGTTCGGCACAGCTTTGTGGGCTGAAGGGCCTGTATTGTGCTGTAGGTTTTCTATGTTTCTATGCTTCTATGTGAGGCATCACCAGTGCTTTATAAAGCCTCAGCATCACTTCCTCTGGACCTTTTGAAAAGAATGCTAACATTTCATTTGCCTTCCTCACCACCAACTCAACCTGCAAGTTAACCTTTAGGATGTTCTTCACAAGGATTTCTAAGTCCCTTTGAATCTCAGATTTTTGGATTTTCTCCCTGTTTAGAAAAAAGTCTGCAAATTTATTTACCCAAGTGCATGACCCTACATTATCCACATTGTATTTCATTTAATACAATGAAATACAACATGTGAAATGAAATAGAAGTGACACACAAAAAAATACTGGAGGAACTCAGCAAGTCAGTGCCCTGAAGAAAGGTGTCAGCCCGAAGTGTCAACTGTTTACTCTTGTCCATAGATACTCTCTGACCTGCTGAGTTCCTCCTGCATTGTGTGCGTTGCTAATGTAAACTTCATACATGTGCAACTTTCTTTCACTCAGAAACAAAAGTGATTTTTCAGCTTCTTGAAATCCTGAACGACCCACTCAAAATGTTGGAAGAACTCAGTAGGTCAGGCAGCATCTGTGGAGGCAAATTAACAGTTGAAGTTATGGGTTAAGACTCAGTCTGAAATGGCGACTATTTATTTCCAGCATTTTGTATGTGTAACTTTTATACTTAATACTGTGACCAATGAAGGAAAGCATACCATACCCGCATTCTATAGTGATTGGCCTCATCAGCAACAATGATGAGTTGGCATACAGAGAGAAAGTAGAAAGGCTTGTCAAATGGTGCGAGAACAACAGCCTGAGGAATGTGGACTTCAGGAAGGCACAGGTTGATCACTCTCCATTATGCCTCAATGGCTCTGTGGTGGAGAGAGTGAAGAGCACACACTTCCTTGGTGTGCACATAACGGATGATCTAACCTCATACCATAACACCACCTCTCTAGTCAAGAAGGCACAGAAGCGTGTGCACTTTCTGAGGAGACTGAGGTGCACAAGGCTCCTTACTCCATTCTAACAACTTTCTACAAGAGCAGCCAGTGAAAGTGTTCTGTCTGGCTGCATCATTGTGTGGAACGGAAGCTGCAAGACCCTACAGAGGTCAGTAAAAACTGCCCAGTGGATCATCGGGGTCGCTCTCCTCCCTGTTTGTCTGGAGATTTGCAGATGAAGCATTATTGAGGATCTCGACCACCCATCCGACAATCTCTTTGACCCACTACCATCAGGAAGGAGATACAGAAGCATCAGGACTTGGGCTGCAAGACGGGGTAACAGCTTCTTCCCTCAGGCTGTTAGACTAATGAATACCCTGCCACCAGTGATGTCACGTCAATTGGACAGCCAGCTGTTTACTGTTTATTATTTACTTGTGCTGTGTACTACATGCAACTTAAATTATATTTTATTAACGTATTTATTGTAATATTTTGGTTTAAGTATTGTGTGTGGGCATGTGGCCAAGTGGTTAAGGCATTGGACTAGCGGCCTGAAGGTCGTGAGTTCGAGCCCCAACCGAGGGAACGTGTTGTGTCCTTGAGCAAGGCACTTAATCACACATTGCTCTGCGATGACACTGGTGCCAAGCTGCGTGGGTCCTACTGCCCTTCCCTTGGACAACATTGGTGTCATGGAGAGGGGAGACGTGCAGCATGGGCAACTGCTGGTCTTCCATACAACCTTGCCCAGGCCTGCAGCCTGGAGAGTGAAGACTTTCCAGGCGCAGATCCACGGTCTGGCAAGATTAACGGATGCCTTTTATTGTGTGTAATATATGTTTAGTGGCTGCACCGTGGTCCGGAGAGGCATTGTTTTGGTTGTGTGTACAGTATGTACAGTCAGATGAGAATAAACTTGAACTTGTACTTGAACTTTAGACCCTATCGACTTGAAGTTATGGACTTTTACTCCAAGCTGCTTCTGTACATCAATGCCTCCAAGTATCCTGTTATTTACTGCATACTTTTATTTCCAAATTATCTCCTAAAGTGCAATACACCACTCACGGCCTGATTAAATTAGCCTTTACTCCGCCCATATTTCAGACTGATTTCTATCTCACTGTATCCTTAAACCTTCCTCATAATCCACAACTCCACCAATTTTTGTATCATTGCAAACTTAACTTAAACTTATCTACTCTGTATCTTTCCATTAGGAACATAATTAAATGTCAGATCATTCCTGCATTTCTAGAAAATACATACCATGAAATAAAATCTCTCTAGATTTGTACAGCCTGCAGAAGATATTCAATCTGAAAATGAAGTAAAACGCATAAGATTATATTTACCCCTGTGACTTCTTCTTCATGGCCAGAAAATTGACAGTTCATTAAATAAGAGCGGGCTACAGGAAGGTACCAGTGAGAATTTGTTTCGGACCTGCCTTTATAATATCCATCAGTGTTAAATGGTTACTATAAATGGTGGAAAATTTGATTGACTTGGTGTTCATGTTCACTCAGAGTGTCAATAGCCACAACCTTCCATTTGTCTGAAAGGATATTGAAAATTTAAAAGAGTGGGTAAGGATATGGCAGATAGAGTATCGTATGGAAGACTGTGAAGTCATCACTCTGAATCAGGCTTAATTTCACCAACATACGTCAGGAAATTTGTTGTGGCCGGCAACAGTTCAGTGCAATACATAAAAACACTATAAATTACAATTAGAAATATATATACAATTAATTAAATAGTGCAAAAAGAGAGCAAAATAGTTTTATTCTGTTTAGAGATACAACCTGGAATAGGCACTTATGGCCCTTCAAGCTGCACCACCAGCAACCCATTGATTTATATGACAGTTTTTTACAATGACCGATGAACCTACTAGATGATACATCTTTGGACTGTGGGAGGACACCGGTGCACATGGAGGAAACTCATGAATCCACCGGGAGGATGTGCAAACTTCTTACAACTGATATCGGAATTGAACTCCGAACTTCAACACCCCAAGCTGAAGTAGTGTTGTGCAACTGCTATGCTACCATGGGGCCCTAGTGAGGGGTTTTCATGGCCTGTTTCATTGTCCGTTCAGAAATCTAATGGTGGAGGGCAAGAAGCTGTTCCTAAAATCTTGCATATGAGTCTTCTGGCTCCTGTACCTCTTCTCTGATGGTAATAAAAAAGAAGAGAGCATGCCTTGGGTGATAGGGTTCCTTAATGATGGATACCTCAGTTTTCAGGAATTGCCTTTTGACTATTCCTCAGTATTGGGGTAGCCAGTGGCGGTGATGGAGCTGGCTGAGTTTGCAGCTCTCTGCAGCTTTTTCTGATGCTGTGCCATGGCCTCTCCATATCAGATGGTGATGCAACCAGTTAGAACACTCTCTGTGGTAGATCTGTAGAAATTTGTTTGTCATTGGTGACATACCAAATCTACTCAAACTTCTAATCAAATATCGCCACTGACGTGCCTTCGTTGTAACTGCATCAATATGTTAGGTCCCGGACAGATCTTCAGAGACGTTAACACCCAGAAACTTGCGTGTTAGATGTTACTCTCCAACGCTGAGAGGCTTATTGCCTACCTCAGCTCTCTGACACAGCAGCATGACCTTTCCAGAGAATCTGAGTTGTTTTTGACAAAGTTAAACTTCTAATCAATATTCCTTACTTAGATTCTTGATGTAAACAGGTAATCAATGAGGTCTTGTAGGCCCATGTTTAATCAACGTAAGACAAGTGTTATGTTAATTGGCCTGGATCAAAGCAGATAGCACTGGCTAAATTATTTGCAGCATTGTGACAGAGTCTAAGGAAGCTTGCAAACTAGACAGTTTTTGTTACTTAGTACATCAAACATCATCACAGGTATAGTTGATCAATTTATAGTCGGGATATTTGTCTACTCAGAGAGCATTAAGTTTGATGTGAGTGGGATCTCTTTCTGCAGAAGCCTCTAGACCATCAGTGTAATTTACTTTGTCCCAGGAAACGTATCTGAAAAGCATCACATACAGATAATATCGATTAGTAGCAAAACAGTATAAATGTTAGAATACATTGAGGATTGTTAGGAATGACAAGGAGAATGACAGAAAATGGGGTGATGGAAAGAAGTACTAGAACTCTTTCCTCAATCTATGCTTTCTGTGATGGATGACTCATTCATCTCCAACTCATTGGTATGTTCTTTTAGTTCATAAGAATTGTGCCTGTGTTTGTAGCTTATAAATCTTTTGTAATTCAGATTTTTTTCTATAAATCTGAAATTCTTTTGCATTTTAAATGTGTGTTAAGAACTATTTTCTAAAATTAAACACATATCCATTAATAAAATAAACTGTTTTTAAACTACTTTGTCAACTGGAAGTATGTCCTTCTTGGTAGGGAGGGAGAACCCACCACTCAAAGAGCATCTAGACCTTGCCACAGAGACAAGACAAGGAAGTAAGCTGATAAAGTACGTTGGTACAATATAATTTCCCAATAGTGAGGTTACCCATAGATACCTATTTGGGTAGGGCTTAATATCCCCTTTTGAGTTTAGGGCTTTGTGGACAGTGAACCCAATATTGTCACACTTGATACTGCTTTCCCTTTCCACTGCTGACTCCTCAATGAGGACTGGTACATGTTCCCTTGACTTTCTCCTCCTTATATCCACAATCAGTTCTTTTGTCTAGGTAGTCTCTAGCCACTTGTTATGAACATTGAATTCTCCAACTTCCGATAATTCCCTCCCCTCCCTTCCTCTATCCCTATGTCACTCTGCCCCCTCCCCCAGCTGCCTATCACCTCCCTCATGGTTCCACCTCCTTCTACTACCCATTGTGTTTTCTCCTATTCCTTCTTCATCTTTCCTGCCTATCACCTCCCTGCATCCCCTCCCCCACCCCTTTATCTCTCCCCTTGCTGGTTTTTCTACCTGGAACCTACCAGCCTTCTCCTTCCCACCCTCCCCCCACCTTCTTTATAGGGCCTCTGCCCCTTCCCTCTTCAGTCCCGATGAAGGGTTCCGGCTTGAAACGTTGACTGATCATTTCCCTGGATGCTGCCCGACCTGCTGAGTTCCTTCAGCATGCTGTGATCAGTTCTTTTGTCTTACTGGCATTTGGTGCAAGCTTGTTGTTGTGACATATCTCAATTAGCTGGGAGAAAATATTTCTGCACCCAAAGAGTGAAGAATCTTTGAAATTCTGTATCCAAGTATGCTGTAAAGACTGAATTGCTGAATGTATGCCAGATAGAAATGGGTAGAATTTATGATCTTAAAGGAATCAAGTGAAATGTGGCAAATTCAAAAAAGTGATGCTGAAGTAAAATGCCAACAATAATCTTACTGAATTGGGGAACAGCACAAGAGACCAAATGGCCTATTCCTGCATGTATATGTATATATGTGTATATATATATATATATATATATATATATGTGTGTGTGTGTGTATATATATGTAATCTCATTATATTTCCAGAAATAAAACTGAAATAATCAAAATGAATAAGAATAAGCACAGGGGACAAGGTGATTCCATACTACTTTCACAGGTCCTGGCTTGTCAGGCTGGATGCTGGCTGTGGATCAAGCTAGTGAACTATTACATTACAAAATCTTCCCTTTCTCATGTGTGATAGAGGGGGAAATACTGTTTTCATTTCAGTTTTCAACAACAGCTATTTCTATTTGATTTGTTTTCCCACTTATATTGTGCTATTTGATCAAAAGAAAATAGCTTAGCAATGCTGAATTTATATCCGAAGTATCTGCCTTTCTGGAAAAGCCTCTCAGTCAATGTCCCTACTGAGTTCCAAGATCAGCAGAAGCCTTATGTCGTATCTCAAGAGCAGCTGGGGAAGCAGTAAAGAGTGAACGTAATTGGAAGGACAGAGAGGAGGGCAGATGGCTGCTTCCAGAAATTCTTGATGCACTTTTAAAAAGAACTATTTTAGTTAAGAAACAGGTTTGGTTGTGAATATTTTATGGTCTCCACAATTGTGTAAAAGTCTCATGAAATATGCATTGTGGACCCATTAAAGAACTAAAGAAAGATGGGATATTTTATGCTGGTGTTGAAATAGCACTTGGTTCATGCAGGGGTGGGGATACCAGTTACTCACTACCCCCATTTCATGGAATATGTATACAAAATAATACACTTCTAGCTCACTTACCTTATTTCAACAACTTGACCCCAGCCAAAGGAAGGCAAATTAACCTCCTGATCCAAAGAGGGAGAGAGCACTGTCAAAGACATCAATTCACTATGAGACACTGAACGTTTATTTTTTTAAATCTAATTGGTGTCAAAAAGCTGCTCTGAGGTATTGACCATACTGCGGCAACAAAGAGACCATGCTACTCTGCTAGAGGAAGCAAAGAGCATTTGACGTGCAAGCCTCATAAGGGTTATAGGGTAGATAACACTAGTGTCTCAGGTATGGTACATAGGATGGCTCTGTTCTTTGCCTTGACCTCTGTTCTAGGATTTTGTAATCTGCAGGCTCTGCCATGGTTCAAAGGCAATTCAAACCTCTCACCAAGGTGTTCACCTGTCTCTCACATGGTGCCCTCTCCTCCTCAGTTTTCCTTTGGTAATCTGCGAACAAGTTGTGGTGAAGAATAAGCAGGCATCCAGACAAAGTATGTGCTCCTGTATTGTTCCAAACATTCTGGAAACTCTTAAAGCTCAGCAACCAATCTTAATTTGCTTAATTATATATCAGACTTTTATATATATTGGGGTATTGGGCAAAATAATTCCTCTCATGCAACCCCAACTTTTCACCATTTCCTATTATTAGAACCCACTAATCACCCCGGGTCTCGCGTCACTAGTGGATAGATTGCCTTTTTTCACTTTCTATTCATTCATCTTCGTTAGATTTTTGCTGTCCAACTGCTGTAAGTATCTATCTGTTTTACTTTTGTTTCTGACTCTTTTCTTCAGAGATTTATACTGATTTTCTGCAGGTTTCTGAGTCCGTGTGCTTAATTATGCCCTTGCTTACTTTATTCCTTCTCTAACTTCCATTAATTCACCATTTCTCTTTACCTTGCCATACTTCCCCTTGCATTTTGTTTTTGATTTTCTTACTTTCTTATCTCTATTTAGATGTCCTTCACCTCTTTTTGCATCAGGTATTTGTGCCTCATGATCTATGACCACATGCATATCTATCTGAAAAT
Organism: Mobula hypostoma; assembly: GCF_963921235.1. Classification (NCBI taxonomy): domain Eukaryota; kingdom Metazoa; phylum Chordata; class Chondrichthyes; order Myliobatiformes; family Myliobatidae; genus Mobula; species Mobula hypostoma. The sequence continues at coordinate 90,573,935 of NC_086106.1, forward strand.
GTTTCCTTTTTGAACAGCTAGGTGTCATGAATATCTGTTTGTGTCTTTTGGGGTCTGAGCCTTTTACTCTTTATAAGGCACGTGTATATTAGTATTCAGGTGCTTGTGTGTGAGCGTGTGCACTTGCATATGCATGTTCATGCTAGCTTGTGCAATAATCTTGTGTATTCAATCTTCAAGGCTTTATTTTGTATGACAAGACGCACAACCTACTCTCCCTACCCATACAGTAGGTGGGAATTGAAATATTTATTACTGGCTGTCTGATCCAGGGATGTAACAAAACAGAATATCTTGTTTTGTGTTGATCTATTTCTTTACTTGAATTGATACCTTAATGTAATGGCTGATGTTATCCCCTCTCTCTAAGTTACGACCTCTCACTACAAATTCATGACTAGCTTGTGTACCAATCCACCAGTGGTCTGGTGATGCATATCTTTTGATAATTGGCTTGGTCACCCTTTCATGTCTTCTCAGTTGAGAAGTTGCTCCTTTAAGGCCAGTATTTATTTTCTGTCTCTTCAACTTTGCATTCTTCAAACTTGTTGAAGCAAAGGTTTTCAGTTCCTCTAGTATTCCCTTCATCTTCATTCCTGATCTCTATACGTTCATCACTGAGTCCTTTGATTGCTAATGGAATGAGATATTTGTGAAAGCCTTTACACTGCAGCTGACTTTCCCCTTAATGTAACTGAACTCATTCTTGTAACGTATTTGGAATAGCTTTGCTTTCTCAGTTGTTTCTTTCAATCACTTTGATCCAGAAATTTTCTAATACATGGACATTTCAAGGTCACCATTTTTATTGTTGGTATATTGCAGACGGGTTCAGTAGCAAGGGTATCAAGTTCAACTATGAGGCCCTTGCACATTATCTTTCATGTGTCTGAGGGTGGGATTGCGGTGGGGTGGGGATGGGTGCACAATGCCGAGTTGGTGATATGCCGGTTTGAGAGAAGATGCAGCTGGGAGATGACCCATGGATGGTGGTCGGGTCTGATTAGAAATCTTGAAGGCACAAGAGACTGCAGATGTTGGAATAAACTACTGGAAAAGCTCAACAGGTCAAGCAGTATCTGTTCAGGCAAAGGGATGGTCAACATTTCGGGCTGAGACCCTTGTATCAGGACAAAGCTGGACTTTTGAAGTTCAAGCAACACACACAAAATGCTGGTGGAACGCAGCAGACCAAACAGCATCCATAGGAAGAAGCACAGTCGATGTTTCGGGCCGAGACCCTTCATCAGGACTCTTTTGAAGTTCAGTCATAGTTTGGAATTATGGGGGGTGGGGTGGTGGGGAGAGTGTGATGGTAGGTTTATAACATCAATATAGTCTGGAGAAGGCAGACATTGTGAAGAGGGAAACAAGGGAACCAGGAGTCTGATTGGGGTTGGATGGAGTGTGAGCTGTTGATTAGGGCCTGAGGCTTGGGAGAGTTTGCTGACTGGGACCTGAAAATGGGTCGGTGGTAAAAGACCAGGCATGTTCATGTCATCATCCAAGGATCTTCATGTATGGGCTGTTGTAGACATAGGATATTCCTATGAGAGCCAATAAATGACGAACTTAAATGCCTAACTCCGATTCCCTGCATCTGTCAAGGATCTAGTCGGGTACGCTGACTTTTAAATGTTGCTGAAACAGAGGCAGAAGTTTAATTAAAAGCTAATTGCTCTGGAATGGTTCCAATTCTGAAGGAATACTGTATGGAGAATGAGAGCATTCTGTAGGGACCTGGCTGGGAAATCATGTCTTCGCGGCAAGTGTGATTTGCAACCAGAAATGCCTGGTTAAGTTTCTGGAACAGTGAGATATTTCTCAATATATTTCACTTCTGAAAAAATTGATGTTTCATTCATATAAGCTCATGTAAAAACTGTACTCTGCATCTGAATTCTCAGGCCACAAAGTTCCCATCCCCTTCTTATGACTGCCAGGACTGATCTCTGGCTAGTGAATTTGGTTTTCCACTGACCTTTGTTCGGGTGCTCCTTGTCACTTTTGTTTTGCCTTCCAAGTCAAAGTTCCATGTTGATATATTGGGAAAAATAGTACTGCATCGCAGAAGTATGTGGAACAGGAAGGTCATAACATCAGTCAGTGTGTAAGGTTCATTTGAAGTCAACGTGAAACTCAGCGATGCAGCAAACACCATATGTTCAGCTCACACAGAAGATTCAGTGTTCAGCAAGATGGAGAACCTCCCCTCAACTTATCCCCCACCCCCACCTCTTACTTCATACCCTGCTCCACCTCATCTATTTCCTGTCACTCATGACTTTTAAAGGTATCATTAGTTACCTGCAGATTTCCCGCTGATTAGCTCATGGTGCGTTCATTGGAGTAAGTCAGCTGTTAGCTTTTCTCCAGACTTTCTAGTCTAGCAGCTCCGATGACAAGACTGGTTTTGCAAATAAAAGTGAACCTGCCAGGTGGTCTTCAGCAGGATGCTATTGGTCACAGATAAGGTTGCTCTGGTATTAATTCCATTGGGAATACAGTGTTAGCGGGGATGAAGAAAGGCACGTGGAATACTAAGACTATAAGATGAAGGGCTCACAACACAAAATGGTACCCATCAAGAGTGCCTGTAGGGACATCTTTTAAGTGCTATCGTATGTGCTTGGAAAATTTCTGTCCTCAGGAGGTAGGGGAGTTCCTTCCTCCTCTTCATCTCCCGCAGAGGTCTACAGTGCTGGAACTGGATGTCTGTTTACCTATTATCAATCATGTGCAGTCATGACATACAGAAAGCTGCTTCTACCTATTGGGTCACTTACAGTGCATCTCCCTATTTAAAAAGTCCGGCTTTAATCAGTGCAAGCTTGATCTCTCTCTAACTGTTATTAAAGCTGCCGCTGATTAACGTGGCAATAAATAACATGGTGTGTGCTGGGTGTTCTTTGGCATCATGATATTGTCCCGCCAACATAAATTTTGCACTGGTCAAACTGACACAGGGTTAATCACATTTTATGATCTGAGCACTTGCTCTTAATCCCCTTTTGATCATTGACTCCATAAGATTCACACTCCTCTTTTTTATTAATTTTCCTTGGATGTTGCATTCCACTGTCTCGTTGCTCTGTATCAATTATTATTTTCTACCTGTCCTATCCTTGTGGTCTCCCCTTTTTCTCTTTTTTTATCATTCAAGTTTACCATCATCTTCTCTGTCTTGTTCTGTTAGAAGCTGTTTCAGCTGATTGTTTTGTTCCACTACATCTTTCTTGAATATGTATTTTTTGTTCTCCATTTTTGTTTCTCATTCTGTGATTGCAGCTCCTTTGTTTGAGAAAGGTAGCGAGGATAAACCAGGAAATTATGGGCCAGTGACCCTTACATCAGTGTTAGGAAAATTAATGGAGAAGATTCCTACAGACAAGACTTTCTTGCACGTGGAAAAGTATTAACAGTATGCAAAGTCAACATGGCTTTGTGCAGGGTGGTCATTTTTACAAAGTTGATTGAGCTTTTTGAGCAAATGATGAATATGACTGAAGAGTGTTGGCCAGTGTCAGCAAAAAGTCCAGCAAATTTCTACTGACTAGTTGCATCACCATCTGGTATGGAAGCATCAATGTACTGGACCAAAAAAGATTCAAAGGACTGCAAACTTAGCCAGCTCCTTCATGGACACTGTCTTCCCCACTATCGAGAATTCTTACCACCCTCCGGTCAAGATGGCGCTTAGGTACAATGCTCCTTCGGTTGACATCTTCTGGATAGGTCATGGAATCATATATTTCACTTCTTTTATGTCTTTTAGATTTGTTTTTCATCTTGGATGTGATTGTGGAACTGCTGAAATCTGTGAGCGCTGTTTGGAGGTCGTTTTTGTATTCCAGTGTTCTGCAGTCTCTGGGAGGCAGAGGCAGCATGTGCAAACCTCAAAGCAAGCAGGCAGTGGGACGGCTGCCAGATGCAAGCCAATGTTCAGCTCCATTTTGTCGATTAATGCTTCTGTTGTTTGGCGATTAAAGTGACAAGGGAAACTGAAACATCAAGGCGAATGTGGAAGTTTGGAAATAGTTTGGGTGCTTCAGTGCTCTGCAGTGTCCGAGAAGATCCCAGGAGACAGAGGCAGTATGTGTGAACCTCATGGAGGGAAGGTAGTGGGATGGGGTGCAAGCTGATGTTTGACACCATTTGAGTAAATAAAGCTACCATTGTTTGGTAATTAAAGCAATGAGGAAGATTGAAACATTGAGGTGGGTGTGGAGGGTGAGTACCAGCTGCCTGTCCTTTGATTGTTGAGCAACATACATCAAAGTTGCTGGTGAACGCAGCAGGCCAGGCAGCATCTATAGGAAGAGGTACAGTCGACGTTTCAGGCCGAGACCCTTCGTCAGGATTGTTGACGAATTTTTGATTGTTGAGGATCGCTCTGCTGTGCCACCGGAGAGAGGACAGCCTGCTGCTGTGCCCAGAGAATGTTACCCAGATTTTTTGCATTTTGGATATGGACTTGGACTATAGACTTTATTTGGTCTTATAGGTTTTTGAATTCTGAACTTTTCACCTGATCTTTCTTGTTATTTTGTGTGGGGGTGGGGGTGGATCTCATTTTTTTGTGCAGAGAGGAGAGATTTGGGGGTTGATGATTGAGCTGCTTTTCTTTTTGTTCCTGGTTTCATTGCTGTCTGGAGAAGAAGAATTTCAGATTGTATACTTCGATAATAAGGAACCTTTGATCTTCAAAAGGCGTTGCTTCAGGAAGTCAGCATCCACATTAAGGACCCTTACCATCCAGGGCATCCCCTCTGCTCTTTGCGATCAACAGGGCGAGGTAAAAGCGTCTGAATACACGCATTCAACATTTTAGGAACAGTTTCTTCCCCTCTGCCATCATCTTTCTGAACAGTCCATGAACCCATAAACACGACCTTACTACTTTGTTCTCTTTTTGCACTACTTAATTATTTTTTATATTTCATATTATAATTATGATATATTTGTGTATTTTACTGTACTGCTGCTGCAAAGCAACAAATTTCATGACATATGTCAGTGATAATAAAGCTAATTCTGATTCTTCTTCAGTGGATGTTGCCTGCATAAACTTTAGCCCAACATTTGGCAAGATCTTATTGTAGGCTGGTCCAGAAGATTAAGTCACATGGGTTTCTCTGTGAATTGGTAAATTGGAAATAAAATTGGCTTGGTCATTGAAGAAAGAGGGTAGTGGTGGAGTGTTGTTTCTTGGACTGGTGTTCTGCAAGGATCAATGGTAACAATTTTGTTGTTTGTAATGCGTATAATATGTATATAATATGCATATATAAATAGGCTGAAGGGTAGTGTTGGAGTGTTGTTTCTTGGACTGGTATTCTGCAAGGATCAATGGTAAAACTTCTGTTGTTTGTGATGTATATAATATGCATATAATCTTCATATATAAATAGGCTGATGGGCCCGTTCCTGTGCTGTAATGATCTGTTCGATGTCGCTCTCTATGTTTTTCTTTGTATCTTGTTTTTTACCCTCTCTGTTTTGATGTAGTAGTTGCCTAACTTTTATTGATGTTTTGCCTGACAGGATATGGTGTGCTGCCTGAAAATGTGAAACAAATCAATCAAACAACACAGCAATTAGCTAATAATGGAGTAACTGGCCTTACAGATGGAGAAGGCTTAGTGCCAGTATTAGTTACACTCTCTGCAATTCAGGTAATGTTGCACATCATCACATGTATGTGTATATATCAAGGAAATTAGAGATATTATTTGTGAGATGTACAACAGCAAGCAATATAAAACAAAGAACTCATTGAACGTTTTCTTTACAGTAGGTAGGTATCCTGTGGCAATTCAGTACTGGCTGTTTATTACAGTATCAATCAGATGGTATCAAGTATGTTATTAAAGTATCATGCACTGACATGTTTAGCATGTACAATTAATGCAATCAGGGTTTGTGCTGCAGAAGTATTCAGAGTAACTCTTACTGATATCTAATGTTGAGGAGACTGAGCTTGGTTTTGCTGGATTGTGAACAAACCACATGCTATCTGCTTTCCGTTCAGTCCATATATAAAATAGGGTTCACAAATGGGTAAGATATGGGCCGGTTCAGCTCACTGGTCCACGGCGTTCACTCAGCTTTGTGCTGAACTATGCGTCTGTGGATGGATTCTCTCTGTGGCCTGCAGTTCAGAACTCTATTTGCTTGCATTTATTGTTTGCATGATTTGATTTCTTTCTCTCTGCAGATTGGGTGTTTGACAGTATTCTTTTTTTTAATATTTTCTTTTGGGTTTCTTAGTTTTGTGGCTGCCTGTAAGGACGTGAATCTCAAGGTTGTATAATGTTTACATACTTTGATAACAAATGAACTTTGAACTTTAAATTACAGCTAGGATTGATTGACATAAGTTATAATAAACTCATAAATAAGGTAATGCTGCAGACAGGGAAAATGATTTCTGAACAAGAACAAATTACTATTCTAACTGGTGATACATAATGCGGTTACCTAAACTTGCAAAAGCACATCTGACAAACTTCATTAGAAAATGTCATTACATCATGTAGAGTGATGAAATTAAAAATATATGTAGTTACTGTATATACTGAAAATAGGGAAGCAATGAATAACTGCAAGGTGAATGATGATGAAATGTATATTGACTTCTCCAGTCATTGCTATTTTCAATTTTTTGGAAGTTTCATGCAGAAGGTAATTTCATTCAAATTAGAATTGCTAGAGTTGGATGTTGAAATTTGTGTGAGACAATAACCTGTGATCAACAATAAATTTTCAATAAAATCTACAAATAGGCAGAAAAAGAGAGCATATAATAAAAAAGACTAAAATGATTTATAATGGAACACTTGCATTCACAAATGATACATAAATAGCTAAACGTGTTGACAGATTTAAGGTGCTTGGGGAATGATAGCAAATTCAGCACTCCTGATTTCCTAACAAATATTGCATGATTTGGGCAATGATCAGCAGAGCTGAGACAAGAGCTAGGCTAGGGAGTGACTTTCTGCCATTACATTTGGTGGACAGCAAATCTTCAACTCTGTACTAAACCTGTGATATATCCAGTCTTCTTCTGTCAGTTCTGCTGTACATGCAACAATTATGCACATATAAAGTAGCAACTAACATTGCTAAGCAATGCAGAAAACATGGAGGTAAATAAAAGGAAGAGCAATATTTCTTAAAGACTAACTAGAAGATTATTTCCCAAGTTTTCAAGTTTATCTTTTACTCCTGGCATTTGTTTCAGTTTGGTACCTTTTGTTGTGGGGTTTCCATTTAACTCTGCTTTCCCAATCCTAAATGGTCGAAACTCCTCACATTTGCAACTGAGATTCCTAATGTCATGCAATATAAAACTGTCAATATCCATGGCAACTTTATCCCTTATTTATTAACTTGCAGTATGGTTCTTAGGAAATAGGAAACCACTTCACATTAACTTACTGCCACTGGAGGAAGGGAACTTCATCACAAGTGTATGGATCCATATCAGGCATGACTGCAAAACTGCATTGAGTCTGGTTCAGTTTTCAGACATTGGCATGGAAACTGTCGGATTAGATAACGCAAGAGTGGATTCAGTAGGGGCATGACTCTGTTCTCCTCACTGAACAAAAGTTTTGTTTGTACAGTGCTAAATGTCAGTCTGCATTTCAAGTCTTTTTCTCGTAAAGCCATCAGCACCAACTGTTATCTGATGAAGACAGTCTTCATCTGCTGGGACTTAGTTGCAAAGTAAATCCTTTTCTTTTGCACTAGAATGAACTTTGTTTCGATTCAATTCACAGCAAGGCTAATCACTGATTAAGCAGAGAACATCTCTGCTTCTCTGCTCCTGCTAGATAGGCTATAAGGAGCTGAATGATTAGCACAAGCCAAATATGTAGTATACATCTGGATGGATAACAGTTTTCTGTAAGACCAATGAATCAGGAGATATTAGTTCTGGAAAGAATATTTTTGATCTGTATTCTCTTCAAAACTATTTTGAACTTCATGAAATGAATGTAAAAGAAAACTACATGAAAAAATAGCAACACACATCAAAGTTGCGGGTGAACGCAGCAGGCCAGGCAGCATCTCTAGGAAGAGGTACAGTTGACATCTCAGGCCGAGACCTTTCGTCAGGACTAACTGAAGAGGAGCTAGTAAGAGACTTGAAAGTGGGAGGGGGAGGGGGAGATCCAAAATGATAGGAGAAGACAGGAGGGGGAGGGTTGGAGCCAAGAGCTGGACAGGTGATTGGCAAAAGGGATACGAGAGGATCATGGCACAGGAGGCCTAGGGAGAAAGAAAAGGGGGAGGGAGGGAAAAAAAAACAGAGGTTGGGCAAGGGGTATAGTAAGGGGGACAGAGGGAGAAAAAGGAGAGTGAGAGAAAGAATGTGTGTATATAAATAAATAACATGGGGTACAAGGGGGAGGTGGGGCATTAGCGGAAGTTTGAGAAGTCAATGTTCATGCCATCAGGTTGGAGGCTACCCAGACGGAATATAAGGTGTTGTTCCTCCAACCTGACTGTGGCTTCATCTTTACAGTAGAGGAGGCCATGGATAGACATATCAGAATGGGAATGGGACGTGGAATTAAAATGAGTGGCCATTGGAAGATCCTGCTTTCTCTGGCGGACAGAGTGTAGGTGTTCAGCGAAACGAGTCTGCGTCGAGTCTGCATCGGGTCTCGCCAATATACAGAAGGCCACATCGGGAGCACCGGACGCAGTATATCACCCCAGCCGACTCACAGGTGAAGTGTCACCTCACCTGGAAGGACTGTCTGGGGCCCTGAATGGTGGTAAGGGAGGAAGTGTAAGGGCATGTGTAGCACTTGTTCCGTTTACAAGGATAAGTGCCAGGAGGGAGATCGGTGGGGGCGGATGGGGGGGATGAATGGACAAGGGCGTAACGTAGGGAGCGATCCCTGCGGGAAGCAGAGAGAGGTGGGGAGGGAAAGATGTGCTTAGTGGTGGGATCCCATTGGAGGTGGCGGAAGTTACGGAGAATAATATGTTGGACCCGGAGGCTGGTGGGGTGGTAGGTGAGGACAAGGGGAACCCTATTCCTAGCGGGGTGGCGGGAGGATGGAGTGAGAGCATATGTGCGTGAAATGGGGGAAGTAGGTTTGAGAGCAGAGTTGATGGTAGAGGAAGGGAAGCCCCGTTCTTTAAAAAAGGAGGACATTTCCCTCGTTCTGGAATGAAAAGCCTCATCCTGAGAGCAAATGCGGCGGAGAGGGAGGAATTGCGAGAAGGGGTTGGCATTTTTGCAAGAGACACTCCCTCCTGGCACTTATCCTTGTAAGCGGAACAAGTGTTACACATGCCCTTTCACTTTCTCGCTTATCACCATTCAGGGCCCCAGACAGTCCTTCCAGGTGAGGTGACACTTCACCTGTGAGTCGGCTGGGGTGATATACTGCGTCAAGTGCTCCTGATGTGGCCTTCTATATATTGGCGAGACTCAATGCAGACTGGGGAGATTGTTTCGCTGAACACTTACGCTCTGTCCGTCAGAGAAAGTAAGATCTCCCAGTGGCCACACATTTTAATTCCACATCCCATTCCCATTCTGATATGTCTATTCACGGCCTCCTCTACTGTAAAGATGAAGCCACACTCAGGTTGGAGGAACAACATTTTATATTCCGTTTGGGTAGCCTCCAACCTGATGGCATGAACATTGATTTCTCAAACTTCCGCTAATGCCCCACCTCCCCCTCGTACCCCATCCGTTATTTATTCACATACACACATCCTTTCTCTCTCATTCCTTTTTCTCCCTCTGTCCCTCTTACTATACCCCTTGCCCATCCTTTTCTTTCTCCCTGGGTCTCCTGTCCTATGATCCTCTCATATCCCTTTTGCCAATCACCTGTCCAGCTCTTGGCTCCATCCCTCCCCCTCCTGTCTTCTCCTATCATTTTGGATCTCCCCCTCCCCCTCTCACTTTCAAATCTCTTACTAGCTCTTCTTTCAGTCAATCCTGATGAAGGGTCTCAGCCTGAAACGTCGACAGTACCTCTTCCTAGAGATGCTGCCTGGCCTGCTGAGTTCACCAGCAAATTTGATGTGTGATGCTTCAATTTCCAGCATCTGCAAATTTCCTTGTGTTTAATGAAAAAATAAATCCTTTTTTTGTTATTGCCTTAAACATTAACAATAGAAGTTAAATCCATAACTTTATGTAAGCAGACTTTACAAACTCTCTGTTATATTTCTTAATTATGTTGTTATTGATTCTCAGGCTCTCATGCTTTCTAGTTCAAAGTAAATTTATTATTGAAGTACATATTCAACCCTGAGGTTCATTTTCTTGTGGGCATACTCAATAAATCTATAGAATAATAGCTATACCTGAAACAACGAACGATCACCCAACTGGGACGTTTGACCAGAGAGGCAGAAGAAAACAAACTGTTCAAATATAAAAACAAAGAAATAATAATAATAATTAAAGGCTTCCATTAGTCTTGTGAGTCCATGGATCTGTGCCTGGAAAGTCTTCCCTCTCCAGTGCACAGGCCTGGGCAAGGTTGTATGGAAGACTGGCGGTTGCCCATGCTGCAAGTCTCCCCTCTTCATGACACAGATGTTGTCCAAGGGAAGGTTTAGGGCTGATACAGCTTGGCACCAGTGTCGTCGCAGACCAATGTGTGGTTAAGTGCCTTGCTCAAGGATACAACACGCTGCCTCGGCTGGGGGTCGAACTCACGACCTTCAGATCGCTAGTCGAATGCCTTAACCACTTGGCCACGTGCCCAAGTAATAATAATAAATAAGCAATAAATATCAAGAATATGAAATGAAGAGTTCTTGAAAGTGAGTCTATTAGTAATGGGAACATTTCAAAGATGGGGCAAGTGAAGTTCAGTGAAGATATCCCCTTTGGTTCAAGAACCTGATGGTCGAGGGCTAGTAACTGTTCCTGAGCCTGGTTGCGTGAGTCCTGAAGCTCCCGTACCACCTTCCTGATGGCAACAGTGAAACAAGAGCATGGTAGTTGGGGTCCCTGATAAGGGACGCTTCTTTCCTGGGACAACATTTCATGTGGATGTGCTCAATGGTTGGGAGGGCTTTACCTGTGATGGACTGAGCTGTATCCACTATTATTTGTATGATATTCTGTTCAAGGGGATTAGTACGTCCATATCAGGCTGTGATGCAGCCAGTCACTATACTCTCTCCTACACAGCTATAGAAGTTTGTCAACGTTTTACATGTCCTGCCGAATCTATGCAAACTCCTAAGGAAGTGGAGATGCTGCTGTACTTTCTGCATACTGGGTCTGGGGTGGGTCCTCCAAAATAATAACAAAGAGGAATTTAAAGTTTCTGACATTCTCCACCTCTGATCCTTCAATGAGGATTAGCTCATGGACCTCTGGTTTCCTTCACTTAAAGTCAATAATCAGATCCTTGGTCTTGCTGACATTGAGTAAGAGGTCATTGTTACGGCACTACTCAGGCAGATTTCCAGTCTCCCTCCTATATGCTGATACATTCCCACTTTTGATTTGGCCTGTAACTGTGGCATTGTCTGAAAACTTGAGTATGGCATTAGAGTTGTATTTAGCCACACAATCTGAGTGTAAAGCAAGTAGAGTCGGGGACTAAGCACACAGCTTTGAGGTGCACCTGGGCTGATGGAGATCGTGGAGGAGATGTTGCTGCTAATCCAAAATGACTGGGTTCTGGAAGTGAGGAAATCTGGGATCCAATTACACAAGGAATTATTGAGGCCAAAGTTTTGGAGTTCTTTATTAGTTTTGAGGGGATGATGATATTGAATGCTGAACTGTGATCAATAAGGAGCATCTTGATGTATGTATCTTTGCTGTCCAGATGTTCCAGGGTTGTGTGAAGAGCCAATGAGATGACATCTGTTGTGGACCCGTTGCTCCAGTAGGCAAATTGGAGTGGATTTAAATCTCTTCTCAGGCAGGAGTTGATATGTTAGATCACCAGCCTCTCAAAGCACTTTATCACTGTAGATGTACTGTAAGTGCTACTGGGCAATTGTCATCGAGGAATGGCATCACACTCTTCATGGGCACCAGTATAATTAAAGCCTGCTTGAAGCAGGTGAGTACCTCAAAATAAGAAAGTGAGGGGTTAAAAATCTCAGTGAACACTCCAGTCAGTTGATCAGCATAGGTCTTTCTTACCCCATCTGGGCTGGATGCTTTTCATGGGTTTACCCTCCTGAAGGCTGCTCGCATTTCAGTGTCTGAAACTAAAATCACAGGATAATCAGGAGCTGTGGGAGCTTGTGATGGATCCTCCATGTTCTGACGGTCAAAGCGAGCATTAAGCTCATCTGGAAGCGAAGCCCTGCTGTTGCCTATGTAGCTTGTTTTAACTTTATAAGAGGTTAAAGTTACAACTCTCTTATACTATCCTGCATTCCAGAATAATTTAAATAAAAAGTTCTAAATCTTTTTATTGGTATAGTTGGAAGTTGTCTAAAGTTTCGGTATTCCTATGGAGGACATGACTGAATGCAAAGATTCGACTTTACCTTGAGTTTTATTTGCACAAAAGATTGCCTTGATTAACCAATGTTAATCTAGATTGCCTGATAAATTTTAGGGTACTGGCAGAATCTAAAACAACTTTGCGTGGTAGCTGGAAAAGTGGATATGGGCAACATGTGGACAAATGTGCAAGCATCTCCAATCAAGGAGCTCCTAACCAACATACAGCAGGCAATCAGGCCCAAAGTTACTCTTTGGAATTAGAAATGACATTAGCATTGGTTTAATGTTACGTTTGGAATTAGAACTGGAATTGAAATTGGTGTGTTATTGGTGTGTTATTGTCACATGCTAAAGTGAAAAGCTTGTCTTGCATATTGTTCATACAGGTCAATTTGAGGTTATACAAGGTAAATCAGTAATATAATGCAGAATAAAGTGCAACAACTATAGAGCAAGTGTAGCACAGGTAGGCAATAAGGTGCAAGATCATAAGGAGATAGGTTGTCGGGTCAATAGACCATTTTATTGTATGAGAGAACTGTTCAGTAATCTTATCATAGCAGGATAGAAGCTGTCTTTGAGCCTGGTGGCACATACATTCTGACTTTTGTATCTACTGCCTGATAGGAGAGGGGAAAAAGGAGAATGTCCAAGCTCGATGAGTGTTTGATGATGCTCACTGCTTCACTGAAGCAGTGAGAAGTATAGACATAATCCAGAGAGGGGAAGCTGGTTTCCATGATATGCTGAGCTGTGTCCACAAATCTCTGCAGTTTATTTTGGTCGTGGACAGAGCAGATGCCAAGCTAAGCAGTGATGCATCCAGGTAGAATGCTTTCTCAGGTGCATCAGTACAAATTGGTAAGGGTCAAAGGGGACATGATAAATTTTTGTTGGCCTCATTAGGAAGTACAGGCACTGATGAGCTCTATTGGCTGCGCTTTATTGACCATATGACAATAGGTGTAGGAGTAGGCCATTCGGTCCTTCAAGCCAGCACCGCCATTCACTGTGATCATGGCTGATCATCCACAATCAGTATCCAGTTCCTGCCTTATCCCATAACCTTTGATTCCGCTATCTTTAAGAGCTCTATCCATCTCTTTTTTGAAATCATCCAGAGACTTGGCTTCCACAGCCTTCTGGGGCAGAGCATTCCATATATCCACCACTCTCTGGGTGAAAAAGTTTTTCCTCAACTCCGTTCTAAATGGCCTACTCCTAATTCTTAAACTGTGGCCTCTGGTTCTGGACTCACCTATCAGCAGGAACATGCTTCCTGCCTGCAGTGTGTCCAATCCCTTAATAATCTTATATGTTTCAATAACATCCCCTCTCAGCCTTCTAAATTCCAGAGTATACAAGCCCAGTCGCTCCAATCTTTCAACATATGACAGTCCCGCCAGCCCGGGAATTAACCTTGTGAAGCTACGCTGCACTCCCTCAATAGCAAGAATGTCCTTCCTCAAATTTGGAGACCAAAACTGCACACAGTACTCCAGGTGTGGTCTCACCAGGGCTCTGTACAGCTGCAGAAGGACCTCTTTGCTCTTATACTCAATTCCCCTTGTTATGAAGGCCAGCATGCCATTAGCTCTCTTCACTGCCTGCTGTACTTGCATGCTTGCTTTCAGTGACTGATGCTCAAGAACACCTAGATCTCGTTGTGCTTCCCCTTTTCCTAACTTGACTCCATTTAGATAATAATCTGCCTTCCCATTCTTACCACCAAAGTGCATAACCTCACATTTATCCACATTAAACTGCATCTGCCATGCATCTGCCCACTCACCCAGCTTGTCCAAGTCACCCTGCATTCTCATAACATCCTCCTCACATTTCACACTGCCACCCAGCTTTGTGTCATCGGCAAATTTGCTAATGTTACTTTTAATTCCCTCATCTAAATCATTATTATATATTGTAAACAGCTGTGGTCCCAACACTGAACCCTGCGGTACCCCACTGGTCACCGCCTGCCATTCTGAAAGGGACCCGTTAATCGCTTCTCTTTGTTTTCTGTCAGCCAGCCAATTTTCAATCCATGTCAGTACTCTGCCCCCAATACCATGTGCCCTAATTTTGCCCACTAATCTCCTATGTGGGACTTTATCAAAGGCTTTCTGAAAGTCCAGGTACACTACATCCACTGGCTCTCCCTTGTCCATTTTCATAGTTATATCCTCAAAAAATTCCAGAAGATTAGTCAGGCACGATTTCCCCTTCATAAATCCATGCTGACTTGGACCAATCCTGTCACTACTATCCAGGTGTGTTGTAATTTCATCTTTTATAATTGACTCCAGCATTTTTCCCACCACCGACGTCAGGCTAACCGTTCTATAATTCCCTGTTTTCTCTCTTCCTCCCTTCTTGAAGAGAGGGACAACATTAGCCACCCTCCAATCCACAGGAACTGATCCTGAATCTATAGAACATTGGAAAATGATTACCAATGTGTCCATGATTTCTAAAGCCACCCCCTTAAGTACCCTGGGATGCAGACCATCAGGTCCCGGGGACTTATCAGCCTTCAGACCCAACAGCCTATCCAACACCATTTCCTGCCTAATATAAATTTCCTTCAATTCATACATTACCCTAGGTCCTTTGGCCACTATTACATCTGGGAGATTGTTTGTGTCTTCCCTAGTGAAGACAGATCCAAAGTACCTGTTCAACTCGTCTGCCATTTCCTTGTTCCCCATAGTAAATTCACCCGCTTCTGTCTTCAAGGGCCCAATTTTGGTCTTAACTATTTTTTTCCTTTTCACATACCTAAAGAAGCTTTTACGATCCTACTTTATATTCTTGGCTAGTTTACCTTTGTACTGTAGCAGGGTGCTACACACAGCGCTAGAATAACCACATGGAGTCGGTGAGTTAGAGTTGCAATGAAAGAGATTTATTCAAACTTCACGGCCTGCTTTAAAGACTTCCCGTTCCCGCCCTCCCTGGGCAGGACTACTGTGGGGAATGCATATTTCCAGACCCTTTCCGCGCGCGGGATTTTCCCCCTGCTGGTGAAGATGGCCTGGCGCCCTTTTTGGGGCCGGCCCTCTGCCTGTGCGCGCTGTTTTGTGAGCCGGTTCGTGTGTGCTAGAAAGTGGGTCGCCACATAACCCCCCCCCCCGCCAGAACCGGCGATACCTCCCCCAATGTCCACAGTCTGGATCGGCCTCTGTTTGGGAGGTCTGCCCCTGCGTCACGGTGCCTGAGCCTGGACCGGCTGCGGCAAGTCCACATGGGCCGGTTTGAATCTGTCCACCGTGAAAACCTCCTCTCTCCCCCCAATGTCCAGCACGAATGTGGACCCATTGTTCCTGATCACCTTAAAAGGCCCCTCGTCGGGCTGCTGTAGCGGTGCCCGGTGTCCGCCCCGTCGTACCATAAGTAACTTACAGTTCTGCAGGTCTTTGGGTACGCAGGTCGGGCTCTGTCCGTGCTGTGAAGTGGGTATGGGGGCCAGGTTACCGATCCTCTCCCGTAGTCTGTCCAGGACTGCTGTGGGTTCTTCCTCTTGCCCCCTTGGGGCTGGTATGAACTCTCCTGGGACGACCAGGCGTGTGCTGTATACCAACTCGGCCGACGAGGTGTGCAGATCCTCTTTGGGTGCTGTGCAGATTCCGAGCAGCACCCAGGGAAGCTCGTCCACCCAGTTAGGCCCCTCCAGGCGGGCCATGAGAGCCGACTTCAGGTGACGGTGGAAACGCTCCAATAGTCCGTTCGACTGTGGGTAATAGGCAGTTGTGTGGTGTAGCTGCGATCCTAAAAGGTTGGCCATAGCCGACCACAGGCTGGAGGTGAACTGGGCGCCCCTGTTGGAGGTAATGTGGGCCGGTACCCCGAAGTGGGCTACCCAGGTTGCGATATCAGAGCTTGGGCGCAGGATTCCGAGGTGGTGTTGGTGAGTGGGACTGCCTCTGGCCATCTGGTGAATCGGTCTATCATAGTTATGAGGTACCGCGCTCCTCGCGACACTGGCAGGGGCCCCACGATATCCACATGGATGTGGTCGAACCTCCGGCGGGTGGGTTCAAACCGCTGCGGTGGAGCCTTGGTGTGCCGCTGCACCTTGGCCGTTTGGCACTGCATACACGTTTTGGCCCATTCACTGACCTGTTTACGAAGCCCATGCCACACGAATCTGTTGGCGACCAGCCGGACGGTTGTCCTGATGGAGGGGTGCGCTAAGTTGTGAATGGATTCGAAAACCTGCCGGCGCCAGGCTGCTGGGACGACGGGGCGGGGTTGGCCGGTAGCTACGTCACATAGTAGGGTCCTCTCACCTGGGCCTACGGGGAGGTCTTGGAGCTGCAAACCGGAGACTGCAGTCCTGTAACTGGGGATCTCAGCGTCTGTCTGCTGTGCCTCTGCTAGCGCTGCATAGTCCACCCCCTGGGACAGGGCCTGTATGGTAGGTCTGGATAGTGCGTCTGCCACGACGTTGTTCTTTCCAGAGACATGCCGGATGTCCATCGTGTACTCGGAGATGTAGGACGGATGTCGCTGCTGGCGGGACGACCAGGGGTCGGACACCTTCATGAACACAAAGGTAAGCAGTTTGTGGTCTGTGAACGAGGTGAAGGGCCTACCTTCTAAGAAGTACCTGAAATGCCAGATTGCCAGGTATAGTGCCAATAGCTCCCGGTCGAAAGCACTGTATTTGAGTTCAGATGGTCGTAGTTGTTTACTGAAGAATGCCAGGGGTTGCCAGCGACCCTCGATGAGTTGTTCCAGCACTCCACCGACTGCTGTGTTGGATGCGTCCACTGTGAGGGCAGTAGGAATGTCCGTTCTGGGGTGCACTAGCATCGCGGCGTTTGCCAAGGCTTCTTTGGTTTTAACGAAAGCGGCTGCGGCCTCTTCGTCCCAGCTAATGTCCTTGCCCTTACCTGACATTAGAGTGAACAGGGGGCGCATGGTTTGGGCTGCTGAGGGGAGGAAACGGTGGTAGAAATTCACCATACCCACAAATTTCTGCAGGCCTTTGATTGTGTTGGGTTGGGGGAAGTTGCGGACCCCGTCTACCTTGGGGGGCAGCGGGGTTGCTTCGTCTTTAGTAACCCTGTGGCCCAGGAAGTCGATGGTATCGAATCTGAACTGGCATTTGGCTGGGTTGATTGTAAGGCCGAATTCCCTCAGGCAGGAGTAGAGCTGGCGGAGGTGGGACAGATGCTCCTGCCGACTACTGCTGGCTATGAGGATGTCGTCCAAATAGATGAATGCAAAGTCCAGGTCATGTCCCACCGCGTCCATCAGCCGCTGGAAAGTCTGTGCGTCATTCTTTAGACCAAACGGCATTCGGAGGAATTCAAAAAGTCCGAACGGGGTGATGAGTGCTGTTTTGGGGATGTCGTCCGGATGTACAGGGATTTGATGGTATCCCCGGACGAGGTCTACCTTGGAAAAGATCCTTGCGCTGTGTAGGTTTGCTGCGAAGTCTTGAATGTGCGGCACAGGGTACGGTCTGGCGTTGTAGCCTCATTCAGTCTGTGGTAGTCACCGCATGGTCTCCAGCCCCCTGTTGCCTTGGGCACCATGTAAAGGGGGGAGGCCCATGGGCTGTCGGACCGTCGTATGATCCCCAATTCCTCCATCTTCTTGAACTCCTCCTTTGCCAGTCGGAGCTTGTCCGGGGGAAGCCTTCGAGCACGGGCGTGGAGGGGTTGATCTTGGGTCGGGATGTGGTGCTGTACTCCGTGTCTGGGCATGGCTGCTGTGAACTGCGGTGTCAGTACTGATGGGAAATCCACCAGGATCCTGGTGAATTCGTCGTCGGACAGCGTGATGGAGTCCAGGTGTGGGGCTGGCAACTGTGCTTCACCCAGGGAGAACGTTTGAAAAATCTTGGCGTGGACTAATCGCTTCCCTTGCAGGTCGACCAGCAGGCTGTGAGCTCGTAGAAAATCCGCCCCCAGGAGTGGTTGGGCCACGGCGGCCAGTGTGAAGTCCCACGTGAACCGGCTGGAGCTGAACTGTAGCCGCACCGTGCGGGTGCCGTAGGTTGGTATTGTGCTGCCATTTGCGGCCCTCAGGGTGGGTCCCGGTTCTTTGTTGCGCGTGTCGTAACTCGTTGGAGGTAAGACGCTGATCTCCGCTCCTGTGTCGACCAAAAAGCGGCGTCCCGACTGCTTGTCCCAGACGTATAGGAGGCTGTCCTGATGGCTAGCTGCCGTAGCCATCAGTGGCGGCTGGCCCTGGCGTTTCCCAGGAATTTGCAGGGTGGTCTGCAGCGGCGGGCTTCTGTGCCCCACCGCTGGTGGTAGAAACATCATTGTTCGTTGGGCTCCTCACTCCCGTCGCCGGGTTTTGTAGGCTCTGCTGTCGGGCCTGGTCTGGTCTGCTGTTGGGCACGCGGCTTGGTGATCTGTGCGACGGATGCCCCTCTCTCTTTCCTGGCATTCCACAGCACATTTGCCCGGGCCGCCACCTCCCGGGGGTTGCTGAAATCTGTGTCGGACAGCAGCAGGCATATGTCCTCGGGCAGTTGCTCTAGGAACGCCTGCTCAAACATGAGGCAGGGTTTGTGTCCTTCAGCCAGGGCCAGCATCTCGTTCATTAATGCTGACGGCGGCCTGTCTCCCAAACCATCCAGGTGCATTAAGCGGCGTGCTCGTTCGCGCTGTGAGAGTCCGAAAGTCCTTATGAGCAGGGCTTTGAATGCTGTGTATTTGCCGTCCTCCGGGGCGACTGTATAAACTCCTCAACTTGTGCAGCTGTCTCCTAGTTGAGGGAGCTCAGCACGTAGTAGTAGCGAGTGGACTCCGAGGTTATCTGCCGAATGTGGAATTGAGCTTCTGCTTGTTCGAACCACAGACGGCCAAAAGCTTGGCAGTTTTAACGAAACTGCGTGAACAGATGCAGCGTCGATCATCTCTGGTCCAAATATCGTTTGGGCCGTCGGGGTCACCAATTGTAGCGGGGTGCTACACACAGCGCTAGAATAACCACACGGAGTCGGTGAGTTAGAGTTGTGATGAAAGAGATTTATTCAAACTTTGCGGCCTGCTTTAAAGCCTTCCCATTCCCGACCTCCCTGGGTGGGACTGCTGTGGGGAATGCATATTCCCAGACCCTTTCCGCGCGCGGGATTTTCCCCCTGCTGGTGAAGGTGGCCTGGCGCCCTTTTTGGGGCCGGCCCTCTGCCTGCGCGCGGTGTTTTGTGAGCCCGTTTGTGTGTGCTAGAAAGTGGGTTGCCACAGTACCTAATTTTTTCTCCACGTATTACCTTTTTAGTTACCTTCTGTTGCTCTTTAAAAGTTTCCCAATCCTCCGGTTTCCCACTCGTCTTTGCTATGTTATACTTCTTTTCTTTTTATATTGTCCATTACTTCCCTTGTCAGCCAACAAGGCCTCCCCTTACTCCCCTTAGGATCTTACTTCCTCTTTGGAATGAACTGATCCTGCACCTTCCGCATTATTCCCAGAAACACTTGCCATTGCCGTTTCACTGTCATCCCTGCTAGGGTATTGTTCCGTTGAACTTTGGCCGGCTTCTCCCTCATAACACCATAGTTCCCTTTATTCAACTGTAATACTGACACTTCCGAGTTTCCCTTCTCCCTCTCAAATTGTAGATTAAAACTTATCATATTATGGTCACTACCTCCTAATGGCTCCTTTACCTCGAGGTCCCTGATCAAATCCGGTTCACTGCACAACACTAAATCTAGAATTGCGTTCTCTTTGATAGGCTCCAGTACAAGCTGTTCTAAGAAACCATCTCGGAGGGACTCCACAAACTCCCTTTCTTGGGGTCCAGTACCAACCTGATTCCTCCAGTCTACCTGCAGGTTGAAATCCCCCATAACGACTGCAGCATTACCTTTGCCACATGCCAATTTTAACTCTTGATTCAACTTACACCCTACATCCAGACTACTGTTTGGGGGCCTGTAGATAACTCCCATTTTACCCTTTCTACCCTTAGAATTTCTCAGTTCTATCCATACTGACTCTACGTCTCCTGATTCTATGTCCCCCCCCCTCGCAAGGGACTGAATATCATTCCTCACCAACAGAGCCACCCCACCCCTTCTGCCCATCAGTCTGTCCTTTCGATAGGACGTATATCCTTGAATATTCATTTCCCAGGCCCTGTCCACTTGAAGCCATGTCTCTGTTATTCCCACAACATCATACTTACCAATTTCCAACTGGGCCTCAAGCTCATCCACTTTATTTCTTATACTCCGTGCATTTATATACAATACTTCATATACAATATATCATTTATAACATATTCTATATGATGTACAAATGTATGATATGTTGTTTTTAAACGCAAACAACAGGAATTCTGCAGATGCTGGAAATTCAAGCAACATACATCAAAGTTGCTGGTGAACGCAGCAGGCCAAGCAGCATCTGTAGGAAGAGGTGCAGTCGACGTTTCAGGCCGAGACCCTTCGTCAGGACTAACTGAAGGAAGAGTGAGTAAGGGATTTGAAAGTTGGAGGGGGAGGGGGAGATCCAAAATGATAGGAGGAGACAGGAGGGGGAGGGGTAGAGCCGAGAGCTGGACAGGTGATAGGCAAAAGGGGATACGAGAGGATCATGGGACAGGAGGTCCAGGAAGAAAGACAAGGGCGGGGGGGGGTGACCCAGAGGATGGGCAAGAGGTATATTCAGAGGGACAGAGGGAGAAAAAGGAGAGTGAGAGAAAGAATATGTGCATAAAAATGAGTAACAGATGGGGTACGAGGGGGAGGTGGGGCCTTAGCGGAAGTTAGAGAAGTCGATGTTCATGCCATCAGGTTGAAGGCTACCCAGACGGAATATAAGGTGTTGTTCCTCCAACCTGAGTGTGGCTTCATCTTTACAGTAGAGGAGGCTGTGGATAGACATGTCAGAATGGGAATAGGATGTGGAATTAAAATGTGTGGCCACTGGGAGATCCTGCTTTCTCTGGCGGACAGAGCGTAGGTGTTCAGCAAAGCGGTCTCCCAGTCTGCGTCGGGTCTCGCCAATATATAAAAGGCCACATCGGGAGCACTGGACGCAGTATATCACCACAGTCAACTCACAGGTGAAGTGATGCCTCACCTGGAAGGACTGTTTGGGGCCCTGAATGGTGGTAAGGGATGAAGTGTAAGGGCATGTGTAGCACTTGTTCGGCTTACACGGATAAGTGCCAGGAGGGAGATCAGTGGGGAGGGATAGGGGGGATGAATGGACAAGGGAGTTGTGTAGGGAGTGATCCCTGCAGAATGCAGAGAGAGGGGGGGAGGGAAAGATGTGCTTAGTGGTGGGATCCCATTGGAGGTGGCTCTATGCTTCTTTTTGGATTCCAGACCTAATCAGTTCCCCTCTACCACCACTCTGCTCCGTCTAGCGGAATTAGTCCTTACTCTTAATAATTTCTCCTTTGGCTCCTCCCACTTCCTCCAAACTAAAGGTGTAGCTATGGGCACCCGTATGGGTCCTAGCTATGCCTGCCTTTTTGTTGGGTTTGTGGAACAATCTATTTTCCGTGCCTATTCTGGTATCTGTCCCCCACTTTTCCTTCGCTACATCGACGACTGCATTGGCGCTGCTTCCTGCACGCATGCGGAACTCGTTGACTTTATTAACTTTGCCTCCAACTTTCACCCTGCCCTCAAGTTTACCTGGTCCATTTCCGACACCTTCCTCCCCTTTCTAGATCTTTCTGTCTCTGTCTCTGGAGACAGCTTATCCACTGATGTCTACTATAAGCTTACTGACTCTCACAGCTATCTGGACTATTCCTCTTCTCACCCTGTCTCTTGCAAAAACGCCATCCCCTTCTTGCAATTCCTCCGTCTCCGCCGCATCTGCTCTCAGGATGAGGCTTTTTATTCTAGGACGAGGGAGATGTCTTCCTTTTTTAAAGAAAGGGGCTTCCCTTCCTCCACTATCAACTCTGCTCTTAAACGCATCTCCCCCATTTCACGTACATCTGCTCTCACTCCATCCTCCCACCACCCCACTAGGAATAGGGTTCCCCTGGTCCTCACCTACCACCCCACCAGCCTCCAGGTCCAACATATTATTCTCCGTAACGTCCGCCACCTCCAACGGGATCCCACCACTCAGCACATCTTTCCCTACTCCCCTCTCTCTGCATTCCGCAGGGATCGCTCCCTACACAACTCCCTTGTCCATTCGTCCCCCCTATCCCTCCCCACTGATCTCCCTCCTGGCACTTATCCGTGTAAGCGGAACAAGTGCTACACATGTCCTTACACTTCCTCCCTTACCACCATTCAGGGCCCCAAACAGTCCTTCCAGGTGAGGCTTCATTTCACCTGTGAGTCGACTGGGGTGATATACTGCGTCCGGTGCTCCCGATGTGGCCTTTTATATATTGACGAGACCCGACACAGACTGGGAGACCGCTTTGCTGAACATCTACGCTCTGTCCGCCAGAGAAGGCAGGATCTCCCAGTGGCCACACATTTTAATTCCACATCCCATTCCCATTCTGACATGTCTATCCACGGCCTCCTCTACTGTAAAGATGAAGCCACACTTAGGTTGGAGGAACAACACCTTATATTCCGTCTGGGTAGCCTCCAACCTGATGGCATGAACATCGACTTCTCTAACTTCCGCTAAGGCCCCACCTCCCCCTCGTACCCCATCTGTTACTCATTTTTATGCATACATTCTTTCTCTCACTCTCCTTTTTCTCCCTCTGTCCCTCTGAATATACCTCTTGCCCATCCTCTGGGTCACCCCCCCCCTTGTCTTTCTTCCCGGACCTCCTGTCCCATGATCCTCTCGTGTCCCCTTTTGCCTATCACCTGTCCAGCTCTTGGCTCTATCCCTCCCCCTCCTGTCTTCTCCTATCATTCTGGATCTCCCCCTCCCCCTCCAACTTTCAAATCCCTTACTCACACTTCCTTCAGTTAGTCCTGACGAAGGGTCTTGGCCTGAAACGTCGACTGCACCTCTTCCTACAGATGCTGCTTGGCCTGCTGCGTTCACCAGCAACTTTGATGTATGTTGCTATGATATGTTGTATATGGTTTGGGAACAGAAGAAAATGGCACAACCAATACCAGCCAGGTGTGTGAAGACTGAAGGTCTATTTCTGAATTCTGGGTTGAAACCAAGCTGTTTGCACATCATGTAGGATGCTTCATCCTGATGGCTGTTATAGATGTAGCCAGAATTAGTCTGAAAATTCCTCGATTACTTTATAGCATCCACCCAAAAAAAATGCTCATGAAACCAATGGGACACCACTTCATTTTTGAGGTATATCAATACCATCAAAAGGAAGTCAAGATTTTCCACATGTACCAGAAGTATAATTAGAGAATTACACCCGTGAGGTCCATTAGTTTTTCAAATAGAGAAACACTCTTCTTTACTGTATTTCTCAACAATTCTCAAATATCAAATGTCAAACCATATGGAATGTTAATTGTATCTCAGAATGATAATGCTACATTCATCAACAGGGGTATACTTAATGGATTATTGTTGATAGAGTTAGTATGATGGTAAGATGGCAGTGAAAATATGATGAAGATGAGATGCTCAGAATTAAATTAATTAAGTCGTGGAGGTATATGGGATATAGTAGTACTGATCAGTATGATATAGCAATGATGCTCAGTCACGTAGATTCAACACAGAGGTTCACTGGACAGTGCACATTTGGGAATTGGTAAAAACATTCAAATTATAAGCCATGGAAGAGAGGACGGTAAAGGTAAATCCTCGAGATGATGAAGATTTCAACTAGAATTGGTGTTGAGGGTCGTGTAGTTCTCAGAGGCTGTGAAGCTCCTGAATTAAGCTCCACTGGCAACAAAACAAAATTATTCCAAGTTTTCAATTTAACTTTATTATCAAAGTACATATCTGTCACCATATATAACCCTGAGATTCATTTTCTTGCAGCCATACTCAAATGCAAGAATCACAATAGAATCATTGAAAGACTGCACTAAACTGGGCAGACAACAACCAGTATACAAAAGACAACAAACTAGACAAATAAAAAAGTGAAAAATACTAATAATAAACAAATAAGCAATAAGTCTCGAGAACATGAGATGAAGAGTCCTTGAAAGTGAGTGACAGTGCTCTATATGGATGTGCTCAATGAAGGGGAGGGCTTTATGTGTGATAGACTGAGCTGTGTGTACTACTTTTTGTAAGATTTCTGTGGGCTGTTATGCAGACTGTCAACATACTCTCCACCACTCATCTATAGAAGTTTAGATGTCATGCCAGATCTTTGCAAACTTCTAAGAAAGCACAGGTGCCGCTGTGTTTCCTTCATAATTACACCTACTTACTCACTCATTAATGTTGTAGACCATTGAAATGTAAGAAGTCGAGCAGTACAACTGGGTGTCAGTTTAATATATTTCTCACAGTATGTTACACTACAGAATGTTGAGACACTTTGAGGAAGATCTGTCCATCCACAACTTTCTGTCATAGCAACTTGACGGAATCCTAACCTGACTCATAGTATATATGTTATGATTGATTTATAGTGACAGTTTGTATTGGTAAGATAGACCAAGGTGTGTAAGGCTTGCTATCGTGTGCTGTGCATTCAATTGATGTTGATATTTTTGTAATGTTTCCTAATATGAGAGATGACAGTTCTATCAAATGAAAGATTTTTTGTGGTTTTATTTAGTAACAGCTGTGGTATCTAATCAGAGCCATAGCCTCAAAGACTGACACTTTTTTAGACATCTTCACTCATGATTGTTGCCAAACAGGAAGTTACATAAGGGGTAACATTGGACTTTGATAGTTGTGCAAAACAGTCTCTAGAGAATAGGTTGATATGTTTACACTGCCCAATCTTTCTCCAATCAAATTAAAATCAAGACAGCGGTAAAATGGGTTGTTATAGCCTGTTTTGTACAACTGCTGAAATTGACTTTCACTCCTGTCCAGTAGAGTATAACTTGATTCAAAGGTTTGCAATGACCTCAAATCCTAACAATGCATTGTATACTAGCCTTCACACTGAAGAGCATGTCAAATAAACTTACAAGCTGAAGAAAGGTCAACATATTCCTCCCCAGCAGCTCTGTTGCTGTCAGTGTGATGGATCAAAAATTCCAGCTAATTGACAATCATGCCACTGACCCCAAGTATATTTATCTCAGTTATCCTAATTAGAGATTTTTAATACTTTTGCTCCAGGTAGAGATTTTCACGGCATTTTTGTAGGACTGTGACATAATTAGAAATACATAGGTTTTAATTGAATATTGCTTCAAATATATTATGAGAACATGATGCATGATTGCCTTTTTGAATCAGTGTAGGACAAATGTAAAAGATATGCTTCTTCCTAATTGTTATCATAATATTTAACTGGTACAAAAATTAGTGGTTGTAAACCTTACGGCCTTTTCTCAGGCCTCAATTTTGTGAGGACTACAATCAATTCAAGCTAGCTGCCATTGATTGATGGCTTGCTTGCACTGCATTGAGGCCCATTTATACAACTGCTGCCGGAAGTCATTGGAAAGATTTGAGAAATAATAAAAGCTGTGATGGGGTACAAGGCAAATGCAGCTAACTCAATTCTCCATCAGAGCTCTGGATATCATAGTAAATGAGGTGAAACTGAGGAGAACTGCTTTAATTGGAGGGGCAGGGAAGCCATTCAATTCATCGGTGCAAAACTGAAAACCCCATCTTTTCCATTTCAAGCAACATACATCAAAGTTGCTGGTGAACGCAGCAGGCCAAGCAGCATCTATAGGAAGAGGCGCAGTCGACGTTTCAGGCCGAATACAAAGAGTGAACTTTTAATTACTTAATATGCCGAGCAAGTTCACTCTAATTTGTAATGACAAGTGTGTGCAAAGATCTTGTGCTGTGCAATCCTTTGCCTAGTGACAACAACATGTGCACACTGAATTTTATATGAAGGATTTTCTTTCTGGAGCTTTTGCACATCGTCCATATGTGATTTGCGTGTTAAATGACGCTTTAAGAAGTCAAGTTTCCAAATATCACACCTCACTTGCAAATTCTCCAGCAATTTTCAGTTTGCACAAGTACATGCTGGTAACACCAGATTTTGTATTGTTCATAAACATTTCTTATAGCTGCACGTTCCTGACCTCATGAACTGTTTTTACTGTTACATTAAGCTATTTGCTTTAAATGAGCTAGCAGCTCTTTTGCGCTTCACACCCTTTGCTTCTTTGGAATTTGACATAGTGAATCAATAGTTTCTTCAATAAATACAGTATACTGTAAATTAGCCAGTTCTAAAATCTGCAGACCAATCATCACAAATTTCACATTGTCAACAATATCCCTATCAGAAACTGTAAAAGGAAATGTGATTGTGTACGATCATGAAATATACTTAACTGGCTAAAGAAATAGAGGGTGACAACCTTATGTGTCCAGTTTAAATTCCTTTGTGTGCAAGTAGCAAAAGATATGTACACACACACCTTAGAGGAAACATTGACCCAGAGGCATCCTAAGCCTTTCATAAGCAATGAAATATTTTTGATGCATTGTGAGTGTTGTAATATACAGAAACACAGTGATCAATCTTCAGTTGATGTAGTTCACAAAATAAAAATGTGAGAATTTGGAACTTGTCTATATGGTAAAACACAAACTAAAATCTTAGACAGAAGCAGCACCAGCAGAGGAAGAAGTCATTTTCATTTCGCTATCAATTATTTTACATCAGAATTGAATCAGAATGGTTCATGCAAGGTTAAGCACTCATTTTATGGTACGAAAAGTTTCCTCGGCTACCTATGTACCTGTAACATGCTGAAAAGTGCAGAAATTTGCTCCTAGATTCCCTTAAGTTTTGCTTATCAGCCAGTTGAAAATAAGAGTTGATTCTTGTGTGGATTGGTGGCTGTGTAACTACTAATCTTTGCTGGTATCTTAATGTATCCAGAAACTTATCTGATCCCCTAATTTCTTCAAGCAATGCCAAGCTGGCAATGAAGTGGGCCTGGATTATGGGGCTGTGGGGAGACTGTCAACACACTCAGAGTTAAAGGGCAGAATCTGGAAACAGCTGTTACTAATTTCCTGCATAGGGTAATGCAATTGGGAGAAATGCACATTAATTCACAACCACCGATATTCATTTGGGGTTTTCACTTTCAGAGGCTGGTCTGATGTGACGGCGTGATTACATAAAGATTTTTAGCGCATTTTTATGTTTAGGTTTTGGAGTTCAATGAAATGTGTTACGGGTTTCATGACCCATAAAACACTTCGTTTTATTTGCGAAAGCCTACATTGGTGACCCCGAGGCTCTGGGACAATTCCAGAGTTTTTCAACGAGTTGGCCAGTGCAGTCTCTTTGAAACTGCCGGAGTTTGGGGAACAAAATGCTGCTGCTTGGGTCATACAAGCTGAGGCTCAATTCACGCTTCGAGAAATCCCTGCTGACAACACCATATTCTACTACATGGTAGCATTGCTCAGCAATACTACGGCTGTGAGAGTGATGAGTGTACTAGAACACCCACCTAAACACGATAGATACCGATAGTTGAAAACTCTCCTCTTACAGACTTTTAGACTACTGGAGTCTGAGTGCGCCAAACAGTTGCTCTCTTTACCTGGTCTCGGCAATGCTAAATCATCAGAGCCAATGGACCACATGCTGTCTCTCCTGGGAAATCATCCTTGTTTTATTTTTAAATAACTTCTCATGCAGCAAATGCCTGATCAAGTTTGCATAGCCCACGCTAATGCACTCATGAAGGACCATAGGGAGCTTGCTAAAATGGCTGATAGTCTATACTCAGTCGGGATAGCAGTACACCATTTCTCCTCCTTTCTCTATCTCAATAAGCCTAGTCAGCAAGGCCTGTTAAGGCTCAGAACTGCTCCAAATGAGGACCTGCAATTACTCCGCTGCCGTGCCCCTGGCATCACAACATGACCATGAGCGTGTCAACGCACCTCTGGAAGTGCCAGAGGCGCCTGCTGTTACTCCACCGATGGAACACGAGACCCAAGTCGGTCATCCAACCTCCAATCTGGCTCGCAATGCCAGCTTTAGTGAATTCTGGGAAGGTGGGGGGCTGTGTAGGGTGACGTAATTGGGAGAAATGTACATAATTCACAAACACTGACACTTAGTTGGGGTTTTACTTCCAGAGGCTGTTCTGACGTGATGACGTGATTACGTAAAGATTTTTAGTGTGCTTTTATGTTTAGGTTTTGGAATTCAATAAAATGTATTACGGGGTTTCATTAAACATACAACAGCTCACTTCATTTTATTTGTGAAAACCTACACCTGTTCCACCATTGTTGCAGCTTTCTCAGATAAAATGACTACTTTGTTGTGAGCTCCAACTAATAACACACTATTTTTAGTAAAAATATTAAACTCTGTTAAATCAATATTAGCTAAGTTTACAATGTGGTACTGAGCTGTAATCACAGCTGAACATACTCTTTGGGGACATGGATGTGGTTCTGCTAGTCTTCTATTTCTAAAATATAGGCTTCATTTACACTCAATGTAGTAATTGAGTCTAAATGTAGCAAATAGTCTGTCAAATGATTGTTGCACAGATTATCAATTGATCCAATGATTTAAAGCTTAGAAGGTGTCTTGTGAATTATTTATTTATGAATGGGATATGAACAATGGTTGGCATGATCATCCTAAATCAGCCCAGCTAAGGTAGTCTGTCATAATCATAACACTTTACATGTGTTGTATGTTTAGTGCTGAAAAAAAGCTACGCAATTGAATTTCTAAGCTTCGATTAAAAAAAATTAAAAACTCAGCGTAATGAATATTTTTGGAAACAAAAGGTAACAGCAACAACAATCCTAAGTTACTGGAATACTTTGGAAACAGAAATTATAAGATCAACAACCAGCCTTTAGTGTGGTGACTCTAATGAGGTAAAACATCTTAAGTTGATTCATAGGAAAGCTGGCAAAAGAAATATTTTGAATCTGTGTGACAGAAGAAGATAATAGGACCAGTGATCAGAAGCGTGGTTAAGGAGGTACAGTAAGTTTGATAAATATTGTAGTTTAACTGTAACAAATGCTGCAAAAGTGTTGAAGAGGGACAGGGACAAGGCACAAATTATAGATCAGTTAATCTTAGACTGCTTGGAATAACACATTTCAACCAGTCTACAACTAATATTTACTGAATCTAGTGACCGCTTAAGACCATGTGAGTTAGTCAAGAGAGAGTCAGAATAGATTTGCAAAGGGAAGGTTGTGCCTGACCAATTTAATTGAATTATTTGAGGAAAGCTATAATGTGTGGCTAAATAGAATACAAAATATATTGCACAAATGAATTTTCAGACGGAATTTATTAAGGTGACATATAAACGATGTTCCTGGAATGTTTGCAAATTGTATTGGAAGGAATATAGGTACGTGGATGGAGAAGCAATGACAATAGAAAAAGAAGTGTAAGTAAATTATTTTTTTCATATTGCTGAGATAGGCATAGGAATATGCCTCATAATATTGCAGTCTTTCAGTTTCCCCTCCTTTTAATGACTGATGTTACCAAATTGTGAGTTATCAGGAAAGTGAAAGGATGGAGGACCTACAGAATTATCAGATGGTTGGCAAGTGCATTGAGATATGCAATGAAGAAAGAACTTGATTTTACTAAGTGTCACTGTGAATCACCTCAGGGTTTTCTATTACATGGAACAGAAGTGAATGTTATCAATATTAAATTTTTGTACTAACGCAAAGCTCTTCTTTAAATACAAAAGCCACATAGAATATCATTCACTTATTAAGAGACCAGTCTTCTATTACTGAATGATCCTTCTTACAAATAAATCGATGATCTGGGCTTGTATGTACCCACCCTTGTACAATCCTCTACTATATTTAAAATCCATGCCATTGCTGCAGTGATGATTGGCAAATTACTCGAATACCTACTGTTGTTCAAAGGATACAATGGCAAAATAATTCAAGCTGGTGGTTTTGGGAGTGCCAGTTTGATTGCAGATTCCCCCTGCAGAAGGTAGATAGGGCAGCTCGCTGAACGATCATTGCTCTTTTGCAAACTAGAGGAACATTCTGCAAGATTAGTAGATTCATCAAAGAATATAATGTTCTTCATCTGTACCTTGGTACCTGGTGTTGGAAGTACAGCTGACTTCACTCTTTTCCTATTCCACCCTGTTGTGACTGTGATCCAAATCACCAGAGAGACATTGAAGCTGTTGATATAGAAGCTTTTATTCATCACAACCAGTATTCTTTTATGGTAGAGTCTCAAAAACTCACAAAAATATCACATTTTCACACCCTGTACCTATTGAACCTTAAGATCAAAGGTATCAAGCTATTGATTGCAACTATACCTGTGACAATGATTGATAGACTAAGTGACTGTCAGCCAGCTCAAACTCAAATCACCCACCTTGCCCGGTTTGATTCAGGCCCAATTAACACAATCCCATTGTCTTAAATGTTTGGCTGATGCACATGCAAACATCTCAAGTTCACCATTTTGCAAACTATACCTCTTAGTCTGTGGGTCAGCCTGTGCTTTACAGACTATGCAAAACTGTGCTTTTAACTTCAATTTACAGCCTACAATTTACAATTTACGTTAGGAACTGGAAACTGGTTCTTGCTTGAATTAATATCTGCTATTTCCACATAACTCTGGAATACTCCCTACACACCCCATCAGCAAAAGAAAAATCACAACTTTTCTGTAACTCTCTATCTTCAGTTAGAAATTTGGTCTCTCTATCCTCTATCAAACCTGATGCCGCAGGCACATGAGGTATCTTTAAATATGTTAAAGAGTAGCAGTATGAAGAATAGGGCCAACACAAAGCCCTGCTTAACTCCATTGGTAACTGCAAATGGATTAGATAATTTGTCTGCTGACAACAATGTGAGTTAGCCTGACAAGTCAATGGCTTTCTGAAAATTCTGCTATGATTTTCTATGGTCCCTCAAATGCTTTTGTCATTTCAATGAAAGTCATAGAAAGTTTTCTGAAGCTGAGGCAATGTCCTTTCTAGGAGCCGTACTGATTCTTAGGCTGTAATGGATTTAATGTATTTCACATGGTGATTCACCAGAATTCTGGCTAGGATGTTACTGGCTTTGTACTTGTTGCAGGATTTTTGTTGTTTTTTTGGCTTGTATATTAGGTTGACAACGATACCCTTTTATTGTTTCAGATTATTCACAATGACTGAACATATTTAGCTCATTTCAATGCCATAGTCTTGCAGACTTTTGCTATTGTTACAGCAACTTCTAGTGCTTTGAAATTTGAGAGAATGTCAGTTTTAATTCTGTTTCACTCAGTGTTGGAGAATTAATATTATGGGGGATACTTTTACGCCTCCTCAACTACCTTGTTGCTTAACTAGGGGTTTTGCAGTTGACAGTTCTTCTGATGTAATTGAGGGATTTCCCACCTGGGCTGTGTGTTGGATAAGGGATCTCCCACCTGGGCTGTGTGCTGGTAAGGGATCTCCCACCTGGGCTGTGTGTTGGGTGAGGGATCTTCTGCCTGGGTGATCTGTATTGGTTGAGGGATCTCCTGACTGAACTGTCTTTTTTGGGTAGTATATGGTGTCATATACATATTTTTCTAATAAATTTACTTTGAACTTCATGTCCGCCTGCCCCTCTTAAGCTCCCCCAATAACCTTCCTTCCTTCATGGAGTACTGCAATTGGAGCTTTGTGAGCAGTTTTAGGCCCCTTATCAAAGAAAGCGTGTGCTGGCATTGGAAATGGTCCAGAGGAGGTTCACAAGAATGATCTCTGAAATGAAAGGGTTAACATATGAGGAACATTTAATGGCTCTGATTTAAGGCAGAGATGACAGATCCTTGATTAATCAGGACATGAAGACATATGGGGAGAAGGCAGGAGATTGGGGCTGAGAGGAAAAATGGATCGGGCATGATGAAAAGGCAGAGCAACCTCGATGGGCCAAATGGCCTAATTCTGCTTCTATATCTTCTGGTCTTAATTGTAGCCTACCTTCTTATGTGAAGGTGCGGATTTCTAAATAGACCCCCTTGTTATTTATTATTTACCATGTCTCACCAGATCAATTCCTGGCTTGTGTAAGGGTTCTGTTTCTGAGAACAGCTGATAAGTTGCTTTCTCTGTAAGTCAGTAACATCCAGCTTCTATATTTACCTACATACACTTGCTATAATTCTTACATTTCAGTGAATGTTCTTCTTAACTCTGCCCGTGATGAACTATGTATTGAATTCACTATCAATGAATATCACAAAACTTTTATGATGATGTTGATGATGATAATGATGATATTATTACTAACAACTTGAGCAGCACTTTACACTTGAATAGCATGGAGTTGGATTTTCAAGTCAGGACATTTGTATGCAAGGAGGCCTGGTATTACTTTTGTGAAACAGTTCTTGATGACTATGTGTGGTAGAACCAAAAGTATTGGAAACAGCTCATTTCAGAGACAATTTTGGTCTCATAATCAGTGTCAAGATCAAACGGCTGTATTAACACCACCAGCAAAGTCTTAAATAGAGCTTCCCTCTTCCCACCCTGCCACATGCAAAAATGCCATTCCCTATTCCCAGTTCCTCCATCTCCACCGAATGTGCTCCCTGGATGAGGCTTTCCATTCCAGGACATCTCAAATGTCCTCTTTCTTTAAGGATCGTGGTTTCCCTTCTGCCATCAACAATGATGCCTTCACCCGCATCTCCTTCATTTCCCGCACTTCGGCCCTCGCCCCATCCTCCCGCCACCACAACAGGGACAGAGTTCCCCTTGTCCTCACCTACCACCCCACCAATCTCCGGATATTATCCTCCACAACTTCTGCCACCTTCAACAGGACCCCACCACTAAGCACATCTTTCCCTCTCCACCCCTCTGCTTTCCACAGGGATCAGTCCCTCCGTCCCTCCCCACGGATCTCCCACTTGGCACTTATCCCTGTAAGCGTAAGTGCTACACCTGTCCCTGCCCCTCCTTACTTGCCACTATTTAGGGCCCCAAACAGTCCTTCCAGGTGAGGCAACACTTCACTTGTGAGTCTGTTGGGGTCATCTATTGCATCCGGTGCTCCCGGTGCGGCCTCCTCTACATCGGTGAAATCCGACGCAGATTGGGGGACCGCTTCGTCGAGCACCTCCGCTCCGTCTGCCACAACAGACAGGATCTCCTGGTTGCCACCCACTTTAACTCTGCTTCATATTCCCATTCAGATATGTCCATACATGGCCTCCTCTACTGCCATGATGAGGCCAAACTCAGGTTGGAGGAGCAACACCTCATATACCGTCTAGGTAGTCTCCAGCCCCTTGGTATGAACATAGAATTCACCAACTTCCGGTAATTCCCTCCCCCCCCCCCCGGCTTCCTCTATCCCTATTTCACTCTGCCCCCTCCCCCAGCTGCCAATCATCTCCCTCATGGTTCCGCCTCCTTCTACTACCCATTGTGTTTTCCCCTATTCCTTCTTCACCTTTCCTGCCTATCACCTCCCTGCCTCCCCTCCCCCACCCCTTTATCTTTCCCCTTACTGGTTTTTCACCTGGTTCCTACCAGCTTTCTATTTCCACCCTCCCCCCACCTTCTTTATAGGGCCTCTGCTCCTTCCTCCTACAGTCCTGACGAAGGGTTCCAGCCCGAAACGTTGACTGATTGTTTCCACGGATGCTGCCCGACCTGCAGAGTACCTCCAGCGTGTTGTGAGTGTTGCTTTGACCCCAGCATCTGCAGAGTATTTTGTGTCTTAAATAGAGTTTACCGTCACTGTGGATGGCCAGATATTGTAGCATATGGACCTTGGCAGATTGCTACCACATACTTGTCACACTGTTAATAAAATCTTTACCACAATTGCCAAAGAGTTGTAGGCTTTGGAAGAACGTAAAAAATCATGCAGGTCACAATGAACACAACATAACTTTATTGCAAGGAGTATTATGAACAAAGTGCATGAGTTTAGAGCGTGGATCAGTACTTGGAGCTGTGACATTGTGGCCATTACAGAGACTCGAATGGCTCAGGGGCAGGAATGGTTACTTCGAGTGCCAGACTTTAGATGTTTCAGAAAGGACAGGGAGGGAGGCAAAAGAGGTGTGGGTGTGGCACTGCTGACCAGAGATAGTGGCTGCAGAGAAGGAGGAAGTCATGGAGGGAATGTCTACACAGTCTCTGTGGGTGGAATTTAGGAACAGGAATCTGTCAATAACTTTACTGGGTGTTTATTATAGACCACCCAATAGTAACGGGGACATCGAGGAGCAGATAGGGAGATAGATTCTGGAAAGGTGTATTAATAACAGGTTGTCGTGGTGGGAGATTTCAATTTCCCCAATATTGATTGGCATCTCCCTAGAGCAAGGAGTTTAGATGGGGTGGAGTTTGTTAGGTGTGTTCAGGAATGTTTCTTGACACAATATAAGCTGACAAGAGGAGAGGCTGTACTTGATCTGGTATTGGGAAATGAACCTGGTCAGGTGTCAGATCTCTCAGTGGGAGAACATTCTGGAGATAGTAATCACAATTCTATCTCCTTTACCATAGCATTGGAGAGGGATAGGAACAGACAAGTTACGAAGGCTTTTAATTAGAGTAAGGGGAAATATGAGGCTATCAGACAGGAACTTGGAAGCATAAATTGGGAACAGATGTTCTCAGGGAAATGTACAGAAGAAATGTGGCAAATGTTCTGGGGATATTTGTGTGGAGTTCTGCAAAGGTACATTCCAATGAGACACGGAAAGGATGATAAGGTACAGAAACTGTGCTGTACAAAGGGTGCTATAAATCTAGTCAGGAAAAAAAGAAAAGCTTACGAAAGGTTCAAAAAACTAGGTAATGATAGAGATCTAGAAGATTATAAGGCTAATAGGAAAGATCTTAAGAATGAAATTAGGAGAGCCAGAAGGGGCCATGAGAAGGCCTTGGCGGACAGGATTAAGGAAAAGCCCAAGGCATTCTACAATTATGTGAAGAGCAAGAGGATAAGACGTGAGCAAATAGGACGAATCAAGTGTGACAGTGGAAAAGTGTGTCTGGAACTAGAGGAGATAGCAGAGGTATTTAATGAATATTTTGCTTCAGTATTCACTACAGAAAAGGATCTTGGCGAATACAGGGATGACTTACAGTGGATTGAAAATCTTGCGCATGTAGATATTAAGAAAGACGATGTGCAGGAGCTTCTGGAAAGCATCAAGTTGGATATGTCACTGGAACCAGAAGAGATGTACCCCAGGCTACTGTGGGAGGTGAGGCAGGAGATTTCTGAGCCTCTGGCAATTATCTTTGTATCATCGATGAGGACGGGACAGTTTCCAGAGGATTGGAAGGTTGCGGATGTTGTTCCCTTATTCAAGAAAGGGAGTAGAGATAGCCCACGAAATTATAGACTTGTGATTCTTACTTCAGTGGTTGGTAAGTTGATGGAGAAAATCCTGAGAAGCAAGATTTATGAACATTTGGAGAGACATAATATGATTAGGAATAGTCAGCATGGCTTTGTGAAAGGCAGGTCGTGCCTTACGAGCCTGATTGGATTTTTTGAGGATGTGACTAAATACATTGATGAAGGAAGAGCAGTAGATGTAGTGTACATGGATTTTAGCAAGGCATTTGATAGGTACCCCATGCAAGGCTTATTGAGAAAGTAAGGAGGCATGGGATCCAAGGGAACATTGCTTTGTGGATCCAGAAATGGCTTGTCCACAGAAGGCAAAGAGTGGTTGTAGGTGGGTCATATTCTGCATAGAGGTCAGTGACCCATGGTGTGCCTTAGGGATCTGTTCTGGGACCCCTACTGTTTGTGATTTTTATAAATGACCTGGATGACGAAGTGGAGGGAGGGGTTAGTAAATTTGCTGATGACACAAAAGTTGGCGTGTTGTGGATAGTGTGAAGGGCTGTCATAGGTTACAGTGGGACATTGATAGGATGCAAAGCTTGGCTGAGAAGTGGCAGATGGAGTTCAACCCAGATAAGTGTGAGGTGGTTCATTTTGGTAGGTCAAATATAGTGGCAGAATATAGTATTAATGGTACGGCTTTTGGCAGTGTGAAGGATCAGAGGGATCTTGGGGTCCGAGTCCATAGTACACTCAAAGCAGCTGTGCAGGTTGACTATGTGGTTAAGAAGGCATACAGTGCATTCGCCTTCATCAGTCATGGGGTTGAGTTTAGGAGCCGAGAGGTAATGTTGCAACTATATAGGACCCTGGTCAGACCCCACTTGGAGTACTGTGCTCAGTTCTGGTTGCCTCACTACAGGAAGTATGTGGAAACCATAGAAAGGGTGCGGAGGAGATTTACAAGGATGTTGCCTAGATCAGGGAGCATGCCTTGTGAGAATAGATTGAGTGAACTTGGCCTTTTCTCCTTGGAGCGATAGAGGATGAGAGGTGACCTGATAGAGGTGTACAAGATGATGAGAGGCATTGATCGTGTGGAAAGTCAGAGGCTTTTTCCCAGGGCTGAAATTGCTATCACGAGAGGGCAAAGTTTTAAAGTGCTTGGAAGCAGGTAGAGAGGAGAAGTCAGGGGTTAGTTTTTTTATGCAGAGAGTGGTGAGTGAGTGGAATGGGCTGCCAGTGACGGTGGTGGATGCGGAAATGATAGGTTCTTTTCAGAGACTCCTGGATAGGTACATGGAGCTTAGCAAAACAGAGGGCTATGGGTAACTCTAGGTAATTTCTAAGGTACGGACATGTTCGGCACAGCTTTGTGAGCCGAAGGGCCTGTATTGTGCTGTGGGTTTTCTATGTTTCTATGTTTCTAGAAAGTCTAGAAAACTATTATGCTGTCAACTTTCAACACACACAAAAAATGCTGGTGAATGCAGCAGGCTAGGCACCATCTGTAGGAAGAGGTACAGTCGACGTTTCGGGCCGAGACCCTTCGTCAGGACTTTCCAGCTCTTGGCTCCATCCTTCCCCCTTCTGTCTTCTCCTATCATTTCGGATCTCCCCCCGCCTCCCACTTTCAAATCTCTTACTATCTATTCTTTCACTTAGTCCTGATGAAGGGTCTTGGCTGGAAATGTCGACTGTACCTCTTCCTATAGATGCTGCCTGGCCTGCTGCGTTCACCAGCATTTTTTGTGTGTGAATTTCCAGCATCTGCAGATTTCCTCGTGTATGCTGTCGACTTTGATGTGTGCTTGTAAAATAAAATAAAAACACTGCAGGTCAAACAACAATTGTGAAAAGAGTAACCGAGTTAAAGTTTTTGGTCAAAGACTCTTCATTAGATCTGGAAAAGAGTGAGAACGCAAGTTTGTTTTAAGTTGCAGAGAAAGTGGAAGGATGAATAGGAGAAAGGGGGTACCTCTGATAGGGTAAAGTTAGGATTATCATGGGGATAAGCTGTTGATGAAGTAATCTAGTTGATGAGTTATTAAGGGTAGTCACATGGAAATAAAATGAACGAGAAAACTTAAGAGGTGTGAGGTGATGAAAGGGAAATCACAACGAAGTAATGGCTTGGACAAGCACTGCTGCAGAGAATGCAGGTCAGACCATGTTAATGCAGAGAGAAAAATGGAACCATTATTATAGGTGGAAGACCAAGGGCAAAACTGGCTCGTTCTGACATAAAGAGAGTCCATAAGGCTGCACATGTACATGTGAAAACTTGCTGGTGGACAGATGCCATGTTATAAGCCAAACAAACTTCACAAGACTGATGGTAGGGAAATGATAAAGTTAAGATGATAAGAGAAGGTTCAGGGGACATTTTGCAAGGAATCTCTCAAGTCATCCTTGAAGCAATTCAACATCAATGTTGTGCCGGGGAAGGTTTTGCTTGTGTTTTTTCCACCTGGAACTCCTTCATCCATTCCAGACCGACAGTCAATGATGTTCGCCGATTTGAGCCAACTTAAAGAGAATATCAAAACCATTTATAAATGCGTAGCCGGGGGGGGGGCGGGGGCGGTGGGGAGGGATTTGTGTTCTCCTGAATGAATACATCATGACGAAAAACCAAGTTAGCAGAAGATTGATGCTGATGAGAGAGATAAGGGAGACAATGGAGAAACATTCAAAATGCTAATAAGAGAGAAGAGAGAGATTAACGAGAAAGAGACACATTTCAGAATATTGACAGACCAGTTGCTTTGAACCTGAACTGTTTGAAGTTTGCTAGACAGGCCATACCCCAGCAGGGGGATAAAAAGAACAGGTTTGCTAAGGCACGACACATCACGAGTTAACGAGACCCTGGAAGAGCGGTGTGCCCCCATAAGTTGGTGGAAGTTTGGAGGTCTGGTCGCGGGAATCGACCATAGACGCACAGGGCGAAAAGGTATGATCGGCGGGAACCTGGTGTGTGTGTCCGCCCTTGCCTGGGTGCCGGGTTCACCGCAGAAAGCCAACTGCGAAGAACATCAAAGGTCTGTCTGAATCAGATTTGCATATCTCTATCTCTCTCTCTCTCTCCAACGGCACAACAGCGATTACTGTGAACTGTACTAAGCTGAACTGAACTCTGCGTCACTTGAGACTGATCATTTTACCCCTAGACTGCAATAGAGCTTGATTGATTCCTATTGCCCTAGTTCTGTGTACATGTGTGTTTTATCATTGCTAACCTGTTGCATTTATATCCTTACGATTAGAGTACTGTGTTACTTATTTCTTTAATAAAACTTCATTAGTTTCTGTTAAACCAACCTCCAACTAAGTGGTCCATTTCTGCTGGCTTGGCAACCCAGTTACGGGGTACATAACAGCATCATGTTATAGAATATAGAACAAGGCTTTCAGCCCATGATACCTATACTGAACATGATGCCAAATTCAACCAATCTGTTCAGCCTGCAGATGATCCATATCCCTCCATTCCCTACAGGCTCATGTGTCTGAAGGCTGCTATTGTACCTGGCAGCACATTTCAGACACTTACAACTCTCTATATAAAAAAACCTTCCTCCACAACTCCTTTAAACTTTCTCACTCTCATGTTAAAGCTCTGCCCTCCAGTATTACACATTTCTACCTTGGAAGAAAGATTCTGGCTGTCTAGATGGTATGTCTCTCACAATTTTATAAAGTTCTAACATTCCATAGTGAAACAATAGAGTGAACCATTGGAGCTATGGACTTTGATCCTGAGATCTCTTTGTGTAGCAATGCTGTTAAGGATCCTGCCATTAACTGTATATATTTTCCATACATTTCACTGCACAAAGTGCAAGCTTCACATTAGACACAACTCGATCTGCTGTTTCTCCTCCCATATCAGTAATAGATATTTTTCCTGCTGAATCCTTCAACAACCTTCTTTACTCTGCAACTCCACAATTTTTATACTGCCTGCTAACTTACTAACCAACACAATTACATATTCATTCAAGTCACTGACACAAACACTAGAGGTTTCATCACCAGTCCCTGTGGACCACCACTGGTCACAGGCCTCCAGTCAGGATAACAACCTTCCACCACTCCCCTCTGTTTTCACTAGGTAATCTAATTCTGAAACCAAAGTATCAAGTCACCATAGAATACATGCATCTTAAGCTTCCTATCAACTTACAGTGAGAGGTCTTTTCTAACACCTTACATGTAGACATAATTCGATGCCCTATCCTGATCATTCACTTTGGACAACTCCTCAAAAAAAAAATCAAATTTGAAAGACATGAGCTGCACTACATCAAGCCATGATGACTGTCCCTAATTAGACCATGTTTTTCCAAATAGTAATAAGTCTTATCTCTAAGAACCCTGCAAGATGGGCAATACAAGATGGCTCTGGTTAATCATAGCGACATTCTGTGAGCTGCATACAATACCTCTAAATATATCTCTTTTAAATTATTCTCTCTGCAATCTGCAGAATGTAATTTCCCTTTAAGCAATGTACTTTTAAATTGACTTAGTGAACTACAGATTTCACCATCTTCAAAAGAACTCAGCAGACTTAAGCAGGTATGGCATCTTTAAGCGGATGAAGGTTCATTGTCATGGCGAAAGCATGGCAGGAGCGGGGACAGCAAGCCAGGCTGAAACAGAGGAATGAGGCCCCCTCTACCCAGTATCTTGTTAGAAAATGTGCAGTTGATGGAGAACAAAACTGAGAACCCGAGGGCAAGACTGGTGTATTGAAGGGAAATAAAATACTCTTGTGTTATGAGTTCTACCGAGACATGTTACCACTAGCAGCTTACTGCAAGTGGCACTTTTGTCTGCTTAAAGGTGCTGCACCTGCTTGCTTGAGTTAAGTCTGCCAATTTCTTCTGAAGATGGTGAAATCTGTACTTCATTAAGTCGATTTAAAATTAGTTTGCTTAAAGGAAAATTACATGCTTGAGAAACTACATGATGCCTTCTCCAAACAAGAAACAGTCCATCCCGACACATTTCATATCATAGTCAGGGGTTTCACTCGGGCTTGTTTGAAGAAATCCCTGCCAGTTACCATCAGCATATAACCTAAGGAATGCCTACTGTTCCACACCCAGACCTCATTTTGGGAAATCTGATATTGGTTCCCCTCCAGTTCAGGTGCATCCTGTTCCACTTAAGCAACACACATCAAAGTTGCTGGCCAAGCAGCATCTCTGTTCCACTTGTCCAGGTTCTACCTGCCTTGATCCATATATCTGAATCATCTTCTTTTTCCACCAACACACACAAAACACCAGAGGAACTCAGCAGTCCAAGCAGCATATATGGAAAAGAGTACATTTGACATTTCTAGCTAGGATCCTTTCGGCAGGACTGGAGAAGAAAAAAACTGAGGAGTAGAATCAAAAGGTGGCCTACTGAGTTCCTCGGCATTTTGTGTGCGTTGCTTGGATTTCCAACATCTGCTGATTTTCCCTCCTTTCTCCATCAGTTCCTTAGCCACATTTTGAACTGCATTGGTTTTCTATTAACTGCCTCTCTATGCTTCACAAACAGATCTTTGAAAGGTGACCACACTTGCAGATACTCTCTTAACTTTCAAAGCTCTTTTGATTTTGGAACCAATATTTTAGATCAGATTTAGATCCACATGTCATTCTGCTATTTCTGAAATGTAAGAAGGGGAAATCTCTCTCTGTGAAATTGTTAACCTATAACATGTTGTTGGGAATTTAAAGCTGACTTCAAATTTACCACTTTTTTCCAGGGCAGAAATAGCTAATATGAGAAGTCGTAATTTTAAGGTGATTGGAGGAAAGTATAGGGGGATGTCAGAGGTAAGATTTTTATACAGAGAGTGGTGGGTGCGTTGATTGCCCTGCCAGGGGCGGCGGTAGAGACAGATACATGAGAGGCATTTAAGAAACTCTTAGATAGGCACATGGATGATAGAAAAAAGAGGGACTATATAGGAGAGAAGGGTTAGATTGATCGTAGGGTAGGTTAAAAATTTGGTACAATGTGGAGCAAAGGGGCTGTACTGTACTGCGCTGTAGTATTCTATTTCCTATGTTCTATTTTCAGCTGATCAGAGAGGGCAGGAATGATTTGTAAAGGACATGTCATAGGCAAGGAAGCAAGATACTTATTATGAAAAGGCAACCAAGGTACCAGAAAGAGGATTTTCTATGGATATTATTAATATGCACTTCCAGAAAGCATTTGATCAGATCTCTCGGAAGAGATTGCTAGTTAATTGAAGTGAAGGCAAATGTTTGACCTGGATTTGGTTGGCTGTATGACAGGAGACAGACACACTTGATATTTCTGAGAATTACATGCTATTTGCCACTTTTCTGCTTTATTGACCAAACCATTTACATCTTGCTGAATCTAAATTGTTCTCTGCTCTTTGTCAATCACACAGATAATTTTTACACTTGGAAACATTATTTACCATGCTTCCTTACTTCCATTATAGAAACAAGGAACTGAGTGTGGAATTATATGGAGCTCTACTGGTTTAGACCACAAGACCATTAGACATAGGAGCAGAATTAGGCCATTTGGCCCAAAAAATCTGCTCTGCCATTCAGTCATGGCTGATCCTTTTTTCCCCTCCTCAGCCCCAGTCCCTGGCCTTCTCCCCATGATTGGTTTTCCAATCATGATAGCACTCATCAACCATTACTTGGCCATTGAGCTAACTTAGGGTCTACTTTGCCAAATTCTTTGGATCCCACAGGCTTTCAGTATCTGAGCAACCTGCCACATGGAATTTTATCAATTACAGGTAAAATCCATGTAAATTACATCAAATGACTCTCCACATTACATCCTCAAAAAATTCAATTGTTAGTCAGGCACAGCATCCCTTCAACAAATCAATTCTGACTGTTCCTGTGCTTTTGCAAATGAGCATCCCTTGTAATAGATTCCAATAATTTGCCCACAGCTAAAGGTAAACTAACTGCATGCAATTACTTGGTTTACCTCTACCTCCCTTTTCAAGCGATGGTGCAACAGTGGCAGGACTTCAAACCTATAACTCCTGTAAACAGCGATGATTGAAAAATTGTAATCAGAACTTCTATAATTTCTTTGCTTGTTTTTATTGATTAAGGCTTGGACATATTCCAGAAGATGTTACCGATTGCAATACTTATTTATTATCCTATCCAATATTTCATAACTTTCTAAAGACAGTAAAATGTCCAATACAAACCTGGCATGCTTCTACACCTGTATACCATCTTAATTCCTTACCCTTATTTCTTTGTTATCCCTTTCCTTTCAACTACTTATAAAATATCTTTTGATTTCCCTTGTCACTGTTTTTCCGAAGGCACTTTGCTTTCCTAATTCAAATCCTATAGTTTATATGCTCTTTTAGTCTTCCTATATACTAAACTCTGTTTTTCACATAAACATCTTTATTTTGCTTTAGTTTAATCTACATGGCTCTCTAAATACAGCAGTCTCACATGTGGGAGTACATTTATCCTGGATTCTTTCAACTTCTTTTATAATTGAATAAACTCATCTCGGGCTTCCAGCTGGGTACTAATATCAATTTTAACTGACATTTCAATGACTATCTCTACCATGTTTATCAGGGATATCATCCCTAATTCTTGATCCCTGATGGAGATGGCAGAGTTTGTCATTGAAGCATTGGTTAAGGTTGATACTTGCACCTGATTGGAAGCCCGAGAAGGAAGAATGGGCGAAAGTCCCCCAAACAGGAATTAAAAGACTCTTAGCTAGCTACAGAAAGTGTTTACAAGCTGTGATACTTGCCAAAGGGGGTGTTACTAAGTACTGCCATGCAGGGTGCTCAACCTTTTGCTTCGGGCCCTTTTCCTTTTTTGTTATTTTGAAACTGTAAAAGATGAAAATAAAAAAAAGTTTTCTTGCTTAAAATATTAAAGAAATGTGTCATCTGTAACTTTATGCCTTTTGGAAATCAGTTCATCTTTTGCTCGCTTAGCTATTCATTGTAACAGAAATTTTGACCAAGGATGCCCAAACTTTTGCATGCCACTGTACCCCTAATTCTGTGACTTTGATGCTGAATTCCAGATCCTTCAACTAGCAGAAACACCCTTCACGCAGGGCTCGGTATTGGGACCACAGCTGTTTACGATTTACGTCAATGATTTGGAGGAAGGCATTGTGAATAACATCAGCAAGTTTGCTGATGATACTAAGCTGGGTGGCAGTGTGACATGTGATGAGGATGTTAGGAGAATTCAAGGTGACTTGGCTAGGCTGGGTGAGTGGGCAGAAACTTGGCAGATGGCACTTAATGTGAATAAGTGTGAGGTTATTCACTTTGGGAGCAAGAACAGGAAGGCAGATTATTATCTGAACGGTG
Source organism: Mobula hypostoma (assembly GCF_963921235.1). NCBI lineage: Eukaryota > Metazoa > Chordata > Chondrichthyes > Myliobatiformes > Myliobatidae > Mobula > Mobula hypostoma. Next base: position 90,618,106 of record NC_086106.1, read on the forward strand.
TGGAGTTAGGTAAGGGGGAAATACAAAGAGATCTAGGAGTACTTGTTCATCAGTCTCTGAAGGTGAATGAGCAAGTGCAGCAGGCAGTGAAGAAGGCTATTGGAATGTTGGCCTTTATTACAAAGGGAATTGAGTACAAGAGCGAGGAAATCCTTTTGCATTTGTACAGGGCCCTGGTGAGACCACACCTGGAGTATTGTATGCAGTTTTGGTCTCCAGGGTTAAGGAAGGACATCCTGGCTGTGGAGGAGGTGCTGCGTAGGTTCACTAGGTTAATTCCTGGGATGTCTGGACTGTCTTACGCAGAGAGGTTAGAGAGACTGGGCTTGTACACGCTGGAATTAAGGAGATTGAGGGGGGATCTGATTGAGACATATAAGATTATTTAGGGATTGGACAAGATAGAGGCAGGAAATATGTTCCAGATGCTGGGAGAATCCAGTACCAGAGGGCATGGTTTAAGAATAAGGGGTAGGTCATTTAGGACACAGTTGAGGAGGAACTTCTTCTCCCAGAGAGTTGTGGAGGTGTGGAACGCACTGCCTCAGAAGGCAGTGGAGGCCAATTCTCTGGATGCTTTCAAGAAGGAGCTAGATAGGGATCTTATGGATAGGGGAATCACGGGTTATGGGGACAAGGCAGGAACCGGGTATTGATAGTAGATGATCAGCCTTGATCTCAGAATGGCGGTGCAGGCTCGAAGGGCCGAATGATCTACTTCTGCACCTATTGCCTATTGTCTATTGTCTATTTTTCTAAACTAGAGAATGCATGCGTAGTCCATTCAATCCCTCATCATGTGGCAAAACCAGCTTTTCTGAAGTTAGTCTTAGGAATGATCTCCAGTATCTCTAGCATGCAGATTCTTTATAGGAAAGGAGATCACAGCTGTACATAATACCCTATATGCAGTCTAATAAAACCCTGTACATTTGTGACGAGGCAACTTTAATTCATCACACAAATTCCCACATTATAAAGGTTGATATATCACGTTGTTTCCCATTCACTTAAACCTGCACGTTGTCCTTCAGGGACACACATTCACTTGAATAAAAATATTACGTAATCTAACATTGTTTTAAAAATGCAAAACACACAAAATGCTGGAGGAACTCAGCAGGCCAGGCTGCATCTACGAAAAGAGTACAGTTGAGGTTTTGGGCTGAAACCCTAAGCAGGACTCTTGTATATTTTAAAATACTATGTTTTTCCTTTTGAGTACGTGGATAAGTGGATAACATTATATTGTGTGTATATATATATATTTGTGTGTGTGTGTGTGTGCGTGTGTGTGTGTGTGTATATGTATATGCGTGTGTGTGTGTGTATATATATATATATATATATATATACACACACACGCACAAGCGCGCGCGCGCACACACACACACACACACACATATATATGGTGTTGGTGCGTGGCCAAGTGGTTAAGGTGTCGGTCTAGTGATTTGAAGGTCGCTAGTTCGAGCCTTGGCTGAGGCAGCATGTGTGTCCTTGAGCAAGGCACTTAACCACACATTGCTCTGCGATGACACTGGTGCCAAGCTGTATGGGTCCTAATGCCCTTCCCTTGGACATCGTCAGTGGTGTGGAGAGGGGAGACTTGCAACATGGGCAACTGCCGGTCTTCCATACAACCTTGCTCAGGCCTGCGCTCTGGAAACCTTCCAAGGGACAAATCCATGGCCTCATGAGACGAACAGATGCCTATATATATATATAATATAAAATACTGTATAAACCAATTACAATATACACATGCACAGCATAGCAGCAAATTTTAAATTGGCCCATTCAGGCCTAATTTTCAATCACTGTCGAGGTTTTCTTACTATTGTGACTGTGAAACAATGTCAGGTTCTGGGGACTCTTCCAGGGTGGTTGTAGGAGTTGACTCTAGGTCTGCAGGAAGTGTTTCTGCACACTTTTGATTCAGCGTAAGTGCAGTATGTTCTGTTGAGGTTGCTCGCAGACTGCTCTTTAGACTCTGGACATACCTTTCCACCAAGCCATTTTGTAACTGGGTGGCGTGGTGTAGTGCAATATGTCTTATTCCATTGATTTTCAGAAACAACTGAAACTGTCCCACAACAAACCACGGTCCATTGTGCCAGAGAAGTGATTTGGGAATCCGATGCTTGAGAAGAGGCTTCTCAACACATCAACAGTGTGGGAGGTTGCAGTGGAGGCTATTGGGGACACATCTGGCCACACTGTAGCTGTATCCGCTGCTACCAAGAAATTTGGGTCCATGAATGGCCCAGCAAAATCCACATGATTCCTCTACCAGGGAAATGCTGGCCATTCCCAGTGATGGAGGGGCACTGCTCTTGGCATCTTCTGGACATGTTGGCATCTGAATCAGTGCATGGCAAGCTGCTAAATCTGTTGATCTATCCCAGGCCACCAGACTGAGCTTTGAGCCAACATTTTCATTTTGACTGTGCCTAGATAACTGGCATGTAACTCCTCCAACATTTTAGCTCTCAACTTGGATGGTTCAACAACTCTCAGTCTCCATATAAGGCAACCTCCATCAAGAGCTGTTAAAAATAAGGGAACTGGAGTTTCTGTTGCACATTCCAGAATGGCCATCTAGACCTGAGACAAGGTGGGGGCATTTCTAGTTTCCCTTTGGATCATCTCTGTTGTAAAAAGGAGACTTTTGGTTTGCATTAGGGAGAATATGTCAAGAGGAGCATCCTCTTCGAAAAATTTTCGGGTGTTTCCTTTTCAAAGGGTAAATGGGGCAATATATCAGCATTTCCACGATTAGTCGTCCTCTTGAATTTGATCTTGTAACTGTGTCCTTCAAGGAACAGAGCCCATCTCTGCATTTGTCCTGCTGCTCTTAGAACATGTGTCTGTGAATTGAAAATGGACATTAGTGGATGATGAAAAGTAATGAGTGTAAACTCTCTCCCGGAGAAGTACTGGTTCAAACATTATATTCCAAACCAGACTCAAGGCCTCTGTCAATCTCAGCATATTTTTTCTCTGCAGTGTTAAGGAAACATGATGCAAAGACTATGGGGACACTCACTTCCATCACTCAAAACATGTAATGCAAGGTGTTACAGGCAAGCTTCAATGAATGAAGTGAATCATAATGTGTGAATAAGGTGTCTAATGTCACCATTTCCTTTACCCTTTTGAAAGCCATCTCATATTACTTTGTCTGATGTCATTTCTTCCTGATCTGTAGTAGTGAGTTCAAGCGGTGAAACACAGTAGCCAGGTTTGGCAAGAACCTGTTATACTAATTAACAAATACTAAAAAGGATTGCAGCTGTGACATGTCCTTTGGCCTTGGGGCATACACTGCTGCTTGTATTTTCTCAGCACAATTGTGTAATTCTTGTACGTCAAGGGTGAGATCACAGTAAGTAATACATCATGCTCTGAGCCCATAATCTTCTAATGGTTATTACACAGAATTGAGACTTTGGAGATGTTCCTCGTCATCTTCTCTGGTTACGATGATATCATTCAGGTGCCTAGTAGCACCTGGTCCATAAATTTCTGCCAGAGTGCAGTTGCAGACGCTATTCCAAAAATAAGCCTATTATAGGCTTATTTACTAAGATAGGTGGCGTTGTGGATAATGAAGTAGATTTTCAAAGCTTGCAGAGAGATTTAGGCCAGTTAGAACAATGGGCTGAAAGATGGCAGATGGAGTTTAATGCTGATAAATGTGAGGTGTTACATTTTGGTAGTACTAATCAAAATAGGACATACATGGTAAATGGTAGGGCATTGAAGAATGCAGTAGAACAGAAGGATCTAGGAATAATGGTGCATAGTTCCCTGAAGGTGGAATCTCATGTGGATAGGGTGGTGAAGAAAGCTTCTGGTATGCTGGCCTTTATTAATCAGAGCATTGAGTATAGGAGTTGGGATGTAATGTTGAAATTGTATAAGGCATTGGTAAGGCCAAATTTGGAGTATTGTGTACAGTTCTGGTCACCGAATTATAGAAAAGATGTCAATAAAATTGAGAGAGTACAGAGGAGGTTTACTAAAATGTTGCCTGGGTTTCATCTCCTAAGTTACAGAGAAAGGTTGAACAAGTTAGGTCTTTATTCTTTGAATTGTAGAAGGTTGAGGGGGGACTTGATAGAGGTGTTTAAAATTATGAGGGGGATTGATAGAGTTGACGTGGGTAGGCTTTTTCCATTGAGAATGGGGGAGATTCAAACAAGAGGACATGAGTTGAGAGTTAAAGGGCAAAAGTTTAGGGGTAACATGAGGGGGAACTTCTTTACTCAGAGAGCGGTAGCTGTGTGGAACGAGCTTCTAGCAGAAGTGGTTGAGGCAGGTTCGATGTTGTCTTTTAAAGTTAAATTGGATAGATATATGGACAGGAAAGGAATGGAGGGTTATGGGCTGAGTGCAGGTCGGTGGGACTAGGTGAGAGTAAGAGTTCGGCATGGACTAGAAGGGCCGAGATGGCCTGTTTCCATGCTGTAATTGTTATATGGTTATATGGTTATAGGGACAAAGACCTTTGTGAGTGCTTATGGTGAGAAACACTTTAGACTCTTACATCTCCATTTGTAGGTAGACCTTAGCTAAGTCCACTTTACTGAAGAATTTCCTTCCAGAAAGGTTTGCAAGGATGTCCTCTACCTTGGGCAGAGGATATTGATCTACTTCCAGTACTGGGTTGGTGGTGACTTTAAAATCACCACAGATCATGTCAGTTCCACCCTTCCTGGCTACTGGGACCAACGTTATTGCCTGTGGGCTCCAATCTACCTTGGAAAAAAATTCCTTCAGCCTCCATGCGATCTAACTCACTGACTAATTTTTTCAAGGATGGTATCAGCAGCCAGGTGGACTTTGTAAAACTTGGGTGTGGCATGTTCATTTAGCACTATTTTACCCTTGATATGTTTGAGTTTTCGAATGCCATTCTTGATCACTGCTGGGGCATCATCCAGTACTTTTCTTAATTCACTTTCAGTAGACTCTATTACAGGGGATGTGGCATCCAAATGATGGATGGATGCCCAATCAAGTTGTCATTGTCTCAGTCAATCGTAGTTCCACAATGCTGGCCCTCATGTTTTTACCACATACAAGCCCAATGTGGCTTGTTGATTGTTGTATTTCACTCTTATGAATGTCATTCCCACAGAAGTTCTCTTTTTGCTGGCCATGAAGAATTAAAATATAGAAGAAAACATTGAACTCACATAAGTCAAGGTCAGTGGAAGTAAACAAAACAAATGTCTTTGTCCTTGTCATGTGCTTGGAAGAACCCCATGCAGGGTCTGGGTGAAGAAAGGATTGATTGTTTGGCCAATGGGTGTCATAACGGAGGGTGCTGGTGGCGGACCCAAATGCAAGACACAGACACTGAAGTACTAGGAACAGGACTTTGTGTCAAGAAAGCAAGGGAAGTGGGGAAGAAAGGACGCAGGACATTGACACAGGCCTTGGACGAGACTAGGATGCAGGGCCTGGGCTAGGACATGGACAAGAAACATGGAAGCCAGACAAGGAACTAGGAACAAGGAGCCTGGACTAGTGACACAGAACTCCGGAACCAGAGCCTAGACAAGGACTCAGAACCTGGGCCTTGACTCAGAACCGGAAGCCGGGTCTAGGCTAGGACTCGGGACTAGGATCTTCTCAAGGACAGGATGTGGCTACAGAGCAGGACGTGGAATTCCTGCACAGGACATGAACACAAAGACATGGCTTGGACGGGATTCTTGGATGGGACGAGAGACTCCTGGACAGGACGAGGGAACCCCAGCATTGGGCTGGGCAAGGTACTCCTGGGCTGGGTGAGGCACATGGACAGGACGAGAACACGAAGCCTTGACTTGGTTGAGGGAGACAGGAACACAGAGCCAGGACCCCTCCTTGGGAACAGGACACAGGGCCAGGACTCATACACAGAATGCTGAACATGACAAGACACTTCTCAACACAAGGTAGCGGCAAACAGCCAGACCTACCTAGCAAAGGCGTGGACACAGACAGTTCCCAACATAAGGTAGCGTCAAACAGCCAGACTGACCTAGCAAAGGTGAGGACACAAGGAGACAGTTCCAAACAATGAAAGAGAGTTCCTTATCAAGACACAGCAAGGCCCCAATCTTGCCCTGGCAGTTGAACCTGCGAGCATTACCGGTGAAGGTAACAGGCAAGGCTTCAGAAGGACAGGGAAGAGGAGGGAACAGCCCAGCAACTGAATCTTCTCCTTCTTCAGTTTTTATGGCAGTTGCCATCCACGTTGTTGCATTACAGCCATCTTCAGGATTTATTGTCCTTCATTGTCCATTCACTTTAAAGCCGTCTTTTCAGTCCCATCGCCCTTAGATAACTAAACAACCATTTCCTCCCCTGATCACTCTCCCCACATTCCAATAAACCTTTAACACTGTTCTCTACCAGTCCTTTTTTGCGTAATTGTTGTAACATTTGTTGCCTTTCCTGTGCAAATTTCCTGTATGAAATAAGGATATGCTCTACTGTTTCAGTCTCCTGACATCAATCGCAAAAACCTGTTGGATGCTTATTTATGATGGCCAGAGTGCCATTAGGGTTGCTGTACCCAGTTCTCAGCCTACTTATAATTACTTGCCCCTGCCGCTTTACTCCCCTACTTCTTCCCATATCTACTCTGTCCTGAATTGAATGTAAATGTCTTCCTTTTATTGCTCTATCCCAATGCTGCTGCCATTGTTGATTTATCCTTCTCCACAGCATGCTCTTCCCCTCTGATTTTGATAGTTTAATATTGACCTCTATCGATCCTTTTTTGACTGCTGCTTTTGCCAGCCTATCTGCTGTCTCATTTCCCATAATACCCGAATGTGCTGGAACCCACATGAATGCAATATTTTTGCCTTGTCTAACCAGTCTTGAATTTGCAAACAGGATTTCATAAAGCAGATCCTCGTGACCTCTTGCTGTACCCGCCTTAATGCTTGCAAGGGCCGCCACAGAATCGCTACATATCACAAAATTATTACAATCAACCTGCTCACTCCATTCTAGTGCTAACAATATGGCAAACATTTCAACTGCATATACACTCGAGCAATCAGGTGTTCTCTTGCTAATTTCCACTCAATAACTTGGTACAACAATTGCAGACTCTGTTGCACCTGTTTCTGGATCCTTTGATCCATCAGTAAAAATCTGTATGCCTTTATATTTATGTTCCCTATAACTATTATATTCACTGAGTATATCAGCCATCTTATTACTGTGCTTAATCTCAAGCAATTCCAAATCTACAGAGGAATTTTCTAATACCCAGGCCACACCACACTTGGACAAAACTCTTTATCGTAGACACCCATATCTTTTGCTGTTTGCTCTCCTGTCCAGCCAAAACTTTCTTTTTGTGACCTCTCCTTCTCCCAGCATGTCTGCAGCACCCTTTTTGTAGGATGGCTATCACCATGTCCTCTTAAATTAATCCACTAATTGGCCTCCAGCTGTTTACACCACAGCCCCAATGGCATTTCATTTGCCTCAACTTGGAGAGCACACACTGGGGAAGTTCTAACCGCTCCCAAGCACATCCTTAGAGCCCGAGCTTGCACGATATCCAGTTCTGCCAGCACAGATTTTGCTGCTGACCTATATACAATACTTCCATAGTCTAATCTTGATCTTATTAATGCCTCATAAATATACTTCAGTGATGCAAAATCAGCACCCCATTCCAATCCAGCAAGACACCTCATGACATTTATCACATTTTTACATTTACTGACTACATATGTAACATGTTCTGTCCATGTTAATCTCAAGTCAAAGTGCACTCCTAAAAACTGAAAACTTTCAACTCTCTCCAGGTTACTTCCATACAGATTCAAATTAAGTCCCTTGAACTTTTTCCTTGTAAAGAACATGGCTTTTGTCTTCTCCACTGAAAATTTAACACCCCACTTTGTCCCCCACTCTTCAGCTTGCTTAACTCCATCTTGCATTTTCGTAACTATATGTCCAATATTTCTCCCTCTTTTCCACAAAGCCCCGTCGTCTGCAAACAATGACCTCCCCACTTCCGTTGGAATATTTACGAATATATCATTTATCAAAATGGAGAATAAAGTTGGACTCACTGCACTCCCCTGAGGCGTCCCGTTTTCTACAACACACTGGCTTGATAGCTCTGATCCTATCTTCACCTGAATAGTTCTCCCGTTTAAAAGTCCTTAACCCAATTGAACATTGCCCCCCCAATTCCCATTAAATGTAGCTTGATTAGGAGCCCCTCTTTCCATAACATATCATAAGCTTTCTCAGCATCAAAAAAAACTGCAACCACTGTCTCCTTATTTACTTGAGCTTTTCTTATTTCATCCTCTAGACACAACACTGGATCCATAGTATTCCGTCCTTTCCTGAACCCGCTTTCATACATAGCCACCATACCTCTACTTTCCAAGAAGTACACTAACCTCTCATTTATCATACGTTCCATAAGTTTACATACATGTGACGTCAAGGCAATTGGCCTGTAGTTTTCTGGCCTGCTGGCATCTTTCCCAGGTTTCCTTATTGGAATAATTATTGCCTCTTCCCAGCTCCCTGGTATTCTCTCTTCATCCCAGACTTTGTTATACAGAAGCAGTAGTTTCTCCAGACTTCCTTCACTCAAGTGTTTTATCATACTATAACATATTTCATCTTTACCTGGCTCAGTCTTTCCTGTTTTATCTAGTGCCTTTCTTAGTTCTCCCATGCTGAAAGAGACATCTTGCACACTGTCAAGGTTAGTTTTCCTACATAAAGCCTCCATATTTTCAGCTTTTGTTCTCTCTCTACCTCTTCTTCCCTTCTCAGACAAATTATTGAAACTATGCACCATAACAAAAGTGTTTGCCAACAACTCTGCCTTTTCCTTATTTGTTACTGCAGTCACATTTCCATCAACCAGAACTGGGTACCTCCACTCTCTCCTGTCCCCTCCCATCCTTTTTATCATCCCCCACACTTCTCCTACTTGAGTTGTGTTTCCAGTTGAAATACAATACTTTCTCCAGTGTGTTCTTTTAGCATGTCTTATTGTCCTCCTTACTATTGCCTGAGCTTGTTTGTACTGAATCATATGTTGGAAGTTATGAGTTCTTTTAAACAGTATAATGCCTTATTTCTATTTCTCACTGCTTCCTTACAATTATCATCCCACCATGGTATTATTCTCTTCTTTATTCTTCCTTTACTTTTAGGAATGGATTCTAACGCAGCTGATATTATACCTTGTTTTAATATGCTGTCAAGTGTTTCTGCATCCATTCCATCACTGACCTGACTTAGACATCTCTCACTTTTTTTCCAGAAATTTCTCCCAATTGGCTTTCTCAAGGATCCATTTCCCACCTGTATTCTCTGTGACCAATGAAGCAGAAATATTTATCTTGCACCAGATTGGTTAATGATCACTCCCTACAGTTCCTTCTTGGTACACTAACCAATCACACACTGATGCAATGGAGTTTGATACTAATGTAAGATCAAGCACAGATTCTTTACCTGTATTAACATCAATTCTAGTACTACTGCCATCACTTAGGCACACTAAATACTTCTCATCTAGCAACTCCTCTATTACCTGACCATTGATGTCTGTTCTGTCAGTCCCCCATAATACATTATGTCCATTAAAATCACCACACCAAACAACGTTACTATTATTCTGCCCTTCTATCTTCTCAAGCTTGTTTAACTCTAGTCTTTTGCATGGGTTATAATAATTCACAATCACCAACTCTTTCCTCTCAGCCCATACTTTTACTACCACATACTCTTGTTCACTTCCTACACCTAGTATTCTATAAGGAATACCTTGCTTTACATAAGTTGCACATCCTCCTTCTCCTCCACCCTGTCTCCTGTCTCGCCTTACTGCCTCATAACCATATAAGACGAAATCTAAATTAGGTTTTAACCAGGTCTCCTGGATACACACAACATCTGGCTTTTCTCTCCTACTCGCTATAAACTGCTTGAAATCTTGTCCATTAGCAATCAGGCTTCTTGCATTCCATTGAAGAGGTAGCATTATTAGTAATATCAACCCACACATACTGTCTCTTGACTTGACTGTACCCTGAGTTCATCGTTTACTTCTTCCCATTTTAATCCTATCATACCCAAATGGTGCTCTGCAGCTTTCACAATAATCTGAATCCTTTCAGTTTTAGATTTGATCTCATACGTTGCATTTACCACTCCTGCTATAAAGGTACCAATTTCTTCTTCTCTGTCCATGCATTCTTCTTATCTTTCTTTTCTTTAGTTGCTGCTTGCTCTTTGCTACACCCTCCCTCATTCATTTTCTTCTGTCCTGCCAACTTGACTGCCTCAGCATATGAGACTTTTTCCTTCACCCTTATCTGCTGCACCTCCACCTCTTTTTTCAACACTTCACATCCCCAGTACGCTACACTATGGTTACCTCCACAATTACAGCACTTTGGTCTCACTCCCTCTCCACATTTTCCGTATTCATGTTCCCCACCACACCTTGCACATCTTCTCTTTCCTTTGCACACTTTGGCCACATGCCCAAACTCCTGGCAATTGAAACACCTCACAGGTTTTGGTATATATTCTCTTACATTGTATCTTAGAAATCCAAAATATAACTCCTTTGGAAGCACCTTATCCTCAAATTCTACCAGAACAGTTTCAGTCTCCCTTTTCTCTGCTCCTCTTGTCACTCTTTTCACACTCTTCACTGAACTATTCCTCACCCTCAAGTTCTCCACTAGCTCCTTCATATTAACACTGAGGGGAACCCCAGATATCATCCCCTTGCAACCATTGACCCTTTGTGCTCCAACTCTTACAACCCTGGACACTTTGACTTTCCCAACATTAGTCACCTTCATTGCCTTCTCCATCTGCTCTTCAGTTTTACATCCTATCAGCAGGTTTCCATCTCCTAAAATTCTCGCATGGTTCACTTCCCCTACTTGTCCTCTAATGACTTTTGTTAGCTTAAGTGCATTGATTTTCTTTATTCCCCTTCCCCCTCAAATCTTATCACTACATTTAGCAATTTTGCCCTCAGGCCCATCTCCTCAACTTCTCTTCCCTCACTTTCCGATCCACCTACACTAGACCCACTTCCTTTCTTTCTCTTCTGACCCATCACCTTCCTGTTCTTAGTCCCTCTCCCTACCTCTTCCCACTCACACTCCGTGCTATAGCTGTCACCATCAGTCTCCCTCCCTGCCATCCTATCAGAGTTTGCAAGGGACCGTGTACGAATATCATTCCAGACCTATACAGGCCGTCGGTCAATATTCCCACAGAATGTCCCCCACAACACCCCACAACCAGCAGCTAACTCGTAACTCTGGCCCAGCAGTTGGAGCTTCAAACTGGCGCGTGCGTGTGCGCCCGCCCGCCCGCCCGCCCGCCAGCCAGCCAGCCAGCCAGCCAGCCCGCCCCCCCGCCCGCCAGCCCGCCAGCCCGCCCCCCTTACCAAACCAACCCCAGCAACTGAAGCTGAACTGAGGAGCTACTTATGTAGCCAGCCCAAATTGTGAATCAGCTGCCTCAATTAGAGCACCCAACAGAAAAAGGGACAACCAGAAAACCTGGAAAAAGGAATGATAGACCGGACCGTGAACCGGAATCCAGATTTCACGGACCGGACCATGACAATGGGCGATTTCTATTTCAGTGTTATGAATTGGAAAAATGGTTTGAGTAAGTATTGGTACAAGAGAAATAGTAGAATTCATGGTTTAAGTTGTTGGCCTGGGGTCAACATTGTTGTTTGTGCAGAGACAATAAAATGCAAGCTTCAGTTGATTAAGAGTTGCATAGTGAATTACCTAACCTAGACCTGTTGATGAGTAGTCAACATCTTTCCATTGGAGTTATATTTTATCCAGGTTTAAGTTTTTAGTTGGATATCTGGAGGCTTCAGTTCAGTGTCTTTGATAAGCTGCTCAAGCTCATTTTATGGAATGATTGAAACAGCTGAGCCTGTGTCCAATTCTATTTGCTGTTCACATCCTGTGTAAGCCATATTACTTGTCCAGTGTATGTTTTCACATTGTAAATGTCAAAGCTACTCAGCCCTGTGCCACTTTCATCAGTATCAGATTTTTTATCAACAACACGCAGTTTAGCACTCTGCAACTTGACTTTTTATCTTTTTCTCTTCCCTGTGCAGTACATTTATTTTTGTCTGCCTGCTCGACCTACTCTTTGTTTATGTCCTACTTTGTTGCATTTTCTGCAAGTTTTGCCTTTAAACCTGCATTGGTCCGGTGTATGTGAGCCCCTGCCACAATGGTAACACAGTTCAGGGAAGCAGATTTCTGTTTGGATGCTCTCTTTCATTCCTAAATGCAACACAACTGCAACTCTGTCTGCTGTTTCCATTTGAAAGAGCAATTTCAACTGTTCTTTTAAATGTGAGTTGTGCTTCAGTAAGGAGCCATTTTCGAAAGCGTTTTTGTGAAATTCCACAAACTAAATGATTTCGCTGTGCATCATTAAGCCCATTATTGAACCGACAATGCTTAGACAATCTCTTCAATTCAGTCATGTACGCAGAAATGAACTCTCCTTCCTTAAGAGTCTGCTTATAAAATTTAAAGTTTTCTGCAATCAACATTGGTTTAGATTCTGTATGTTCATGATAATAGCAAACACTCATTTTGGTTGGTTTGGGGTTGGAGCAATCAAACCTCAAAGCAAACCGCATGAATTTTCATCTAATGTGCTCAGCATAACTGGTACTCTTTTCTCATTGGCTGTTCCACTTGCTTTAAAATACTGCTGAATTTGACAATAGACAATAGACAATAGACAATAGGTGCAGGAGTAGGCCATTCGGACCTTCGAGCCAGCACCGCCATTCACCGTGATCATGGCTGATCATCCACAATCAGTACCCCCTTCCTTCCTTCTCCCCATATCCCTTGACTCCGTTATCATTAAGAGCTCTAACTCTTTCTTGAAAGCATCCAGAGAATTGGCCTGCACTGCTTTCTGAGGCAGAGCATTCCACAGATCTACAACTCTCTGGGTGAAAAAGCTTTTCCTCAACTCCATTCTAAATGGCCTACTCCTTATTCTCAAATTGTGGCCTCTGGTTCTGGACTCCCCCAACATTGGGAACATGTTTCCTGCCTCTAGTGTGTCCAATCCCTTAATAATCTTATATGTTTCAATCAGATCCCCTCTCAACCTTCTAAATTCCAATGTATACAAGCCCAGTTGCTCCAATCTTTCAACATATAACAGTCCTGCCATCCCGGGAATTAACTGCGTGAACCTCCGCTGCACTCCCTCAATAGCAAGAATGTCCTTCCTCAAATTTGGAGACCAAAACTGTACACAATACTGCAGGTGTGGTCTCACCAGGGCCCTGTACAACTGCCGAAAGACCTCTTTGCTCCTATACTCAACTCCCCTTGTTATGAAGGCCAACATGCCATTAGCTTTCTTCACTGCCTGCTGTACCTGCATGCTTATTTTCAGTGACTGATAAACAAAGACACCAAGATCTTGTTGTACTTCCCCTTTTCCTAACTTGACATCATTCAAATAGTAATCTGCCTTCCTGTTCTTGCCGCCAAAGTGGATAACCTCACATTTATCCACATTAAACTGCATCTGCCATGCATCTGCCCACTCACCCAACATGTCCAAGTCATCCTGCATTATCTCAACATCCTCCGCACATTTCACAGTGCCACCCAGCTTTGTGTCATCTGAACATTTGCTAATGTTACTTTTAATCCCTTCATCTAAATCATTAACGTATATTGTAAATAGCTGCGGTCTTAGCACCGAGCCTTGCGGTACCCCACTAGTCACTGCCTGCCTTTCTGAAAGGGACCCATTAATCCCTACTCTTTGTTTCCTGTCTGCCAAACAATTTACGATCCATGTCAATACCCTACCCCTAATGCCATGTGCTCTAATTTTGCCCACTAATCTCCTATGTGGGACCTTAACAAAGGCTTTCTGAAAGTCCAGCTACACTACATCCACTGGCTCTCCCTTGTCCATTTTCATAGTTACATCCTCAAAAAATTCCAGCAGATTAGTCAAGCATGGTTTCCCCATCGTAAATCCATGCTGACTTGGACCGATCCTGTTACTGCTATTGAAATGTGCTGCTATTTCATTCTTTATAATTGACTCCAGCATCTTCCCCACCACTGATGTCAGGCTAACTGGTCTATAGTTCCTTGTTTTCTCTCTCCCTCCTTTCTTAGAAAGTGGGATAACATTAGCTACCCTTCAGTCCTCAGGAACTGATCCTGAATCTATAGAACAGTGGAAAATAATTACCAATGTGTCCACGATTTCTAGAGCACCTCCTTAAGTACCCTGGGGTACAGACCATCAGGCCCTGGGGATTTATCAGCCTTCAGTCCCATCAGTCTATCCAACACCATTTTCTGCCTAATGTGAATCTCATTATACAAAACACAGTTTTGTATACAATAGACAATAGCCATGATCACAGTGAATGGCGGTGCTGGCTCGAAGGGCCGAATGGCCTACTCCTGCACCTATTGTCTATTGTCTATTGTCTAGGAACACAGTTTATTGTTCAGTATACATAACACAGTTTTTTTTTGTGTAATCAAACACATCTATTTTTCCAATGTAGCGAGCCATTTCTGCTTTATTTATTTTTAATATTATTAGCTGGTACTCACTATTTTTGAAATTTAATTTTCTTCATGTTGCTGCCTTTTTTAAACTTAAATGTCTGTCCCTGCCCAAAGAAGCATTTGCTGCACTATTTTTTAACACGAATGTCTTGCTGAGCTTCAACAGGTAACTAGTGATCTCGAGTTTGTTTCAAACTTCCTTTTCACCACTGTTATGTTCTGTAACTCCAAAACATAAAGCTAATCAAAAGAAAGACATGGTACTCTGGTGATAAATATATGTACTGCATTTCTACTTCTAGCGTGGCAAGCATATTTGACATGGTGGCATAATGACATATGCATTCACATACTTTTACATGTAACTGATAATGAATTATGTAGACAACTAAGAATGCCTATTCAAACAATATATTTACAGTATTACTCCAATAATACTGAAACATTAAATATACCCTCAAATGAATAACTGCTGTTACCTGTCCTCATCTAATAGATTCACATCTTGTTAGCTGCTGAAGCTTTTTCTCATTCAAATGAAATGGGAAACAAATAAGCAAACTGAATTTAAAATAAATCAAAAACAAACAGAAACAGGTGTTAGAGGATTTAAGAGGTAGAAGCAGCAGTAAATCACTTGGCCCTTTGTCTTTTGATAAAATCACAACCGATCCTTTACTTCAAGACTATCTTTTCACAAGTACAAGCTGAAAATTCATTGGAATCCAAGTAGCAGAAAAATATATCATCCATTTATTTGCAACTACTTGTCTCTTTAAATGTAGCTTCAGTGATTTCTGGAGAGTAATCCAAGTAGATTTTACTAAGATAAGCGTTGGATAGGGTTCTGTGTTCTCAGGCAAAAGTAGCATTGGAAACCTGACGGAGTTTTAGAACTATGGTCTGCATAGGTTCAAAATGTTTCTGCCTGTTCCTGCCTCTGTTTACTTGTAAAATTGTATAGTAAAGGTGTCAGTGGGTGGAAGATAAACCATATTCTATTAGTAATTTAGTTTCTTACTCGTCACATTCACATAAGGCACAGTAACTAACATCATATACTATTTTTCATTTCCAACATCAGTTTTCCTGGAGTCTCTTCAAATGAAAATGCCACTCTAGGTCTGGGTACAGCGTTCATACTAAACAACAAAACTTAGAAGCTTGACAGCTCAAAAAATTACAAACAGCAGAAAAGCGATCCTGAATATAATTTATGGACCATGACCATTCCTTCAAGATTACGGAGTAAGTAAATACCCTTTTCAATTTCAGAACCTTGCTCCAGAGATTACAATTTGCAATGGCATTCTGCATTTCAGTGTGTTTTCTTTGTGTAAACTGAAATGGCTCTGGGACATACGATGAAAGCAACAGTTACAACAGAGGGCTATGGGCAGCAGCTATATAAGTATTCCTTCAGATCAATTATAGGAATAAGCAGTATTGTTGTGACCTATGTACTTTGAAAATATCAAGACTGGTTCAATATAGCAGGAGTCATCCAACCCAAGGGAGATTCAAATACTGTGTAAGTAGAATTGGGAAGATTTTAGGAATGTGGAAAAAGAACCTGAGACAGCTGTAGATCAAACTATTTTTGTGACATCCATAAATACATGCCTATGTCTTCTAACCTCAGAAAAGTAAGTTTCTTTCTTGCTTTGGGGAGCCTCAGCTTCTGAAACTACAGCTCCTTGGATGGGAATGGTGTTGGCTCATATCCGTATGATCACTTCATTTAGCTCCCCTCAGAATTGGGTTGAGGGAGCTTTGAAATAAGTTATGCAGTGAAAAGAAGAGTCGTAACTTGATCTTGACCTCTGTCGCACCCATTTTTGGTTGGGTCGAGGGGAGATGGAAGTATGAGGACCCAGCCTTCAAGTCCAGAGAAGCACTCTGTCCTTTTAAATCTTTTTATTGAATAAGTATACAAAAAGGTAAGCCATATAGGCACTAATACACTGTTAGAATATAATAAAATTACAGGAGATATTAATACAGGAAAAAAAATGATACAAGCAATGTAATTTAAACATAACATACTAAGGTAACATAATAGTATACTAATTTTTATATTTATATATATATATATACATATATATATCAATAGAGAAAAAGAAAAAAAATACCCCAAAAACCCCCCCCAAAAAAACTCACCGTGCAACTAAACTAAAAGCAAAGCAAAGCAATGGGCTAACTTGGAACCAAGTAGAGTTAAAGAACTTAAAATCACGTCCTCAAACCCAACCTCCATTAAAAACAGTAAAAAAAACAAGAAGGGTATATAAATATGGAGCAAAAAAGTGAAGAAAAAAGAATTACATTAAATGAAAATATTGAATAAAAGATCTCCAGGTCTGTTCAAATTTAAGTGAGGAATCATAAAGATTGCTTCTGATTTTCTCCAAATTCAAGCATAATATCGTCTGAGAAAACCAAAAAAAGGTAGTTGGAGCATTAAGCTCTTTCCAGTGTTGTAAGATACATCTTTTCGCCATTAAAGTAAGAAATGCAATCATTCTACCGGCTGAAGGAGAAAGATTACTGGAAATTTTAGGTAGTCCAAAGATAGCAGTAATAGGGTGAGGAGAGATATCTATATTCAATACCTTTGAGATAATATTAAAAATGTCTCTCCAAAAAGTTTCCGGAGTAGGACAAGACCAAAACATATGAGTTAAAGAGGCTATCTGCCCTGGGCATCTATCACAAAAAGGATTAATATGAGAATAAAAGCGAGCTAATCTATCTTTGGACATATGTGCTCTATGAACAACTTTAAATTGAATTAGGGAATGTTTAGCAGAGATAGAGGAAGTATTGACTAATTGTAAAATCTGCCCCCAGTCATCCACGGAAATGATAGAACCCAATTCCTGTTCCCAATCTACCCTAATCTTATCAAATGGAGCTTTCCTAAGTTTCATAATAATATTATAGATCATAGCCAATGCACCTTTCTGACATAGATTAAGGTTAATTATAGTATTTAAAATATATGTAGGAGGAAGCATTGGAAAGGAAGAAAGTATAGTACTTAGGAAATTTCTAACTTGTAGATATCTAAAAAAATGTTTTCTTGATAAATTATATTTATTAGATAATTGTTCAAAAGACATAAGGGAACCATCTAAAAATAAATCCAAAAACCGTGAAATACCCTTAGTCTTCCAAATTTGAAAAGCATGATCCGTAAAAGAGGGAGGAAAAAATATGTTACCTAAAATAGGAATCGCTAGCCCAAATTGGTTAAGATCAAAACATTCTCTGAATTGAAACCAAATACGTAGGGTATATTTAACTATCGGGTTAGAGACCTGTTTGAGGTGTTTCAAATCAAAAGGAAGAGAGGAACCTAAAATAGAGCCAAGTGTATAGCCCTGAATAGATTGTAATTCCAATGCTACCCATTTAGGAATGGGTAGTATATCCTGGTCAAGTAACCAAAATTTCATATGTCGAATATTAATTGCCCAATAGTAGAATCTAAAGTTAGGTAATGCTAAACCTCCATCTCTCTTAGCTTTCTGTAAACGTATTTTACCCAGTCTCGGGTTTTTATTTTGCCAAATAAATGAAGAAATTTTTGAGTCAACTTTATCAAAAAAAGATTTTGGAACAAAAATCGGTAATGCCTGAAATATATATAAAAATTTTGGCAGAAAAAACATCTTAACTGCATTAATATGACCAATCAAAGTTAAATATAATGGAAACCATTTAGATGAAAGTTGAATAATATGGTCAATTAAGGGTAAAAAGTTAATCTTAAATAAATCTTTGTGTTTACAAGTAATTTTAATCCGAAGACATGAAAAATAATTATTAATCAATTTAAACGGAAAGTTATTATATAAGGGAGGTTGTTTATTAATTGGGAAAAATTCACTCTTACTAAGATTTAGTTTATAACCTGAAAAAAGACTAAGTTGTGCTAATAACTCTAAAACAGCAGGGATGGATTTTTGAGGATTAGAAATATATAAAAGTAAGTCATAAGCATAGAGTGATATTTTATGGGATTTTAAGCCCTGAGTTATCCCAGTAATATTTGGAGATTCTCGAATGGCAATTGCAGGAGGTTCTAATGCAGTATCAAATAATAAAGGACTAAGAGGACAACCTTGTCGAGTACCTTGAAAAAGAAGGAAAAAAGGTGAGCTTAAAGAGTTAGTACGGACCGAGGCCACAGGAGAATGATATAACAGTTTGATCCAGGATATAAATTTCGAGCTAAAATTAAACATTTCAAGCACCTTAAATAAGTAAGGCCATTCTACTCTATCAAAAGCTTTCTCAGCATCTAAAGAGATAACACACTCAGGAACATTTTGTGAGGGGGTATAAACAATATTTAACAGTGTGTGAATGTTATAAAAACAGTAACGACCTTTAATAAAACCCGTTTGGTCTTCCGAAATAATAAAAGGAAGTACTTTTTCTAATCTGTTTGCTAATAACTTAGAAAAAACGTTAGAATCAACATTTAATAAAGATATTGGTCTATAAGATGCACATTGAGCAGGATCTTTATCCTTCTTTAATATTAGAGAGATTGACGCTCTATTGAAAGATTCGGGAAGTTTACCAAGTTTTAATGAAGCCTCGAAAACCCTACAGAACCAAGGGATTAATGAAGGTGCAAAACATTTATAAAATTCTGCGGTAAACCCATCAGGGCCAGGAGCTTTCCCCAGGTTCATAGAGGAAATAACATTCTTAATCTCATCAGTGGTAATGGGAGTATCTAGCATAGAAGACATATCCTGTGAAATCTCAGGGAAGTCTAGGTTATCTAAAAAATCATTCATATATTTAGAGTCTCGAGGAGACTCTGATTGATATAAGGAAGAATAAAAATCAAAGAAGGTTAGATTAATCCCCGCATGATCAAGTATCAGTCGATCATTTTGATTATAAATCTGATTAATTTGAGATTTAGCATAATTAGACTTCAATTTGTTAGCCAACAGTTTGCCAATTTTGTCACTGTGTACATAAAATTCACTTCTTGTTTTCTTTAATTGGTTTACAATCGAGGACGAAAGTAATAAACTGTGTTCCATTTGAAGTTCAGTTCTTTGTTTATATAACTCCTCAGAGGGAGCTGTAACATATTTCTTATCAATTTCCTTAATCTTGTCCACAATTACCAACTCCTCCTGCTTCAGCTTCTTCCTCAAAGCAGCAGAATACGAGATAATCTGACCATGAATATAAGCTTTAAAAGTATCCCAAAGAATGTTCACAGAAATATCCTCTGTATAGTTGATTGTGAAAAAAAGATCAATCTGTTCATTCATAAAGTTAACAAAGTCCGAGTCCTGAAGCAACAGCGAATTAAAACGCCATTGTCTATTATTTTGTGTATTGGCCTGAGTTTTAATAGAAAGCTTAAGTGGAGCATGATCCGAAATGGTTATAGAGTCATAATCACACTTAATCACTGAAGAAATAAGACGAGAGTCAATAAAGAAATAATCAATTCTTGAATAGGAATGGTGAACATGTGAAAAAAAAGAAAAACCTTTTCCTGAGGATGCAAAAAATGCCAAATGTCCGTCGACCCAGAATCAGAGAGGAATGAATTAATCAAAGTTGCAGATTTATTAGGTAAGGTCCGTAGAGGAGCCGAACGGTCCAAAGCTGGAGATAAACAGGTATTAAGATCTCCGCCCCAGATCAATGAAAACTCATTCAAATTCGGGAACTGATTGAATAATGATTTATAAAATTCAGGACAATCCACATTGGGAGCATAAACATTAACCAAAACTACCTTTTTATTAAATAGTAGACCACTAACCAGTAGAAATCTACCATTCGGATCAGAGATAATATCATGTTGTATAAAAGTAACTGAGGGGTCTATAAAGATAGAGACGCCTCGAATCTTAGCGTTAGAGTTCGAATGAAACTGTTGGCCCTTCCAGAATTTAAAAAAACGTAGTCTGTTCCCCCTCTGCACATGGGTCACTTGTAAAAATAGAATTTGTGCTTTAAGTCTCTGGAACACTTTAAAAACTTTTTTTCCTTTTAATAGGATGGTTAAGACCATCAGTATTCCAGGAAACAAAATTAATAATAGACTCCATAAACCCTAAAGTCAAACCGCAAAAAGGAGGATTGACGATGGGCTCGACCCACGAACCCGGAAATGGAACAGAACAAATAAGAGATACCGGGAAGGAGAACGCAACCAATACTTCAATAGTGTACATAGCCCAAGAAGAAAAAAACTAAAACGTGAAACCCCTCCCACCATCCCCCACCCCATGACCTCAAGGCTAAATCTAAAACAGACCAGCCAGAAAGAAGCAAGCACTAAAACTACCCCCATGACATCCGATAGACGCTCCCTAAAAAAAAGTGTAAATATAAGAAAGATCAGCTAGTTATAAAACAGTAAAAGAATAAAAAAAGTAAATCAATTAAAACAAACACTTAATATAACAGAGAAAAAGCCAGAAAATATTTAAAAAACTGCAACAAACCCCAGACCCTATGAATAAACAAAAAAAGAAATGAAATTATTAACATAAACTAGTTATGAAAACCTACAAAGCAAAGTAGATTTAAAAACTACAAAATTTAAGGCCTCAAAGGAAATACGTAGAATGACGCTGAGGAAATAACCACCCAGAATCCCCTGGGAAAAAGAAAGGAATGACGCAGATAGAAAGAAAGTCTAGCAACCATATTAATCAAAAATAAACTTTTCTGCCCATATAAGGCAAAAAAAATTAAGGCTGACAGATTCACAACCTCCAATCAAACGGAGATAGTTAAAAATAACGATTGAGATGTTGAAGGTGAAAATTGATCCAGATAACTCTGGGCATCCGATGGAGATTCAAAAAAAATGGAGGGCTCCATCCAACGTACGAATCCTTAGACGTGCTGGGTAAAGCAGCGTTGGTTTTAAATCCATCTTGTAGAGTTCCGACATCACAGATCTGTAACGAACCCGTTGATCCCGAATTGGTTTACTGAAATCCTCCACAAACCGGAAATGAAGATCCAAAAAATCAATGAAACCTTTAGATCGAACGAATCGAAACAGTATCTCCTTGTCTTGAAAGTAATGAAAACGTAAGATGACATGTCGAGGTTTATCTGACTTAGACGAGTATGATGGAACTCTGTGAACACGATCCAATAACGGTGGTTGTTCAGGAAATACAGTAGGAAATGCATCTTTTAAAAGTTGAGAAAAAAACTTCATAGGGTTGTCAGATTCAGCAGCTTCACGCACACCAATCATTCGAAGTTCTGCCGTCGCATTCTGGATTCTAAGTCAGAGTTTTTACAGGTCAGAAAGTCAAGTTTCTTCTTCATTATATTAATTGTTTCTTCAATTTTCCCCATCTTGAGTTCATTTTGTTGCGTGGATTTTTGAAGATTAGATATAGCCGACTGATGTTCCGTAATAGATGTTTGTATTTTATCGATTGAATTGGCAATTTTCTGCAAATTAGTTGAAATTTCCGCACGAGTCAGCTCCATAATAGAGGTTGAAATTTCCCTTTGAATTAGATCCGATATAGCTTTCAAAGTCACCGGTGGTTCAGTCGGAGGAAAATTGGTACCTTTCGGTCTAACCGGAGGTTTGCCGTCCTTCCCATTTTTTCCATTCTTAGACATAGCAGACCACAAAAGCATCCGATTATCAAAGAGCCCAATTTGTTTCAAAGTATTGTAAAAGTTGATGCCTTAATGGTTAGTTAAAATATAGCTGATCATAAGAAGAAAAACTCAGAGGTAATGGAGCGAGTCAAGAACACGACTTCACTCCATGAGCTCTACTGGAAGTCCCCCCAGAGAAGCACTCTGTCCTGGGTTTAATTGACTTTCAAGGTGAGAACTCAAAGGTATAGAGACTTGATTCGTACTGCTATTTCTTTCTTTGTTTCTCAGAGGAGAATCGAGTTTTCCCAGAATGAAACATGATAGCCACCATTTTGAGATCATTTCAAGTAAATCTAGAAATCCAACCTTACAGGTCCTGGAGTAATACAGCCTATCACACCTAACTCAATGTTTATGTTGGCAGTGAATATGATCAGACATTATAAGCATTATAAGGGTTTGGAATGGAAATCTGTGAAAACCACAATTTGCTTAGCTTGAGTTCAAAGATTTGGTGATTTGCATAGATGGATTGAATATGCTTTGCTTGAAAGTTTTCACCTGAAACATTCACTGTTGACAAGGATGCTACAGGTCAATACCATTCTGAAGAAGCTTCAGTTCTTCGCTGCCTAGTAGAGAAAATTAGCCTGAATGGGAAGATTAGATTAGATTAGATTATGAGGACACGCAGTCCTCTTTTATTGTCACTTAGTAATGCATGCATTAAGAAATGGTACAACGTTCCTCCAGAATGATAGCACAGAAACACAAGACAAACAAGACTGAAAAACTGACAAAAACCACATAGTTATAACATATAGTTACAACCATGCAAAGCAATACCATAATTTGATAAGAACAGACCATGGGCACGGTAAAAAAAAGTCTCAAAGTCTCTCGAAAGTCCCATAATCTCATGCAGATGGAGAAGGAAGAAAAACTCTCCCTGCCATGAGCTTCCAGTGCTGCAAACTTGCTGATGCAACACCTTGGAAGCACCCGCCCACAGCCGACTCTTGAGTCCGTCCGAAAACTTTGAGCCTCCAACCAGCCCTCCGACACCGAGCACTGAGCACCATCTCTGCTGAGCGCTTCGACCCCGGCCCCAGCAACAGGCAATAGGCAAAGCCAAGGATTTGAGGCCCTCCCCTCCAGAGATACTCGATCGCACGGTAGCAGCAGCAGTGAAGCGGGCATTTCAGAAGTTTCTCCAGATGTTCCTCCATGCTTCTCACATCTGCCTCCATCAAATCAGGATTGTGCATGGCATCCTACTTACAAATACGGTATCATTTCGGAGCGGCCGCATGCGCTGCGTCACGCCGCCATCTTCTCCTCCCCTCCCAGGAGATTACTGTAGCTTCAGGTCTAGATCTCTGCTAAAGGTATACAGTGCCTATAAGAAGTATTTACCCCCCCCCCCCGGAAGTTTTCATATTTTATTGTTTAACATCATTGAATCACAATGGATTTAATTTGGCTTTTTTGACACATTGACAAAAAAGATTCTTTTGTGTACAAGTGAAAACAGATTTTTACAAAGTAATCAAAATTAATTACAAATATAAAACACAAAGTAATTGATTCCCTAAGTAATCACCTTCCTTTAATATGACATACCAAATCATAACTGGTGAAGTCACAGAAATAGTTAAATGGAGATCTGTTTTTGGAGACCTGTATGCAGTCAAGGTGTTTCAGTTGATTGTAGTAGCAAAAATACACCTGTATCTGATGTGTCAGTATCCTGGCAAAAACTACACTATGAAGACAAAAGACTTCTAACAGCCCCATAGAAAGATTAGTGAAAAGCACAAGTCAAGAGATGTATACAAGAAAATTTCCAAGTCATTGAATATCCCTTGGAGTACAGTTAAGTCAATCATCAAGAAATGGAAAGAATATGGCACAGCTGTAAATCTGCCTAGAACAGGCCATCTTCAATAACTGAGTAACCCTGCAAGAAGGGGACTAGTGAGGGAGGCCACCGAGAGACCAATGACATCTCTGAAGGAGTTACAAGCTTCAGTGGCTGAGGTGGGAGAGACTGCACATGCATCAACTATTGTCCAGGAGCTCCACCAGTCACAGCTTTATGAGAGGGTGGCAAAGAGAAAACCACTGCTGGGGGAAAAAACCCACATGAAATCTCAGCTATGGTTTGCCAGAAGGCATGTGGGAGATTCTGAAATCAGCTGGAAGAAGGTCCTATGGCCTGACGAAACCAAAATTGAGCTTTTTGGCCATCAGACTAAACGCTATGTTTTTCAAAAGCCAAGCACCGCACAGCATCAAAAACATGCCATTCCTACCGTGAAGCATGGTGGTGGCGGCATCAAGCTGTGGGAATACATCACTGCAGCAGGCCTTGGAAGGCTTGTGAAGGTAGAGGGTAAAATGAATGCAGCAAAATATAGGGAAATCCTGGAAGAAAACCTGATGCAATCTGCAAGAGAAATGTGACTTGGGAGAAGGTTTGTTTTCCAGCTAGACAATGACTCCAAGCATCAGAGTCCAGACCTCAATCCAATTGAGAATTTGTGGCTGGACTTGAAAAGCGCTGTTTACTCCTGACCTCCATGCAGTCTGATGGAGCTTGAGCAGTTTGGTAAAGAAGAATGGGGAAAAATTACTGTGTCCAGATATGCAAAGCTGATAGACCTATCTACACAGACTCAAGATTGTAATTTCTGCCAAAGGTGCATCTACTAAATACTGACTTGAATGGGCTGAATACTTATGCTATCAATTATTTTGTGTTTTATGTTTGTATTTAGATAATTGTATAGAGATGTTTTCACTTTGACACGAAAGTGTCTTTTTCTATTGATCAGTATCAAAAAAGCCAAATTAAATCCACTATGATCCAATGTTGCAAGACAATAAGACATGAAAACTTCCAAGTTGAATACTTCTTTTAGGCACTGTAGGTCCTACTTAAGAATTTAATGGGATCCCTCACCTCTCAGCTAGCATGAATTCTGTTCTTGTCCAATTCTGCTTATTAAAAGCTTGATTAAGACCTTTCCCCTTAAATTGGGATAGACTTAGCTGTGCTTTTGAGTCTGAGTAAAGATGCAGCATACTGAACGCAGCTAATTAGACACAGAAGTTGGTAGGCATTCTGTGTAGTAGAGTGAACACAGTGGGTTATCATCTACTTAAATACACACTGGCAATTACTGCTGTCTTCAAGGGCCTTGTGCAACATAAATAAATTTTACACATTTTACTTTCAAAGGCAGTTTGAACTTCCTTTCATAAGCAATAATATTCTTGCTTTAATCTTTTTTTTATATTTGAAGATTTAAAAAAGTTCTTTATAACTAAAGATTTATAAGTTAGCACATGAAGCAAAGCAAGGAAATAATAGGGGCTGTTAGCAGACAGAAAGGTCCTTTGTGTGTGAAAGCAAAGAATGCAGATGAAATTATTCATGAACATTTGAAGTGCCGTCACAATAGAGGGGCTTAAACCAATATTGCTTTTAACGGGGAGGAATATGGAATATTGCATTGTGAAAACATAGTTGAAGAAGAAGAATTAACCATTTTTGCCTCATTGGAAGGAGATAAGCCCCCAAGTCTGTTAAAAGAAACTCAAAGGAGGAAATTATGGCACTTTGGCAATCATTTTTAATCTTCCCCTGCTATGGGACTGGTGCCGGAGGATTGCTGATGCTGCACAGTTGTTTAAGAAATAACAGGGCTAAACTAAATTCTTTCTGGCCAGCTGGTTTAACCTGTGGCAGGCAAATTATTGGAATCAATTTGAAGGGTTTAAAAAATTTTTCATTTGGAAAACGGAAGATAAACCGAGAACAGTCTGCATGGGTTATTATGGCAAGGCCCTGTATGATCAACTTGATATAATTTTAAGGGTGGTAATAGAGACATTAAAGCAGTGCATGTTGTGTAATCTGCCTGGATTTCAGCAAGATTTGCAACTAGTTTTGACATGACAAGACGACCAAACTTGTAAAAGCCAATGGTTTCAAGAAAGAATGGGAAAGTGGATCTTAAACACAGCTGGAATTGCTAATGAGTTTCATTTTGTATTTCCATAAGGTCATAAGATATAGGAGCATGATTATGTCATTCGGTCCATCGAGTCTGCTCTGCCGTTTGATCACAGCTGGTCCATTTCCCTCTCAACCTCATTCTCCTTTCTTCTCCCCGTGTCCCTTCATGCCCTGACTTGTCAAGATTCTATCAACCTCCGTCTTAAGTACACCCAAAGACCTGGTCTCCAGAGCCACCTGTGGCAACGAATTCCACAAGTTCACCATTCTCTAGCTAAAGAAGTTCCTCCTCATCTCCATTCTAAATGGATGTCCTTAATTCTGAGAATGTGTCCTCTGGTCCTAGGCACCCCCATGACAGGAAACATCCTCTGCACATCCACTCTCTCTAGGCCTTTCAACATTCAATAGGTTTCAATAAGATTTCCCCCTCATTTTTTCTAAATTCCAGCAAGTATAGGCCCAGAGCCATCTAATGCTCCTCATAAGATAAGCCTATAATTCCCAGAGTAATTTTCGTGAACCTCCTTTGAACCCTCTGGAATGTCAACACATTAGTTCTTAGATATGGGGTCCAAAACTGTCCACAATACTCCGTGAGGCCTCACCAGTGCTTTATAAAGTCATTGTTTCAATTGACAGTGACTTGCTGCAGTCACACTACTACAAAGAATGCCAATCCTCTGCCTCGAATCAATTCTGTTCAGTGGCAGGTTAATGGGTACTTTTATATCCAGAGGTGTTCCCAAGTGCTCACAACTCAGTCTCTTGCCCCTGTGCTTTGCTGGAAATGCCAGTATTTACTGCCTAACCCTAAATGCCATTGACAAGATGGTAATGAGCGACAGTCTTCAAATGCTTCTTCCTTTTGGTCAATGCACACCCACTACTCCATTAAATACCTTTGTAGAAAGTTCTAAGAACAAGGAGGTGCAGAGAGATGACAAGGAAACACAGCAGAACAGTAGTGCGTGTAACAGCAAGTTAATGGTGAAAGAGAAACATAAACTATGGCAGAGGTAGATTTAAACATGACTAAAATTATTAGTATCTGGTTACGTGAGGAGTGAATAAAACATGCCCGTATAAGTGATTTGTGGTGTGGTTTTCATTTATACTTGCCTTTGCTGCAGGTGTGCTATATGCCAGTGATACAGATGGTCTGCTCAGTTGGGCATAATGTGATAAATAGAATGCAGTCTGGAGAAGTGCAATATAGTGCATTTGTGGACATAATACAAGATGAGGGAGTATACAACAAATGAGAAAATATTGAGTGGTGTAAAGAAATAATGGGGCCAATCAGACTGTTAAAATGCATGCAGGCTGTTTTCGTTATTAGCTCAGGAACAGAAAGTAAACTCAGTAAGATAACATGTGGCAAAAAATCGAACAGCTTTAAGACCTCAACAGTTCAGCCAGCATGTAGAGGGAAAAGGACAATCAACAATTCGGGCAGAGACCCTTTGTCATCTGTTTGCCCATTTCCCTCCAAAGTTGCCGCTTAACTCACTGGGAGCTTCCAGCAGTTTTTTTTAAAGCTCTGGATTCCAGCATCTGCATCCTCTTATGTCACAAGATTATGTGTGAACTGTGTAGAATCCAAGTTAGATCACAGCTCACATATTGTGCACAGTTTTTGTGATCACATTACAGGACCAGTGAGCTTGTATTGGAGAGAGTGTAGGGAGATTTAATAAGAATGTTAGCAAAACCGGAAAAATTTAGAATAAGGAAAGATTGGTACCATGGGGATATTTTCTTTGGAACAGGGGAAACTGAGGAGAGAAAATTGAGACGTACAGAATTATTAGGGGCAGTTTTCTTTAAGTTGGACAAGCAATGTCAAGGCTGCGTAAAAAGAGCTACCTTTTAATCAGGATGGCGAATGAGATTTCAAAGGCAGGATTTTGAGGCAGTTTCTCTGAGTTGAGGAACAACCAATCAGCAAGAGGGATTCATCAGAAAGGGCCAATAAAATAACTCAAGTGCAAGCAGAACAGCCATTCTTTTGAGTGTGTCAGTCTTCAGAATAGTTTTGGCTCATCAGGGTTAGACGGGATCAGACTAGGGTGAGGTAAACTATCAGACAACTTTCTCTTTTTGTTCTTATTTCTTTATTCCCCATCTGTTAGGACACAGTAGTTTAGTGAGAATGGCTCCAGGGGCAGTGTCTTGTACAGTGTGTGGGATGTAGGAAGCCTGGGAGACTTCTTGACTCCCAGACAAACATATCTACACCAGAAGCAACGGGTTGCAACTCCTGAGAGAATGTATTAAGGAACAGAAGCTGCAGTTCAATGACCTTCAACTCAGATGGGAGAATGAGGAGGTGATTGACAGGAGCTACAGGGAGGTAGCCACCCCTAGATTGCAGGAGACAGGTAACTGGGTGACTATCAGGAGAAGGAGGGGAAATGCACAGCCAGTTCACCTGTGGCCATTCCACTTGATAATAATTATACAACTTTAGATACTACTGAGGGGGAGCCACAGCGACCGGATATCTGACACTGAGTCTGGTGCTGTGAATCAGAAGAGCCGAGAGGTGAAGAGGAGTGCAGTGTTGATAGGAGATTCCATAAAGCAACAGAGACGAGGTTCTGTAGGTGTGATAGAGACACCCGGGTGGTATGTTGCCTCCCTGGCGGCTGGATCAGGGGTGTCCCAGATCGTGTACATGGCATCCTCAAGGGTGAGAGCAAGCAGCCAGAAGTTTTGGTATGTTTTGGAACCAATATCATAGGTAGGCAAGGTGAGGACGTCCTGAGGAGAGATCTTAGGCAGCCAGGTAGGAAGTTGAAAAACCTTCAGGGTAGTAATCTCTGGATTGCTGCATGTGCCATGTGCCAGTGAGGGTAAGAATGGGATGATTTTACAGATGAATGCATGCTGAGAAAATGGTACAGGGGGCATGGATTCAAATTTATGGATCATTAGGATCTCTCTGGGGAAGGTATGACCAGTACAAAAAGGGACGGGTTACACTTGAACCTGAGGGGCTCAAATATCCTTGTGGGCAAGTAGGCTAGAGTTGTTCAGGTGGGTTTAAACTAATTTGGCAAGGGGATGGGAACAGGAGTGATAGTACTCAAGATAAGGCAGTAGGTTTACAATCAGAGGTACTGTGTTATGAGACTCCTAGCAAGGAGAGTCTGATGATAGGACAAAGTTGCAGTCAACAGGACGAATTGCAATGTAAAAGGTGGACAAAATTGAAAAGGGTGAACACAGGACTGAAGGTGTTATATTTGAATGCATGCAGTATACAGAATGAGGTAGATGAACTTGTAGAAGTTACAAACTGGCATGTCCAATATTGCAGGTATCACTGATTCATAGCTGAAAGAAGCTTAAGCTGGGAGCTTAACGTCCAGGGATAAACATTGTATGGAAAGGACACGCGGGAAGGCAGAGGGGATGGTGTTACTCTGCTGGTGCAGGATTCTAACAGAGGGAATTTCTTGAATACTTTGATTGGCCTTATCTTAATTAATAACAAGGCAACCTACAGAGAGGAGGTTGGCACCCTGACACAGTTTTGTCAAGAAAATAACCTCTCCCTCAATGTTGCAAAAAAAAAAGGAGCTGATTGTGGACTACATGAGGAATGGAGACAGGTTAACCTCTAATGACATCAACAGATCTGGGGTTGAGAGGGTGTACAGCTTTAAGTTCCTCGGCATACACACCACCAATGATCTCACGTGGTCTGTACGTACTGGCTGTGTGGTGAAAAAAGCACAACAGCGCTTCTTTTACCTCAGACGGTTAAAGAAGTTTGGCATGAGTCCCCACATCCTAAGGACTTTCTACAGGGGCACAACTGAGAGCATCCTGATTGGTTGCAACACTGCCTGGTATGGAAACTGTACTTATTTCAATTGCAGGACTCTGCAGAGAGTGGTGCGGACAACCCAGCGCGTCTGTAAATGCGAACTTTCCACTTTTCAGGATATTTACAGAGACTGGTGAGTAAAAAGGATCATTGGGGACCCGAGTCACCCCCACCACAAACTGTTCCAGCTGCTACCATCTTGGAAATGGTCCCACAGCAAAAAAGCCAGGACCAACAGCCTCTTCCACCAGGCCATCAGACTGCTTAATTCATGCTGATACCATTATATTTCTGTGCTATATTGACTGTCTTGTTGTATAAACTATTACAAATTACTATAAACTGCACATTGCCCATTTAGACGGAGACGTAATGTGAGGATTTTTACTCCTTATGTATTTAGATTTAGATTTAGATTCAACTTTATTGTTATTCTGCCGAGTACAGATACAAAGCCAATGAAATGCAGTTAGCATCTAACCAGAAATGCAAAGAATAGTGTTATTTACAAAATAACTGCGAATAAAAAGTAAGTGCTACAGCACACAAATATAAAAGTACTGAGACAGTACAATATGGGTGCAATACTGCTTAGCGCTGTGATGTGAGGTTCCGCGGGGTCACAGCCTCAGGGAAGATGCTCTTCCTGTGCCTGTTGGTGTGGGAGCGGAGGCTTCTGTGCGCCTACTGGTTGGGAGGAGAGTAAAAAGTCCATTGTTAGGGTGAGATGCATCCTTAATAATGCTTTTCACCCTGCCCAGGCAGCGTTTACGGTGGACGTTCTCAATGGTGGGCAATTGGGTGCCGATAATCCACTGGGCAGCTTTGACCACACGCTGGAGTGCTTTGTGGTCCGATACGGGACAATTGCCATACCACACTGAGATGCAGTTAGTGAGTATGCTCTCAATGGTACAGTGGTAAAAGTCCGTCAGTATCCTGGGACAAGTGATCTTTCTTGATGCTCTGCAGGAAATAAAGGCACTGTTGCGCCTTTTTGATCAGGACGGAGGAGTTCAGGGACCAGGTGAGATCCTCAGAGATGAGGACACCAAGGAATTTGAAGCTTGATACATGCTCCACTACAGCTCCGTTGATGTAGATGGGGACGTGAGTGTGGCTCCTAGCATTCCTGAAGTCCACAATGATATCCTTGGTCTTCTGGGTGTTAAGGGCCAGATTGTTGTCGACACACCATGCACCCAGGTGCTGAACCTCGTCCCTGTAGGCCGCCTCGTTATCCTCTCTGATCAGGCCAGCCACCGTGGTGTCGTCTGCGAACTTGATTATGGAGTTAGAACCATGTACAGGAACGCAGTCATAGGTGAAAAGGAGTACAGAAGAGGGCTCAGCACACAGCCTTAAGGCACGCTGGTGTTCAGGGTGAGAGTGAAGGAGGAGAGGTTGTCTGACTTAACTGATGGGGGTCCATGTAGGGACCAATGATGTGGACAGGAAGGAGGAGGAGGTCCTGCAAAGAGAGTTTAGGGAGTTACGTGCAAAGTTGAAGGACAGGACCTCCAGGGTTTCAATCTCAGGATTGCTACCCATGCCACGTGCTAGTGAGGCTAGAAATAGGAAGATAATGCAGCTAAATATGTGGCTAAGGAGTTGGTGCTGGAGGGAAGGCTTCATGTTTCTGGACAATTGGGCCTTATTCCAGGGAAGGTGGGACCTGTCCCGAGGGGACAGGTTGCACCTGAACTGGAGGGGGACTAACATCCTTGCGGAAGGTTTGCTAGTGCTGCTCTGGGGGGTTTAAACTAGATTTGCGGGTGAGGGGAACCTGAGTGTCAGAGCAGATAGTGAGGTGGAGGAGGATAAAGGTCGTGTGCGAACTGCAAGGATAGTACATGGAGTAAAGCCAGATCTAACATATACAGAGGCTTCGAGGAAAGAGAAGCAGAATAAAGGTTCTAAAGGTAGTGAGGTAGAAGGGCTAAAGTGCGTGTACTTCAATGCAAGGAGCATCAGGAACAAAGGTGATGAGCTGAGAGCTTGGATACATACATGGAATTATGATGTAGTGGCCATTACAGAGACTTGGCTGGCACCAGGGCAGGAATGGATTCTCAATATTCCTGGATATCAGTGCTTTAAAAGGGATAGAGAGGGGGGGAGAGGAGGAGAAGGGGTGGCATTACTGGTCAGGGATTCTATTACAGCTACAGAAAGGGTGGGTAATGTAGCAAGATCCTCTTTTGAGCCAGTATGGGTAGAAGTCAGGAACAGGAAGGGAACAGTTACTCTACTGTGAGCATTCTATAGGCCCCCTGGTAGCAGCAGAGATACAGAGGAGCAGATTTTAAAAAGATGCAAAAATAACAGGGTTGTTATCATGGGTGACTTTAACTTCCCTAATATTGATTGGCACCTGATTAGTTCCAATGGTTTAGACAGTCAAGCTACCAAAGATTATGACAAGCCTGGTTTTACCATAAAACCAGGGTGAACCAAAAGGGTCAGACCAATTATGCTCACAGATCTCGATTTTGCAAATGCCATAGTCCTGCTCTCTGACCAGATGGAGGAAGCACAGTAGCTACTTACAAAAGTGGAAATTGAGTGCAATAAAGTTGGACTTCACCTAAACGCTAAAAAGACAGAATACATGGCGTTTAACTGCGATGAAGGTACTCTCAAGACCATAGAGAATGATACCATTAAAAAAGTCTTTGACTACAAGTACCTCGGGTCAAGAATGATGAGTTCGGAGAAGGACATAAAGATACGAAAGGTGCTGACGTGGACGGCTATGAACGACCTGAAGGAAATCTGGAAGTCGAAACTGACCAGAGGGCTTAGAAAGAGGATTTTCATAGCAATCATAGAGTCCATTCTCACTTACGGATGCGAGACGTGGACACTCACCAAGATGATGCTAAAGTCTCCAGATGATTGCTATACACGAATGCTCCGGATGGCTCTTGACGTGAGTTGGCAACAGCACATGATGAACGTCGAGCTCTATAACAACCTACCGATGCTCACCACTAAAATTGAGGCGAGAAGACTGCAACTAGCGGGACACTGTCTACGCCACCCCGAGCTACCTGCCAGCCTAGTCATCATATGGGAGCCCATGCAAGAAAGGATGAACCCTGGGTGCCCTCCCAAGACTATGGTGAACACGCTCCTAGAAGACAGCGGCGTGGCTAATGTAGATGAACTGAACACACTGATGAGGGAAAGGGAGAAGTGGAGAGTCCGTCATCGCGCCCCAGGCCGGCCCTCTAGGCCTGAGTCGACGTAGTAGTAGTATTAGTAGTTTAGACGGGCAGAGTTTGTTAAGTGTGTCCAGGATGGATTCCTGTCACAGTATATGGATAGGCCGAGCAGGGGGAATGCCATACTAGATCTAGTATTAGGTAACCAACCAGGTCATGTCACTGATCTCTCAGTGGGTGAGCATCTGGGGGACAGTGACCACCGCTCCATGGCCTTTAACATTATCATGGAAAAGAATAGAATCAGATAGGACAGGAAAATTTTTAATTGGGGAAGGGCAAATTATGAGGCTATAAGGCTAGAACTTGCGGGTGTGAATTGGGATGATGTTTTTGCAGGGAAATGTACAATGGACATGTGGTCGATGTTTAAGGATCTCTTGCTGGATGTTAGGGAGAAACTTGTCC
This sequence comes from Mobula hypostoma, assembly GCF_963921235.1. Taxonomy (NCBI): domain Eukaryota; kingdom Metazoa; phylum Chordata; class Chondrichthyes; order Myliobatiformes; family Myliobatidae; genus Mobula; species Mobula hypostoma. The sequence continues at coordinate 90,651,871 of NC_086106.1, forward strand.
CGGTGAGGAAGATAAAGAATGGTAGGGTGAAGGAACCATGGGTGACAAGTGAGGTGGAAAATCTAGTCAGGTGGAAGAAGGCAGCATACATGAGGTTTAGGAAGCAAGGATCAGATGGGTCTGTTGAAGAATATAGGGTAGCAAGAAAGGAGCTTAAGAAGGGGCTGAGGAGAGCAAGAGGGGGGCATGAGAAGGCCTTGGCGAGTAGGGTAAAGGAAAACCCTAAGGCATTCTTCAATTATGTGAAGAACAAAAGGATGACAGGAGTGAAGAAGTGTTCTAAAGGCAACGTGACACAACCGTGGCTAACAAGAGAAGTATAAAAGCCAAAGAGAGGGCATATAAAAGAGCACAAATTAGTGGAAAGTTAAACAACTGGGAAGCTTTTAAAAACCAACAGAAGGCAACTTAATATCACCTGCATACATCATGAAATTTGTTGTTGTGCAGCAGCAATACATTGGAATACAAATAAAAAATTACAGTACGGTGTGTGTGTGTGCTTACTTAAGCACTATTTATTATATATATATATATATATATATAAAATAAATAGTGCTTAAGTAAGTAAATTAAATAAATAAGAGAAAATGAAAGTGATGAGATCATGTTCTACGGTTCAGCATCCATTCTGAAATCTGATGGCAGAAGGGATGAAGCTGTTCCTGGATCGTTGAGTGCATGCCTTCAATCTCCTGTACCTCCTTCCTGATGGTAGCAATGAGAAAAGGGCACGTCCTGGGTGATGCAGGTCCTCAATGATGGACGTTACCTTTGTGAGGCATCACTCCTTGAAGATGCCCAGGATGCTGGGGAGGCCAGTGCCCATGATGGAGCTGACTGAATTTACAACTTATTGCAGCTTATTTCAAAACTGTACAGTGCTCCTCCCTGCCCCCATATCAGACAGTGATTCAGCCAGTTAGAATGCTTTCCATGGTACATCTGTAGAAATTTGTGAGTGTCTTTGGTGATATACCAAACCTCCTCAAACTCCTAATGAAATATAGCTACTGTCATGCCTTCATTGTAATGGCATCAATATGGTGGGTTCCGGGTAAATCCTCAAAGGTTGACACCAGGAGCTTGCAATTGCTCACCCTTTCCACTTCTGATCCCTTGATAAGTACTGGTGTGTTTTCCCTCATCTTACCTTTCTGAAGTCCACAATAAATTCTTTGGTCTTACTGACATTGAATTCAAAGTTGATGCTGCGACACCACTCAATGAGCTGATCTGTCTCTCTCCTGTATGCTTTCTGATCATCATCTGAAATTCTGCCAACACCAGTTGTGTCATCAGCAAATTTATAGACGGCATTTGAGATGGGCCTAGCCACGCAGTCATGGGTATATAGAGAGTAAAGCACACATCCCTGAGGGTTTTTAGTGAGGTGAGCATGTTATTTCTGACCTGTGCAGACTGCAGACTTCTGGTGAGGAAGTCATGGATATAGTTGCGGATTGTAAAACAGAGGTTAGGTTTTGGAGCTTTTTGAATAGAACTGTGGCAATGATTGCATTATACACTGAGTTGTAGTCGATAAACCGCACCCTGACTTAAGTATTAGTGTTGTCCAGGTGATCCAAGGCCACATGAAGAGCTAATGAGATCGCATCCACTGTAGACCTATTATGGTGAAAGGAAAATTGCAGTATGTCCATGTCCTTATATAGGCAGGAGTTGAATTTAGCCACAACTAACCTCTCAAAGTACTTCATCATCATAGCGTACTATTGGATGATATTTATTAAGGCAGCTCACCCAGCTCTTCTTTGACACTGGTATGATTGTTGCCATTTTGAAGCAGGCAGAAACTTTCATCTGTAGCAATGAGAGATTGAAAATGTCTTTGAACACACTTACCAATTGGTTTGTATGAGTTTTCTGAGTCCTACCAAATACATCATTAGGTCTTGTCACCTTGCAAAGATTCACCCTCTTGAAAGACGTTCTGTCTTTCTGTGTGGTAAATTTTCTTTGATTTTTGTGATGCTACCTCAAACTTTATTGGTCTGGGGAAAGAAGTTGATTTGTATATGTGGTTTATTTAATTTATTGCAGCACAGTTTTACTGATAACTCTTTGAGAAACAGTGCCTATAAAAAGTATTCACCCTTCCCCTGGAAGTTTTTACGTTTTATTGTTTTACAACATTGAATCACAGTGGATTTAATTTGTTTTGTTGACACTGATCAAAAGCAAAAGACTTCCATGTCAAAGTGAAGACAGATCTCTACAAACTGATCTAAATTAATTACAGATATAAAATACAAAATAATTGACTGCATAAGTATTCGTCTCCTTTAATAAGATACACCAAATCATCACTGGTGCAGCCAGTTGGTTTTGGAAGTCACATAATTGGTTAAATGGAGATCATCTGTGTGCAGTCATGGTGTTTCAATTGATTGTAGTAAAAATACACCTGTATCTAGAAACCTCCTGCTGAGTCAGTATCCTGGTAAAAATGAAACCATGAAGACAAAAGAAAACTCCAAGCAACTCTGTGAAAAGCTTATTGAAAAGCACAAGTCATCAGATGGATACAAGAAAATATTCAAGTCACTGAATATCCCTTGGATTACAATTATGGCAATCATCAAGAAATACAAAGATATGGCACAGCTGTAAATCTGCCTAAAGCAGGCCATCTTCAAAAACTGAGTGACTGTGCAAGAAGGGGATTAGTGAGGGAAGCCACCAAAAGACGTATGACAATACTGGAGGAGTTGCAAGCTTCAGTGGCTGAGATGGGAAAGACTGCACATACAACAACTGTTGCTTGGGTGCTTCAGCAGCCGTAGATTTATGGGAGAGTAGCAAAGAGAAAGAAAAAGCCACTATAGAATAAAACTCACATGAAATCACAGCTAGAGTTTGCCAAAAGGCATGTGGGAGACTCTGAAGTCAGCTGGAAGAAGGTTCTATTGTCTGATGAAACCAAAGCTGAGCATTTTGGCCTTTAGACTATATGGTATGTTTGGCGTAAGCATCCCTACCCTGAAGTATGGTGGTGGCTGCATCATGTTATGGGGGTGCTTCACTGCACCAGGCCCTGGAAGGCTTGTGAAGGTAGAAGGTAAAATAAATGCAGCAAAATACAGGGAAATCCTGGAGAAAAACCTGATTCAGTTTGCAAGAGAACTGCGACTTGGGAGATTTATTTTCCAGTAAGATATTGACTCTAAGCACAAAGCCAAAGCTACACAAGAATGGCTGAAAACAACAAAGTTATGTCCTGGAGTGGCTAAGTCAGAGTCCAGACCTCCATCCAATTGAGAATTTATGGCTGGACTTGAAAATGACCCCATGCAATCCCCATGCAATCTGACAGAGCTTGAGCAGTTCTGTAAAGAAGATTGGGGAAAATTTGTGGTGTCTAGATGTGAAAGCTGATACAGGCCTATCTGCAGAGCTGTAATTTGCTGCCCAAGGTGCATTTACTAAAAACTGACTTAAAGGGGTGTTTAATAATTTTAATGAATTTAGACCAATTTGTAGAAATTTGTTTTCACTCTGACATGACGGAGTCTTTTCTGTTGATCAGTGTCAAAAAAGTCAGATTAAATCTACTGTGATTCAATGGTTGTAAAACAATAAAGCATGAAAACTTTCGGGGGGGGGGTGAATACTTTTTATAAGCACTGTAAAGAAAACCTAATTTGCATGAAATACTCACAGCAACTGTTGTTCCAATACTATGTAGAAATGAGCAATTATGGGTTAAACCCAGAGTCAGTTGGCTTTTAAGCATCATTGTGTGTTTTCTGTTTTCTGGAGCAGAAATAAACATGTGGTATAATAATCATGATTTAGTAGCCTAATTACTAATGTTGAACAGCGTGTGCTAAGTGCCCTAACCAGCTGCCTTGAACTCTTCAACAATTATGTGCAATGAGGGGCACCTGTACTTTTTAGGACTAATCATAACAATGCATTGTGAAAGAACAGAAAGCTATCTTCTGGCGTTGAAAATATTAATGCAAACATTAGAAGAGAGAAACAAGATGAGGAAATTTCTGGAATGAGAGTTGTATAGATTGGAATAAGGTATCAGGGCAGAATCTGTGAGGTGAAAAAGAAAAAAAATCTCACATTATGTAATACTATTCAGGTTCCTTTCAGAACATCCAGAAACACTTTACAGTGGGTTCCTTTGAAGTGAAATTAGTTGTGCAGAGTAGTTAACAGTAACCAAAATGTGATAATAACCTGGTAATCTGTTTTAACAGAGTTGATTGAGGGATTATTATTGGCCAGAAGGCTGAGGAGAATTCTCGAGCTCACTGTCAAGATAATGCCATGGGAACTTTAATGTCTACCCAAACTGTACAATCTATATTTGAAATGTTTGAAGAAAATATCAGACCTGTAGCAATTGGCTAAAATAGTTCAGCAATGCTGCTATCCAAGCAAACATCTGCCACAAGTAGACAGCAATAAGCTATGGCCTTTTGTCCTGGCATTCGAAAAATGCTTTCCTTTTGAGTCATTCTGATTAGGAACAGAAGGTCAAACATTGCAGCTTCAGTGTGAGAGAATCGGGCAAATCAATGTTTTGATGAACGGGGCCTTTTTGTGTGGAAGAGATAGAATGGACAATTGTGTTTGTCAACCCATGGGATAATAACAATTGTTAGCTAGGGTCTGTGTAAAGAAAACATAAATATTACATTGCATGACCAGACTATATAAACATTATGATTTCAGCAAACTTCTAACTTGACCAACTTGACTTTATATTAGGCTGGATGACCTTGAAACTGTTTGGCTATCTAACATGTTATATGATCTTTTACTTAATAAAATCTGACAATTATATTTTTCTGTTTTCAAGACAATCTCTAATCGAAATGAGGAGAGCCATTCCAGTGAATTAATTAATTATAAATTTACTCTGTTATAACTCTCCCTCCTATTTGCCAGACCACCTTCACCCATTTTGTCCCCATCCCCCTTGAAATTCCACCCACCCACCAAACCACCATACATAAGACCCCCACGGCCTTCTGGCCCCAAACACAGTCCACTCTTCCCCTAATAGATTCCATTTTCACCCCTTTTACTTATCAGAATCCAACACTGGTCATGTTTTTTGTTTCCTCTTATCTCCCACCAGCTGATGTCACCTACCCTCACCCTCTTCATCTCCATCTTGCTCTACCTGTTCTTTTCCCCACTTTTTCTCTATCTCCTCGTCTGGCTCCACCCCTCATTGACTTGCCACTGTCACCCAACTCAACCTCCACTCACCCCGCCCCTTACCTGTCTCTCATCTTACACTCCTCCTCAGTCCATCAATTGCCTCAGATTCCTTTCTCACCACTCCCCTTCCCTTCGTTACACTGGCCATCTTGACACTTTGCTCTCAGTCTCTGTGCAGGGTTTTGGCCTGAAACATCAACAATCCCTTTCCTCCTACAGATACTACTCGACCAGCTGAGTCCTTCTAGCAGGTTGCTTGGTGCTCCCGATTCCAGGTCTGCGGTCTCCTGTATCTCCACTCAATTATATAGTAACCTAACCTTCATTACTTTGGGCTATCAATTATATCTATGAAAAGGCAAGTAGGAAGTTTGCCTGGGACCATAAAAACTAATACCAATTTGCAAATGAATTTCCAAGTCCTAGTCTTTCCTGTAGAATGACATGAAAGACATTTCGTAATAACCAGATTCTTTATTGATCGCCTCAGGCTCCTCATTCTAGGCAGTTACTCCCAGGTAGCACAGTTCATTACTTTCTACTCTGGGGTGTAAGTCCCACTCCCGTGGCTTAAGCACAAAACTCTTAGCTGATGTTCTCATGCAATAAAGTGAACCCCCATACTTTGGAGTGGTGGTGTTCCTAGGAAATGATCCATATAATGATCTTCTGTAATGTGAGCCTTTATATCCCTTTGAATACCTTGTTGTGTGGAGGTGCATTCCTATCATAAGTTTTTCCTTCAACAATAATGGCCCCACAGATGTCCAGCCTGTTGCAGGGGGATCCTGATGGTATTGTAGGCAGAAGAGAAATATATGCAGAAATGAAAGAGAAAAAGAGAATAAATTGGAAATGGATGTTACATTCTTTGATAAAGAATTAGTTTAGGATTATCAATAGAAGAGATTGCTTCCAAGTTTCCAAGGCAAAATCATTAAGGGGCCTCCCACTGTGAACAGATGGCCTGTGGTTTTTGTAAACTTATTCAGTTCTCTGTATGCATATTATGCTTATTTATTTACTCACAAATTCTCCAAGAGTGAATCTCATAATTTTGGCAGTGTGTTGTGAATCCTGTAAGGGTGAATTTCTGTTCCCTGAACAGCCATGAGGTACTAAGAAATAAGTTGGCCACCATAGACAGAGGACCTGCCACGGGATTGGTTCAAATTGGTGGAGTAACCCACGTTCAGGGACTCATCAGTGGATTGAAAAAAATATGCCACTGTTTTCACGACATTATAAAGACACGCATGGACAAACGTGTTCCCACAAAATCAATCACAGTCTTCTCCAGTCAAAAGCCCTGGATGAACCAAGGGATGCACTATCTGCTGAGGGCTAGATTAGTGACACTCAAGTCTGGCATCTAAAGAAAACACAGGAGGTCCAGGTATGACCTCCAGAAAGTCATCTCATATACAAACTGGCAATTCTGGACCAAACTTAAATCACAGAACAATGCTTGACAGCAGTGGCAGGGCATGAATGCTATAACCTCCCACAAAGTGGAAACCAAGTGACATATGTGACAATGCTTTTCTCCCAGTTGAGCTCAATGCATTTTATGCTGGCTTTGACCAACAAGACACAGAGGCACATTCACAAACACCCACAGCCCCCAAAGACCTTGTGCTTTTAGTCTCTGAGGTAGATGTGAGAGCAACATTCAAGAGGGTGACCCACCGAAAGCGTCTGGCCTATACAGTGTACCTGGCTGACTACTCAAAACCTGTACTACTCAACTGGCTGGAGTGTTCACTGATCTCTTTAACCTCCCACTTCGGCAGTCTGAGGTACCCACTTGCTTCAAGCAGACTTCAATTATACCTGTGCGCAAGAAGAATGTTGTGACCTACCTCAGTAACTATTGTCCAGTAGCACTTATATCCACAGTGGTGCAGTGCTTTGAGAAGTTAGTGATGAAACATATACCAACTCCTGCCTGAGGAGTGACATGGATTCACTTCAGTTTGACTACCATCAACATAGGTCTTAACAGGAGATGCATTTCATTGGCTCTTCAGCTCAACCCTGGGACACCAGGACAGTGAAGATACATATATCAGGATGCTTTTTATGGACTACAGCCTCAACACTATTATTCCCTCAAAACTAATCAATAAGCTGCAAAACCTAGGCCTCATTAGCTCCATGTGTAACTGGATTTTGATTTCCTCAGACAGATTCCATAAGTTTGGATTGGCAACATCTCCTCCACAAACACCCTCAGCACAGGTGCAGCACAAAGCTGTGTGTTTAGCCTGCCACTCTAATCACTTTATACTTATGACTGTGAGGCTAAATACAGCTCCAGTGCCATATATATGTCTGCTGATGACACCACTGTCATTGGCTGAATTAAATGTGGTGATGAATCAGTATATTGAAGAGAGATTGAAAATCTGGCTGCATGGTGCCACAACAACAACCTCTCACTCAAGATCAGCAAAAGTAAAGAGTTAATTATTAACTAAGGGAAGAGGAAACCAAAGGTCCGTGAACCAGTCCTCATTGGAGGCAGAGAAGGTCAGTAACTTTGAAATCTCCAGTGTTATCATTTCAGATGATCTGTCCTGGGTCCAGAACATATGTGCCATTGCAAAAGTGGCACAACAGCACCTCGACTTTCTTAGAACTTTGCAAAGATTTGGCATGCAATTTAAAACTTTGACAAACTTCTGTACAGGTAGATGCCAGGCCTGTACATCAGGCTCCTCCAAGTATCCACCCCGCTAATGGGAGTCACCTGCCACTTGTTCCCAACATCATCAGCTGCACCGTATTTAGACTTGGCTCTCATCCACAACCCTTGTTCACTCGTACGAGCTACCCAGCCTCAACCAGTTGCTCCTAGCCTTCAGTTACATTGCTGCCTTATTGTGTTCAGGACCTTGAGAACTAGAACTGCATAGTCCTACTGCATGAGCCTGTGCCCGCTAACAGACCTGACAATCACTTGCATGTGTCAATGGCCGTGAGGTATGATGCATTTCAGTGGGCCACTCCTCACTTGCTGTCTCTAATCTTTCCACATGGAAGAAGTATCTGCTCTGGTCTGAGCTCTCCCACAATCTACACACCTCGTCTGCCATGAGTGTGTCACCCTTTGAAGTGCCTCATGGCTAACAACTCCCATTATTCCCAGCAAAGGAGTCAACAGTGGAGGGCTCGTTCATCGGGGCCTGCTTCGCTTCAGCTGGAATGCTTGAAGAGGGCATGGAGGACCATCCTAGATACCAACCATGCCTACTGCCGCCAGGGTAACTGCCATTGGCACTCAGCCAGCATAGTTTGGCCAAGTCCATCTTGGGTAAAACCCTCCTCACTATTGAGCATATCTACATGAAATGCTGTCGCAGGAAAGCAGCATCCATCATCAGGGACCCCCACCAACCAGGACATGCTCTCTTCTTGCTGCTTCTCAGGAAGAAGGTACCGGAGCCTCAGGACTCACAACACCAGGTTCAGGAACAGTTATTACTCCTCAACCATCAAGCTCTTGAATAAAAGGGGATAACTTCACTCAACTTCACTTGCCTCATCACTGAAATGTTCCCACAACCTATGGACTCACTTTCAAGGACTCTTCATCTCATGTTCTCGATAGTTATTGCTTACTTATTAATTCTTGTCTATCCCAGCATGTGAAGACAGATTCCGGCTTATTGAGCGGATAAGACCAATGGAAGGTCCAATGGTCAAGAAGGCCATCTCTGCAAGTGTTGTGGAACGTGTCGAGCAGGACAAGACACAGAAACGTCCTGGTCATCCACTGCGCCTAGTCCCATCTCCAGCCGTCTCGACTCTGTCTTGCCACTGGATCCAGATGGGAATTGGGAAGAGAGAGTGAGGCTGACGCTGTGCAACTCTCCCTCACTTAAATCCAAGTCATGCGCTAGTCTCGACACCATCATAATGGTGTCGAGGTCCTCATCGACGTATGATGGACGAACAACAACAATTCTTAGTAATTCTTTCTTTTTTGTATTTGCACAGTTTGTTGTCTTTTGCACACTGGTTGAATGCCAGATTGTTATGTTCTTGCATTGATTCTGTTTTGGATATTATTGTATTATGGATTTATTGAGTGTGTCTGTGAGAAAATTAATCTCAGGATTGTATATGGTCACATACATGTTCTTCAATCGTAACTTTACTTTTAACTTTGAATGTTGAACCCACCTGATCCTGTATTTCCTGAACTTAGGATGATGGCAGGTGGTCCAGGATGGTTCATGGGTTGATGGTTTCATGGCATTGGAGATGGGGTGGGGTGTGCAGTCCTCTTGAACGGTGTGATTTTCAGCTGATTGAATGATCTGGTGCTTTGCTGTCTCCAAGGGAGTTTGGCGAGGATTCAAATGGAATGTACGGCCTGGAGGCCTCGAAGCCTGGATATGGGGTGCAGGCCTACAATCAAATCCATTTCTTGCCAATCTTGCTAGTTAAAATGTCATGCCAGATTGAAATCAATGAGAATGAGAGCAGAAGGTGAGTCGGTGTTCAGCACCATCTGCCTGCATTGGACCCGTCTCTTGCTCATTTCTGCTGGAGGAAGGTGCCTGCATTTGAAAGGTGGCTCTCTCCCTCTTGCTCGATGCTGCCGGAGTCTTGGGTCCTGGGCAAGGTTTAATTGACATGGTTTTTGTGATTTGGACTCCGTAATTCATGTTATGATGTGTTTGTGGTTCCTCGTTATTCCTTTCTTTTTATTGCTATTTTGTCCATTTTAATTGAGGTGGACTGGCTCTGCAGCTGACAATTGGCAAATGACACAGTGCTAAATTGTACTGAATTGAAATAAACTGAACATTCCTGTTTCAATGACTTTGTGGTTTGATGTTTTATATTCTGTGTTTTTTGCTCTTTTTTCCTGTTTGCATAGTTTGTTCTTTGTGTGTTGGGTGTTTGGTGTTTTCTTTGAATGTGTTTCATGGTGTTTCATGGCTATCTGTGCGAAGACAAATCTCAGGGTTGGATACAGCATACATAGTTTGCTAACAAATGTACTTTGAATTTTTGGTCAACTGGGAAGGGTACAGCCCAGAGGAGAGAACTTGGGTGCGTTTCAAGTTACATCTTGGATCCATTGCTCATTGAGGAATTTCACCAGTCCCATCCAGATCATCATGCGATGGTGGGGGCTGGCTGTATGGATGGGGGGGGGGGTGTCCTATCAGGCCTGCACATACCCCCTCCCAGTCTCCACCAGCTACGAGAAGTTACCTGCCACTCATTCTCAAAGTCATTACCTGCAGCCTAGTTAAACCCAGCTCTCATCCACAATCCTTGTTCAGTCATATGAACCTGCCAGCCTCATCCAGTTGCTCCTAGCCTTCAGTTACCTTGTTGCCTTGTCATGTTAAGTAACTATTCTCTCTTGTTTTGTGGCCCTTTGTGACTTGTTATTTATCAGTTTATTGTTAAAGTTATCACTCACTGTTTAATCATCTCTGCCACTGCTTTTTGGTCAAGTCTCCTTTACATTTCCTAACAATAGATGCACGGTGCAGAGTATACTGAGTTGTTGCATCATGATCTGGTATGGAAACCCCAATATCTTTGAATGGAAAAGCCTACAAAAAGTTGTGGATACAAGCTAGTCCATCACAGGTAAAGACCTCCCCACCATTGAGCACATCTATAAGGAGCAATGCCACAGGAAAACAGCATTCATCATCAGTGATCCCCCCCATCTATCAGGAAAGAGGTTCAGCACCCTCAGGACCCACACCACCAAGTTCAGGAACAGGTATAACCCCTCATTAGACTTCTGAACCGGAGTGGATAGCCACTCACTTTCAAGGACTCTACAACTCATCCTCTCAATTTTTATTCCTTAGTTATTTATTACTATTTTTGTTTTTTTTTGTACTTCCACAATTCATTGTATTTTGCACATTGATTGCCTGTCTATCTTTCTGTGCAGTTTTTCATTGGATCTATTGCATTTCTTTGTAATTACTGTGAAAACCCACAAGAAAATGACTATATGTACTTTTGATAATAAGATTACTGTAAAAGTTCTCACTGGCAATAATGCTGTCTTTGAATGCAATATTACACCGGGGCCTCTTCTGCTCTGTCAAGAGTGTATAATCAATTCCACTGGACTGGTTTAAAAAAGATTCCCTCCAATTATGTCTGAAACTTCTTGCATATATTTATTCTTAATTAGAAACAAATTACTTGGTTGTTAATACACTGCTGCTTCTGGGAGTTTGTTGACACAATTGGCTGCTGTATTTCCTCTACTATTACAGTGATACACTTTAAAAAGTATTAGCTGTAAAATGCTTTGATAAATGCTGTTGTAATGCAAGTTTTCCTTTACTTTCCAATTCTGCTCTCAGTAGATATGTTGAGCAAGCACAAGGCAATTCCTGACTATTAGGGTTCAAATAGATATTTTAGTTGTAAGCGTGGCCTGGTAACTATTCCTATGAAAGGAAAATTAGAGAAGGCAGAAAGGATCAGCCACTATGATCACACAAAATTTTACTAAATTACAATGAAGATAACTATTTCATATATAAGATCTAGGGGCCACAAAATCTGAGCAGGTTTGCACTGAGACAACCAAAATATAAAGGAAATTTATGATTTGCATAAGGAATTGTTTAGTTTAAGACACTAGTTTGAATACTGTATGACACATTGACCACCAGAAATAGAATCATAGAACCATAGAACAGTACGGCACAGAAAATCAGGCTATTTGGCCCTTCTAGTCTGTGCTGAAACTTTATTCTGCTAGTCCCATTGACCTGCACCCAGTCCATAACCCTCCAGACCTCTCCCATCCATGTATCTATCCAAATTATTCTTAAAACTTAAGAGTGAGCCCGCATTTACCATGTCAGATGGCAGCTCGTTCCAGACTCCCACCACTCTCTGAGTGAAGAAGTTCCCCCTAATTTTCCCCCTAAACCTTTCCCGTTCCACCCTAAAGCCATGTTCTCTCGTATTTATCTCTTCTAATCTAAGTGGAAAGAGCCTACTCGCATTTACTCTGTCTATACCCCTCATAATTTTGTAAACCTCTATCAAATCTCCCCTCCTTCTTCTACGCTCCAAGGAATAAAGTCCTAACCTGTTCAATCTTTCCCTGTAACTCAACTCCGGAAGACCCAGCAACATCCTAGTACATCTTCTCTGCACTCTTTCAATCTTACTGATCCTGTAAGTTAGGTGACCAGAAATGCACACAATACTCCAAATTTGGCCTTACTAATGTCTTATACAACCTCACCATAACATCCCAACTCCTATACTCGATACTTTGATTTATGAATGCTAGGATTCCAAAAGCCTTCTTTACAACCCTGTCTACCTGTGACACCACTTTCAGGGAATTATGTATTTGAACTCCCAGATCCCGTTGTTCCTCCACACTCCTCAGTGCCCTACCATTTACTGTGTATGTCCTACCTTGATTTGTCCTTCCAAAATGCAACACCTCGCACTTGTCTGCATTAAATTCCATCTGCCATTTTCTGGCCAATTTTGCCAGTTGGTCCAGATCCTTCTGCAAGCTTTGAAAGTCTTCCTCGCTGTCCACAATGCTTCCAATCTTACTATCATCAGCAAACTTGCTGATCCAATTTACCACATTATCATCTAGATCATTGATATAGATAACAAACAACAATGGTCCCAGCACAGATCCCTGAGGTACACCACTAACACAGAAGAAAAACTCAATCCCAAAGCAGCAGTCAAAGATGACATGGTTAATTGGTCAATGTACTAAATTCACTTTAATAGAGTGGAAATCTACCCAGGACAAACTCTTCTCTTTGCTTGCATGCATTTATGTCTCAACATTGAATCTCTCACAGCTTTTCTCTGACGACAGAGAAAAACAAAAACTCTCTCTGCTTCTCCGATTAATTCTGTTGCATGTTTACAGTTTTCATTAAAAAACTGCCAGCCTGTTCTCCAGCTCTGAGTCTGTCATCCTTCATCAAAATTGCCACCTGGAATGCGGAGTCTCCCCACCATAACGTATAGATTTTCAGATACGCTATCTCTGGACTCCATAAAAGTAGCTGATACAGTAGCCCTGGTGCTGTTTTCTCTGGGAGGTGTAGCAGTATGTAAACTCCCAGTCTCAGCCTGAGGTGGATAACAACTTTGATAGCTAATTCATTTCCTCTGAGAAGCCTCACCAAATTATAATCAACTCTTTGTTTCAGTGGCTCCAGGCTTTTTATATCAAGCCAAAAAACCATGCTGGCTCTTAAGGAATTAATCCGTTCTATCCTGAGGCAAACTTTATATCAAAGGCATATTATATCTTAAATCAAATAAACCCTGCAGGTGTATAGGGGAAAAGAAATCTTAGACTATAACATGGCCAATTATACAGCAACTGTCAACAAGAACAATTTACGTTTATAGAACACCTTAAGTATAGTAAAAACATTTAAAGTTATTCCACAGGATCACAAGAAATTTTGTGATAAGATAAAACTATTTATCCTGAAAAAATTATTGTTGCTAGGTTGCTCAGTCAAGAATATATACCTTAAAATACAAAATGTGCATTAAAAAGTAATAGTGCAAAATACGTATGTGCAATAAAATCATATACTTATATACTTAAGGAGGAGGAGTTGTAGAGTCTTATAGTCACGGGGAGGAAGGGTCTCCTGTGACGTTCAGTGGTGCACCTTGGTGGTATCAGTCTGTTACTAAAGCTGCTCCTCAGTTTGTCCAGTATGTCATGGAGGGGGTGAGAGGGGTTGTCCATAATGCTCCGTGGCTTTCAGCATGACTCCAAGTTGTCATGCAATGAAGGGGTCCCAAGGTGGGTGCATGTTAGAATCTTGCAGGATTGATCTAGCCACAGAGCAAGCCAGCATGCAGGAATGAGTTAGGAGCTCAGCTACACGTAGCAATGTGCATGTGTAAGACCCCAAACCAACCAGACTGGTCAAAGCCACACAACAGAAAGGGACTATTCCTGGATGATAGCTCCAAGCTTGCAAACAAATGAGATAAAAAGGGGAATGCCGATTAAGTGTATGAACTGAAGCATTTTTTATGTTAGTTTTTTAAGTAAATAAAAGGATGATTTCAGAGGTTAACCACACTGTTCCATGCTGAATAAAACCTTTCAAATTGCTACCAGATGTCTCTAGCTCTTTGTATAACAACAGGCCCAACTAACAATATGGTGTTGTTGGTAGTATCACTGAGGACTAAGCAGACCTAGATGAAGTATTCCCTTTTGGCTCTTGAGGTAAGGACTCTAATTCAAATTAATATTCTATTTCTAGGGGAAAAATTGGTACCGTAACCTGGTGGTGGAACAGAATTATTAGTCTTCATTATAAGTCCTCTGTCCATAGTTAGTCTATCTAATTTGCTCACAATACCAGAACCATCCAGTTGGTATACAGCCACAACCCATTTTTATAAACTCATTGGCATTCACTGGGATTGACCCAGCAATAGTGCTTATTGAACAGAGTCTACCTGAGCTAAGGGCTCAATCAAAGAAAGAGAGATGGACCTGTATGGAAAAAGAAATGAAGTTATGTGAAGATAGAATGTAGAGGAAGAGAGAGCTGGAAGAATCCTTAGTGCTCCAAACATTACTGTATTTTTTTAGCACAACAGATTCATACCTGGAGATACAGTACTTGGCACCGTTACAAAAGACTGCATGGTTTCAGAGGATTTTGTTGGGGGGTGGGGGAGAGGGTTCAAGAAACAAGTCCAACTGGCAATGGACAGAAATATGATCTGCTTGAAGAAAAATACTGGACCCTTACCCACCATGCCTCAGCTGAGGCTACCAGTCCTTGCAGGAGCCTTTCAAAAACTACTACTTGATTCTATGCTGATTATTAGAATCAGGGATACTCAATGACTTGGCCTTCATAGATGTTGGAGGCAATGAATTCCACAGATTCACCACTCTTTGACTAAAGAAATTGCTCCCCATCTCTGTTCTAAAGTGATGTCCTTCTATTCTGTACCTCTTCCTAGAGATGCTGCCTGACGTGCTGCGTTCACCAGCAACTTTTATGTGTGTTGCTTGAAATTCCAGCATCTGCAGATTTCCTAGTGTCCTTCTATTTTGAGGCTGTACCCTCTGGTCTTGGACTCCTCCACTATTGAAAACATCCTCTCCATGTCCACTCTATCTTGGCCTTTCAATATTCAAGAGGTTTCAATGAAATCCCCCCCTTTTCTTTCTAAACTACAGCTAGTGCAGGCCTAGAGATGTCAAACGCTCCTCGTAAATTAACCCTTTCATTCCCAGGATAATTCTCATGAACCTCAAAGGCAGCACCTCCTTTCTTAGGTAAGGCCTCCAAAAGTACTCACAATACTCTGTGCTGTCTAACCAATGCCTTGTAAAGACTCAGAATTATATCCTTGCTTTTATTTTAGTCCTCCTGAACTGATATGTGGTGTGAGATGATCAACTGAAAGGCGAACACGGCCTGGTTTCAGGAATACGGCTGGACTTGAAGAACATACAACAGAGAACCCAGTAACTGTCCCCACAATAGAAAAAGCTCTCAAAATGACATTTATTATGGTTATTACGTATTTGCTGTATATATGTTTTGTTACAAGATAATTAGTTGTTCAGTCCCTAGGGGCAAACTGGAATTGCATGTTAGCAATTTCCATGAATGTCACAACTATGCCAAAAGGATTGAGGTATCCATCTACTGGGGTATCTGTGCACATACCTATCCACATAAAGGCAGACATATCCATTGAGATTCATTCCTTTTATGTTCAGAAGCAAGTGTAGGAATGGGTGCCTTTAAGACATAAGAGCAGATTAGGCTATTTGACCTATTGAATCTGCTCTACCATTCAGTCATGGCTGATCCTTTCTCCCCCTCCTTAGGCCCACTCCCTGGCCCTCTCCCTGTAATTGAGGCCACGTCCAATCAAGAACCTATCAAGCTTTGCCTTAAATACACCCAACAACCCAGCATCCACAGCTGCCTGTGGTAACAAATTCCACAAGTTCACCACCCTCTGGCTATAGAAATGTCTGCGTATTTCTGTTTCAAATGGATGCTCCTCTACCCTGAGGCTGTGCCTTCTTGTCTTAGACTCTCAGCTCATGGGAAACATTCTTTCCATATCTACTCTGTTTAGGCCTTTCAACATTTGAAAGGTTTCAATGAGCAACCCCCTCATCCTTTTAAAGTACAGACCCAGAATCATTAAACGTTTCTCATATGATAACCTTTTCATTCCTGGAAACTTTCTTTTGAACCTCCTCTGAACCCTCTCCAATGCCAGCACATCTCTTCTGAGATGAGAAGTCCAAAACTGTTCACAATACTCAAGGTGAGGCCTCAGCAGCGCTTTACAAAGCCTCAGCATTACATCCCTACTCTTGTATTTTAGACCTCTTGAAATGAATGCTAACATTGCATTTGCCTTCCTCACCACCGACTCTACCTGCAAGTTAACATTTAGTGTGTTCTGCACAAGGACCAGAATGCTTGAAGAGGGCATGGAGGACCAAGAATTTTTTGAAGGGGTATCCCAGAGAAGGAAAGGCAATGCCTAAAGACGGCAGCATCCATGATTCAGCAGGCTCACCACCTGGACATGTCTTCTTCTCATTACTACCATTGGGGAGGAGATACAGGAGCCCAACGAACCACTGGTTTGTTCTAGTCATTCTATTTCCTCAACAAGCAGATCTCTAAAGAAGTGGAGAAGAGCTGGGGGTGGGGGGAGAGGAATTCCAATGTTTAAGATTTCAATATCACAGCTACCTATTGCGTTGCATTTACCATGTGAAATGCACAAGAGAACAAAATTATAGGAATGCATTAAAAATTACAAAAGGAAGAATCTGAGAATAAAGATTAGAATTTTATAATTAGAACATGGTAGCTTGTTAGGGAAAAGCAAAATCTTCAGTGAATTCAGGTTTTTAAGGACTGGATTTCTTTGATGCCACCAATTGTCAGAATACTGTCAAGTGGAAATAAAGAGTAGGGTTACTCTCTGCAGGTGAGCAGAGGCACAGGCAAAATGGAGGGAGACGGAAATAAGCAGTCATGTTGATGTTGTGAGGAGCACATCTCAGAATCAGATACGAAATCGAGGATCCATTCTGGTTCAGCTCTCCGAGAGTTTGCATAGAGAGGACTGAGAGAATGGAGAGTTCTGGTGAAGGGTCCAGACTCAAAACATTGACTGTTTATTCATCTCCATTGATGCTGCCTGACCTGCTGAATTCCTCCAGCATTTTGCGTGTTACATTGAATGGAGTTTCTGTAGGGAGCTGGAAGCTACTCGAGAAGCAAAGCTGAAATTTAAAAAAATATTACATTCAAATTGGTCAATCATCCACCAAAATGTTTGAGGCAGTTCAGGGGAAAAAATGTGTTTCCTGCAGTGACCTGATATAAAATAGAATTGACCTAAATAATAAAAATCTGACTCTATAGGACGGATTGTTTGAGGTCAGATAAAAGCTGAGAAGCTTTGACCATCTGCCGCCAGTAATACAATCATAAATGATGATGTACAATTTTCAATCCATTAACTTTATGGACAATTTCTCAAGAGCTTTCCTTCACTAAGTAGTGTGATTTTATAAAAGTACCCCCAGTTAATAATTCCATTTTGATACATTCAGAGTGAAGTCCAAGGGGTTTTGATGCTCACATGCTGATCCTCATTCTGTTCAACCATCTTCCTCTAAGGTCTACAGATAGCAATCTATTACTACTGCACCATTCATAAAAATAAATTTGTTGGACTTGACAAGAGGGAAGGCTCGTACTGGAGTGTCACCTTCTGTCAAAGCTGTGTGACAATTCAACAATCAGTAATTGTCTCTGACATTTCTTCATTAAAAAAACTATTAAAGGTGATGTAAATAATTAAAAAAGTGAAAACCATTATTTTTAAATGCAATAATAGATCATTAAAACACACTTATAATATAAAACCAGAAGGCATAGGAACAGAATCAGGCCATTCGGCCCATCGTCTGCTCTGCCATTTCATCATGGCTGATCTATTTTCTCTCTTAACCTCATTCTCCTGCCTTCTCCCTATATTGTTTGATGCCTTTACGAATTAAGAACCTGCTTTAAATGTACCCAATGATTTGGCATCCACAGCCGACTGTGAAATGAGTTCCACAGATTCACTACCCTCTGGTTAAAAAAATTCCTTCTCATCCCTGTTCCAAAGGGATGTCCTTCTATTTTGAGTCTCTGCCCTCTGGTCCTGGACTCTCTCACTCTGGGAAACATCTTCTGTATGCTCTACATGTCCACTCTATATGGGCCTTTTAATGTTCAGTATGTATCAATGAGATACCCCTCATTCTTCCGAACTCCAGTGAGTACTGGCCCAGAGCTACCAAATGGTCCATATATGTTAACCCTTTCATTCCCAGGATCATACTCATGAAAACTTAAACCTTGAAAAATAATCAAGAGGAATAATATTATGTAAAATAATAATATATTTTCCCTATAAACGCCATTAAGATTAATGACATCCTTTTCCCTGTAGCTTCCATTGGAATGGCTGGGTGGCGATGATTTCCTATGTAACTGCTGGCCACTTTTGGGAAGACTTGCCTGGTTATTAGTTGGTCTTTTAATGTAGTAGCTTGCCTTATGAACATGAATTCACAGCTAGCATGACAGCTAGTGAATTAACTTACAATCATTTCGACATTTCTGGAATAAATTCTAATATTGGTGAAAGCACATTTGGCATTATCAAATTGTCAAAATATCCACCTGGTTCACCTGTCTTATTTATTTATCTACTGATTGATCGATTGATCGATTGATCAAGTGTGGAACAGATTCAAAAACCACACCATCCAACAACCCACTTATTTAATACAAACCAATTTACAATTAACCTACTAACTGGTATGTCTTTGGTCTGTGGAGAGAAACCAAAGCACTCAGGGGAAACCCATATGGTCCCGGAGAGAACATCCAAACTCCTTAGAGACAGTGCCAGAAATGAACTCCAAACTCGGGAATGCCGGAGTCTCGCTAACCGATATGCTACTGTGGTGTCTCAAAGGAAACCAGCTGCCTCAATTTGGTCAAGTTTGTCAGTGGATTTAGATCCACAACAATGTGCTTGGGTTTATAAGGCTGAGGAAATGACCTAGCAAACATTCAGTTTTATCAAAACCACCAGTCACTTTTGCCATGACTTTCGCCATGCGGTTACACAGATTGCATTGCACAAAGCAAATCGGGCACCACCACTAAGTCTCAAAAGCGATTAAAGCTGGGCAATAAATGCTGGTCTTGCCAGTGATGGCCACACTCTGTGTAGGAATCAAAAAATCCATCAAAATGTTCTCGTTATCAGGGGCATAAGAAGTTTATATAGATTGATTTAAAGTAAATTTGCAAGAATCTACAATTTCTGCCCAAAGCATTGGTAATAATGGTGAAAGCTATCATATTGGATAAATCTGTGAGAGGTGCACATCTGCTAAATTAATCAATTTTATTTCCGTACTTGATTGAGTTAGTAAAACAATAATATATCCTCAAAGTCTTCAGTAACTGGCAACATTTTAAAGCACAGATTGAGGCAACACTGTGGGTGCTAGGGACTGAATAGCACGGATATACTTCCTTGCTAATATCTGCTAGCCCAGCTGAGTGATAAAGTAATTCTTCCACATGCTCCATCCATCACAATATTCAGGAAGACAAGAAAGGTTCACAAATGAATAGATGAACCTGACAGTGACACTGAACCATCCTCATCAGTAAGACATCATTCTTTGACTGGAAGCACCAGTAACACAAACATAATGTCAGCAAATACTTTATCAATGTATGTAAGTCTTGATGTGCTAATGTTTCAGGCTGAACCCATTACTATAGATAAGTAGGAAGGTCACCCTTTCAGAAAGGCCTTGTTTTTGTTCTGTTACTTATAGACACTGTTATTTGAAACCATAGGAACAAGAATGACACTATTAGTTTTTAAAATAGCATTCTCTTCTTGAAAATTGTTTGGCAACTTTTCATTATCTTGGAGGAATATGATTCAAAAGAGCTGTGTGTATACTGTAAGTATATCTTTCAGTATAATTCCCTGTCTTTGTGTCTGCCTCAGTTGCAGGTAGAATGAGGGTGACAGGATTAAAGTGATGAGTATTACACATTTTGTGTAATTATGAACTATTTCCTGGCTTCAGGAGGTGTCCTCATTGCTAACGATCAGTAATTGCTGGATTTAGACAGAACTACCTGAAAGTACTACTAATAAAGTTATACGATTTGCTTCTAACTCAGTTATTCCATGTCATAACTATCAAACTTAAATCATTAAAGCAGCCACTAATCACCACTTTTACCAGTCACATCAGGCTGCTGGATATTTTATAGTCATATTCCAAGGCCATTAGGATGGTCCAGAGTGCTGGGCATTTATATCAATAAAATCAATTATGGGGGATTTTGCAATTTGGCAAATGCTAACCTTGAGTGAATGAGAACTAGTGGGATTGCAACTGGTAGTGCATTTTATGAATTTAGTCAATGGCTAATCAATAAGTAGGTTAGAGCTGTTTAGTGAGGTTGAATCTATATGATGACTTCAAGTGAAACTTCCTGAGTGAATGTTGTGTCATTACTTGTTATAAAATCATGATATGATTCATAATCTAAAATGCATAGCTGCCATCACAGCTGGAAGGTGTTTGCATTTTCCATTTGTGTAACAAATGGCTGCCTTCCCCTGGCTCTTTTGAAATGGTTCTGTGGGGGTTAAAACCCAGTCGTGGAATTAAAAAACAGAAAATGCTGGAAGCACTTATCAGGTTAGGCAGCATCTGTAAAAAGAGATAGAAAGTTAAATGACAGAACATTTCTCAGGGACACTGAAATCAAGCATGAGTTCCCCTTATGTTACACGTTGAAATCCAAGTGATTGCCCAGAACAAATTTTAAACAGAAATCATAATGGCATTGGCAAGAGAGCCCATGTTTAAACACTTTGATGAGATGAAGGATCTAACACCATGGGCAGACGTTTCATCACAAAGATACAATAATCCTTAAAAAGGGACAAATAATGGCATTCAGAAGTAGAGCATTGAGCGACAGAGATGCATTATGCATAAATTGTGGAGATATTCACTGTCATCTTTGGTGTGGGGATGTTTCATCAGCAATCACACAGGAGAACTGTACATTAGCATGGTGATCAGAGCAACAAAGCAGTCAGCAGTGATCTAACACTTCCTCTTCCATTGAACAATACGTTATTTATTATGGTCTTTGCTTGAGGAAGATCTTCAAGTGTTGGATCCTGCTTCACTCTAGTCTTGCATGTATGCATGTCTTTCATTAGACATAACTTCTCTGACTTGAGGTCAATGGCTTGCTTCAGGAGGACATTAAATGTTGCTAAAGTGTCACTGGTTATTCATATAGCAGGATCTTGGCATAGAGGTACCCATCAAGTATTCCCTTAATAGAATTAATGATGTGGTACTAGGTATATTGTCCTCTGAATGTGACGTCATCTCTGTCCCTGAACAGTTGATCTTCTGCACTATTTGGAGTTTTGATGAATACCTTCAATGTGCATTATTAAAGCAATGGTTTCCAACCAACATAATGTGCACGTTTCCCAGACACAGTATTTCTCTAGCAGCCAGTCAAGTTGCTTCTTAGAATATTTGCAGCATCTTCATCTTCTTGGCAGTGTATTCCCTTTTCTTCTGTTTCAGTGTTTCATTGTATGTAGTCCCTTCATGGTCTAACATTCCAAGCCTATCTCTGGACAGTTTAAGAGCTTTGCATGTATACAAGCACTTTTCTGGAGTTAGCTTTGACTCGCTCAGTAGCTATTTGTTCTTTGTGGAGTCCCACATCCCACGAATAACCTTTTTTTCTGATGAATTCAAGATTCAGGTTTGTTTATTGTTATTCTTCAGTATACAAGTGTAAAGGAGAGTTCATGTTACTCTGGATCTGATGCAGCATTTATTCTGGTTTATCTACCACAGCCAGTTCAGTATTGAATGTATACCAATCCTTCCGACCTGAGGAAGGGGCTCGGCCCGAAACAGCGGCTGTTTCCTCTGTTTCCATAGATGCTGCCTGACCTGCTGAGTTCCTCCAGTATTTTGTGTGTGTTGCTATTTCTTTATTGTCCCATTTCCTTAAACATCTTACTAACACAGAAGTCCAACAGTATGGGTATTTACATTTTGTCCGCAGTGCTTGAACTTGATAGAATTACAGTTTCCTATCTACCAGCACATACACGTGATACTTCAGTTTGAAGTATTATATATCTGACGCTTAGTATTCTGATTATAGAAGGAATCTACATTTTATAATTTCATTCAATATTCAAGATTCAAGATTGTTTAATATCATTTCCAGTACACAAATGTAAGGGAAAACAAAACAGTTGTTACTCTTGATCTGACACATCCCAAAAAAAACACAGTAAGATGAAGAAGCAATGAATATAAATATGTAAGATAGCTTATTTACATAGGTTGTTTGTATATCCATAAAGTGGCACTTGGCACATGAGTGTCTGTATATAAAGGTGACTGACAGGAAATGATCAGGTAGTGGTGTTGGAGGTGTTGTCGGATGGGTTAGTGGGTGGAGGTGTTGGTCAGCCTTACTATTTGAGGAAAGTGATTCTGAGTCTGTTGGTACAGGTGTGGCTGCTACGTAGCTTCCTCTCTGATGGGAGTGGGACAAACAGTCCATGAACTGGGTGGGTGAGATTTTTCATGAATTTACTGGACCTTTTACAGCACTTTTCCGTATTTATGTCCTTGATGATGGGTAAGCTGGAGCACATTTTAGAGCCTCCCTGTCTGCCACAGTGCAGCTTCTGTATCATGCAGAGATGCTGCTTGTTAGGATGTTCTCTACTGCACATCTATAGAATGACATGAAGTATAGATGTGGATAGACCAGCTTACTTCAACCTCCTCAGAAAGTAGAGGAGTTGATCAGCTTCCCTGATTTCATATAATGTGTCTCTGGGACCGTGAGAGATTGTGTGAGATATGCACTTCCAGGAGTTTAAAACTGCTTGCGGTTTCCACTGCTGTGTTGCTGAAGTAAAGGGCAGGGTCTGAGAGGTGTGAATTCTCCTGAAGTCGATAGCAATCTCCTTTGTCTTCTTGATATTGAAGAAGAAGTTATTTGCCTAGCACCAGCTCTTCTGCCTCCTCTCTGCAGACCATCACATCATTGTCGGTGATGAGCCCCATCACTGTCGTGTCGTCGGCGAACATGACCATGTGATTGCTGGGGTGTTTGGCCGTGCAGTAAGGTGTGAGCAGAGTGTACAGCAATGGGCTCAGCACACAGCCCTGGGGGTGGGGGGTATCCCTGTTGAAGATGATGGGGAGGGAGGAGCAGTTGTTCATCCTGAATATTTGAGGTCTGTTAGTCAGGAAGTCCATCCCCCAATTGCGTAGTTATGTATTTAGACTGAGGAGTCAGAGTTTGTTCACCAGGATCTGTGGGACAATAGTGTTGAATGCTGAATTCAATTCCAGAAACAGCATTCTGACATAAGTGTCCTTGTTTTCTCGCTGTGTCTGGACCAGGTGCATGACAGATACTATTATTCCGTGGTAGTACAGTTCCATCGGTAGGCACGTTGGTGAATGTCTAATGTGGCAGGAATGGAATTTTGATATGTGCCATTACCAGCCTTTCAAAGCACTTCACAACGATTGGCATTGTGTCACTAGGCGGTAGCATAGTGTTGAAGTTGTAGGGTTCTTTAGTACAAGGATGAATGTGGATGACTTGAAGAGAGGACATAGAGACAGCAAGCTGGATGAGTGAAGTTTTGAAGATGTCCATGAACTCATCAGTGAGCTGGTCCACACACTCCGAGCACTCAATCTGGAATGTTGTCAAGCCCAGCAATTTTAAAGGGGTTGACTCTCTGCAGAGTCCTTCTCACATCTGATGCTGTTACAGACAATAGCTGCTCATCTGGAAGACGGCTAGCTTTCGTGGCTGACGTTTTGTTGCATGCCTCGGAGTGTGCATAAAAGTTGTCAAGGAGGGAGGTGTCCTTGGTGCAGTCGACCCTATTTTTCCTTGAGTAGTCAGTAATGACCTTGATGCCCAGCCACATATAGTAAGCTGGGGATCATTACCAGACAGGTGTTCTTGAACTTTTTGAGCCTAGGCAGTCTTAGCACTCTTAATGCCTAAGATGGGGTTTCTTCTGGCTGCTCTAAGAACTATTCAGTCACCAGTCTTGAAAGCAGCATCCCAAGCTTTTAGTAGGGAGTACACCTCAGTGTTTGACCAGGGCTACTCTGGTTGGGATGTGGGATGACCACTCTTGATATACCAATGTCGTCTACACACTTACTGATGTAGTTGATGACAATTCCTCAAGGTTTGTGTCTTCTCCTTTCGTGGCAGTCTCCTCAAATATCTGCCAGTCAGTCCACTCAAAACAGTCCTGAAGCATAGAGACTGCTTTATTAGGCCATACAGTGATGGTCCTCTTGACTGGTTTCTCCATTTTCAGCAGTGGTTGGTATGCTGGGATTAACATTATGGAGATGTGGACAGACTGGCCAAGATGAGGGCATAGGATGGTTTTGTAATTCTCCCATTCACTTCATAATATGTTTGTAAAAACTTAATGAAGTGTCTTATCTGTTACTTTAATAAGCAAACTTAAGAGGGTGAAAAGAGTGTTTTTATTGTGTACTAACTTGTATGCAGGCAGACAACTTTTGTCAGATTCTACACTGAAACAATGCACTAATAACATCAGAAAGCAATTGGTCACATGTTACAGTTTTTAATGTGGTACAACCAACATTACATATGTCACTGAATGAAAGTGCTAAACTTCTTCCTAATACTTCAATAATTTTCAAAATATACGGAGCATTAATCTATAAAGAAAGGTAATTACGTGGCCCAGTTTTCCAGGCTCCAGCTCATCAGTGACTTTGCAAAGCTTCTGATCAAAGCACAGTTCTCTCCAGCCTCTGTGTTTCAGCTTGAGTAGGAACAAATGAATACAAACAGACACATCTCATAGATAAATAAAATTGTCAGTCTCAATTGAATTCATAAGTTTAGAACATGTGAAACAAGTGATGTTGATCTAATGCTTACACCCACATGATGAATACAGTGAATGGTTGTCTGTCTTCTTGATTCCTGAGCAATCCCAAATGATTAGTCTGACTTGTCAATCTTATTTATTTTTGCTACTTGGTGAACTATGTGTCCTACACTTATATGAAGGCCAATTAAAAAGAAGCTGACTGCTCCTACCAAGTGTCTTTGATGCCCTGATGTGGTAGTTGACACATAAATAGAATGGAGGAAACCATGTATTCCTTCTCAGCTGGCAGTTAAATGCCAACGCCAAAATGGAGATGGCAATGTAAGAGTCTTCAATATTATTCCATTGTAACTGTCACATATAGTATTCAAGACATCTTCAAGGAGTGGTGCCTCACAAAGGTGACATCCATTATTAAGGACCCCCACCACCCAGAACATGCCTTCCTCATTCCATTGTTGCCATCAGGAAGGAGGTAGAGAAATCTAAAGGCACACACTCAGTGATTCAGGAACAGTTTCTTCCCCTCTGCCATATGATTCCCAAATGGGTAATGAACCCATAAACATTACCTCAATTTTTTATATTATATCTGTTTTGCACTATTTTTAATTTAATAATTTTGTGTATATATATATATATATATATATATTTACTGTAATTGATTTACTTATTTATTTGTTCTTTCTATATAATCATATATTGCATTGTACTGTTGCTGCTAAGTTATGAGATCTTATGACATATGCCGGTGTGTTACCCCGTTCGGATATGGCCCAAGTGCAGAGTGAGAGACACTGAAGCAGGTTGATAGTCCACAGACTTTAATGCGAACAGTGTTAAAGGGAAAATAAACGATAAACGCTGGGCCAGACAGGGCCGTTAACTAAAACTCTTGAAAGTAACACAAAGCCTACACTGCGGCTGAAAAGAACATCTAAACATTAAACAAATACTGCTAGTCTTCAGAGTCAGTTGACTTTAAAGTCCAATATCTCAGGGAAGGCTGAAAGCAAACAGCAGCGAAGTTTTGCTATGCTCTGTCCAAGTCTCGACAAACACTACGATGACAAGCATGGACTTAAATACTGTCAAGATTAAATAATAATTAGCTGACACATGCAAATTTACAAGCGTAATTGCCGTATCTACTGCATTGCCGAATCCGTGGTTGTGACAGGGCCCCCCTCTTTAGGTGCAGCCCCTGAGGCGCCACAGACCTGTATCCACTGGAAGTCCCGGATCGGCCACTTGTCCAAGATGTCCTTCGCCGGGATCCAGGTGCATTCTTCTGGGCCATTCCCTTCCCAGTCCACAAGGTACTGGACCTTACTACGTACCTGGCGAGATGCCAGGAGGTGCCACACAATACAGACAAGGGAACCATCTACCAGGCGGGGTGGAGGGGGGAGGTGGAGTGACTGGGGCCAGGGGAGAGGTAGCAACTGGCTTGAGCTGGGAAACATGGGATACTGGGTGGATCTTCAGTGATGCTGTTAGACGCAACTATAGGACACCTTGTTGACAGCCTTTTCTACTACAAACGGTCCCACGTAGCGTGGTGCCAGTTTCTGGTTCTTGACTTTCAGGGGAAGATCCCTTGATGCCAACCAGAACTCCTCTCCTGGCTTGAATGGCTTACCTGTCGACGGAACCGATCAGCCTGCTGGGAATGCTGTCTCTGGGCACGCAGCAGAGAAGCCCTGGCTCATCTCCAGGTGCGCTTGTAGCGCTGGATCAGCTGTTTAGCAGCAGGAATTCCTATGTCAATCTCCTGATCAGGGAAGAGCAGAGGCTAGAATCCCTTCTGGCATTCAATGGGAGACATACCGGTGGAGGACGACTGGAGATTATTATGGGTGATCTCTGCGCAAACCAATTGTGAGCTCCAGGACGTGGGGTTGGAAGGGGCAAGACAGCGCAGGGTTGTCTCCAACTCCTGGTTCACTCTCTCAGTCTAGCCATTAGATTGGGGGTGGAAGCCAGACGAGAGGCTGGCCGTGGCTCCTACAAGACAGCAGAAAGCCTTCCGAAAGTGGAAAGTGAACTGTGTCTTGAGGAGAGCCATGGAGCCTGAACACATGTTGAACCATGAGTGTGGCAATCTCATGAGCTGATGGGAGCTTGGGGAGGGCAATGAAGTGGGCAGCCTTGGAAAATCGATCCACAACAACCAAAATGGTAATGTTTCCATTAGACAGGGACAGACCAGTGATAAAATCTACTGAGAAGTGGGACCAGGAGCGGTGGGGCACAGGCAGTGGACGTAACAGACCCACAGGATGCTGGCGTGATGTCTTGTTCCGAGCGCAGGTGGGACAGGCAGATACAAAGTCGTGGACATCCTGGGACATAGATGGCCACCAGCATTGTCTCTTTATAAACTCCTGAGTCCATTGAATTCCCAGATGTCCAGCCAGACAGGAGGAGTGACCCCATTCCAACACTTTGGAACACACTGCGGCAGGGACAAACAGCCGGTTGGGAGGAACCCCATCCAGGCCTGGATCTGATTGTTGGGCAGCCCTCACCTCTGCCTCTATTGCCCAGATCACTGGAGCAGTGATACACGAGTGAGGAAGAATGGTCTCTGCATTGGCATTATCCTCAGATCTGTCGAACTGCCGGGAGAGAATGTCAGCCTTTGTATTCTTGCTGCCGGACTAAAGCTGTCAGAAGGAACACGAAGCCTACACTGCGGCTGAAAAGGACATCTAAACATTAAACAACTACTGCTAGTCTTCAGAGTCAGTTGACTTGCAAGTCCAATATCTCAGGGAAGGCCGAAAGCAAACAGCAGCGAAGTGTTGCTATGCTCTGTCCAAGTTTCAACAAGCACTACGACGACAAGTATGGAGTTAAATACTGTCACGATTAAATAATAATTAGCTGACACATGCAAATTCACAAGCACAATTGTCGTATCTACTGGGCTGTCGAATCCATGGTTGTGACATGGTGATAATAAACCCGATTCTGATATGGTTCAATAACCTCATAAGATTGCAAGGCTGAAAATGGTAATTGCTTGGTTATCTTAGACCAGCTGTAGCATTTCCTTCCCTCATTCCCTGGCACTTCACCTCCATTCCATAACCCTATCATGCATGAGATTATGGAACTTAAGAGGTTACTGTCATGGGCAGTTTCCTGCACTCCAAAACTGGATTACATGGGGGAGCAGGAAGCTATGGAAATGTCCTGTATTTTGCATCCAGGAAGAATCCTGAGGCAGATGAGAGGAGGGAAACCTACCTTTTTCCCCTGGTTTGAATGGAAAACAATAGTTGTGAGAGGGTAAATGTTCGCTATTGTAGATTTTAGTCTCAAACTGACTCTCATTCTGCCTACATTTTTCAAGTCTGCAGTGGATTGTTAATCTATATTTTTTAATGTATTTAAAGTGCTTAGAGATCTTTAAAGGTTTTCCAGGACATAAAATGTTTCATTTTTAATGGTCACTGAATGTATTGAACACTTTAATTTTAACAAACTTTGGTAGCTATAGCTAAATTGAAAACTTCATTTAGGCTACTGTCAAAACTGCTTTGTCCCTCTTACGAATTTAAGTTAATTTGGCCATCACATACTATATGCTCCCATTATAGTGCAATGATCTCTGGGTCTCTCTGTTGTGCATGGTCTCACTACCAAGGACATCTCCCAGCAAGTCTCCAGAAGTCTTGGAAGGGCTACAAACTTTGGAAGCCAGCAGTCAGCTAGTGGCGTCCACAAAATCTGGCCAGAGTTTGCAAACACTCCTATTTCTCAGTTTATCTCAAAGAAAGTTGCAGATGTACAGTATCCACAGCATTTTGCTTTTGTATTGAAATTCTTTTTGAGATTAATAGCATTTAAAAATCACCCTTCTAAAACTGTAGCATCATGATTAAGTTGCTTAATTACAAAGGACCTGTGGTAGTGATGCTGAGACATAAATTCAAAGTTTAGCTTGTTCTTTGAATAACTCTAGAATTAAAAATAATCCCGTTTCAATGATGGTTGCTATAAAAATTCTATTTTTAAAATTTCCTTCATGGAAGAATACTGCTGAATTTATTTGTTCAACCGCGCATAACATTCCAGACACACGGTGATGGAGGTGAAGTGCCAGGGGATGAGGGAAGGAAGTGACATGGCTAGTATAAGATAAGAAGATAGCTTTGCAATTTTATCAGATCATTGAACCATTTTTGACACTTACATGGGGATGACATTGCAGAGGTTGACATTGACTGCCAGTTCTACGCCATCACTGGACCATTGGACTGTGCAGTTTAGGGACAATTGGCGTGGACAATAAATGTTCAAAATACATGGACAGGTATATCCTGTAAAATGGCATCAAATACTAGATCCGCTGTTTAAATGCCTTTAACTAATTGAATACAGTCTCTTCCAAATGAGGATGTGGCCACACTTTGGTGAGAATCTGCTTCGGATGTAAAGGTAACCTTCTGATTAAGAATATGACCAAGCTTAAAGCATTTAATTTCGTACTCTAGAAGTTTTGTCAGTTCAATTGGCAACAACATCACCTCCACAATCTCCATCAGCAAGGTGCACCACAAGGCCGTGTGCTTAGATCCTTGCTCTATTCACTTTTCACTTCGTGACTATGTGGCTAAGCACAGCTCCACTGCCATATTTAAGTTTGCTGATGACATTGCTGTCATCGGCTAATACGATGGTGGTGCCGAATCAGCTTATAGGAGGGAGATTGAAAATCTGGCTGAGTGGTGCCACGACAACAACATCTTACTCAATGTTCTCTTCTTCTCTGTCTTGTTTTACGGTGGTTGGCACCCAGCTTAATTGTACATTACCGCCACAAATGTTAACGTTATTGACTTCAGGAGAAGGAAACCAGAGGAACATGAGCCAGTCCTCACTGGAGGATCAGAAGTGGAGAGGGTCAGCAACTTTAAATTCCTCAGTGTTATCATTTCAGAAGATCTGTCCTGGACCCAGCACATAAATGCTGTTAGAAGAAAACACAGCAGTGCCTCTACTTTCTTAGGAGTTAGTGAAGATTCGGCATGACATCAAAAATTTTGATAAACTTCTATAGATGTGTCGTGGAGGATATATTGACTAAATGCATCACAGCCTAGTATGGAAACACCAATGCCCTTGAATGGAAAATCCTACAATAGGTAGTAGGTACAGCCCAGTCTGTCACAGATAAAGCCCTCCCCAACATTGAGTACATCTCTGTGGAGCATTGTTGCAGGAAAGCTGTATCCATCATATAATCATATAACCATAAAACAATTACAGCACGGAAACAGGCCATCTCGGCCCTTCTAGTCCATGCCGAATGCTTACTCTCACCTAGTCCCACCGACCAGTACTCTGCCCATAACCCTCTATTCTTTTCCTGTCCATATATCTATCCAATTTAACTTTAAATGACAATATTGAACCTGCCTCTACCACTTCTGCTGGAAGCTCATTCCACACAGCTACCACTCTCTGAGTAAAGAAGTTCCCCCTCATGTTACCCCTAAACTTTTGCCCCCTAACTCTCAACTCATGTCCTCTTGTTTGAATCTCCCCTACTCTCAATGGAAAAAGCCTATCCACATCAACTCTATCTATCCCCCTCATAATTTTAAATACCTCTATCAAGTCCCCCCTCAACCTTCTATGGTCCAAAGAATAAAGACCTAACTTGTTCAACCTTTCTCTGTAACTTAGGTGCTGAAACCCAGGTAACATTCTAGTAACACACATCAAAGTTGCTGGTGAACGCAGCAGGCCAGGCAGCATCTCTAGGAAGAGGTACAGTCGACGTTTCGGGCCGAGACCCTTTGTCAGGACTTTCTGGCTCTTGGCTCCATCCCTCCCCCTTCTGTCTTCTCCTATCATTTTGGATCTCCCCATCCCCCTCCCACTTTCAAATCTCTTACTATCTCTTCTTTCAGTTAGTCCTGACGAAGGGTCTCGGCTCAAAACGTCGACTGTACCTCTTCCTAGAGATGCTGCTTGGCCTGCTGCGTTCACCAGCAACTTTGGTGTGTGTTGCTTGAATTTCCAGCATCTGCAGAATTACTCGTGTTAACATTCTAGTAAACCTTCTCTGTACTCTCTATTTTGTTGACATCTTTCCCATAATTCAGTGACAAGAACTGTACACAATACTCCAAATTTGGCCTTACCAATGCCTTGTACAATTTTAACATTACATCCTAACTCCTATACTCAATGCTCTGATTTATAAAGGCCAGCATACCAAAAGCTTTCTTCACCACCCTATCCACATGAGATTCCACCTTCAGGGAACTATGCACCATTATTCCTAGATCCCTCTGTTCTACCGCATTCTTCAATGCCCTACCATTTACCATGTATGTGCTATTTTGATTAGTACTACCAAAATGTAACACCTCACATTTATCAGCATTAAACTCCATCTGCCATCTTTCAGCCCACTCTTCTAACTGGCCTAAATCTCTCTACAAGCTTTGAAAGCCTACTTCATTATCCACAATGCCGCCTATCTTAGTATCATCTGCATACTTACTAATCCAATTTACCACCCCATCATCCAGATCATTAACGTATATGACAAACAACATTGGACCCAGTACAGATCCCTGAGGCACACCACTACTCACCGGCCTCTAAACTGACAAACAGTTATCCACCACTACTCTCTGGCGTCTCCCATCCAGCCACTGCTGTATCCATTTTACTACTTCAATATTAATGCCCAACTATTGAAGCTTCTTAACTAACCTTCTGTGTGGAACCTTGTCAAAGGCCTTACTGAAGTCCATATAGACAACATCCACCACTTACCCTCGTCAACTTTCCTAGTAACCTCTTCAAAAAATTCAACAAGATTTGTCAAACATGACCTTCCACGCACAAAGCCATGTTGACTGTTCCTAATCAGACACTGTCTATCCAGATAATTATATATACCATCTCTAAGAATACTTTCCATCAATTTACCCACCACTGACATCAAACTCACAGGCCAATAATTGCTAGGTTTACTCTTAGAACACCTTTTAAACAATGGAACAACATGAGCAATATGCCAAACCTCTGGCACCATCCCGTTTCTAATGACATTTGAAATATTTCTGTCAAAGCCTTTGCTATTCCTACACTAACTTCCCTCAA
This sequence comes from Mobula hypostoma, assembly GCF_963921235.1. Taxonomy (NCBI): domain Eukaryota; kingdom Metazoa; phylum Chordata; class Chondrichthyes; order Myliobatiformes; family Myliobatidae; genus Mobula; species Mobula hypostoma. The sequence goes on from NC_086106.1 coordinate 90,684,319, forward strand.
GGTCCTAGGGAATATCCTGTCAGGACCCGGAGACTTATCCACTTTTATATTCCTTAAAAGCGCCAGTACTTCCTCTTCTTCAATCATCATTGTTTCCATAATTTCCCTACCTGTTTCCCTTACCTTACGTAATTCAGTATCCTTTTCCTTAGTGAATATCAAAGAAAAGAAATTGTTCAAAATTTCCCCCATGTCATATGGGGGGGCATTGGTGGACCCAAATGCAAGACACAGACACTGAATTACAAGGAAAGGACTAGGTTAGTGAAGAAAGCAAGGGAAGTGGGGAAGAAAGGACGTTTGACATGACACAGGCCCTGGACGAGACAAAGATACAGGGCCTGGGCTAGGACTTGACTAGGATAGCAGAACCAGGATATGGAACTGGGAACTAGGAGCCTGGGCTTGGACTCCGAGCCAGAGACTAGACAAGGACCCAGAACCTGGGTCTTGACTTGGTCTCAGACCCCGGAACTAGGCGAGGACATGACAAGGCAACAGGACGTGGCATGGCTACAGGATGGGACAAGAGACTCCAGGACAGGACGAGAGAATGCCAGCCCAGGATGAGGAATTTCCAGCACTGGGATGGGCAAGGTACACCTGGGCTGGGCGAGGCACGTGGATGAGATGAGAACAAAGCCGTGGCTAGGACAGGACAAGGTTCTTGGATGAGGCTAGGACTGGACAAGACCCTGAAGCCTTGACTTGGTTGAGGGAGAGACAGGAACACAGAGCCTTGGTTGAGGGAGAGACAGGAACATGGAACACAAAGCCGGGACCCCTCCTTGGAAACAGGATGTAGGGCGGGGACTCATTACACAGAATGCAGAATACGACGAGACAGTGCCCAACACAAGGTAGCGGCAGACGGCACGACCTATCTAGCGAAGGTGTGGACACAGGCAGTTCCCAACACTAGGTAGCGGCAAATGACCGGACCTACCTAGCGAAGGCGTGGACACAGAGACAGTTCAAAGCAACAATAGACAGTTCCTTATCTTGCTCCGGCAATGGAACTTGACAGCCGTGCAGGTGAGGGTTACAGGCAAAGCGAGGTGACAGAAGGGAAGGGAAGGAATTCAGACAGGGGGTTTGGACAGGAACAATCCAGCAGCCAGAGGCTTCCTCTTCTTTTATTCTTCTTTTTTGTGTTATGGTGGTTGGCAACCAGTTTTTCAGTGCATTACCGCCACCTGCTAGACTTGTGGTGTTCCAACCAAATATGTCCTGGAGTTCTCTACTTTAGACAATCTAGTTCAGCCTGCAGTTCTCTATTAGCACCATTCTGTAGTTGCAATTCCTCGTGAATGCTTAATGCACTCATTAGATAATGCCGCAAACTGCTATTCTTTCCTAATTTTGTCACGTGTTTTCCTGTAGTTGCATTACCTCAATTACATTGATTTCATCTACATCACTTGAAAGACTAAAATCACTTTGTTAAAGAATAGTAATTATCACACGTGATGCTTTTAAAATTGCTGTTTTTCCAAGTCTACCTGCTTTTTCAGGTTTTCCTTTTCTTAATTCGTAGCCTGCAGTTGTTTACTGAGACCTCAAAGTTCTTCTTCATTTGCTTCCATATTTTCATTTTATAATCTGAATGTAGATAATTCATTTTGGAACAAATTCCTTTTCCTTTTGTATCCTTGTAATAATTTCCTCCATTTTCCAATCCCTTTTCCAACTCACAGTTGTTCTTGTTGGGTACTTCTATTTGTTGTTGGAGTTCTGCACATTTACCCTGGGCTTCAACCTTAAAATCTGAGGATTTTCCTCAAGTTCTGAAACATATTTCTTAAATTCTTGACCATTTGCAAAAAGTATACTGCCATTAAGATTCCATCTCCCCTGCCTGTGAACTGTTGGATCCTCCATTCAGCATTTCTTTGACTTCTTCCCACCTAATCCCTTTAATACCAAGATGCTTTTCTGCAGACTTGACTATAATTTTAATTTTTTCAGTCCTTTTGCTTGTTTGTGCTGAACAATTAATTGCATCCTCCATAAAAAGTATGAAATCCTTTCTACTCATTAATAGTGTATCCTTATTTTTCAGATTACAGCCCTCACAATTCACCAGTTTATTATTCCCTGTATTTGTTTGCTTGACAGCCTTTTTTCCAGCAAATTCTTTCACTGCCTCTGCATAACTGATTCCTTGAGTTACTTTTACATATTGTATCTCAGCCGCCTTCTTGCTATAAATGCACCCTTGATAAGCTGCGCTGTGTTCCTCGCCACAATTGCAGCATTTTAGCCTAACTCCCGCTTCACATTTCCCATATTCATGTTCTCCAGCACATCTTCCACATCTCTCTTTTCCTCTGCAGACCACTGCAATGCACTCGAATTTCTGAGATTTATAGCATCTTAAAGGCGGTGGTATATATATTCTAACCGCATAACACATATACCCTAAGTAAACGTTAGTCAGCAATCTCTCTTCATCAAAGTTAATTATTACCGATAAACTATCACACTTTTTCCCATTTCTTGTAACTTCCAAACGTTTGGCCTCAATAATTTTTGCTCCTTTTATGTTCTGTTTAATCTCATCCATAGTAACTTTTGTTAGTATCCCCGATAACTCCTCTAGTCCACTTTCTATTGTTGGGTATTGAGCGTTGTACTTCTTTGCCGTCTATTTTACTTAATCTTATCACTTTGCCTTGCTGAGCACTATCCCAACAAATCACTAATAACAATCCATTTTGTAAAATCTTTGCTCTTTTAATCTCGCCTATAATGTTGTTGAGCATATTCATCAAACAAATTGGGTTCCAATCACCAAAAGACACCCCATCTTCGCTTAGCTTTATAATTGCTTTAATCTCATTGTCTTCCAATGTTTTGCTGTCCAGTTTTGATCATCCACTGACTCCTCAGATTTTGATATCCCATACCTCTGCTTTCTTTTCTTCCTCTTTCCATTCCATTCCTCTTTCCCACTGACCTCCATCTCTAGTTCACTTCCATTCTCACCAAAAACTTCCTTCAACAGCTTGGCTCTTTCCTTGGTGTTTTTTTTTCTTTCTTTCTTTCTCTTTCTCTCTCTCTCTCTCTCTCTCTCTCTCTCTCTCCCTCCCTCCCTCCCTCCCTCCCCCCCCCCCTCCCCCCCCCCCTCCCTCCCTCCCTCCCCTCCCTCCCTCCCTCCCTCCCCCTCCCCTCCCTCCCTCCCCCCCCCCCCCTCCCTCCCCCCCCCCCCTCCCCTCCCCTCCCCTCCCCCCCCCTCCCCTCTCCCCTCCCCTCCCCTCCCCTCCCCCCTCCCCCCTCCCCCCTCCCCTCCCCTCCCCTCCTCCCTCCTCCCCTCCCCTCCTCCCTCCTCCCCTCCCTCCTCCCCTCCCTCCTCCCCTCCCTCCCTCCTCCCCTTCCTCCCCTCCCCTCCCCTCCCCTCCCCTCCCCCATTTTCCAGTGATCTCTCCATGACCTCCACAGCCAGAGGCTGAATCCTGAAGGTATTTATGAAGCCAGCCCTAATGAGAATCAGCTGCCTCAACAGAAACTGGGGAAAACAGGAAAACCTGGAATAAGGAACATGGACCGGACCGTGAACCGGAATGCAGATTGCACGGACCGGACCATGACACCCTATCTCTTTTGGTTCCACACATAGTTGTCCACTCTGATTCTCTAAGGGACTAATTTTATCCCTCACTATCCTTTTGCTATTAATGTAACTGTAGAAACCCTTTGGATTTATTTTCACCTTACTTGTCAAAGCAGCCTCATATCTTCTTTTAGCTTTTCTAATTTCTTTCTGAAGACTCTTTTTACATTCTTTATATTCCTCGAGCACCTCACTTACTCCATGCTGCCTATATTTATTGTAGATATCTCTCTTTTTCCGAACCAAGTTTCCAATATCCCTTGAAAACCATGGCTCTCTCAAACTTTTAACCTTTCCTTTCAACCTGACAAGAACATAAAGATTCTGTACCCTCAAAATTTCACCTTTTAAATGACCTCTATTTCCCTATTACATCCTTCCCATAAAACAAATTGTCCCAATCCACTCCTTCTAAATCCTTTTGCATCTCCTCAAAGTTAGCCTTTCTCCAATCAAAAATCTCAACCCTGGGTCCAGACCTATCCTTCTCTATAATTATATTGAAACTAATGGCATTGTGATCACTGGACCCGAAGTGCTCCCCAATACATACCTCCGTCACCTGACCTATCTCATTCCCTAACAGGAGATCCAACACTGCCCCTTCTCTAGTTGGTACCTCTATGTATTGCTGCAAAAAACTATCCTGCTCACATTTTACAAACTCCAAACCATCCAGCCCTTTTACAGTATGGGCTTCCCAGCTAATGTGTGGAAAATTAAAATCTCCCACAATCATAACCTTGTGCTTACGACAAATATCTGCTATCTCCTTACAAATTTGCTACTCCAATTCTTGCTCCCTATTAGGTGGTCTATAATGCACCCCTGTATGTGTTACTACACCTTTCCCATTCCTCAATTCCACCCAAATTGCCTCCCTAAACGAGTCCTATAATCTATCCTGCCCGAGCACTGCTGTAATATTTTCTCCGACAAGCAATGCAACACCTCCCCCTCTTGTCCCTCTGATTCTATCATACCTAGAGCAACGATATCCAGGAATATTTAGTTGCCAATCACACCCCTCCTGCAACCATGTTTCACTAATAGCTACCACATCATACTTCCAGGTATCAATCCATGCTTTAAGCTCATCCACCTTTCTTATAATGCTCCTAGTATTAAAATAAATGCATTTAAGAACTTTTCCACCTCTTACTCTCTGTTTATCACGAACGGTGCAAACAACTTTGCTATTTTATTGTTTTTCCTCTCCCCTACATCTGTTCCTACACTCTGGTTCCCTCCCCCCTTGTATCTAGTTTAAATCCACTGGAGCCTCTCTAGCAAACCTATCATCAGGGACATCCATCACCCAGGCCTTGCTCTCTTGTTGCTACTACCATCAGGGTGAAAATACAGGAACCTCAGGACTCACACCTCCTGGTTCAGGTACAGTGATTACCCCTCAACCATCAGGCTCTTGAACCAAAGGGGATAGCTTCACTCAACTTCACTTGCACCATCACTGAAATGTTCCCACAACTTATGGACTTATTTTCAAGGACTCCTCATTCCGTGTTCTCAATATTTATTGCTTATTTATTTATTATTATTATTTCTCTCTTTTTGTATTTGCACACTGGTTGAACACTCAAGTTGGTGAGGCCTTTAATTGATTCTATGATGGCTATTATTCTATTATGAATTTATTGAGTATACAGTACCCATAAGGAAACAAATTTTAGGGTTGTATATGGTGACATATATGCACTTTGATAATAAATTTTCTTTGAACTTTATGAACTTACTTTTAAGTTTGCCTGCCTGTACTTTCTTGGATATTCTTTTTATTCCCACACCTCAGCTTTGTCAGAGTATTCCAATCTTTCCATTTCAATGTAGCTAGAATTAACTCCTGCCTGAGCAAGCACCAGAACCTGTTGCAATTCACCTACTGCCACAAGAGGTCAACAATGGATGCAATTTCACTGGTTCTCCACTCTGCTTTAGAGCAACCAGACAACCCCAAAACATACGCCAAGCTGCTGTTTTATCGATCACAGCTCAGCTTGCAACACTATTGTCCTCTCATCACTAATCACCAAGTTTCAAAACCTGGGTGTCTGTACCCCACCTCTGGAACTGGATCCTCACCCTCTTATGAAGAGACCAGGCAGTGCAGGTCAGTAATAACTTCCGTTCCTCCCTCAACACAGAAACACTTCAAGAATATGTGCTTAGCCTAATGCTCCACTCCCTACACTCATGATTATGTGGCTAGGAACAGCTCAAATGCCATCTTTTAATTTGCTGACAACACCATTGTTGACCTCTCAACAAGACTGAAATGAAAGGAAGGGAGTTAAATACCATCACAACAGAACATTAATTGGCTGGAACATGCATACTTATAAGCATGATTCCCGAAACCATACTGCAGCCCGGCTGAGAGGGTGCACAGACCCTGGCAGAGTCCGTGTTTGTTACAGGGACCCGCTCCCTAGACGCAGCTTCCAAGGTGCCTGAGACCTGTGCCTGCCTAATGTCTTGGATGAGGGACTTGTCAAGTACGTCATGGTCTGGAACCCAAGAACTTTCCTCAAGGCCATACCCCTCGCAATCAGTGAGATACTGGACCCTTCTCTGAAGTGCCAGGAGTTGCCACACAGAGTAGACCAGGGGTACATCCAGCAAGCGGGGAGGAGAAGAGATGGTGACAGGAGCAAGTGCGGGGATAGTCATAGTATGATTTGGGAAACATGGAGCCTGTATCTTCATTGAAGGTGGAAGACCTTGTTGATATTCTACTCCACACGTAGCATGGGACAAATTTGCAGCTGTCAACTTTCAAGGGAAGATCCTTAAATATCAGCCAGGGTTTCTTCACTGGCTTGAGAGGACTCACCTGTCAGCAGAGCCAATCAGTCTGCTGGGCATGTTGTTCTGAGTGTGCAGCAGTGAAGGTCTGGCCCATCTTCATGTGTGCTGATAGAATTGGACCAAGCGTTCAGTAGCAGGAAACCTCATGTCAATCTCTTGGTCAGGGGAGAGCAGAGGCTAAAATTGCTTCTGGCATTCAAAGGTCGACAAGCATTCTGGCATTCAAGAGGGTGACTGGGTGCTACTGTGGGCAATCTGTGCCCAAATCAACGGGGGGGTTCCAGGGTGTGAGGTTGGAAGAAACAAGACAATGCATGGCTGTCTTTCGATGCTGATTCACTCTATCTCTCTGGCTGTTAGATTGGGGGTGGAAATGAGATGAGAGGCTGCCTGGTGCTTTCACAAGAGAACAGGAGGCCTTACAATCGCTTTGTCTCTATCGCAGCTGCTCTCAGGATGAGGCTTTTCATCCCAGAACAAGTGAGATGTTCTCTTTTGTCAAAGAAAGGGGAATCCCTTCCTCCATCATTAACACTGCCCTCACCTGCATCTCTTCCATTTCGCTCATGTCTGTTCCCTCTCCATCCTCCTGCCGCCACACCAGGGATAGAGTTCCTCTTGTCCTCACCTACCACCCCAAAAGCCTCCACATCCAGTACATGATCCTCCATAACTTCCGCCATCTCCAACAGCATCCCAACATCAAACGCATCTTTCCTTTCCCCTCCCCCGTTTTCCACTTTCTGCAGGAACTGCTCGCTACACGATTTACTTTTCCATTCGTTCCTCCCCACTGATCTCCCTCCAGGCACTTATCCTTGCAAGAAGAACAGGTGCCACACCTGTCGCCACACCTCCTCCCTCACTACCATTCAGGGCCCCAAACAGTCCTTCCAGGTGAGGCGACACTTCACCTGTGAGTCTGATGGGGTCATCTACTGCATCTGCTGCTCCTGGTGTGGCCTCCTGTATATCAATGAGACCTGATGTAGATTGGGAGACTGCTTCATTGAGCACCTTTGCTCCATCCCCCACCAAAAGTGGGATTTCCCAGTGGTCACCCATTTTAATTCTACTTCCCATTCCCATTCTGACGTATCGATCCATAGCCTCCTCTTGGCTCGGATGAGACCACACTCAACTTGGAGGTGTGACATCTTATATTCCGTCTATGTAGCCTCCAGTATGATGACATGAACGTCGATTTCTTGAACTTCCAGTAATTGCTCCCCCTCCTCTCCATCATCATTCCCCTTTCCTGTTTCCCTCTCACACCTTTTCATCTTCCTCACCCATTACCTGCCTCTGCTGCTCCTCCCCTTCCCTTCCTTCCATGCTCTGCTGCCCTCTCCTATCGGATTCCCCCTTCTGCAATGATTTATTCTTTTCACCAATCAACTTCCCAGCTCTTTACTTCACCCCATCGCCCTCTCCCAGTTTCACCTATCACCTGCCACCCAGTACTTCTTCCTCTCCTTTCCCCACCTTCTTATTTTGACTTCTCTTCCTTTCCAGTCCCGATGAAAGGTCTTGGTCCGTAACATTAACTGTTTACTCTTTTCCATAGGTGCTGCCTAGCTTGCTGAGTTCCTCCAGCATTTTGTGTGTGTTGCTTTGGATTTCCAGCATCTGCAGATTTTCCCTTGCTTGGGACATTAACTGCGGTGCTTGATCAGACACTGTGTCCTGAGTGAAACCTGCGCAGCCTGAACATGGGGGTGGAAGACTCTTGAGCCAATGAGAGCAATGAAATGGGCGGTCCACAATTACCAGAATGGTAGTGTTTCCATCAGATGAGGGCAGACAGGTGACGAAATCCATAAAGAGGTGGGAACAGGGATGGTGAGGCACAGGCAGCAGACATGGCAGACCAGCAGGACACTGGTATGATGTTCTGTTCTAGATACAATGGGACAGGCAGAGGCAAAGTAATGGATGTCTGGGCCATACAGTAGATGGTCACCAAAATTATCCCTTGATAAATTCCTCAGTATGTTGAATTTCTGGGTGTCCATCCAGATGGCAGTGACCTTATTCCAGCACTCTGTGGCACCCTGTGGTAGGGAAAACAGCTGGTTGGGATGTTGCCCCACCCTGGCCTGGATCTGACTGTTGGGTGGCCCTCACCACCACCTCTATTCCCCAAACCACCAGAAAAGCACAAGTGAGGAAGGATGGGCAAAGGTGGATCTTGCCAGTATCCAGAGGCTGACCATCCAGGGCCTTGACGTCAATACTCTCTCTCAATTGCCAAGTCTTTGAGCCAGGAGATATCTATGAGGTTCTTGGCTGCCCAGAGTCAGTAAACACCAGAAGCTCATGAGTCTGAGATTTCCACAGCGAGGAAGCTGGGAGCATTACACAATTAGGGGAAGATGCTAGCAGGGAGAACCGACCCTTGAGAACAACCCTTCCTCCTGATAGGTGTCCTCTTTTATTGGGCATTTGGGACATGAAGCCTTAAGCTGTCCTGGATTAACACAATAGAGGCAGGAGCCTGTCCTTCTGCACAGACCTCATTCTTTCAGAGACAGGGTCATGCACCTCACTTGCATCGGTTTTCCGTGAACAGCTGTCTGGTGCTGTAGGAGAGGATACAAACAAATGGTAATCTAAGGAGTAAGAAGCTTGGGCATTCTTTACATAGTCATACTTTATTGATCCTGGGGGAAATTGGTTTCCGTTACAGTTGCACCATAAATAATAAATAATAATAGAACCATAAGTAGTTAAATAGTAATATGTAAATGATGCCAGTAAATTATGAAATAAGTCCAGGATCAGGCTATTGGCTCAGAATGTCTGACCCTCCCAGGGAGGAGTTGTAAAGTTTGATGGCCACAGGCAGGAATGACTTCCTATGACGCTCTGTGCTGCATCTCGGAGGAATGAGTCTTTGGCTGAATGTACTCCTGTGCCCATCCAGTACATTATGTAGTGGATGGGAGACATTGACCAAGATGGCCTGCAACTTGGACAGCATCCTCTTTTCAGACACCACCCTGAGAGTGTCCAGTTCCATCCCCACAACATCACTGGCCTTACAAATGAGTTTGTTGATTCTGTTGGTGTCTGCTACCCTCAGCCTGCTGCCCAGCACACAACAGCAAACATGATTGCACTGGCCACCACAGACTCGTAGAACATCCTCTGCATCGTCCGGCAGATGTTAAAGGACCTCAGTCTCCTCAGGAAATAGAGACGGCTCTGACCCTTCTTGTAGACAGCCTCAGTGTTCTTTGACCAGTCCAGTTTATTGTCAATTCGTATCCCCAGGTATTTGTAATCCTCCACCATGTCCACACTGACCCCCCGGATGGAAACAGGGGTCACCAGTACCTTAGCTCTCCTCAGGTCTACCACCAGCTCCTTAGTCTTTTTCACATTAAGCTGCAGATAATTCTGCTCACACCATGTGACAAAATTTCCTACCGTAGCCCTGTACTCAGCCTCATCTCCCTTGCTGATGCATCCAACTATGGCAGAGTCATCCTAAAACTTCTGAAGATGACAAGACTCTGTGCAATAGTTGAAGTCCGAGGTGTAAATGGTGAAGAGAAAGGGAGACAAGACAGTCCCCTGTGGAGCCCCAGTGCTGCTGATCACTCTGTCGGACACACAGTGTTGCAAGCACACGTACTGTGGTCTGCCAGTCAGGTAATCAAGAATCCATGACACCAGGAAGGCATCCACCTGTATCGCTGTAAGCTTCTCCCCCAGCAGAGCAGGGCGGATAGTGTTGAACGCACTGGAGAAGTCAAAAAACATGACCCTCACAGTGCTCGCTGGCTTGTCCAGGTGGGCGTAGACACGGTTCAGCAGGTAGACGATGGCATCCTCAACTCCTAGTCGGGGCTGGTAGGCGAACTGGAGGGATCTAAGTGTGGCCTGACCATAGGCTGGAGCAGCTCCAGAACAAGTCTCTCCAGGGTCTTCATGATGTGGGAGGTCAATGCCTCCGGTCTGTAGTCATTGAGGCCGCTGGGGTGTGGCGTCTTTGGCACAGGGACGAGGCAGGAGGTCTTCCACAGTACAGGAACCCTCCGGAGCCTCAGGCTCATGTTGAATACATGGCGAGGTACTCCACATAGCTGAGGGGCACAGGCTTTGAGCACCCTGGTACTGACACCATCCGGTCCTGCAGCCTTGCTTGGTTGAGACGTTTCAGCTGTCTTCTCACCTGTTCAGCCGTGAAGCCCACCGTGGTGGTTTCGTGTGGGGGAAGAGAATAGTCATGAAAGCAGGGTGGGGGACTGTGAGGAGGGGTAGGAGGGGAGAGTGGAATATGTGTTGTTTGGGGGCCGACAACAGATGGCTCATGTGGGGGATGGGCAGGGGTCACAATGTCAAATCTGTTAAAGAACAGGTTAAGAGAACAACTTTCTCAGATGCCTGGTTGTCAATTCAAATCGCTGGTCATTCAGGCTGCCCTGCTCGTCATGTACTGCGATCTCATGATTTTGTGCTCAATTCGCACTGGAAGGCAGTGATGAGGGATCTCTCATTCCACCAGAATGCAAGCATCTGGGACTTTACTGTGTCGGCCCTCACTAACCCTCTATACCTTCATGTAGGTCCAGGAATCAGTGGGCAGCCTCCTGACCCTATACTGAAAAATCAAAAGCTCCCTCGAAGTCGACAACAAATTCCCAAAATAACTGGGCTGCAGGGGGATCCTTGTTTCCTTAGAGCATTGAACAGGCTGAGTGGGGGTCCATCTAAGAGATTCACCATGTACACTAGTTCACGCACATCATCAGCGAACCAAATCAGGCTGGGCTTGGAAAGTCAGCTCAGACTGGGTAATAAGATTCCTGCAGCTGTCAGGGTCACTGGAGTATCTGTCTAGTGGAGGAATACTCAGTCCATGTCCAGACAGGGTACAGGAGTCGGGACATTAGTGGATGAGGTTGATGAGACTGTTGAAGAGGAGGATTCGGGAGATGCTGGGAATGGGTCTGACATGGCTAAAGGCCGCTGAATTTCAGTGGTGTGAGTGCTAATGGCTGTCACCTGATTCTGGCTGTTGGTAGTAAACTGCTAACCCGCAGCCGTGAGAGCAGTAATAGCTGCCACCTGATTCCAAATTTCTATAGTGAATTGCTGGAACCATCTCTGTGAGGGCAGACACCTGTTCTTCCAGCAGGGACTGGGCCATTCTGAATTTAGCTGTCACGTTACTAGAGTCATATCGGCCAACACAGCCTCTACTGATCTTAGTTTTTCCTCCACAAACTTCGGCCTGGACTGGATGTGCCGCTGTGTGGGTTATCTGTTTTGCTCTGCTTGAGTCATTTTTCTCAGCACAGCTTCAATTGTCTGTAACTTGTCTCCTATCTGGCTAATGGATGTCAGAGCCAAGGTTGGCTATTCTCTCTCTGCTGTATTTGAGTTATCTGGTAGAAACTTCCTGACAAGGGGTGTGCAGTTATGGCCCGAGTACCGAGAAAGAGAGACTGAAGCGAATCCACAGTTCATTGACTTCTAATAGAAACTGTGCAGAAACAAGGAAAAACAATAAACGCTAGGTCAATAGGGCCATTAAGTGGAACTTTCAAACTAGAGCAAATGTTGATAAGGCGTGTCAGCAGTAGTAGTTTAATACCAAATAGTCTTCTTTCCTGGAACCAGGACAACAGTAAGCAGGGACTGTAACATTGCTGTGCTTTTGGTTAAGTCTCAACTAGACTGAAATGAGAGAAGGGGAGTTAAACACCACCACAAAGAAACATTAATTCGCTGGAATGTGTATACTGACGAGCATGATTGCCAAACCCATTCTGTAGCCTGTTTGCAAGTGCACGCAGACCCCGCGGCAGAATCCGTGGTTGTGACATGCTAGTGTTGGTAGAATATCAGCTGGCGACAAGAAGGTGTACAGGAGTGAGATAGATTGGCTAGTTGAGTACTGTTGCAACAACAACCTTGCACTCAGCACCAGCAAGACTGAGGAATTGATTTTGGAGTTCAGGAAAGCAAAGTCAGGAGAACATTGACAGTCCTCATGGAGGGGTCAGCAGTAGAACGAATGAACAGCTTCAAGTTCCTGGGCATTAACATCGTGGAGGATATTCTGACACCAACACATTGATGCAACCATGAAGATGGCATGGCAGCAGCTCTACTTTATGAGGAGCTTGAGGAGATTTATTGTCACCAATGCCACTTTCAAATTTCTATAGATGTATGGCAGAGAGTTTTCTGACTGGTATGGAACATAAAGTGCAGAGGATCACAAGAGGTTGCAGAGAGTTGTAGACTCAGCCAGTTCCATGGGCTCAACCCTCCCCACCACTCTAGACGTCCTCAAGAAATGGTGCCTCAAGAAGGCAGCATCCATTACGAAGGGCCTTAACCATCTAGCATATGCCCCCTTCTCATTGCTACCATTCGGGAGTTGATACAGGAGCCAAAAGACTCCTATTCAACAATTCAGAAACACTTTCTTCCCCTTTCTGAATGGTCCATGAACACAACCTCATTATTCCTTTATTTTGCAATATTTTTATTTTTATTAAAGTACAAACGTAATTATATCTCCTTGCACTCTACTACTGCCATAAAACAACAAATTCCATATGACTTCTGTTTGTGGTAATAGATAATGTGTTTCAGTATGTTCCTTAATACTATTGTCTCTATGATCTATTTCTTCCACCTCCCCTCTAAAAGTGCCTATAGGCAGTCTTATTTTAGCCATCACTTTGTGCCGTCTGCACTGAAGTCACTGTCAGCTCTTGTACACCTCAGGGTGCTCATTAGATTACTGATAGCACTCACTTAGCTCACTGATCACGTTGTTTCTTTTCAAGCCTTTCTCCACGTTCGATTTCCCGGGAGGAGAACCGCAACAACCAAGCTCATGGTCCTTACTAAAAGTGGGAATTTCTCTGCCTTATCTATCTCATTCTTCTTCCATTTATTTCGTAATGTATATAGATTGTTAGTGAGTTGCTTACTGTCTTTTTTTGTTATCTGCTCATATTTTGCAGGACTACATACTTTCTTAGCTTATTTGCTCTTCCATTCATACAATATTTGATGAATCATAGAAACACCCACGACTCCCCACCCCAGTATATTGCTGTTAATATTCAGATGCACCTTCACCCTAATAGTATTTTAATTATGTTCAACAAATCAGAAACAGCTTATTCCCATCGGCCGTTAAATTTCTAAATGGTCCATGAGCACTACCTTGATATTCTTTATTTGCAATATTTATTTATTTTTGCAAGTTATAATAATTGTATGTCTTTGGACTGTTCTACTGCTAAATTTCATGTCATATACAATAGTGATAATAGATCTGATTCATATTAACTATGTTCCTTAATACTATTGTCCTCACACCCATTCATCATGCAAATAATTCTCTGTTTTTCTTTCTAATGTGTCCAACTTTTACTGTGGACTGATGCATGGCAAACATTATTCTTACTTGGATACTGTTCATTTACCTGCATCCCTGCATCCAGGGATGTGTGCAGGAATTAATGTTTCATTCCTTCTGTAGTGGAAATCTAAACAATTGCATTTTGTACACACACACACACACACACACACACACACACTATTCCTTTCTAACCCTAATGATTATTGAACTAGGTCTGCTGCTACCACTCTTCCCCACAAAACCCTCTGTATGTTCCTGCAATGCTCTGAGAATGTTTCAATGCAATTATTATTTCCTATTTTTCCACTGTCTCCTTCTCCATTTCTGTTGCTTTTTTTTGTGATCCACAATCTCTGTTCTTTAACCTTTTGAAGGGTTTGAGCTTGGAAGTCCTCCACTTGCCCTTGCAGCCTTTGAATGCATTTCCTGGAGTTGGCACACTGTCCCATTAGCATTTCCTGTGCTTTCACAGCCTTTTCTGCTAATTCCTTTTCTCACACATTACTCTCTCTCTGGTTTTCAACTTAACTACTTCATTACTGGATGTCCTTTTGCTTCCTGATTTTGTTCAAATACTCCGACCTCTCCAGCTTTCCATTTAACTCTTTCACTACCAGATGTGCTTTTGGTCAATCCTCTACCCTTCTAGTGATCAGGTCTCTAGAATTTTGCTTAGTATATAAAGATGCAAGACAAAAAGGGAGACAGAAAAATAGTCTTATATGTCATAATGTTAATGAAAGGGCTTTGCACAATTAAATTAATACATTGCAGTGTTTTTAGGGTGGACCCTTGGGATCATGGATGATTAGTTTCTATTCAGCTTCACCAGCTCCACAGCCAAGAAAGCCCAGCAGTGTCTCTACTTTCTGGGAAGGCTGAGGAAAGTCCATCTTCCACCCGTCATCCTCACCACATTCTGCAGAGGATGTATCGAGAGCATCCTGAGCAGCTGCATCACTGCCTGGTTTGGGAATTGCACTGTCTCGGATCGCAAGACCTTGCAGCAGATAGTGAGGTCAGCTGAGAAGATCATCGGGGTCTCTCTTCCCACCATTACAGACATTTACAGCACTGGCTGCACCCGCAAAACTAACAGCATTGTGAAGGATCCCACGCACCCCTCACACAAAGTCTTCTCCCTCCTGCCATCTGGCAAAAGGTACCGAAGCATTCGGGCTCTCATGACCAGACTGTGCAACAGTTTCTTACCCCAAGCCATCAGACTCCTCAATACCCAGAGTCTAGGCTGACATCTACATCATTTATTATTATATTGTAATTTGTCCTTTAGGCACAGTAGAGGACAAATTACAATATAATAATAAACAATGTTTTGCCTTGTTTATTAATTATTGTACTGCCCTGCACTGTTTTGTGCACTTTATGTAGTCCTGTACAGGTCTGTAGTCTAGTGCAGTTTTTATGTTGTTTTACGTAGTCTAGTGCAGCCTTGTGATGTCTCACATAGTCTAGTGTAGTTTTGTGTTGTTTCATGTAGCACCAGGATCCTGGAGGAACATTGTTTCATTTTTACTGTGTACTGTACCAGCAGCTCATGGTCGAAATGACAATAAACTTGGCTTGACTTGACTTCTATGGGTTCTGAGATGACTGATACAGTCAGTATTTGAGCTACAGGTTTTGCCATGGGTGAATCATTAGGTATTTGAGGGATAGGCGGTTGGCAAAGTGGAGTGCTTCTTTCATTACTTCCACTGATTGCTTGTTTGCTCATGACACAAGCAATCAAAATTCTTAGTGGCATCAACATGGTCATGAGCTGTCATGGGCCTGGGCTTGCTAGGGGTTACTGGAAATCTCATGCAATCACCTCCTAACTTTGTCTAGGATGCCAGTGGGGGGTTTGTGCTATTAAACACAGTGCCAAGATGACATGCTCAAACTCTATCACAGCAACAGGTTTGCAAAATTCTGAAGTGATGTTAGCTAGGTCTCAAATTATTCACTGGAGGAGGGAAAGAACTTTTACAAATCTCCTCTACTGCATTATGTAGCTAACATTATGATTTAAACTGCATTGTCTAATTATTGAACGCTTCTAAACAATAGCTGCCTATCACTTGTTGTATATCAAGATAGCTTGGAGTTGCATGCATAGTCACCATGGAAATCCAAGAAATGCTGCAGGTCAGTTGTTTTTGATTGGTGCTTCCATCACAGGACTCCACATTGATTAAAGTGATTTGTTGAGAAAAGGATCTTGGTGCCTTTCACAACCACAGCTTTAAGCCAGAGAGCACTGGAATACAAATAGTGACCTGTTATATTTAAAAGAGTTACTAACCCTGTGGAAAAGTGAAAATACTGGGAAGTGTTTTACTTATGTTAATTATTAGGGTGTTGACGTGCCTTTACATTCAGTTCTTACTTTTAACCATAAGGTTTATTTTTTCAAATCGATTGAAATCAGAGATGTTGAAATGCTTTGTAGGCCGATATCTAGATGTGGGGGCCTCAGGGTTTTGAGTTCTATTCACCCATCAGAGCCTGTTGTGCTTTGCCTTCAGAGGGTCATCTTGTCTGCCTCTCTACATTCAGAAAAGAGGCAGGAAAATGGTGGTACTCTGAATTCTGAGTCCAGACAGTGTGTCGAGTCTAGAAAAGACCAAACCATTTCCTTGGCAACTATTCAGTCTTAAACAATTGTTCCAAAGTTCTATTATGAGCAGAAAAATGAACAGAGCTATAAGCTATGACCTTGGCAGCAACAACAGAACTGAAGGAAAGTCATCTTTTAAACTGCTCTCATCAATGCCTGTGGATTAATACTCAGCGTGAGAAAGTCGACTTAATCATTGTCATAGATACATATTTACATTCAATTTACCAATTAGTTCATGCATTATTTTTAGAAATATACAGACCCTTTAGTGATGAATCTTAATAAACTAGGAGTGGCCCTGGAAATGCTTGGCAATATTTCTGGATTCCTCAAAGCTCCATTGCCTTGGGTGAATTTCGGAAACATGCTGTTGAAAACATGACTTTGGCCTGCTGCCAGGTGAAACAGTTCATTGACAATTTTCTCCATTCATAAATCCTCCAAGAATGAGATCAGAGTAGAACTTGGATGGCATTCAGCTTGGGTGATACGTGTAATGTAGCATCCATGCCAGGTAAGTGGCAGGCATTTCCAACAAGTAAAAACCAGCTCTTGTTGTCTGTCACAAAGGAGAGAAAATTTGCAGATATTGGAAATCAAAGTAATGCACATAAAATGCAGAAGGAACTCAGCAGGCCAGGCAGCATCTATGGAAAAGAGTAAACTGTCGACAATTCCGGCCAAGAACTTTCAACAGGACTATAATAAGGAAATAAGAATTCATATATATGAAGTTTTTCTAATCTCTTTTTTCCAGCTCCAATGCAGGGACTCGGCCCGTAACAGCGACCGTTTACTCTTGTTAACTGTAACTGGCATATGTTTTTTCCATCTTTGCAATCAACACAATCATACACTTTCTTGTTGGTCCAGACACAACAACGATTTGTGTGAAAGAAACAGCTAAGAGTCTGGGTGGTATGAATCCATCAAGCTCAAATATGGATAGTGATGGGATACTCAACATCGTCATTTATTTGTAGCTATGATTTTCACTTCAGTAGCACTGCAATCATACCTCTCCCATCATTGCATGAACTATTTTTGTGACGTAAAGCTTCAGAATGATAAATCATTATAATGTTCGTCTTAGCTTAATAGATTTCATTGGAGCAAGAGAATTTTATTTGGTTCCAGTCATTTGATAATGGAAATATTAATTAGTGATGTTGAATAAATATTATTCAGAAAATGATAAACAGAAAATAGCTTGAAATGTCCTTAGAAGGACTAACCTTCTCTAATAGTTTCCGTTTCAAGTAAGTACATTTCATGAACTCAGAATGTCTTCAAAGCTAGTAAAATACATTTGAAATACTGATAAATATAGAAAAGAGCCAAACTTCACCAACAAAAGGAAAATAATTAATTAAACTATCTTAGTGCATCTGCCTAGAGGATAACACAGAATTTGCAGAACTCTTCTTTCCTTTAGGTCATGCAATGAGTCTTATAATTTATCACAGGGAGCAGTGAGTTTAGTATTGAACTAAACAGAGCAGCACTGCATTTCAGCCATTTTAAAACTGTGACTTGAGTTCCGGAAGCAGGGTTTGATCCTCAAGTTCCAATTCAGAGGGTATATTTCCATAATTGCAGCCTTGCCAGTGTTATACACAGACTAATAATGAAATAAATGAATAAATGAAGTATCAAGATAAAGTGTTGTATTGTTAATGGACATTTCAACACTTGATATTTATAACTTTATCAATGGGAAGGGCGGTAATCAATTTGAGAGCCATTGAAATTTTGTATGAAACATATTGGTTGAGAATTTTCATTCAAAAGAAACGCATTACACTCACATTAGTGCTCATATCTAGAAACTTGATCAGTGTTGCTGTCTTGTTCAGTGCCTCATGTGTGAAAATCATTGTTCCTGGGAGCAAAGTGTGACTATGCATTTTCCAGGGCAAAAGTTCACCAATCTTGAATTGACATGCCAATGACTCTTCTCTCACAAAAATGATTGAGGCCATTCCTAAGGTGTATTAGGCCATGTTGATCCAAACTGTGCCTCCCGCAGAACCGGACTGGGATTTTTGTACTGCATCTGCATTTCAAAGTGACCATGTAAAACAGGACCCAGTCTGGCACTGGGAAGCAAATTCATATTGCTCCCTCTTAAGTTACAGAACTTTTGGTTTTCCTTTGACTCACCCCCACAGTAAAGTAATGAGTTTACTGACATCTCTGTTCTTATAGTCTTGACTTGGTTCCATTCCCAGCAGTGATCACCTTATGTGAGCTACTTGCAACTTCTAAATCCCTTCAACAATCCATAGACTCACTCAGGCTTCTCACTGCAAACAAAATTGATCCATCAGGCGTAGGCCATCATTGTTAACCATTAGCAATCAAGCCTTGCCCCAATTCCTTTTCTGATTCGTGACACACCTTTCAACCTGTTCTCTCTCGTTCTCTCTCTCTCTCTCTCTCCTCTCTCTCTTCCTCCCTCCTTTTCTCTCCCTCCCCTCCCTTTCCCTTCCATCTCTCTCTCCCTCTCTTCTTCCTTCTCTCCCTCTCCTCTTCCCCTCTCTCCCTCTCCCCTTCCCGTTCTCCCTCTTCTTCTTTTCTCTCCCTATCACCCTCTCTATCCTTGTCTCCTTCCTTTCCTCTCTGCTACTTCTCCCTTCCTCCCTCTCCCCGCACCTCTCACTGAGGTGGTGCTCATGGGATCAATGTGTTCTGTCTCCCTCTTCCCCTGTCTCTCTCTTTCTCTCTCTCTCTCTCTCTCTTCCTCTGTTTCTCCTTCTCTCCCCTATGATTGCCTAGAGCTGGAATGAATCCCAGATTTACATGAAATCGTTTATGAATTTACAATGGGTGTAACACTCAGAAGGGAACGCTAGAGAGGAGTGACTTATTAGCTCTTGGCAGCTTGGATCACAGGCAATATTGAATTTACAAGAGATAGTACCATGATGAAGACTGTCATTGGTCCACTGTGCAGCATCCATCTACAGTGCCTCATAACTCCCAGGAAATTTCTGAGCAAAAGACTTGTAAGGTTATCAGTATTTGCATCCATTCCAGTGCAAGTCCCTCAGAAGATATCTATGACATGCATAACTTTTCAACCAATTAGATTGAAAATTCTTCACTTAGCCATGCTGGGAAAAGGAATTTGTATTTGGCTGTTAGTACTAAAATTGAAGGAGGACTGATGTTAATTTCATTTACCTCACTGCAGCTGAGGGAACTGAAAGTGCAGAACTAAATGCACACGGAAGCTAAATGTTTGAGTACACTTTAGTACTGATGATCAAAGGTGAATTTTCTCTCAAGTTTAAATCAGGGTCAGAGTCTTTCCTAATGATAACCTGATTGGGAGTAGAGGAAAGGGTAGAGGTATTGAATTATCAGGTGGTGATGCCAATAGCTGACTGATATTTGTCTGAATGGGTAACTGTTAAATACCATAGTTTCACACACCTCTGTGGATCTTGATTTTGAGTCTACTTGAAGATATAACTATACGGTTACATTGTCATGTGGAGGATTGGTGCAAATTAGATAACACCATTTGGATAATTGCATATAACTGTATATGTGGAACCTTCAGAACTTATTTAATCTATGCAATAATACTAGGATAGCATACTAGATCTACTTCTTAAATTAAATCAAAGTTCAGATCATTTATTAAAGCCCCAATTTATCACATATTTCCTGCGGAGCATCAAGAAAGCTCACCTCTGTCCCAGGATACTGACGGACTTTTACTGCTGTACCATTGAGAGCATACCCACCAACTACATCTCAGTGTGGTATGGCAATTGTCCCATATCGGACCGCAAAGCACTCCAGCGTGTGGTGAAAACTGCCCAGCAGATTATCGGCACCTAATTGCCCACCATTGAGAACACCTACCATAAACGCTGCCTGGGCAGGGTGAAAAGCATTATCAAAGATGCATCTCACCCTAACCAAGGACTTTTTACTCTCCTCCCATCTGGTAGGCGCTACAGGAGCCTCCGTTCCTGCACCAGCAGGCAAAAGAAGAGCTTCTTCCCTGAGGCTGTGACCCTGCTGAACCTCACATCACAGTGCTAAGCAGTATTGCACCCATATTGTACTGTCTCAGTACTTTTATATTTGTGTGCTGTAGCACTTACTTTTTATTCACAGTCATTTTGTAAATAACACTATTCTTTGCATTTCTGGTCAGATGCTAACTGCATTTCATTGGCTTTGTATCTGTGCTCGGCACAATGACAATAAAGTTGAATCTAATCTAATCTAATCTAATCTAATAAAAGTCAGATGACCAGTGGATTTTATGTAATAAATAATGGGCTCGGAGATCTGAATGATTCCTTAGCTTTCTTTTCAAAAATCTGTGGTAGTTTGTTCAAGGATCAACTGAATGATTGCAGTAAGTGGGCAGCCAGTGTGCTGTGTGCTCTGCATTTAGGAATCAGGATCCTACAGCCAATTTTGCATCCTTAAATAGTCTACAGACAGTTAGGTTGGGCTGAAAATACCCATGCCACTTTATCACGGACAGTTCCAAGCCTGGCTGCAAAAGGAGAGATGGGCATGGGGCTAGCAACACCATCCCATAAAAATCCAGAGCTACAGGAATGGCAGCAGAAATTCCAAAGACCTCATCCCTGGGAGAGGAAGGATCTTCGTCTGGAAGACATATAAATGGACTACACCTGGGGACAACTTGAAAGACTGGCCTAGGGCAGAGGACTCTGGTGAGTTTTTATTGGCAGCCTATGCTCCAGTATGGCTCATGGGCTTAAGTAATTAGGTAAGTAAGTACTTTTATAAACTTCTATGAACATTCTTCCAAGGCATCCCCTGGAACTGAGGATGGAGAATGATGTTACTAGTGCAATTTCTTTGAACATGAGTTAACTATTGCACACTGGTTACCACATGGACTTGACAGTGAAAATGGGCATTATGACACATGCACAAATGTATGCATGCAGTACACACGCAGTCAAAATCATATTGTCCACTCCCCACCTCACAATGGATACAGACCCGTAATCCTGCACACACTCTTTTTCATTTTTCATTCTCTCATCTGCTCTTCGAACCATTTTAATCCCCACCTCATTCCTCCCATCTTTGACCCTTTACCCTAACTACCTTCCTGAGTTCCTCCTAGTTCCTCTTCATCTTAGCTTATTTCCACTTTTCTTCCCTTCTTTTCACTCCTCCTTTCTTCTGCTCTTGATTCTTATGCACCCTCTTTACTCTCAATGCTCACCAGTTTCCAGCTGCTGGCCACTTCATCCATAAGGCTGAGACTGTCCTCTAATTATTGTGGCTTTCTCTCTTCAATGGTAGCTTTTCAAATGCTTTCGCCCCATCCAAGTCCATTCCTAGTCCAACATTAATATAGCTTAGTTTAACTATTCAGCAATAAAGTGGCCACTGAGTGCATGTTTCTGGTCTTTGGCTGCTGTAGCTCATCCACTTCAAGGTTCGACATGCTTGTGTGTTCAGAGATGTTCTTCTGCACACCACTGTTAAAAAGAATGGTCATTTGAGTTACTGTTGCCTTCTTGTCAACTTGAACCAGTCTGGCCATTTTCCTCTGACCTCTCTCATTAACAAGGCATTTTTAGCTACAGAACTACCACTTACTGGGTATTTTTTCTGCATCATCTTCTGTAAACTCTGGAGAGAGTTGTGCATGAAAATCCCAGGAGATCAGCAGTTTCTGAGATACTCAAACCACCCCGTCTGGCACCAACAATTGTTGTATGGACAAAGTCACATAGATCACGTTTCTTCCCCATTCTGATGTTTGGTTTGAATAACAATTGAACTTCTTGACTATGCCTGTATGTTTTTATGCATTGAGTTGCGGCCACATGATTAGCTGATTAGATATTTGAACTAATGAGCAAATGTACAGGTGTACCTAATAAAGTGGCCACTGAGTGTACGTTAAAGAAAGGGGAGAAATTTGTCCTTGTACATTACTGTTTTAAACATTCTGAGAACGTAAGTCATCATTTGGACTTACTTACTGTCATTTGGTTCGGTGTAACTGAATAAGGGAAGTCAAGACCCACACATCTATCATTCGTGTTCAAAGATAAAACATGCCTTGTTAAATTTGTATCTGCGAGCTAGATAATTCTGAGCAGCTAAGAGTGACAGGTCAGGAAAACACGAGCTTTGGTTTGTGTACTACTGAACTAAAATCAGAGCTAGAAGCACAGTTGGGAATTGTGTCAGGCATATAGATGTGCAGTTCAGCCTCTTAAATTCCCAGTGTCTCAGGCAAAAGTAAGTGATAAACGAGAAAGCACCATATCTTCCTAGTCCAGGCACAATTCATCAAGTGCCATTGGCTGTCCTTGGAGAAACTCGGAGTGACTTTCAAACTCTACTAAAGGTTAAAGATATATAAAATCCTATGGGTTTACCACAGGGCTGATTATTATTTTTATTCTTCTGTATTATTTATGGTGACAAAAGCAATAACAGATTCAGCAATCAGACTTTCTTCTCAGTGCTGCCATTCCCCAAGGACTTATGAGCTTTGTTGCGTGGCACTCATTCCATTTACTCTGGTAATAAATCAGACCCAGGCTTTTCGACTGCAGATTCACTGTTTCTTGTCTGTCCTGTGAAGAGACATGCGAATCTGGGTCATTAACCCCTTGGAGCCCACAGTTTTCACATGTGCTTGAAAAGAAATGCTATCCGTAGCCTCAGAGATTGCAGGTATATAATGACAGAGACCTTAAAGTGAATGACTGTGCAAACAGCCCACATTCACCTCACAGAAACAAGGTCACTGTCAAGGTATTAGAGATAATGCCTCCTTCTTGGTCTTAGATCCAGCTGCAAGGCAAGTGTCATAGGACATAGAACATTACAGCATTGCACATGTCGTTGAGCCCACGATGTTGCGCTGACCCTTGAACTACTCCAGGATCAATCTAAGTCTTTCCATTTACATAGCCCATAATGACCCATTTTTCTCTCATCCATGTGCCTATCTAAAAGTCCCTAATATATTAGCTGTAATGTATCTAATAATGGACCACCACTCCTGGCAGTGCAGTCCAGGCACTTACCACAGTCTGTATAAAATCTACCTCTGATATTTCCATTCCAGTCATCTTGAAAGAATGTCATCTGGTTTTAGCCATCGATGCCCTGGGAAAAAGGCGCTGACTGTCCACTCTCTCAATGCCTCTTTTCAAGTCACCTCTCATCCTCCTTCTCTTCAAAGAGTAAAGCCGTAAACTTCATCAACCTTTCGTGTTGGGTTTTAGTTTGGTTCTATGTCCATCTCTTGCAATACTTCATGGTGGGTGTCAGATTTTTAGGGAATTGTATATTGCACTTTTCAGGAACTAGTGGAATTTTGAATGCCAGTGGAAATGTGTAAAGAATATGGAAACAGATTTCAGTGACCTGGGTAAACAAGGAATCTTCAAGGAGATGTAGATAATATTAAATGAATACGCAAAAATGTGGTAAATGGAGTACAATGTGGAAAAAAATTAAACTAAAGGAGACATCCTTTTAAATGTTGAGAGAACATAAGGTTCTGAGTTCCAGAGGAAACAGGTGTCCCGATATATACTCCGTTAGAAGAAATTAATAAGGAAAATTAAAGTTATTATTAGTTGCTTAATTAGTTATTTAGGGTTCAAATGTCCGGATCTGCCTCTTGGTTTTTTTTTGCACTATATTACTTTCCATTTTTCTATTTTCTATTTATGATTTATAACTTAATTTTTTAATATTTACTAATTTTTAATATTTTTAATATTTAATATTTGTAATCCAGGGAGCGGGAAGCGCAGAATCAAATATCGCTGTGATGATTGTACATTCTAGTATCAATTGTTTGGCAACAATAAAGTATAAAGTATTTAATACAAAAAGATTGAGCTTATAGCTCAGTTATATATGGGATTGGTGAGAGCACGTTTGTCATGGTCCAGTCTGTGTAGTCCGCATTCTGGTTCACAGTCCGGTCCATCGATCCTTATTCCAGGTTTTCTGGTTTTCCCCAGTTCTGTTGAGACACCTGATTCTCGTTTCGGGCTGGACACAAATACCTCTGCAAACTAGGGATTGGTTGCTGGACTGTTTTCTCTCTCTCGCTCCCTCTCCTCTCCCATCCAAATCCCCCTCTGAAACCTCACCTGCAACCTTTGTCTGCAACTTCGTCAGTATCCCCGTCAAGTTCAACTGTCGGAGTGAGACCAGAGCCTTGCCACGCCAAGATAAGGAACTATCTATCGTTGAGTTTGGAACTATCTCTTTGTGTCCCCATGTTTAGTGTCCGTGTCAAAGAAGGGTCCCGACCCTAGGTCCTGTTCCCAAGGAGCAGTCCTGGGTCTGTGTTCTGTGTTCTTGTGCTCAAGTCCAAGGCTCCGTGCTCCTGTGCTCCAGTCCAAGGCTCCGTGTTCCTGTGCTCAGGTCCAAGGCTCCGTGTTCCTGTGCTCAGGTCCAAGGCTCCGTGTTCCTGTGCTCAGGTCCAAGGCTCCGTGTCCCTGTGCTCAGGTCCAAGGCTCCGTGTCCCTGTGCTCCAGTCCAAGGCTCCGTGTTCCTGTGCTCCAGTCCAAGGCTCCGTGTTCCTGTGCTCAGGTCCAAGGCTCTGTGTTCCTGTGCTCAGGTCCAAGGCTCCGTGTTCCTGTGTTCCTGTGCTTCAAGACCAAGTCCAGGCGCTGTGTTCCAGCCCTGTCCAAGTCTGAGCTTTGTTTCCTCATTCAGTTCTGGTGCCTCTTCCAGTCCATGTTCCTCGCCTGGCCCAGGATTTCCCTCGCCCGGCCCAGGAGGTTCCTCATCCTGTGCTGGGGCACCTTGTCCTGTCCTTGCCAAGATCCTAGACCCAGATTCCGGTTCTGAGTCAAGACCCAGGTTCTGATTCGCAACCAAGACCCAGGTTCTGGATCCTTGTCCAGACGCTAGTTCCGGAATTCTGTGTTCCTAGTCCAGGCTTCTTGTTTCTAGTTCCATGTCCGGGTCCTGAGTCTCTAGTCCAAGTCCTTGCTTGGCCCTGAATCCTTGTCTCATCCAGGGCCTGTGTCCCTGTCCAGCATCGTTTCTTCCTGACTCACCTTGCTATCTCGATAACCCTAGTCCTGTTCCTAGTTCTTCAGTGCCTGTGTCTTGCATTTGGGTCTGCCTTCAACGCCCCCTTATAACAACGTTTGGAGTCATGCTTATAGTATGGCTCTTGTTATCATGAGAAGAATATTAACATATTGGAAACAGTTCAGAGATGAATAGCTAGAATGGGCAAATTCATTTTTTGAAGAAAGATTTTATAGACTATGCTGGTATTAGCTGGTTTTGAAGAGAAAGAGGACACACAATTGAAATATAAGATCTTGAGGGGTCTTTACAGGGCAGATGTGGAGAGAGCTGGTAGCTGCCTCCAATGTTGTAAGTTTCTAATTTAGTGATTGGATGTAACCTCCATTCACAATCTTTGAACCATTCAGATACTGGAGGAGCATAAACAGTGGGAGATAATGATCAATTTGGTAACAGTAAAAACTACTTCCAAATAGGAGTCACTTGGGTAAATTAATATTATACCTATAATGCAGTACTATGAGTGTGATATCTCTGTTCATATGCCATTGGTCATTTCTTTGTAGCTCAGAAATTGGCTCGGGAAATCCAAGTAACATGGAGCTGGGTTCTGCCTTGGAAAATATATAATGCAGAATCTCAAGCCCAGAAGAGAGCACCATGGCAACAGAAAAAGGCACTGAGGGAAATGAATATCACTTGTGTAAATCCAGTGATTGAGCAGTGTACCTCATCAAAGACAGGCCTGTTCACTTTATAAATGAGAGCTCTCATGACTTTGAATGTTAAATAATTAGATTAAACACCACAGATATTTGAATGCAACAGCAGATGCCAGTAAAACTGAGAAGCAGAAAACGCAAATCATAGATTACAAAGCAAGCAGTTAAGAGGAGGTTGCTCAGAGAATGAATGTCAGCACCACCCAGCCACAAAGTCAGGACAGGTAGTGAGAATTAATAATAATGTACATAACTCTATTCCTCTATTATCACTTTGAATTATTAGGAATTCATAAGGTTAAATATTCTTGTAGTTTTCAGTGCATCTTCACAATGTACTGCAATGTTTTTCAGCAAAATAACATTGGCACAAGTCATTTCTGAGGCCTGCACATTGTAACATGAATCTGAGTGTCAGTTTCCTTGTTCTAAAGCTCCCTTGAGAGGTAACCATATCATGTGATTAACACCCCCAGTGCCTCGATTCTTACAATCAGTTTATCATTAAATCATCTTCTTCCGGCACTCATCGTGATAGATCGATCCATTGGGAAGAACAGTAAGAGACAAAGATGAGTGAGCATCATTCCTTTAGGATTAAGGCAATTCAGAAGGTTCTAAGATCTATGGTGGGGCTGAGTTTGATGTGGATGGTGGGCCAATAGTGCAGCGAGGCTATAAAGACTGGATAAAGTTTTCTTGCCAAGAAGATTGAGCATTAAATCACTGCAACACTTCTTTAATTGATTTAACAAATCTTACTCCCATATAATCTATGCTCAAATTGAACCTCGAAGCTTGAACAACTGGGTAATTACTCTTGGAATTGAATTTATAAGTGCATGATAAGCTCAGTAATTCCACCTCAAGATTGCTTCCCTCTCTTTGTTGAATTTCATATTGCTTCTTCAGCACCTGTTCATTTTGCAGAGAGACCTCCCCAATCAAATCATTTTAATTCAGAGAAGCAGGCTTCACATCCACTCTGATACAGAGCACTCCTCCACCAGTACATTGAAACGATATTTTTTTCTTTGCTATGTTTTAGAGTTACAAGTCCTCTTATGCCTTCTCATCAATGAAACACTTCTCACAACCAACACATTTCTAAATGGTTATTTTATACCACCATTCAACAAGTAGTTCACTTTCTGTTCCCAGTTTACACAGAAACTATACTCACTTAATCCCCCAGTCCATGCTTTATGTTTTCCTCCCCGGCTGACTGGGATGTATTTCTGTTCCTATTCCGAGTACTCCTGATATGGCATAACCCTTTGAACTTATATTCCTTGAAATATAAGGGTGATTTGAATAAAGATTTGAGGATTTTGATAGAATAAATAGTTTAATATCGGGAAGCTTTTCTCAGCTGATATGGAGTCAAGCATAAGACATATAACCTTGGAATCAGAGCCAACCATTCAGAAGCAAAGATAGGAAACACATTTTTATGCAAAGGACACTGGAAGTTTGGAATTCTTCCATAAAATAGCTGTAGATGCTAGCTTAGTTAATCATGTTCTAATCTGAGAGTGTTTTCTTTTGTTTGCCAGTGAAATTGAAAGACATAGGATAACTTGCAATGGGTATGTCACGCTTCTGTACAAGGCACATATCAAATTCAATGAAAAAGCACTTTCAGAAGAAAAAAGGAAACTTACTGAGAGCTACAAGACCTGCCATGTCCCCAGTGAAATTTCCAAGCATTTGATGTGCTAATGCACAGAGGAGCCCAAACATGCTCAGTGGTGTACAAAGGCATGCAATACATGCATCCTCACTTCCTGAGGACATATACTGTACATGACCTTTTAATTGACTCAGTCCCCTCTTCAGAATCAGGCCTGCTATGATCTTGTGAGGTGTAGTTCATTGTATATAAACACACATATATTGTATTTAATTTTGGTGAATTTCATTTGACTTTAATCCATTCCACCTCCTCCCCCCCGCCATTAATGGCATTGTTGCTCACTACTCCACACTAATCACATTCTTAATCAAATCTGATTCTCAAGTGGTCAGCCTCAGCAACCTATTTCCCCAGATCATATTTAATCAAACAAAACTGATCCATTGCCAATCCAACATCCTCTACCAATCACTTTCCTTCATCTCTGTAATGTTCTTCTGGTCAGATTCCACCCCCAACATCTTTTACAGTCTTCCTACCTGACATCACAGTGACAACTTCTCCATTAGGCCTTCACTGAAGGCCCCCTACTGATTTGACCCAACCCTGTCCCCACAGCCCCCCCTTACCAATCCACTGTTTGGCTCATGCCCAACCTCCAGCGGTTAATTGGGTCCGTCCCTCAATGGGACTTTGCCTGTATGTCAAGGTGTTGACTTTTATTAACTGTTACCCCTAGCCTCACCACTCTTGCCACTGATAACGTCCCCATATTCGGACCTACAAGAGTCTCTTCATTCACTACGTGTGCAGGGAGAAAATCCATTCCATAATGAACACTTTTTGAGTTGCACAAGATGTATCAGGCCTCGTGGCTACTGAATTTTGCTGCAGTGGATTCTTGAATGAATTACACATTGCTGTAATCACCAGACTGTTTATTGGTGCCTTTTAGACATCATTTATTTACAATGTAATGGAATCAAATGAACGGTGAGGTTAGGATATGGATTATCTGTGACCTCGCTGAATTGTAGACAGGCTCAGTCAATTGAAAAGACTGTGCTATTCTAGTATTCCTAGCCCTTGGAAATAAATACTTTCCTTTAAGCCTACTCCCTGACCCCAAAAGAACACTCTTCTGCACCACTATGATAGGCGTTTTCGTAGAGTTGCTTCTTCGGTCAAATACTAATTCAGATCACCTCTAACCTGTCAGGTTTGCAATGGGGTTTGTTTCTTTTATTCTTGTGTACTTCCTCAATGGTTTTCTTAGTCTAAATTGGAGCTATCCCTTGTGTTTTGTGTCATCTATCTGTTTACCTGTAATGGATTTCCTATCCTCTGTTTCATCCTATCAACTCGATACTCCTCTTCAGACCAGTATTCATGGCTGATGTGATTTCCCTTGTTTTCTTCCATATTCTAGAATATGTCTGCTGCTGCTATGACAAAGAATGATTTAAGATGCAGGTATATTGGTCAGACCAGATCACTTAATGATGGATCAAAGTTGCTGGTGAACGCAGCAGGCCAGGCAGCACCTCTAGGAAGTGGTACAGTCGACGTTTTGGGCCGAGACCCTTCATTAGGACTCTGTAGAATTCCTCGTGTTCACTTAATGATGGGCAGCTCTTCCCACAGGTATCCATAGCTGTTTCTACCTACACCCAACAAATATTCTTGCCATATCCTTATTAATAACGTTTCTCCACTGCTTGAGTTCAATATGCTCTGAGCTATTTAGTGAGAATTTACTTTATGGGAATACACAATCTGTAAATTCACTTCCTGCCCACAGAATTGGCCGCAGAATCTGCTACAAATAGGGAGCAAAATCACCAGGTAGAAACTGGATATTGGACTGAAAGTGAGGAGGCATGTTGGCAGCCATAACTGGTCATAACCTGTGGGGCAGCTAGTCATCTGCTACAGTAAATATTCACACTGAAACTACAACAGCTGACTTGCTACAAAAGTAATGTGTGTGTTTACAGTTCTTTGTCTGCCTACTCTGCTGGACAGGTCACAATAATAGGCAGGATTTGCAAGATTGCAGTGTGGGAATTATAATCTTCTGCTGCTGTTTGAATTTGAACAGGAAAAAAATGAACTGCTTTGTGATTGGATCGTACATGTTACCATGGCATTTCTGATTCTTTTCAAATTGCAGTCTCATGATGGTTTTTGTGTTGTCATGGTGATTTTGTGTTATTTTCACTTCTTTCTACCTGAGCTTCTTATTGAGTACTTTATGGCATTATTATATATATTTCTGAAGGAATACTTCAATTTTCATTTTCTCTGAAGGAAACTCTTAAAAGCTTATCACAATAACCTAGTGTTAAACTAACATGTTCCTTGAATTCACTGACCATATCAAACAAGGTTGATGGTGACCAGCAGTACGACAAGGTGATAATTTCCAAAGTGAACCCTAGCCTGAATAATGCCAGTGACTAATCTATTTGTGTGATTTAAACTCTCATGCAAAACTATTCACTACATCTGGAGAAAGTGTGTTTGTAACTAAAGGATAGCAGCAAAATATATGGGCTTATTATGCAGGAACTGGATTGACAAAATTCTATCTATCTTCTTTATAAAATCACATACATTTAAATGACTGAAAAGAACGTTGGCAAAATCAGATTGGTCATCATTAGATATCAATTTACCTACCCTCATCTCTGTCTCTTACTGCTAAATGAATTTATATATCTGTCTTTCAAGTTAATTTATGCTGATCACACACTCCAATAAATACATTGCCCTTTGAATAAAATAACTTATTTGATTCTTCTTCTGCCACCTACCATAATTTTTAACTTTGATCTTCTGGTTTCCTGAGCCATTATTTGCTTGAGTCCTCTTGCTTCCCAACAAAATAAATGGTGTCATCTTGCTTCCAATCAAAATTCTAACTTCCCAATCTGTCAAAGAGAAAAAATGCCATTTCCTTATTCAATTTTCATAATGTCAACAGAATAAATGATTATGGAGGTATGGGTATGAAGGATATAAAGAGAGTAAATACATCAGGCTTTCTCCACTGAGGTTAGATGGGAGAAGAACAAGAGGTTATGGTTAAGGGTGAAATGTAAAATGTTTAAGAGGAAACTTCTTCATTCAGGGGGTGCTGGAAGTGTGGAACAAGCTGCTAGCAGAGGTACTAGATACATTTAAGAGAAATTTGGATAGTTACATAGATGGGAGGCGTATGCCAGGACTATGTTCTTGGTGCAGGTTATTGGGACTTGGCAGGACAATAGATCGGAACAGACTAGATGAGGAACAGCCGAGAGGTAATGCTACTGTTACATAGGATCCTGGTCAGACCCCACTTAGAGTACTCTGCTCAGTTCTCATCACCTCACTACAGTAAGGATGTGGAACCCATAGAAAGGGTTCAGAGGAGAGTTACAAGGATGTTACCTGGATTAGGGAGCATGCCTTATGAGAACAGGTTGAGTGAACTCAGCCTTTTCTTCTTGGAGTGACCGAAGATGAGAGATGACCTGATAGAGGTGTATAAGATGATGAGGGGCATTGATTGTCAGAGGCTTTTTCCCAGGGTTGAAATGGCTAACACGAGAGGGCACAGTTTTAAGGTGCTTGGAAGTAGGTACAGAGGAGATGTCAGGGTTAAGTTTTTTACGCAGAGAGTGGTGAGTGCGTGGAATGGGCTGCTGGCAGTGGTGGTGGAGGCGGATACAATAGGGACTTTTAAGAGACTTTTGGAAAGGTACATGGAGCTTAGAAAAATAGAGGGCTATGGGTAACCCTAGGTAATTTCTAATGTAAGTACATGTTCGGCACAGCATTGTGAGCCAAAGAGCCTGCATTATTCTGTAGGTTTTCTATGTTTCCATTACATTTTCTTGATCGATCATGTATTTTGTACTGTAGACTCTACTGAGCAAAGTTACTGATAAGAATAAGTTGATCAGAACATTACAATGCTATGTATACGAGAAGAAATGACAACAGCTTTAACCATCAAGAATGAACCATTTAAGCATTCTGAAGGGATGATCCTTTTCATCATTGACTTTTCCTAGGCTTTATGCTTTTAGTGATGCATATGACTTGCCATGACAGTAAGTGTAGGATAATGGTTGTAAATCCCATGAGATATGCATCAGGGAAGAAGATTTGATAAATTATTGAAATAATTCATTAAAAGAGAAATCACAGAGAAGTAAAACGGCTTGCCATAAATTCTTTGTATCAAAAACGGCATTAAAATTGATAGGAAAATTATCCAGAGAACACAAAGTACTACAGAATGTGTTTCATAACTTCAAACTGATGTAATGATGCACACATAGAAGTTCATGCTACTCAGTCAGACAGACCCTAATGTCCTGAGGTATGATCCCTACTAAGTCAGTAAATCCTGGAAGCATAAATTACAACTTATTAATGATGAGGCTGCTCTCAGGGTGTAGGAGCAACTCCTCATATCCCATCTAGATAATCCTCCAACCTGATGGCATGAACATCGATTTCTCCTCCCGTGAGTTTTTTCTCTTTGTTTTCTTTTTCCTTCCCCCTTCTCTCTTCTTCCATTCCCTACTCTGGCCTCTTACCTCTTATCCTCATCTGCCTTTCACCCTCCTGCACTCCCCCCCCCCAACCCCACCCCCAGTGCGCTGTCTTCTTTTCTTTCTCTCATGGTCAAGTCTCCTATCAGATTCCTTCGTTTCCAACCCTTTACCTTTTGCAACCATGTGGCTTCACCCATCACCTTAAGGATATCCTCCTCCCCTTCCTCCTACCTTTTTATTCTGGCATCTTCCCTTTTTCTTTCTAGTCTTGAATGACGGTCTTGGCACGAAATATTGACTGTTTATTCATTTCCATAGATATTGAGTGACCTGCTGAGTTTCTCCAGCTTTTTGTGAGTGTTGCTCTGGATTTCCAGAATCTGCAGAATCTCTTGTGTTTATAACTTGCTTTAATGACTTTTTAAAGAGTTGAATTTATATGGCACTAGCCATGACTAGTGCCACATAAAGCACTTCATAACCATTGAAATTATTCTGAAAGGTGGTCACTGCTGTGTAATGGACAGCTTTTGCGCAGGAGGTGTCCAGAAACAGCAATGACCTGATTAATGTGTCTTTTCCAGACATGACGGATAATTACCGATTGGGAAAACATGGCTTATTGCTCCGGACTCCAGCATCTGCAGTCCCTTGTGACTCCTTGGATAATCTCCTGCTTTTCTTTGAACTATGCCGTGGAATCATTTATACCATCTTGAAGAGCAGACAAGGGCTCAATTTAATATCTCATTCCATGACACTACAACACTCCGTTACAGACCTTGTCTGAAGGATGTTGGCTGACGGAAGAGCACTTCAGGCTGGGTTTGATTACACTGGATCATTGCTTAGGGATGTTTGCTGAAAAATAGCACTGACTGCCAACTTCCTCACTCCCATGACAGCAAAACAGTCAAAAGAAGTTCAATGTTCTGACTAAGACTGGCAGCAGAGCAACTCTCCATGTTTCCCTTTCATCACCATAGTATTCTGCCTCTGTGATTCATTGGAATCAATCTCACCTCTGGCTGAATGTTGTGTTTCAATTCCCACTCCAATCATTAGCACATAATCCTTGCTGATATCCAGTACAGCATTGAGATAGTGCTGCATGGAATGTTAAATTGAAGGCCTGTCTACCCGCTCAGGCAGATGTAAAAATCCCATGGCTCTATTTTAAAGAGGAGCTCTGGAGGATCTCAGTTGCCCTGTCATCGATTTGTCCTTTAACTCTCCCAAATGGAGATTATCAGATAATTAATGCATTACTGCTTTACGGTAACTCCTCGTCAGAGGTACATAAATGTCTGTAAAACATTTTATGATATCCCAAGATTGTATAAGGAATTATGTGAATGCATTTCTTCCTTTGTTTAGTAACATATTTAACTCCTGAAATCTTCATGAATAAGTGCGCAGTCATGTTTAATCATGGCTTAAAAACAACAGCAATGAACTCTCACTTATGTTAACAAAACAAAGAGCTGATTATTGACTAGGGAGGAAGAAACCGGAGGCCTATGAGCCAGTCCTCAGTAGGGGATTAGAGGTGGAGAAGGTCAGAAACTATAAATTCCTTGTCATTATCATTTCCAAGGATCTGTCCCATGCCCAGCACATAAGTGTCATTACAAAGAAGGCACAAATATCTTAGAAGTTTACAAAGATTCGGCATGTCATCTAATAATTGAGAAACTTCTATGGATGCATAATGGAGGTGATACTAACTGGTTGCATCCCAGCCTGATATGGAAACACCAAAACCCTTGAATAGGAAAGCCTACAAAAAGCAGTAGATACAGCCTAGTCCATAATGGGTGATGCCCTCCGACCATTGAGCACATCTACAAGGAGCACTGTCGCAATAAACAGCACCCATTATCAAGGATCCCCACCATCCAGGTCATCTCATTGCTTCATCCATCAGGAAGGATGATGTACGGGAGTCTCAGGACTCACGCCAGCCATTTCAGGAGTCATTCCCCTCAATGATCAGGCTTTTGAACCAGAGGGGATAACTTCACTCACCCCAACACTGATCCCACAAACAACAGACTCATTTTCAAGGACTCTTCAACTCATGTGATAAGTCCCCGGGGCCTGACGGAATATTCCCCAGGCTGCTCCATGAGGCAAGGGAAGAGATTGCTGAGCCTCTGGCTAGGATCTTTATGTCTTCGTTGTCCACGGGCATGGTACCAGAGGATTGGAGGGAGGCGAATGTTGTCCCCTTGTTCAAAAAAGGTAGTAGGGATAGTCCGGGTAATTATAGACCAGTGAGCCTTACGTCTGTGGTGGGAAAGCTGTTGGAAAAGATTCTTTGAGATATGATCTATGGGCATTTAGAGAATCATGGTCTGATCAGGTTCAGTCAGCATGACTTTGTGAAGGGCAGATCGTGTCTATCAAGCCTGATAGAGTTCTTTGAGGAGGTGACCAGGCATATAGATGAGGGTAGTGCAGTGGATGTAATCTACATGGATTTTAGTAAGGCATTTGACAAGGATCCACATAGTAGGCTTATTCAGAAAGTCAGAAGGCATAGGATCCAGGGAGGTTTGGCCAGGTGGATTCAGAATTGGCTTGCCTGCAGAAGGCAGAGGGTGGTGGTGCAGGGAGTACATTCAGATTGGAGTATTGTGACTAGTGGTGTCCCACAAGGATCTGTTCTGGGACCTCTACTTTTCGTGATTTTTATTAACGACCTGGATGTGGGGGTAGAGAGGTGGGTTGGCAAGTTTGCAGATGACACAAAGGTTGGTGGTGTTGTAGATAGTGTAGAGGATTGTCGAAGGTTGCAGAAAGACATTGATAGGATGCAGAACTGGGCTGAGAAGTGGCAGATGGAGTTCAACCCGGAAAAGTGAGAGGTGGTACACTTTGGAAGGACAAACTCCAAGGCAGAGTACAAAGTAAATGGCAGGATACTTGGTAATGTGCAGGAGCAGAGGGATCTGGGGGTACATGTCCACAGATCCCTGAAAGTTGCCTCACAGGTAGATAAGGTAGTTAAGAAAGCTTATGGGGTGTTAGCTTTCATAAGTCGAGGGATAGAGTTTAAGAGTCGAGATGTAATGATGCAGCTCTGTAAAACTCTGGTTAGGCCACAATTGGAGTACTGTGTCCAGTTCTGGTCGCCTCACTATAGGAAGGATGTGGAAGCATTGGAAAGGGTACAGAGGAGATTTACCAGGATGTTGCCTGGTTTAGAGAGTATGCATTATGATCATAGATTAAGGGAGCTAGGGCTTTACTCTTTGGAGAGAAGGAGGATGAGAGGAGACATGATAAAGCTGTACAAGGTAATAAGAGGAATAGATAGAGTGGACAGCCAGCGCCTCTTCCCCGGGGCACCACTGCTCAATACAAGAGGACATGGCTTTAAGGTAAGGGGTGGAAGTTCAAGGGGGATATTAGAGGAAGGTTTTTCACTCAGAGAGTAGTTGGTGCGTGGAATGCACTGCCTGAGTCAGTGGTGGAGACAGATACACTTGTGAAGTTTAAGAGACTACTAGACAGGTATTTGGAGGAATTTAAGGTGGGGGCTTATATGGGAGGCAGGGTTTGAGGGTCAGCACAACATTGTGGGCCGAAGGGCCTGTAATGTGCCATACTATTCTATGTTCTATGTTCTATGGTTTCAATGCTTATTGCTTATTTGTTATTATTATTATTATTTTGCTATCTTTTATTTTTGTATCCCGTTCTGTTTCTGTCCCTGATTAGCTCAATTACTTCTACACTCACTTTGACCGAGGGAACAAGGAGGTCACCCTCAAAGCAGATCTCCCACCTGGTAAACTGCCTCTCTCACTTTCCACCTCTGATGTTTACGCCACCCTGAGCAGGGTGAATATACGGAAGGCAGCAGGTCCGGATGGAATACCTGGCCGTGTGCTTAGGGTCTGGCAGGGCAGTTGGCCGGGGTCTTCACGGACATTTTCAATCTGTCCCTGGCCCAGGCAGTTGTCCCCACAAGCTTCAAGATCGCCACCATTGTGCCAGTGCCGAAGCATTCCACTGCCACGGGCCTGAATGACTTCCACCCAGTTGCACTCACCCCCATCATTGTAAAGTGCTTTGAGAGATGTTCTATTACATTTGAAATCCTGTCTGCCTGCTACCCTGGACCTCCATCAATTTGCCTATCGCACCAGCAGGTCTACAGAGGACGCCATCTCCATGGCACTTCACTCTGCCCTGACCCACTTGGACAGCACCAACTCTTACGTCAGAATGCTGTTCTTTGACTTTAGTTCGGCATTCAATACTGTGATCCCCTCCAAGCTGATTGCCAAACTTCGCCAGCTTGGTATCAGCTCATCTTTCTGCAATTGGACCTTGGACTTTCAGACGAATAGACTCCAATCTGTTAAGTTAGACAACCTCCCCTCCTCCATTCTCACCCTGAATACCGGCGTGCCTCAAGGCTGTGTGCTGAGCCCTCTTCTGTACTCCCTTTTCACCTGTGACTGTGTTTCTGTACACGGTTCTAACTCCATAATCAAGTTTGCAGATGATACCACGGTGGTTGGCCTGACCAGAGGGGATGACGAGACGGTCTACAGGGACGAGGTCCAGCACCTGGCCGCATGGTGTGCCAATAACGACCTGGCCCTGAACATCCAGAAGACCAAGGAGATCATTGTGGACTTCAGGCATGTGAGGAGCCACACTCAGGTCCCCATCTACAACAACAGAGCTGTGGTGGAGTGTGTATCAAGCTTCAAATTCCTTGGTGTCCACAATTCCGATTATCTCCTCTGGTCCCTGAACTCCTCCATCCTGATCAAAAAGGCGTAACAGCGCCTTTACTTCCTGTGGAGTATCAAGGAAGCTCACCTCTGTCCCAGGATACTGATGGACTTTTACCGCTGTACCGTTGAGAGTATACTCATCAACTGTATCTCAGTGTGGTATGGCAATTGTCCCGTATCGGATCACAAAGCACTCCAGCGGGTGGTGAAAACTGCCCAGCGGATTATTGACACCCAATTTCCCACCATTGAGAACATCTGCCATAAATGCTGCCTGGGCAGGGCAAAAAGCATCATCAAGGATGCACCTCACCCTAACCATGGACTTTTTACTCTCCTCCCATCCGGTAGGCACTACAGGAGCCTCCACTCCCACATCAGCAGGCTCAGGAAGAGCTTCTTCCCTGAGGCTGTGACCCTGTTGAAACTCACATCACAGCGCTAAGCAGTATTGCACCCATATTGTACTGTCTCAGTACTTTTATATTTGTGTGCTGTAGCACTTACTTTTTATTTGCAGTTATTTTGTAAATAATGCTATTCTTTGCACTTCTGGTCAGATGCTAACTGCATTTTATTGGCTTTGTATCTGTACTCAGCACAATGACAAAAGTCAAATCTAATCTAATTTGCAGTTTGTTAGATTTTGCACATTGGCAGTTGTCTTTGTTATGTACAATTTCTCATGATTGTATTGTGTTTCTTTGTATTTACTGTGAAGGTCTGCAAGAAAATTAATCACAGATGGTGCCATATTAGTTAAGTAACTCGATATTAAATTTATTTTGAACTTTGAACTAATTTTTCCTGGCCTGTAATCCAAATTGCAGGCTCACCAACAACTTATAGAACTGCAACAAAGTGTCCCAGTTCAGTGCCTTGACTAATGAAGGCTAGCATGATGAATACCTTTTTCATGACCTTGTTTACCCATGGCATTGCTTTCAATGAATAACAAGGATCATAACACCGAACTCTGTGGCACACTGTTGACTATCAACTGATCTGGGTTAGGCAACTGACTACGTGACTCTTAATTAATCAAAGCTTGCACTTTATTATCTCTGCATAAACAACAACGTAACTATGTTGACCCCGGCCAACAACTTAAAACATGAATTCTACTGCTTCCTCAGTACCAACACTCATTCAGACAACTTCTCCAATTTATAACCCCGATATAGGGGATCTTCTGTTGGCCAGATGATTGAACCTTCTTCTCCCAGCCCGTGGCATGGGTTTTTATTCTTTGCAGTAGTTAGTCTCTGGAATTCTCACCGCTTTGCATTTGAAGCCCTTCATTCTTATACTCTTTTCTCATCAGTTTAAATGTTGCATTTCAATCTTTTTGGCTTGAGGTTATCTGACTGACCTGTGTCAGATTCTCATGGATGTAACCAAGGACGACACAACCTCGTGCCTTAGGTGACTTCTTTTCTTCTATTCAACTCTGATTCAAACCAGTCAAAGCAGGTCACCCAGTCACCGGGCTGAGATAATGAGATACCTTTTGCAAACCTGCCATTGTACACAATAAACA
The DNA here is from genome assembly GCF_963921235.1 of Mobula hypostoma. Classification (NCBI taxonomy): domain Eukaryota; kingdom Metazoa; phylum Chordata; class Chondrichthyes; order Myliobatiformes; family Myliobatidae; genus Mobula; species Mobula hypostoma. The sequence continues at coordinate 90,723,027 of NC_086106.1, forward strand.
GCTTATCTGAGAATGATCTCTGGTTTAGAAAATCAATAGCAGAAACTCCTTGTGTCTATGTTCAATTGCTCTGATTAAGTTATCCCAGAGCAAGAAACAGTTCATCAAACAATTCACGAAATGGTAGTTTCCATTCCTTCAAGCACATGGCAAGAACAAAAACATCTGGTTTGTCTGTTCCACTGACCTTGACCCATTCGAGTTCAATGCTTCCTTCCATATTTTAAGTCATTTATGACCAACAACACCACATTGTCTCCATTCCAAGGAGCAATCTTCAACCATCATCCTCTGTTTTCTATCTCAGAACCAACTTTGAGTCTACCTAGCTAACTGTCCCTGGATTCCATGAGACTTAGCCTTCCAAACCAGCCTACCATGCAAGACCTACCTTTTTGGTTACTTCTTCAAAAATCTCTAAAAGAATCATTGGACATGACCTACCCACAGAGGAAGTCCTGCTGAATCCATCTAATCTGGTTCTGTTTATTAAAGTGCTGGTCGATCTTATCCCTCAGAATTCCTTTCTGTAACTTCTCCACTACTAATGACAGGCTGATCAGCCTCTAGTTCCTTGGCTTGTCCTTGCTACCTTTTGAAACAATAGAACAACATTATCCACCTTCCAGTCTTTCGGAACTTCACCACTGACTAACACTGACTAAAGGCCCTTTACAATTTCCTCTCTAGACTCCACAAAGTCCAAGGATGCAGTCAGTCAGGTCTGGGGATTCATCCAACTTAATGTGCTGCCTGGCTGCAAATACTTCCTCCCTGGTAATATGAATGTCCTCCAAAATATTTCCGCCTTTTCTCCTTACTCTTGATTTTCTCCTCAGTAAACACAGAGGAGAGCTAGCTGGTAAAAATCCCAACCATCTCCTATGGTTCAGGATGTGCATGGACTTTTAAAGACTATTAGATGGAGTGCATTTTTGAGGGGTGGCTAGGAAAGAGAAATGTTCCAGAACCATGAATTTTATCTGAAGACATAAATCAGAAGACTTATGAATCTGTTGTTTTATTTTATATAATTAAATAAATCTGGAATTTAAAAAATGGAGAAAAAGTCTGGATCGTTCTAAAATCCCATCTGGCTTATGAACATCCTTTAAAGGATGAAAATATGCCTTCTCAACACCAAACCGTGGCAATGTAATTGAGTTTTAATTTGAATCATAGGGCAAAACAGCATAGAAACAAGTCCTTCAGTCCAATGTGTCCATGCTGGCCAAGGTGCTAGCTAGTTGCAGTTGTCAATGTTTGGCCCTTATTCCTCCATACTACTCCTATCCTTGTATTTTTCTGAATGCCTTTTCTTTCTTTCAACAGTGACAGGCCATTTGACCCATGAGGTTATGCTGATCTTAATGTCAGTTTCACAAAATGTCTTCCTATATTTTATTCCTATCCGCCCATTCCCTTCGTATTCATATGCCTATGTAAAAGCCTCTTAAACTCTACCAGACAGCCTGGTTCCACAACTACCTCTGATAACCCATCCCAGGCACTTACCACTTGCCTCTTGTCCTATTATCATTCCCTCCCAACCTTAAAAGCACCTAGGTAACAGATGCTGACTGTCTACCCTATTTGTGCCTGCCATAATTTTAATAACCTTAATCATGTCTCCCTTCAACCTCTGATGCCCTAAGGAGAACAACCTAAGTTTGTCCAGCCTTCTAGAACATTTGATATCTCCTCTTTGTTTCAAAAAAGAAAGGGGTTTCCCTTCCACCACCACAATGCTACCCTCACCCATATCTCCTCCATTTCCTGCACATCTGCCCTCACACCATCATCCTGACATCATAAAGGGATAGGGTTTTCTTTGTTCTTACCTACCACCCCATGAGCCTCTGTGTCTAGCACATCGTTCTTCAAAGAGATCCTACCTCTAAGCACATCTTTCTTTTCCCTTCCCTCTCCTCTTTCCATAGGATCACTCTCTATGTGATTCCATTGTCCATATATCCTTCCCCTCTGATCTCCTTCCTGGTAATTATCCCTACAAATGTGGCAAATGCTACACCTGCCCTACACCTTCTCCCTCACTACCATTCATAGCTCCAAACAGTCCTTCCAGATGATGGGACACTTAAGCTGTGAGTCTGTCAGGGTCATCTATTGTTTCCAGTGCTCCCAGCGTGGCTGATTGTACATGAGAGAGACTCAATGCAGATTGGGGAATTTCTTTTTCGACCACCATCGCTCTGTCCACTGCAAAAGGCAGGATCTCCTAGTGCTATGCATTTCAATTCTCCTTTCCATTCTTATTCTAACTTGTCTATCCGTGGCCTCCTCTACTGCTATGATGAGGCCAAACTCAGGTTCTAGGATTAACACCTCATATTCTGTCAGGGTAGCCTCCAATCTGATGGCACTAACATCATTTTTTTTTAAGCTTACGGTAATTCCTCGCACATTCCTCTTTCTCTCTTTTGCTATTCCTCATTCTGTTAACATTTTACCCCTTCTCCTTTCCTCACCTGCCATTAACTTCATCTAGTTCCCTTCCTCTTTCCCTTTCTGCATGATCTTCAGTTCTGCCATAGTTGGATGCATCAGCAAGGGAGATGAGGCTGAGTACAAAGCTACGGTAGGAAACTTTGTCACATGGTGTGAGCAGAATTATCTGCAGCTTAATGTGAAAAAGACTAAGGAGCTGGTGGTAGACCTGAGGAGAGCAAAGGTACCGGTGAGCCCTGTTTCCATCCAAGGGGTCAGTGTGGACATGGTGGAGGATTACAAATACCTGGGGATACGAATTGACAATAAACTGGACTGGTCAAAGAACACTGAGGCTGTCTACAAGAAGGGTCAGAGCCATCTCTATTTCCTGAGGAGACTGAGGTCCTTTAACATCTACCAGATGATGCTGAGGACGTTCTACAAGTCTGTGGTGGCCAGTGCTATCATGTTTGCTGTTGTGTGCTGGGGCAGCAGGCTGAGGGTAGCAGACACCAACAGAATCAACAAACTCATTCGTAAGGCCAGTAATGTTGTGGGGATGGAACTGGACTCTCTCACGGTGGTGTCTGAAAAGAGGATGCTGTCGAAGTTGCATGCTATCTTGGTCAATGTCTCCCATCCACTACATAATGTACTGGGTGGGCACAGGAGTACATTCAGCCAGAGACTCATTCCACCGAGATGCAGGACAGAGCGTCATAGGAAGTCATTCCTGCCTGTGGCCATCAAACTTTACAACTCCTCCCTTGGAGGGTCAGACACCCTGAGCCAATAGGCTGGTCCTGGACTTATTTTCCCCCTGGGATCAATAAGGTATGACTATGACTATGACTATGACTGTCCTATTAGATTCCTTCTTCTTCAGCCCTTTACCTCTACCACCTATCTCCTCAAAGCTCCTTACTTCATTCTCCCTCCTTACCTTCTCACTTTCCTCCTCACATGATCTCACTTATCACTTGATGGTTTGTAGTCCTTCCCCAACCGCCCCCCAAACCAACGTCTTACTCTGGCTTCTGCCTCCTTCCTTTCCAGTCCTGAAAAAGGATCTTGGCCCAAAACATTGAACGTTTATTTCCCTCTCTAGATTCTACCTGGCTTGCTGAGTTTTCTTCAGCATTTTGTGTGTCTTGCTCAAAATTTCCAGCATCTACAGAATCTTCTGTTTTTGTCCAGCTTTTCCTTATAACACATCCAGACAGCATCCTAAAAAACTTCTTCAGCACCTTTTCCACAACCTCCACACCCTTTCTGTAATGGGGCAACCAGAACTCCACACAATACCTAGTATAGTTTGACTAAGTTTTTATGTCGATGCAGCATGATTTCCTGACTCTTGTATGAAAGGACCTTGGCTGCACAAAGCCACGATGACTCTCCTTAAGCAACTAGTTCCCTTATTGAACAAAGGCACCATATTTTCTGCTCTCCAGTCCTCTTGGACCTTGTCTGTTACTATTGAGGACACAAAGATTTTATTTTAGTATTTATTTTATTATTTATTTATTTATTTATTTTACTATTTTAGTACAGAGGCAAGGAGGAATTTTTTTAGGCACGGAGTGGTGAATCATGGAATGTTCTCCTCAGACTGCAGTGGAGACCAAGTCCGTGGGTATATTTAAGGTGGAAGTTGATCATTTTCTGATCAGTCAGGGCATCAAAGGATATAGCAAGAAGGCAGGTGTATGGGGTTGAGTGGGATCCGGGATCAGCCATGACGAAGCAGACTCGATGGGCTGAATGGCCTAATTCTGCTCCTATGTCTTATGATCTATGATCCAAAGATCTCTGAAAAAGCCCCAGTGATCTTCTCAATTGCTTCTTTCAATGTTCTGGGATATATGCCATCAGGCCCTGCAGATTTATTTACCTTAATGCTTTTCAAAAGACTCAACACTTTCTCCTCTTTAATCTCAAAATATCCCAGCACATTAGCATGCTCAACTTTGTTTTCATTATTCTCCTTTTCCTTCTTCTTGATAAATATAGACCTAGATTACTCATTTAGTACCTCAACAACTTGCTCTGATTCCAAGCACAAATTGTCTTCTTTATCCTTGAGTGGACCTATCCTTTCCTGAGTTATCCTCTTTTACCAAGTGATAAAATGCCTTGGGATTCTCCAAGCACATTTCATGGCCCCTTATGGACTTCCCAATTACCTGCTTGAATGCTCTCCTACTAACTTTATATTCCACATGGGGCCAGTGTAATTTTAGCTTCCTGAATTTATACATGCTTCTTTTTTCTACCTGACTAGATTTAAGACCTCTTGGATCATCCAGGATTCCCATTACTTTAATATCCTTATCCTTATTCCGTACCAGAGCATTCCAATCCTGAACTCTTTTGGTTCCACTGAAGAAATCTCATTACATCTAAGATTCTTGTAATTAACAAGTTCCAATTGATACTGGGGAAGTTAAAGTTTCCCATATGACAACCCTGTTGTTTCTGTGCCTTTCCATAATCTGTCTACATACCTGTTTCTCTAACTCTCAGTGGCTATTGGGAGGCCTATAGTATAAACTCAGCAATGTAATTTCACTTATCCTATTTTTGAGTTCTACCCAAACTGCCTCTGTGGATGAGCCATCCACTATGTCCTTGTTAAGTACTGCTGTAATGTTCCTCCTTATCAGTAGTGCAACCCTTCCACGTCTTAATGTCCTCCTCACCTATCACACATAAAAATTGAAACCAGAAATGCTGAGCAGCCACTCTTGTCCGAAATGCACCCAAGCCTCTGCAATGGCAACAGCATTGTAATTTCATGTATTGAACCATGTGCTAAGTTCATGCTCCTTACCCATAATACATCTGGCAAAGAAATAAGTACATATTAGCCCATCATGTTTATTTGCATGTCCCTTGTTGTCCTTCCTTTGAATCTTACTTGTCATGTCATTTTTCTTGTCCTCAACCCTATCATCTCCTACCATGCTTTTAAATGATGCTACTGTATCTGTTTCAACCACATTTTCTACTTACTCATTTCATCTACTTACCACCTTCTACATGAAGAAGTTGCCCTTCAGGTCTCTTTTAAATCTCTCTCCTTTCATTTTAAACCTATGCCCTCTCGTTTTAGATTCCAACTAAATAAGACATTGCAGGTTCAGCCCCTCAGTACTTCTCATACATACATCTATAACTTCAACCCTCAATTTCCTACATTCCAAGGAATAATGTCCTGGCCTATACAACTTTTCCCTATAACTCAGGCCCCCAAGTTCTGGCAGCATCATTGTAAATCTTTTCTGCATTCTTTCCAGTATAATTAGGCCTTCCCTATAATGGTCTGCCTAAACCGTACACAATACTCTAAATGCAGGTTCACAAACTGTTGTAGAACTGCAGCATAAAATGATTCTGAAACTGTGAATCTATACAATTGCATAAGCACTGCTGAGCTCTATGACAATAGCTTCATTAAATGGAGGATGGGTATTAAACTGTTGGTATTACTCTTGATGTCCATATCCAATCTAATGAGCAGAAAGTATTTCTCTTGTCAAACAACTGATATAATCCAGCCCCCGTAATGGTCACACACAGCTATTGCTTTGTAAAACTCAAAACCTTTTCTGTTACAGCAATATCCTATTCACCTTGTCTCCTCCCTGCCATATGCCAAACATTCTTTGACTACTGGCTGCATCTTTTTTCCTCCCTTGCAGGAGAGAATCAGTCACAATGGAGGCTGGGAAAAGTTTGCTTAAAGATCAGAAGCTGACAGAGCCAAACCTCTTGGGCATTTGCTGGTAAAGAATAATTTTGAAGAATATCAGTATGTCTGGAGCGAAGGAGGATGAGAGGCGATTTGATGGAGGCGTACAAGATGATAAAAGGCATAGATCAAATGGAAAGCCAGAGACTTTTTCCTTGAGCATAAATGGCTAATGCAAGGGGGGCATAATTTTAAGGTGATTGGAGCAAAGTTTAGGGGGATGTCAGAGGCAAGTATTTTACCCAGAAGTTGGTGAGTGTGTGGAGCACCTTGCCAGGGGTGGTGATAGATGCAGAAACATTAGGGACATTTAAGAAACTCTTAGGTAAGCTCATGAATGATATAAAAATGGGGAGCTATGCAGGAGAGAAGGATTAGATTAATCTTAGAGAACTTTAAAAGGCTGGAACAACATCGTGGGCTGAAGGGCCTGTACTGTGCTTTAATGTTCTATGTTCTATGGTTTTAGCCTGTGTTGTCAATGATGTGCAGCATTTAGCCAACTTACAATAACTGAGAGAACTGCAAGCTCTCCTTTGAGGCAACACCCAAGATATTTTGCTTTCCTTATGGTTCTAATTCAGCTAGTGGCAGCTGGACTGAAATCCACAGCTGGTCAATGATCCGATAATTTCTCTGCCTCTGTAAGCATAGACTGCTGGTCTGGAAGCAATAGAAACAGATTAGAGTGCACCTTCTAGATATCTGCAGCTGAAATGTTCCAGGGCTTTTCAGGATTAAACAATACCATTGAATCAGCCAGTCCCATTGGGGCTGCAGATCCAGGAACAATAATCATTGAATTAAAACAGCCATTTACTATCCTTCATAGGTAGAAGCAGATGTTAGATTTAGGCCTGTGTGTGTCAGGAGGGTGGCTGGTTTGGCCTTATAGATCTATCGTCAGCACTGGCTGCAGGCCAGGTCCCAGCTGGCTATCAGATCTCAGTGGGGAGAAATCAACAATGGGAGTGAGAAAGATGAGTCCAGGCTTTTAGGTGGTGATAGAAAAGGGTACGATAATTTCTCATATTAGAGTACAATATGTCTTGATGCTCTGCTTTGTAATTCAAGAAGATTACATTCATACAGATCTCGTCAGTGATATTCTCAAAAGGGAACTATGCTGCCTATAAGTTCTTTACTCTGGTTGTCAAATTTTGTAAACTTTCATACTCTGCCTTTATGATTGAACTTTTCAAAAGCTGCTGCATTTCCTCTGCCTCCATATTAGCACAGAAGTACTTAAAATAAACATAAAGTGGCTGAAAATCCTCGCGTAAGATGGTGGCACACTTGGACACAGCAGCCTCTCTGGGATCGACTAGTTACTATCTATATGTGCCTTGTACTGTGTATGACTGTTTGTACAGAGTTTTATACCTTGGCCCCAGAGGAACACTACTTCATTCGGCTGTATTCATGGTTATTCGTGTATGACTGAACGATAATTAAACTTGTACTTGAACATTTGGCCCAACTAGTTAGTAATCTGGTCTCTATTTGACACCAAACCTGCAACAATGTAATTGATTTTTGCTTGTATCCACTCAGTTAGATATTACCAAAGTTCACTTCGTGGAATTACGATGATACGGCTACTACGGAAACTTGGCTGTTGAAAGGATAGGCGCTATTTAGTGTTCTGGGGTATAGACCCCTGCTCTTTGTGATTTTTATAAATGACTTGGATGAGGAGGTGGAAGGGTGGGTTTGAATGTTTGCACATGATATGAAAGTTAGTGATGTTGTGGATAGTGTAGATGGTTGTCATAGATAATAAGGGATAAAGACAAGATGCAGAGTCAGGCTGAGAAGTATCAGATGGAGTTCAGTCCAGGAAGGTATGAAGTGATACACTTTGTGAGGTTGAACTTGAGGAATAGTACAAGATTAATGCAGGACTTTTAACAATGTGGAGGAACAGAGGGATTGATGGTTACTGTGCAAATTGATATAGTGCTTAAGAAGGCATGTGATGGCCTTCATTAGTTGGGGGATTGAGTTCAGGAGCATGAGGTTACATTATAGCTCTATAAAACTCAGGTTAAACCACATTTGGAATATTGTATTCAGTTCTGATCACTTCATTATAGAAAGAAGGTAGAAGCTTAAGAGAAATGCAGAGGAGATTTATGAGGTTGCTAGGATTATAGAACATGTCTTCTAAGAAAAGGTTGAACAAGCCAGGGCTTTTTTCTTTGGAGTAAAGGTGGATGAGATGCACCTAATGTGGGAATGGCTGATACCAGAGGACAGCTTGTAACATGAGCGGAGGAAATGTGACAGGGAGGTTTTTACATAGAGTGATAAATGTCTGGAATGCATTGCTGGGGGTGATGATTGAGGTCTATACATTAGGGAAATTTAAGAGAGTTTTAGATGGGTACCTGTACATGGATAAAAGAAAATGAACAGTTTTGAGATAGCTGATTATGGAGTAGGTTAGAAGATTGGCACATCGTGGGCCGAAGGATCCGTACTGTTTGATGTTCTATGTTCTTTTTTCTATGTTCATTGTTAAAAGAGAACAAGGATAAACCAGAATGACTACCTGGGGTTGATCTAGGCAGTGAGTCTGTAAACAGCAAGGTTGATTATAAGCTAGCCAACCTTGCCAAGTCATGTTCACAAGCATCTGAGGAAGGTTGTTGATCATGAGAGAGCCTAAGTAGTTTCCCTGAGCCTCTGCTGGCATTTTTCATCAAAATCCATCTGTAAAATCACCTTCTTCTTCACATACTTATTTAATTTTCACATAGATGCATTTAGACCATTAAGTTCAGTGATAGTTCCAATGAATTCTATATCACATCTTTCTCTCTCATTTTATAGAGTGGAGATCATGAAATCACAGGGTTGGGTGAGGTGTAGAGAGGGTTGCATGTGACATAGTCTGGAGCAAGACCATTATATGAGTGGAGAATGGCAATATAGTAGCAGTGGGGCAAAGGTCAGACTGGGCATTACACACAGAGCCAGTGAAGAGTATGGTTGGGACTTCAGAGATGATCATTGGGTGAATTTAAGGAGGTAATTATGTAGGGATGGAGACAGGATTGTACAGAGGCAGAGGGTATACTTTGATAGATGTTCAGGAGTGATCCAGCAGGTGAACATACCAACTAGAAGCAGGAGTAGCCCTCTTGGCACCTCAGATATGCTGCCTCATTTTGATAAAATTATGGCTGATTTGAATGTACACATGAATTGTTGGAGAAACTGAGCAAGTCAGACAGCATCTGTGGAAGGGAATAAACAGTCAAAATTTTAGGCCATGGCTCTTTATTAGGACTGGAAAAGAAAGTAGCAGAAGCCAGAATAAGAAGGTGGAGAGGAGGGGAACTGGTTACAACTGATTACAACTGGTAGGTAATAGGTGAGACTAAGTGATGGGGAAGGTGGCTGGATGTGGGAGGGGTGATGAAATAAGAAGCTGGGAGGTGTTATATAGAAGAGGTAAAGGGCTGAAGAAGGAATCTAATAGGAGGGGGCAGTGAACCATGGAAGGCAGAGGGGCACCGGGGGGCAGAGATGAGCAGATGAGAAGAAAAGGGTTGAGGGGGGTGAACCAAAATGAGGAAAAGAAAAAGGGAGAAAAGGGGAGAAGGTGAATTTATCAGAAGTCAGAGAAATTGATGTTCATGCCATCAGGTTGGACTCTCGTCCTGTCTGCCTGCAATAATTTGGTTCCATCAGCCTTTGATGAAGAGAGCTCCAAAACTCACATTCCTCTGTGAGAGAAAAAAAAGAAACTCATTTTAAATGGATAATGATTTATTTTTCAATAGGGTTATAGATCTTCCCACAAGATGAAATATCCTCTCTGAATCCATCCTGTCAAAACCACTTAGAACTTTATGTGTTTCAATTAAATCATCTCTCCACCTGAGTAGCCTGCCCAAACTTCTCATAAGAAAATATGTCCATTCCAAGTATTGCTTTAGTCAACGTGTTCTAAGTGCTTGCAAGAAACTACTCTTCTTCCTTGAACAGAGAAACTCATACTGCGCACAGTTTTCCAAATGTGGTTTTACTAATCTCTTATATGACTGAAACATAATCCTGTCTACATATATATTCAATTCCCCTTGCTGTGAACAATAACATGCGATTAGCTTTCCCAATTTCTTGCTGAACTGGCATATTAACTTTAACAAAATAATGGAAGTAAACTCCTTTATTATATCAATATTTAAATAAATTGTGTTTCATTTTCCCTGCCAAAATGGATTAATTCCACATTTTCCCTCTTTATTATCCGCATCTTTACCCATTATGTTAAACTATCTATGTCACTTTCGCTTCCTTATATCCTCTTCAAAACTTTTCTTCCTACCCATCTTTATATCTTCAGCAAATTTAACATTTAGATCATTGATCTTCTAATTCATTTACATATAATGCCTATAAAAAGTATTAAACCCCCCCTTGAAAGTTTTCATGTTTTATTATTTTACAACTTTGAATCACAGTGGATTTAATCTGGATTCTTTTGACACTGATCAATGGAAAAAGATCAGTGTCAAAGTGAAAACAAATGTTTACGAAGCAAAATCTAAATTAATTACAACTATAAAACACAAAATAATTAATTGCATAAATATTCACCACCTTCAAGTCAGTATGTAGTAGATATACTTTTGGCAGCAATTACAGGTGATCTCCATTTAACTAATTATGTGACTTCTAAAACCAATTGCCTGTACCAGTGATGATTTTGTGTGTCATATTAAAGGGGGGTGAATACTTATATTGTCAATTATTTTATGTTTTATATTTCTCATTAATTTAGGTCACTTTGTAGAGATCTGTTTTCACTTTGACACAAAAGAGTCTTTTTCTGTTGATCAGTGTCAAAAAAAATACAAATTAAATCCACTGTAATTCAATGTTGTAAAATGATGAAACATGAAAACTTCTGGGGTGTTGGTGGTGAATACTTTCTATAGGCATTGTAAATTGTCAGAACTGAGCCGCAATACAGATCTCTATAGTGCAACAGTCATTAAATCTTGTGAGCCATGATGTGGTTGGGTGCATCAGAGATGGGCAGGAGTCGGAGTACAGAGCAGTGGTGGACGAGTTTGGGGAGTGGTGCAGGAAGAATCACGGGTTCCTGAATGTGGCCAAAATCAGAGAGATGGTGATTGATTTTAGGAGGAAGTGGACTGTGACAAGTCCTGTATACGTTCTGGGAGAAGAAGTTACGGTGGTGGAATACAAATATTTGTGAATTCACCTCGACAACAGACTTGACTGGAAAACCAATACGAAGGCTGTTTATAGGAAGGAATTGAGCACACTCTTTTTTCTAAGGAAGCTGAGATCCTTCAATGTGTACAGCAGAATGGTGGAGATCTTTTACCAGTCTGTCGTAGTGAGTGCAATCTTCTTTGTGGCTTTATGTTGGGGGAGCAACATCGGTGCTGGTGATGTAAAAGGACAAAATAAACTCATAAAGCAGGCTGAATCCGTCCTTGGCTACAACCTGTACTTTTTTGAGTTAGTGGTAGAGAGGAGGTCCTTAAACAAACTGTTATCCATTACAGATAATCTGGAACATCCTCTCCATGACCTACTGAATAAGCAATGGAGCACCTTTGCGAACAGACTCGTTCAGCTCTGCTGTCACAAGGATCGTTACAGAAAATCCTTCCTAGCAAATGCAGTAAGTATATACAACAGTCCTCTCTGTGCAACAGGGGAACACACATCTTAGTACAATAGTCTCTGTTTTATTATTTCATACATTATTATTGCACATTGGTAAATTATTATGGTGTATATTATTATTCTGTTATTAGTTAAGTCTGCACACTGCTAAGTGCATTTTTAAATGTTGCTGCTGTAACGAACAATTTTTCCACTTGGGATCAATAAAGTATTTAATATTATTGTTGTTGTTATTATTATTATTATTACTGAGTGACATAGCTATGCTTTCTCCTCTCTAGCAGCCAATCTCATTTATGCATGTCATTTGATACCTTCTACACTATGAATTTTATTTAGTGCAATATCCTTTAAAACCATACCTCATCTAATGCTTGCTGGAAATCTAAGAATGGTACCTACAATGGAAAGCACCTGTAACTTCATCAAAGCATGTCAATATATTAGACAAGCAGGGCTGTTTCTCTTTCAATGTTTTTATTAGTTTCTACATAAAAGAATACAGAGTACAAGAAAGTATATATAAAGCTAAAAAAACAACTATCAATTACATTATATCTATTCATAATAACAATCTCAATACCCCGTATTCATGTAGGTTAGAACCATAGAACCACAGAACATTACAGCACAGGTTAATCAAAGTTATATTGAAATATACTAATTTATTACAAAAAAATCTAACCCCTACCAAGACTGAAGCTGTTTATTAAGGAGAAAAAAAGGTAAAATACCTTCTCATATAATAAAAATTAATAATAGCCAACATCTAAATTTAAACAACGAATTGAGGGTTTTGAAAGTTTTGAAAATAATTCAGAACCGGTCCCCACAATGTTTGAAAGTATTGATGAAATTCAGAAATTGAACAACAAATCTTCTCTAAATCTAAGCATGACATAACATTGCATAACCCTTGAGCATGAGTAGGAAGAGAGACATCTTTCCATTTAAACAAAAGTGCCCTCCTAGCTATAAGAGAGCTAAAGGCCAAAATATGTAAATCTGATGTCTTCAACTTGATATCTTGTCCAGCAACAATACTGAATAGGGCCATCAGAGGATTACGCTTAATATTGACTTTGAAAAGTAAAGAAAAAGTTTGAAAAACTTCCTTCCAATATTTTTTCAAGACATGGACAAGTCCAAAACATATGAATTAATGAAGCTTCTCCATTATTGCATCTGTCACAGTAGGGAGATATATCCAAAAAAAAACCCAGATAGCTTATCTTTAGTCATATGGACTCTATGTACCACCTTGAATTGTATGAAGGAATGGTGAGCACATAACAATGACGTATTAACCAGTTTAAAAATTTCATTCCAAGTTTCCTCAGAAACTGATGTCTGTAAGTCTTGTTCCCAGATATTCTTAATTTTGTCTAAAGGAACATTCCTCATCTCCAGTAACATACCATAAATATTAGATATTGAACCATTATAAAAAAGTGTCAAATTAAAAATCACATCTAGTAAGTTCTTATCTGAGCTTACAGGACATGTGCATAATTCAGATCTTAGAAAGTCTCTAATTTGTAGATATCTAAAAAAGTGAGTTTAGGGTAGGCTATATTTGGCTGACAATTGGTCAAACGAAAAAAGATTTCCTCCAGCAAATAGATCCCAAAAACATTTAATACCCAACCTGTCCCATTCTTTAAAAACTAAGTCAGTCATGGAGGGATTAAAAAAATTAGAATAAGTGGGACGAGAAAGGGAAAATCTCAATAAACCAAAATGTTTTCTAAATTGTATCCAGATCCTCAGAGTATGTTTAACTATTAAATTATCAGTTAGTTTACTTACAAATAAAGGAGTGAGGATCCAAGAAGAGAAATAATAGAAAATTTATTAACAGAATTAGCTCCCAGAGAAACCCATACTAGACAGTCTACATGATTAATATAATATATCCAAAACATAAGATATCGTATATTAACTGCCCAGTAATAAAACCTAAAATTAGCTAAGGCTAAACCTCCAGACTTTTTAGGTTTTTGAAGATGAACTTTATTTAAACAAGGACGTTTATTTTTCCATATATAGGAGGATAAAGTAGATTCAAGAGAGTCAAAAAAGGATTTAGGAATAAGAACAGGTCAAGCCTGAAAAAGATATATAAATTTAGGTAGAATATTCATTTTAATAGAATTAATTTGTCCAATCAACGATATTGAAAGAGGTGACCAATTTAATAATATCTTTTTTACATGGTTCAATAAAGTAAGGAAGTTTTCTTTAAACAGCTATTTGTAATTCTTAATGATTGTTACATCTGTTACGTACCCCGTAACGGGTTAAAGAACCAGCAGAAATGGAAAAACACCTGGAGTCTGGTATTGCTATTAACTAAAGCTATTTTATTAGTAACTATGCAATACAGTAATATAAAAATCAGATAAATCAAACAGGCTAGCAAAGTTCATGCACATTTAAGTGCGGAAATACCAAAGCCAAGCTTCTTCAAGCTTAGGGGGTAAATGGACACAGTCTTGCGATGATGGGTAAATGAAGTCAGTTCAGTTCGTGTTATTGAGTTGAGTAATGTTGGAGAGAGAGAGGTGTTGTGTTCTCCAGGTAAGCCGATGCAGTCGATCCTCCGTTGTCCTCCGAAATCCTTCAAAGTCACCGAATGTGACCACAAAAAGGAGACCGTCTTCTGTGGTAAAGCTACCAACCCAAGCAAGGGTTGGACACACTGATAACTTCCCACCGGTCACCCTTTCCCACACTGCGAAAGCCACTGATCGATTCTCCCTATCAATCCTCCAAAAACCCACCCTTCTGTGGGCACACAAAGCTCATCCAGTGTCCAAAACCATGTGTGTCTAGCTAACAAACAGCTGACCTTGCATTTATCCAAACATGCTGAACACCAGCTATCCATCAAATAATGCTGCCCTTGGTCACCATGGCGACCCACGAGTTGCCCGTTGCTCTCTCTCTCTTTTTAAAGGTACAGTCCATAAGTGATAATTCAGGATATCATCACACACCCAAATAAGTAAATTGATTCCTTACAATTTTAAAAGGAAGATTAGTATTAATTGATGCCAAATTATTTAAAGGAAATAATTCACTCTTGTGTAGATTCAATTTATATCCTGAAAACTGGCTAAAACAGGAGAGTAAAGAAAGTACACAAGGTAACGAAATCCAACATTAGAGATAAAAAGCAATATACCATCAGCGTAAAGCGAGATTTTGTGGGTGATACCTCTCCTTGAAATACCACAGATATCATTAGATTCTCGAAAAGCAATGGCAAGGAGTTCTGAAGCTAAATCAAAAAGCAAAGGACTCAACGGACAGCCTTGTCTAGTTCCACGGCGAAGTTTAAATGGTTTGGAATTTTGAAAACTAGTAAGAACTCGAGCAGAAGGAGACAAATGAAGTAATTTAATCCATCGAATAAAATCTGGTCTAAAATTAAATTTTTCTAATATTTTAAATAAATAATTCCATTCAGCCCATCGAAGGCCTTCTCAGCATCTAAGGATATCACACATTTCGATATCTCCTGAGAAGGAGAGTAAATAACATTTAATACACGGCATATATTAAAATGGGAATGTCGGTTTTTAATAAATCCAGTCTGATCATCAGAAATAATAGAAGGTAAAATACTTTCAATTCTGCGGGCCAGAACTTTGGAAAGAATTTTAGTTTCTACATTAAGTAATGAAATTGGCCTATATGAAGAGCATTCAGTTGGATTCTTGTTCTTTTTTAGGATAAGGGAAATAGAAGCTTCATGAAAAGATTGAGGCAAACTACCCAATTTGAAAGAAACCAAAAAGACTATGTGTAACTGCGGTATAATTAATGAAGAAAAAGCCTTATAAAATTCTCCAGAAAATCCATCTGGACCCAGAGCCTTCCCCGAGTGTGATGAACATATAGCCTCGGCTATTTCCTCATAAGAAATGTGTTGATCCATCTGTATGCAATTATCTGCAAAAGTGTGGGGATATTTAATTGATCTAAAAAATTGTTCATTACAGCATTATTTTTAGGGGAGTCAGAACTATAAAGTTTAAAATAGAATTCTCTAAAGGTATCATTTATTTCAGAGTAATCATTTGTCCTATCACCATTAGTTTTGCAAATTTCTTTAATTTGTCGTTTAACTACAGAAGTTTTTAATTGGTTGGCCAATACTTTGCTTGATTTATCTCCGTGAATGTAAAATTAAGTTTTATCTTCAAGAAGTTGAGTTTCAATTGGATATGTTAACAGAAGATCATATTTAGTTTTAACTTCAACACCTCTTTTATATAAAACAGGATCTGGAGCTATAGCATATTTTTGATCTAATTGTTTCAATTGATTGGCTAATTCAATTCTTTCCTTATTAGCTTTATTCTTAACACTCGCAGTATAGGAAATAATTTGTCCTCTAATATAGGCCGTGGAAGTATCCCATACGATAAGATTATAAGTCTCTTCCTTTTTATTCTCTTCAAAAAACAAAATAATATGCTTCTCTAGAAAATTTAAAAATTCCTTATCAGATAACAAAGTTGTATTAAAACGCCAGAATCTGTTGGTTTGAAGAAGACCAGGGAATTTTAAAGATAAAAATATAGGAGCATGGTCTGAAACAGCAATCTCTTTATATTCACAGGAACGAACTGATGAAATCATTTGACTATCGATAAAAAATAATCAATCCTGGAATATGTGTGATGAACATGGAAAAAAAAACGAATATTCCCTATCTAAGGCATGTAAGAAATGCCAAACATCAACTATACCACACTTCAATAAAAAGGATTGAATAAACGAAGCTGATTTATTAAGAGACGCTGCTTTAGAAGATGATCGGTCTAAGATTGGGTCTAGCCAACAGTTAAAATCTCCTCCCGTCACCAAAGAATAAAGACTCAGATCTGGTAAAAAAAGAAAAAAAACTTCAAAGAATCCTGAGTCATCTACATTTGAGGCATACACATTGGCAAATACTATTAACTTATTATCTAATTTTCCTGAGACTGTAACAAAACGTCCATTAGTATCAGGCACTACTTTATGTTGGACAAAGGAAAGTGTATTATCTATAAGAATCGAAACTCCTCTAGATTTGGCCTGGAAAGAAGAGTGAACATAAAGTCTATTCCAACGGCTAAAAAACCATAGATTATCACATTTGCGTATGTGAGTTTCTTGTAAATAAGTAATAGGGACCTTAAATTTCTTAATATAAGCAAAAATCTTATTACGTTTAACAGGGTGGTTTAGCTGCTTCATGTTAAAACTGAGTAAATTAATAGTTTGGTCCATTTTTAATATTATTTAATGGAAGGGTTAAAATGTGTTAAAAACCAAGCCGTAAACCTTGAGAAATGGTAACCAAGCAACAACTTGGCTAAAAATTCGAAAACAGCTTCTAGGGTAAAAAACATAACCCCACCCACCTCCCAAAGAAAGAAAACTGACCAATGGAAAGTTGGCATCTACAAACTACTGACAACCCCCCGGAAGACCTGGTGATCACTCCAATTAGTTTCAAAGTTACTTATATTCCAACCTGGACTAAACAAAACCCAAACAAGAGATTCAGCTCTTGTATATCAAAAATACAGTATTAAAATATGAGAGGAAATTAGTTACAAAGGTTTACCAAAAGTAAATGATACAATTATTCATAATATTGAACATCAATCTTATATCTTCATGGAAAAAAACAGACTAAACAATTAGCTTTCAAATTTAAAAAAATCTTTGTGCTTCAACATTCAAACAAAGCCATTTGAAGGAGCCGTCTTTAATTAGATTCTCAGTCAAACTGGGTACCCAAGTACGGGTTAAAACCCTTCTTAAAAAAATTCTAACAGAGCTTGTTTAAACTTAACGCATTCCTGCATAACCTCAAGTGAATAACCTTCGAGAATCTTAATCTTCCATCCTATAACCAGACATGCCACTTCGACAGGACCTGTGAATTAAGAGTTTGTCATTTAATCTTATGTCTTCATGTAAGGAGAAATTAAGCAGTTAGCCTTGGGATTTAACCATTGGATTTTAAAAACGTTTGTGCTTTAATAGTCGAGCAGAACCATTTCAAAGACCGTTTTTAAGTGTAATTCTGAGTCGGGCTGGGTAGCGAAGGGAAGGCTTGAAACCCATATTAAAAAACTTGGACATAACTTCTTTGAATTTAACAGGTTCCTGCATAACCTCAGGTGAATAATCTTCAACAATTCTAATCTTGTGACCATTGTGACCACTCCTCTTTGACGAGATTCGCGAATTAAGAGTTCCTTTGTTTTAAATTCATGAAAACAGATTATTACTGATCTTGGTTTCTGAGCGTTAGGAGACCTAAGTGCAGGAGATCTGTGAACTCGTTCGATCATAGGCACAGATGTCAAAATCTCCGGAAATAATTCTTGCAAAAAGTTTGCAAAAATCTCCATAAGATGGTTACCTTCGATTAACTCTTTGAGACTCAGAACCCGTAAGTTTTTCCTTCTACTTCTATTTTCTAGGTCGATAATCTTCTGTCTTAAATTGTCGTTGGACTTCGATTGATTTTCACAAAGCTTCTGCAATCCATCCTCTTCAGTTTCAAGAGCCAACAAATTTTCCTCATTATTCTTGATACATTTATCGTGTTCATTAAGAGTTTTGTTGAATAGAGTCCAATTTACCATCTATTTGTTTAAATTCAGTGCTGAATTGTTGAAACTTCTCAGAGGCTTCTCGTATAGACTTTGTAGTAATTCCATAATAGAATCCAAAGGTGCAGGAAAATCATCCTGTTTAGTACCTCTGATACTCCTTCCAGCCAGAATGAAAGAATATCACACTTAAAAATAAAGAAGCTTCAAGACAGGTTGGAAATAGTAAGATAATTAAAATTGGAGCAACGGCAGATTGCTGTTAATCCATCAGCCACCACCAGGAAATCTAGGGTTGTTTCAACAAAACCATGTTAGCTCTATCTGCTCATTTAAAACTTTCTCAGTGACTTGCTTACTGATGGCTTCCAACATTTTTCTTATGACAGATGTTAGTGTAAACAGCACATAGCTTCCATCCTTCTGTCTCCCACACTGCTTATAAATAAAGGGTTGCTCATCTAAATGAAATCAGGAGTTGGTAGATAAATGACTGAGAGAGTGTCAGGCAAATGAATGAACAGGGCGGTAAATGATGAGAGGATTTGTTCAGGTGTTGGGGTTGGGCAGATGGGGTCAGATTGAAAATAAGACATCAGCAACGGAAGGCCACGTAATCATTAACACTGGAGACATCTGGTGTCTCTGGCCTTTCAATAGCAAGTCCTTCATCTAACTAATGACGAAACAGGCCAAACCTTTTTGGTAGATGTCCTCTGCAATGCTTGTGTGGGCTTTGAGTGTTGTACATACAGTAACTTGCTTTCCACCATGCATATCTACATTAGATTAGATTAGATTCAACTTTATTGTCATTATGCCGAGTACAGATACAAAGCCTTAGCATCTAACCAGAAATGCAAAGGATAGCGTTATTTACAAAATAACTGTGAATAAAAATTTAGTGCTACAGCACACAAATATAAAAGTACTGAGACAGTACAATACCGATGCAATACTCCTTAGTGCTGTGATGAGAGGTTCAGCAGTGTCACAGCCTCAGGGAAGAAGCTCTTCCTGTGCCTGCTGGTGTGGGAGCGGAGCCTCCTGTAGCGGCTACCGGATGGGAGGAGAGTAAAAAGTCCATGGTTAGAGTGAAATGCATCCTTGATAATGCTTTTCGCCCTGCCTGGTCAGTGTTTATGGTAGATGTTCTCAATGGTGGGCAATTGGGTGCCGATAATCCGCTGGGCAGCTTTCACCACACGCTGGAGTGCTTTGTGGTACAATACGGGACAATTGCCAGACCACACTGAGATGCAGTTGGTGAGTATGCTCTCAATGGTACAGCGTTAACAGTCCGTCAGTATCCTGGGACAGAGGTGAGCTTTCTTGATGCTCTGCAGGAAATAAAGGCACTGTTGCGCTTTTTTGATCAGGATGGAGGAGTTCAGGGACCAGGTGAGATCCTCGGAAATGTGGACACCAAGGAATTTGAAGCTTGATACGCGCTCCACTATAGCTCCATTGATGTAGATGAGGACGTGAGTGTGGCTCCTAGCATGCCTGAAGTCCATAATGATCTCCTTGGTCTTCTGGGTGTTAATGGCCAGGTTGTTGTCGGCAAACCATGTGGCCAGGTGCTGGACCTCGTCCTTGTAGGCCACCTCGTCAACCCCCCTGATCAGGCCAACTACCGTGGTGTCGTCTGCGAACTTGATTATGGAGTTAGAACCATGTACAGGAACGCAGTCATAGGTGAAAAGGGAGTACAGAAGAGGGCTCAGCACTCAGCCTTGAAGCACGCCGATGTTCAGGGTGAGAGTGGAGGAGGAGAGGGTGTCTAACTTAACTGATTGGGGTCTGTTAGTCAGAAAGTCCAAGGTCCAGTTGCAGAGGGATGAGCTGATACCAAGCTGGCAAAGTTTGGCAAACAGCTTGGAGGGGATCACAGTATTGAATGCTGAACTAAAGTCAATGAACAGCATTCTGACCTAAGAGTTGGGGCTGTCCAAGTGGGTCAGGGCAGAGTGAAGTGCCATGGAGATGGCGTCCTCTGTTGACCTGTTGGTGCGATAGGCAAATTGATGGGGGCCCAGGGTAGTGGGCAGACAGGATTTCAAATGTAATAGAACTAGCCTCTTAAAGCACTTCGCAATGATGGGGGTGAGTGCAACTGGATGGAAGACATTCAGGCCTGTGGCAGTGGAATGCTTTGGCACTGGCATGATGGTGGCAATCTTGAAGCTTTTGGGGACAATTGCCTGGGCCAGGGACAGATTAAAAATGTCCATGAAGACCCTGGCCAACTGCCCTGCACAGACTCTGAGCACAGGGCTAGGTATTCCATCTGGACCAGCTGCCTTTCGTACATTCACCCTGCTCAGGGTGGTGCAAACATCGGAGGTGGAAAGTGAGAGAGGCAGTTCACCAGGGGGGAGATCCACTTTGAGGGTGACCTCCTTGTTCTCTCGGTCAAAGCGAGCGTAGAGCATACATACATTCATACATGAATAAGTTATATGTAAGGAAGCCTCAAAAGAAATTTTGGCCCAGGATCTGTTACACTCAAAAGATTTCGGCATCCTCATTGAAGAGGTAAGTTATTATTATTATTATTATTATTATTATTATTGTTATTATTCCAGGATCCTGGAATTACAACATCATCAAAATTTCTTTTGTGGAACTTCCTCCCGAACAAACTTATAGCAATGATTTACCAGACCACGAGATGTTCTGATGAACTCCGAGGCAACCATTTCCTCCCTTTTATCTGGATCTACTATACTGTAAAACCATAAGATAACATTTTCCATCTGGGTGGCCTCCAAGCTGATGGCATGAAAATTGATTTTTTGAACTGCCACCCAACCCTTCACCATCACCTCCCTCTGGTGCTCCTCTCCCCTTTTCTTTCTTCCATGACCCTCTGTCTTCCCCTACCAGACTTATCCTTCTCCGGCCTTGTATCTCTTTCACCAATCACTTTCCCAGCTGTTTACTTCATTCCTCCCCGTCTCAGTATCACCTATTACCTTGAGTTTTTCTCTCCCTTCTCCCACCTTTTTAATCTACTCCTCATCTTTTTTTTCTCCAGTCCTGCCAAAGGGTCTAGGCCCAAAACGACGACTGTATTTCTTTCCATAGATGCTGCCTGGCCTGCTGAGTTTTTTGAGTGTGTTGTTTTTCTGCCATTTTGAAGATTGGAGTGATAGCTTTGAATTTTCCAGTCCTCTGGAACTAGGCCAGTATCTAGTGATTTTTGAAAGATCATTACTAATACTTCCACAATCTCTTCAGCTACCTTTTTTCTTTCAGAACCCTGGGGTGTACATGATCTGGTCCAGGTGACATCTACCCTCAGATCTTTCAGCTCACAAGCACCTTCCCCTTGGTAATAGCAACTGCACTTACTTCTGCCCACTGATAATCTCAAACTTCCGACATACTAGCAGTGTCATTCACAGTGAAGACTGATGCAAAATACTTAATTAGTTCATATACCATTTCCTTGACCCCTATTACTCCTGCTCCAGTGTCTGTTTCCAGTGATCTGATACCTACTCTAGCCTCTCTTTTACTCTTTATGTATCTGAAAACACTTTTGGTATCTTCTTTGATATTATTGGCTAGTTACCTTCATATATCACCTTTTGGCTTCTTAATACTTTTATAATTGACTTCTGTTGGTCTTTAAAAGTTTCCTAATCCTCTAACTTTCCACTAAATTTTGCTCTGTTATATGCTCTCTCTTTCGCTTTTATGTTGGTTTTAACTTCCCTTGTCAGCCACGGTTCTGTTATCCTACTTTTACAATACTTCTTCTTTGATGTGTACCTCTCCTGCACATTCCGAATTGCTCCCAGAAACTTCAGCCATTGCTGCTCTGCTGTCAACCATGCAAGGGTGCCCTTCCAATCAACTTTGGCCAAATCCTCTCTCTTGCCTCTCTAAATTCCTTTTACTCCACCATAAAACTGATATATTTGACTTCAGCTTTTCTTTTTCAAATTGTAGGGTGAATTCTATGATATTATGAAAACCTCTCACCCAATGTCAACAAGACCAAGGAGAAGATTATAGACCTTAGGAGAAGGAAACCATAGGTCCATGAGCCAGTCCTTATTGAAGGATCAGATGTGGAGAGGGTTAGCAACTTTAAATTCCTAGGTATTATAATTTCAGAGGAGTTATCTGGGTCCAGCACATAAGTGCAATTATGAAGAAAGCATGGCAGCACCTCTACTTCCTTAGGAGTTTGTAGAGATTTGGCTTGACATCTAAAACTTTGACAAACTTCTATAGATGTATAGTGGAGAGTATAATGACTGGCTGCATTACAGCCTGGTATAGAAACACCAATGCCCTTGAATGGAAAATCCTACAAAATGTAATGGATATGGCCCAGTTCATCACAGGGTAAACCCCTATCAACAATTAAGCATATCTACCTGAATGCTGTTGCAGAAAAGCAGCATTCATCATCGAGGATACCCATCACCCAGGCCATGCTCTCTTCTTGCTGATGCTATCAGTAAGAAGGTACACAAGCCTTAGTACTTGCATCACCAGGTTCAGGAACATTTACTACCCCTCAACCATGAGGCTCTTGAACGAAAAAGGATAACTTCGCACAACTTCACTTGCCTCATCATTGTGAACTGTTGTCACAATCAATGGACTCACTTTCAAGGACTCTTCATTTCAGGTTCTTGATATTTATTGCATATTTATAAATTATTGTTTCTTATTTTTGTATCTGCACATTGTTGTCTTCTGCACTCTGAACCCTTAGTTGGACGGTCTTTCATTGATGCTGTTATTGTTATAATTCCATAGATTTGTTGGGTACGCCCTCAAGAAAATGAATCTTAGTGTTGTGTATATACTTTGATCTCTGCCTCTTAAGGGCTCCTTTACCTTAAGCTCCCTAATCAAATGTGATCATTATACAACACCCAATCCAAAATAGCTGATCCCCAAGTGGGCTCAACCACAATCTGCTTTAAAAACAGCTCTTTGGCATTCTACAAATTCTCTCTCTTGGGATCCAAATATCAGCACCAACCAGATCTTCCCAATCTACGTTCATGTTGAAATCTCCCATGACTGTTGTAGCACTGTCCTTTTGACCTACATTTTCTATCTCCCATTGTAATTTCTAGCCCATATCCTGGGTACTGTTCAGAGGCTTGTATATAATTCCCATCAGGGTCTTTTTACCTTTGCAGTTTCTTAACTCAACCTACAAGGAATCTATATCTTCTGATCCCATGTCACCATGTCACCTGTTCTAAGGATTTGATTTCATTTTTCATCATAGAACCTTTGCCTGCCTGCCTGTTTTTTTCTATACAATGTTTGTCTTTGGATGTTAAGCTCCCAACTATAACCAGAGATGTCCACCTAATGGACTCACCTATTACTATTGCAGTCCTCTTCTCCCCCATTCCCTGCAGAGCACCAGACTGAATGCCTAAGACCAAATCACTGTGGCTTCCCCAGGTAGGTTATTCCACTCAACAATATACAAAACAGTGTACTTAAAATTGAGGGGAATGTCCGCAAGAGTACTCTGCATTGGCAGCCCATGTCCTCTCCCTTTCCTGCCAGGTACCCAGGTACCTGCTTCCTGCAACTTAGGGGTGATTACTTCCTTGTAGCTCCTATCTATCATCTCCTCAGTTTCCCATATGAGCCGAAGTTCACAGAGCTGCAGCCACAGTTCCTTAACACGTTCTGTAAGGAGTTGCAGCTCGATACACCTGGTGCAAATGTGACCATCTGGGAGGCTGGAGGTCTTCCAGAATTACCACATCTCACAGAACACAGCCCCTGAAACTATTCTCACTTCTCTAACTGTGTTCTAACAGATGAAGAATGAAGAACGAAGAAGAAGAAGCTTATTGTTGAGGGATCTGTTAAACTCTTTGTTTTTGGTGTGACGTATGAAATGGTCTTTTGAGTAAGCAATTTCTAATTTGTTTTCCTAATCTATAGAGATGCTTTGGGCTCTTGATTCCAGAGCGTATAATTATGCACTGGCATTTCAGGAAAAAAATAAATCCAAAAATTGACTCTTTCCACTATTAGTGCACATTGATTGGGTTATACAATCTTCATTAATGCTGCAGTAATGTATTTAGCCTTGAAGAGCATCACCCAACTCTGTAGCCTTTGCCATAGAGAAAGCTCAACGAATATAACTTTCAGGAACATAGTAATTTTGCTGCTCCCCAGTATGCCATGCATCACTCTGACCTGGTCATTGTCACTGGATACAAATCCTGGACTTTAGCTGTCTATACCATAGTAGTTCACCTTGTCAGAACAGCTTGGGACAAACACTAAGTGGCACCAAATCCTGGGGTAAAATATGGAATCATCCTCTAAGCTGCAGGATATATAGTTGTTCAGCAAAACTGGTTCAACCATTTAGTGGGAAAGTAAAGTATAACTCTACCAATGATGTATTGGTCACCAGTTTACATGCTTATGAACAGTAAATTGGCTGATACTGCAGATATTTTGTGAGGAGTTGGATCTGAAATATTAATGTTAAAAGACTTGGTAATCTTGAGTGCTTCTGTCATTGCTAATCTTGTGGTGGAGGATGAGGCAAATGGCACCACACTGCAATTATATTGTTTCAGAATCTGAGTCTCTAGGGTAATTCTCCTCTATCTCTGTCAAATAACGGAGGCTAATGTATAGTTATGGTTTATAATTTAATGGTCAATTTGGCCAGACCATGTCATCCTTTAAATTCATTGAGTCCATTATTTCGTCCTTTTTTTCCCTGGAAGTGTTTAAGAAACCGACATAAAATGCTGGAGGAACTCAGCAGGCCAGGCAGCATCTATGGAAAAGAATAAATAATGTTGTTTTGGGCTGAGACTAGCATTTTGTGTGAGTTATTTTAAAAGTATTGCTTGTTTAAAGATTTTTTTCATGTGACTAATAGTTCTGTAGATTGTAACAATGTATAGAAGAGGTCTCAAAGGTACTCAACAAATAACTTGGGAATAAGTTAAAGTGCTTACACACCCCACCCCCTTGGAAGCTTTCATGTTGTATTGTTTTACAACATTGAATCACAGTGCACTTAATTACACTCCCAGTACACTGGGAGGGAGGAGAAGATGGCAGCGCGACACAGCGCGCGCGGCCGTTCCGAATGTTATCAATATGTGTTAACTAGGGGGCCGTGCACAATCCTGATTTGATGGAGACAGATGTGAGAAGAACGGAGGAACATCTGGAGAAACTTCTGAAATGCCCGCTTTGCTGCTGCTGCTACTGTGCGATCGAGAACCTCTGGACGGGAAGGCCCCAAATTCTCGGCTTTGCCTATTGCCTGTTGCCAGGGCCGGGGTCAATGCGCTTGGTAGAGATGGTGCTCGGTGCTTGGTGTCGGAGAGCTGGTCGGAGGCTCAGAGTTTTTGGACGGACTCAGAGTCAGACTGCGGTCGGATGCTTCCAGGATGCTGCATCCTCAAGTTTGCGGCGCTGGAGGTTCACCGCCTGCATGAGATGATGGGACTTTCGAGAGACTTTGAGACTTTTAGCGTGCCCATGGTCTGTTGTTATCAAATTACGGTATTGCTTTGCACTGTTATAACTATATGTTATAATTAAAACAACAGGAATTCTGCAGATGCTGGAAATTCAAGCAACACATATAAAAGTTGCTGGTGAATGCAGCAGGCCAGGCAGCATCTCTAGGAAAAGGTGCAGTCGACGTTTCAGGCCGAGACCCTTCGTCAGGTGCACCTTTTCCTAGAGATGCTGCCTGGCCTGCTGCGTTCACCAGCAACTTTTATATATGTTATAATTATGTGGTTTTTGTCAGTTTTTAAGTCGGTTTGTCATGTGTTTCTGTGATATCATTCTGGAAAACCATTGTATATTTTTTAATGCATGCATTACTAAATGACAATAAAAGAGGACTGCGTGTCCTCATAATCTAATCTAATCTAATTAGGCTTTTTTGACACAGATCAGCGGAAAAACACTCCTTCGTGTCAAAGTGAAAACTGATCACTACAAAATGATCTAAATTAATTACAAATATATAACACAAAATAATTTATTGCCTAAGTATTCACCCTCTTTAAAATGACGCACCAAATCATCACTGGTACAGCCAATTGGTTTTAGAAGTCACATAATTAGTTAAATCAAGAACACCATGTGCAGTCAAGGTGTTTCAATTGATTGTAGTAAAAATACACCTGTATCTGGAAGGTCCAGCTGCTGCTGAGTCAGTATCCTAGCAAAAACTACACCATGAAGATAAAGGAACACTCCAAGCAATTCCGCAAAAAGGTTATTGAAAAGCACAAGTCAGGAGATGGATACAATAAAACTTCCAAGTCACTGAATATCCCTTGGAGTACAGTTAAGTCAATTATCAAGAAATAGAAAGAATATGGCATAGCTGTAAATCTGCCTAGAGCAGGCCATCCTCAAAAACTGCGTGACTGTGCAAGAAGGGGAGTAATGCATAGCCAAACAATGCGCATCATCGAAAACACGCCATCTTGAAAAGGGCTGTTCACTCACGACCCCCATGCAATCTGACAGTGCCTGAGCAGTTTTGTAAAGAAGAATGGGGAAATAGTACAGTGTACAGATGTGCAAAGCTGATAGATACCTATTCACACAGACTCAAGGCTGTAATTGCTGCCAAAGGTGCATCTACTAAATACTGTCTTGAAGTGGGTGACTACTTGCACAATCAATTATTTTCTGTTTTATATTTGTAATTAAGTTAGATCACTTTGTAGAAATCTGTTTTCACTTTGACACTAAAGAGAATTTTTCTGTTGGTCAGTGTCAAAAAATGGAAATTAAATCCACTATGATTCAATGTTGCAAAACAATAAAACATGAAAACTTTCAAGGGGAGGGGGGTGAATACTTTTTATAGGCACTGTATATACATTGTGTTTCAACTTCCTGTGGTTCTCCATGTGTACCAGTCTGTACACTCTGCAATGGACTTTGTTTGAGATTAAGAATCCACTGAGAATACACATCTCAGAGTAATGAAGTGACATTCTAGATTATACATTTGGGTCTAAGAGTGCTACATGGACTCCACATTGTAAAGTTTCAGAACCAGGAGTGTTCCTTACTAAGATCATTGGCTAAGTTGAAGGCAGATCTAAAGGTTTACTTTTTCTCCAAGAGGATCACAACCTTGTCGTGGTTTAGAGGTTTCTGTGCCTCAATGACCTTAAGAGCTATGTTGGCTGGAGTTAAGACTTTATGCTTTGGCTGTTGGTAGGATCACCATGCCAACCAGTTCAAAGGGTAGAGACCAGACTCAGAGCGGTCCACTGGTTCTCCACGTTCAGGGGTTCAGCTCAGGACTGACAACTCTGACAGGTCAAATATGGAAACA
The DNA here is from genome assembly GCF_963921235.1 of Mobula hypostoma. Lineage (NCBI taxonomy): Eukaryota > Metazoa > Chordata > Chondrichthyes > Myliobatiformes > Myliobatidae > Mobula > Mobula hypostoma. Next base: position 90,750,886 of record NC_086106.1, read on the forward strand.
GCAATGAAGAATCCTTCTATACCTTTGTGTGATGATATTCCTGAGTCTTCACCCGGGACTTTTATGACTGCCAGTAGTCAAAACTGAGAGCAAGCTACTAGCAATCTGAGCATCGCCAGAGATGGAGGACCTTCATCGCTGCCCTAAGCATCAAGGACATAGCAGGCAGTAAGTTAGTAAAGATTTATTAACCCAAATTAACATCTGATTAATTATAGGTGGGATTATTTGTACCTCCTGAAAAATAATAAGCACAATATATGAGAGTCTGATCTTTTAAAATCTTGCTTTCAAACCTTGCAAATGTTTGCTAGTTTATTGAAAAATATTATAATTCCAAAGGAAGGACAGAACAGAAAAGTGTTGGTGATAACTGTAAAAACATGCATGGAAACCAAAATCCCATTGTCTTTAATCCTGGGATTGTTTGAGGGAAATTGAAAATCTTAATGTTTCTATTTGGCAGATCATAATCTTATCTTTAATCAGAAATGCTCAGATCAGAACATCCTACCCAGTAGGGGGATAGAAGAAGAAGAAGAATAGCCCTTAACTCAGCAGTGAAATTATCGGGGCACCATCATGACGGTCTTTCCGTACCAAGCTATTCTTGTTTTTACGAGGCCGAGTTGCTCATTCGACGCTCAACCCAACTTGGATTTGAACACGGGAACCATGGCTCCAGAGTCCTGCGCTGATATTATTGCGCCAGCAAGCGGGACAACAGTAGGGGGATAGTCGTCAAGAAAAAATTCAAAATAGTAGAGAATAGAGGGGCTGAAGATACAAAATAGTAGACGCTTTCTGTAATTATTTTAACAATAACTAAAAATTCCATCTTTTGAATGAAACATAAAATGCCAGTAGACCTCTGTGCTGGTCCAAGGAATAGAGCCACTGAAATGTTACATTTGTCGTAGCGCACCAATCTATTTCAACTATCTAGGCCATTGAGATTAACATTAGTCTATTTTAGACCATGGTTTCCATGGAAACATTTATGCCTTCAGCCATGCATGCACTTTCCATTGAGCACTATCAGATATTCTTAAGCAATGCAATCTTCTAACTCACTGATGTCCAGGCCAACAAGTACCCCTGATAAACTCCTCCTTTTTGCAGATAGAATAAGGTGAAGAGCTCCAGCCTTTATCAAGACTTTGTAGGTTCTATTGAGACTGCCATTATGAGGAGTTTTATTCTGTATTGTTGACAATAAGGTGGAATCAAAATTATCTCGAAAATGCAAACAAAATTTGCACTAAGATAGAAAAGTGTTCAGCAGCTCTAATTTACTGCATGTCAGACTTGGTATAACAGCAAATAACAGCAAGGAACAACTTACTACATTCATTTTCTGGGGAATTACTTTTATTCTTTCATGGAGCATAGCTGCTGAATACAGTTTACGTAAGGGTCTTGGCCTGAAATTTTGGCTGTTTATTCATTTCCATAGATGCTCCCTGACCTGCTGAGTTCCTCCAGCATTTTGTGTGTGTTGGTGTAATTTATGTAATGTTGAAATTTAATTTAGTGATCTCATATACATGTACTATATCAGAGCAATGAGGGTCATCTCTGAAGAGAGTGATGAGGGTGGGAGTTAGATTCTGTGTGTTGTTGCTAGGAGTTTTTTCAGGGAGCAGGTCTAGGAAATGGGGAAAATAATCAGAGACGGTCTTTAAGGCATTTATAACCATGTTCAAGTTATTCTAATAATGCATCTAACCTCTGTTTAGTGTTAGGCAGATTTGGGACATTGTTTTGACACTCCTCTCAGTCCTTCTCGCTGCATTGTTGCACCCCATTGTGATGCTTTGTATCTCCAAAAACTAATCAAAAGAAAAACACAGGAGCCAGGATACTTACCTACTTAGGTTCATTTTCCTTTCTTAAATGAAGCACTCATGCATGACGTATGCCCTTCATATGCTTCTTATATATAAATCAACAAAGAATGTTAAATTGAACAATATATTTACAATATTACTCAAATATCAAAGACACAATGCACTTCCCTGCTTATCTATAAACTCCAGCTCAATGTAGAATGCATCTCTACTCAAGTATGTGATGTGCTGCTCTCTAGTTATTTTATTTATTAATATATGTATATGTGTACACACACACACACAGTATAGTATATAATACAATATTCTTGTGAGATAATATCTTTCCTGACAAGAGGTTCATTCTTCTTGGCAGGTGAGACTTGTAGCTGTCAAATAATCTAAGGTTCTGAGGCTTCCTCTGTGGGACTGCAGGAATTGTCTATGGCACTGCAGGAATTGACCATGGGACTGCAGGACGTGGTTTGGACAGTCCTGGACACCCTTATTCTCTAACAATTGATTCTGCTCTCCTTAACTGATCAATTGTAGTTGGGTGGTAGAGTGCAGAGGTAATATTTCTTCTTCCATTTATTTTCAAGAATGATTGAAACTGTTCTACAATAAACTGCGGTCCATTGTCACTGATTAAGTTCTGGAACACCAGTCCTTGAGATGATGCTTCTCAACACAACAATAGTGTGTGAGGCTGCTGGGAAAACTTCTGGCCGCTTTTGTACCCATGAATAGTCCGGCAAAATCCACATGAATCCACTGCCAGGACAAAGCAGGCTATTCCCAGGGGTGGAAAGGCACTGCAATTGGCAACTACTGGATATGTTGGCGTCCCAAACAGTGCATGGCAAGCTGCTCGATCTGTTGATATATCCCAGGAGACCAGCCAAAGCCTCGAGCCAACACTTCCATTTTGACCATGCCTAGATGTAGCCCTGCCAACACCTTAGGTCTCACCTTGAATGGTACAACAACTTTCAATCCCCACGTAGGGCAACCCCTGTGAAGGGCAAGTTCATCCTGGCACTGGTAAAAATGGGGGAGCTGGAATTTCTGCTGCACATTTCAGCCAGTTTAGGTTGCCTTGTAGACCTGAGACATTGTGGGGTCTTTTCTGCTTTCTCTTTGGATCATCTCTTCCCAAATAGGGAGACTTTCCATGTGCTTTAGGGAGAATATGTCACAAGGAATGTACTGTTTTGTAAATGTTCAGTTTTTCTTTTCCAGCAGTACAAGGGAAAACTAATCCATGATTAGTTGTCCTCTTGAATTTGTTGTTGTAATTGTGTCTTCCAAGAAACAAAGCCCATCTCTGCACTTGTGCTTCCGCTGTTCGAGGGACAGCCTTCTGTGGATTGAAAATGGACACTACTGGCTGATGATAAGTGAAGAGAGTAAAACCTCTCTCATACAGGTTCTGGTTGAAAGGTTTTACACGCCAAATCAGATTCAAGGCCTCTCTGCCCATCTGTGCGTAACTTTTCTCTGCAGTGGTAAGAGAATGCAATGCAAAAGCTATGGGGTGTTCACTTCCATCACTCATAAAATGTGACATGACTGTACCCGTATCATAAGGCAAGGTGTCACAGACAAACTTCACTGGGCAATATGGATCATAATGTGTGAGTACAGTGTCTGACAACACAAGTTCCTTTGTCTTTTGGAAAGCCACCTCACACTGCTTTGTCCATTCCTATTTCTTCCCAATCTGTAGATAATGAGTTCAAGGGTCCGAGCACAGTAACCTTGTTTGGCAGGGACCTGTTACAGTAATTGAAAAATCCTAAAAAAAAACAGCAACTGTGACATGTCCTTTGGCCTTGGGGCATCCACCAGTGCTTGAATTTTCTCAGCACACTTGTCTAAATCTTGTGTGTCAATAATGTGACCACAGTAAGTGATGCTTGGTTTAAATAATTCATACTTGCCTTGTTGTGCTCTGATCCCATAATCTTCCAATATTTTTAATACTGTCTTGGGATTTGGGAGATGTTCCTTGTGATCCTCACTGGTAATAATCATATTATCTAGGCAACACAGAGTATCAGAGCAGCCTTGCAGCACCTGGTTCATCGCTTTCTGCCAGAGTGTAGGTGCAGATGCTACTTCAAAAATAGGCATATTATAGCAATGAAGGCCTTTGTGAGTATGTATGGTGCAAAACATTTAGGTCTCTTCTTCCATCTCCATCTGTGATAGGCCTCAGCTAAGTTCAATTTGCTGAAATGTTTCCTTCCAGAAAGGCCTGCAAAAGTATCCTCTATCCTGGACAGAGGGTATTGACTACTTTCAGTACTGGGTTGATGGTGACCTGAAAATCACCACAGGTCCTGACAGACAGATTCTTATTGACTGCTGGGATCACTGGCATTGCCCATGGACTCCACTCAAGCGTGGAAAGAATTCCATGTGATCAAACTCACTGGCTACTTTATCACGTATGGTATAAGGAACTGGATGGGCTTTGTAGAATTTGGGTGTGGCATTTTCATTTATCACTATTTTACCCTTGATTGTTTGTGTTTCTCAATGCCACCCTTGAATACTGTTGGTGGGATCATCCAGTATCTTTCTGAATTAGCTACAGTTCACTCTATTGCAGAGGATGTGGCATGCAGATGACGGATGGATCTCCAATTAAGTTGTAATTGTCTCAGCCAATCCTGGCCCCACCATGCTGGCCCTTCTGTTTCTACCATATGCAAGCCCAATGTGGCTTGTTGGTTGTTGTATTTCACTGTCAAAATGTCATTCCTACAGGAGTTATCTTTTCTCCAGCACAGGTTCTAGTTGGATATCTGCAGACTTCAGTTCAGCATCTTTGAAATACGGTTCAAACTCATTTTGTGGAATGACTGAAACAGCTGAGCCAGTGTCTATTCGGTTTTAATTAATTTGCCATTCACTTCTATGTAAGGTATATTGTTTGTCTCTAGATTATTTTCACAATGTAAATCTCAAGGCTATTCAGTCCTTTCATCAGCATCTTCCAGATTTGTGCTCTCCTTGAAACTGCAACAGGACATTTTATCTTCTTCCCTTCCCTGTGCTCTGAAATGATAACACCGAGGAATCTAAAGTTGCTGACTTTATCCACCTCTGATCCTCCTATGAGGACTGGCTCATGGACTTCTGATTTCCTCCTCCTGATGTCAATAATCACCTCCTTGCTCTTGCTGACATTGAGTAAAAGGTGGTTGTTGTTACACCACACAGCCAGATTTTCAATCTCCCTTCTATATTTTGATTCACCACCACCTTTTCTTCTGTCTACAGCAGTGGTGTCGCCAGCAAACCTGAATATGGCATTGGAGCTGTGCTTAGACGCACAGTCATAACTGTAAAAGTGCATAGAGCAGGGATCTAAGCCTTGTGGTTTACCTGTGCTTATGGAGATGGTGGAGGACATGATGTTGCCAATCTGAACTGACTGGGGTCTGCCAGTATGGAAATCAAGGATCTACTTGCACAAGGAAATATTGAAGCACGTCTTTGAGCTTAATAATTAGATCTGAGGGGATGATGGCATTGAATTCCACTTATCAATCATAAGCATTCTGTAATCAGCAGTGACTTTGGTTCTAAATGTTCCTACTTTGTTTTTCTCCCCCTTTATTTTTAGTGAGGCACTCGTACGTAACATGGTGGTGCAATGACATATGCTATTCAAGTACTTCTTACATATAACCCATAATGAATTTTGTAAATAGACAAAGAATGTTTAATCAAACAATTTATTGACAATATTTCTCAAATGTTACTGAAATATTAAATACACTACACTCATATTCAACAAACTTCCCTTACGAATTTGTCAGAGCTAATGGGGAAGTGTTCAACTCACTGCACGTATTTGCACATGGTTGGAGGCATAACTCCAAGTCATTGCTGACTCATTAAGGAACCATACTTAATGGACTTCACACTTATTACTTTCAAGAAAAATGTCCTCTACTAGCCAGCACATGAAAACACACAATTGCCCTGCTGACGATAAAGATTCATGGCAAGACCCTGAAACACACGGAGCACATCCAACATCTTGGGATCCAGCTCTTAGCGAAGGCAAATATTCATGATGAAATTCACCATTGCTTCAACATACCACCATAGTCTTTTGTCAGTGAGGAAAAGACAATTTGAAGATCAAGACCCCAGACTTAACATCCTCAGCATGCTTCTGAGATCACTCAGCACAGGAATGATTAACCAGTAGTGCTCTCTGAAAAATGCTCCAAATGGGAGGATAAGGAAGCCATTCTTCATATCTTCTGCTAAGCCAAAATTTTTGACAGTTAAACACTCCATAATTTGAATACACCCAACACCAGACCAATGAAACAAGACATGGGAGATTCTGCAGATGCTGGAAATCTTGGGGAATACACACAAATTGCTGGAGGTACTCAGCAAATCATGCAACATCTATGAATGGAAATAAACAGTCAATCATTTAGGCCAAGACCAGGGTCTCGGATGCTGCCCGACTTGCTGATTTCCTCCAGCATTTTGTGTGTACTATTATACAAAGAACTTTGGCCCAAGCTCTATCATGGTAAGGTATTTTAAAGTGGGGGAATTAGGGGAACTAGAGGACAGTCTGGTGTCTTAAGTCTCCGCTCCATGTTCAAAGGACAGCGATTCAGTCATAGGATATCTGCGGACCGGGCTGGGATGTCCAGCTGATAGACCAGCATGAACGAAGTCTGGTCGCTCCCTCAGAGATAACAACTTTGTTGGTGGGTTCAGGAGCTGGAATCCTGTGCGGGCAGGAAGAACAGATCCAATGGCCCCCTGGATATGCAAAGTAGTGAGACTGGAGTTTGAGGCCTAGTGTTCGTTGATCAGTGAGTTCTGTGGTTAGTACCAAAGATGAAGGCCCAAGGGTTGAATCAGAAATCCAGAATTTGAGGTCCATTGGCCAGATCCTAAGGTCTGAATATCTTTGCGAGTCCACCGGTGTAGAAGACCCAGCGTCTGCATGTCCACATCTGAACTCAAGTTTACTGGAGGTTGGAGGCTGAAGAAACTTGGGGTTAGAGGACTGTATATGTGTGTGGGTGGGAGGAAGCAACAGGGGCCTTCTTCTTCTGTTGTTGATTTGCTGCTTGTTGTGTTCTGTGTTGCTCTGCCGAGCATTGTGTGCATGCTATGTTGGCACTGCAATACATAGCATCACTTACAGGCTGCTCCCAGCACACCCTTAGGTGTGTTGGTTGTTAACGCAAATGACACATTTCACTTTTTTTGTGATAAATAAACTTGAATTTTGATCCTGAAATCCTAAAGTTAAAGATAAGTTAAGCTGAAATATTTTTCCAGAAAAACCTTCTGCAATTTTGAATAAATAAGTACATTTAAGAATTATTACATTATTGCATGCAATTTCCCTCTACAAATGAGCAAAATGCACAGGGCAGTTCAATTCAAAATTATCAGGAAGCAGTGTGGATAATCTCCATTCATTTTTACATTGTCATTAAGCCATTTTTCAGAATGTGTGGAAGCAATTTTTAAGCAAGTTTAAATATTGATTTAATTGATCGTACCATTGCAAGCTAAATATCAATAAGACAGAATAGATTTCTGTGTAATGCTTCTGTCTCTGCACTCCACTCCCACTCTGAGAGTTAAACAATCATGTCAGCTGAGAAGTCCGCTGCAGTATTGATGATTTGAATGAACAACGATTCCATTATCTTAACAAAGGGCATGGTAGAAATTGAGACTTTATGATTTAGTCAGTGTATTAAAAAATACTGGAACTTGTGAGCACTGAGGAGTGTAATATTACACAAGCTGCTGAATGCAGAACAGTATTATCAAGTTTAATTAAATAAGATGATAACAGAAATGTTCATTAATGATGTGATGATGTAGCAAAGCTTGTACAGAAGAGCAAAATGATAGAGATAAGCAAAAAATGATAAGGAAGAAAGGAACGAATCATAGATGTCACTTGTGTCTTGTGACTCACGTGATAGATGTAATTTCCACTTTAGCCATGCTTTTGTTTTAATAGAAATTATGCAGTCCATGGAAAAGGTTTTGTCCGGTATGAAAAACTAAGTCATTAATGGAGAAGTACCAATGTTTCGCTGTTTCCATTTCAATTGGCTGCTGATGTTCTTTATCATTTACATTAGTTTGAAGATTAGCATATCGCCTGCTGATCTTATATTGTTTACAACCAATTAAATGTGTTAGAAATTCGATTCACAGCCTGTTTTTTGCAATTTAACAAGATCTAGGACTTTGACATACTCAGGGAGGCCAAGGTGTGTGTTAATTAATTTGCTGTAACCAGTAAGTGACTTGACAAGAGTAAATTTTAACTTTTGTTCAGGGTTGTATGTAAGTAATTAATATTCCTTGATATCCTGAACTGAATGGTTGAATTCAAGTGGACCTAATTCCAGAGTAGCCATTAAAGTATGATATTGGGAGCTGCAGATTTCAGGAATGCTCTGCCAGAAATGGCCCAAGTTTAAACAGTAGCTCTGTTTAAGTACAATGGCTTTAATATCATGAGTACAAATCTCTGTCCATAAGACACTTGACTGTTAGAGTGTTAGCCAGTCCACCTGTTCTGGCTAAGATTCCAACAAACAAAGGGAATCACAGTAATGTCTTCGGTTTGCTTTGCACTGGCATTGGGGCTGGTAAGACCCCTATACTTCCTCTGCAGAATTATCTACCTTTACCAATCCATTATCTCTGCATTAGGATCAGGACCTAAATGCAGCAATGAGCACTAACAGAAATTACTTAAAAATAATTAACAGTTTAGGTAGCATCTGTGGGGAGAGGTGAAATAGAGATTCAGGTCTATTTAATCTAAACGGGATGGTCAGAGATAAGCAGGTTATAATTTGCAGGAAAATGGTTTGGGAGTTAAATGAGAGCAGCTGTGATGGGATAGAAAGAGGTGAAAAAGAGAAGGCATCCCATATCTAAAGGGTTTTTCCAACATTCCCTGCTTTCATTTTAGTTGTTAAACAGCTGAAGTATTTTATGTTTGCAGAATGAAGAATCACAAGCCATATCCTAAACCTCCCAATTCTATGCTGCAAGCTGTCAGTACCGTGGCACCTCTCACTAAAATGCTATTTGCAGTTATTGTCATTGGTTTATTAAAAGTGGCATGGACTCAGCAAGTTAACGTCCCATGCCATTGCATTCTCCTGAATAGAAAGCATCCTTTCCACCCTGAATCCGCCTCTTTAAGAATGCTCTCTGGGAAACTCAATGTTATTCATCATCATTGAACTGCTTTCAGATCCTGAGAATCTGTTGCTGAATCTGCCAATCTCCTGATCTAAAGAGTTAACGAAGCATTTGCGGAATAAGATAGCAGCCGCTTTGAGCTTCATGCTAATGACAGCACTGGCTAATTACAATGATGAATGGTTCCCAGATGTAGCAGTGAATCTGTAACCTGGCTAACATGAACCTGGAGTCCATTTACATCACTTGCTTCCCATAGAGTATTATTGATAACAGCTACCAACTATGTGTATTTTATTGAGAGAATTTGTATGCTCATAGATTATCTATGCACATTTATGTATAGCCACATCTATATTCTCACCAAACATGTCTATTCCTAGGATGAAATTCATCTTGGGCATTGGTCAACAATGGGCTGCTGTTCCCTTTGGGTTCCGGCCTGAAATATCGACTCATCGTTTCCATGGATGCTGCCCGACACGCTGAGTTCCTCCAGCGTGTTGTGAGCTTTTTAGTTATGACTCCCAGGTTATCTTCAGGCCACACTTGAATGGTGAAGGTTGTAACCCTACGTTCTTCGTGGTGCTCAACCTACTGAAGCGGCTGTAGCCATTACTGAAAGATTGTGGCAAGAACGAGGTAGTGATGATGTCCAAAACTAAAGTGCTACAAGAGTGGCAATATCTTCCTCTAACTTAGGTGAATACCCAAAATACTGGCACACAAATCTTGCTTTCAGTCATCACCCAGGCAACTTGTACGTCTGATAGCCTATTGCTCAGAATTCATATGCTTCCTTATATCATTATCTCTGTATAAGCGTATAGAAGGGGTTAACATATGAAGAGCGTTTGGCAGCTTTAGGCCTGTACTCACTGGAATATAGAAGAATGTGGGGATCTCATTGACCCCTACTGAATGTTGAAGAGACTAGAAAGGGTGGAAATGGAGAGGATGTTTCCTATAGTGGGGGTATCGTGAACTAGAGAGCACAGCCTCAAAATTGAGGGGTGACATTTTAGAATAGAGGTAAGGAGAAATATTTTTAGCCAGAGAGTAGTGAATCTGTGGAATTCTCTGCCACAGTCTGCAGTGGAGGCCAAGTCCATGGGTATATTTAAGGCAGAAGTTGGTTGTTTCCTGACTGGTCAGGGCATCAAAGGATTAGGCTAGAAGGCAGGTGTATGGGATTGAATGGGATCTGGGATCAGCCATGTTGGAATGGCAGAGCAGACACAATGGGCTGAATGGCCTAATTATGTTCCTATGCCTTATGGTCTAAGAGTATCAGAGGAAAAGTGGATGTAGGAGAAAGCAGAGAGCTGATATAATAGAATAGAACCTGTAGAAAGGGATTTGAATTAAGAGAGGATTGCATACTTGTAAATTTTTGAGTCATAGAGAGAAAGAGCAAAGAAACAGACCCTTCAATCTAACAAGTCAGTGTGGGTCATCAACCAGCCATTTATACTACACCTACATTTTATATTCTCATCAGAATCAGAATCAGGTTTATTATCACCTGCATGTGTGGTGAAATTTGTTAACTTAGCAGCATCAGTTCAATGCAATATATGATAATACATAGATAAATAAATAAACACACAAGTTGATTTCATTGTATATATATGTATATTGAATAGATTAAGAATAAGGCCAAAACAGAAATAATATATATTTTTTTAAGAAGTGAGGTAGTGTTCATGGGTTCAAAGTCTATGGCAGAGGGGAAGAAGCTGTTGCTGAATTGCTGATTGTGTGCCTTGAAGCTTCTGTACCTCCTTCCTGTCAATGGCGATGAGAAGAGGGCATGTCCTGAGTGGTGGTGGTCCTTAATAATGGACGCTGCCTTTCTGAGGCACCACTCCTTGAAGATGTCTTGGATACTACGGAAGCCAGCACCCCAGATGGAGCTGACTAATTTTGCAACTTTCGCAACTTCTTTCGATCCTGCGCCGCATCCGCCCCACACCCTCCCCCCACACCAGACAGTGACGCAGCCTGCCAGAATGCTCTCCACTGTACATCTGTAGAAGTGCTTGACTGTTTTCGGTGACAGACCAAATCTCCCCAAACTCTTAATGAAATATAACTGCTGACTTGCCTTCTTTATAGCTGCATAAATATGTTGGGATTAGGTTACATCCTCAGAGATCTTGACACCCAGCAACTTGAATTTGCTCACTCACTCCACTTCTGATTCCTCTATGAGGATTGGTTCGTGTTCCCTCATCTTTCCCTTCCTGAAATCCACAGTCATCTCTTTCATCTAGCTGGCATTGAGTTCAAGGTTGTTGCTGTGACAACACTCACTAGCTGGTATATATCGCTCCTGTACACCCTCTCATCTCCATCTGAGATTTTACCAACAATGGTTGTCTCATCAGCAAATTTATAGATGCTATAGTTGATATTTGAGCTGTACTTCAGATTCCACTACTCACCCACACACTAGGATCAATTTATAGCAATCAATAGTGACTAACTTTTGTAATGTGGGAGGAGACCAGAGCATCCAAAGGAAGTCCATGTGGTCACAGGGAAAACATGCAAACTCCACTGGAATGGAGTCCAAGAACGGGATTGAACTGAGGACCCAAGTACTATGAGGTAAGGGTTTTTAGCCGTGCCACAGTTTCGCCCATTGCGAGATATATTTTCAACATGACATTTAGATGGAGAAATGAGAGAACTGTGAATGAAAATTTCTCCATTTACAGAAAATACAAGTCATCGATGGAAGCGTAAGTGTGAAGCCTACTCTTCTCTTAGCTTGCCTGGTCTTGTCAGTTTGTTGTTCCATCACTTGCTTGCTACTGTGCAATTGAGAATTCTGTCACTCAACACCCCTATCATGGGGTGTCTTATATGAGTCCAGGCTGAACTCTGGTGGATCTCATGCAGGAGGGTCCATAGATCAGCATCTGAGGAAACAAGGGCTCAGCACTTTTTGCCTTGATCCCATCAATGCCCAAAGCTGAGCCATACAAAGTTTGGGGGAAATCAGAAAGTTATCCTTTGACAAGAAATTTTTGCAGTGAAGCGCTCCAGCTAAGGTTAAGAGATAGAGCACATCCAGTAATGTGAGCCTCCAGAACCGGAGGTGCACTTTGATTTACAGCAGTTTTTAAAACAGTGTATCACCCCCATTCCACTCCTGACAGAGCAATATTTTATTTCACTTGACCACTTCTGGCTGCCCATTCAATATGGTAATGAACTGATCCTGTGAATTATGGTAGGGTCAGTAATACAATCCATCAGTGGGCAGAAATCCCTCTCCACTGGTATTACTGAAGTGACAATAGGTTGATGGATTTTAGGGCCAATTAGGTCAAGCAGAAGGCAATTATAAAAGCATGCAAAATTTTGGCTGTAAACCAGTAAAACCCATTATGAAATAACTTGATTTTTTTCTTATTTTTACATTTCTTTGAACCGTGTTCTTTTTCTCAAGTGAATGTCTGGACTATTTCAGAGCTATATAGATATATGACTTATATTTATATAATAGATTTCAAATGAATTGCTTTGAAAAATCCTGGCTGCAGTCAGTTTAGATTCTGATGAGTGGTCTAATCTTATAGACCAAACAGTTCCTGGATCTCTGTTCGACCAGTTAAACAGCTGAATCTCTGACTACCTTAACAGCAGGTGAGACCTATCTTAAATTATAGGGTGGGGTCCTTTCAATAATGGCATTGCACTGCTCGCAAAGGCACACTTGCTTTTCATGACTGCAATTCACAGAATCACGGAGTGGTTATGTCATAGGAGGACAGTCATTTCATTAAGCTTGTAAAGGCTCTAGCTAAGAGCATCCAGCCAACCCCACTCTGCTCCCCCCACCTGTATATTTACAAATATTTCAAAATAATTTTAAGTTACATATCCAACTCCCTTTTGAATGCTAGAATTGAACCTGTCAATTGAATTGTATGGTTCTCAAATACCAATTCTCCTTGTCAACAGAGATTGAGATTACTTTGTGCTAATAACTGACTTAAAAGGAATGCCTACTAAAAATGTAACAAAATATCCTCAGGACAATATTGGTTAGAACAATGGGAATGAGAAAAGATCAGAATCTGAATCAGAGTCATAATCAGGTTTATTATCACTGGCATAAGTTGTGAAATTCGTTACCTTAGCAGCAGCAGTTGAATGCAATACAGAATCAAGAAGAAAAAAAAGGTAAAAACAAACAAACAAACAAATAAATAAATTACAGTATATGTATATTGAATAGATTAAAAATCATGGAAAAAGGAGAAATAATACATATTAAAAAAGTAAGGTAGTGTTCACGGGTTCGATGTCCATTTAGGAATCGGATGGCAAAGGGGAAGAAGTTGTCCCTGAATCGCTGAGTGTGCCTCCAGGCTTCTGTACTTCCTACCAGATGGTAACAGTGAGAAAAGGGCACGCACTGCGTTCTGGGGGTCCTTAATAATGGATGCTGCCTTTCTGAGACACCGCTCCTTGAAAATGTCCTGGGTACTTTGTAGGCTAGTACCCAAGATGGAGCTGACTAAATATATGACCCTCCGCAGCTTCTTTCAGTCTTGTGCAGTAGCACCACCCCACCCCACCCCACATACCAGACAGTGATGCAGCCTGTCAGAATACTCTCCACAGTACATCTGTAGAAGTTCTTGAGTGTTTTTGTTGACATACCAAAGCTCCTAATGATGCATAGTCGCTGTTTTGCCTTCTTTATAGCTGCATCAATATGTTAGGACCAGGTTAGGTCTTCAGAGATCTTGACACCCAGGAACTTGAAACTGCTCACTCTCCACCTCTCCATTCAGGGCCCCAGACAGCCCTTCCAGGTGAGGCGACACTTCACCTGTGAGTCGGCTGGGGTGATATACTACGTCCAGTGCTCCCGATGTGGCCTTCTATATATTGGCGAGACCTGACGCAGACTGGGAGATCATTTTGCTGAACACCTACGCTCTGTCCGCCAGAGAAAGCAGGATCTCCCAGTGGCCACACATTTTAATTCCACATCCCATTCCCATTCTGATATGTCTATCCACGGCCTCCTCTACTGTAAAGATGAAGCCACACTCAGGTTGGAGGAACAACACCTTATATTCCGTCTGGGTAGCCTCCAACCTGATGGCATGAACATTGACTTCTCTAACTTCCGCTAATGCCCCACCTCCCCCTCGTACCCCATCCGTTATTTATTTATATACACACATTCTTTCTCTTTCTCTCCTTTTTCTCCTTCTGTCCCTCTGACTATACCCCTTGCCCATCCTCTGGGTTTTTTCCCCCCTCCCCCTTTTCCTTCTCCCTGGGCCTCCTGTCCCATGATCCTCTCGTATCCCTTTTGCCAATCACCTGTCCAGCTCTTGGCTCCATCCCTCCCCCTCCTGTCTTCTCCTATCATTTTGGATCTCCCCCTCCCCCTCCCACTTTCAAATCCCTTACTAGCTCTTCCTTCAGTTACTCCTGACGAAGGGTCTCGGCCCGAAACGTCGACTGTACCTCTTCCTAGAGATGCTGCCTGGTCTGCTGCGTTCACCAGCAAATTTGATGTGTGATACTCTCCACTTCTGATCCCTCTATGAGGATTGGTATATGTTCCTTCGTCTTACCCTTCCTGAAGTCCACAATCAGCTCTTTTGTCTTACTAATGTTGAATGCCAGGTTGTTGCTGTGACACCACTCCACTAGTTGGTACATCTCGCTCCTGTACGCCCTCTCATCTCCATCTGAGATTCTACCGACAATGGTTGTATCATCAGCAAATTTGTAGATGCTATTTGAGCTATGCCTGACCACACAGTTATAGGTATAGAGAGAGTAGAGCAGTGGGCTAAGCACACAGATAAGACAGAAATATCTCGGATAATTTGATAACACTAAGATAATTTTTAACTGCTCCTTAACTTTCACATCAGGGCATCTGTTCCCACCCTTTCAGATATATTCCCTTTATTCTACCCATCCCTATCTATCTTGCTATCTAAACTTGTTTTCTCTCTTTTCTGGTTCTGATGAAGAGTCCTGGACCTAAAGTGTCAACTATTTCTCTTCCTGTGCATGCTGCCTGACCTGATGAGCATTTCCATTACTTACTGTCTTTATTTCAGACTTTCAGCATCTGCAGTTCTTCTTATATATTCCCATTGCCAGCTGATGATGATCTCTCAGGATTCCAAATGTTATTTCCAAGTAAGGAAAAATCTGCACTTGCTTCATTGTAGTTCTTGATCCCTTGCTCAAGTTGTAATGTAATTGAGAATATTGAATGAAGACTGGGTAAGCATTTAGCAGAACTCTTCTATCTCTGGCACCAATGAATCATCATTGAATTCAATAGTTTCAAGAAATCAGATATTCCTGTTTCGTATTTCTGGCATTTTATACTTCAATTATTTCACCTACTGACACGATTTCCAGGCATTGTTTACTAGCGTTTATCACGCAGTTCCAGTGAGCACCACCACTACTTGTGCATTCCATTTCTCTTGGACTCCATGATATTGTAGCTCTCTACATAACATCTCCATTTCTCTTCAACTTACAACATTCCCATGTCAGCACTTTCCCGGTACAGGTGAAAGGTAATTGACCTAGAAACTGACTTATTTCCTTCTCTACAGATACAGTTTTCATATTTTAAACATTTTTGAGTTTGAGTATTTCAAACATGTTTCATTATAGTTTCAGCTTAACTGAAGGATTCTCTCCCTTTGGTAATGCTTTGTAATGGTGCACTTCACAAGTTGAATTTCTCCTTAATATTCGCATTGAACTTAGGAAGCAGTTATTATAGGGCAAAAATAAAGATAAAAGGCACTCTACAAGTTCCTATGGAATGCTGACAAAGAATCCAGAGATTGGAGGCTTTGGCAGAGTTTCCTGGAGTCCAGAGGAATTTGTACAAGCTGATAATGGAGAATTCACCCAGGAGGCATCCTCTTCGTTTAAGGCCACTTCCGGAAGGAAGTTGCCAGGGATGCATCTGAATGCCTGCACTTTGGACCACCCAGCCAGATTACCCGCACACCTCTGTGTACTCATATAATACTGCATTAAAATCAAAGTTTCCTTCAAAAGGCAATACCTGAAAGAGCTGCATCATCATCAAGGACCCCTATCACCAAGTACATGCCCTCTTTTCATTGCTCTTTTCAAGGAGGAGGTACAGGAACCTAAAGATGTACACTTAACAATTTCAGAACAGCCCTTCCCTTCCACCATTGGATTTCGGAATGGGCAGTGAACCCATACACATTACCTCACCATTCCTTTTGGCTCTCTTTTTGCACTAGTTATTCAATTTAATTTATAGCATATATTTTTTTCTTATTGTAATTTATGTGTTTTATTATTATATATTGCAATATACTGCTGCTACAAAACACATGTCATGATATATGCCAGTGATATTAAACCTGATTCTGATTCTGATTTGGAATTGTATGTTGTAACAGTGAGTAGTGACATATATTGTGTATATATAGACGCAGCATGTAAAAGCCCTGACACTTCACTTCTGAAAGAGGGTGATGTTGATTCTTCCTTTTCCACCACTCACAGTGCAGCTACCATGCACCTAAGCTTGAGGTTTATAATACCAGCTTTCACAACCACAATAATTCTGAAAGGTATTCGGCAGCCAATGAAATACTTTCCTATGGGCACACATACGAGTTGTGTTTGCCTTATGAAAGCCTGCATAGGCGTTGGTCCTGTACTCTGGCTGAATAACTTGTGATTGGTTTTTTGTTATCACATAGACCGAGGTACATTGAAAAGCTTCTCTTGCATGCCATCCACACAGATCATTCGAACGTAGGTGCTGTTCACTGAGAAAGTACAGGGTAAAACATTGACAGAATACAAAATATAGTCTTACAGTTTTAGAGAGAGTGCAGTCAGTGGTGGTAGACAAATAAGGTGCAAGGACAATTACAAGGTAGACTGAGAGATCAAGAATTCATCTTTAATTTATCATTCTTATAGCAGCGGGATAGAAGCTGTTCCTGCTGCGGGTTGGCATCCCTGTATTTAATGATCATAAGACCAAAAGACACAGGAGCAGAATTAAACCACTTGGCTCAATGAGTCTGCTTCAGCATTCGATCATGGCTGATTTATTATCCCTGTCAACCCCATTCATTTTACAACCTTCTCCCCATAACCTTTGGCACCCTGACTAATCAAAATCTGACTGAGAAATCGGTGTTCATGCCATCAGGTTGGAGGCTACCCAGACGGAATATAAGGTGTTGTTCCTCCAACCTGAATGTGGCCTCATTGTGACAGTGGAGGAGGCATGGATGGGCAAGTCGGAACGGGAATGGGAAGTGGAATTAAAATGGGTGGCCACTGGGAGACCCCTGCCAGATGGAGCGTAGGTCCTCAGTGAAGTGGTTTCCTGATCTACGTCGGGTTTCACCGATATATAAGAGGGAGCACCAGATACAATAGATAACCCCACAGACTCACAGGTGAACTGTCACCCTGTCACCTCACCTGGAAGGACTAGGTAGCCTCTAACCTAATGGCACGAACATTGATTTCTCGAACTTCCGGTAATGCCCCCCCCCCACCCGTTCTCTATTCCCCATCCCCTGTAACCTGTCTCACCCTATCTCCACGCCTACACTTCACCGCCCTCCGGTGTTCCTCCTCCTTTTTCTTTCTTCCATGGCCTTCTGTCCTCTCCTATTAGATTCCCCCTTCTCCAGCCCTGTATCTCTTTCACCAACCAACATCCCAGCTCTTTACTTCACCCCTCCTCCCTCCCGGTTTCACCTATCACCTTGTGTTTCTCCCTCCCCTCATCCCACATTCTAACTCGGACTCCTCATCCTTTTCTTCTCCAGTCCTGCTGAAGGGTCTCAGTCTGAAACATTGACTGTACTCTTTTCCATAGATGCAGGTCACAGATCTCTCAGTGGGTGAACATCTGGGGGACAGTGACCACCGCTCCCTGGCCTTTAACATTATCATGGAAAAGGATAGAATCAGAGAGGACAGGAAAATTTTTAATTGGGGAAGGACAGATTATGAGGCTATAAGGCTAGAACTTGCGGGTGTGAATTGGGATGATGTTTTTGCTGGAAAATGTATTATGGACGTGTGGTCGATGTTTAGAGATCTCTTGCAGGATGTTAGGGATAAATTTGTCCCGGTGAGGAAGATAAAAAATGGTAGGGTGAAAGAACCATGGGTGACAAGTGAGGTGGAGAATCTAGTCAGGTGGAAGAAGGCAGCATACATGAGGTTTGGGAAGCAAGGATCAGATGGGTCTATTGAGGAATATAGGGAAGCAAGAAAGGAGCTTCAGAAGGGGCTGAGAAGAGCAAGAAGGGGGCATGAGAAGGCCTTGGCGAGTAGGGTAAAGGAAAACCCCAAGGCATTCTTCAATTATGTGAAGAACAAAAGGATGACAGGAGTGAAGGTAGGACTGATTAGAGATAAAGGTGGGAAGATGTGCCTGGAGGCTGTGGAAGTGAGCGAGGTCCTCAATGAATACTTCTCTTCGGTATTCACCAATGAGAGGGAACTTGATGACGGTGACGACAGTATGAGTGAGGTTGATGTTCTGGAGCATGATGATATTAAGGGAGAGGAGGTGTTGGAGTTGTTAAAATACATTAGGACAGATAAGTCCCCGGGGCTTGACGGAATATTCCCCAGGCTGCTCCACGAGGCGAGAGAAGAGATTGCTAAGCCTCTGTCTATGACCTTTATGTCCTCGTTGTCCACAGGAATGGTACCGGAGGATTGGAGGCCGGGTAATTATAGACCAGTGAGCCTTACGTCAGTGGTGGGAAAGCTGTTGGAAAAGATTCTTAGAGATAGGATCTATGGGCATTTAGAGAATCATGGTCTGATCAGGGACAGTCAGCATGGCTTTGTGAAGGGCAGATCGTGTCTAACAAGCCTGGTAGAGTTCTTTGAGGAGGTGACCAGGCATATAGATGAGGGTAGTGCAGTGGGTGTGATCTATATGGATTTTAGTAAGGCATTTGTCAATGTTCCACACGGTAGACTTATTCAGAAAGTCAGAAGGCATGGGATCCAAGGAAGTTTGGCCAGGTGGATTCAGAATTGGCTTGCCTGAAGAAGGCAGAGGGTCATGGTGGAGGGAGTACATTCAGACTGGAGGGATTCTGACTAGTGATGTCCCACAAGGATCTGTTCTGGGACCGCTACTTTTTGTGATTTTTATTAGCGACCTGGATGTGGGGGTAGAAGGGTGGGTTGGCAAGTTTGCAGACGACACAAAAGTTGGTGGTGTTGTAGATAGTGTAGAGGATTGTCGAAGATTGCAGAAAGACATTGATAGGATGCAGAAGTGGGCTGAGAAGTGGCAGATGGAGTTCAACCCGGAGAAGTGTGAGGTGGTACACTTTGGAAGGACAAACTCCAAGGCAGAGTACAAAGTAAATGGCAGGATACTTGGTAGTGTGGAGGAGCAGAGGGATCTAGGGTACATGTCCACCAATCCCTGAAAGTTGCCTCACATGTGGATAGGGTAGTTAAGAAAGCTTATGGGATGTTAGCTTTCATAAGTCGAGGGATAGAGTTTAAGAGTCGCGATGTAATGATGCAGCTCTATAAAACTCTGGTTAGGCCACACTTGGAGTACTGTGTCCAATTCTGGTTGCCTCACTATAGGAAGGATGTGGAAGCATTGGAAAGGGTACAGAGGAGATTTACCAGGATGTTGCCTGGTTTAGAGAGTATGCATTATGATCAGAGATTAAGGGAGCTAGGGCTTTACTCTTTGGAGAGAAGGAGGATGAGAGGAGACATAATAGAGGTGTACAAGATAATAGGAATAGATAGAGTGGATAGCCAGCGCCTCTTCCCCAGGGCACCACCGCTCAATACAAGAGGACATGGCTTTAAGGTAAGGGGTGGGAAGTTCAAGGGGGATATTAGAGGAAGGTTTTTTTACTCAGAGAGTCATTGGTGCGTGGAATGCACTGCCTGAGTCAGTGGTGGAGGCAGATACACTAGTGAAGTTTAAGAGACTACTAGACAGGTATATGGAGGAATTTAAGGTGGGGGGGTTATATAGGAGGCAGTGTTTGAGGGTCAGCACAACATTGTGGGCCGAAGGGCCTGTACTGTGCTGTACTATTCTATATTCTATGCTGCCTAGCCTACTGAGTTGCTCCATCAGTTTGTGTGTGTTGCTTGGATTTCCAGCATCCGCAGATTTTCTCTTGTTTGTGATTGGATGCTACTGATTAGTCATGTTGACAAAAATCTCAGCTTCAAATATACCCATTGACTTGGTCTCCACAGCCTTCTGTGCAATGAATTCCACAGAATCACTACCCTCTGGTTAAAAATTAGTTACATGATTTTGGTTAATATGATTCTAATTGATTTCATTTTCTCTCATTTCTTACTGGTGAACAAAGAATTACTTTGCATAACAGTTTTGCCTACTAAATTTTGAAGGTGAACATCCCAATGGTATGATGACTGATCTTATTTGGACATTTTTCTTCAGGTTTGTTTGCTTCAGCGATGCTCTGCCTTTAAATGCAGAAAGATATGTGCCCAGCCCTTTAAATGACACAGCTTTCAAGCCTGCAGCATGAAGAGAAGCTGATTCTTTTGTCATGAGTAGCACCAGTTGTTATTTAGACCAGGTAAACAATGTTAGAGCGAAAGAAAATCTCATGGTAACTGCCAAGAATATGAGAAAAATTGCTTAAAACTGAACTAATGCAATACTTTCTTACACATCTGTCGATCTGATGTTACAAAAATAAAATTTTGAGCTCATTATTTTTTGGATGCTATATTTTGTTGGCTTCTCATCCTAGCCCTTTCACATTGATACGATATCCTGCAGGACTGATCCTTCGTTCAAAAAGCAATCCACTGAGAGAACAGAATCAAGTCTGATGCAATTGGTGATTACTTCCAACATTGGTTTCATTGGTGATAGTTGTGTCATGCTGGGACATAAATATTCAGTGTAAGCTTGGCACAGCGTCATTATTCGATTACTTTCAGTAAATAAAGGCTGGATCTTGATTAGCAAAACCCAAGGACAAAGAGAATGATAAAACTTCCAGTGAGATTTGGCAATTGTCCTTCTCACAAACAGCAATGGGAAAGAAATTAACATACAGAAGATGCCAATAAACCACTAACCCAAAATTGGCCCTGAAAATGCTCTTAGATCTGGTGTATTCACTCTCTACAGTTACTTAGTAAGCAAATTTATATTGAACATTCTTTAGGGTAGTGTACATTTTCAGAAAGGAAAGACTAAATGAATTAAATTGCATGGTGCTGGGAAATAAAATCTGTGACCCCAATGCTGATTGACCCATGCATGTACTTCCTGCATTGATAATTTGCACTGTGTGCTCATTATCATGATACCACTGCACAATTAGATCTAATCGGACATTTGATTGCTTTAGCACTTCACCAAAGGTACAATTTTGTAAGTGGCTATCAGTGGAACCAGCTAGATGGACTGATTAAAGACAGCCTATACTTCCTAAGGGGAAGGTGCATTGTGACTGGAATAATAGATGGATGTCATTCCAGAGATATTACAGCTTGCTGGAAGTGATGGTAGAGCATGACAGAAGGAAGGCAACTGATCAGCATAGACTTTACTTGATAAGATGCAGAGGAGAGAGGTCTACTCACAGACGGTATGACCGCCCTCCAGCTGGAAAGTATCCAATATCGAAGTCCAGCCCTGCTCCATTTCAGCATTTGCAACTAATTATGTAGGAATTGATGTACCAGCTTCCATTCCAATAGTAGTGCAGTGCAGACTCAGACACCTGCCATAGACTGCTCCCATCACAATTTCAGATATCTGTATTCAAAAGGACTTAGAAAAGAGGTTCCCAACCTGGTGTCGACAGACCCCTTGCTTAATGGTATTGGTCCATGACATTAAAAAGGGTTGGGAACCCCTGGCTTAGAGAAATCTTATTCCAAAGATGTGACAGTGGTATCTGGAACACAAATCTGCTTTCTTGTTCTAGGATGAAAACATTGATGATCTCCTCATCACCATTGCTCTGGTTTCTTTGATATTGCACGTTTGTCATTCGGCACACACTGCAGCTTAGCAGGACCTCATTGGTCAGAACTGTCCTGCCCACCTACTGATGCTTCCATCAACTACTTGTTAACCATGGTGCATAAAGCAAGTACATTGCCAACTAATGTTCAAAGACATCAAGGAGTACTGATCTCTTGTTCTTTAATTCAGGTTGTACTTTGATCCTGGAAATGTTAATTTTTAACATACATATATTTGTGTACTATTTGTCAATGCACAATAATTATTCCCACTTATCCAGCTCAACCTGACTGTCATCTTTTACCCCCCTCCCCCAGTCTGCCTATCATCACTGGCTCCTATCTCATTACTCCCCCACTTCACTTTATTCTGGCTACCTACTCCATTGGTCCTGATCCAGGGTTTCAACACAAAACCTCAGTGATTCTTTCCCCATCCTCACAGACGGTGCTCAACCTACCGTTCCTCCAGCAGATTTGTTTTTTTTTCCCCAAATTCCAGCATTGCAGTCATCTGTATTTCCAATTATTCCTTTTAGAAACATAGAAACATAGAAAATAGGTGCAGGAGTAGGCCGTTCGGCCCTTCGAGCCTGCACCGCCATTTATTATGATCATGGCTGATCATCCAACTCAGAACCCCGCCCCAGCCTTCCCTCCATACCCGCTGATCCCCATAGCCACAAGGGCCATATCTACTCCCTCTTAAATATAGCCAATGAACTGGCCTCAACTGTTTCCTGTGGCAGAGAATTCCACAGATTCACCACTCTCTGTGTGAAAAAGTTTTTCCTAATCTTGGTCCTAAAAGGCTTCCCCTTTATCCTCAAACAGTGACCCCTTGTTCTGGACTTCCCCAACATCGGGAACAATCTTCCTATATCTAGCCTGTCCAATCCCTTTAGGATTTTATACGTTTCAATCAGATCCCCCCTCAATCTTCTAAATTCCAATGAGTATAAGCCTAGTCGATCCAGTCTTTCATCATATGAAAGTCCTGCCATCCCAGGAATCAATCTGGTGAACCTTCTTTGTACTCCCTCTATGGCAAGGATGTCTTTCCTCAGATTAGGGGACCAAAACTGCACACAATACTCCAGGTGTGGTCTCACCAAGGCCTTGTACAACTGCAGTAGTACCTCCCTGCTCCTGTACTCGAATCCTCTCACTATAAATGCCAGCATACCATTCGCCTTTTTCACCACCTGCTGTACCTGCATGCCCACTTTCAATGACTGGTGTATAATGACACCCAGGTCTCGTTGCACCTCCCCTTTTCCTAATCGGCCACCATTCAGATAATAATCTGTTTTCCTATTTTTGCCACCAAAGTGGATAACTTCACATTTACCCACAATAAATTGCATCTGCCATGAATTTGCCCAGTCACCCAACCTATCCAAGTCACTCTGCATCCTCTTAGCATCCTCCTCACAGCTAACACTGCCACCCAGCTTCGTGTCATCCGCAAACTTCGAGATGCTACATTTAATTCCCTCATCCAAGTCATTAATATATATTGTAAACAACTCGGGTCCTAGCACTGAGCCTTGCGGTACCCCACTAGTCACTGCCTGCCATTCTGAAAAGGTCCCGTTTATTCCCACTCTTTGCTTCCTGTCTGCTAACCAATTCTCCATCCACATCAATACCTTACCCCCAATACCGTGTGCTTTAAGTTTGCACACTAATCTCCTGTGTGGGACCTTGTCAAAAGCCTTTTGAAAATCCAAATATACCACATCCACTGGTTCTCCCCTATCCACTCTACTAGTTACATCCTCAAAAAATTCTATGAGATTCGTCAGACATGATTTTCCTTTCACAAATCCATGCTGACTTTGTCCGATGATTTCACCGCTTTCCAAATGTGCTGTTATCACATCTTTGATAACTGACTCCAGCAGTTTCCCCACCACCGACGTTAGGCTAACCGGTCTATAACTCCTCGGTTTCTTTCTCCCTCCTTTTTTAAAAAGTGGGGTTACATTAGCCACCCTCCAATCCTCAGGAACTAGTCCAGAATCTAACGAGTTTTGAAAAATTATCACTAATGTATCCACTATTTCTTGGGCTACTTCCTTAAGCACTCTGGGATGCAGACCATCTGGCCCTGGGGATTTATCTGCCTTTAATCCCTTCAATTTACCTAACACCTCTTCCCTACTAACATGTATTTCGCTCAGTTCCTCCATCTCACTGGACCCTCTGTCCCCTACTATTTCTGGAAGATTATTTATGTCCTCCTTAGTGAAGACAGAACCAAAGTAATTATTCAATTAGTCTGCCATGTCCTTGCTCCCCATAATCAATTCACCTGTTTCTGTCTGTAGGGGACCTACATTTGTCTTTACCAGTCTTTTCCTTTTTACATATCTATGAAAGCTTTTACAGTCAGTTTTTATGTTCCCTGCCAGTTTTCTCTCATAATCTTTTTTCCCCTTCCTAATTAAGCCCTTTGTCCTCCTCTGCTGAACTCTGAATTTCTCCCAGTTCTCAGGTGAGCCACTTTTTCTGGCTAATTTGTATGCTTCTTCTTTGGAATTGATACTATCCCTAATTTCTCTTGTCAGCCACTGGTGCACTACCTTCCTTGATTTATTCTTTTGCCAAACTGGGATGAACAATTGTTGTAGTTCATCCGTGCAATCTTTAAATGCTTGCCATTGCATATCCACCGTCAATCCTTTAAGTGTCATTTGCCAGTCTATCTTAGCTAATTCACGTCTCATACCTTCAAAATTACCCCTCTTTAAGTTCAGAATCTTTGTTTCTGAATTAACTATGTCACTGTCCATCTTAATGCAGAATTCCACCATATTATGGTCACTCTTACCCAAGGGGCCTGTCACGACAAGACTGCTAATTAACCCTTCCTCATTGCTCAAAACCCAGTCCAGAATAGCCTGCTCTCTAGTTGGTTCCTCGACATGTTGGTTCAAAAAACCATCCCGCATACATTCCAAGAAATCCTCTTCCTCAGCACCTTTACCAATTTGGTTCACCCAATCTACATGTAGATTGAAGTCACCCATTATAACTGCTGTTCCTTTATTGCACACATTTCTAATTTCCTGTTTAATACCATCTCCGACCTCAATACTACTGTTAGGTGGCCTGTACACAACTCCCACCAGCGTTTTCTGCCCCTTAGTGTTATGCAGCTCTACCCATATCGATTCCACATCTTCCCGGCTTATGTCCTTCCACTTAGCCACTTAGTCTCAACCAGTTAATCATTTAAAGCTGGTTTCCTGCTATTAATTGGTTCAAAATTTGGAATTTTTTTTGGAGGATGAAAAATTCCAAAAGGATGCTGATGGAAAGAAACCAAATGCAAAGGTACCATTTGGCTCTGTAAGGTGATTTATGAATAAAGTACCTCTATTTATAGCTAAATTAAGTGATTATTTCCAATACTTTATAAAGTGAATGAGAAAAATACTGAAATGGTGAAAGTATTTCTCACCTGGTCCAGGAACACCACTGGGATTGTGAAACAGGCCCAGCAGAGATTGCACTTTCTGAGGAAGCTTAAACAAGCATCACTCCCCACTAACATCTTAACTACATTCTACAGAGGCATGGTTAAGAGTGTGCTGACCTTTTGCATCACAACCTGGTACTCCAGCTGCAGTGCTGTCGACAAAGAAGCCTTGCAGAGGGTGGTTAGGGGAGCAGAGAATTTTATTGGGGTCTCCCTACCTTCTGTCCAAGACCTCATTCAGAGTCGATGCCTCCAGAAGACACGGTACATCATTAAAGACCCCTCACACCCTCTCCATGAACTGTTTGTTCTTCTGCCATCAGGCAAACGTTACAGGAGCATCAAAACTAAAACCACAAGGCTACTAAACAGCTTCCTCGCACAGGCAGTCAGACTACTAAATAACTGCTCTACCTGACTCTGCTTTGGACACTTTTAACTTGCACTGGACACTTATAACTTGATTTTAACTGACATGTGGCTGTTGTGTTTTACTATTTATTGTTATGTTTATTATTTACTATTGCATTTGTTATGTTATGATTGCACTGCTCCTGGGAAACGCTGTCTCATTCTGCCCTGCAGAGCTGATGTATGGTTAGAATGACAATAAAGTTTTTTGAATCTTGAACCTTTGAAATATGATTTGATGAAATTTAGAAACTGAGCTCAAATTGGAATGATGAAAAATAGATGTGTCCCATTACAGAGAATCTGCCATTGTGTACTTCGAGATATTTTGATTCAGTAGAGAGACTGCAAAAAAGACCAATTAAAACTGTTCAAAAATTTCCAGTCGAATGAATGAAGAGTGGAGGAAACATCCTATATGAATGTTGAGATGCCTCTGGCAGAACAATTAGTGTTGATAAAATTAACCATCTTAGTACGTCTTACAACACCAAGAAGGAAATATTTGTCCATTGGGATCATACCAGCTCCCATTAGTACAAGGGTTCCCAAGCTTTTTTTTTTAAAGCCATGGACCAATACCATGAAAAAAAAGATCTGTGGACCCCCAAGTTGGGAACCTCTGCATTAGAGCAATCCCGCTTCCCCTCTTCTCCCTCACATACTCATCAGTTCTGCTTGATTCTTTTGAAATTTACTTACTGTCATTCACGGTAGACAATTAGTCTATTAACAAGCTTTTTACATGTGGGAGATAACTGGAACACTCAGCAGGCTCCCACACGATTAAAAGAAGACCTGCAAACTGAGCATAGACGCTGATTTAAAGATCAAATCCAGGTCATTGGGCCTGTGGGCAGCAGCACCAACTGTTGCATCATCCTGAAACCCTCATTATTTACAGAGGGATAATAGTACTATTTAAGAAAGCTATCAAATGACTCCCTGCAGGATGTATAAAATGTATCATAAATACATTGCAAACCCCAAGAAATAAAGTAGTTGATTGATATTGACTTTGTTATGTAACCAAAGACAGAAAGGATCCTTTGGTACTTTAGTTAATAGAAATGACCAGCTAAAGGAGCTAATTACTAATTTTGCAGATTTGGAAGACTTGATTGTCAGAAATCAGATCAGATCCAAGAGACCAGAGTTAACGTAGATGTGCAAAGCTGCGAGCTATGTAAAGGTTTGAAATGGTGACTAACTAAGAGAAGGTGGTAAATATATTGAAACACAAATAAAAGGCTTAAAATGAAGAATATTGCCAAGGTTGTTTAGATATTGGAGATATTGTAGACAGCAAGATGGGCCGCTTAGAAATAATGTAGGGAAAATAATTTATTATTGGTAATATTACAAACAGTGCTCAGTGAAGACAACATTGAAAGACTATAAGATGAGGCTGGGCAGATATGAAGACAAGGCCAGTGTCAAGGTACCAGTTCAAGAGAGTATATCTGCTAAACAATGTCAACTGGAGAAAGAAGCATCCAGATGAATCTTTGCTAATACATTTGTCCCAGGGTTACTGGTGATATTACAACCTGGCTCTAAAGCATCATACCATATCATTACAAAGCAAGCCATCATTGTCAAGGTGCTGCAAATGAAATCAACATATCATGGTCTGTCAATGTACAACATCATTACACAAGCTATCTGGTAGATGCTCTCAAGATGTTTATTCTAACTCTATCATGTAGTATATGGTATATTAACTCACAATAGTATCACATTGACCATATGACTTAGTTTTATAACCATGTACAAATATGCCACACATTATGTGTTCTTGTTTTTTCTCTTACATTCCCTGCAGTCCTATGTCTCTCTCATACTTTCCATTATCATCAGCTGTACTGTAGCTCAGCTGCCCTTTGTCAGTCTATCTTTTAATCCACATTCTTATGGTCAGTCCATAACTATTCTACGCAATCAGTCAAATCTGTCAGGAGCCAGGAGACAGTCCATCATGTGCAGAATATCACCATGGTCATCTTGAAAGAACAATTGTCTCACAGAGCCAAGAAGAGACAGTCTTCCAGTCGCCAGGCAGCAGCCAGAGTGTACGTTTACAGCATAGTTATAGAGTTTCCAAACTTGCATAGGAAAGCATATTTACTGGAAGTGAGTAAATTTTGATTCATTGTTTCAGTAAGTTTCCTTAGCAACCAGCCATGTTGCTCTATTAAAGTTGTTGATGTTCCATTAGTGCAGCTCATGTTGAATGAAGCCATTTCATTTAAATGATTACAGTTTTGCTTACACTTTTCATTCTTCCGTCCTTACCCTTACTTAGCCTGAATATGTCCTCTGCATGTATCCAAGAGTTTGTGTGACTGTCATTTCAAAGCATAAGATACATATTTATAGAAATGGATTGAACTTTTGCCATATTGTCATGTGCTGTGTTGCAGGATATAAAGTCATTTGCTTAGATAAAATTCACAAGATTCTTCATTTAGACGGAGAGCAGAAGTATCCCCAGTATTGCTGGAACATGAAGAGGTAGATGAGGGGGTACGGAGGTCTCAAAGAATCAGGAGACCACCGGATAAGCTGGCCTATGTAGCAATGGGGTAACAGAGTGTGGCCCCTACCGCTTTGGGGATTTATGTCACTGCCTTTTACACCTGGGTTGGACTTAGTGTTTTGCAGGAAGGGTTAGCAAATTATCTTAATGTCATGAGGACATGACTAAATTTGGTAGGGGGAGAGTGTAATGCTCTGTGAAAGGTTTCACTGCTAATGTAATGGTCTTTCTCTAGAAGCACTGCTAATGTAATGATCTTTCTGTAGCAGCAGAGTTTGGGTTATGGCTAGAGATAACGGGAGCTTTGGAATGTGCGCCGTCCAATGAATGGAGTGTTTTTTCTTGTTGTTTGCCTGAGAACGAAGTGATCTGGTATTTTGTTCGGCGAAAGGTGAAGAGCGAGGACACCAGAAAGGAGAGGTCGGAGTGGGGTTGGGAGTCGACGAAGCCCAGGGAAATCGATGGAGGACCAACAGCAGGGAAACCATGAGCTCCAACGTGCACGTTAGACTGTTTCACTAAAGTGGGCCCTTTTCTTTTTGTTTTTCTTTACTAACTCTTCAGTCAAATTAAGAGTTAAAGAGCTGAATCGTTTGATTTCATATGGTGTACCTTCTGTTATTTCATGGTACTGATTTGTAACGGGGGAACAGATCACACAGCATCCACACAAACAAGAGGTTTTGCATCTCAGATTTCACATGATTTCACACATTTTAATATATATACTGTATATATTAAATAAGTAGTGCGAAAAGAAAGGATAATACAGAGGTGGTGTTCATAGGTGCACTGTCCATTTAGAAATCTGATGGCAGAGGGGAAGTAGCTGTTCTTGAAGCATTGAGTATGTGTCTTCAGGCTCCTGCACCTCTTGGGTATGTGCATTGGATTGTGGAAGGTTCCTAGTCAATAAATTTTTTCAACCTACAAGTAGTGGATCTTTGGAATTCTCTATCGAAGAGGGCGCTAGAGGTTCAATCGCTAGATGTATTCAAAATGGAGATGGAGAGGTTATTGAATATTAAGTGAGTCAAGGTGTATGGAATTAGTGGAGGAAAGTGGTGTCAAGATAAAAGATAGGTCATGATCTTATTTAACGGCAATGCAGATGGAAGGGAAGTTCTTCTTCGGAATTTCTTCATGCCAAATTGTGAAGTTGAATATATTGTGTTTACACGGAAAAGTAACATTATGCTGACAAACAAGTTAGTTTCTATATTAATCTTTTCGCATTGCATCATACCAGATTGAAAACAGTTTTCTGGTTTATTTGTTCCTCAACAAAATAATACTGAAGACTATCTCTAGCAGTCCATGATTTGACTTCTATCGTATTACTGCTACTTTGACTTGGTCAAATGATGGGCAGATTGGGTTCCCCAGTGATAATTGCTTGTATCTGAAATTTCCTGATTTAAACTATGCTTTAGATTGTCACCATTCGTTTGTTAGACAATGGCTAACAAATACTTCCTGCTCCTTACTCTTTCTTAGTTCAACCCTGGCTGTTTCCGAGCTATGAACTTTTCTCTATGCTTTATCGGTACTACCCATCCTCATTTTTTGTTTTAGCCAGTTCTATAAAAAAAATTACACAGGGGTTTTAAACAATACAAGAGTAAGAAATGAAATAAATATTGGAAAATGGTGTCGTTAGAGAGTGCGATGGATCATGATGTGCTGCTGTGGTGACTGTGCAGTAAAGTACAGAAAAATGTCAGAAAATATAATGACCTGCACTTTGGCTTCTGAACAGTACAACAGAGATGAGCTGATCTCTCACATTCAGATTGCAACAGAGAAAATAATTGAAAAAATTTACTCTGGTTGAGGTTAGTGATCCAAGAGATGTCATTTCAAGTTCAATATTTAATTAACTTAATTTCTCACATAGAATAAAACATGCCGTTTTGACCTTAGCTGAACATATTTTAATGTCTGCACAGTGCCACTAACTTGAATTATTTCATGATTCTAAGTTCAATTGAAATTCAGTTCAACAGAAATATATGATTTAGGGAGCACATGTAGAGTATTTTGGAATATTAATAACACTGTTCATCTCGCTATATAAGGGAAATCCCTCTGAAAAATGAAATGAACTAGGCTTGTACAGAGATTGCCATGGATCGTTGAGGATGAATTGAACAGTCTTGAAGAAGGATCTCAGCACAAAACGTCGCCTTCCTGTTCATTTCCATAGATGCTGCCTGACCTGCTGAGTTCCTCCAGCATTTTGTGTGTGTTGCTTTGGATTTCCAGCATCTGCAGACTTTCTTGTGTTTCAGTGTCAGTTTTCGTTTGGTTATTATATTCCTTCACGGCAGTCTGGGAAAATGGCACATCAGGTAAAGTTACTGAACGGATGATCACCTTGGTGGGGCTATATTGTAAACCAGCCCTCCCCCCACTCCAATAGTCAAAGGGAACTTGAGGAGCAGATGTGTTGAAAAATTATACATTGCTGTAAGAATAGCAGGGTAGTTCTAGTGAGTGATTTCAATTTTCCTGGTTTAAGCTCAGAGTTTAAAGAGCCTGGATGGGGAGGAATTTGTGCGATGCATCTAAGACAACTTGCACATGCAATATATAGATGAACATGCTCAGGAAGGAGAAATACTGGACCTTCTCTTCAGGAATGAAGTGGACCAAGTAATTGGCATTTTGAAAGCACTTTGGGTCCACAATTCTATTAGTTTAAATAGTTATGGAAAAAGATATAACAGGTCCACAGTTTACAGTCCTGAACTAGAGCTGGACCGAGTTTGAGGGCATTAGGCAGGATCTAACTGGGGTTGACTGGTGACTTCATTTAAAGGCAAAGGACAGTTGACAAGTGAGAGGCTTTCAAAAGGGTCCTATCAAGAGTCCAGGTTCTTGTTAGGATGAAAGGTGGACACACAATTCAGTAAAACTAGGCCCTTGGGAGATATCAGGGCTATTACCATGAAAAAGAAAGGAAGCATACATCGTATTTAGGCAGCTGAGTACAAATAAATCCCTTGACAAATATAAAAAGTTTAAGAGCAGGCTTAAGGACAAAATCAGCAGGGCAATAAGAGGGAATGGGATGGATTTGGCAGACAGGGTTTAAAGATAATCTCAAGAGGTTCTCTGGTTATATAAACACTAAAAGGGTGACAATGGAGAGACTGGATCATTTAAAAGAGAGAAACCGGGGAATTATAGACCGGTTAGCCTAACATAGGTGGTGAGGAAAATGCTAGAGTCAATGATCAAAGGTGTGATAACAACATATTTGGAAAGCGGTGAAATCATCGGACAAAGTCAGCATGGATTTGTGAAAGGAAAATCATGTCTGACGAATCTCATAGAATTTTTTGAGGATGTAACTAGTAGAGTGGATAGGGGAGAACCAGTGGATGTGGTATATTTGGATTTTCAAAAGGCTTTTGACAAGTCCCACACAGGAGATTAGTGTGCAAACTTAAAGCACACGGTATTGGGGGTAAGGTATTGATGTGGATAGAGAATTGGTTGGCAGACAGGAAGCAAAGAGTGGGAATAAACAGGACCTTTTCAGAATAGCAGGCAGTGACTAGTGGGGTACCGCAAGGCTCAGTGCTGGGACCCCAGTTGTTTACAATATATATTAATGACTTAGATGAGGGAATTAAATGCAGCATCTCGAAGTTTGCGGATGACATGAAGCTGGGTGGTAGTGTTAGCAGTGAGGACGATGCTAAGAGGATGCAGGGTGACTTGGATAGGTTAGGTGAGTGGGCAAATTCATGGCAGATGCAATTTAATGTGGATAAATGTGAGGTTATCCACTTAGGTGGCAAAAACAGGAAAACAGGTTATTATCTGAATGGTGGCCGATTAGGAAAAGGGGAGGTGCAATGAGACCTGGGTGTCATTATACACCAGTCATTGAAAGTGGGCATGCAGGTACAGCAGGCGGTGAAAAAGGCGAATGGTATGCTGGCATTCATAGCAAGAGGATTCGAGTACAGGAGCAGGGAAGTACTACTGCAGTTGTACAAGGCCTTGGTGAGACCACACCTGGAGTATTGTGTGCAGTTTTGGTCCCCTAATCTGAGGAAAGATATTCTTGCCATAGAGGGAGTACAAAGAAGGTTCACCAGATTGATTCCTGGGATGGCAGGACTTTCATATGATGAAAGACTGGATCGACTAGGCTTATACTCATTGGAATTTAGAAGATTGAGGGGGGATCTTATTGAAATGTATAAAATCCTAAAGGGATTGGACAGGCTAGATGCAGGAAGATTGTTCCCGATGTTGGGGAAGTCCAGAACAAGGGGTCACAGTTTGAGGATAAAGGGGAAGCCTTTTAGGACCAAGATTAGGAAAAACTTCTTCACACAGAGAGTGGTGAATCTGTGGAATTCTCTGCCACAGGAAACAGTTGAGGCCAGTTCATTGGCTATATTTAAGAGGGAGTTAGATATGGCCCTTGTGGCTAAAGGGATCAGGGGATATGGAGGGAAGGCAGGTACAGGGTTCTGAGTTGGATGATCAGCCATGATCATACTGAATGGCGGTGCAGGCTCGAAGGGCCGAATAGCCTACTCCTGCACCTATTTTCTATGTTTCTATGTTTCTAAAAGACCTTCAGGGCTGCCAATGTGTGGAGCTTCAGAAGATAGCCAAGAATTTTAATGCTTACTTTTTCTTTGTGTTTACCAAGGAGAATAACAGGGACGTCAATGAAATTAGGGTAGGAAGTAACAGAATCTTGGAACATATGCTTATTACAAAGAAGGAGGCATTTACAGCCTTGAAGCACATTAAGGTGGAGAAATCCCCAGGGACTGACCAGGAGCATCCTGGACCTTACAGGAGCCAAGGGAAGAAATTGCAGAAGCCTGTATAGAGATATTTGCTTCATCATTATACACTGGCAAAGTGCCAGATGACTAAAGGATGGCTAATGTTGTTTCATTGTTCAGAAAGGGTAACAAGAACAGGCCAGGGGCTACAGGCTATTGAGCGTGACTTACGCCGTAGGGACGTTACTGGAGAGAATTCTGAGGGACAAGATCGACCATTACTCGGATAGTCGAAGCCTGATGATGAATGGCCAGCATGGCTTTGTACTTCAGAAATCATGTCCGATAAAACATTTTCGAGTGCATGAAGGTGTAAGTAAAGGGATAGATGAACCAAGGGCAGTGGATGTTGTCTTCATGGACTTTATTAAAGTCTTAGACAGGTCCTGCATGGCAGACTGTTCTGCAAGACTAGGTCGCATGGGATTCAAAGGAAGCTAGTGACTTGGATTCAATATTGGCTTGCTGATAGGAAGCAGAGGATGATGGTTGAAGTTTGATTCTCTGCCTAGAAACCTGTGACTAATAAGATGCCCTAAGAATCTGTTTTGAGACGTCTGTTGTTCATTATTTATTAACAAGTTTGCAGATGATACTTAAATAGGATCTTGTTTATAGTAAATCGCAACGAAATCTTGACCATTTGGAGAGATGGGTTGAGGAATGGCAAATGGATAAGTATAAGATGACACACTTTAGACATTTAGACTGGTCTAGCACCAATAGAGTGAATGGCAGGACACTGATGAGTGATTTGGATAAGAAGGACCTGGGAATAACTTTGCACAGTTCACTGAAAGCACTTTGGCAGAGCTGAAGATGGAGCCAGAGCGTGACTTCTCCCAGCCCATCAGCAGAACAGTTAAATTCTTCCTCTTCTAATGGCTCTATTTTCCTTTTCAAGGTGACTGGGGTCCTTTTGGACTCTGTGATCTACAGTGGCACTCAAACTGCGGTTCTGCATGGCAGTACGTTCCCGCTTTTGGAGCTCACTGATTGGCCGCACTTCGATATCTCCAGGTGCGGCCTGAAAGTTGGGCTCCTTCGACATACGGCCTCGAGTGCCTGTGGACATGAATTCATGCAGTGTCATGAACTGAAGCATTGTGGGGAGCTGGTACATCGGGACAGTGAGAGAGGCTGTTGAAGGCCTCTGCACTCGGGCCATTGCTTTCTCTCTCAATGGTGAGTGAGAGTTTGCTGCCGATTCTCAAGTCAGGGAACTCGATATAAAAAGCGATATTTCAGGCTGAGACTATAATATTGAAACAGTGACTGTTTGTTTCCCCCTTGCTGTGGAAAGAGTGATATCTGTTCCTCCCTTTTAAGTGAGAGAGAGAGAGCCTGAGGGATGTTGAACTGTTGGAATGAACAGTTAATTTTTGATGGACTGTAGACCATGGCCTCTTTTTGGGGCTTACATGGTGGGTGTTGGGAATGCTGATGCTTTCTGCTAGAATGGAGGGGGCTGGGGTGCTGATGCTGCTTCTACGTGGGAGGGGGACAGGGAAATTTGGGGTTCTTACTTTTTTTTTCTGTCATTCTGGGGTTTTTCTTCCATTTTGAAGATGCCTACAGAGAATAAGAACAGCAAATTGTATACATTCTCTGATATTAAATGGAAACTTTGAACCATTGAACCATAGACTCATTCCTCATGCCCTGTCTAGTTTTGTTACTATGTACTTGTATCCTAAGGGACAGAGAGCTATTTACTTGTATCCTAAGGTCTTTCTTTTCAACAACGTCCCTGTAGATGAGTGCATATTTGTTAAAGAATTAAACTTCTGCGCTGCTCAGAAAGTGATTCCAATCTCAAATTCCAGTACTGCTTAGATTTAGAGTTACCTTTCTTGGTGCAACTTTACTTCAACCTGCGTTTGATTTTAAAACTTAGTCTACAGCAGAACTTGATTACCGTACAGTCACCATTAGACAACAGAGAACATTGAAATCTGTGAATTCACTTCACTGGGCACTGTGATCTCAAGTTCAAGTTTAATTATTATTCAACCATACATGAATGTAGCCAAACGAAACATTCCTCTAGGGCCAAGGTGCAAAGCACATTACCAACAGCACACAGCACACTGCACATATGGTTACGATTTCAGAAAAAGAGATACAGTCACAAAGAGAGAAAAAGTAATAAACTGTGCAGCATGACTAGACTGATGGTAAGATGGTAAGTTGTCCTGGTTCAGCTTGTTCGTCCACTGAGCAAACACCAGGGGGTTGCACCACCTCAGCCCTTCCCCTTTGAGTTACTGCCACAGGTGACCCCAAGTCCTTGGCCTAGGCCTAGTCCTCACCACAACTGAGGCAACACAGCTCCCCTGCCATTGGTCTCACCAATGAACCAGTGAATCAACCTTGCAATATTCTTTGTTACCAATGTCCAACAGGGTCTTGTGATCACAATAAAAATGTCCAAGACAATCACTTGCACCATGCACCTTCTTGGCACAATGATACACGACAATGGTATTCAGTAAGTCCAGAGCCATTACTATCGAACAACTTGCTGATGGGATAGTTCTGCAGTACTTAATCTTCTTAGTATCCAGCAGTGACCTACAATCGTAAAAAAAATATTCAAGATGAACAAAAGCACTCTTGATTGGACCTGGAGTAGTTGCTGCATCGAAGCAGGCTGCCATCTTACCATGTGATCTCTGAATTGAAAATGTGACTATTATGTCAGTCAAAGTTTTATGAATTTTTTGCTTCAGGAGGTTACACAGGTATATACGATGTTTTAATAAATCTATTAACTGTACCTTTTCAATTTGTTTCTGTCCATTTGTGATATAAAATTGGTGGAATGATCCTTCTGAAAAATCCTTTGGAACTGATGTATCTCAATGAAGTATGAAAAATTGGCAGAGAAGAATTATAACATGAATTCATAGCCTAGTCCTTCTCATTTGGGAAGAAATAAACTCGTCAGGGTTCTTGGATACCATACTGTTGGCCATCTCTATGAAAGGGGATGAATCTGATCATAATAACTACAGAAGGAACTCATTCCTCAGAATCAGAATCAGAATCAGAATCAGGTTTATTATCACTGGCATGTGATGTGAAATTTGTTAACTTAGCAGCAGTGGTTCAATGCAATACATGATCTAGAAGAGAGAGAGAGAGAGAGAGAGAGAGAGAGAAAAAAAAAAGAAAATAAATAAATAAATAAATAAATAAATAAATTACAGCATATGTATATTGAATAGATTTTAAAATGTGCAAAAAAACAGAAATACTGTATCTTAAAAAAAGTGAGGTAGTGACCAAGGGTTCAATGTCCATTTAAAAATCCTCCACGACCATCTCCTCCCAGTGCCTGAAGGGCATCTTGACAACTCATTGTGAGGATTCATCCATCAAGAGGATGCTGACATGTGATAATGTCACTACAGTATCTGACCACATGACTTACAGTATTTACAATATTGTATCAAATAAACCTGTTTCTATATGGGTTGAATAGTTAAGCCAGAACTATACACTTCAGGCAATGTTTAACAAACTGCTTGGTTATAACTTAGCAATAGCTGGTTTCTGCCTTCTCAGAGTTTACTGGGCAACAGAAATAATTTTGAGCAAAACAGAAGTTGGTGATAGGCTTGCGAGAGGTGATTGTTTGAATGTTCATTGACAAACACAAAGTGTTCAATGAAAATGCTATGGGAGCTGGAGATAATATTGTCCAGAATGTTCTACAGAAGTCAAAAATGAAGTGCAACTCTTGTGGTTACATTCATTTTATTAATTGTTCATAACAAAGAAGTAACGGTAAGTTGCAGCAGAGAACAACAAGCAAGGAGTAAAGAGAAAAGATAAAGAAGAGAACGAAGGATACCTCATGTTCCCTCTTTACACTACTCACCTGTTCTAGCTGGATAGATGTCAGATTGTGAAACAGCAAAGACAGAAGTGCTGAACCAGTTTACAATTTATTGAAAATCTACAGAATGTTTACAGACAAACAAATGATTATACAAACATATAAGCAAGCATATAGGAAGTTAGACTACAGGAAAAATAACAATTTAGACCCAAATTTAATTATGCACATGGGGGAATGGGATCTGCTTTCTGTGATACCCTCACTCCTCTATATTGGCTGACAGTCAACCCTGTCATATCTTATATTATAGAACTTTGGTGCATTTCATTATAAAGCCTGTTTGACCTGTTCTGACCCAAGCTCAAGGACTTATAGTTTTTTGATATCTAACCAGCCCCTGATAGTCAGGTCTCAAAGGGTTCATGTCATGCAGCCGGGTTCTATTTTTGAACCAATTCCATCAGTTCCAAAATTTCTCTAGGTTTAATAAATTTATGAGATTTTAGCATAGTTCCTGGAGAGTGCCAGGATTTGACCTTCTTTAATCAGAGCTGTGTTGGAAAAATAATCAGTCTCATTGCTTTTACTTCTACTAATAGCCATACAATTACAGCTGTCATAACGCTGTGGCTTTCACATTAATCATCAGTCTTTGACTTTCCTTAATGAAATCGGCAATTGTCATGATCATCCCTTCATTAATCAACAGTTCTGCTTAAATACTCAACAAGATGATAAACAAAGGCATGGATGTGGCCATTTAGATCACTCTCAGGAATTGGTGCTAGAGGAGACAGTGTCTTTGAGATTCACGTTCATGGGGCTGTCAGTATTCCCTAGCAAAACATCACGGCAAAAACTTCTTAACACGTTTATATAAAGATGAGCAGATGCTGAGGTCAGTCACAAATCTGCACCTTATCCTGAAATGGAAGTGAATCAATGCCAGAGATAAATCAGCTACCTTCTTTTCAATCTGTCGTCATTTGTAAGGTGTAATTCATTTATTCTTATGAAGAAGGAATATTATTTGCTTTCCTTCCTTGATCCACAGGCAATGGTCACTGTTCTGTTAGATGATGAGGTGAAGAATTAAGATCACCAAAGATAAAATATACTCAATTTGAGCCCAGCGTGTGCTGGATAACAAACCTTACTGTCTAGTGTATCCTCTCACAGCTTGCTTCACTAAGTTTTTATTGAAATGCATAGGTACTTCTAGTTTACGATCAGACCAAATCATCTGCAAAAACCTCAGTCTTAATAAATGAAATTTCAAACATCCCTCTAAATGAAATTCTATCATCTCCTCTCAAATAAACTAAACCTACTTGGTCCTATCACTGAGAATCTAACCTTTCATCTTTATTACTGAAGTATTAAGCATTAACTCCTACCAGTGAAATTCTAAAGAAACTCTTCCATGAAGTTCTAAATATTCATTCTCTAAGCATTCAAACACTAAACATTTATTGGTTGATAAAATAACTATGCAATGTGAAACAAAACATAATTCATAACTCCCAAGAAAACTAAGTGTTTCCTCCCTTTAAGCTCATGGATTCCCTCCAGGTGCTGTGGTTTCCTCCCACGTTCCAAAGACGTACCGGTTAGGGGGTTAATTGGTCATTGTAAATTGTCCTGGGTTAGGCCGGGGTTAATTTGCAAGTTGCTGGGTGGTGCAGCTCATTGAGCTGGAAGGGCCTATTCTGTGCTGTATCTCTAAATAAAAATAAATACAATAGATTTAAAAAAAGGAAGCCATAATATACTTCTTCATTACCTTAAGTTGCTTGTCTTGAAATTAATAGTATCTACATATACTTCAAAAACTTCCCTGGAGTGTACTTACTTAGGTATCTTTGTGCCTGCTAGCATGACATTACTTGAGGGCACGTTCCAGTTCCATCATAACAGGTTCAAATGTTACAGTTCAATCAATCACAGTATTAAAAAGCTAATTGTATTCAGGAAGGCCCATGTGTGAATGTGACGATATCAAGAGGTTTATTAGTCCTTCAGGGGCTCCTGGTAGGGGTTCATGGCATAAAAGAAGGTTGGGAACCCCTGTTCTAGACATTGCTTTCCTTAATAGTATAAAGGTGAGCAATAAAGTGTGCAATGAACCCGATTTGATCAGGGACCTTGAGGTAAAGGAACCATTAGGAGGTAGTGACCATAATATGATAAGTTTTAATCTACAATTTGAGAGAGAGAAGGGAAACTCGGAAGTGTCAGTATTATAGTTGAACTAAGGGAACTATGGTGCTATGAGGGAGGAGCTGGCCAAAGTTCAATGGAACAATACCCTAGCAGGGATGAGAGTGGAACAGCAATGGCAAGTGTTTCTGGGAATAATGCGGAAGGTGCAGGATCAGTTCGTTCCAAAGAGGAAGAAAGATCCCGGGGGAGGCCATGGCTGACAAGGGAAGTAATGGACAGTATAAAAATAAAAGAGAAGAAGTATAACATAGCAAAGACGAGTGGGAAGCCAGAGGATTGGGAAACTTTTAAAGAGCAACAGAAGGTAACTAAAAAGGTAATACACGGAGAAAAAATGAGGTATGAAAGTAAACTAGCCAAGAATATAAAGGAGGATAGTAAAAGCTTCTTTAGGTATGTGAAAAGGAAAAAAATAGTTAAGACCAAAATTGGGCCCTTGAAGACAGAAACAGGTAAATTTATTATGGGGAACAAGGAAATGGCAGACGAGTTGAACAGGTACTTTGGATCTGTCTTCACTAGGAAAGACACAAACAATCTCCCAGATGTAATAGTGGCCAAAGGACCTAGGGTAATGGATGAATTGAAGGAAATTTATATTAGGCAGGAAATGGTGTTGGATAGGCTGTTGGGTCTGAAGGCTGATAAGTCCCTGAGACCTCATGGGTCTGCATCCCAGGGTACTTAAGGAGGTAGCTTTAGAAATCGTGGACGCATTGGTAATCATTTTCCAATATTCTATAGATTCAGGATCAGTTCCTATGGATTGGAGGGTGGCTAATGTTGTCCCTCTCTTCAAGAAGGGAGGAAGAGAGAAAACAGGGAACTATAGACCAGTTAGCCTGATGTCGGTGGTGGGAAAGATGCTGGAGTCAGTTATAAAAGATGAAATTACGACACATCTGGATAGTAGTAACAGGGTTGGTCCGAGTCAGCATGGATTTAGGAAGGGGAAATCATGCTTGACTAATCTTCTGGAATTTTTTGAGGATGTAACTATGAAAATGGACAAGGGAGAGCCAGTGGATGTAGTGTACCTGGACTTTCAGAAAGCCTTTGATAAAGTCCCACATAGGAGATTAGTGGGCAAAATTAGGGCACATGGTATTGGGGGCAGAGTACTGACATGGATTGAAACTTGGCTGGCTGACAGAAAACAAAGAGTAGCGATTAACCGGTCCCTTTCGGAATGGCAGGCGGTGACCAGTGGGGTACCGCAGGGTTCAGTGCTGGGACCGCAGCTGTTTACAATATATATTAATGATTTAGATGAGGGAATTAAAAGTAACATTAGCAAATTTGCTGATGGCACAAAGCTGGGTGGCAGTGTGAAATGTGAGGAGGATGTTATGAGAATGCAGGGTGACTTGGACAGGCTGGGTGAGTGGGCAGATACATGGCAAATGCAGCTTAATGTGGATAAATGTGAGGTTATCCACTTTGGTGGTAAGAACGGGAAGGCAGATTATTATCTAAATGGAGTCAAGTTAGGAAAAGGGGAAGCACAACGAGATCGGTCTTGTACATCAGTCACTGAAAGCAAGCATGCAAGTACAGCAGGCAGTGAAGAAAGCTAATGGCATGCTGGCCTTCATAACAAGGGGAATTGAGTATAAAAGCAAAGAGG
The DNA here is from genome assembly GCF_963921235.1 of Mobula hypostoma. NCBI lineage: Eukaryota > Metazoa > Chordata > Chondrichthyes > Myliobatiformes > Myliobatidae > Mobula > Mobula hypostoma. The sequence continues at coordinate 90,791,964 of NC_086106.1, forward strand.
TCCTTCTGCAGCTGTACAGAGCCCTGGTGAGACCACACCTGGAGTACTGTGTGCAGTTTTGGTCTCCAAATTTGAGGAAGGACATTCTTGCTATTGAGGGAGTGCAGCGTAGCTTCACAAGGTTAATTCCCGGGCTGGCGGGACTGTCATATGTCGAAAGATTGGAGCGACTGGGCTTGTATACTCTGGAATTTAGAAGGCTGAGAGGGGATCTTATTGAAACATATAACATTATTAAGGGATTGGACACGCTGCAGGCAGGAAGCATGTTCCCACTGATGGATGAGTCCAGAACCAGAGGCCACAGTTTAAGAATTAGGGGTAGGCCATTTAGAACAGAGTTGCGGAAAAACTTTTTCACCCAGAGAATGGTGGATATATGGAATGCTCTGCCCCAGAAGGCTGTGGAGGCCAAGTCTCTGGATGCTTTCAAAAAAGAGATGGATAGAGCTCTTAAAGATGGTGGAATCAAATGTTACGGGGACAAGGCAGGAACTGGATACTGATTGTGGATGATCAGCCATGATCACAGTGAATGGTGGTGCTGGCTCGAAGGGCCGAATGGCCTACTCCTGCACCAATTGTCTATTGTCTATTGTCTATAAAGGTGATTCTCAGTATCAGAAATTTAAGTTTCAAGTAAAGGTTAACAAGGTTTTTTTTAGATTGTAAAGAGCCCTCTAAATTTAAATTTTAAATATTATATAGGGAATTGTTAAGATTGATACAAGAAAATTTATCACTTTGGTAGGAGATTCAACTATCTGGGAATAGAAGTTTAAATGGAGAAGTTAGCGGCTTTCTCATCAAATCTGTCATGCTACCCATAACAATTTTCTTTTATAGTGCATTGCTATCTATTAAATGTGTTCAGGTTTAAGTTATTCTTCTTGGTTAAATTTTGGGGTTTTGGTGTTTGCAAGTTTTGTTTCTTTTTATTTTTTTTGCCGGTGTGGAGGGGTTGGAGTTGATGTATTTTCTTTCAATAATTCCCATGGTTCTTCTGTATTCCATGGCTATCTGGAGAAGACAAGTAGCACAGTTGCATTGTACATGCCTACTTTGACAGTAAAATGGATCTTTGGATTCACTCATTTCAATTGTCGTTCACTTCCTATCTGAATAGGTTCTTGAAATACGTAAGAAATTGTCAGCTCTGAAAAGTAAACACTGTATCTCTCTCCATAGATATTGCCTGACCTGCTGAGTATTTACAAAGGATTCTTTTTTGTTTTATTTCAGATCTCAACATCTGTAATGTTTTGTTTTGCATTATCATTAACACACTGTTAAACCTCAGCTTACTCTAGGGAAGCAGACAGATCAGTAGCCAGATTACTCAAACATGCAAAGGAAAGAATTCATTTAGACTCTCAGGTCTGCCTTACCCTTCAGTTGAGCTTGTGGTGATTTCCCCAGCCCCCTTTCCTGCTGAACTTCTTTTTATTTTGATTAATTTGAGTTGCAAAAGTCTATTAATCTCAGCTTTCAAAGATCTCAGTCATTGTGCATCCACAATCCTATCAGAATAGAATTCCAATGCACAGTCCACATGAAGAACTCCTCTGCCAACCCCTCTTTCTGCGACTCTAACCCTTTGTCCAAAACTCTTCTGATAAAATCTGTCAAATGCTATTTCCCTTTTATTAAAACATATTTATCATGTCATTCCATTAACTATATATAAAGCAAATCATTTGTTAAGCCTAATTACCATATTCAACCATTCTCCTTTGACCCAAGAACACTTAAGAAAAGACACTAGCATATAATGCTTTGAAAATATTCATGATCATTGGGAGCATCTGCTGCCTATTTTTCTTCAGGAACTGCAAGTGGTTGTACTCAATGTACAGATGACCAATAATCTCCTGCACAATGACATTTTAGTTCCTTCTAATAATATCACAACACTGCCAAAATAAGTTTAGAAATATTTGGAAGCAATACTTCAATACATTTGTCAGTGGAAGTGGCTTATCTAGTAGGTTGGGAGCTGCTGTATGACCAAGACATGACATGCCATTAAGTTCCATGTATAATAATCACACGGAGAAACTAGAAGCATTAGATCAAGTGTCTGCAGTTTACTGCAGATTTACAACTAACAGATGTAGCTGTGGCATATACATGACTATGTCATCATATTATATATTTGCATGAGTTTTAGATACAGTTAAATATACTCCTCTTGGGTGGGGCAGAATAGAAGTTCAATACGTTTCACATATATTCGGCAATCGTTGGTTCAAAAAGCCAACAAACTTTCTCCAACACTTAGACCTTAAAAATATTTTAGTATTCTGTCTTTGTCATTATTTCTTTATCTGAAGTCTCTAAGATAAACTGCTTCAATTCACTATTGACCTGTGAGGACTATTGTCCTCTTCTGTAGGTGGTTCTATGTCCACTTACTGTACTGACTTCATTTGAACCAACATGTCGAGGAACCGACTAGAGAGCAGGCTATTCTGGACTGGGTTTTGAGCAATGAGGAAGGGTTAATTAGCGATCTTGTCGTGAGAGGCCCCTTGGGTAAGAGTGACCATAATATGGTGGAATTCTTCATTAACATGGAGAGTGACGTAGTTAATTCAGAAACAAAGGTTCTGAACTTAAAGAGGGGTAACTTTGAAGGTATGAGACATGAATTAGCTAAGATAGACTGGCAAATGACACTTCAAGGATTGACGGTGGATATGCAATGGCAGGCATTTAAAGGTTGCATGGATGAACTACAACAATTGTTCATCCCAGTTTGGCAAAAGAATAAATCAAGGAAGGTAGTGCACCCGTGGCTGACAAGAGAAATTAGGGATAGTATCAATTCCAAAGAAGTAGCATACAAATTAGCCAGAGAAAGTGGCTCACCTGAGGACTGGGAGAAATTCAGAGTTCAGCAGAGGAGGACAAAGGGCTTAATTAGGAAGGGGAAAAAAGATTATGAGAGAAAACTGGCAGAGGACATAAAAACGGACTGTAAAAGCTTTTATAGATATGTAAAAAGGAAAAGACTGATAAAGACAAATGTAGGTCCCCTGCAAACAGAAACAGGTGAATTGATTATGGGGAGCAAGGACATGGCAGACCAATTGAATAATTACTTTGGTTCTGTCTTCACTAAGGAGGACATAAATAATCTTCCAGAAATAGTAAGGGACAGAGGGTCCAGTGAGATGGAGGAACTGAGCGAAATACATGTTAGTAGGGAAGTGGTGTTAGGTAAATTGAAGGGATTGAAGGCAGATAAATCCCCAGGGCCAGATGGTCTGCATCCCAGAGTGCTTAAGGAAGTGGCCCAAGAAATAGTGGATGCATTAGTGATAATTTTTCAAAACTCGTTAGATTCTGGACTAGTTCCTGAGGATTGGAGGGTGGCTAATGTAACCCCACTTTTTAAAAAAGGAGGGAGAGAGAAACCGGGGAATTATAGGCCGGTTAGCCTAACGTCGGTGGTGGGGAAACTGCTGGAGTCAGTTATCAAGGATGTGATAACAGCACATTTGGAAAGCGGTGAAATGATCGGACAAAGTCAGCATGGATTTGTGAAAGGAAAATCATGTCTGACGAATCTCATAGAATTTTTTGAGGATGTAACTAGTAGAGTGGATAGGGGAGAACCAGTGGATGTGGTATATTTGGATTTTCAAAAGGCTTTTGACAAGGTCCCACACAGGAGATTAGTGTGCAAACTTAAAGCACATGGTATTGGGGGTAAGGTATTGGTGTGGGTGGAGAATTGGTTAGCAGACAGGAAGCAAAGAGTGGGAATAAACGGGACCTTTTCAGAATGGCAGGCGGTGACTAGTGGGGTACCGCAAGGCTCAGTGCTGGGACCCCAGTTGTTTACAATATATATTAATGACTTGGATGAGGGAATTAAATGCAGCATCTCCAAGTTTGCGGATGACACGAAGCTGGGTGGCAGTGTTAGCAGTGAGGAGGATGCTAAGAGGATGCAGGGTGACTTGGATAGGTTGGGTGAGTGGGCAAACTCATGGCAGATGCAATTTAATGTGGATAAATGTGAAGTTATCCACTTTGGTGGCAAAAATAGGAAAACAGATTATTATCTGAATGGTGGCCGATTAGGAAAAGGGGAGGTGCAACGAGACCTGGGTGTCATTATACACCAGTCATTGAAAGTGGGCATGCAGGTACAGCAGGCGGTGAAAAAGGCGAACGGTATGCTGGCATTTATAGCGAGAGGATTCGAGTACAGGAGCAGGGAGGTACTACTGCAGTTGTACAAGGCCTTGGTGAGACCACACCTGGAGTATTGTGTGCAGTTTTGGTCCCCTAATCTGAGGAAAGACATCCTTGCCATAGAGGGAGTACAAAGAAGGTTCACCAGATTGATTCCTGGGATGGCAGGTCTTTCATATGAAGAAAGACTGGATGAACTGGGCTTGTACTCGTTGGAATTTAGAAGATTGAGGGGGGATCTGATTGAAACGTATAAGATCCTAAAGGGATTGGACAGGCTAGATGCGGGAAGATTGTTCCCGATGTTGGGGAGGTCTAGAACGAGGGGTCACAGTTTGAGGATAGAGGGGAAGCCTTTTAGGACCGAGGTTAGGAAAAACTTCTTCACACAGAGAGTGGTGAATCTGTGGAATTCTCTGCCACAGCAAACTGTTGAGGCCAGTTCATTAGCTATGTTTAAAAGGAAGTTAGATATGGCCCTTGTGGCTACAGGGGTCACGGGGTATGGAGGGAAGGCTGGGTTCTGAGTTGGATGATCAGCCATGATCATAATAAATGGCGGTGCAGGCTCGAAGGGCCGAATGGCCTACTCCTGCACCTATTTTCTATGTTTCTATGTTTCTATGTCCCACATATTTTTACTTTTTTCGTATATATTCCACTGCATTTACTAGTTAACATGAAGTACTTCGACTCTTTTTCTCGTTTGTACTAAATATGGTTTCTGACTGCAGACTTATATCATTTCATTGATGTATCATACTTGCTCTTGCTTTATTATATTGTTTGAAATATTTGCCTCTTCCAGATAATTTATTATGATTCCATTATTTTGTTTCAACTATGCATCCAAGCTAAAATGCACCAAAGTTGAACTAGCTTTAAGTACAGAGTAAGTGGAGCGGAGGAACAGAGGCAACTTGGGATCTACATCGACAGATTCCTCAAAGTTGTAGCACTAGTTAATAGGGCAGTTAAAAAGACATATTAGCCTTCATTAGTCGGGGGAGTGAGTTTAAGAGCAGCGAGGTTATTTCACAGCTCTATAAAACTCCGGTCAGACCACACTTGTAATATTGTGACCATTTTTCTTTGCTTCATAGGATGAATGTGAAAACTTTAGAAAGAGTGCTGAGAAGATTTACCAGGATACTGCCTGGACAAAAGGGCATGTCTTATGAGGATAGGCTGAGCAAGCTAGGGGGTTTCTCTTATGTATTTATTTATTTATTTTATTTAGCGATACAGTGCAGATTAGGCCCTTCCGTGCCACGCAGCAACCCACCAATTTAACCCCAGCCTAATCACGGCACTATTTACAATGACCAATTAACCAGTCTTTGGACTGTGGGAGGAAACAGGAACACCTAGAGGAAACCTGCACACACATGGGAAGGAACATGCAAACTTGCTTACACAGGATGCTGAAATTGAACTCCAAACTTTGATACCCTGAACTGTAATAGCATTGAGCTAACTACTACACAATCATAGCATCCTCTCTTTGCAGAGAAGGAGGATGAGAGGTGATTTATTAGAAGTATAAAAGATGATAAGATGCATAGAGTGGACAGCCAGAGACTTTTTCCAAGGACGGAACTGGCTAATATGAGGAGGCATAAACTTAAGGTGTTTGGAAGGAAGTATAGGGGCTCTTTCAGAGATAGGTATTTTACACAGAGAGTGGAAGATATGGAACGTGCTGCCAGGGTTGGGGGAATAGGCAGATACATTATGAACATTTAAGCAACTGTTAGATAGGCACATGGATGATAGAAAATAGAGGACGATGTGAGTCAGAAGGGTTAGATTGATCTTAGAATTTAAATGATTAGCACAACATTGTGGGCTGAAGGGCCTGTACTGTTCTATGTTCTACGTGCCTCTGTGTTGTAAAATATGTTGCTGAATACTTGAACAAAATTCCAGCTGGTGGGTGATTCATTGCTCAATTGGAACAACCTAAGAAAAATAGTGTCTAATGTTCAGAATACATACAAACCTTTTACTTATACCAGTAAAAGATAGGATTACATGGGGGATTTATAAATGCTTGATATAATTTCTTCTGGAAGGCAAACCACTCTGTTTCTGTAAAAGAACAGGCAATTGATTGAGTATGTCTGCCACTACATCTTTAACCAGAATTCCCACCATATACATCCACATGTTGCTTATTCTGTTTTCAGATTGGAAAATTCTCTGCCTACTTTTGACTATGGGCTACTGTCATCCCTGACAATGGATGGAATTATTTGACATTTTCTGCAGCCATTTCCATCCAAGTTGTAATCTTATAATAAGCCAGATCAAACATCAGGCTTTTCACACCCATCAGTTGAGTGGATTTGTTACACCTGCTTAAGCAATGTATAAATCTGTCCTGCACTGCAGTGTTCAAATGTTCACTGAAAGTACGATGTCCAGAGAGCTCTTTCAACACCAAAATGTAGCTAACAACGATTTCTCCCATTCCCTGCTTCGTCATGCTCAGTTATCTGCCTGCCAGCTCACTTGGCTGTGGATTAAATTAATCCTTCAATTCTGGATTCCTTTTCCTAAGAGACCATCTTTGGCTTTCTATGGAGTGGGCATATTAGAAAGAATGCAAAACAAAAACAAAAATGGAAACAATGTCTAAAAAATGGAAAGACTGGAAATACTCAACTTCCCCAACCTGAAGCACTAACTCGGTTTCTCTTCCCACAGATGCAGCCTGAGTTTCTGAGTATTTTCAGATTTACACCATTTGCAGTATTTTATATTTTCCCAATATAATGTATACAATTGGTTTCAGGGACAATCTCCTCCTGTGTGATGGCATATTTGTGTCTATCAACAGTATTCAATGCCATTTTGTAGGTAGTCCTCTCTTATATCTATTATCTGTGTTTGGTCTGATCTTGTACAGATGAAATAAAACTACTCAAGACTCACAGAGCAACGTAATTCAGAATACATTTTAATAATTTATTTTAATAAATTGAGCAACACTACAAAGAACATGAAATGCAAATAATGAAACACAGTATTGCAATAAATTACAAAAGAAGTTATAGGTTCTGGGATTAAGTGATAAATAGCTGTGGGCTTTTGAGGTTCTTTGGTACCACATCACCAGGTTCAGGAACAGTTATTAGCCCTCAACCATCAGGCTGTTGAACCAGACGGGATAACTTTTCTCAACTTCATTCACCTCAATGTTGAACAGTTAGCACAACCTACGGACTTAATTACAAGGACTCTTCATCTCATCTTCTCAGTATTTATTGCTAACTTATTTATTATTATTATTTTCTGTTTTTTTTTTCTTTTTTATTTGCATATTTATTTGTTGTCTTTTGGACATTGGCTGTTTGTCCATCTTATGATGTATGGTTTTTCATTGATACTATTGTATTTATTAATGCTTACTGTGAATGCCTGCAAGAAAATGAATCCCAGGGTAGTATATGGTAACTTTGATAATAAATTTACTTTGAACTTTTGAATTTTGTGATCAGCACTGCTCAGTAAAAGCACAGAAGAATTTCTTCAAATTACTGCTTTATTTATTGGAATAGAGTTGTGTTCATTGTCTTATGCTGTTGCAGCCCATCTGTTTCCAGGTTCAATGTGTTGTGCATTCAGTGATGCTCTCTGACACATCATTTGAGTCACTGTTGCCTTTCTGTCAGCTTGGACCAGTCTGGATATTCTTCTTTGACTGGTCACATTTATAAGACATTTTCACCCACAAACATCCTACTCACTGGATGATTTTTCAGCTTTTGCACAATTCTCTATGAACTCTAAGGACTGTTGTGTGTGAAAACCCAGGAATGTAGTGTCTAGTGTCTAGTGTCTAGTGAATTTAGTAATTTCTGAGATACTCAAATCACCCCATCTGGCACCAACAATCATTCCATGTTCAAAGCCACTTAGATCACGTTTCTTCTTCATTCTGATGTTTGGTCTGATCAACAACTGAACCTCTTGACTACATCTGCATGCTTTTATGGATTGAGCTGCTGCCTCATGATTGGCCAATTAGATATTTGCATTAATGAGCAGGTTTACAGATGTACCTAATAATGCAGCAACTGAGTACCCATTCACTATATTAAACACAAAATACTCTGCAGATGTTGGGGCCAATGCAACACTCACAACACACTGGAGGAACTCAGCAGGTCGGGCAGCGTCTGTGAAAATGATCAGTCAACGTTTCGGGCCGGAACCCTTCGTCAGGACCCATTCACTATTACTGTCCTCGACAACACTACAAGCTCACATTACTTATTAATGTACCATATCTTGCGGTTTTTCTCAAATTCCATCTTCTTTATCTGCTACATGTTCCACGGCATGGTCTTCGTTGGATCAGGACATGAACACTGGCTAAAAGAGAGTTACTAGAAATGTCAATGGAGATATTTATATGAAGTACATACCTAAGGAAAATCTGAGAAATATATACATTTAAGGAAGACACATGAAATGCTGGAGGAGCTTAGCAAGTCAGGCAGCATCAATCGAGGGGAAGGAAGAGACAATGTTTTGAAACAAGACCATCATCAGGACTGGAATCGAATAGGGAAAGAAGCCAGAAGAAGCTGGGGCGGGGTAGGGGAAGTAGTATAAGCTGGAAGATGATAGCTGAGACTGTGTGAAGGGGAAGGTGGGTAGGGGAGAGGGGAGGAAGTAAGAAGCTGGGAAGTGATAGGTAGAAGAGGTAAAGCAGTGAGAGAAGGAATCTAATAGGAGAGGATAGCAGACAATGGAAGAAAGGGAAGGAGGAGAGGCTCCAGAGGAAAGAGGTGGGCAGGTGAGGTGAAGAGAAGGGGTGAGGAAAGAACCAGAGTGGGGACTGGGAAAAGAGAGAATGGGGAGGGGTGAGAATATACCAGAAGATAGAAAAATCGATGTTCAGGCCATCAGCTTAGAGGCTACATGGACAGAATAGGAGTTATTTCTCTGCTGTCCTGAGTATAGCCTCATCATGGCAGTAGAAGAGGCCATGAGAAACATGTCAGAATGGAAATGGGAAGTCAATTTCAAATGGCTGGTCACTGGAAGGTCTTGACTTTTGTGGCAGACAGAGCGAAGGTGCTTGATGAATCGGTCCCCCAATCTCTGTTGTCTTTCTTTTTTTGCATGTAGTGTGTGCTGCTCAAGATTTCCAGCATCTTCAGAATCTCTTATGCCTATATTACAGCAACTGTTTTCTCTAAGGGTATGCTTTGAGAAACTGTAATGTAGTCCTCTTAAATGCACATCCTTTCTATCCTCTTGTATTCACTGGGGCTTTTAAAACAAGCTTATAATTCTTCAAAGTAATTCACCTATGGATTGAGTATTCATGCTGGAAAGCAGTAGGAATTTTGTGTCAGCAAGTCAAGATGCCTTAGATCACTTGCTGTAGATGGAATTGGAACTCATCAATGTATTGACTTACTTATACTCTTTTATCTTCTTACTAATGGATTAAGTTAAGACTTTCCCTATGATATAGTCAAATGAAGTGGTCATTCTCAATAAATATATTATAAGAAGCCATGAGACCAATTTTTTGTTGCTGATACTGAGCGGAGATATTAATCAAGGCACCAATAAAGTTTATTTAGGTTTAGGTTCAGACTTGTTCAAAGCCTCCCGATTCTAAGGAACTGGAAGATTCATATATTATCCGACAATCAACACCTAGTATGCATGCACGTATGTAAGTTTGTGCGTAGTTTTTCATTGATTCTATTGTATTTCTTTGTTCTACTGTGAAAATCTGCAAGAAAGTGAATCTCAGGGTAGCATATGTTTCCATATACAGTACATACTTTGATAATAAATGTACTTTGAACTTTCAACTATAGCCAAAGGAGCTTACTAGGTAAACTTTTTGTCAAGTTTTGATGTGAAACACAAAGGGTGGAAGTACTATGCATCAAATCAAGTGGACAAGGTATTATGCTATCTGGTTATATTATCCTTGACTCTGACCTTTTGTCTGTACAGGAAACCTGATATTAAAAGGTAGTGGAAGAGGCTAAATAATAAGACTGGCTCAGCTATATTTTATCTCATTATATTCAAGTTTATTTTTCATCTTTCATCAGATCCTTTATCATGATTATTGGAGTCAGGAATTATCATTGCACCCATTTGAAAATTGAAAAGTGAATTTTCATCCCAAGTTTCTCTTTAAACACATTCCCCTTAAAATATTGCCACAAAGCATTCACGCATTCTTTGTTATGAAATATAATCCGTATGTATTTAGCACTAATCATCTGTGGAGTTTGATTAATGCAGTAGTTATTAGATTTATCAAAAAAAGTAGAGTGAATATTCATAATCTGTGAATAACTCAGTTTTATGAATGGCATATTATTAGCAGCCTTGGGCTTTAAAAAAACAAAACACTTTTAAAAGCTGACACTGAAGCCCACAAATAATCATCATAAGCTCACGATAGTAATTATTGTAAAGTAGATGTTGGCCACTTTTATCGATGGATCTAATTTAAAAGAATAAGTGCATTTGAACTCCCCCTAGTTTTGTTTTTCTTATTATGATCCAGCCAGATGGGCGAATTGCACCGATCAAAACAAATGATTTGGGAAAAACCTCCTGCTTACATCAATCACAGGCTACACTGCAGTTTTTTTCTCTTTTCTGTTCTGTTCATTTAAAAGAATTGCAAACATTGTGACGTCTAAGAAATAGAGCTAATTAGAGCTGATGTTTTGAAAGCTTTTGGTTTCTTAAATAAATATAGTGAATCTCATTATTGTTTTAGATTCTCATAAAGCTGCTTACATTCAATTCCACTGAAAATTGTGTGTGTTTAAACAACAGGTACAATGATTTCTGCACTGCTGCAATCCTCATGCTGCTCCACTGAAGTAATTATGGAGGAGCAGGGAGTCTCATGTAGCCATCGGTTTAGTTTGGAACAAATCAAGACAAGTTGGTATAGCATCAAGATATTTGCCCAAGGTTTATGCACAATTCCAATGTTAATGAATTCTAATGTTGATGGAAATAAAATAAAGTAATATTCAAGATCATGGTTACTTTATCTGTGTGATTTTTCTAGCGTCCATATTCCCAGATCAATTCGATCTAAGCTATAGCCTCTTCCCTTGTCACAACCACGGATTTGGCAGCGCAGCAGATACACCAATTGCCCTTGTGAATATGCACGTGTCAGCTAATTATTATTTCATTGTGATGGTATTTAACTCCATTCTTTTTGTTGTACTGCTTGTTCAGACTTGAACAAAGCACAGCAACATTCGCTGCCTGTTTGCATTCTACCTTGCCTGAGAAATTGGACTGTCAAGTCAACTGACTCTGAAGACTAGCGGTATTTGTTTTATATTTAGTTATTCCTTTCAGATGCAGTATTGGCTTTGTATTCCATTTGAGAGTTTGAGGTAATGGCCTGTTTGGTCTAGCGTTTATTGTTTCCTTTTCCCTCTAACTCTGTTCACACTAAAGTCTGTGAACTATCTACCTGCTTCAGTGTCTCCCGCTTCACACTTGGGCAATATCTGAATGTAGTGACATCATTAGGCCAACAATTTCCACTTCCACTGAATTGGCTTATTCCCAGCGTACATTAAATAATGCTCAGATATGTAGATATAAATTGTCACTCCTGATCAAGTGTCAACCTCTGTAGTGATCAGTAGTTGTGTGTTTCTCCTACTATTTTAAACTTTACTAAATTCATCTGCACGGGCTGAATAATCCACTCTGGCTTCAATACACCATTGTGCAAAGGGTTAGGCTGTCAGAAACCAGGACTGGTGATTTTGTGGCAGTGCTGGGAATTTGAAATGCAAGTCGTTAACTAATTAAAAGAAATAGAATTAATAGTGGTGGTCACAAAACCTTCAGGATGTTGTGGTTTAGTTGACTTGCATTGCAACATTAGTCGGCATGTTAGTTGTTAATGCAAATGATGCATTTCGCTGCATGTTTCGATGTACATGTGATAAGTAAAGTTGAATCTCAATCCGAATCTGTATCCTCTTTTACTGGGTTGTTATTAAGCTGCGTCTCATACACCAGTCTGAATACATCTGTAGCATTGGCCGAAAAATAACCTTTTTAAATTTGCCATCGTCCATTGAGACACAATGTGATGGCCAGATCTGATTTAAAATTGTTTCCCCAGTTATACAACCATTTGTTTAAATTGATATTTTAAAGTCTACAGTCAATCAGAGAAAGATGTGCGCCTGTTAAATTATTCCTTATAGCTCTTGGAATTTCTTTGCAAGCAGATGCAGATACAGATCTGTGTATTAAGATATTACTATCTCTCCAGTTGATCCAGTGGCAGGTGGAGCATACACTGAGCCCTAACGTAGCAGCTACATACTCAGCAGATGGCAGCACAATGTGAAGATATGGGCAGGCAAAGCCCTGGGATGAGGGATGAGGGATGAGGGATGAAGGTCCTGGTTAGATAGTCACGTATCCATTCAGATGTGACTGTCCTTTGTTTTTCACAGTTCATGCGTCAATGAACTGAGATTAATCAGAATCAGCAAACACGAGGAAATCTGCAGATGCTAGAATTTCAAGCAACACACATAAAAGTTGCTGGTGAATGCAACAGGCCAGGCAGCATTTATTGGAAGAGGTACAGTCGACATTTCGGGCCGAGAGCCTTTGTCAGGACTAACTGAAAGAAGAGCTAGTACGAGATTTGAAAGTGGGAGGGGGAGGGGGAGATCCGAAATGATAGGAGAAAACAGGAGGGGGAGGGATGAAGTCAAGAGCTGGACAGTTGATTGGCAAAAGGGATATGATAGGATCATGAGACAGGAGGCCCAGGGAGAAAGAAAAGGGGGAGGGGGAGGGAGAAAAGCCCAGAGGATGGGCAAGGGGTATAGTGAGAGGGACAGAGGGAGAAAAAGGAGAGAGAGAAACAAAGAGAGAGAGAGAAAAAGAATGGGTGTACATAAATAAATAACGGATGGGGTACGCTCTGTGCTATGCACCTACGCTCTGTCCGCCAGAGAAAGCAGGATCTCCCAGTGGCCATTCATTTTAATTCCTCGTCCCATTCGCATTCTGATATGTCTATCCACGGCCTCCTCTGCTGTAAAGATGAAGTCACACTTAGTTTGGAGGAACAACACCTTATATTCCGTCTGGGTAGCCTCCAACCTGATGGCATGAACAGTGACTTCTCAAACTTCTGCTAATGCCCCACCTCCCCCTTGCACCCCATCCATCTTCCAAAGGTTGTAAATCAGCATGGCATTAGATCTGGATCCAGGGAGAAATGCATATCCAGGATGAACCTAGGATCCAATAGTTCAGTGCTGGAATTGCTCCAAAGCTATTTTTGCTCTGAACAGACAGCATGTATTAAATTAAACCAAGACCCAGCTTTCCATGAAGGGAGTCAAGTCAATTTATGCTCACATTGATTGCATGTGTTAAAGATGAACTAACATCCTCAATATAAAGTCTTGCCCGGCTTACATTCTTAAAGCAATGACTTTCTTTTTGCAAAGGTCACCACCCCATTTTGAGCTGAATTTGCCTTCCTGTGCACAGTTGCTTTGATATTGTTGATAGACCCTTCAGATCTAGTAGCAGTTTTTGATTTATATTTGGTAATTCACACCACATATCTCTAACTCTCTCTATTTCACCCTCAAAAATCTCCCAGTAATCATTGACTAACATTATTGTCCTTTCTCTTCACTGTCTGGCATTTCTTTAGCTTATAATGCTTTGTAAAGTATTTTTTTCTTTTAATGCCATATACTGTATATTGTGAGCATGTATTACTGTTGTTTCTTTTTCTAATAGAGTCATCAATATCCTTGCTTAATTGACTGCACATTAGTGGTTTTGCTGAGCTTCAATGAAATATGACATATTAGCCTGAATTTAGTTCTGGATTGAATGGTTCTACTGCATATGTGTTGTGGAATCATAATATCAGGTATCCAAAGACTCACTCATTTCTTGTCTGTAAATGCTTCTGGGAAGGAGGGACAAGTTGGCACTGAGCTACCCAAGAACTGTGTATAATCAAGAAATGTATTTACTTGTGATAATGATTATATACTTTTGCCTGCGTTATCACCTGCACCAAATACTATATTAATCCTACGTTCAATTGAGGATGTTTCCGCTGTGCTCATGTGAGCTGCTTTCTAGCTAAACTACCTCCTTGATTAAATGTACAGTATTTTATCTTCAATATTCCACACATGTTAAAAAGTGGCTGAAAGAGGCTAACAAGAGTGTAATAAGTGTCTTGGATTATCCATGCTATTATTTACATCATCAGGTATATCACAGCCACGTGGGAATGATTGACGGCACTGACTTAGCAAGGAGATAGTGATGCTTCGACATCTAATTGATCAACACCTCTAGATACAATCAGCAACCATACCGCACTTATTTTGTGCAGACCAATGCCAGCTAGTTTGTCTCCACAGGCTTATCTTGGAAAGCACAATTGTATTATTCAAAAGTTCCAGCAATTTCAGCGCTTTTGTCACTGACAGCCAACAACATCACATAAATGCACAAAACAAATCTCATTTTCCAAGTAAGCTTCCAACTTCGGAGAACTTCCAGAATCCAATACTCCTGCAGGACTTTGATCGTACCCAGTTTATGATTGTGGTATCTCCTTGCATGCTGCATTTGAAATGTCCAACACATAGCTAACAGGTCAAACCTAGCCTGTCACAACAATTTGTTCATATTCTGCTTCTTTTCAAACTGAACATAGAAAATTGATTTCAAGTACATTTACTGCAATTGAAAACTGGGAGTAAACATAGCTGAATTGGTTTTTCTGCCCTTAATACAAAAAAAAGGCTTGCATTTAAAAAGCTTTTCTCTCAGCCTCAGGTCAATCTAAAGCTCTTTATAACCATTTTTGAACTATAATCAATGTAATATGGGAAAAGTGAGAGCAAGCTCTAATAATCGGAATGATGAGGTAGTTGCTTTTAGTATCATTGATTGGATTTGGTCAAGGTAGTGTCAATAACTCTTCTGTTCTCCTTCAAAATACTACTCCCTGACCTTTTGTATCCACCTGGCCTGGTTTAATAACTTCTCCGAAAGAGGTCACCTCTGCCCTATTGTATCAAAACATAAACTTTGGAGTAGGATCTGCTCCTAGAATTCTCTTATTCAAGTGCTGGGTTGATATCGTTTTAAGTACAGTTGACATCCAGTAGCATTCATACATTACCTAAAAAACTAGCTCGGAGATAGCAGATCCTTTGTTTATTACCTTTCATTTCTCCTTGGATATAAGGATGATCTCAAAGGTCTGGAGGACTACAAATATTGCACACCATTTCAAAAAAGGAGAATAGGTTGAACAATAAGTGAATCAGCCAGAGAGAGGAGTGTGTATGGGTAAGACAGAAGAAGCAAGGAGTGGGGTGGTGGGAAGAACGAGGATCAGAGTAAAGAGTGAGGGAGCGGTGTTTGGAGCAGGGACAGAAGAAGGGAGCCAGCTAGTATGGGGCAAGAGAGAAGATAGAAGGAGTAAGGTTAAGAGTGGGAAGAGGATAAATAGTGGGAGATGGATTGAGGGAGGATGAGAGAAGTATCAGCCTGAGATGGGGTCTGAAATAGAGGAGGTTTCAAAGCTGGGAAGGACTGGGGCAGTCAAAATGAAGGTGAATGAGTTATGAGGAGGAGACAATAGACAAGCTCACCTGTATTGAATTGAATTGACTTTATTACTTACATCCTTCACATACACGAGGAGTAAAGCTCTTTATGTTACGCCTCTGTCTAAATGAGCAATGTGTAATTTATAGCAATTTGTAATAAATAGTATGTACAACAGGACAGACAATATGACATAGAAATACAATTGTATAAGCATGAATTAATCAGTTTGCTAGCCTGGTGGTAGAAGCTGTCCCAGAGTCTGTTGGTCCTGGTTTTTATACTGCGGTACCACTTCCTGGATGGTAGCAGCTGGAACAGTTTGCTTTAGGGTGATGGGTTCCCAATGATCCTTTGTGCCCTTTTTACACACCCGTCTTTGTAAATGTCTTGAATAGTGGGAAGTTCACATCTACAGATGTGCTGGGCTGTCCGTACCACTCTCTGCAGAGATTTGTGATTGAGGGGAGTACAGTTCCCATACCAGGCAGTGATGCAGCCAGTCAGGATGTTCTCAGTTGTGTCCCTATAGAAAGTTCTTAGGATTTGGGGGCCCACACCAAACTTCTCCAACCGTCTGAGGTGAAAGAGGAGCTGCTGTGAGTTTTTCAACACACAGCCGGTATGTACAGACCACATGAGATCCTGGGTGATGTGGATGCTGAGGAACTTAAAGCTATATATGTATGCATTTGCGTGCAGCCATACGTGTATTCACAAATGATCAAATAACAAAGCATGGACTCCAGTTACCTTGGCCCTCTTGCACTAAGCTATGTCTTCATTCTATCAAGCCTATGTGATTGCTGGTGTGCAAAGGCTATCCCATGTTAAAAGAAGTCATGCACAACAACTTTCACTTCTCAATGTGAAGGTGAACTGTAGACCATTGTCTCAACTACCCACTCACTACTTTCCCATCAAGTACCTTCTGTCTGCACATAGTGGTTTGTAGGTTCATGTTGGTCTCACAACTCACAGAACTGTAATAGAAACATGCCATCTTAATCTGAAGAGAAGAAATTTTGACTAGTTGGACCTTTCCATTATTCTCTATCCACTGTCTGGTCTCTATCAGTAAATTCGATCAGCAATTAAAAAGCAAAAAAAAAAATGCCCTTCTGATATAAAGCAAAAAAGTAAATATCTGTTTATAAAATGTTTCAGTGTTTGTACAGGGGTTAGTAATACAGAAGTTAGAAGAAGTAGAGGTGCTGTTGGAAATGCCTCAAATTACTGAGGCTTTAATAAATATTTAATTAATTCAATTCAAAATTAAAATTGTAGTTCTTCTCCTATTAAAACACTTTAGGTTCTACTGCCAATTTATCTCAGTGTCATACACTCCTTTCTGTTTTTGTTACAAAAGATATCCTATGGTAGTTGTAACACAGTATGCAGAACAGGCAGGCAGCTAAGATTGCTGAAACCAGGCACCAATTATATTAAAGCAAGAGACAGAAAGAGTGGGTGAGTGTGTAAGCAGCTGAAAGGTTGCATGCATGATGAGTTCGGGAGAACATGAGGGTGAGGATTGAGAATGGGGGAGATTCAAACAAGAGGATGTGAGTTGAGAGTTAAAGGGCAAAAGTTTAGGGGTAACATGAGGGGGAACTTCTTTACTCAGAAAGTGGTAGATGTGTGGAACGAGCTTCCAGCAGAAGTGGTTGAGGCAGGTTTGATGTTGTCGTTTAAAGTTAAATTGGATAGATATATGGACAGGAAAGGAATGGAGGGTTATGGGCTGAGTGCAGGTCGGTGGGACTAGGTGAGAGTAAGAGTTCGGCAAAGGCTAGAAGGGCCGAGATGGCCTGTTTCCGTGCTGTAATTGTTATATCGTTATGTTATAAGGATATAAATAAGTTAATGAACTGAGGGATAAATGAATGGATTGAATCGTTGAATTGAATTGTGCTGACTGTGGCCTTCTGTCTCAAGCGTAGACAGCAGGAAGGAAGTCCAGCACTTAAATTCTTGTACCGTGAATCTGACACGTATTGAGACACAGTATTCCATTTGTTGCCAAGTTCAATTTTGATGGGGCTGGGGAATAGGTAGGTCAGACCTGGCTCAGGTGCTGAGTGCTGATTGATTTCAGTGCAGTTGTCAGGTACAAATATTAGAGGTAAAGGGGGAGATGTTTTTTATTAATTATTTTGTTTTACTTCAATGTTTAGGATTACTCCTTTGTTTTAGTTTGCCTCTAGTTAACTTTTTTATTCTTTAATGGTTTTGATTTTTATTTTCTAATTATTTCAATCAATCTCATAAGCATCTAAAAATGTCAAAATTAGAAAGACAAAGCCTTGTACCAAGGTTTGCCCTCTGTATAAACCTGCTAGGAATTTTTGACAAGCTACAGAGGAAATTTATGAGAACGTTGTCAAGAATTTGGAGGAGAAACTGACCAGGCTGACCTTTATTTTCGGAACAGAGAAGACTCAGGAGATTTAATCTAAGTGTATTAAATTATAAGAGGCACAGATCAGGTGAACAATAAGCATCCATTTCCTTTGGTTATAGAGTTTAGTAACTAGAAATCCTAGATTCAAATTAATTTGTAGAAGGATTAGAAATGAGGTGAGAACAAATTATCTCATTCAATGAGGAGAATCTAAAGCTTACATCCCAAAGGGAGTAAGGAAGCTGAAATCCTCACAATATTTTAGATAGAAATATGTGAATGCCAGTTTTTATGTTTGTGTGTCCTCAGTAATTTGGACATGCTGATAAAGAGTCAATAGCAAGGAAGCAGGATTATCAGGAAGTAGGGATAAATATCCTCCTTATATATGAGAAGTGTCTATATTTTATGACATGGAAGTGATTGATTATAAAAGTGCATTTGTATATACTGTATGTGTGAAAGAGAAACTGAGTGGTTATTAGACCTGTGTGGGTGTGAAGATGAATGATAAACAGACAGTAAGTGAGCGTGGTTTGATTGATTTCAATGTCAGTGGCTATATATCAGTTCAGTGGTACCTGAGTGTGCCATGATACTCATACCGCAGTATGAGCTAATTCAGTGAGCTCATTGACCAAAACTGCCTGCAGCATGCAAGAGTAGATTGCATCTGACAGAAGACAGCTTTGCTATTCTATAGCTGCAGTGCAGAATAAATAAATCACATGACTTTATGTTTTGCCTTCAACTTTGCCATTACATCAGCCTCATGGTCTTCTAGGTCCTAAAAGTAATGTATGGACCTATTTCTTTTAGAGCACTGATTCCACCCCCCCCCACCCCCCACAGCACTACGTATTGACCTGTTGTCTGCACATGCGCTGATGCCTACACATGCGCATTGTTCTCTCTCTCTGCAATATGAATATACCAGTTAAAGCCATCTCCCACATGCATGCTTTTACCTCATATATGTGTAGTTGTGCACAGATACAACAAGTTGGTAACGGCAGTGGGACCTGAATGTCAGAAAATATCATGAACTGCACCGACAGTTACTGGACTAAACAACGAGAGTTGAACAGCATGAGACAGCTGTCATGGATGTTAACAAAGGCTTGAGTAACGGCCCGTATTATACACAGTGAAAGGCGCACTGAAACTAAAGTGAAAATAACTTAGCAATGACTTCAGTTGGGAAAGCTGATGAATTTGAAGGCTACAAGAACTGGACCACTGACGTGCATGGTGGATGTTGGAGATCGAACATGAAGATGTCATGTGGACAAGCTACTGGATGCTCAACAGAACAACATACCTGAGTTGACTGCATCCAACAAGATGAACACATTACAGTCACCGGACTTACTTCTCAGTGATGGTCATGTCACTAACAGCAACGTGACTGGGGAAACCGAGAATGTTGTTTTAGACAAGACGTCTACCAAACCTGATGCCACTTCACTGGTCCAGAGGCACTATCCTGAAAGAAACAGAGCACTACCCAATAGACTGAACCTTTAGAACTGTGAAGTTAGTAATGGGCTGTTATTGTGAAACCATGTTAATTTGGAATATGGATTTATGAAAGGGAAATTGAATGTTTTGAACAAATACACTTCCATGGTGAAATAATCTAAAGGGGAGGAAGTGTAATGTATGAATCTATTTCTTTTAGAGCTATAACCTCCCCGCCCCCCAGATTTATGTATTGATCTGTTGTCTGTTCATTGCTGTTGTCTACGCATGCATATTGTTTTCTCCCGCTCTCGCTGCAATGTGAATTCACCAGTTAAAGCCATCTCTCGCTTACATGCTTTTATTTAATACGTAGTTGTGCACAGTCATAACACTAAGATTCATTTTAAGAATAACTAACCTTCAAGACAAATTATTTCAATTCACTAGAATCTATTTTGAAGTTAAAATAACAATTTCCAGTGTTCCTGATATCTCAAGTAACTTCTGACATAATTTTTCCATGTCAAAAGAGAAATGCAGTTGGTTATCCACCTATCCAACAGTTCTTATAGTTATCTGATCTTTCTATCTATTCAGTTATCATGGTCAGAACCTCTTGACTGTTACAGTTTATAGATCACTGCCACATCTAAGAGTAAGAATCTATTTATCATTAATCTAATTAGCATCATTCTGAATCTTAAACAAGGAATAATTTTAATTTTCCCAGATTTCTTATCTCACCTAGAATCTCCTTGGTGGAATATAATTCCACAGGTGTCAGTTCTCCTTCCGTTTCTTGCCCAGGCGGACTTTTTTCTCAGGCTAGAGTGGAACAGCAGATAACTGTAATGGAATGCTGAAAGGCTAGAAACATATTATAACAAGACTTTACTTTGTCTTACCCATTGTCTCTCATGTGCATTTTCCAGCCAGTGTCACTGGATATCATCTGCGAACATGAATTAAGACTGATTTTCTCTTCCCTATACTGGCGTTCCTCCAACTCATTATAATCAGTTCAGCATGAATTTAAGCAGGAGCCTCAGAATTCATCAGACGTATGACTCAGCGATATTCCCATCAATTATCATGAAATATTAAAGCAGCTTCTACTTGTAAAAGCAGTCTAGATTTTCAATAAGATCAGCGATTATTGCAATTATATACATGGTTTTGGTCTATCCCTGTTCACTGTAGTCTAACACAGAGGGAAATAAAAGGTGACTCATGTTCAGTTCAGTACTTGCTGCAGTGTGATGCACAGACCAGGGATTCCCACCCTTTTGTATGCCATGGCCCAATACCATTAAGAAGAGGGTCCATAACCCCAGGTTAGGAACTCCTGCTAGATAGATGTCACTGAATATTAGTACATCTACATACATGTAAATTGCAGACAATTAAAATTTGGTGTGGTATTCATTTTACAAAAGCAAAAATACTATAGGTTCAGGGAGTAAAAGTTACTATAAGAAAAACAAGAATTATCCTCTTGCATATTTTTACAAAGATGCAGTTATCATTATTATTCCTGCTGTTATTCTCAATATAGAAGATGCCTTCTTTGCTTCCAGTTTCCACTCCTTCCTCACTCTTCACCTTCTGATGGTTCATCTTCCCATCCTTTCTTGATTACTGCTTCTCCATTTGTATCCAAAAATAGGCACCATGTATTTATCGATTCCCACATCTGGCTGATTCCCACGTAGACTCCTTGCTGATCCATTTCTTGTCATGATGTTCCCTCTCTTCCAGTTCCTAATATTATCATTTCTGTTCTGACAAATCACCTGCCATACCATTGTCTCTAACGTTTCTTTTTCAACCAAGAATTCTCCTCTATCTTAGTTTTCAGGATTGTCCATCACCCATGTTTGTTTCATTTTCTGCACATCTACCATCTTCCCTGATCTCTTTTCAGGATAAGAGGACCCATTTCTCCAGGATAAGGGTCCTCTTAGCCTTACTTTCAACCCCACCAGACCCTGTATTAAGCAGATCACCCTAGAACATTTTTGCCATCTCCAGGATGATGTCACTACAAAACTTAACTCCTAATACCACCACTCAATTTTCATTTCAGTATTCTTTCTATGTCACAGTTGTAGCCCTAGCCCTTTGACTCTTCCTTTTCAGTGCACTCTCTTCACAGCTCATCATATGAAGTCCTCCACTAAGGTAAAACCAAATATAGATTGGGTGGTTATCTTCCATGTGAAACATTAGTGTTCTGTACACTGGTATGACGCACGTTCAGTTGAATCTTTACTTTGTAATTCACTCCCGGTTTGAATTATTTGTACACTGTGTCCTATACTTCTCCATTGCAGCTCAATGCAAAATTGAGGAACATGACCTCTTTTTTTGACTGTGCACTTTCCCATATTTTATACTGAACATAGACCTTGGTACTTTTAGATAGTGATTCTACTTATGTACATTGACAATAGATTTACTTTGAACTTTGAACTTTAATTCTTGGAATTGAATTTCCTCGAGATTTATGTTTTGTTTCTCTCTCCTTGGATCCCTTTTGTTTACTGAAATGTTATCACTTTTACTGATTAACCTTTCCTGCCTTTTGTTCAGTCACAGATCTTTCCTTTTTCACTTCCTCACCCCCCTCCCCTTACACTGCCTCCTGTATTTTTAAAGATCGTCCATGTAATTTTTTTTCAATAACGATAAGAGATCATTGATCTGCCATGTTCCCTGTGTTTCTTCCTCCACAGATGCAGCCTAATCTGTTTACAAGACTTATATTTCAATTTTACAGCATTTTCAGTATTTCGGGTTTAATGAAATATAACCTTTTTCATTCTTCACAGATGTTGCCAGAAATCCTATGCATTTCCAGGATTTTATGTTTTATGTTTTTAATTCAACCCTTACTGTAGTCAGATGCATGCAGTATTGTACAAAAGTCTTAGGTATATATATATATAGTTAGGGTGCCCAAGCCTTTGCACAGTACTGTATTTGTCAACGTGGAGCGGAGAGCGAGATTGCTAATCTGGTGGGAGCAAAGTATGTTGGGAATAGCAAGGGTGGAGCATCGCGGGAGGGGTGTGGGACAAGCCGCAGAGAAGGATTGCCAGGTGTGGGGATGACGTGGGTGCAGCCACACCCAGGCCTGAGACACCAGGCCAGGCCATTTGATTTCAAACATTTTGGTTTATTGACAATTACGGCATGTCTCACTGATGCTTCTCTCTCCCTTCCGCTTTTCTGAACCATGATTCCCCTCTCCCGGACCACTTTCCACTCTCAGTACTCAACAGAGACCCATACCTGAATTAGGTTGATCATCACTCACACGTCATGAAATTAGGGTTTTTTTTGTGGCAGCATCAGGAGTACAGCACCATACATAGAATTACCACAGTACTACACACTGGTCTTAGGCACCCTACCTATATGTATGTGCGTAAGACTTTGCACAGTACTGTATGTTGTATGTGTTACGATACTGACTACCGAGAGAGAAGTGGGACCTTTGGATAATCAACCTCTGATACAGTAGTCCCAGTAATCAGAAATACTGGTGCCAGTTTATCAATCTCTGACACTGTGTTTACTGCAACAAGATATGGAAACCATAAGTGATTGATCCCTAATACAGTGGTTCGAATAGTGAGGTATAAAAGATGCAACGAATTAATTCCTTATACGGCATTTAAGGCCACTAGCTATACAGAAGCTGCAGATCAGATAGATCAATTCATTTTGCATCCAGATGATGAGCAACATTCATCTTTGAATACCCTTTGTCTCAAAAATGCATTTCATCTTAAATCATATGTGCAGCAGGGAAATTGATTACACAGATACCATTCAAAGTAAATATTGGTGTGGCTTTCTCTACAATGGTGAGACCCGATGTTGATTGAGGGACCATTTCATCAAACACCTTCACTCTGTCTGCCATGAGAGGTGGGATATCCCAGTGCTCACCCATTTTAATTTGACTTCCCATTCCCTCTCCATGACTGCCCACACCCTCCTCTCCCTCCACAATGAGACCACACTCAGGTTGCAGAAGCAACACCTCACATTCTGTCTGAGTAGCCTCTAACCTGGTGCCATTGACCTCAATTTCTGTGTAAATTTTCTCCACCCCCCCCCTTGCTTTTTCCATTTACCTTTCTGGTTCTCCTCTCACCCCTTCTCCTCTGCTCCCCTGCACATCACACCTTCTGGTGGTCCTCTTCCTTCCCTTTTCTTCATGGCCCACTGTCCTCTCCTATCAAATTCCTTCTTTTCAGCCCTTCACCTCTCACCTTCTAGCTTTTCACTTCATCCTCCCTCCCTTACCTACCCACCATCCCCCTCACCAGGTTTTAAATATGACTTGTCAGTTTATACTCCTTCTTCACCCCCCCTCCTTATTCTGGCTTCTTCCCCCTTCCTTTCTAGTCCTCACGGAGAGTCTCGGTCCAAAACGTTGACTGCTTATTCCCCTCCATCGATCCTACCTGACTTGTTGAGCTCCTGCAGCATTTTGGAGGAGTTGTTCATGATTTCCTGCATCTGTAGAATCTTTTGTGTTGATGAAGCAAACAGAGTGGGTTAAACAATAGCTTGTTTTTATCCAACAGGAGTTTCAATGTTAGTAAAAGTGTTCTATTTACCTCAAAATACTCTGTGGGACATAGCTGTGAAAAATAGTTGTCAAAATAGCGGTCATTGGACTTCAAAGGCAATTGCATGCAGTTGAATACTCAGAAATAGCCATATTCAAGTGTTATTTGCTTTGAATGGTGTCTGTTTAATCAGTCTCTCCACTACACACATAATTGGAAGATGAAGTGTAGTTTTTGGAACAAAGGGTATTAACAGGATGTACGATAATTGGATAAGGAAGTACAGACAAAATTTAATATCTATTTTATCTATTTTGGTTCACATTTTTTTCTGTTATTTTCTAAGTTCTATTGACAAAATTTTGACAAATCAGTGTGTATGCAATGAGGTATTTTGCAGCAATTTTGAGAATGCAGCTTTCAATCATTTTATCATCTGGTCTGTCAGATCAGATCTAGTAAGTGCCATTCTTAAAACCCACTAAAATGATTAATCACAATGTTATGAAGCAGGACTACGCACTGTCAGGATATACTAGGCAAATGTTGCTTCTGAGGTATATTTTTACAACCAAATTCGATACAATATTTTTATAAAGTTAAAGAAAGGCATAAAAAGGACCATTCAATCCATAATATCCATGGTGGTTTTCTTATAAATGTCGACTTTGCAGTTGGATAATTATTTAATTAATTATAGAACAGCAATGCCTTCTGCTGACGTGTCTATTTACTGATATAATGGTAAAGGTACTGTAACAAAACTGTGGTGGATTGACTGGGATACAGGACAGTGAAGAAATCAACGTCATCATACTCTCAATCAACCATCTGCTAACTCTGGTTACTGTCAAATACTAGTGTCGAAGTCCACGTTAATTCATTATCAATGTATGTAGTGAAATGATTGTCACCTAACCTGCTCCCTGTTTTGCAATTCTCATTTTTCAACCTTTCTCCCACCATTAGCCTCTCTCTGACCCTCCTTTCATTCTCCCGGTTTGCCTTTTGCATTCTTTCTGACACTCTGCTCTCACATCTAATTCAGTTCTTGTCTCACTTGAACTACCCTGCTGCGGCTTTTCTCCCTTCTCTCTGAGTACTTCAAACAGCCCCCTTCACTCATCAATGATGGAAGTCTTATTAAAAACATATATTAATGTTTACAGAGCATCTGGTAAATTTGTAGTTGAAAGCCTAGCGATGCCTGAGGCAGGTTGAGTTGTTTCCCTTTGATAACATGGCTGCACTCTCTGGCAATCCCGACCTGCTTGAAAAGTCAGCAGCCACCCAGTCAGTACTGGCCAGGGATGGAACATATTACTTTCATTGCACTGTTGGTGATTATTTAGCTAAGATCTTCTCTCGCTGGTTGATGGAGATGGATTTCTCCTCATTCCGGGGGAGCAACTCAAGCCAATTAGGCACTGAAGTAAAGAAGATTCAGAAACCCAGGGAGTTGAAGCGGGGGGGGGGGGGGGGGAGAAGAAATTAGGGAAAGGTGTAAAAAAATCAGAGAATTGAGACATATGTTTAACTGACACAGGAGAGGAGATGAGGCCAAAGTAAATCAGCCATTGTCATACTGAATGGTGCAGGGGTCTTGAGGGTGCAGGTGGCTGGCCTACTTATTCTGTCATTTCCTTGTGTTCTTTATGAGAGAGAATGAGAGAGAGGGTGAGGGTGAGGGTGAGGGGATGTGGGTGAGGGTGAAGGTAAGAGAGGGTGTGAGGGTGAGGCGGTGAGGGGGTGTGGTTGAGGGTGAGAGAGAGAGTGTGTGTGAGAGAGAGCATGTGTGTGAGAGAGAGTGTGTGCGTGTGTGTGTGTGTGTGTCTGTGTGAGACAGAGAGAGAGCTAGATCATACCATTGCAACTCCATTCCTTAGTATGTAGTACAGAACCTGGATCATCAGAGTCCACATTGACAACCCAGTAGTACCAGACCTGGACAAATATACCAGTCCAATAGGTAACATCAAATAAACACAAATTCTTGAAGGCAGCAGGACGTGTAGATAGATAGTGACGAGGGCATTCAGGTGGCTTGTATTTATTTGTGTGGAATGAGCTTCCAGCAGAAGTGGTTGAGGCAGGTTCGATGTTGTCATTTAAAGATAAATTGGATAGATATATGGACAGGAAAGGAATGGAGGGTTATGGGCTGAGTGCAGGTCGGTGGGACTAGTTGAGGGTAAGAGTTCGGCATGGACTAGAAGGGCTGAGATGGCCTGTTTCCGTGCTGTAGTTGTTATATGGTTATTTCATGAGTTTTAGAAAACATGGAATGAAAACAGAACATGCTGTAAATGCTCAGGGCATTTGACAGCATATGTAGGAAAAGAATCAGAATGAATATTTCAAGTTTGGGTCACTTCATCAGAACTTCCCATTAGCAGATGGTAGGCTACCAGGCCTAATTCTTTCAACTTTCTGTCTCCCTCCCTTTTTGAATTGTAGCATGACATTCATGGTTTTTCATCCCTCTGGGACATCTTGAAAATCCAAGGAATTTTGATAGCTTACAGCCATGAAATGGATTATCAGATCTAGGGACTTGTCAGTCTTTAGCCCCATTAGTTTGTTGAGTACTGTGCATAAATAACACACACAAAGTGCTGGAGGAGCTCAGCAGTTCAGACTGCGTCTATGGAAGAAAATAAACAGTTGTGCTGAGACCCGTCATGAATTTCTCCAGCATTGTGTGTGTATTGTTCGAGAGTTCCAGCATCTGCACAATATATATATATTAAATCTGTTTCCTGTGGTTGTACAAAACTTACATATTTTACCACCTTTGCTACCAACTTTCACATGGCCCTTTAATTCACCTGGACAATTTTTGACACTCCTCTTCCTTTCCTGGATTTCTCTGCCTCCATCTCAGAAGACAAGCTAACCTCTGATGTCTACTGTGAAACCCATAGAGTCTCATAGCCAGCTCAACTACACTTCCACCTGTTTTTTAATGGTGCTGCATCTATTCTCAAGATGAGGCTTACCATCCTAAGACTTCTGAAAAGTCCACCATCTTTCAGAACCATGTCTTCATCTCCATCCCTGCTAATTGAGCCCCGACATGCATTTCTTCCATTTCCCATATCTTTGCTCTCCCCCAACCCCCTTCCACACAAACCAAAGATGGGACTCCCTTAGTCCTCAGCACTAGCCTCTGTATTCAGCATATCAACCTTCACCATTTTTGCCAGTTCTTCAGTGTCTTGTGGAACACATGTGCTCTGCCTGCACTGGCCATCATGAGCTTTTGGTTTTGCATCACTTCAACTCCTCTTCCTATTCCCGCACCAACCCATCTGACTTTAGGAAGACTAAGCCTGCACTGCTCCCTGTTACTATTGATGGTGAGGACGTGGATGATTTGAGGACCTACAAGTACCTGGGAGTGCACCTGGATGACAGACTTGACTAGAGCAGCAACACAGAGGCTGTGTACAAGAAGGGCTGGAGTTGCCTCTACTACCTGAGTTGACTGAGGACCTTTGGAGTATGGAGGCCTTTCCCTCACATGTTCTACTTGTCTGTTGTCACCAGTACAACCTTCTATGCGCTTCTATGTGGTGGTGTACTGGAGCAACACAGGTGATGCCAACGGGCTCAATAAACTGATTAAAAAGGCTGGCTCTGTTACAGGAGTCGAACTGGACACACTGGAGCTGTGATAGAATAAAGGACCCTACGGAAAATCCTGGCAATACTGGACAATGTTTCTCACCCTCTGCACGTCACCTTGGCTGAACAGTGGAGCACTTTTAATAAGAGACTACTGACAACTGCGCTGCTCCAAAGAGCACTGTATGGGGTTATTTTTACCCTCGGCCATTAGGCTATATAATGACTCAATCTATAGCCAGGGAAGTGATGACCCTTCCTGTTAGACTGTTTGAAGTAACTTATTTTTTTATTTGTTCTTACTTCTCTTCTATTATTTGCAAATTTGTATATCTGTGCACATGTACTGCTACCGCGACAGTAAAATTTTCTTTGGGATCTATGAAGAGTTTTCCAAGTCCGTGTAACCCACAGTCCCTGTTTCCATTTTCCACTTATATCAATCAACCATGCATCTCTCCCTCTCTCACTTTATTCACATTTTCCACCCTCACCTTCACATTAGTAAGGCACATTAACCTTCTCCATCTATTTCATCAGCCCATCATCCACATACCTATTTAGCTGGATTTATTCTCCATTTCACATTTCTTTTCACCCTTTCCTCACCCTGCCCATCATCTCTACCTTATGTGCTTCCACCCTATCACCCACCAGCCTCTGACACAACACTTTTCACTCCCCCATCTGGCTTAATTTGTCCATCATTCTACGCAGCCCTTCTCATTTGGCTCCAGCTCTGTTCACCAATCTCTCTTCATCCCTCCCTCACATTTCAATATTCTGACTACCTTTCCTTTACACTCTTGGTCCTGATACAAGGTCTCATCCCAAAACATTGATCTCCCCTTTGCCATCACAGATGAGGCTTGACCCACTTGAATTCTTCCTGTGGTTTATACACCTTTTTCATGCCTGATGACAGACACCATAAACTGGCTTTCTTCTCCTAGCCCTGTTGTGGCAAATATTTATCAGGTGGACAGGGTGAACAATTAAGGAACGTTCTCAAAGCCTTGCTTTTCTGATTGATATGTCATATGAGACTTTGTCAAACACTTTATTAAATTCCATGTAGATCACACCAAGTTCACTACCTCATCAACCTTGTCATCTTCTCAAAATATTCAATCATTAGTCAAATGTGACCTTCCCTTGACAGATCCAGGCTGCCGGTCCTTGATTAAATCTGCATGTTTCTGAATGATTGATACTGTCCCTCAGAACCTCTTCAATAATTAACCCATTATCCCATTATCAATGTTAGGCTTAATAGCCTAAACAAATGAACTCCATTTCTTTAATGATTTTCATAGTCTTTCACTTTAATAATGCATTAATAAATCCAGAAGAAAAAAGATTGGATATACGGGTAGATATTACCCATCAATGAATGCAGATGCTCAGTAAACAAACTGACACTCCCGCATTTTGTTATCATTTTATTTCGATGCAGAAACACTCCACCATCAATCAGAGATTAAAAGAAACATTGCGGTTAAAGGGTAGCGTGGAGAAAAGAAGTATTTAATGTAGAAAACACACTGGGATCAAAGTGAGGTGGAACACTTACTGGGGCTAGGAATGAGCTTGTAAACTAGAACAAAGTTCCAGCTGGTCCTTATTAAAGTATAACATATAGACTCTGGGCTCTGGCTTAGTGTGCAATTCTGTCACGGAATAGGGAAGGATTCCAATATCTACATTTGTAATTAAAAGTATGGTAACATCCACTCGGGCAGAAAAAAATGTTGCAGGAATCCAACCAGCCTCCTTCACGGTATCACAAAAATCTAATACAACATCAGAAATGTTGTGATTTTACAACATGTTCCTGAAGGACAGTCTGATATCTGGTGGCTTGTATCCAGCATCTGTAAATTGGTTGCAGTCATAAGGCTGGATGACGCATTGAGCAATCCCACCGTGACTCCTTGTACTAATACCTTCGCTGTACATTTCAAAATATTCTTTCAGACTAATATGGAGTGATTAAGATATTTCAGTGTTATATTTTATCTTATATTCTATATGATTAAAAATTATTACTGGTACTTATATATCTTCAGATAGAAAGATCCAGGGAACACTCCAGACAGACTTTTGTCTTGTTTTTGTTTTGCTCTCCTGAGTTAGGGTGGCTGTTAACCCTTTGAGTTCTGCAGGGACATTTCTGCATCAAAACAAATCAAATTCCAATATTTTGAGAGTCATATGAATTAAGAAATATTTAGAAGGTCTGCACAAAGACATATTCAAATTAGAAATATAGAGTCAATACAGTGTAAACAGAACAGAGAAGAAATAAAATCTAGATATTTGTGGAATTAGGTACCCTCAGTACTCAAAGGGTTATCTATGAACATATGATGGAAGATTTGCCCCTTAACCTATATGATCTCAGATGCACAGGATTTGACAGGTTTTAACATTACAAATAGGTAAAAGCATAATCATCATTGCTCTAAACCCAAATGCTCAGATGTTTAAATGAGGTGCTTTCATTGACACAATAGGGAACCATAACTTCAGTCCTACAGCTACCAACAGAACTCCACTTATCAATTCACAGTGGCCCCCAATACAAAATTAAACATTAAAACTGAAAGGTCAGAAAGATAGATACCACACACCACAAAATGCCTGTTGATGCTGTGCAACATTCTTTAACTCAGCCCAATAAACCCAAGCAGAAACTGTACAAAATCGTCTATAGGGAAGTGCTTTCTTCTTAAAAAAAAATCACTGATTCCCCATCGATCATGTCCACCATTTGGTTTTTGCAGATCTAAAAAACTATAGGATTAGCGGGGGCAAGAGTGTAGGGCCTGTGGGGGAAGCATTATTATCAGCTGGCTGAAATACTTGATAATTGCAGGAATCTTCCTCCAGCTATAAAATACTTGGATGAAAGCCTAACAAGCAAAAGAAAAATAACCTGATTTATTTTTCTGTGGCTGGAAAAAATAGTTTAGAATTTAATGTGCAGTTGGTCAGTGGGACTTTAGAGTTTGATTACAATAACTTGCCCCTTATAAATAATAATTGAGATTTATTGTTGCTTGATAAGGTGAAGAACAACAATACACAAAAGGATTAGATAATAGCATGAAAAGATGGGTATAGAGTTAATTGAACAGAGAATGAATGAGAGAAAGAGGAATAATACTGTAGGACGGCAAACACAGAACAGAGAGACTTAGGTAATGCCTTTAACATCCCAAGTGTTTCACAGCCAATTTTGGTAATTATTATTAAATTGTGCACATCAGGCTCCCGGAAACAATTATGTTAACATGATCGAGTTTTGTTGTGGAAACATTGTGCAAAGTGGGGAATATTGGCTAGAGTGCAGCACAGCGCAATTGCCATGATTAGCTGAGGAAGCAGTAGGGTTTCAATCAACAACTCCAGAAGTGCATTGCCGTACTGCGAAGAAATGCCCGCAGCAGGTTTTGTGCTTCTGGAGTAGGGTTTATACTCAAGGCCTTCTGACTCAAGAGGCAAGATGCCAGCTGTCAAACAGGGTAATGTATAGGAAGTCTTTCAATGAATGACATAGTTAAAAATTGATGATAGAATGGTGAAGATAGGGGAACGAACTTACAGGCAATGAATGAAAACTAATGCTTACATCTTACAAATATGGGCAACTTGAAATGTCTTTCATTTGTGTATCTGCGAAGATTGACTATAATCATGGAAATTGAACTTCCATCAATTATTTGCCATGTTACAAACAGAGTTTGGAGTTTTAACCAAACGTTATCATCCAAACTTTCTGACTTTCAAAAATTGGATAATAGGGTGAGGAACAAGTGAAATAGCATCCAATTCTATTTTCAGGGAATTGAGAGTAATGTGCTGTTACTTAGAATTGGAAATTGTGTTCAAATTTGGGAAGTGATTATCTACTTCCTTCCCTTCAGTCTAGTTCAGGAAGTACTGAAAGGAACCCTGGAGGAGAGGTTTCATATGGTGCATTGAGAGTGCTCAACCAGTGAAGTTCTCAATCTGCTTACTGCATCTCCAAAGGGAGCTTGTCCGTAGAATGAATAAGAAACTGAAACAGCTTTTATTGTTAGAGGGCAATGGGAGATGGGTTGATGTCCATAATTAGTGGTTTTTGGGAGTGAAGTGGACTCAGGATGATTATTCTTGCTCCTATGACAAATTTTAAAAATGTAAACTTTTTTTTCTGTTGGGTCAGCTGTGTAGCTTACTGAGCAGAGCTACCTGACTAATGCACTGCTTGTCACGTTCAATTTAGTTGGCATAAAACAGAGATTTATATATGAAAATGCTTAATGCCTATTTGAAGCAGCAATTAAGGTTGCTAGAAAATGTACTTAATCAAAATGTGGTCCAACATTTGTTAGGAGCCCCCGGGGTATAGGAGATTTTCCTCAGAAAACAGTACATTTTGCACCTGTTTTTCCAACCACAAAACAGGTGTAATGAGGACCAATTTCAGCCCCTTAACACTTTCAATCCAATCCTACTAAACACACATCCACAACATAAAGAAGGCTCCAAAACTCATTAAAAACCTTTGACCAGGATGCAGACTATGTGTCATTGCTTGGTATGGTGAAGAATTGAGACAATGTAAAAATTCCATTTGAAATTCCTAAGAGATTAATGTGTTTTAGACTTGGATGGAGTTTGGTTATCATGAGAGAAATTTATGTGGGATTGAAGACAACATTCCATTAACAACATGGTCTTCACCAGTCTGGATCAAGCACAGGGATTGAAGCCTAAATCTTATTGAAAACTGTCAGGACATGGAGTGTATCTATGGCACTAAATTGCTTGGCACCCTCTCAATTGCAAACTAGTTTTTCACGAAGTAACATACAGCAACAGATTGCTTATACCAAAATACAAAACAGACACAGTTAAAAACAATCCCCTCCCCCCTCCCCCCGCCCACCACCCACCACCACCAAGAAATTTTGCTGGTTCTAATTTGGCACGTGTCACAATTCACTGTGTATAAAAATCAAGGGGTGCACACTATCTAAAGCTGTATTATTTGCTTTACTTGAATATTCTCCACACAGCCCAAAGAAAATTAAACAGATCTGTAAAAAGTTTGTTAGATTTTTGTCAAGCCACAAAAATACAGAGAGCTTCCCCGATAAGTGGGCTTCAGCTCATCATATGGAGAGGGCAACCAGAGGGGTAATGGGTGGGCAAAAAAATGCTTCCCAGGCTGTCAAGGTAAGTGCAATAGCAGTAAAAGAACAGCTTCACTGGCAGCTTGGAGAGAGCTGAAAATGCTGCACTCTTGGATTAGATACCCTTTTCAATGACTTGGCTATTAATACTGTCCGGTATTACAACAGGGCATTCATTGCAGAAAGGTTTTGGACCCACTTCAGAGTTAACTAATTCGAGGACTATTTGAGTAAAAAGAAATGAACTCAAAACAATAACCAAACCTGAGGAGATGATCTCTCCTTCTGCTCTTGACAGTGCTTAATGTTTAATTAAGAACCAAGCGTACCAGGAATTTTCCAGGAGCCTCTCCCGATCTATCACTGCAACCATCCAGTATGTTCGTGAGTCGCACTGGACGTATGGCAGCTCACTGGGAGAACCACCATGGAGAATCCAGGTGACATGCTTTCAGTCTTAGCGTGTGCACACTTCTTCCAATCCCCTTGGTACTAGTATATTCTAAGCTGCTCTAACAGTGATTAAAAAATGCATGGAACATAGCAGCCTGTATGGCTAAGGCATGTGAACAATGAGATAAAGACGGGCAGATGTCTGCCACTGCTTCCCCGCACTGGTAACAAAAGCACTTTCACTTTCCCTCATTTTTGTATTTTTTTTAAACTTTTTCTTAATTTGATTATTATATAAAATGTCAAGTTGTCCTGTTCAAACAAGAAGGCCCGGTGTGAATGTATGTCTTTGTTCCCAGGGAGAGAGCCTTTTGTAAGGATGGCGCAGTGCACATGTTAATTGGATGGTTGTTAAAATCCAGCAGGCTGGAGTAGTCAATGTAGGAAGGGATCTCTACCCGGCGGCTCATTCACTCCCGCCTCCTGGAAGATTAATGCCCAGGACTATACCCGAGTGGTGGAATGTGAATGAGGCAGCCCTGTGCTGTTAAACCCAGCAGCAAAGGTGTTGTAAGGATGCAGGGACTGCATGCCCACCAAGGAATTAGGGATCATAGTGATAGTGTTGGGGGTCATGAGGGGGATGTCATCCGGTGAGCGGCGGAGAGTCAGGGTGTAATCTGGCAGTGAAGGAAGACGCATGGACTCGGGAGCCTGGATATTCTCACACTCGTGGTGGGTTTGGTTCACTTGCAGTGACATGATCTCTTCCTCCTGCGTATGCGCCATATCGTTGCTGGTGTTGCGCTGTGGGCTGGGTTGCTGGTGGGGGTCATTGCGACGCTTGTCCTTGCGGTAGTAGAGAGCAGCGAATGCCAGAACATTGAGGAAAAGTAGTGAGGCTCCCACTGCAATGGTGACGCTTAGTTCGGTGGAGTAGTCCCGCGGGTTCTCAATCAGCAGGGAACCGCTGTCTTGGTCTGCATCCCAGTTGTCCTTCTGTTGCTCATTGGAGTTGAAAGCCGGACTCAAGCCAGAGCCTGGCCGCTTGGTGGTGAAGGGCCACGCCTTGCCGTTGGGACGCCTGGTCGCATAGGAGATGGGAGTAGTATTGGGCTGGGGCACCTTTGTGGTGGTGGATGTGTACTGGAACATGTCGTGCAGGTTGTACAGGTGAGGGACCAGGTGCTTCCAAAAGGCCACCTTGGTAGCACGGTAGTGTTCGCGCACTCGTGGCTTCAGACCAATGTGGAGGTAAAGCTGATCTCGTGGGTTGTACTTGGACCAAGCCACTTCTTCAAAGCGGTTTGCTTTCGTGTGGATGAACTTAGTATCCTGTGGTACTGGCTTGTTGGGATCACTGAAAGAAGAAAGAAAACAATTCTGGTTAGATATAGAAAAATGTTCTAATATGTTTATCAGGATAGTTGTTGAGTTATTGGTCCAATTTTGTATAAAATAAGAGCAATTAATGTAACATGCAATATACATCAATATTTATCAGTATCTATGGACAACACTAATCCCCAGATAATGGATCCATGTAGTTTACTTTGAGTGACATAGATTCACCAGACTTATTCCTAAGATGGCAGAACAGATGCCATGAAGAGAGACTGGGACATTTGGGCAGACTTAATCTTCATTGAAATTAATAAAATTTTAATAGGACTCAACCAAGTAGATGCAGGAAGATTGTTCCTAAAAGTGGGGAGTCCAGAACTAGGAGTCACATTCTAAAGATATAAGGAAAGCCATTTAGATGGAGATGCGGAGAAATTTCCTCTTGCAGAAAGTGATGAACCTGTGGAATGCTCTGTCACAGAAGACAATTAAGGCCAGATCATCAAATATATCCAGAAAGGAGTTATACATAGTCCTAATACCTCATCAGATCAAGGGGTATTGGGAGAAAGCAGGAATGGGGACTGTATTTGGATAAACAGCTATGAACATATTGAAAAGTGGAATGGGCTTGAAAGGCAAATGATCTATTTCTACTTCTATTTTCTACATGTCAATCTAGTCAGAAGGGACCTCTAGGCACCAATTGACTGTCTGCAAAGAAACTGAATAACGAATGTGAGCGCATTTATGAAGTTATGTTCATGCAAGACTTTAATGGATATTAATCAAAATTTGTTATCATGGGGTGAAAGCTGGTTTTGGCCAATGAACATTAGCATTGGTTTGGCAAAATACACCACAATCAGAACACCCAAGGTCAGTTAAAATTTGGTCTTGAGTTTCATTAACAATTTTGTGCACACTTTTGGCACCTGTAAGCCTTTACTGATAGCTTTCACATTATACTAAAGGACCAGATGAATTTAGTTACAGTCCAGATGTCTATATGGTTCCACTGCAAAAGTGATAGGTAATAAAATTACATATCACATAATGATTGAATTAAGATCTCAAGTTAAAAAAAGTGTGTCTGAGAAGCTGTTCAATTGTAATATAGTTCATTCTGATGTAGTTCACTTGGTTTGCTTAAAATATCCTAAAGGTAAAATCGAGGAGGCTGATTGAAGCAATGTATTCTTGCTGACACCAAGTAATGGCAGAAAAATTGAAAACAATAGCTTTTCTTTTGTGCTGCTTACAGAGTCAGTGAAAAGTCCCAACTGGCCTGGCTTCACTGCCAAAATATTTCAGCAACAACAGGCCTCAAGTAAGCATTGGAAGGTCCCAACAAGCATAAATATTGGAGGCTTGGATTTCAATTTCCAGAAGGTTATATAAAGAAGGCACTGTACAAAGCAAGGGCCTATGGGTTGGTAGGTAGTATATTGGCATCAGAGCCAGCAGAGAGTTGTATTCTTGGGAGTTTTATCACATGACCTTCCACCTTTAACTGCTCCACCTACACTCAGTGATCACTTTATTAGGTAGGTCTGTATGCCAGCTCATAAATGCAAATATCTAATCAGCCAATCACGTGGCAGGAAAACAATGCATGAAAGATGCACACAAGAGGTTCAGTTATTGTTCAGACCAATGGGGAATAAATGTGTTCTAAGTGACTGACCGTGGAATGATTGTTGCTGCCAGACGGGGTAGTTTGAGTGTTTCAGAAACACACAACCGTCTCTGGAGTTTAGAGTGAAATGTGCAAAAAACAAAAATATAACATCCAGTGAGTGGCAGTTCTGTGTGCAGAAGAACATCTCTGCACATACAACATGTTAAAGCTTGAAGTGGATGAAATGCAACAGCAGAAGACCACAAAGAAACATTCAGTGGTCACTTTATTAGGTACAGCAGGAAAATAGAAATAGGCTCAGGAGGTACCTAATAAATTGGCCACTGACAGTAATTCAGCTTGTGATGATAATAACAACTGTTTTCTGGTGCCCTTGTCCCTGGTGGTTTGCAAGGGTATCCTAGGAATTAAAGTTTAATTCCTATAGACATTGAGTAATCTGAGCCAGAAGTCAACTTCATCTTCTGGGCGCCTGAAGAATATACAATGAATTTTACAATGCTTTTAAAGGTCAGCCAGTCCCATTGCTAACTATCAATGTTAAACTGGAAGTGTGTGTGTGTTGGATGATGGAGGGTGGGGCCGCTTGGGATCAATTGCAAATGTCTGTCACAATCTGACAAGCTTTCCATTTTTCACTCTAATGCATTCTTGTAATTCAAAAATCCATTCTAATAAACTGAAATGCAGTGCAGGTTTTGGTGAGGAGAAATTAAAACGCTCATATGAATTAATTGACATGATTGATAAATTTGCTAGAGGGTGTAGCAAACAGAATGAATGAGAGGGAACCTGTATTTGGATTTCTGGAATGCCACATCAAAAGGGTTCTGTACAAGATAAGAGTCCATAGGCTTAGGGGCAAATACATGCATACCTGTGTTACAGCATCTTAGGTGATGAAAATTCATCCTTACGGAATTCACAAATCACTACTAAAAGATTTGAGATACAGAATTAAAGCTTGCTTTTACGGAACTTATGTGTCACTCTTTGTTCATCTTGTACTTCTTGAAGCATGTACAAATCTCGTTAAGAAAAATTGCAACACAGATGGTTTCCTAAGAAGAAATCCTCACATAATGTGGTGTTGCTTGTATATTGGCATAGAAACGTGACCTGACTCTATGTTAATTAACAGAAACAGAGAGTCGGGTCACATTTTGATTGGCAATCACCAATGAGCTTAGTGCTTACGGAACATCTATATTATTTATTGGTAAGAATTATTGAATACATTGGAGCCAGATTTGACCATAATACAAACCATAGATTAGTTAGCAAATCATGAGGAGGAAGTAAAGAAGCTCTATAGGGATTTAGATAAAGTGAGTCAGATAAGTTGTCAGATGGTATCTAATGTGGGAAAATGCAAGGTTATGCTCTTCAGAAGGAAATATATATAAAGCAAATTATTATTTTAATGTTGTGAGACTAAAAAGGGATCTGTGGAGCCTTAGCACATAAAATTCAAAATAATTACCATGTAAGTGCAATAAGTATAGGTGATCACTGTGTAGCCACAGTTTGGGTTATGGGAATTCACCCTTACATATTTATAAATCGCTATTCAAAAATTTGAGATACGAAATAATACTAATTCTCAATGATCTTGTGTAAATAAATAGTAACTAAGTTAACCTAAAGTTTTGTTTCAACTCACATTTCTTGACATATGCATAGATGACAAGCTTAGAATGCTGAAAACTGCAGTAGATGGTTGTCTAGGAACAAACCTACTTGAACATGGGCAATAAATACAGGTTGTCTGTAATTAGGAACATTAAGAAATGTTCACCTTCATTGGGAAGGGATGCTTTGCTGTGAAATGATAGGATGTTGGTCGATTGCGGCTGGAGTACTGTGTACAGTTGTGTTCGTATTTAAGAAAGCCTACACAAGTGTTGGGAAAATGCAGAGAATGTTTACTACCTGATTTCTAGGATGAAAGAGTTGATGTGAAAGGATAAGCAGGTAAGGCCTATATTTGTAAGAAGTTTAGAGAATGAGAGATAGCTTCAGTGAAATACATAAGATTCTGAGCGAGATTGATAGGGTTGATGCTGTGGGGCTATTTTCCCCAGTAGTTCATTTAAAACTAATGGACATATTTTCAAAATAAGGAGTCATTTGTTTAAGACAGAGATCAGGATGGTTTCTTTTTCTCATCAGTGTAATGACTGTGGTATTTTCTATCTCTGGAAGTAGTGAAAGTAGCAAGGATACAGGAATGTATTTAAGGTTGGATTCTTCAATATTCATCACCAAAAAGAATTCAGTTTTCAGTCACAACAAAATCTAGCTCTCTGTCCTCATTTATAGTCTTCATTACCCTAACTCAATCCCCCCATCCATTCCCTCAGGTTCACTCACATCTATATCCTTACTCCCATCCCTTTTTCCCCCCATTCTCTCTTCATTTCTTATCCTTCCTTACCTAAACACTTTTAATTTGATACCTTAATTTC
Organism: Mobula hypostoma; assembly: GCF_963921235.1. Classification (NCBI taxonomy): domain Eukaryota; kingdom Metazoa; phylum Chordata; class Chondrichthyes; order Myliobatiformes; family Myliobatidae; genus Mobula; species Mobula hypostoma. Next base: position 90,830,939 of record NC_086106.1, read on the forward strand.
TGGACAGATGCTGCTCCCTATTTGGTTTAACTCTACCACTTGGGGAATCAGCCTTTTCTAATAATAGACGTGGTAAGAATACATACTGCAGCTGGGGTCTCACTGTTCCATATTATTTCCTAATAAGTGCAAAAAAGACTCCATTAACCAAGGTTAGATCAAGGTTCTATTGAAATGATGACATTCTGTGCTAAATCTTCAAAAATTGGTTCAATTGGTTATAGGTTTGATTTAGCATGTGAACTATCTGCTGGGCACTTCTGTTCCAGGTTCTGTACCCTGACTTAAGAGTGTTCAAGTGCAGACTGTCAAGGCCAATACCTGGCTGCCCTCAAGAGCATTGGAATGGAAAATTGACCAGAAATATTAAAGGCCACATATGTTTCAGCTCTTCTAACTGTGATACTGTGTCTAGGTTGAAGCTGGTTTCTGCCAGGATTTCCAGGTGCTGAGAGCAATCAGTTGGGAGACAATGCTGGCTGATTCTTTCTGCCTGAAACCATACAAAGAAATATATAACATCCCATGGTTCTTCATGAAACCATGTACATGCAGTTACTGGTGCTGTTTACAAGGGAAACTGATATATGGGGATACATTGTTGGAATATGCCTTTTATGTTGTTTTGCTGGTCTAAAGGCATTCAAGATAGGATCCCTGTTCATTTCTACAGATATTTAAGGATCATTTTCAATTTAATCATAAGATGCTCAATACCTACAGTTGCATTTTAAGGAAATCACTAAAATAGCAATGCTTTAAAAGCTGTGTGTTAAAATAGGTATCTAGTTTTATAAATTCATGAAATGGGAATTTCTGCTATAAAACATTTAAAATGCAGACAAAGGAATGGTGGACTAAAATAAACTGGTCAGTTTTGCTTTTCAAACGCAGACAATAAAGCACGAGGCTTTTAATCTATTAACAAGAGATCTTTACATGGCATTTTAGCTTCTGAAAGAATACAGTTGACAAGAGTAGAGGCATTGAAGGTAATTTTTTATTCCTCAATAACAAATAAATTAAAATGCATGGTAGAGTGAAATGGTAATAAATCCATAAGCCAATAGAATTTATCTGGAAAGAAAATTTTGGCTAAATGTGAAATATATTAACTGAATGTAGCAGTTAAGGGAAAATAAATAGAAGTGATGTGAGGTTTTAAAAGATTTGTTTAGATAGATATTCTTGAGAAATGCTGCTCACAAGAATAGTGCTCACAGCTTTATGATAGTAATTGGAACGTAAAGTTAACAGTTGCTGAGTAAGGTTGCAAAGAAGGAAAGAACTGCTAATATAATAGGTGTATTCATGCATAAGAATGGAACAGCTTTTACTGTTTTATAGAGATGGCAACATAGGGATTATTATAACAAAAGAAACCGAGTGTGTGACTGTGAGATGCAGAGAGCTATGGTAAAATTTAGTGTAAAATATCACAGAATAACCAAAAAATTATGGTTTATAAGACAGTACATTCTGCAGAGCAGATCACATGCCGGCTTCAGTTTAACACTCTGATCAACCCACACAGAATAGATGGCTTTGTGGCCAAGTTTGTGTTAATTTTGAAGAAATAGGGAGTCTGCAGAAAGACTTAGACAGATTGGGAGAAGGGGCAAACAAGTGGCAGATGGAATACTTTGTTGGGAAGTGCATTGCCATACACTTTGGTAGAAGGAATAAAGGCATACACTATTTTCTAGTGAGTTCAGAAGTCGGAGGTGTAAAGGGTCTTCGGAATCTTAGTGCAGGATTCCCTCAATATTAAGTTGCATGTTCAATCAGTAGTAAAGAAGGCAAATGCAATGTTAGCATTCATTTTGAGAGGACTAGAAAACAAAAACAAAAACAATGATGTAATGCTGAGGCTTCATGAGGCATTTAGTCAGATGTACTTGGAGTATTGTGAGTAGTTTTGGACTCCTTACCTGAGAAAAGATGTGTTGACATTGGAGAGAGTCCAGAGGAGGTTTATGAGAATCACCCTGGGAATGAAAGGGTTAATGTATGAAGTGCATTTGATGGCTCTGGCCTATAGTCACTGGAGTTTTGAAGAATGAGGGGGGATCTCATTGAAGCCAATTTCCCTCGGGATCAATAAGGTATGACTATGACTATGACTATTGAATATTGAAAGTCCTTGATAGAGTGCAGGTGAATAGGTTGTTACTAGTAGTGGGTGTGTTTATGACCAGAATACAAGGAGGTTCCTTTAGAACAGAGATAAGGAGGAGCTTCTTCAGTCAATGGATGGTGAATCTTTGGAATTCATTGCCACAAGTAGCTGAAGAGTCCAAGTCATTAGGTATATTTAAAGTGGAGGTCCTTGATTGTTAAAGGAGTTAAAGATTACAGGAAGAAGGTAGGAGAATGAGATTGGGAGATGTAATAATAGTCAGCTGTGATTGAATAGTAGACCAGACTCAGTGGGCTGAATGGGCTAATTCTGCTCCTATGTATTATACTCCTAAGTTTCAAGAAACACGAGGAAAGGATCTGTCCAGGTAAAGGTGCATCTGTTTTGACTGTGTGTCATCACATTACATTTAATGCATTGTACCCGTTTTGGTTTCAAATAAAGGATTTAGATCATATTACCATAAGACATTGAAACAGAATTAGGCCATTTGGCCCATCGAATCTGTTCTGCCATTTGATTATGACTGATCCATTTCTTTATGAACCGCATTCTCCTGGATTTTTCAGGTAACCCTTCATGCCCTGACTTATTAAGAATTTATCAACCTCTGCTTTAAATTGAAATGTCTGGCTAAGATGGCAGTAACGGACACATGTGACAGCTTTCTGGTAGTCAAAAAGTTAAGAAATCTGACTAAAAACATTACTAAAATACCTTTTCTGAGGTAAATTGTGTTAGATTATCACTGCAAACAGAGTGAAGGTCAGGGCCCAGGCGTAGGAGATTTGTCTTTACAACTGGCTCGTGTGCTCTGGGCATTGACAGGAGAAGTTGAGGCCAAGCAGAGGAAATTGGTGCCCATACAACTGGCCCAGGTGTGAGGTTGGATCGCTCTGAGCACTGAGCTGATTTGAAGAGCTTGAGAGTAGCTTTGGGTAGTGGATGGGGGCAGGGGGGCGCTGAATCTGGACCTGAGCGAGTCACTGGGTGGCAAAATCTAGGCCCAGAGTGAGTTGCTGGGTGGCGTGGTCTAGGCCTTGAGCTTACAGTGGTGCCCAGGTCCTAGTGTGAGGTACTTACTATATACTGTTTATGCAGTCTAAACACTGGCCCAGATTGGAGGCGAGAGCTGGTTTCACTCGCTCTCCACGATGTTCACTCCACTCTCCAGGGCGCTGGAGCCTTTCACTGTTCTGTTGTTTGGCCAATTTAAATGCTAACCCAGATAGACTGAAAAGACAGGGTTTTGGGATCTGGGGTGAGAGCTGAATTTGCTTGTTCTCCACGATGATTACTTCTCTCTCCTTGAGGCTGAGGCTATGATGACTGCCCCAGCTGTTGTGCTCCATGCCTGCTAACATAATGAACTGATAAGTGAGTCTTTGGGCCTACTCCAGCCTGCTCCAGCGTTCGGATCTAAGGATTCAATTTTGATTCAAATTGTAAACAACAGGAATTCTGCAGATGCTGGAAATTCAAGCAACACACATCAAAGTTGCTGGTGAACACGGCAGGCCAGACAGCATCTGTAGGAAGAGGTACAGTCGACGTTTCAGGTCAAGACCCTTCGTCAGGACACTCAAATTGTTTCAAATTGTTGTTGTTCGTTTCATTTGCATGATTTCTTTTCCCTTCTCTTGCGCATCGGAAATTGATCTTTTATTTTTATTTTTATTCTTTTATTTTTTTCTTTAATTGGGTTCTTTCCGCTTTCTCAATTTGTGGCTGCCTGTGATCAAGCAAATCTCAAGGTTGTATAATTTATATATTCTTGGATAATAAATGTACTTTGAACCTTTGAAATACACTCAATATCCTGGCCTCCACAGCCACCTGTGGCAACAAATTCCACAGATTCACTACCATCTGGTGAAAAAAATTCCTTCTCATCTCCATAATAAATGGAAGTTCCTCTTCTCTGAGGTTGTGTCTTCTGGTCCAAGACTCCCCCACTATAAACCATAAGACATAGGAGCAGAATTAGGCCATTCAGCCCATCGAGTCTGCTCTATCATTTCATTATAGCTGATCCCAGATCCCATTCAAACCCATACACCTACCCTCTCACCATATCCCTTGATGCCCTGACCAATCAGTAATCTCACAACTTCCACTTTCAATATACCCACCAATGTGTCTCCACCGCAGTCTGTGGCAGAGCATTCCACAGGTTTACCACTCTTTGACTAAAAAAAATTCCTCCTTACTTCTGTTCTAAAAGGTCATCCCTCAATTTGAAGCTGTGCCCTCTAGTTCTGGATACTCCCACCAGAGGAGACATCCTATCCATATGCACCTTCTCTAGTCCTTTCAAAATTCCTCTTTCTAGAGATGCTGCCTGGCCTGCTGCGTTCACCAGCAACTTTGATGTGTGTTCCTTTCAACATTCGGTCGGTTTCAATAAGATCCCCATGCATACTTCTAAATTCCAGTGAGTACAGGCCCAAAGCTGCCAAATGCTCCTCATATGTTAACCCCTTCATTCCTGGAAGCATCCCTGTGAACCTCCTCTGGATTCTCTCCAGTGACAATACATCCTTTCTGAGATAAGGGGCCCAAAACTGTTTACAATACTCCAATAGCAGCCTGATTAGTATCTTATAAAGGCTCAGCATTCTATCCTTGCTTTCATATTCTATTCCCCTTGAAATTAATGCCAACATTGTATTTGCCTTCTTTGCCGCAGTCTCTACCTGTGAATTAACCTTCTGGGAGGCATGTACGAGGACCCCTAAGTCCCTTTGCACCTCTGATGCTTGAAATTTCTCCTCATTTAGATAATAGTCTGCATTATTGCTCCTTTTACCAAAATACATTATTATGTATTTTGCAACACTATTCCATCTGCCACTTTTCGCCCATTCTTCCAACTAAGTCCTGCTACAATCACATTGCTTCCTCAGCACTACCTATCCCTCCACCTATCTTCGTATCATCTGCAAACTTTGCCACAAAGCCAACTATAAGAAATATCTTCTCCACATCCACTCTGTTCAGGCCTTCCAACATTCCCCCCAATCATTCTTCTAATTTCCAGCGAGAACAGGCCCAGAGCCATCAAACACTCTATATGATAAGCCTTAATATTGCCCCTTGAGAAATCGTTGTATCTTTTGCAAACTTGGCCACAAAGCCATCGATTCCATCATGCAAATCATTGGCATACAACATAAAAAGAATCGGTCCCAATCTAGACCCCTGTAGAACACCACTAGTCACCAGTAGCCAATCAGAAAAGGCTCCCTTTATTCCGACTCTTTGCATTTATTAAATCAGCCAATGCTCTATCCATGCTAGTGTCTTTCCTGTAATACCATGGCCTCTTATCTTGCTAAGCAGATTCTCCTTTGTTTATCCAGCTTATTTCCTCAAAGAATTCCAACAGATTTGTCGAATAAAATTTTCTTTTAAGGAGTCCATGCTGAAATGGCTAATTTTAATCATGTGCCTCCAAGTACCCCTGAACCACATCCTTAGCAATCAACTCCAGCATCTTTCCGACCACTGAGATCAGTCTAACTGGCTTATAATTTCCTTTCTTCTGCCTCCCTCCTTTCTTGAAGAGTGGAGTGACATTTGCAATTTTATAGTCCACCGGAATCATGCCAGAATCTAATGATTCTTGGAAAGCCATTACTAATGCCTCCACAATCTCTTTAGCTAACTCTTTCAGAAACAGTGAATGTAGTCCATCTGGTCCAGGTGACTTATCTACCTTCAGAAGTTACAGCCTCCCATGTACTTTCCCTCTCATAATAGCAACTGCACTCAATTCTGCCTCAACAGTGCCAAGTATCTGGCATGCTGCTGGTGTCTACCAGAGTGAAAACTGATACAAAATACTTATTTAGTTCATCTGCCACTTCCTTGTCCCCATCTACCTCTCCAGAGTCATTTTCTAGTGATCCAATATCTACTCTCACCTCTGCTTCACACTTTATATATCTGAGAGAACTTATGGTATCCTCTTGGATATTATTGGCTAGCTTATGTTCATATTTCATCTTCTTGCTCTTTATGGCTTTTCTAGTTGCCTTCTGTTGGTTTTTAAATGTTTCCCAATCTTCTAACTTCCCACTAATTTTTGCTTTATTATATGTCCTCTTTTTGGCTTTTATGTTGGCCATTAGAACCTTGTCAGCCACGGTTGTGTCCTGCCTTTAGAATACTTCTATTTCTTTGGGATGTATCTATCTTGCACCTTCTGAATTGCTCCCAGAAACTCCAGCCATTACTGTTTTGCCACTATCCCTGCTTGTGTCCTCTTCCAAACAACTTTAGTCAGCTCATCTCTCATGCCTCTGTAATTCCCTTGACCCCACTGTAATATTGATATATCTGACTGTAGCTTCTTCCTCTCAAATTGCAGGGTGAATTCTAGCATATTATGATCAGTGCCTCCTAGGGTTTCCTTCGCTCCCTAATCAAATCCAATTCATTACACAACACTCAGTCCAGAATATCTGATCCCCCAGTGGGCTTAGCCACAAGCAGTTCTAAAAAGCCAACTCATATGCATTCTATAAATTCTCTCTCTTGGGATCCAATGTCAGTACCAATCTGATTTTCCCAATCTACCTGTATACTTAAACCCCCCATAACTATTGTAACATTGCCTTTTTGACATGTGTTTTCTATCTCTCTTTGTAATTTGCAGTCCATATTGTGGTTTCTGTTCGGATGCAACTCCCAGCAGGGCCCTCTTATCCTTGCAGTTCCTTAATTCTACCCACAACAATCCCAAAACTTCTGATTCTATGTCACCTACTGAAGATTTGCTTTCATTTTTTTTTACCAGCAGAGCCACACCACCCTCTGCCTACCTGCCTGTCCTTTCAATACAATGTGTATCCTTGGATGTTAAGCTCACGAATGTCATTTTCTTTCAGCCGTGACTCAGCGATGCCAACGATGTCATACCTGCCAATCTCTAACTGTGCTGTAAGGTCAACTATCTTATTCCATATACTGTGTGCACTCAAATATAACACCTTCAGTCCTGTATTAATCACCCTTTTCAATCTCGTCCCTCAAGTACAATGCAACTCATCTCACTGTCTGCAATTTTGCCCTATTATCTCCTGTCCTTCCTGACAGTCTCACGACACACTCCCTCAGCTTGTAGATCAATTTTCTTTAGAAATTCTTATGAATTTGGATTCCCTCGTAAATTTTTATTCTTAGAATATCATCTAGGATTTATCTCCTATGGCAAATGAGGTAGAGCACTGAGATACTCTAAAACAAATGTTATTGTGCATAATTGTACAAATTCACCAGGTTACCCAATGTATGTAAATATGTTATAGTGTCAATTAGTCACATGGTCTACTTGGGACAGAAGCTAGATAAGATATCAATCTTAAGCAGATGATGGCTCTACAAGAACAGTTCTAATTAAGAATGATCATCTAAGTCATGTCTAGTTTCCTTCTAAAGCAGCTCTAATGAAGTTTGCATGCATACCTGAGCCTCTTGTTGCCCATGTCAGTCAGGCAGTACTTGGTTGCACCAGACCAATTCATTAAGACTTTCTGACTGAATAGCTACTTCTTCCTGTTGTTTAGGTACTTGTAACCCACTTCCAATTCAGTATTGAGTTCATGAGCCAATCCTCATTAGAGGTGAAGAGGATCAACAACTCTAAATTATTCAGCGTTATCATTTCAGCGGATCTGTCCTGGGCCCAGCACGTGAGTGTAATTACAAAGATGGCACAGCAATACCTCTATTATCTTAGAAATTTGAAAAGATTTGGAAAGACATCTAAAATTTTGACAATCTTCAGTAGATGTGTGGTGGAGAGTATATGCATAATACCCTAACATGAAAACACCAATGCCTTTGAGCAGAAAATCCCACAAAAAAGTAGTGGATACAGCCCAATCCATCAAAGGTACAGCCTTTCCCACCATTGAGCACATCTACATGGAGTGCTGTTGCAGGAAAGCAGCATCCATCATCAAGGACCCCAAGTCCATGTGCTCTTCTCACTGCTGCCATTGGGAAGGAGATACAGGAGCCTCAGGACCCTCACCACCAGGTTCAGGAACAATTATTACCCCTCAAACATCAGGCTCCTGAACCAAAGGAGATAATTTCACTCAACTTCATTCACCTCATCACTGAAATGTTCCTACAACCCATGGACTCACTTTCAAGGAATCTTCATATGGTGTTCTCGGTATTTATTGCTTATTTATTTATTTCCTCTCTTTTATAATTGTACAGTTTGTTGCTTTTTGCACATTAGTTGTTTGTTCATCCTGTTGGGTGTGGTCTTTCATTGATTCTATTGTGTTTCTAGGATTTACTGTGCATGCCTGCAAGAAAACAGTCTCAGGGTTGCATGTAGTGACATATATGTACATTGACAATAATTTTACTTGAACATTTAACTTTTTGAACATATCTTTTGTAAAGCACTGGAGTTGCAGCTATTGGGAATAACCTACAAAGATGTTCCAGTTATTGATTACATAAGGGCAAAGGAGCAGGAATGCATTATCTTACTGCTCAAGTCTGTTCTGCCATTTATGAGATGATGGCTGATGTGTGAGCTAACTTCATATATCCACAGAAAATTTCATTCAAAACAATAACTGGCAATTATTTTTGAGCAGATACATATCCTCACTGATCGTAACTCACTGATTCCACTTCACTTCTATGTTGACTGTTCTATCATAATACAATAAATCTGCACCTGAATACTTTCAACAGGAGTCAAGCACTACTTGAACTGTTTTATGTCAAGCATTATTTCTCTGTGTAGTTTAGTTACCAAAGTATCCACTCAGTATTAATCACCCAGCTTCTAAACTTTGGCCTCTGTACCTCCATCTGGAACTGAATCCTTGAATTCCTCATCAGGAGACCCACAACCATTATCGATTGGTGATAACATCTCCTCCTCGCTAATGAGCAGCACGGTTGTAACCCGAGGATACTTGCTTAGCCCACTTCTCTACTCTCTCAACACTCTTGACTGCGTGGCTCAGAATAGCTCAAACACCATTTATAAATTTGTAGATGGCACTACTATTGTTGGTAAAATCTTCGATGGCAATGAGGAGGCATGCAGGAGTGAGATCAACGGTTGAGTAGTGATACGACAGCAACCTCACATTCATCATCGGCAAGACCAAGGATTTGATTGCGGACTTCAGGAAGGGGAATTCAGGAGAACAAGCAACTATTCTGATTGTGAGGTCAGTGTTTGAAGGGGTGAGCAGCTTGAAGTTTCTGGGTATCAACATCTCCAAGGATCTGACCAACACATTGATGTAATAATGAAGAAGGCATGCCAGTCATTCAAATTCATTAGAAGTTTGAAGAGATTTGGTATATCACCAAAAACTCTTGCGAATTTCTATAGATTATGAAGAGCATTCAGATTGATTTAATCACAGCCTGTTTTGGAAGCTCCAATGCACAGGTGTGCAAGAGGTTGCAGAAGGATATAGACTTAGCTAGTTCCGTCATGGGAACAACCCTCCCTACCAAAGGTAGTGTATCAAGAAGGTGGCATCCATCATTTGGAACCCTCACCGTCTGGGTTATACCCTCTTCTTGTTGCTACCATCAGGAAGGACATACAGCAGCCTAAAGACCAACACTCAATGTTCCAGGAACAGGTTCTTCTCCTCCGTCATCAGATTTCTAAATGGTCCATGAACACTATCTCATTGTTCCTTATTTTTGCACTATGTATTTACTTCATAATTTATAGTAATTTTATGTTTTTGCACTGTATTGCTGCTGCAAACCACAAATTTCATTTCGTTTAAGAAAGTGACAACAAACCTGATTCTGATTCTTATTCTGAAAGTGCTGCTCAGCTGATGAGTATCAAACTTAGAGAACGATAGCCTTCAACAATTCTGATTTGGTAGCTACAGTACCTCTTCGTTGTAAGATGTTTAAGAAAAGATTTCTGAATGAAGAAAGTTCCTGAAGTCTTCTATCAACATTAGACATATTAACTGAAAGGTAATGCCTGATGCAAGCCTCCATGGTCGATACACCATTTCTAAATAGAAGGTAAAGTGTATATCTAATGGAGGATGCACATTAATTTCCAACACGTTATTTTCCGAGGCAACAGACATTACAGAAACATAGAAACATAGAAAACCTACAGCACAATACAGGCCATTCGGCCCACAAAGTTGTGCTGAACATGTCCCTACCTTAGAAATTACTAGGCTTAACCATAGCCCTCTATTTTTCTAAGCTCCATCAAGCTATCCAAAAGTCTCTTAAAAGACCCTATCGTATCCACCTCCACCACCATTGCTGGCAGCCCATTCCACGCACTCACCACTCTCTGCATAAAAAAACTTACCCCTGACATCTCCTCTGTACCTATTCCCCAGCACCTTAGACCTGTGTCCTCTTGTGGCAACCATTTCAGCCCTGGGGAAAAGCCTCTGACTATCCACATGATCGATGCCTCTCATCATCTTATACACCTCTATCAGGTCACCTCTCATCCTCCATCGCTCCAAGGAAAAAAGGTCGAGTTCACTCAACCTGTTTTCACAAGGCATGCTCCCCAACCCAAGCAACATCCTTGTAAATCTTCTCTGCACCCTTTGTATGGTTTCCACGTCCTTCCTGCAGTGAGGCGACCAGAACTGAGCACAGTACCCCAAGTGGGGTTTGACCAGGGTCCTGCAACATTACTTCTCCGCTCCTAAATTCGGTCCACGGCAAACAGGGCCTGAGGTTCTCGAGAGAGAGTGTTAGGTTAGCATGTTCCAACATCCACTGCAATACGGTGCAGGCTCTTAATCCAAACCGTATTGCTTTGAGGCTGGAAGCTGTAATCCCATTAACTCTTACTAATCACAGAATGACTGGTGATGGTCAATGACTATGCTCAGTGTTTTCTGCATTCAAAGACAAATCAATTCCTGGGACATACAGTGTTCTGTTTTCAGCTTCCTGATGTGTAATATGGACTCAGCACCCTAAATTTGTGCTGTCTGGTTATTTGCATGACTGATAGCACTTCAGCTAGGGACACAGGGTCTTTTTCGTCTTAGGCAGTCACTTCGGATTTTTTCAAAAATAAAACTATTTTTGTTTGGCAATATGTTACAGAACAGGCCCTTCTGGTCTAATGAGCCACACCACCTAGTAACTCACCTATTTAACACTAGCCTAATCACAGGACAGTTTACAATGACCAATTAAACTACTAAATGGAGTGTGGGTGGAAACCAGAGCACCAGGAGGAAACCCACATGGTTCTCAGGGAGAACCTACAAACCTCTTACAAATGGCATTGGAATTGAACTCCAAACTCCCTAAACTGTAATAGCATCATGCTAACTGCTATGCCACTATGGTGCCTGCATGACCCTTTTCAAGTCTGGTTTAAGGGATTCTAAGGCAGCTGATGAGGCCTGTCTGTTAACCCAAAGCAGTCAGGAGATAACTGACAGGGCAGGGGGTGTTCCCTCTGCTGTTTATGCTGGATTTCTGTGTATTCCTGATTCCTGAACTGAAAGTTCTCATGACCAATCCTAGTGACCTTTCTCCATCTTGCTCCATCATGGGCCATAGTTGTCCAGGAGTAAATGTTGATCCTGCACTTTAACAACAAGGCTTTAAGCACATTCTTGAATACTTTTTTCTGACCCCTGGTAATCTCTTCCCATAACAGAGTTCAGAATAGAGCATTTGGTTCAAGAGTCTGTTTCAAGGAGTCAACTGAATGTGTCTACAAACTCAATGCTTGGGAACTTGCTGTAGAATACTGATCTTAGTTCACTGATCCTATCAGAAAATTTCGATGTTTTTTCAAGGACAGCATACGTATTATCTGGCCATTGCCTGCTGGAGGTAGTCTAGATCTCAGATGCATGTAGGAGAACAGGGATCACTGCTGCTCAGTAGATTCTGAGCTTTGTGCAAGCTCTGAAGTTCTGATCTTCAAAGGTACTTCTCTTTAATCAACTACTGTAAATGCTGTACCGATGCAATCAAACTTCATCAATGTTTGTCCTCCCAGAAAGGTGGCTTCTACAAAATGGAGAGGACTCCACATTTTCCGGAATCTCACCTGAGCCTTTATTGTTGGAGAGTAATGGTCCACAAAAGTATCAGATTTTTTAAGGAGTTTTGTCTTGTGGATAGTAAATGTAAAGTTTTGGTGGATGCGTCCGTGATGGCTTGGAGCTTGGCCTCTGACTCTGTGCAGACACAATAATGTCTATACACTGCAGCTCAACTATTATAGATCAGGTGACCTTAGTTCTGGAATGTAGTCCAGTTCTGGAATGTAGTCCAGTTCTGGTTGGACAATTTCTGATTACCATTGGTGAATTAGCTTTACTTCAAAGGGAAGTTATTTGGAAGTGAAGTACAATTTTGCATTGAGGTAATTTATCAAGTGGAGGGAAAGCTTAACAACAGTCTTCATTGAGATTTGGTCTTTATATACTTTTAGACCATAAGACATAGGAGCAGAATTAAGCCATCAGGCCCATTGAGTCTGCTCTGCCATTCAATCATGGCTGAACCCTTTTTTCTATCTCCTCCTCAACCCCAGCTCCCGGCCTTCTCCCCGTAACCTTTGATGCCATAAGAACCCATCAATCTCCGCCTCAAATACACCTAACATCCTGTCCTCCAAAGCTGCATGCGGCAACAAATTCCACAAATTCACCATCCCTCAGCCAAAGAAATCTCTCTGCATCTCTGTTTTGAAAGGGTCCCCCTCTATCCCAAGGCTGTGCCCTCCTGTCCTAGACTCTCCCACCATGGGAAACATCCCCTCCACATCCACCCTGTCTAAGTCCTTCAACATTTGAAAGGCCCCAATGAGATCCCCCCCTCATCTCTCCGAATTCCAGCGAGCACAGACCCAGAGCCACCAAACGCTCCCCACATGACAACCCATTCACTCCCGGCACCTCCTCTGGACTCCCTCACCAGCACCCACCCCCAACACCAGCACATCACCCCCCAAGACGAGGGGCCCAAAACTGTTCCCAATACTCAAGGTGAGGCATCACCAGTGCCTTATAAAGCCTCAGCATCACCTTTGGGTAGGATCATGGCTTTAAGACCATCAGGAAACGGTCATGAGTTGGAGATGAATGCCTGTAGCCATCTGAATTTGAGGAGTGTTCTTTGTATCTCATAGTCAAAAGTTTTAAGTATTCCATCTAAAGAGTGTCTGGCAGTGTTTAAACCTAGCCAGAAAGATTGATATACTTGGGCTGTAGATGGTGTAATATGGTACCCCTGCCATATTGCCATTTCTGATACCTCTCTCGCCTTTCCCAATCTTCCTGTCTCTATCTCTAACAAAATTCAAAGTTCCAACCACATTTATTATTAAATTGTATATACTATATACAACCTTGAACTTCATCTCCTTACAAGCTGCCACAAAACAAAGAAACCCAATTGAACCCATTAAAAAAGACAGTCAAACACCAAATGCGTGACAAAAGAACAAATTGTACTAACAATTGCACTAACAAAGAAATAATACTCAGAACTAAAGTTCATGGAAGTTCATTGCTGCGGCCAGACCAAGAGCCCATTAGTTGCAGGCGACAGCCTCAGTTCAGCACAGAGCTGAGTAAACCTCGCAGAACAGTGAACTGAACATCAGCCTGTCCCTTGCCTCTAGCCCTGTCACTCCGGCCTTTTCAATCTGGCCGTGTGTTTAAATCAGTCAAACATCAGATCATTCCTCGCTCTTGAGCCTGGGCCCTGCTACGTCGATTCAGTCCCAAATCTACTCCAGCAACGGCCAAATATTGGCTCATTACTTGGTCTTGGGCTCAGGCCCTGCTGTCTCTATTCAGCCCATACCCGCTATGTCGCCACAACCATACTGCACCTTTGAGAATCCAGTTCACCAAATGCCAGGTCATACAGGCAGTTCAAAAGCACAACTCTGAAAGGGATGTTACAGGCTATTGATTACAGTAATCGTTATTCAGTAGAAGTGTGATTAATAGAGTAGTTAGTAAATTTGTTTGCTGCCAGTAAAATGTTGCTGTGTCTCACCAACATCATTTTAAACCAGAACTGGAAGAAAAAGACTGTCTACCGATATCTTTTGTAAACCTACTAACTCTCACAGCTATCTTGACTGTACCTCTTCCCATCCTGTCACTTGTAAAAATGCTATTCCCTTTTCTCAGCTCCTGCATCTCCACCACATCTGTTCTCAGGATGACACTTTCCATTCCAGAACATCAGAGATGTTCTTCTTTAAAGAACAGAGTTTTCCTTCCTGTACCTTCGATGCTGCCCTCACTCGCATCTCCTCCATTTTCTGGACATCTGCCATCTTCAATGGGATCCTACCACTAAACATATATTTCCCTTACCCAGCCTCCCCCACCCCCCATTGTCTGCTTTCTACGGGAATCATTCTGTGATACTCTTATTTACTCTTTCCTCTCCACTGATCTCCCTCCTCGCACTTACCCTGCAAGCAGGATAAATGCTACACCTGCCCCTTCACCTCCTCCCTCACCACCATTCAGGTGAGGCAACACAAGTGGGTCACTTACAGTGACAGAAAACTGTGTGGACTCCTATATATCAATCAGACCCAACGTAGATTGAACGTTTCGTCAAGTGTCTTTGCTTCGTCCATCACAACAGGCAACATTTCCCAGTGGCCACCCATTTTAATTCCACTTTCCATTCTCATTCTGACTTGTCAGTCCATGACTTCCTCTCAGTCAGGAGAAGCAACATGTCATATTCTCTTCGGGTTGCCTCCAACCTGGTGTCATGAAAATTACCATCTCTAACTTCTGTTAATTTCTCCTTCCTCCCCTTTCTCTCTTTTGCAATTCACAGTTCTTGCTCCCCTCTTACCATTTCTCTTCTCCTCACCTGCCCATTACCTCCCCCTGGTGCCCATCCTCCTTCCCTTTCTCCCGTGGTCTGCTCTCCTCTTCTATCAGATTCCTTCATCTTCAGCCCTTACCTTTTCCACCCACCACCTCCCAGCTTAAGATGTGATCATCCACCAAAGATATTGTCATGGGAAATCATAAAGCACACTGAGGTGTCTTTTCTAAGTCACAGGTGGCACATGATTAGTTTGATTGGATCTATTGAATAAGTCTCACCTTTATAAGGGGGAAAGGGGAGAGGGGGGGAGGGAGGAGAATGTTGAGAGCAAGAGACAAAGCTGAGAGCTGGGAGAGAGGCAATAGCGAGGGGAGAGGGCAAGGATCTCATTGGGTTTGACTGTGATGTCCTCATTTGATACTGGCTAGTGACAGTGCTAAGGCTTATATATGAAGAATAACAGAGTCTATCTGCCATATCTAACAAGAAATCATGTCTTTTGCAGGCAAATAAACTGAACAAATATATTAGCTTTCCCATTAATTCTTCACAATGATTTTGTACATAATTTTCAGCCACTGTCAGCTTAGTGACCTAATCCACTAATCATCATTATTGATTTTCCACGGCGTTACTTTTTGCTTTACCTACAGGGAAGATATCAGTACGATTGAAAGAGTACTGAAAAGGATGTTACTGGGATATGAGGACCAGAGTTATAAGGAATTGTTTTGAATTATTACATGTTTATTCCCTAAAGTATAGGAGAATGAGGGGAGGCTTGGTAAAGATATACAGAATTAAGAGGCGTATAGACAGGGTAAATGCAAACAGACTTTTTCCACTGAGGTTGGATGAGACGAGAACTAGACGTCATAGATGAAGGGTGAAAGGTGAAATATTTAAGGGGAACCTGATGGGAAACTTCTTCACCCACAGGGTGGTGAGCATGTGGAACAAGCTGCCAGCACAAGTGGTGAATGTGGGTTCATTTGCAACATTTAAGAAAAGTTTGGTTAAGTACATGGATGGGAGAGGTATGGAGGACAATCTTCCAGGTCCAGGTTGAATAATAGTTTGGCATAGATTATATGGGGTGAACAGCCTGTTCCTGTGCTGTTCTGTTCTAAGGCTCTATGACTCTGTTTCTGCTTGTGTGTGTAGGTTTGTGTTCCCTATTTAGGCTGTTTAAGCTAGTTCCCAAATAGTCAATACTTATTGTGCAAGGTTAATTTTCATGTTCATTTTAGCTCAAGACAATTTATCTAGTTTCGCCATAGCAAAATTAATAATTGTTAAAAAAAATTGCACCACAGACATTCAGGGTTTCCAAGGAAGCAGTATAATCTTTGCTGGAGATTCTAACTGGAATTTTCCAGGCAAGCCAGTCCAGATGCAAAGACAAGATTGATCTCCGTTCATTGTCTGCAAACTAGTAAACCTTTTAGTGACATCTACTATATAACTTCTGTGCCAAACCAAGTGAGAGGTGTTTGAGGTTCCAAGCACATTGTAAAGTCAGAATGAATTATTGGATTACAAGTTTCTCCATCATTAACCATATGACAGATATAAGACAATCTCAAGTTACAAAGCTTTATAGATATTGATTAGAGTTTCATTCCTGGTTAAACAGCAATGTACAGTCTATGAGATTCGAAACTATAGTGACTAGTGTTGGATAAGCAACCAAGACTTTTGATAGGAGATCAAGACTAAGACTTTCTATAGGAGATGCAATCCTGCAGGTGCAGGAAATCCAGTAACACAAATAAAATGCTGGAGGAGCTCAGCAAATCAGGCTGCGTCTATGGAAAGGAATAAAGAGTTGACCTTTTGATCCGTGACGCTTCATCGGAACTTCATTAGCAGATCGAATCCCACCACATCAGATTTTAAAAGTGTATACAATTTACATTATTTAAAAATAAGATAAGATACTCTTTCGATCCACTGCTGTTTGACTGGTTACTTGTGTGTTAGAATCTGAAATAGAAATGTTCCTGCCTTTATTTTAATTGATTCGGTAACGTTCCTTAGTAAAGTGTTGACCTATTGCTGCTACTGGATTGGTCAATAAGTGAGTCTTATCCCAGCACTGCATGATTGTCTCATAAAGCCTTCAAAAACAACTTTATATTACTTTCCATTTACTATTGAGATTATTACTCATGGAAGGTCTACTGAAAATCTCCTGGGTTAACTATCAGGTCTTATTTACAGTGTTAAAACATTTTATATAAGAATATGATTTGCTTTGAAAATCTCCATGAGAAGATCTACTAATGCTGTGTAATACGTATGCATATATTGGGTATAGTCATGATCCTATATTTAATTGATTCTTTGCCGACCTGTCATATTTCAATATTTAAATGATTTAATTATTGATTTCTACATTTACTGGCATTTATGATCATCTCCATATGTAAATCACTTGTCTTTCATAACAAGAGTATACCTGTACTAGCCAATACCTAGTTTTGTAGTAACAAATCCCCATTTGTGTGCTAGACGGTACCTATCCCCTTGAGTCCATCCACCTACTCGATGTGATCTGTAATAAATGTGGCTTCACCAGAAAATTCATTGGTTTCTAGTTCCTAAATTTAGGTCTTATTTTAGAGAGCTGGTGTGGTTTAGAGAAATAATCCCACGTTAGATATGTAAAATAAAAGCAAAACTTTAATTTACAAAGAAAAATAGTAAAATATGAAGTATAATATATATAATTTTAAACTACTTTGCAACCCTTTATTAACTAAAATACATGAGCTAGACAAAGGAAATTTATAAATAAAGAGGTGCAGAAGCTGAATAAGCATACTTTCCATACCTAAATACATGATAACATGAATTAAAAATATATCAATTTGATGAATATTTTTAATAGGAGAATTAACTGCATGATGGTGCTCATTACCGAATTTTTTTCAGTATCCTGTTGCTCATTGAGAGCTGGGCACTAACCTATTTCTGTGGTAGTTAATATTTAGCTGGCGCTTGCAACTCTTGCTAGCAAGCACAGGTTGTCTAAATTTTGCATGCATGTTTGAACTTGGATGATGCACTTTACGAGAACGTTTGGCCCAGCTCTTCTCTACCTGACTGTCATAAGTACCATTTCATCATATGTTCTAAATTTACTTGATTGAACAGAGGCATCAAAACCACTCTTCCCTGCATGTCTTACTCAGAGCCAAGAGCTTTCCTTTCATTCAGGATGCAAATAATAGGATCCATAGTCTAGGTAGACTGAGACTAAAATCTCCAAGCTCAGAGGGTTTAGCTTAAAAACAAATTGAGAGCAACATAGACCACATTGTTTTCCATCAAGGCATAATTGGTAAGTGGTCAATGATTGGCCAAACCCCTTACCAATCAGAACTCAGTGTTTGTTGACATCAGAAGGGGTGGCAATAGAAGTGATTCTTTGGCTATTTTATCCCTAAGTGGAGCATAAGGACATTAGTCGAACTCCTCCTTCTGTAGATGTAGAGAAGGGACAACATATTACACAGCTTTGGTGTTCAACCTTTGCTCAACTAATCTGCTGACCTTCACTGTCTATCTTGAAAGTAACTAGTTGGGGTTAAATGCTAATGTGGTTGTTGGAAGCCATTGAACATAGCTCAGCATTGTTCCTGTCAGTATTGATGTAAACAGAAGAAAAGTGAAAAGCAGAAAGTCAGCTTCCGCAGAAAAAATTACACTCGGTAGAATTTTAGCTGACCCTTTAAGTTTTTCTTAAGTGCACCAAAGAGAGAACGATATTTGCTTTCTCCCATCTAAACATATCTCTACAGTAGTCTGGGCTTACATTAGTGAATCAGAATACAAACAAAGTGAAAGCTGGGATGGAGGATTGCTTACATTTTTTTTAATGGTCTAAAGAGGTTAAATCCTAGTCTGATTCATGGGATAGTACTGTCCATTATTCAGTTTATAGCTACTTAGTAACTGAAAACCAATTCAATTTTGGACTGATTATCAAAGTTCAATTGAGTTGTATCAACTGACCAATGCAGGATATTATTAAGATCTGAACAAAAAAGGTAATTCATTCTAATACAGGTTCATAATCCCTTATCCGAAATTCTGAAATCCAAAAAGCTCTGAAGACTGAAGTTTTTTTCGTCAACAGCTGACGTCACTCAGGTGTGACGTGGCAGCACTAGCAGAGGCTGCCAGACGTCATTTGTGGCTCAGCGCTCGTACTGGTTACACGTGCATTTGCTGTTTGCTGATATTTTGTGTTCACTGTTGACTTAGTGTTTAATTTCACTGTGAAAATGTCAAAAAGAGCTGCAGATACCCCTATGGGTAACAATGAGAAAAAGAGAAGGAAGCATCTGTCATTATCAGTATCGCAGAAAGTGGAGTTAATGCAGAAGCTTGATCATGGTGTGTCTGTGCGGCATCTTACTGAAGAAAATAGTGTCGGAACTACCACTGTATATGATTTAAATAAACAGAAAGACAAGTTACTGAAGTTTTATAGTGACAGTGAGGTTCTACATTTATTCCAATAAATCATTTACCATGTGTTTGATTTGGTTCGTTTGAAGCTGTATATTTTTGTTTTATTGAATTTTTTCTTGTCATTATTCCCTAAACAATACAGTATAACAACTACTTGCATAGCATTTACATTGTATTAGGTATTATTAGTAATCTAGGGATGATTTAAAGTACACAGGAGGATATGCGTAGGTCCAGAGTTCCACTGGGTCCTAAAGTCCACCGCACTGAGACAGGTTAAATAAGGGGCTTGAGCATATGTGTTTTTCAGTATCCGCGGGGGGTCCCGGAACCAATAAGGAGGGATTCTGAAATCTGAAAAATTCTGAATTCCGAAATGCAACTGGCTCCAGGGATTTCGGATAAAGGATTGTGGACCTGTACCAGCCACAGCCTAGGAAAAGGTCCCAGAAGTGGACATAGGTCTTCAAAAGGAAGCAATTGTTATCTCTGGTACATTTTTAGTAAGGAGACAGGAAGAGCAACCATGCTTCTCCTGAATCAGTTTAGATAGTTTTGAAACTGATAATCAACAGGCTTTTCCCATGAATGCTGGCAGACCTTCTACGAGCTGTTAGGTAAACCAATTTAGTGTATGAAAAAGTATTCATGGCTTCGCCAAATAGAGATATAAAATATTTTCAACAATTTTTCAAATGAGTTGGGAGCAAGGCACATGAAAAATAAAACCAAGGAAATTATCTAAGACCTAAAATGTTATTTCATTAGGAAATGACGCTTCCACAACATAAAGGAACCTGATATTGTGACATTGCAATGGTTTTCAGAGCTACAGATTTCAGTGTACTGTCCTTCTTTATATCTGTATATCTGGTGCACCCAGGGACTTCTTAGCTTTTAGAAATTAATACCACTTCTGATGTTCCCACTCTACCAGCAGAGGAAGGTCTTATAGGTGTGACGAGAATACACATAAAATTAAGATGTTTGCTGGCCTGGGTTAGCATCAGTAACATCAGCAAGTGGTCTGCCACCTGCCCTCAGGGGAAGGAGAGATAAGGAACAATGGAGCAGCGTCTGGAGATGTGTAATGAAGGGACGTGGGAGAGAGAGCTGTCTGGAGCAGCTCCCCCTTTGAACCCTGAACTGTTTGAAGTGATGGACAGGCGATACCCCAGCAGGGGGATAAAAAGGGACCAGTTTGCTAAGGCAGGACACACACGCCACCCGAGGTAACGAGACCCTGGAAGCGGTACGCTTCTCACGAGTCGGTGAGAGGTATCAGACAACGGCCAGGGTGGAAAGGTACGATCAGCGGGAACCCGGTGTGTGTCCGCCCTTGCCTGGGTGCCAGGTTCACTGCAGAGGATCGACCGCATCTGGAGGAGGGGTCACAGTCGGTGACCTCAGGTGACATCACCAAGGACCCGCCCAAAAGTTGCTTGTGAGCCATCTCGCCGGTCTGTGAGTGAAGCCGTTCTGAATGATCAGTTGTTCCTGTTCTCTCTCTCTCTCCCCCCACGTTGTCCATCGCCATGGCAACGATTACTGCGAACTGAACTACTAAACTGGACTGAACTTTGAGTCACTTTGAAATTTGGTCATTTACCCCTAGACAACGATAGAGCTTGATTGATGCTGTTATCTTAATTCTGTGCACATGTGTGTTTATCATCGCTGAACTGTTGCATTTATTATCCTTTCGATTACTGTGTTGCTTGTTTCTTAAATAAAACTTTCTTAGTTCTAGTACTCCAGACTCCAACCGAGTGATCCATTTCTGCTGGTTTGGCAACCCAGTTACGGGGTACGTAACATAGGGTTCTGGTGCACCAATTATGAGAGATTAATTTCTATATTTTCAGCTGGTTTTCCACCTCTTTTTTACAATAATTAGTAACACAAGTAAATACGTTTCTTACCCTGTTTTGGCAAAGTTTGTCCAATATGTCATGACGACAGCACTAAGCATCACATCATTTTTTGAAAAGTTGCAGGGGAACAGATCCGTTGCTCCAACCATGGGAATTCCAAAGACATAGGGCATTTCATCACCATGGGAGGCATCAGACCAGGCTGGTTTCATGTCACTCTGACAGTGATGGTAAAAAGCATAGAAATATGTAGGAGAGCCATAGCGAGCATGTAGGTCAGCTGTTACCACTGCAGGCTCCACCCACTGATGATCAGTAAACAGAGCCACTAAAGTTTTCCGTCGTGTCTCAGGATTGTCACGGTCCGCCCAGTCTGTGTACATGAACTTGATTGTTTCCCGGAGTGTATCCTTGCCCTCGGGGTAGCCGTAAAGATTATCCACAAACTTAGAGACAGTGAAATCAAAGTCACTTCCAGATATGCCATCCTCCTGATCCACTATCCATTCCACAAATTTGAATCCTTCTCCCTGGTTGACTCCCAACATAATGTCATAATTTAGAAATTCTCCCTGCTCCATCAGAATTTCAGGATCATCTGGTATTACATCTCCGTCGATGACTGGGCCAAATGCAACATGGTACTGTGCTGGTTTAATATCCTGCTCCACTAGCTCCTTGTAGGACTTTTGTCTCAGGCAGTCCACCATGTCGAGGGTATCGAGCATGTTGCAACCCACCTTCTCTGCCAGTAATCTTGTGTATTTTGCGGGCTGATAATTCACTGCCCAGCTTGATAAGGCTGAACCACTTTGAATAATTGCTCTTTGGAAAAGGCCTAAAGATGAAATGAGAGAGAACCAGAAAATGAAAGATTAGAGCTTTAAATATTGCAATAGGCTATTAGATCCAACAAGTAAATTGTTCATTTTAGTGTCAGTCCCTACTTAGCTGCTACTTATATTCACAGAGGGATGCAGCATGGAAATAAGCCTTTTGGCCCACAGAGTCTACACCAACCATCAACTGCTCATTAAAGAAGTTACCTTTCCCATTGCTCATAAACCATTGATTTTGGCCATTTCAAAAGCCTTTCCATTCACTGCTCCTTTCAAGTTGGACTGCCCATTGATTTGTGGCAGAAACTCGCACTTTCCTAATTCTGCATCACCGTCCTTCTATTTGACAGATTAATTTCAACAATGCACCTGTCATGTCTTGATTGACCATGGACTGAATTTTAAACCTCACTTCTACTCTATCAAAATAATTGTCTGTTTATATTTCAGTTGCACACCGTTCCAACCTAATGTATTAATCTGCTGATGGAACATCAGTGTCCTTCTGATGACCCTCCCCCCCAGGTCAACAAAATCCTGACCTACAGTAGATCAACTGCAACATTTCCGGAACATTGTCAATTCATCTTATTCTAAACTATTTTCAGTATTTCTATCATGCTTGCTTAAAAATCTATTAGTTTGTTTCTGTATTTACTTATTTCAGGATCCCCATCTTTATTACAATTTCCTTCATTCTACTTCTGCCAGTCCTACATATCAGCTCATGTTTCTGAGTCTGAATTACACTGTGACACTTCCTCATTCTTTCAAGAATTGTGTGCTGTCTGCAGTTCGTATATGGAAGCTCGGTTCCTAAAACACATGTCCTCGGCCTCCACAGCCCAATCCCACAGAGGTATCAAGGGCATTGTTCCATATATGCTTTGCACTATGAATATCTTGTTAATAAAGTTCTTGCCATTCTTTCCACCTGCTCATCTCACAGCATACAAAATTAAACATATTGATCCTTGTTTTCTTTTCAATTTGACTGAAAATGCTGCTCTATGTCTCAATTCATATATAACACAATTTCAACTTCATTCTTGTCAGAATTAGTCATCAGCCACCTTGAATTCTGGAAATATCATTTCATCTTGGAGAATTGATTTGCTGTAAGGAAATATAACTCGGAGGCTTATAGTGTAAACATGTAGGGAGGTTTGCTGGGACCTTGCATTGACTCAGTGGGCCAAATGGCAGCATGCTGTGATAATTACAGAATTCTGCCACTGCTGTGGTTACACTCATATGAAAAATCAACAGATGTTCCATATTCACAGTTACCTATGAATAAGAAGATGGTGACTTTTTAGTCCCATTCTGGAGACCTAAGCACAAAATCTAGGCTGGTAATTCAGTGTAACAATGAAGACATGATGAGGTATGCTGTCCTCGAAGGTGAATGTTTTATATTTACTGGCACTTTTTCAAAGAAAGAAATTTTGGCTCTGGTTGAAAAGCAAAACACATCAGAAGTTGGAAATGTGAAATATATCAGGAGCATCGTTGGGTATGCAAACATTTTCACATTTCTGCGAAAGGCATTGGACTTTATGATGCAGTTAAAGTAGGGAGAATGCAAAACAGTTCCCAAGGATGTAGAAGGGCTTGAATTATAAGAAGAGACTGGATAGGGTTGGAATGATTTCTCTGGAGTAATGATGGGTGGTGATGTTATAGAGATTTATAAAATCATGAGGGGCATACATATGGTGGACGGTCTCTTTCCTAGGACAAAGGTTTCAGGTGAGAGGAGAAAGATTTAAAGGAGTCATGAGGGGCCAGCTTTTCACACAGAGGTGAGCGCATGAATGAAACAAGTTGGAACAAGTTGCCAGAGAAAGTGGTAGAGGCAGGTACAATTACAAAGTTTAAAAGACAATTTCACAGGTTCATGGATAAGAAATGCTTCGAGGATATGGAAGAAAGCAGGCTAATAGGACTAACTCAGGAAGGAACCTTGCTAGCATAGTCAAGTTGTGCCAGAGGACTGATTTTCATCTTGTGTAACTTCTATGACCCTGTGACCCTTTACCTCACAACTGTTCTTATGGATGGTCATCAACCTGGAATATTAAACATAAATCAAAAAGCTGCAGATATAGGAAATCTGAAATAAAACCGAAGAAGCTGGAAACACTCACAAGGTCAGGCAGCATCTATGGAAAGAGAAACAGTTGATGCTTGAAGCCAAACACCCTTTATTAAAACTGGGAAAGAGTAAAAACAAGCTACTTTTATGTTGCAGAAAGGTTGTGCGTTGGTGAAGGATGGAGGTGAATAGGGGAAAAGGTTATTTCTGATATGGTGGGAACAAAATGCTGTGCTCTTCAAGGTTATTGAGGGCAGTACGAGAGAGCGAGAGAGCAAGAGAAAGAGAAGACACACAAAGGGACATATGAAAGCTGTGAAATGCAGGTCAGAGCTGCCTATTGGATGCCTATCAGATCAGATAGTGCCACTGAAAAGAGAAACTAGAGGTAACAGTTTTTTGGCATCCACCCTGTCAATGCTCTCAGAAATTATTACAAC
This sequence comes from Mobula hypostoma, assembly GCF_963921235.1. NCBI lineage: Eukaryota > Metazoa > Chordata > Chondrichthyes > Myliobatiformes > Myliobatidae > Mobula > Mobula hypostoma. Next base: position 90,855,655 of record NC_086106.1, read on the forward strand.
TCATTCTCAGAAGGTCCAGTGAATATTGGCAAACTTATACAATTTCTCCTCATCCTCTTATTCAAACCAGTGAATCTTTGCTGCACTGGATCTCCTAGGTAAGGAGAACAAAATTATACCCATTACTCTAAACAAGGTCTTACTGTAAACCCTGCATGACTTTATTGAGACCTCTTTGCATTCAAATACTCCTGTAATAAGAAAAAAATTATTATTTGCCTTAATCTTTGCAACTTCTTTTCATGCACTCTGAACAAGCACAGTAAGGTCCTCTCAACGCTCATATTTACTAGATTCCCACTGTTTAAAATATTTTATTTTATTCTATTCTTCTGAGAAAAAAAAATTAAAGACTGGGATGGAGGATTGCCAATATTGCATAATTTCACATTTTGCCACATTATATTCCATCTGCCAATTACTTGTCTACATGCAAAAATACAATATCGATAAATCAACCATTTCATTTATTACTTTCACATCTATGAAGGTACAGTGAAAACTTTGTACTGCATGACATCCATACGGAACATTTCATTACAACCGTACATTGAGGTAGTACAAGGTTAAAAAATTACAGACTGCAGAATGAAGTATTACATTTATAGTACAGTCCAGGGCCAGAAACAGAGCGATTGCGAGGTCAAGTATTCCTCTTATTGTACTAGGGAACCATTCAATAAGTTTATGACAGAGGGATATAAGTTGTCCTTGACCTTGAGGTTACTTGCCTTCAGGCACTTGCATCTTCTGTCTGATGAGAGGGGAAAGAAGAGAAAATGGTCGGGGAGGGTGGAGTCTTTGATTATGCTGGCTGCCTTAATGAGGCAGCACAAAGTGTGGAATCCATGGAGGGGAGGCTGGTTTCTGTGAAGAACTGAGCTGTGTTCACAACTCTCTGCAGTCTCTTGCAGTCATGCACTGATCAATTGACACACCAAGATAATGCAACTGGTTAGGATGCTTTCTGTAGTGCATTGACAAAAATTGGTGAGGATCAAAGAGGACATGCCAAATTTCTTTCGCCTCCTAGGGATGTAGGGGCACTAGTATGCTTTCTTGGTTATGGTGTCTATGTGTTGGATAAGGACAGGCTATCGGTGATGGTCACTCCTAGGAACTTTAAGCTCTCAACCTTCTCAAATGCAACACCATTGTTGTAAATAGGAGTATGTGTGCTGCCCTTTCTCTTCCTGAAGTCAGTAACCAGCTCATTTGTTTTGCTGATGCTGAGGGAAAGATAGTTGTTAGGCAACTATGTCACTAGGCTGTCTATTCACTTTCCTGCAGCCTGACTCATTGTTATTTAAGATTTGGCCCACCACTATGATATCATTCGCAAACTTGTAGATGGAAGCAGAGCAGAATCTGGCCACACTGTCATGATTGCATAGGGAATGGTGTAACAGACTGAGAGCGTAGTCTTCTGGGCACTGGTACTGACAATAATCATGGCGAAGGTGTTGCTACCTCTCCTTACTGATTGTGATGTGTTGGTCAGGAAGTCAAGGATCCACTTGCTAAGGGATGTGTTGAATTCCAGGCCTATCAAACAACAAGTGCTTTGGGTACAGTTCCCAACTCATTTTTCCATGTGGCTTTGCATGATCAGTGAATTTGTATATGTTACATTCTGTTTTCCCATCCAAGTTACAGGAACCATTGCTGATTCCTGTGACAACTCTCTACAGAGAGTCTGCCAATCAGAAAACAAACTATCTATTTCTAAACTCTGCTCTCTACCCTAATTCAACATTATTATTTTGCCCAGTATTTCTGGAGCACTTATTTCATGTTGCACAGTGCCTTATTTAATATCCAGCTATACTACTTCCATTGGTTCCCCTTACCTCGCTGTTACACTTTAAAAAAAAATAGATTTGTAAAAAATGCCCTTCCTTATCATTGTAATATAAAAGCTAGAAAATAAAAACAAGGATATACTGTTAAGGCTTTATAAGGCAGTGGTGAGGTTTCACTTGGAGTATTGTGAGCAGTTTTGGGCCCCTTATATATGAAAGAATGTGCTGACATTGGAGATGGTTCATAGAAGGATGACAAAAAAGATTCTGGGAATGAAAGGGTTACTATATGAGGACCAGTTGATGATTCCGGGCCTGTACTCCCTGGAATTCAGAAGTATGAGGGGGGGGGGGGATCTCGTTGAAACCTATTGAATGTTGAAAGTCCTCAACAGAGTAGATGTGGAGAGAATGTTTCCTATGGTGGGTGAGTCTAGGACCAGAGGGCACAACCTCAGAATAGAAGGAGGTCCATTTACAATGGAGATGAGGATTTCTTTTGAATTTCTGTAGCCAGAGGGTGGTGAATCTGTGGAATTCGTTGCCACAGGCAACTGGGGAGGCCAAGTCATTGGGTATATTGAAGAGAGAGGTTGATAGATTATTGATTAGTCAGGGTATGAAGGGATAAGGGGAGAAGGCAGGATATTAGGTCTGAAAGGGAAATGGATCAACCATGATAGAAAGGTGGGGCAGACTCTGTGGGCTTAATGGCCTAATTCTGTTCCTATATCTTATGGTTTTATGTAATCTTCCCCCAATCTATAACCTTTCGAAAGATCTGTATTCTACTAATTATTTATTTGCTCAAACTTGAATTGAAACATTATACTATTGTCAGGAATGTTATTGATTATCAAAGCCTTAACCTTTGGACGCTATAAAAGCCACTCTGCTTTTTGACCTTTCCTCCTTCTCTTCCATTGCACCTTGAAAACAACTGTGCTGTTGAAGCTTTCATCATCTTTCTTGTATCTCAGCTTGGGTACATTTTTTGTTGCGAAGACTATAATGGAGCACTTTGGGATATATTTGCTACATTACATGGAAGCTGTTCTTGAAGTTTTTATTCTACATTTTAACTTAAATAACAAAGAATTATAACTGGTGCATTAGTAAAGAATTACACATTTGTTGCATAAATGCTGCATTCTTAATTAATTGGATTAGAAAAGGTCTAATCCCAATTCCCAACAGTTTCCAATTCCTAATGTTTTATTTAATGAGATTGTCTCTCACTGCTTTCTGGTACAATGCACTTATAGTTTAAATTTAATCATGTTAACTTTATCTTTAATTCAGGAGCATGCCAACAGGTACACTGATATTTTTGTATTATTTATTCATGAAATGCAGGTGTTGAGGCAAGTGCAATTTTGATTGTCCATTCCCAATTCCCTTTGAACTAGGTGTTTTTAATAGTCAACTACATTGTCGTGAATCTGGAATTGCACGTATAGGGTCAGATCGGGGAAGGATGCCAGATTTTCCTTCCCGAAAGGACATTAGTGAACCAGATGGATTTTGATGACAATCTAGTAATTTCATGATTACATTCACTTCATGACAGAATATTATCATTTTATGGACACTGATGTTGTCACACTACATTTCTAATTAAGCCATTCTTGATGAATAACCACCAAGGATTGCAATGTGACCTTTGTGGCCACTTCAAAAATACTTGCCTTTTAAACAGATGGTATAATGCTAATGTTCGTGTGCTAATTACCATCTGAAATATTCCTCTAATAAATGTCATCCCATCATGATCTGCCACATCAAAAGCAGGGACAGCTCTTACTGAAGTGTGTGCTTTGTACCAGACACAAATTGAAGACGCAAGTTGCCTGGAGGACCACAGTTAGTAATTTACTGCATTACACTCAGTGGGGATTGCCAGGAAGTTAGCCACATCAAATTTTCTTCCCCTCTGTTCCCTACCCCTCTTAATCCTCTGTAAAGTCCACCTACTTCCAAAAGATATAAAGCTCATGAAAGAGTTTTCATTTCTCCTTAAACATGTGCAAAGAAAGAAACATGTTTCACATTCAGTCACTGATCTTTATTTCATCTACCTCTTTCGAGGCAACAGCCTTTCCTCAGTGTCACTATAATTGATACTACCCACTCCAGTTCTTCTCTAGCCTTCCAAATCTATGGCCTGCAAGCTTCTTTCTTTATTGATTGCATTGATCTCAAAGTTCAAGACTGCCATCTCTTCCTCCAACTTATTCTTTCTTTAAAGTTTCTAAACTGCAAAAAAGCTTTTTTAGTTCAGCATTCTCTTCCCATCATTATCCAAAGTATTTCAAATATAAGTTATGTCTATTTGAAGTTATGTTTTCTACTTCCCAATTCAAAATATTTTTTATTCAATAATGACCTGTATCATGTACATTGATCTCCACTTCTGTTACTTTTTGTTGTTTTGGTGACGCACTATTAATACCAATGATAACTGGTATGCAAGTCATGCCACCTTTCCTCATTGCATTTGGGAGACCAGTGTGCTGGTTGGGAATGGATTTTCTGGCTGTTGCATGCAAAAGGAGGACATTTCTGTGTGTTTTCTTCCAACTGCCACTGCCCCCTCCAGAGCTGCAATAATCAGTGGCTGGTTCAAGTTGAGCAGAGCTGGGAGAGCTGAGCAGATTCACATTTTTGCAAATTCCACGAGGCCAGCTGGCGGTTGCTCTTTCTGTGCCAGCTCACTCTCCCATCACAGCTGCTTCTGTGATCCTCTCCTAAAATCTGTTTTTTGTTCATTTCTAACTTACGATCAATTCAGTTCACAGGAACTGTTGAAACCCAGGAGCTGCCTGTCAGTCTCAAGTTATGGGGTTGTACTCCAGAATATGTCAGCAATATCCAGTTCATCATGCTATCAATACTAGTACTCTCAAAGAAGTTACTCTAATAATGCTGCTGGGCCACCCCTCAGATTAAATTTGGCTGATTACAATTCCAATTATAACCATAATACAGTCTGGTTCTCTATATTCCCATTAGTATTATCAACACTTACTCAAAATTTGTGCAGGAAGTAGCCTTGAGGTTATATTAAAACTACATCACATTTCTTTTTCTTTTATAGTACACCCTTACACTGCCAGGTCTGGAATATTACTTTACTACAAGTATTAGGTCAAATTATATGGGTGGTTCTGATCAGTTTCTAGTTTCAACTTATTACAGAAAAATGGGAACTCAGAACACTTTAAACATGTTCTACAACATTTCTGCGTACAATAAGATGCAGAACATCCCTGGTGTTCCTCAGGGGTCAGAATTGGGACCAGTACTTCTCACATTGTTTGTCAATAATGTGGAAAATGGAATTGATGGCTTTGTGGCAAAGTTTGTGGAATAAGTAAAGGGGTAGGTAGTGCTGAGGAAGCAATGTGATTTTTAGCAGGACTTAGACAAATTGGAAGAATGGACAAAAAAGTGGCAGATGGAATACAGTTTTGGGAAATGTATGATAATGCACTTTAGTAGAAGGAACAATAGTACAGACTATTATGTAAATGGGGAGAAGGTTCAAACATCAGAGGTGCAGAGGGACTTAGTCCTCATGCAAGACTCCTAGAAGGATATTTTTCAGGTTGAGTCTGTGGTAAAGAAGCCAAATGCAATATTGGCATCTACTTCAAGGGAATAGAATATAAAAGCAAAGAGATAATGCTGAGGCTTTATAAGACACTAGTCAAGCCGCACTTGGAGTATTGTCAACAGTTTTGGGCCCCATATCTCAGAAAGGATGTGTTGTCATTGGAGAGAGTCCAGAGGAGATTGACTAGGATGATTCTGGGAATAAAGGGATTAACATGTGAGGAGTGTTTGGCAGCTTTGGGCCTGTAGTCACTGGAATTTAGAAGAATGCGTGGGAGTCTCATTGAAACCTACCAAATGTTGAAAGGACTAGATAAGGGGATGTGGAGAGGATATTTCCTATGGTGGGGATATCCAGAACTAGAGGGCACAGCCTCAAAATTGAGGGGTGACCTTTTAGAAAAGAGGTAAGGAGTAATTTTTTTTTAGCCAGAGAGTAGTGACTCTGTGGAATGCTCTGCCACAGACTGTGGTGGAGCCCAGGTCCGTGAATACATTTAAGGTGGAAGTTGATCGTTTCCTGATTGGTCAGAGCATCAATGGATACGGCAAGAAAGCAGGTGCATGGGGTTGAATGGGATCCGGGACTTGATGGGGTAATTCCCCTCCTATGTGGAATGGCCTTATGGTCTAAGTTAAAAATCCCTGAAATAACATTAAGAAAGCTAATGGCTACTACTTTCAGAATTAAACATGCCTTGCAAACAATTGAACTCTGATTTTAACCTACTGTAGATTGAATATCTAACTAGCACATTGTAAGTTGGGACAGTTGGAATGGTAAGTGATTAGACAAGGAAAGGAGGTGGCTTGTGGGGGGAAAGGGCAGAATAATCAGAGGGTTACCTTCTTCCCAGCTCAAAAAACTAGCTTAAGTTTAGATTGCTGCCCTTTGGGAAATCACACACTTGACCAACCTGTATAGACTCTACCACTTGGGTAGGGTTAAATATACTCCTCTGATGTAATAAAATGGAAGGTAGGTAGTCTGCATGTTTGTGTACATCAGCAGCAGCTACTGATGTTTTTAATCACATTTAAATAAAATATGACTTTTCACCTGTAAAGAAAATGTCCTATTTTATTGAAGACTTGTCCCTGTTGAACCCTAATAACAAAATAGCTCACATGAACAGTATAACAGTAGTAAATTAGTAACTGTGCTCCTAATTTCAAAAGCATTTATGTTATTTTGTCAACATGGAACAAATTTATATTAAATGTCCTCCCCTGTTTATCATGTCTGTTCATTCCCTTCATATTTGCGTGTCTTTCTAAAAGCCTCTTCAACTTCTCCAAACTCATGGATGCAATGATTACCCTGGAAACCAGCTCCAAGCACCAACCTCTTTCTCTCCTACATTGCCTTTAAACTTCCACCCACTAATCTTTAAAGCACGTCCTCTGGTGCTTGATATATCTATCCCACAGAACAGATTCCCACTCCTTTCACCAACTCTTGGTTCTGGTTTCTTCTCTTGACACAAATACCCAGTTCCTATCCATAAAGGAATTCACCTTCCCTTCATTAAAAAAAATTAGGTAATCAAACCTAACTTCTTGAATTTTGTCTACAGCACTTGACTTCTATCGAAAAGTCTATGCTAGCTGGCCTCTGTACTCATCCATAAAGACACACTTATGACCTATAAGTTCCATGGTTGTGGAGAACACTACATCAAGAATCTACCAAACATTTATTCTCAGTAAAACTGAATTGCCAGATACTTTCTGTGGGTAACTCTACCTGGAGGGATGGATCCTGGGGTATGAGAGTTACCCCCTGCCTCCCTAGATCCTCACAATTCACTATCCCACAACTGCTAAGCATCATTCATTCCCAGGAAAGAAATACAAGTACCAACATCACATTGGACTACTAGGAACGTCATATTACTGCCTACTTCAGTAAATCTGAGTTAGGTAAAATTAATCTGTGTCTAGCACCCTGGGAAAAATTTCACTGCTAACGTAATGGTTTTTCTGTAAAAGTTTCACTGCTAATGTAATGGTTTTTCTGTCACAGCAGAGTTTGGGTTATGGCTAGAGATAACAGGGGCTTTGGAATATGCACCATCCAATGAAGGGAGTGTTTTTTCTTCTTGTGTGCTTGAGGACTAGGTGATCTGGGTCTTTTGTTTGGCAGAAGATAGGGAGAGAAGATGCCTGAAAGGAGAGGTCGTAGACACTAAAAAGGAGTGGACTTGGAGTGGGGCCAAGAGTCCACAAAGCCCGGGGAAATCGATGGAGATCCAGCAGAAGGAAAGTGATGAGCTCCAACTTGTGCACATTAGACTGTTGCATTAAAATGGGCCCTTTTCTTTTTGTTTTACTTTACTAACCCTTTAATCAAATTAAGAATTAAAAAGCTAAATTGCTTAATTGCATATGGTGTACCGTCCGTTATTTCATGGTACTGATCTGTAACAGGGGAACACATCATGCAGTATCCACCCAAACAGGAGGTTTTGCACCTTAATCTTATACGGTTGGTGGGGCCAGAGATTGTCTTTCCTAGACTTACGCAGACAATAGAACTGGAGGGTTACATGTGTAAGTAGTTAGTTTGTTGGATAATTTTGTGTAGGTAAATATCTGCCATGCAGTATATGCCCAGGAATTGTGGAGATTTATCTACTGTGTGTTTCAGTTTGCAAAATCTAGCATAGTGAAGAAGGAACAGTATGCATATTTGAAGACTGAGGATAAAGAGGAAGAAGAGCAGATGGAGGGAAGAGTAAGGGACCTGTTGTTTAAGGGCTTCCCTTCTTATCATAAGGAGCCAACTAAATAATAGGCCTCAATGCAGACAATGTGTCCATTACTACAATACAAATATAGTTAAGCAGTAATCAGGCAAGAGTAGCCTGACACATATTAATCCCCCTCACACTCCTTTCAGGATTGTATACACCGATCATAAATTATGGATGAGTGAACACTGATTTGTTTATTTAAATGACTCACTGCAGCTGTTTTCAGGACTGTGCAGCTCATCCTAAGAAATCTTCTGAGAAAATGAAGTTTATTTCCCCATTCAGTTAGTGAATTTCACATCTGGAGGAGCCAGCACAAGCCAGCACCTCCCTAGCAGATTGTGTGGTCCCACTTGGTACCCAGGTTCTCCCTCCTGTCATCCATCTGACTAATGAGAATATCAGGTCTCTTTTACCCAGTCTGGAATCACTCAGCTTCTCTTCTGCAGTCTCTCTCATCCATGGCAAGCAAAATAAGAGTTGTCTGTGTGTCAAGGAGAGTATATCTTTTATGATGGACTCCCCTCATGATGTACAAAGTCGTGCTCTGTTTAATCTAACCTGTAAGGAACTACAATGTCTGACTTCAGCACAAGACTGTGTATAAACTACCATGATATTATGTTACAGCTGTATGAGCTTTTTCTCTATCACAAGTAGTATTACATGAAGCTAATTGATGCTAAGATTTTGCATGTAGGGAGGTAAATGCAGCTTCACTGATGTTTGAATATTACATGAAACGTGGCACTTATTGCAGACTTTTGTGAAGTGGTAACATATTGTTCAGGTGAAGTAGCTCTTGTGTCCCTTAGTGTTAACATGTAAGCCTGGTTTATACAGTACATCAGAAAATCATCTCACAGAGCCCTACCTCTCCTGTTCCAATCTACTTATGCTATGAATAGATAATTTCAAAGAGACTAAGAAAACACAAAGCTGAGCATTCTAGTCAATGTTTCAGAATATTTCACCACGTTCAGTAAATTACAGAGGAGTCTTCAACACTACTGTCCTGCTCGTTGATTGATTATTGAATGTTCCACAGATAAAGATAATTTGGGAGGCCTCAGTATTCTACCACTTTGGCCCCAGTTTTAACTGTGGGTCAGTTCTGGATGGATGAGCTTTATTTCAGTGTGATGGATATAGTGTTACATTAACTTCTGCTGCACCGGGCTGCTAAAGGAACTATGGAGAAAACATCTTACTTCCAGGTCATGATTCCTTGTGGTTCAAGCAGATCTCGAAACAGTACAAAGCTGTGATTACATAGGATTATATAGGAAATTTAGACAGCAGATTATATTGCAGAATAATCAGTCATCCTAGTTCTAATCCTGGTGTGAAGGCAAAAGAGACTGCAGATGCTGGGATCTGGAACAAAAAGAAATAGTCAGAATGTGGAAGAACTCAGTAGCTCGAGCATCTTCTCTGGAGGCAAAATCTATAAGTCAATGTTCTGGGTTTTGAGAACCTGCATTAATCCTAATGCATAGTCTGAACTGAAACATCAACTTGCGGCAATGGAACTCCTTCCATCTTTCCTCATCTCGGTTTCCAGTTTCAATAATTTTACTAGAGAAGCAACTCCAGTAAGCATTTATTCTCTCTTCCTGTACTGAATGGATAGGGACCTTCACACTCATCTCCAATTCAATACCTCAACTGTCAACATATGATCCTGTCTTTAAACCTCTAAAGGTATATCTATCCTTTTTCCCTTCCTGATGTTTAGATAGATTCATAGAATCTTCATGTTATACAACACGGAAACAGGCCAGTCAAAATGCCTAACTAAAATAATCAAATTTGTTTGCATTTAGCTCACATGATTCAGGATACTTACAAAGACAGGTGTTAAAAAAAGGGTCCAGAGGATCATTGGGGACACGAGTCACCCCAACCACAATCTATTCCAGCTGCTACCATCTAGGAAACAGTACCACAACATAAAAGCAAGGACCAACAGGCTCTGGGACAGCTTCTTCCACCAGGCCATTAGACTGATTAACTCACGTTGATTTGAGTGTATTTCTATGTTACATTGACTGTTCTATTTATTATAAGTTATTATGATTGCACATTGCACATTTAGATGGAGACGTAACGTCAAGATTTTTACTCCTCATGTATGTGAAGGATATAAGAAATTAGGTCAATTCAATTCAATTCAATTCCTGTAAACAGTTCCTGTCTACGTAACTGTCCAAATGTGTTTTAATTGTTGTACCTCCCCTGGCAGCTTCTTCCACATACTCACTACTCTATATAAAAAAACTTGCCCTCAAACCCCCTTAAATCCACCCCCTTTCTCCTTATACCTATACCATCTAGCTTTAGTCTATCATACCCTGGGAAAAAGACTTTGCTGATCTATCCAATCTATGGCCCTCATAATTTTATAAAAATTTATAACCATGCCCCCTCAGTCTCCTTTGCTGTAGGGAAAACAGTCCTCACCTGTTGAATTTCTCCTTATAAATCAAGCCCTTCATTCCAGTGAGTCTTATCTACATCCTCTCAATCTTCATCACCTCCCTCTCATAGTATGTCATCGAGCAAAGGGTTATCATAGGCCTTTGATGAGCTGCTGATTGCACTGAAGAGTTCTCACAGAGAGTAAAGCAGTAAATAGAATGCTCTAATTGTTAATTAACCTTATGAACACAGAAACATAGAAATCTACAGCACATTACAGGCCCTTTGGCCCACAATATTGTGCTGACCATGTAACCTACTCTAGAAACTACCTAGAATTTCCTTACCGCATAGCCCTCTATCTTTCTAAGCTCCTTAGGAGAAGATTAAACTGCAAAGATAAAAATAAACTAAATGTAGAAGTTGGGATATTTAAATAAACAGTATAAAGGATTTAGTTTTATTATTTCAAAACATCATGGAAACGTGAATTTGAGAAAATTAAGACTCCAAAAATATATCATTCTATTTTTAGATCGAGAGGTTTTTGAGTCATAATTATATCTTATTAGCAGTCGTAGGCAATTTCATCTAAAACTTTGACAAACTTCTATAAATATGTGGTGGAGAGTATACTGACCGTTTATGTCATGGCCTGGTATGGAAACATGAATGCCCTTGAACAGAAAAGCATCAAAAAGTTGTGGACATGATCCAGTCTATCTTGGGAAAAGCTCACCCCACCATTGAGCACATTTACAAGGAGCAGTGTTGCAGGAAAGCAGCATTCATCATCGAGGATCACTACTATCCAGGCCATGCTCTCTTCTCGCTGCTGTTATCAGGAAAGAGGTACAGGAGCCTCAGAACCCGCACTACTAAGTTCAGGAACAGTTATTACCCTCAACCATCAGGCTCTTCAACCAGAGGAGATAACTTCACTCAACTTCACTTGCCCCATGACGGAACTGTTCCCTCAATCTATGAAGTTACTTTCAAGGACTCTTCCTCTCATGTTCTCGATATTTATTGCTTATTTATTTATTATTATCTTTATTTATTTTTTCTCAACTCAAGTTGGTAAAACCTGAGGTTTGGGCATAGCCAAGCACTCTAGTTTGTCAATTGCTTGGAACTTTCAGACTTTTCTGGTGGTGTTTGGTATTGTAGCTTTCTGAAGATTTATGTAGATATTACTATGTAGTTCTAGTTGTTTAATGCTATTGTGTAGTGTCTTTGGGATGATACCAATCGTGGATATTACTATAAGGACAATGTACACCTTGTTTATGTTCCAAAGTCTTTCAATTTCCTCATTTAATTCAGCATATATCTGGTGTTTTTCTTTTATGTGCGTTTGGAATGGCAATATATATTAAATAAGTTGTTCTTGTTTCTGTATCCTGTATTATTATGGATTGTCCCAACTGTAATAACTGATCGGTCATGATATAATTTTAAGTATTCTGACTCTAAAACTGGATCAAGCTTGCATTTTTCCTAAGGTGTGAATTCATTTTTGAGACTGTATTTTGAAGCAAACTTTTGATGAATGATATTTCCCACTTGATTGTGCCCGTGTAAGTAATCAGATTGTGTTAAATTGCTACAGGATCCTGTAATGTATTTGATTGTTTCTGTTTTTTCCTGACATTTTCTACATCTTGAATTTGTTGATCTTTTATGATGTATTTTGATAGCTTTTTTTGTGTTAATCACCTGGTCCTGTATTACCACCTTTCTGTTTCCATGAAACTCTAAGCCAGGTGTTTGACGCTTCCTTGTTGACATCTAGTCTGCTCAGATTGTGGGGATGCCTTCCAATGAGGATCATGCTCTTCCATTTTTCATTAATAATGACAGTGCCTTCATTTTACTGGGTTGTGATCTCGTTTAAGTTTAGTGGAGTATACTTCTGATCAGAATTGCATATGCTTATGTGAAGTGCTGATTCCTGTTTTCATTGATGAAAGTATATCCTTAGAAGTTTTATTTGTTTATTATTATTATTATTATTATTATTATTACAATATGTGCAGATTGTTGTCTTTTGCACATGGGTTGTTTGTCTGCCTTGTGTACGATTTTTCATCAAATCTATGCTGTTTCATTGTATCTGCTGTAAACATCCTCAAGAAAATGAATCTCAAGATTGTATATTGTGATATATATGTACTTTGATAATAAATTTACTTTGAACTTTGGAAAATTCAGCCATATCTATTCCAACAAGGAATAGCACTTTCTGTATGTTTTAAATTAGAATAGCTCATACTGTCGAAGTGTCTCATGAGAAGGTTGCAACAGTACATTAGGAAGGAGCAGAAAATCACTAAGAACAGCTGCAGGATTTTCTCATTTAACCACACAAGTGCATACTCCAGAAGTTCTGTCAGATTTCCTCTATTATAATGGAGACTGCTGATGGCTTTACTACAATTCCCACTGAAGATTCCAGTCCATTAGTTTGAGTAAAATTTTGAACAGGCCAATGTGATGTGAATTCACTGAGTGCTCTAAAATCTGGCAGCTACATTTAAATGTGCTCAAGGAGGCAGTCTTTCACCAAGGGGGTGTTATACAAATGTGTTAATGTCTTCTGCCTTTATAAGTAATGTATTAGCACACAATTAATTCTCTCACCCAAGAACTTCCTGCCAGCTGGCCATACTATATACCAGTGCCACAATGTGGCTGGGAGAAAATGAGACTCAATGACAGCGTGAAGGAGGACTCTTCCCAGACCACCTCCCAGCAAAGCAGAGGTTTCCATCAGATGAGATAAAGGAAAAACACATTCTTAAATATGCTAAGTTAAAAACCAAAGTTATCCAGCCTCTTTAGCAATCATTACAAGTTGAAGGAGAATATCTGACCAGAACATTCAGATATAGCCCTGCTAATACCTATCTGCACCTCCTAAGGACATCGATCCTCTGTAGGGAAGTATATGTTTTGATTCGTGTCAGGTTCATGTCTGCTGATTATGGAACAGAATCAGTGAAGTGTTCAAATTTTAACTTTAAAGATAATTTAGAGCACGTGGCCATTCTAATTTCAGATTAGATTCAATGAAGTTAATAATGCATATTCTATGAAATCAAGTATTTCAGGCTATTATAGCTATAGGCAATATGGCTGTGGTGGCAGGCCCCTAATTCTCAAAGGTGCTTCTGCTGTTTTGCAATGTCCATGTTAATGATATTATTCACTCCCAGTTACATCCCAGTACCAGGATAGAAGGCTCCTTACAGTGATCCTGAGAGTCAATCACATCAGCACACTCACCACTTGGGTAGCTATTACAATGAAATCAAGATTGGAATTCATAAATCCTATACTGACTCCATGGGAAAAACTACTGAAAATACACTGGGGTAATGCCTACTACTGAGATTCCACTTGATTATACCAAGGGTATGAATTCTATTTGCCTATAATCAAGGACAGAACATTACAGAATTCTGTGTGAAATTTACATTGAGAAGAAATCAGATTACTCAATTTTGTGTATTAGCTTAAAATGCACACATGAGGAATCTGCCCACAATATTGAGTCATGTGAGAAAAGGTATCAAAGCAAAGATCTTGCAGCATAGGTTGGAAGATATAACAAAATGATTTAATGGGAAAAAGAGACTAAGGCCAAAATGTTGTTATTCATTTGCTCAGTGTGAAATTAATCACTATTTGGTGCTTCCACTAAAAGTTCTTTTCTGCAAGTCCTGAAGAAAGCATCCAAATTCGTTGAGTTTTGGACTCAAGGAACTAGAAATTGCTGTATGCATCATTAATGCTGCTTCTGCAAAGTTTTCTGAATGCTACTGCTGGGTTTCCCTGTGCAAAACCATTTATCATTTTCAGTGTGTTGGAAGTGTATCCCTTGAAATTCTGCCGTGGAAGTAAATACTCATGTCTGCTTTTTTTTGCTCTTTAAGGGAATGTGGAAGTGGTTTTCTCTCTATAATGAACACCAAATCGTGAACTGCTGAGAACAACTGTAGCTGAAGCCTGATAGTGACCAAGTCCTTGATCACAGTTGGTGAAGCACATACTCTGGGCATATGTGTGAGGTACTTTTCAGACCAGTGAATTTGTAAATCACACTGGAGATACACTTTACATGCTGAATTGGGGTCATTTGAGAGAGAATTATGCTGGAAGAATGTTACTAAGCTAAATGAAAGTTCTTTGAAAAAGTTAGCAGCTGAATTTCCCAACAAGGTACTAAGATATCCAAAAATTTATGCATTCTTTTCTACTTCAGGTTAACCAATCTTTGACTCCTCAGCTTTGTTTTGAATTTTGATCAGGAATTTCTTGGCCATTACTTTTAGAAGTTTTTGAATGTCATTTTCAGCAGCTTGGAATAAAGTTTAAAGCTTCTGGGATGTTTTAATTAAATATACATGTTTTTATTTTGAGGCAGTCTTCAGCTATATTAATCAAACTGTACTGAATTATTGAATATAGCAAGGAATATTCATTGAAAGAAAACTAAAATATAATAAATTTTATGTGTGGCCTGATTGGCTGGTTCAGAGCAAATTTTACTGTCAGTTGTAAGGTAAAAGAAAGCATGTTGCAAAGCTAATATAAAAGCTTCCCTTTATTTCCAATGACAGCCATTGCTAACCCTCGACCCATAGTTACAGCCAAGAGCAATCCCTGATGCCTGCTTCTTCTTGTCTTACTCCAGACTTTGCAGAACTGACTTTGAGGGAAATTGATTCTTGGGGATTTACATATAGAATGTATTACATGGATACTAAGCATTCAAGCATAGTAAACCTGTTAGAGTCATGAAAATTTCTATCACTAAAAATTATTTGTGTGACTACTACTTGACCTTCACAGAGATGGAGAAATTCAACTTGTTTCTTCTGAAATGGTTGGTGATCCAAAACTTCTCTTTTTTTTTCCACTGTATACTCTCCCAGGTTTCAGAGTAGAATAAAGCCAAGTCCCCATCAAATATTTAACATTCTTGATAGCAAGATTACTGGGACTAATGAAAAATCTTCAGGTCTACCCAAAAGCATTTTGGAAATGTTTTCCCCAGCTGAGTGTTGGTATTGCAGACAACACAAATACAGCACTGGATCAAATTTGGTTTTGCATGTCAAAATATCATATGGTGTATTGCTGGTACAATGGGTAAATTAATGGCCAAGAAATTTAAAAACCGGATTAAAAATCAGTCTTCAATTCCATCCAGCAACAGTAAAGTTTAATTTAGCTAACAATTTGAAATTTTGGAACAGCAACCAATCTTAGTAATGATGACTGCAAAAACTAGTGTACTGTGTCTCAAACCCATCTGATTCAATAATTTTCTTTGTGGAAGGAAATCCAATTTGATCTCCTGAGTTGCTGTGCCACAGGGATTGTACTGTTCCTCTTCATGTCTGGCTATTTTGACACTGTTCTGCCACTCAGTCACTCTATGTCTTATTATCTTTGAACTTAAGTTAGTCTGACCTACCCAGCCAATTCACCTTCTTCTTTCACCTGTAGGACTTCAGGACTGTACCCCAGCACACTGCTGACCTCCCAGTTTTACTCTGCAGCTGCACGGGGTCCTGGGCAAAACTTTGCCTTGGCTGACTATATTTTTCTATTGGCTTTTTGGTTGACGTGAAATCCAAGTCCAACTTTGCTTTCTAGGAGGACTGCATCCTCCACCAGAATATCTCCATTCTCCCACCTGGCCTATTTATCTGAAACCTGTTTGCTCTTCTCCACTGGAATCTCCTCTTTAGCTTGGCTTGGTTGTTCTTACCTTTTCTTGCTCTACATGTGCATTTCTATAGTGGAAAGACATTTGCTTATATTCATCTGCTCTGCTCTGGTCTGCTCAGTTTGCTGTTCAGAAGTAATCACCTTTGCTGAATTTTCTCCTGATTATGCATCTATATAGTTCTTCCGAAGAAATTTTTACTCGCCTGCACTAACTCTGTGGATTTAGCTCTTGACACAGTACGGGAAGGAGATAGAAAGTGTTGTAGCATTGTGGCATAGTGTCAATGCAACAACCTTTCTCACAGTCTCAGCATAATAAAGGAACTGGTCATTGACTTCAGGAGATACATAATAACTTCAAGTTCCACGGTGTAAGTATTACCAACAATTTGTCTTGATCCAGCACGTGGATGCCAAAGCCATAAAAATACACCAATGTTTTTACTTCATCAGAAGCTACAGAAATTTGGCATGTTCCCATTGACTTAGACCAATCTTTTACAAATGAACCACAGAAAGCAGCCTATCTGGATGCATCACAGTTGGGTATGGCAAATGTTCTGCCCTAGACTGCAAGAAAGTGCAGAGATTTGTGAATGCAGCCCAGTCCATCACACAAACCTGCCTCATCTCCACTGGCTCCATCTATGCTACTATGCCTTGGGAAAGCAGCCAGAATATTTAAGGACCCTCCCACCCCAATCATTCTCTCTTCTCTTTCCTGTTGGGCAGAAGATACAAAAGCTTGGAAGCATGTGTACTTAACGCCTGTAATGATTTGATGGCATGCACACCAAAGCGTTTCACTGTATCTCAGTTGATGAGACAATAATAAAACCAATACCAATAGTTGGCTGGAAATTTCTGAGCAAAGCTCCTGCTATCCATGATCTTGCTGCATATAACTGAGTGAACATCCTTCATGAATAGTGACATCTTAAGCTTTACTGGAAGTTTTATAGCTAGCCAGATTTCTCATTACCTGCCATCCTCAAACCAGTGTGCTGCTGATATCATTGTTTCCTCTCCTGCTCCATTTGCATCTTTACCTTTTCCCACTCTCTAACCTATTCTTTAAAAGCTTCTTTGTTTGTCACCAACCCAAATCTATTCCTTATCAACTGATCTCTAATCGTATGTTTTTTTCCCCTTAGAAATCCCTTATAATTTCTGTAAGTGATCAGCTAAGGAAATGACTTACCTTCTGAATGATGAGACAGAGTGAGAAGACTGACACATGATCCGCCAATCCCAGATCCAAAAACTGTAATCCGCAAAGGATCCCCTCCAAAGAAGGCTACATTTTCACTGATCCAGCGTAGGGCCTGGATCTGATCCAGAAGTCCATAATTGCCTTTTGCAGCTTGATCACCAGTGCTTAGGAAACCTGTAATGAACAGAGAGCATTGAAGAGAGACTAGTCACAAGCAAAGGACACAAATATTTCAGGCACTTACTTTACAAACTGCATCTTAGGTCATTGTGCTTTCTCAATAAAGGGAATAAGAGACTTTTGCATCCATAAAATAATAAAATGCACTGTGCAAAAATCTTTAACTACAGTACAAGTCAGTGCAGATCAGTTTACATGATGTAATACAAGTCAGAAAGAAAGGCTTAATTTAACTTTGCTGGAAAGTAGACTAAAATTGTCTCAAGTTGTTTCTGACTGGCCTCAGCCCAGACCATGATCCAGTCCCAGTTACCATTTACATACACTTTGAGCATCTACTGTGGGAAAGAAATCACTTTTCATCTACACAGATTTGAAGTTCCAATTAACTTTTATGGGAATTGCCACTGTGACTAAGGTTAGACTATTTATCTGGAGGGTGGGGAGTGGCCAACATCTCTTCCAGATGCACCTGCCCATTGCTAATATTTTAAATATGCAAGCAATGCATTGTAAATACTGGCTACTTGGTATATTTGGATGTTTCTGTCTCAGCAGGGAATATAGCATGAATGGATTATACTGTCCATGATACTCCTTATATGACAACATCTACATAAAAAATCAAATGAAAGAATACATGTTACAAATTTCTGGTAGCAATATTGAATTCTGAATGTTTAAGTAACTTAATTTTTTTGTCTGAATTTGTCTTCTATGTGATGTTGACCCATCTTGTCTGTTTTTTTCTCATTTTTTGTCTGGAAGATGAAGACTTACTCAGCAATTTACAATTCCTAAATTCATTTCTCTATGTTCTTTTGTCTAGTGTATGACAAAGGGTTATGAGGAGCATTTACAGGCTCTGGGCCTGTACTTGCTAGAGTTAAGAAGAATGACGGGGGATTTCATTAAATCAGATCTAATATTGAAAGTCCTAGATGGAATAGATGTGGAAAGGATGCTTACTATTTGTGGGGGAGTCCAGGACCAGAAGACACAGCCTCAGAATAGAGAGATGAGGAGGAATTTCTTTAGCCAGAGAGTAGTAAATCTGTGGAATTCATTGCCACAGATGGCTGTGGAGGTCAAGTCATTGAGAATATTTAAAGTGGAGGTTGATAGGTTCTTGAGTACTCAGGGTGTCAAAGGGAGAAGGCAGGAAAAAGGGGTTGAGAGGGATAATAAATCAGCCATGATAGAATGGTGGAGCTGATTCAATGAGTCAAATGGCCTAATTCTGCTCCTATGCCTTATGGTCTCAAGGTATATTCTCACCCTCTAACTAGTCCTATTCATTCACTGGCCAGGTAGCTTTCTTTCTAAATCATCACTCGTTTTACCCCTTCAGAGCTCATCCTCCCTTCAACTTTACTAGCTTCTTTCCTCTCCCATCAGTTCTGATGAAAGGTCTTTGACCTGAAATGTTAACTCCGTTTATTTTCTTTCACAGATGCAGCCTGATCTGCTGAATATTACAAGTATGTTCTGTTATTTGTGCTTGTGACTCTTCTTGGGTCAAATTTGGAAACATCAGGATGAGACATGATTTATCAGGGCCTCACTAGTGCTTACAATCAGTCTGCTGGATTCTCAATAGACTGATGTGGAGAACCAGTTAGATTTCTGATGTCAT
The DNA here is from genome assembly GCF_963921235.1 of Mobula hypostoma. Taxonomy (NCBI): domain Eukaryota; kingdom Metazoa; phylum Chordata; class Chondrichthyes; order Myliobatiformes; family Myliobatidae; genus Mobula; species Mobula hypostoma. The sequence goes on from NC_086106.1 coordinate 90,875,020, forward strand.
TGTACTAGGTTTCAGGAGCATGCTGTAAAACAAAATTGGATGATTGTATTCTGTTGTTAACTGTCGAGAGCATTAAATAATAGTAGCACAAAAATATTGCTAATGTTTTCCATCCGGAATTTTAATCCATGTGCAGAACACCGTGGGTAAAAATAAATGGTTGAAGCTCAGTATTGGGAAGCTGGATCTCTGTTTAAGAAATGTGTCTTACACTTCATTGCAATAATTGGCTATGATTTTCTTGCCTTTATCCCTTGACAAAATGAAAGTATGTCAAATGGAAACAGTTCCCACAAGTACAGGTGCTTCATTTATTTGATAGTCACATACTTTTTTTAAGGGCTTCGGAAAAGTTCTCATTTACACACTTCTCGAACCTGCATAATTCACAGAGTGTCTAAGAGAAGTAGTCAATTAAAATTTATCAGCTGACAGCCTCATTTACAGTTGTTTGAAATTTTACCGAATCTTATCTCTGTCGCTAAAATTTGTCCAACATCAGAGCTCATTTTTATGGATGTTTATAATATGAAGGGAGTTAAATGTTGTCATAATAGATTTTGAAGGCTCAGTTGAAAAGCCACAGGAGCCTTATGGATATATAGAGAGAAAATCAGGAGAAGAGAACATTTCAAATGATGTTCATTGTTTATTCACTAACAATTCGACTGTTAATTACTGACTCTTTTCTTTAAGCTAGACGAATGATTCCCAAGTCCAATCTTCACTATTTTCTGTGCACACTCCCTAATGGAGAGCCTTCTAAATCATCATTTTCATGCTTCACATGATATTAGTTACCTTCTCTGCATATCATTATACTGAAAGAAAGAAACTACAGCGATTTTGCAGACTCTTGCCCAGGTTGCATTACAAGACTTCAGCATTTTCATTCAGGCTCCTGATAGGCTGAATGCTTTACAACCAATTTTGTAGTTCCTAGGGCCTACATGTCATATTTATTCTCCCTTTCTGTCTACAGATAGCATAATGGAATTAAAAGTTGTAACTGCAGCCAATAATCCTGATGGCCAATTAATCATCCTGATATATAGTTCTGAATTATCAAGAGTGCTTCAATGAATCTACTGCGTGATGGAAAAACTATGAAAGTATCCAGTCTAGAGGACATTAAGACACAGTGTTGAGGATGCAGCTGCATATTGATCAGTAAAACTCTTTTCTGAAAATTAAATTTAAGTGTTTTTTAGCATAACTTCAGTTGCTTCTAGTATCAGTGGGTCATTCATTCATTATGTGCCTTGCCATTCGACATGGGTAATCATGGTCTTGACCACGTTTGCTCTTGACACATTTTTCTACATAAGTGGTTTGCCATTGCTTCTTCTGGGCAATGCCTTTACGAGATGGTAACCCCAGCTATTATCAATACTATGCAGAGATTGTCCGCCTGGTGTCAGTGGTCACATAACCAGGACTTGTGATATGCACCAGCTGCTCATACAGTACAACCATTCACTAGCTGCTCCTGTAGCTTCATGTGACCCTGATTGGGAGCTAAACAGGTGCTACACCTTGACCAAGGGTGACCTGCAGGCTAGCGGAGGGAAGGAGTGCCTTACATCTCCTTTGGTAGAGACGTATTCCAGCCTGCCAGCCACCAATGGAAACCTGCTGGCTTCTGGAATTTAAATATTCATTCCTTAATTCATTGTTTTATGGAGAACAGTGGTAACCAGAGTGGTCAACCTGAATAGAGCGTCACTAACTCGAAGATTAATCTAATCCTTCCCTCCCAAATTGTCCTCCATTTTTCTTTCATCCATGTGCCCATCTAAGAGTTTCTTAAATGTTCTTAATGCATCTGCCTCTTCTAACAGACCTGGCAGTATGTTCTATGTCTAAAAAAAAAATACCTTTAGTATCCCCCCCCTATACTTTCCTCCCATGACTTTAAACTTATGCTGGCTTGTATTCGTCATTTCTACCCTGAGAACAAGTCTCCAGCTGTCCACTCAATCTATACCTCTTATTATCTTGTACATTAGCACTGAATTTGTTGTGTTCAAGTGGTCTAAAAGTCTTCTGTCAGCAACTGCCATCTCTCCAGTAGTAACTCAGGGATTTTGTTGTACTGAGGCATCACAAAGATTACATAAAGATCTTCTTGAACAGTTATAACCATATAACCATTACAGCATGGAAACAGGCCATCTCGTCCCTTCTAGTCTGTGCTGAACTCTTACTCACACCTTGTCCCACCGACCTGCACTCAGCCCAGAACCTTCCATTCCTTTCCTCTCCATATAGCTATCCAATTTAACTTTAAATGATAACATCGAACCAGCCTCAACCACTTCTGCTGGAAGCTCGTTCCACACAGCTACCACTCTCTGAGTAAAGAAGTTCCCCCTCATGTTACCCCTAAACTTTTGCCCTTTAACTCTCAACTCATGTCCTCTTGTTGAATCTCCCCCACTCTCAATGGAGAAAGCCTATCCACGTCAACTCTATCTATCCCCCTCATAATTTTAAATACCTCTATCAAGTCCCCCCTCAACCTTCTACGCTCCAAAGAATAAAGACCCAACTTGTTCAACCTTTCTCTGTAACTTAGGAGATGAAACCCAGGAAACATTTTAGTAAATCTCCTCTGTACTCTCTCAATTTTATTGACATCTTTCCTATAATTCGGTGACCAGAACTGTACACAATACTCCAAATTTGGCCTCACAAATGCCTTTTACAATTTCAACATTACATCCCAACTCCTATACTCAATGCTCTGATTTATAAATGATTTATAAAGGTCTTCTCTGTGCTTAAGAGCATAGTATCTTAATTCTAAATTCTTATCACCTGGTCAGTTCTATATCTCATTCATTACAGTGTAATTAGATAACAGTAGATGGTTCATAACAGTAGGGGAGATTCTGTAAATGTAAAATAGCCATTCTATCTTGCCAGAAATACCGGGTGGAAGAGTGAGGAGCTTTAAGTTTCTGGATGTCAACATCTCAGTTGATCTACCTTGGGCTCAATGCATTGAAGAGATCATGAAGAAGATGTGCCAGCAGCTTCATTAGGAGCTTGAGGACATTTGATGTATCATCAAAGACTCCAGCAAGTTTCTACAGAGGTACCACAGAGATTATTCTGATTGGTTGCGCCACCACCTGATATGAAGGTTAATGCACAGGCTCGCAAAAGCCGCAAAGGTGGCATCTGTCATTAAAGATCCTCAGCATCCAGTACATGCCCTCTTCTCATTACTACCATCAGGGAGGAGGTACAGAAGCATGAAGATGCACATTCAACATTTTAGGAACAGCCTCTTCCCCTGCACCATCAGTCCATGAATGAACGAACACTACCTCACTAATTTGCTTTCATATTGCACTTCTTAATTATTTCTTATTGTAATGTGGAATTTTTTAATGTATTGCACAGTACTGTAGCTGTAAAATGACAAGTTTCATGACATACCATATGTTGGTGATCATAAACCTAATTCTGATGTTAATTCTGAAGATCCAAGTACTTGGAAGTCAAATGAACACACCTGGGAAGAGCTTCTTATATAAGAGAAGAGATGAAAATTCACAAGTGAGTGGCTGCACAGTGGAAAGCACACCTGTTCTATTTCAGAAGTATAAACAGAGTTCTGTTTATGCCTCTAAATCAGAAAGGCGTGAATTCAAGTCTATCTTCCAAGTCTTGGTACAAATCAAGGTTGCCATTGGCACATAAATTGACTGCTGTGTTTCCGGCATTATAACATTGTTTAAGCTTCAGAATACAATTCAATGATTGTACAGCTCTTTAGCACATTGAAGTTATGAAGAATATTTTTCTTATTTTAAATGAAGCATTCAAGTTACTATATACAGAAGTGCTATTAGTCAAAAGCAGCACTATTAACATACCATCTGGAAAAAGGAAAACATAACTTTAAAAGCATATACTGTATTTCATGACCCCGAATGACCAAAGTACTGTATATGAATCATCTTTTCAATCATGAAACATTGTAGGCATTTAGTGGGCTCAGGACTCTACTCCCAATCATCATCAATGTGGGAATGACCAAATAATCTGAACTGATGATATTTATTGAGAGAGATGTGTTGCCCAAATCACATAGATTGTTATTCCTTGTGGCGCATCGGACAACAGCCTTGCCATTTCATTAACATTTTTCTATTTTTACAAGGCCAAGTTGCCAACTCAACGCTCAACCCAGCACAGATGGAAAGTCTGTAAGGGGCCAGCGAGATTCAAACCCAGGATCACTCACCTTAAAGTCTGGTGCGGATGCTACTACACTACTAGCTGGCTAAGTCACATAGATATTTCAACTTCACTAATTTTTGAGAATGCGAAGGGTGCTTTAATGCTAATTACGGAAGGAAGATGAAACCTTAAAATAACTTCATCCACCAGAAAGCGTGCCTGGTACTGCACCCCTTTAATGCTCAGGTGCAGTATCAGGGTAAATAATTCTGACTCACTTTGGAGTGGGGGCTTCTGCATCAGGCGCAAAACTGAGCTGCAGGTGACACAATGGACCAATAATATTCCCGATTTATTAAAATATTCAATCAAATGACACAAACTTTGAACTTTGCAGACTGAGTTGCAATCATGCCAACTCCACCCCTCTTCTCCCTTTCGCTTCAGCACACCATTTTATAACAAATAAAATCTAAAGCTGCCAAGCTTACCGATTCTTTCTCTCTATAAGCTCAGTGCTTGTGGAGGCTGTGACTGCAAATAGTGCTCAGTAAACACTTCCTATTTAACACAAGTTTTGAATTTAGATTCATTGCTGTATTACTTTTTATAACTTTACTTGCAAAGGCAATTTCAGAAAGGCCTGCAGCTATTGGCAATTATTTCCCCCTTCAGTCCCTTCTGAAATCTGTTGCCTATATGCACATAGCAAGATGTCACAAACAAAAACATGGCAATTGCCTGATAATTGATAACAGCATACTGTGTTGGGAAATAAAATATTCACCAGTATACTACGGATATTCCTGTCTATTATTTTTCAAAACAGTTCCAAGGGACTTTTTTTCTTGCTGACTTTCGAGCAAAGATGGGGAGCTAATTATATCCAAAAAGCATGATTCCTGTTACCACAGCATCGCTGTAATGCTGAGATTGGGTGTCAGCCTGGATTTTTCTACTTTGTTTTTAGAATGGGACTTGAACTACAGTGGCTGTGTTGGTATTTCCTATCTGTAATGTTCCACAAATCTGTACAAAACGTATTTAAACCTTTTTCTATTAGCATCATTTTTGAAGTTAGCAGCATTGCCATACTTGTTTCCATAATTTAGTCTGAAAGGCAATTTCAGAAAGGCCTGAAGCTATCGGCAATTACATCTTCCTCAGTTCCTTCAGTAACTTGTTGACACCCATGGATACCATAGAAACATGCAACTGCTCTGAATTTCCTGCTACTCATCTCAAAAAAATACAGGAAATAATTTTTATTTCATGCCATTATATGAATTAACCATTTTTCTTGATGGTAATTTTCAATGACCAGCAGAAATTAAACCTGGGAGAGGTAAATACTTCTCAAGTGATGTATTTTGCACTCTCACCCAATGTCACAATCAAGTCATTTATATACCTGCTCCATCCTCCTGCTCTAGGGAATCTTGTCCATCACAGACCCAGGAAAACATGGAACCGATAAAACCAGAAGTGGTCTGAAAAGCTGCAGGCTTAGTTCCGAAGTTTTTAACTACTTGATCTCATAAATTTCATTTAATGATATTGTTTTGATAATGATACATTAACATTGTTGTCCATTCTATTTACCTAGGAAGTTATCCTGCATAATCGCGACCACAGTTTACATACCACCAGCAGTCGACTGTAATCAAATGCTCGAGACACTGCATGATGCCGTCTCCAAACAAGAAACAGTCCATCCTAATGCATTTCAATTCATAGTCGGGTAATTCAACCAGGCCTGTGTGAAGAAAACCCTGTCCAATTACCTTCAGCATATAACCTATAGCACCTGAGGTCCCAACATATTACACCACAGTTACACTAAGATAAGGAGTGCCTACTGTTCCATGCCTAGACCACATTTTGGTAAATCAGATCACTTGGCTGTCCTTTTTCTACCTGAAAACAGGTGGAGACTAAAGAGCAAAGTTCCAGAGATTAGGAAAAAAAGAGGTGGTTGTGGGAGGAAGAGGAAAGGCTACGGGATTGCTTTGTGTGTTCAAGGACTCATCTGTGGATCTGAATAAATACACCATGGTTGTAACAGATTTTATTAAAACGGTTGTAGATGAGTGTTTCCTCACAAAATCATTCAGAGTCTTCCCCAATCAGAAGCCCTGGATGTACTGTGAGATCCACAATCTGCTGAGAGCAAGATCAGAGGCATACAAGTCTGGTGACCAAGAAAGCTCCAAGACATCCAGGTACATTCTCCAGAAAGCCATCTCACAGGTGAAGTGGCAGTTCCAGGCTAAACTTGAATCAAAGAAGGATGCTCGACAGTTGTGTCGGGGCCTAAATACTATTGCCTGATATAAAGTTAAATGAAGTGACAAAGGAGACAGCAGAGCTTCACTTCCAGAAGAGCTCAATGCCCCCCGTGCTTGCTTTGACCATTAAAATATGGATGAACCATCACGAACTCCCACAGCTCTCGATCGTCCTATGATTTCAGTCTCTGAGGCTGATGAGTAAGCAGTGTTCAGGAGGGTGAACCCACGAAAAGCATCTAGCCCATATGGGGTAACTGGCTAAGTACTAGAGATCTGTGCTGATCAACTGGCTGGAGCTTTCACAAAGATCTTTAATCTCCTGCTTCAGCTGTCTGAGATACGCACCTTCTTCAAGCAGGCTTCAATTATACCACGCCTAGGAAGAGTGTGATGACCTGCCTCAATGAATATCACCCAGTAGCAGCACTTAGATCCACAGTGCCGTGCTGAAATGTTTTGAGATGTTATTGATGAAACAAATCAACTCCTGCCTAAGAAGTGACTTAGATCCACTCCAATTTGCTTACCAGAGCTAAAGGTCCACAGTAGCTGCCATCTCATTGTCTCTTCACTCAACCCTAGAACATCTGGATAGCAAAGGTGCAAACATCAGGATGCTCTTTATCAACTACAGCTTAGCATTCCCTCAGAACTAATCAACAAGCTCCAAGACCTTGACCTTAATACCTCCATGTACAATTGGATCCTCAATTTTCTCACTTGCAGGCCCCAGTCGGTTCAGATCGGCAACAGTGTCTTGTCTAAGATCTCCATCAGCACAGGTGCACCAGAAGGCTGTGTTCTTAGTCCCCTGTTCTATTCACTTTATACTTATGACTGTGTGGTTAAGGACATCTCCAATGCCATATTCAAATTTGTTGACGCCACCACTGTCATAGGTTGAAACAAAGGTGACGATGAATCATCATATAGGAAGGAAGTTGAAAATCTAGCTGTGTGGAGCCATAACAAACAACCTCTTACTCAATGTCAGCAAGACCAAACAGCTGATTATTGACTTCAGGAGAAGGAATCCGGATGTCCATGAGCCAGACCTCATTGGGGCATCAGAGGTGCAGAGGGTCAGCAGATGTAAATTCTTTGGTGTTATTATTTCAGGGTACCTGTCCTGAGCTCAGCACAAAAGTGCAATTACAAAGGGAGCACAGTAGCGCCTCCACTTCCTTAGGAGTTTGTGGAGTATCTGCATGACATCTAAAACTTTGGCAAACTGCTGTCGATGTACTGTGGAAAGTATATTCCTGGTGGAAAGCATCATAGCCTGGTATGGAAACTCCAATGCCCTTGAACAGAAGTCATACAAAAAGTAGTGGATACAACCCAGTTCATCAAAGGTAAATCCCTCCCCACCATTGAGCACATCTGCATGAAGCATTGTTGCAGGAAAGCAGCACCTATCATCAGGGATCCCCACCACCCAGGACATGCTCTCATCTTGATGCTGTCATCAGAAAGAAGGTACAGGAGCCTCAGGACTCACACCACCAAGTTCAGGAACAGTTAATACCCATCAGCCATCAGGCTCTTGAACCAAAGGGGATAACTTCACTCAGCTTCACTTGCCCCATCATTGAAATGTTCCCACAACCTTTGGACTCACTTTCAAGGACCCTTCATCTCATGTTCATGATATTTATTACTTACTTACTTACTAATTATTATTATTATCATTATTTCTTTTAGTATTTGCACAGTTTGTTGTCTTCTGCTCTCTGGTTGAAGCCCTAGTTGGGCGGTCTTTCATTGATTCTGCTATTGTTTATTGAGTGTGCTCACAAGAAAATGAATCTCACAGTTATAAATGGTGTCATATATGTATTTGCTAAGAAAATTTACTTTGACTTTGAACTTTGATTTACAATGCATTAGCCAAAGAAGGGTTCAATCTATTTCTCTCACAATTTCAAAATATAATTGTCTTCAACAGAAATGAAAAAGAATTTGGGTTTGTACAGAATCCAGAAGTCTTATTGAACTAGGTTTAAACTTAAATTCTTGCCTATCTTAGGCTTAGAAGTATTTCAGAAGAAAGGAGAAAATAGGGGTGTAAAGGCATGGTGTGTCAAGCATCCATCTTCCGCGTACATTACACTCCACCTTTATGGAATCTGAGAGCAGCAGTGGTGTTGGACGCATCAGCATCTTGTGACTGATCATCACCTCACAACCAAAGTTTATAATCTGGAGAAGCAGAATTTTGGACTGCCTTGCACAGAATAATTAAATGATCTTCAGTTTTAGACATCCTATAATGCGTAATTCCTAGAGACCATTCTACCAAGGGAAAAACAGAAGAATGAAATGATGATCTAAAAGATTAATGGAAATGCACATCTAATTATCGGCTGTGTATATGAATTTGATATTGGCAAGCTAAGGAAGACTCAGACGGTTATGATCAAGGTCAGTCTTCATTGGCTAGATTGAATGCACTTGACTGATAAGGGTGCATCTAATTAAATCAAGAGCATCCTCCTCAGATGTTTTAGATGCACACATGCAGTACATTTATCTGATGAGAGTTTCAAAAGAGTTCTTGAAGAGACTTTCAAATGATGCATCAAAAAGAAACTTTCCATTCCCTCAGAAGCTCAGATTGACTTTTCTTACATTCTGGAAAAACATGAAAATAAGTACATACTGCAGTACAAGGCCTTCTCACTTTGATGCATAATTGTTTCTGCCCACCATTCAATCCAGTATATTTGTTGTTTCCTGGGACACCGTGCCAAAATATGTGTGATCTATCGTGGTTGAACAAAATTCATTATATGCAATGGCTGTCAAAAAAATGTAAATTATTATCATAAATTGGCTACATCTAAAATTATCAACTGAGCAATAGTCGTATTTGTTTATGTTTATTGAAAACTGTAATGATGTGTTAAAACTGGTTTGCCCAGAAAAAGGGACGTGGCAGTATAGCGGTTAGCGCAGTACTATTACAGCTCTGGGCGTCAGAGTTTACTGTTCAATTCTGGAGCTCTTCGGAGAATTTCATACGTTCTTTTGTGAATGCATAGGTTTCCTCCGGGTGCCCCAATTTCCTTCTACAGTCCAAAGACGTAAAATAAATAGGTGAATTGGTCTTTGTAAATTTTCCTGTGATTAGCAGGGGTTGAATCAGTGGGCTGCTGGTTTGTACAGCTCAGTGGGCTGCAAGGGCCCATCCCACACTGTATCTCTGAATAAAATTTAAAAAATTAAAATAAACCTGCTGAGAAACTTAAATAATCAATGCCTTCAGAGCATTATAGAAACATAGAAACATAGAAAATAGGTGCAGGAGTAGGCCATTCGGCCCTTCGAGCCTGCACCGCCATTTATTATGATCATGACTGATCATCCAACTCAGAACCCCGCCCCAGCCTTCCCTCCATACCCCCTGACCCCTGTAGCCACAAGGGCCATATCTAACTCCCTCTTAACCATAGCCAATGAACTGGCTTCAACAGTTTCCTGTGGCAGAGAATTCTACAGATTCACCACTCTCTGTGTGAAGAAGTTTTTCCTAATCTCGGTCCTAAAAGGCTTCCCCTCTATCCTCAAACTGTGACTCCTCGTTCTGGACTTCCCCAACATCGGGAACAATCTTCCTGCATCTAGCCTGTCTAATGCCTTTAGGATCTTATACGTTTCAATCAGATCCCCCCTCAATCTTCTAAATTCCAACGAGTACAAGCCCAGTTCATCCAGTCTTTCTTCATATGAAAGTCCTGCCATCCCAGGAATCAATCTGGTGAACCTTCTTTGTACTCCCTCTATGGCAAATTATAAAGAAGATAAAGTGAAATCATTCACTAGGAGCTGTAAAGGGCAAAGGAAGATGCTTTTAAAGAAATCGACAGATATTTTCATTTCATTAATCTCCATATATTGTGCTTACAGCTGTTGGTGAAGGGCAGGGTGTGATACCAAGCCATCCAATTGTCTTGGTGATGTGGTGCATTACCTTTAATTTGAGCTTGTTTAAAATCCACTGGAGCTGCATACATTTCCCAGGGTCTGGGAACAATTCAGATCCCAATTCCAGCGATGAGGAAGGAAGCTGGCCCCTCAATATGTTTAACTATACTCCTTGTGAGCCAAGATAAGCAGAATTGGTGGGTTGCTATCTGCACCCCTAAGAGGGAAGTTTTTGGCCTTTTCTCTACTAGACCCTCATCTCTATGTGAAAATGAACTGATTTCCCCTTTCAACCAATTGTTTTAATATTCTTCCTATTGCTAGAATCATAATGAAGTATGATTTCATTGAAAACGTTCTATGTCACATGATAGCAATACTACAAAAATCTATTGATCTCAGCCCTGCTAAACTTTCAGATTGTGAAGCAGTTTGATTGAGTCAGGACATCTAAGAGTGAAATGTCCTGACTCAGTCAAACTTATGCAGTTCTTTTGCACCAAATAACTTTTATCTAACTAGTTTAAACATTTCCCTGCAATAGCTGAATTGGGTACATACAGTGTAGTAGTCATCTTCCTGGATGTTGATCTGGTGTAGTCTTACATTTTTGAATGAAATATTTCTGACAGAGAATCAAAAGCAGTACAGCCAGTGGTGGATTGCGGGAATGACATAATTTATAGTTACGATGATATCTGATGAATGCAGCAGCAATGTATTATCAGTACCTTTTCATTACCTAGATTGTATTATGAACTATACTTCCACATATCAAAATGTAATTAAACCTACTTCTTTGTTGGTGGCTCCAGCTCAGTCATTATCTCTGTAAATGAATCTTCATAGTTAGTGGCTCAGTTGATAATCCCTTTCATTTGCAATTCTTCTTGGTGACAAAAATACATTTTTCAGGTTTGTCAGTTGGAATCTTTCCAAATCATATATCTTGTTAATTTATCTTTCAAAACACTGCTGCAAATCACTGTTATAGCAGAGAGGTACCATCCAGCAACACAAGTGCAAAGATTTGTTAATGTGCCACACATCTCACAGGACCATATATATACACATACACACACAGACACACTCGTATGCAAAAGCTAATTTTACCCATACTTGATAGCAAATAATTCCTGATAAAATTATCACCACTTTAAAACTGTACTAGGCAGTTGTGCCATAGTCTATGTCAGCAGATCTAACATTGATGGAATATTAGATACAAATTTGGAACCACAGCTATTTCACCCATTGACCAAATTGGACCTTCCAATTGAAAGAACATTTGCTTCTTCTTTGTCTTAAGAAGACAATGACTTACTGCTGCTTTGCAAACTATGAGAACTTTTGCTGGATTTGAAACTTTGCTCTTTAACCACATTGTTCTTCAAGCTGCCAAAGACTGATGGTGCAATGAAGGAAATGGTGAACTTTGTCACTGGCTTCTCCCTATACTTTGAGGCGGCTCTCCAGGAAGGGAAATAGTTCACATTTTCCAGCATCACATTGTGGACCTTCGTTATCAGGGATGGGAGGAAGGTGATGTAATACAGTGGGGATAGCTTGGTAGAGGTCCTCTGCATTTGTGTTTGCTTAGTAAAAGGTCCACAATCTGTTATACCTCAGTAACCAAGTCATTGATAATCTAGATTTCTTCTCTGTGGATTGTCACCTTGTTGTGGTGGAGAAGCTTGTGTGATCCTGTGATCCTGAGAGCAATGCCGTCTGGAGCTATACTCCTGGTAGGGTCACCCATGACGGTAATATTGAGGGTGAGGTCCCTGACAAAGAGCAATCCAACCAAGACCTCAACAGTGGAACAGGTGGATAAAGTTACTTCGAACTCAACAGCTGTGAAGGCAAATGAAGGCTGCAATAAATCTATCAGCTCCAATCGTCATGGTTTCCATGCCATTGGAATCAGTTGGTTGATTTGCGTGTATCGTGTGCTTCTTGGAGTGCAACATCAAGTACACGTTAAACCAATATATACACAGGCATCTTCACTCTGTGGGCCACTTCTTCAGAAGGAACACCATCATCCTTGACCTCGAGGGATAGCCACGACGACGGAGTCTAGATTTAGGCTCTAAATCTGCACCTATGCGAACAATGGCTCAGACTACAGTGATCCAGTGGTTCTGGAGTTGAGGTCTTGTAGCTTAAACAACTTCTCATTATTCTTGTAGGTTTGCTCCAGTCAGCATGAAGCTTGTTTTATGTATGGTGGAGTACTTTAATGTGAAAGTTTGAGGGAAATATTAAGGTGTTGATGTGATCTAGGTTGACAAGGATTTGTATGGACCTAATAGTTAAGATCAAGTTTGAGCTGGGAACTCTATAATCCACCTTATGAGGCTAAATCAAAGGCTTTTGTGAGGTTGGTGTTGTCCATGTGCAATGGCTGATTCAACGCTATGCATTTCAATTCAAGCTGCCACTCAGTAAAGACTGGATTCAGTGTGCCCCTAGATGAATGGAGTGCACACTGTGATTCTGGGAGCAACTATCTGGCCACTGGAGGATGAGGACCCTTGGAGTGGCTTTCTTTGTGATGGAGGTCAAGGAGATTCTTAGTAATTATCACCACTGGATTTGTCACTTTTCTAGAAGAAGTCATGAACACAGAGAATCTAAGATCCTCTGGTATGATATCTTCTTTCCACAGTGGGAGATGGTACGATGAATTTATCTCGGAAGTTGCTATCTGCCTAGAATTTCAACCAAGGTAATGTCTGTTCAAGCTGCAGGGTAGCAAGCTTTCCAGTTGTTGGAGCAGGGAACTCCAAGCCATTATACTCTACGGGGAGTGGTGTAGCACAGTTGTGGCGACTGAAGATTGAAAATGGACGGGGGGCGGGTGGGGCGGGTCTGGACTATATACATATAGATTTGTCTGTTATGTTTTTACTAATATTCTACATGTGCTTGTATATGCGAGGACTGGGCCTCAGAGCCATGGATTTGCCTAACAGGCATCAGGGGCCAGTCGACAGATGGTGGGCTAGTGGGTCTGGACTACATATATTCACACATATCCTGAGTCATTGTATTCTTACTGATATTCTATGAGTTTGTTGACTTGTACGGATCAAGCCGTGGCGTCATGGGGGAGCAGAGTAGTGGTCCTTGGGACTCTTATTCCGTGATTGTGACCTTGTGCGTGCTTACTGTGAGTTACTGTTGGGACTCTGTAGTACTGTTATCTCATTTGGCTGTATGTATCAGTATTCATAATGGTTAGATGACAATTAAACCTGAATTGAATTATTCCCAAGACCTTACTGCTTAATGGTTAACATACAGCATTAACACGAGTGAAGGAATGGAGGTGTGGATCTTTTGTTGTGTAAAGGGCCCAAGCCACCTGTGGCAGGGATAGAATTATCGCTGAGAAGTTCAAATCAGTGAGTGCCAATTTTCCCTTTATCTTTCTAACTTCTCCTACATTCATGGCTCTAGATGTATGAGCCATCTGGTGTTTGGACCAAGGATAGTCCTGATGGCACTGAGGGTATAAGTGGGCTGACATACCCCCTGTGCTGTTTCTACCTACTCTCTGTTCCTTAGGTCACAGGTTTACTTTGGGACCAGCTGCTTTTCCACTGAAGCATGATGGTGTATCCATTCTGAGAACACCTTACGTTTTCAATTAATTAGCTCCTGGACCTCCAGGTCATTCTTATCCAATCAGTCCTGGTGTCTTTTGATAGCAAAACTAAAAGTCTCTTCACTGGCTCAAATTATGTTAAATTCAGCACTACCCAATGCTGTAGACACTGTGACTCTGGTAGGTTAGGAGTTCAGAGGTTGTGAGTGAGATGCTGTGTGAATTTTTATAAGGTCTTGAGACATATGGCATTGATTTTCTTCTAACAGTGTCTTTATGCCACCATTGTTTTGGGGCCAGCTTGGTGGACATGATAGATTAGGGTAAAGAATTGTGATTTTTCTTATAGCTTAACTTTCCTGTCCTTGTTTTTTTTTAATCTATAATCACCTATATATGTGTAATTGCTCAGTGAATCTTCCAGTAATTGTGGTATAGCTGGTTCTGTATTTTTCTAGAAACTTCTTAGTTTTTCTGAAATAGGTGTCAAACAACTTTAATCTGGCTATTTTTTAGGTTAATTGTTATCATTGGAATGTTGTTATATTTTAGTCAGACTTAGTTATTTTGTAGAGGATAACCATGACTTTTTAATTCTTGTTTTTCTTCTTTATTCTTTTTCTTGTTACACTTAAGAAAGTTGCAGAGCAGATTTGATGGGCTGAAGAGCCTAATTCTACTCCAGTGTATTATGGTCTTAATAAAATGGCCACAAGCAATAAGCTTTTTGCCTCATTCTTAATCTCTGGATTGCAAAAACACCAGGATCCAAGACTTGTAACAGGGCAGATTAGGCAGCAGTCAGTTCCACAGATTATAGTTTGCTTCTGCACAAATCATGCAGACATCCTACTGTCTCTCAGTCAGATAATTACATATTCTAACGGGTGTCTGCGCTTGGTTTGGAGCTGAAGCTGGAAACCCCTATGCCGATAGAACGAACGCAGCATAAAACTCAAAATAAAGACAAAAGAGCAAATCTCACTGATGATCACCAATTATATCAACCCTGGCAATGAAATAATAAGACCATAAGACAAAGGAGCAGAAGTCGGCCATTTGGCCCATCGAGTCTGCTCCGCTATTTTATCATGAGCTGATCCATTCTCCCATTTAGTGCCACTCCCCCGCCTTCTGACCATAACCTTTGATGCCCTGGCTATTCAGATACCTATCAATCTCTGCCTTAAATACACCCAATGACTTGGCCTCCACTGCTGCCCGTGGCAACAAATTCCATAGATTCACCACCCTCTGACTAAAAATATTTCTTCGCATTTCTGCTCTGAAACAGAATCAGGAGGATATTTGCCTTCCTTTGTCAATTAGGGCATAGTTTATTCATGTTCACAGTAGAAT
The DNA here is from genome assembly GCF_963921235.1 of Mobula hypostoma. Lineage (NCBI taxonomy): Eukaryota > Metazoa > Chordata > Chondrichthyes > Myliobatiformes > Myliobatidae > Mobula > Mobula hypostoma. Next base: position 90,890,404 of record NC_086106.1, read on the forward strand.
CCTTCCTTGCCCTCAGGCGTAGGTAGGGTGTACATGCTGATGACTGTAATGTGTTGGTTCCATGTTAGAATGAGGGAGAGCTGTTGAGTCACAGACTAGTATGCACTTATGCAAAAGCAAAGCAATGTTTAGTTCTGTTGTTGTAGGAACCGTCCATGAGGACCCTGACTCTTTGAGTCCCAAAATAGATATTGAAGAGTGAAGTTGCTAAATGTGAGTTCTTTTAATGTGGGTGGCTATTGCACCCCAGTTACTACAACTGCCCACACATCACCACATTAGTGGCAATCCATACCCCGTAGCCCTCTCGCAACATAATCAACATACATACACTTCCTTTAGAAACATAGAAGATAGGTGCAGGAGTAGGCCATTTGGCCCTTCGAGCCTGCACCGCCATTCAGTATGACCATGGCTGATCATCCAACTCAGAACCCAGCCTTCCCTCCATACCCCCTGACCCCTGTAGCCACAAGGGCCATATCTAACTCCCTCTTAAGTATAGCCAATGAACTGGTCTCAACTGTTTCCTGTGGCAGAGAATTCCACAGATTCACCACTCTCTGTGTGAAGAAGTTTTTCCTAATCTCGGTCCTAAAAGGCTTCCCCTTTATCCTCAAACTGTGACCCCTCATTCTGGACTTCCCCAACATCGGGAACAATCTTCCTGCATCTAGCCTGTCCAATCCCTTTAGCATTTTATATGTTTCAATAAGATCCCCCCTCAATCTTCTAAATTCCAACGAGTATAAGCCCAGTTCATCCAGTCTTTCATCATATGAAAGTCCTGCCATCCCAGGAATCAATCTGGTGAACCTTCTTTGTACTCCCTCAGTGGCAAGGATGTCTTTCCTCAGATTAGGGGACCAAAACTGCACACAATACTCCAGGTGTGGTCTCACCAAGGCCTTGTACAACTGCAGTAGTACCTCCCTGCTCCTGTACTCGAATCCTCTCGCTATAAATGCCAGCATACCATTTGCCTTTTTCACCGCCTGCTGTACCTGCATGCCCACTTTCAATGACTGGTGTATAATGACACCCAGGTCTCGTTGCACCTCCCCTTTTCCTAATCGGCCACCATTCAGATAATAATCTGTTTTCCTGTTTTTGCCACCAAAGTGGATAACTTCACATTTATCCACATTAAATTGCATCTGCCATGAATTTGCCCACTCACCTAACCTATCCAAGTCACCCTGCATCCTCCTCACAGCTAACACTGCCGCCCAGCTTCGTGTCATCCGCAAACTTCGAGATGCTGCATTTAATTCCCTCATCCAAATCATTAATATATATTGTAAACAACTGGGGTCCCAGCACTGAGCCTTGAGGTACCCCAGTAGTCACTGCTCTCTTCCTTTGCAAACTACAACCCCCAATAATGGGAGGCGGTAGGAAGGGGTTTGTTTTGCCTTTGTTGTGTCTGTCTTGTATGTTGGCTGCATGTTTTTCCAATGAACATCATGCTTATGCTACATTGTCTTTGGAAACATGGTCACACTTGTGGGTTGCCCCAGCACATCCTCAGATTGGGTTGGTTCTTGATATTTCACTGTTATGTTTCGGTGGAGATGTGATTAATAAATCATATTTAATTTAATCTAATTTGGTTCTTTCCCTCCTGCAATTTGCCTATCGCTACAGTAGGTCAACAGCAGATGCAATCTCAACAGCTCTTTACACGGCCTTAGACCACCTGGACAATACAAACACCTATGTCAGGATGCTGTTCATTGATTACAGCTCAGCATTTAAGACCATCACTGCCACAATCTTGAGAAGTTCCAGAACCTCGGCATCTGTATCTCCCTCTGCAATTGGATCCCTGACCTCCTAACCAGAAGACCACAATCTGCGTAGTTTGGTGATAATATCTCCTCCTTACTATCAATACCTCAAGGGTGTGTGCTTAGCATACTGCTCTACTCTCTCTATACCCAATACTGTGTGGCTAGGCATAGCTCAAATACCATCTAAAGATTTGTTGATGATAGAACCATTCTTGGTAGAGTCTCAAATGGAGACAAGAGGGCATACAGGAGTGAGATATGTCAACTAGTGGAATGGTGTTGCAGGAACAACCTTGCAATCAACATCAGTAAGACAAAAGAGCTGGTCATGGGCTTCAGGAAGGGTAAGGTGAAGGAGAATGTACCAATCCTCATAGGGGGATCAGAAGTGGAGAAAGTGAGTAGTTTCAAGTTCCTGGGAGTCAAGATCTCTGAGGACCTAGCCTGGTCCCAACACGTCGATGCGATTATAAAGAAGGCAAGCAGTGTCTATACTTCATTATTCATGAAGAGATTTGCTATGTCAACAGATACACGCAAGAACTTCTATAGATGTACTGTGGAGAGCATTCTGACAAGGCTGCATCACTGTCTGGTATGGGGGTGCTGGTGCAGAAGGTTAGAAATTTAATCAGATCCATCTTGGGTACTAGCCTACAAAGTACCCAGGGCATCTTCAAGGAGCGGTGTCTCAGAAAGGCAGTGTCCATTATTAAGGGCCTCCAGCACCCAGGGCATGCCCTTTTCTCACTGGTACCATCAGGTAGGAGGTACAGAAGCCTGAAGGCACACACTCAGTGATTCAGGAACAACTTCTTCCACTCTGCCATCCGATTCCTAAATGGACATTGAACCCGTGAACACTACCTCACTTTTTAAATTAATATTATTTCTGCTTTTTGCATGATTTTTAATCTATTCTATATATGTATACTGTAATTGATTGATTGATTTATTTTTTTCTTTTTCTAGATTATGTATGGCATTGAACTGCAGCTGCTGCTGAGTTAACAAATTTCACGACACATGCCGGTGATAATAAACCTGATTCTGTTTAATCCCTCCTCATCCAGCCACCCTGTCTATGCCTCCCATGTCTTTCCCTCCCTTTGTCCTCTTCCATCCAGTTCTCACCTTTTACAGTCATCCCACATCAGCCCCATATTTTCCCCTCTTGATCCTTCAGTACTTGACACCTCCCCAACACCAACACCCTATGCTAGACTCTCTGCACTTTCCAAAGGCAAGTATGTGTTTTCTGCCAAAGACAGCATATCTCCCAAACACCACCTCTAATCCTCTGTGGCTTCTGATTGAGGTTAGCAGGCCATTACTTCCTACAAAGTGAAACCTAACGTCAAGAATAGTTGTGATGCTTCATTCTCAGATAAACTCAACCTCTTTTATGTGCCCTTTAAAAGGGAGAATAAAACTACACCTGTGTGAATCTCTGTAGCATCTGGTGACCCTGTGATCTCTCTCTTGGAGGCTGATGTTAGAAAATTTTTCAAGAGGGTGAATCCTTGCAAGGCATCAGGCCCTGATGGTGTACCTGGTAGGGCTCTGAAAATCTGTGCCAACCAACTGGCAGGAGTGTGCAAAGACATCTTCAATCTCTCATTCATTCAGTCAGAGGTTCCCATTGCTTCAAAAGAACAACAATCATACCAGTGTCTAAGAAGAGTGGGGTGAACTGCTTCTATGACTATTGCCCGGTGGCACTCACGTCAACTGTGAAGTGTTTTGAAAATTTGGTCATAGCTATAATCAACTCTTGTCTAAGCAAGTACTTGGACCAACTGTAATTTGCCTATTGTCCACAGCAGATGAAACTCACTGGCTCTCCATTCAGCCTTGGGTCACCTGGGGCACAGCAATACCTACATCAGGCTGCTGTTGTCTGATTACAGCTCAGTGTTCAACACAATCATATCCCTAGTTCTAATCAACATCTCTAAAACCTGGGCCTCTGTACCCCCCTCTGGAACTGGATCCTTGACTTCCTCATCGAGAGACCCCAGTCTGTGCACATCTGAAATGACATAATCTCTTCCCCAGTGACAATCAATACTGGTGCACCTCAAGGATGTCTACTTAGCACACTGCTCTACTCTCTCTACACCCACAATTGTCTAACTAGGCACTGCACAAATGCCATCTATAAATTTGATAATGACACAACTATTGTTGGCAGAATTTCAGATGGTGATGAGGAGGCTTACAGGAGTGAGATGTATCAGCTGGTTAAGTGGTGTCGCAGCAACAATCTCGCACTCATTGTCAGTAAGACAAAGGAATTGATTGTGGACTTCAGAAAGGAGAAGTTGAGGATATACACACCAGTCCTCTTTAAGGGATCAGCGGTGGAAAGGGTGAGCAGTTCTCTGAAGGTTTGATGTTGTGGTGTTGGCCGTGTTTGGCAATTAGCTTGCAGACATTTCATCACCAGCCGAGGTGACATCACAGTTGTTGGAGTTTCTCTCTGGGAGTATTCGCATTTATAAAGGCCCCCGTTCACTTGAGAGTCACCTCATCTGGTGATAAAACATTTGCAAGCTAATTGCCAAGCTTGGTGAACACCATAATAACAAACGCCTCAACCCGAGCTACCAATATTCACACCATCCTGAACAAATTTGTGCGAGCAAATCTCAAAGAAGCTCAACTCTGGGAGACCTTTGCCTGACATGAAATTTTCATGCAAGTGCAACTATATTTTCTCCATGTCTGCTTGTGTAACAATGTGCTTCCTAATAGCATCAGCCATATCAAACTAACAGGGGCCTTTATAAATGTGAGCACTCCAAGAGCTCCAGCAACACAATCTAGAACACCAACAACTGAGAACTGAGGATGTCACCTCGACTGCAAGCTAACTGACAAACCCGGTGGACACCACAACATCAAACACTTCAACCCAAGTAACCAATATTCACCACCATCCTATCTCTGAAGATCTACACTGGGTTCAATATATTGATGCAGTTACAAAGAAGGCACAACATTAGGATCTTGAGGAGACTTTGTACATCATCAAAGACACTCACAAATTTCTACAGCTGTACCATGGACAGCATTCTAGCTGGTTGCATCATCATCTGGCATGGAGGGGCCACTGCATAGAATCAGAAAGAACTGCAGAAGGTTGTAAACTTCACCTTTTCAATCAAGGTCACTTGCCTCCCCAGCATTGAGGACACCTTCAAAAGGCAATGCCTTAAAAAGGGGGCATCCATCATTAAATACCCCCATCACCCAGGACAAGCCCTATTTTCATTGCTACCATCAAGGAGGAGGTAAAGAAGCCTGAAGACACACACTCAACATTTCAGGAACATCTCTCCACCACTATCAGATTTCTGAATGGACAATGAATTAATGAAAACTACCTCACTATTTTTTCACTCTCATTTTGCACTACTTATTTAATTTAATTTTAATATATACTTACCATAATAATTTATAGGTTTTTTTTGTGTATTGCAATGTACTGCTGCTACAAAACAACAGGTTTCACGACATATGCCGGTGATATTAAACCTGATTCTGATTCTGAAATGCTTCCCACTTCACAAACACCTTTTCTCAAGCTCCCAGTGGCTTTGCCGTCCAAGTCTGGACCAGGCAACTGAACCTCTTTTAACAAATCCTAGGGCAATCTGCAGGTATCTGCCCAATGTCAGCAAGTAGTTCTCCTGGTGCTTTGCAAGCAGCCTGGTAAATCCTGGCAGCTGATTTCTTAGTTATCATCTGGGGATTTAACCTTCAGAGCTATATAACTCAGTTGCCCTATCAGTCCACTCACAAACAATAATGGCACCACACATCCTGGTCCAGCCAACTGTAATTAGAACCTCTTTGCTGAGAGCACATTTATTGTATGAAATTCATAATAAATAAAAGAGGAAATCCCACTGACGATTGCTTACGAAACATAAATGTGAGGATTTTTCACTCTGCCACCGATACACACAATATCTGCGCTACTCAAGATATTATCAATCATTCTATTCTTCACCCCAAGAAAAAAATAAATCCTCTTTATGTTATACGTATTGCAAAACACTGCAACTTCTGCCTTATGGTTCATCCTCTCCCTCACAGTGGTCTGAGAGTACTTACTTCCCGGGAACTGATCGAAGTGAAAATTCATACCAAATACACACAAGCATTTACCCTCTTTTCCCTCTCCTCTGCATGTGCCTTTTATGCAGCTGGCCTGTGTTGACAAACCTTCCCAACAACCAGTGTGACTACCACACATAGTTCCTAGATCCCGTAAGAAACTGTATGGCTTTGTATTTCAGCTTCCTTCAAAGAAAAGAAAAACAGGACAGTGTGTTTTCAAACAGCTTCTTATCCAGTTTTGCAATTTCTTAAGAGGAGTTCAGAAATGGCACCAAAGTTGCACATCCCAATAGCTTAGCTCATCTAAATGGGACCAATGTAATTTCTAGGCACCTACTTTTTTTCTCCTTCTGTTGTTTTAACTATCTCCAAATTTCAAATGAAAATACTGACATTCTATGATATGTTTGCAGAAAGCCCGCATGGACTTGAAGGGCCAAGTGAATTGTGCTATTTGCATTCCATGATTTTATAGCTGGAAGGCATTTTGAGTGATTAGTTCTGAAGATGAAGAAGAAACAAATGAATTGGACAGTGCAAAGGCTGTACGTACTCCATCTGCTCTACCTAGGATATGGAACTTCAAGCAGCACTGTTCCAAGAGCAAAGGAGTCTGGATTCATTACTAATGCCACCTCTCTGCAGCTGGCATTAGCATGAATGCAAACTTGAGACACTTCGTGGCATCCATATGCTTATCTTGTCTTCAATGTCTCCTAGCAGGTCTAATGATGTGTAGGAAGGAGTTGTGCCTTTTTTGTTATTGGCTTGGTACTTCCATTTGGGGACAGATGGCATTTTAATATTCATAATTCTGCAATAAGATATTGGCAAGACTTGCAGTAAAACAAGTTAAGAGGGAAATAAAAGGACCAGTGTTCTCGCCTGATCTTCTTATCCACACTGCCCTGTCTAAAAGGCTGCTTTCACTTTTCTGCTGGCTCCATTGTTGGCCAGATTTAAACCAATGCTTCAAAAATATACATACAAAAAAGCTCCAGCAAGGAAATTGTCTAAAACTATTTATGAAAGGCTATGGCAAATAAGTTTTAATTCATTACAACAGCAGCTCCCAAACATTTTTGGGTCACTGCCTCCCTTAGATCCCTGACCACATCCCCAGGACCCCACTCTCCCTTTCTGGCTATTACATCAAAACTATAAGGAATTTTGACTTACGATGCACTGCTATGCTTTGTAACTCCAGAAACAGATCAAAGGAAAAACACAGGATCTGGGAAAACATGTCTACTTAGTTTGTTTTAAGTAGGCGCTCACAAATGATGAAGTGGTGTATGCCATTCATGTACTTCTTGCATATAACCCAGAATGAATTATGTAAACAAGCAAAGAATGTATTACTCAAATATTACTGAAATATTAAATACACTGCACTCCTCCCTGCTTAGCTATTAACTCCAACTCAATGTAGAATGCATCACAACTCACAAAAGTAACATACAGCATTGCTGTCTAGTGACCATATATATATGAATGGAGAGTAGATATTGGACCACTGGAAAATGATGCTGGAGAGGTAGTAATGGAGGGACAGGGAAATGGTGGACAAACTGAATAATTATTTTGCAGCAGTCTTCATTGTAGAAAGACACAAGCAATATGTCAGAACTTCAAGAGTGTCGGCGGAAGAAGTGAGTGAAGTTGCACGGGAAGGAGTAAAGTCTGAAGGTAGATAAGTCATGTGGACCAGATGGACTTACATCACAGATTTCTGAAAGAGGTGGGTGAAGAGATTGTGAAGGCAATAGCAATGATCTTTTAAAGAATCACCAAAATGTGGCATGGTTCCGGAGGAATGGAAAATTGCATCATTCCACTCTTCAAGAAGGGAGAGAGGCAAAAGAAAGGAAATTATAAGCCAGTTAGCCTGATCTCAGAGGTCAAGAAGATGTTGGAGTTGATTGTTAAGGATGAAGTCTTAAGGTACTTGGAGGCACTTGATAAAATAGACTAAAGTCAGCATGGTTTCCCTAAGGAAAAATCATGCCTGACAAATCTGTTGGAATACTTTGAGGAAATAACAAGAATCGGTGGATGTTGTGTGCTTGGATTTTCAGAAGGCCTTTGACAACATGCCACACATGAGCATGCTTAACAAGATAAGAGCTTGTGGTATTACAGGAAAGATACTAGCATGGATAGAAAATTGGCTGATTGACAGGAGACAAATAGTGGGAATAAAGGAAGCCTTCTCGGCTTGGCTGCTTGTGACTAGTGGTGTTCCATAGGGGTCAGTGTTGAGACCGCTTCTGTGTAAGTTTTATGCTAATGATATGGATGTTGGAATTGATGGCTTTGTGGCCAAGTTTGTGGACAATACAAAGATAGGTGGAGGGGCAGGTAGTGTTGAGGAAGCAGGGAGGCTGCAGAAAGACATAGAAAGATTGGGAGAATGGGCAAAGAAGTGACAGATGGAATACAGTGTCAGGAATCTATGTGGTTGCGCACTTTGGTAAAAGGAGTAAAAACATAAACATGGAAAATATTCAAAAGTCCAAGGTGCCAAGGGACTTGGGAGTCCTTGTACGGCATTCCTGAAAGGTTAACTTACAGGTTGAGTCCGTGGTGAGGAGGGCAAATGCAATGTTAACATTAATTTTGAGAGTACTAGAATATAAAAGCAAGGATGTAATTTTGAGGCTTAATAAGGCACTAGTGATGCCTGATTTGGAGCAAGGTGAGCAGATTTGGACCTCATAGCTAAGAAAGCTGAAACTGAAGATGGCCTTCAGGAGGTTTATGAGAATTTTTCTAGGAATGAAAGGGTTATCGTATACTCTCTGGAATTTAGAAGAATGGGGGAGGATCTCATTGAACCCTATCAAATGTTGAAAGGCCTAGTTAGACTGAATATGAAGTGGATGTTCCCTGTGAAATGGGGACTTTGGTACTATAGAGCACAGCCTCAGAATTGAGGGCTGACCATTTAGAATGAAGATGAGGAGGAATTTCTTTAGCCATAGGGTGGCGAGTCTGTGGAAATTGTTGCCACAGGTGGCTGTGGAGGTCAGGTCATTGGGTGTATTTAAGATGGAGATTGATAAACTCTTGATTGGTCAGGGCATGAAAGATTACAAGGAGAATGGAGTTGAGAGAGTAAATGGATCAGCTATGCTGAAATGCAGAGCATGGAGTAGACTTGAAGAGCTGAATGGCCTAATTCTACTCCAATATCTTAAATGCATCCGTTAGTCTTGCGAGACCATGGATCTGTGCCTGGAAAGTCTTCACTCTCCAGGGCGCAGGCCTGGGCAAGGTTGTATGGAAGACCAGCAATTGCCCATGCTGCAAGTCTCCCCTCTCCACGACACCAATGTTGTCCAAGGGAAGGGCATTAGGACCCATATAGCTTAGCACCAGAGTAATCGCAGAGCAATGTGTGATTAAGTGCCTTGCTCAAGGACACAACACGTTCCCTCGGCTGGGGCTCGAACTCACAACCTTCAGGTAGCTAGTCAACTGCCTTAACCACTTGGCCACGTGCCCACACATACCAATATCTTATGGTCTCTTATACAACTACGGAGTATATATAGACATTCACAACGGAGTAAATTTTAAATTATCCTATTCAGGCCAAATTGGAGGAATTATCTCTTGAAGGATAATGTCTTTCCTGACCGGGGGTGGGGGTCACTTTGCTTGCCAGGTGAGACTTGTGGCAATGAAACAATCTTGGGTTCCAGTCCCTCCTCCATGGTTTTTGTAGGAGTTGACTCTGGGGCTGCAGGAAGTGGTCCAGTCCTGTCCTTAATCTTTCCATTTTTGATCACCTTTGTAGTTGCTCACCAGGATTGCTTGTTCAGGAGTGAAACATCAAACCATCTTATTTGAGGATCCCTCAATTTGTCTCACCAGTTTGTCTTGAATACTTGATCTGAGATTGGGATTGAGGAGATACAAGCATGAGCACAAGGGAGAACCCAGGCACAGCATCTTCTGGATTTGTTGGCATCCCAAACAGTTCATGGCAAGCAGCTCAATCTGCTCATCAATCCCAGGCCACCAGACAAAACTTTGAACAAAAGCTTTAATTTTGATCATGCCTAGGTGATCAGCATTTAGCTCTTCCGACACCTTAGCTCTCATCTTGAGCTCTCAACCCCTATCAAGGGCAAGTTCATCCCGCTGCTGAGTAAAATGGGGGAACTGGAATTGAATTTCTGCTTCACATTCCAGCCATACTGTGTAACCATGTAGACTTGAGACACTGTGGTGTCTTTTCTGGTTTCCCCTCGGAACATCTCTGCCGTAATAAGGAGAAGTTTGATTTGCATTAGGGAGAATATATCAAGAGGCATATCCTTTTTGGTAAATTTTCAGTAATTTCAGTAAATGGGATCATCCATTAGCATTTCCATCATTAATTCTCTTCTTGAATTCAATCTTATAATTGTGTCCTCCAAAAAACAGCTCATCTCTGCATTTGTGCTGCTGCTGTTAGTGGATCACTCTTCTGTGGAACGAAAATGGACATTAGTTGTTGATGATTAGTAATGAGAATAAACTCCCTCCCAACGTTTTACACTTCAAACCAGACTCAAGTCCTCTCTGTCAATCAGTGAGCAAGTTTTCTCTGCAGTGGTAATGGAACATGATGCAAAGGCCAAGGGTTATTTGCTTCCATCGCTCATAACATGTGACAAGACTACACCTACACCATAAATCGGGGTGCCACAGGGAAGTTTCACTGGACGATTTGGATCATAATGTGTGAGTACGATGTCTGATGTCACTATTTCCTTTGCCTTTTGGAAAGCCACTCCGCACTGCTTTGTCCATTGCCATTTCTTGTTGAACTGTGGTAGTGAGTTCAAGGGGTGGATCACAGTAGCCAAGACTGGCAGGAACCTTTTTATAATAATTGACAAATTCTAAAAAAGGACTGCAACTGTGACACAAACTTTGGCCTTGGGCATCCACCACTGCTTGAATTTCCTCAGCACACTTGTGTCATTCTTGAGTGTCAATGGTGTGAACAAGTATGTGACGTTTGTTTTAAAGAATTCATACTTGGTGCATCATACATGGAGCCCATAATCTTCTAATCTTTTTAACACGATCCTGAATTTTTTGATATATTTCTCGTCATCCTTGCTGGTAACAATGATAGTCATAGTCATAATAATACTTTACTGATCCCAGGGGGAAATTGGTTTTCGTTACAGTTGCACCATAAATAATAAATAGTAATAGAACCATAAATAGTTAAATAGTAATATGTAAATTATGCCAGCAAATTATGAAATAAGTCCAGGACCAGCCTATCGGCACAGGGTGTCTGACCCTCCAAGGGAGAAGTTGTAAAGTTTGATGGCCACGGGCAGAAATGACTTCCTATGATGCTCTGTGCTGCATCTCGGTGGAATGAGTCTCTGGCTGAATGTACTCCTGTGCCCACCCAGTACATTATGTAGTGGATGGGAGACATTGACCAAGATGGCATGCAACTTAGACAGCATCCTCTTTTCAGACACCGCCGTGAGAGAGTCCAGTTCCATCCCCACAACATCACTGGCCTTACGAATATGTTTGTTGATTCTGTTGGTGTCTGCTACCCTCAGCCTGCTGCCCCAGCACACAACAGCAAACATGATAGCACTGGCCACCACAGACTCGTAGAACATCCTCAGCATCGTCCGGCAGATGTTAAAGGACCTCAGTCTCCTCAGGAAATAGAGACGGCTCTGACCCTTCTTGTAGACAGCCTCAGTGTCCAGGAAACACAGAGTAGCAGTGCAGCCTTGCATCAGCTGGTCCATAATTTTCTGCCAGAGCGTAGGTGCAGATACTAGTCCAAAAATAAGCCAATAATATAGCATTGAAGCCCTTTGTAAATTTGTATGCTGTGAAACACGTTGGTATCTACGTTCATCTCCGTCTGTAGAAGGCTTCAGCTAAGTTCGCTTTGCTGAAATGTTTCCTTCCAGAAAGGCCTGCAAAAGTCTCCACTATCCTGGACAGAGGGTATTGATCTACTTTCAGTACTGAGTTGATGGTGACCTTAAAATCACCACAGGTCCTGACAGATCCATCCTTCTTGGCTATTGGGATCACTGGCATTGCCCATGGGCTCCACTCAACCTTGGAAGGAATACCTTCAGCTTCCACGCGATCTAGCTCACTGGCTACTTTTTCATGGGTGGTATAAGGAACCAGACAGTCTTCGTAAAATGTGGGTGTTGCATTTTCATTAACACTATTTTACCCTTGATATGTTTGAGTTTTCCAATGCAATCCTTGAACACTGCTGTGGCATCATCCAGTAACTTTTTAAATTCACTTTCAGTTGACTCTGTTGCAGGGGATGTGGCATGCAAATGGTGGATGGATCTCCAATCAAGTTGTACTTCTCTCAGCCAAACACAGCCCCACAATGCTGGTCCTCCTACTTTTACCACATACAATCCCAATATGGCTTGTTGGTTGTTATATTTCATTGATACAGATGATATTCCCACAGAGGTTTTCTTTTCTCCAGTATAGTTGGATATCTACAGGCTTCAGTTCAGTATCTTTGAAATACCATTCAAAGACACTTTTTGGAACAACTGAAAATGCCTTGCAGTGTCCAATTCCATTTTAATTAATCTGCCCATTCACTTCTGGTGCTTGTCTCCTGTTAGTTTTCACATTGTAAATCTCAAATCTATCCAGTCCTGTGTCACTTTGCTCATTATCAGATTTTTCATCAACAGTATGCAGATTACTGCTCTTTTTGAAGCTGCAACTTGACTTTTTATCTTTTTTTTTCTTCCCTGTGCAGTCTATTTATTTTTGTCTGCCCGACATGCACTATCTGTGTCTTCTACTGTCTTGCATTCTCTGCCAGTTTTGCCTTTACACTTGCGTTGGTCTGGTCTGTATGCACTCCTGTCACAATGGTAAACAATTTGTTCGGCCAAGCAGGCTTCTATTTAGATGTTGCAATTTTGATCATTCCTGATTGCAACTCAATTGTGTCTCAGGTTGCTGCTTCCATTAATATAGCAATTTCAACTGCTCTTTTGAACGTGTCTTCTGCTTCAGTTAGGAGCCAGTTTTGATTGCTTTCTTGTAAGATTCCATAAAATAAATAATCTCTCTGTGTATCATTAAGCCCGTCACTAAAATGACAATGCTGAGACAATTTCTTCAATTCAACCATGTAAGCTGAAATTGACTCCCCCTCCTTTTGATTCCACCAATGAAACATAAAGCATTTTGCAATCAACAATGGTTTTGGTTGTAAGTGTTCCTGCATTACGTTCACGATATCACCAAAACTAATTTTGGCTAGTTTGTTTGGAACGGTTAAGCTTCGAAGCAGTCTATATGCTTTTTCACTGATTGCACTCAGTAACACTGTACTCACTTTTCATTGGCTATTTCATTTGCTTCAAAATACTGTTCAATTTGTTCACTGTACATCATCCAGTTATATGTCATGCATTTGAACATGTTTTTCTTTCCAATGTAGCCAGCCGTTTCTGCTATTTTTTTAAGTTTGTGATTATTATCACCTGGTACTCATTGTTTATAAATATATGGCTACACACATTGCTTGTTAGTTTTGGCTGCTTTCTGCATTTTTAACTTGACCAACTCTCTCTCCTTCTGCAGAAACAAATGCTGCATCTTTTTTTAACTTGTATGTCTCTCCTTCTGAAGAAAGAACATACTGCGCTTCAACAAGTAGGTAGTCATCTCACGTTCATTTCAAAAATTCCTCATTGTCACTGTTACGGTTTGTTACTCCAGAAACTAGCTGAAAAAAAAAAGCACAGGAGCTGGGAAATTGTGTCTACTTACTTTTTCTTTAGTAGGAGCTCACATATGATGTGGTGGTATAATGATGTATGCCATTCACGTTTTTCTTACATATAACTCGTAATGAATTATGTAAACAAAGAATGCTTAATCAAACAATATATTTACAACATTACTCAATCATTACTCAGATATTAGATATACTAGATGCACAGTGAAAGAAAATAGAAAATGCAAATTCAATGCCTGGACAAATAATTGAAAAATTATTTGTCAATTTAAAGCTACAAACAAAATCAATTCTTTATTTAATTACATTAAAAACAATTTTCATCAACAATTTTAGAACATATATTAGTAGTCCAACTATTCACTACTCCATTGCTTTTTGTCCTTTCAATGAGATGAATGGGCTTGGTGCGGTGATATCAGCTTCACAACATCAGGCTGAATGGCACTCCGAAGGAATCTCAGATCCCCACATACAGTAATTTGCAGTCCATTTCATTGCTTTGAGATAAGTTGAGTGACTTCACTGAAACTGCGCTCCACTAAGTATGATGTTGGAAAGGTAATAAAGAACATATTGACCTTTTTCTGCAGCGCAGGATAGCGTTCAGTGATTTCTTTCTGCAATTAAAGGTCTTGAGTTTTTGAATCTCGGCTTCAACTCAAAGTCATTTTCTAGCGAGATCAGTTCTTCCTGCATCCTTCCTGTTAATTCTTCATTACACGTGTTCTGGAATTGATTTATTACCCCACCTGGAATTTGGTTTGAGGAGGCCCTGAAATCTCCTTGATATGCCTTTATGACACTCGCTCAGGTGGATACAATATACTTGAAGATTGTCATCTGGTATCCTTTCTTTCTCTTCCAACTCAGAGAGGCTCAGAAATTGGAATTGGTCATGATGCTCAATGCAGCAAGCACTTAAACAGAGTTAACTTGGATAGAAATAGGAGACAACTGATTTGACTTCAATAAGCTTCACATTATTTCCTTGAAATTGAAGATTGATTTCATTAAACTTTGTAAATAATTCTGACAAAAAAGCAATGTCATGCCTCATATTCTTGAGTTGATTCCTGAATGAGGATTTTGAGTCTTTGAAGAATTTTATCACAGTTTCCAAAAACATATTGATGCATCTCAGGCAACACACATCAAAGTTGCTGGTGAACGCAGCAGGCCAGGCAGCATCTATAGGAAGAGGCGCAGTCGACGTTTCAGGCCGAGACCCTTCGTCAGGACTAACTGAAGGAAGAGTGCACTCTTCCTTCAGTTAGTCCTGACGAAGGGTCTCGGCCTGAAACGTCGACTGCGCCTCTTCCTATAGATGCTGCCTGGCCTGCTGCGTTCACCAGCAACTTTGATGTGTGTTGCTTGAATTTCCAGCATCTGCAGAATTCCTGTTGTTTGATGCATCTCAGACAGTTTCTTTTTGAGAGCCATCTGACTTCTGTGCAAAACAGCAAGAATTAAATTGTTCATCACATTCAATACAAAACTCTTGAAATAGTCAAGAACTAAGATCATGGGACTTGATTTTATTTACTGTTGTAATAACAGTATTTGATTTGCGCAGCTGAACATTTAGGTTTTATGTGACAAAATGTTGTCTGTGAATTACACAATGAATGGTAAATATATTAGGTAACCTTTTTTCAAGGAAGTAATAAACCCATGATGGCATTCTGTCATTGATGGTGCCTCAAATGTTGCACAAACATGAATGTTGATGAATGGAATGTCTTTCACTTTGAAAAATTACGCAATAATCTGAAAATATTGACTCCCCCTTCACATCTGTTTTGAGTCCCCTTACAAATATCAACTCTTGAACCTTGCTTTCAGATGCTCAGGGAGTCTTGATGGTTTCATTGACTTGTTTGAAAAAGCTTTTTCACATAACAGAGTTGGTTGCTTTGTGCTGATGTAAACCATATTTCAGATACGCCACACTGTACTGGTTGCACTTCTGTTTCATTTGGTCTGCTTCTGCCATTTTCGTTACGGATTAATGGTCATGCACCCATTGTTTAAGTCCAGCCTCAAGCACTGTGATCAATAATGGGGAGAGTTAAGGCATCATAATAGCTCAGGTAAAACCTGATTCTCATAAAGTGGAGCAGCGATATCCCTGTTGGGCTGTGGGCTAAAGAAATGCTGTCAAGATCATTCAAAATGGCAGATTCTGAACTTTACCCTATTGAACGTCATACCCTAATTCAAAGGAATTGCGTCACTGTGTGATTAGAGTGTGGGAATTGTACTGGCTAATACTATACTACAGTAGTAAATGTCAATAATGCATGGCCTGCATCCAGAAATAACACAATTTCTTCAGTCTAGATTCCACATGACTTGCAAAATATAGAAATGTCATTGCTTTTCATCAACTATAACATGCTTCGAGCAAAGTCTAGGAGAATGGGGCTAGCAAGAGATGAGGTGATTATGTAATCATTGTAATCAATTATGAGGCATTGAGGATCAAATGCTTATAATGAGTAATTTGTTTCTTAAATTAAGCCTGTAATTCCTCAGCTGCCTCTCTAAATATCAAGTCTTCTCCCACTGCTTCCTTTATATTTATCACCCCCTTAGAAACTCCCACCACCCCTGGGGCGTGAGGAAGTGATATTGTCCATTTAGGGAACCATTGTATTACAATATAGGTGCAAATCATATTTAGGAATCTCTAGGCCAATAGTTTAATATTACATTAACTAAGCTGTTTAGTAACATAAAACAAGAGCGCACCAACAAAGAGAATCAGAATGCAAATAATACAGAAATACTAAGATGAAATGACAAATACAACAGTGCGTCATAATGCAAGATTACCTTAGATGTGCATTGGTTATCAAACCATAAAACCATAAGACATACTTTCAGGTTTTTAATCAGAATTTTTTGATATAAAGAGTCAATATAAACCACGAGGGTTACTACAGAGAGATCAGGAGGTAGATAAACAGGTTATTGAATGTTGCACAGCAGGCTGAAAAAGCAATTAAAAAACAAAGGTTCTTAGACCTTATAAGCAGTGGCATAGACTGCTTTCTGTTGTTAACAGTGATTGTTTTTCATACAAAAGCTGCATGAGAAACAATCCAAGTCCAACGGAAAACTGAGACAGAAGATTATGGATTAGGAAACTAGAAGTAGGAGAGAGAACTTACGAATCTTGGGACTTAAAGAGTTACTGAAAGGAGATAATCCTAAGGAATTCTTTGCAAACCTTCTGATGGAATTATTCCCTGATATTATACAGTCTTTACCTTTGATTGATTGTGTTCACAGATCGCCTACTTATAGATCGACTTCAGAATCAAGACCAAGATCGGTCATTATATGCTTTCATGAATTTCAAGTAAAGGACCTTTTGATTCGTGAATCCCATCGGAAAGGTGTGATCGACTACAAGGGTCAGAAGATTCATATTGTTGAAGATTTCTCATTGGAAGTTGTGGAAGAACGTGCTAAGTTTAAAAAAGTTATGGCGGAACTTTATAGCGAAAACTTCCAAGCCTTCTCTTCGTTATCCGGCTCGGCTGGGAATTACAATGCAAGATGGCTCAAAGAAATGGTTTCTTACGAACAAAGAGGCTCAGAAATTTTTAGACTTAGAAATATAACTGTTTAATATTTTTCAGTATGAATAATTGCTTCTTTTGTTTGGTAAAACTGTACAAGCTTATTTTTTTTTACTGCATTTTGGTTTGCCTTGGTTGGAACAGTAATCAACCTTGAATTCTTTTGGAGTGGTTCCAGCAGGCTTTTCTGGGAGGATGATATTAGTGGGCGAAGGTGCCAGCTGCCTTTTGGCCGATTTTCTCTCTTTGGGAGGAGGGAGGGGGATGGGGAGTTCTTTTTTCTTGAAGCTAATTTGGAAATTTCGTCAACTCTGTTGCCTAGTTACCGTATCTCAAGGGTTACTGTTTGGGTTTAATATATATTCCTCTGATTGTTACTTTAACCTTTCTTATAAATAGTTTTATATTGGATCAAAGCATTAATTTACTTAGTTTTAACGTGAAAGGGCTAAATTACCTTGTGAAAAGAAATAAGATTTTTGCCTATATTAAAAAACACAAGGTACCAATTGTTTATCTTCAAGAAACACATGTACATAAATGTGAAAATTCATGCCTTTTTAATTGATGGAGAGGATCCATTTCCATTCTTCATTTCAGGCCAAAGCCAGAGGTGGTTTGATCCTTATAGAAAATAGAGTTTCCATTGTTCAATATAAAGTAATTTCTGATACTAATCAACACATATAAAAATTGCTGGCAAACGCAGCAGGTCAGGCAGCATCTTTAGGAAGAGGTACAGTTGACGTTTCAGGGCGAGACCCTTCGTCAGGACTAATTGAAAGACGAGGTAGTAAGAGATTTGAAAGTGGGAGGGGGAAGGGGAGATCCAAAATGATAGGAGAAGACAGGAGGGGGACGGATGGAGCCAAGAGCTGGACAGTTGATTGGCAAAAGGGATATGAGAGGATCATGGGATGGGAAGCCTAGGGAAAAAGAAAAGCCCAAAGGATGGGCAAGGGGTATAGCGAGAGGGACAGAGGGAGAAAAAGGAGAGAGAGAAAAGAATGTGTGTATATAAATAAATAACGGATGGGGTACGAGGGGGAGGTGGGGCATTAGCGCAAGTTTGAGAAGGCAATGTTCATGCCATCAAGTTGGAGGCTACCCAGACGGAATATAAGGTGTTGTTCCTCTAACCTGAGTGTGGCTTCATCTTTACAGTAGAGGAGGCCGTGGATAGACATGTCAGGCCGTGGATAGACATGTCAGAATGGGGATGGGATGTGGAATTAAAATGTGTGGCCACTGGGAGATCCTGCTTTCTCTGGTGGACAGAGCGTAGGTGTTCAGCGAAATGATTTCCCAGTCTGTGTTGGGTCTCGCCGATATATAGAAGGCCACATCGGGAGCACCGGATGCAGTATATCACCCCAGCCGACTCACAGGTGAAGTGTCGCCTCACCTGGAAGGACTGTTTGGGGCCCTGAATGGTGTTGAGGGAAGAAGTGTAAGGGCATGTGTAGCACTTATTCCGCTTACAAGTCTAAGTGCCAGGAGGGAGATCGGTGGGGAGGAATGAGTGGGACGAATGGACAAGGGAGTGGTGTAGGGAGTGATCCCTGCGGAAAGCGGGGGGGGGGTAGGGAAAGATGTGCTTAGTAGTGGGATCCCGTTGGAGGTGGCGGAAGTTACGGAGAATTATATGTTTCACCATGGATGTCCAGTTCCTATATATTTCCATTGCCATCAGGAAGGACTCAAAGCTCTCCGCTTCTTTTTGGATTCCAGACTTAACCAGTCCCCCTCTACCACCACTCCACTCCGTCTAGCAGAATTAGTCCTTACTCTTAATAATTTCTCCTTTGGCTCCTCCCAATTCCTCCAAACTAAAGGTGTAGCCATGGGCACCCATATGGGTCCTAGCTATGCCTGCCTTTTTGTTGGCTTTGAGGAACAATCTATGTTCTGTGCCTATTCTGGTATCTGTCCCCCACTTTTCCTTCGCTACATCGACGACTTCATTGGCGCTGCTTCCTGCACACATGCTGAGCTTGTTGACTTCATTAACTTTGCCTCTAACTTTCACCCTGCCCTCAAGTTTACCTGGTCCAACTCCGACACCTCCCTCCCCTTTCTAGATCTTTCTGTCTCTATCTCTGGAGACAGCTTATCTACTGATGTCTACTATTAGCCTACTGACTCTCACATCTATCTGGACTATTCCTCTTCTCACCCTGTCTCTTGCAAAAACGCCATCTCCTTCTCACAATTTCTCCGCCTCCGCCGCATCTGCTCTCAGGATGAGGCTTTTCATTCC
This sequence comes from Mobula hypostoma, assembly GCF_963921235.1. Lineage (NCBI taxonomy): Eukaryota > Metazoa > Chordata > Chondrichthyes > Myliobatiformes > Myliobatidae > Mobula > Mobula hypostoma. The sequence goes on from NC_086106.1 coordinate 90,909,955, forward strand.
AGGACAAGGGAGATGTCCTCCTTTTTTGAAGAAAGGGGATTCCCTTCCTCCACCATCAAATCTGCTCTCAAACGCATCTCCCCCATTTCACGCACATCTGCTCTCACTCCATCCTCCCGCCACCCCACTAGGAATAGGGTTCCCCTTGTCCTCACCTACCACCCCACCAGCCGTCGGGTCCAACATATAATTCTCCATAACTTCCGCCACCTCCAACGGGATCCCACCACTAAGCACATCTATCCCTACCGCCCCCTCTGCTTTCCGCAGGGATCGCTCCCTAAGCGACTCCCTTGCCCATTCATCCCCCTCATTCTTCCCCACCGATCTCCCTCCTGGCACTTATCCTTGTAAGCGGAACAAGTGCTACACATGCCCTTACACTTCCTCCCTCACCACCATTCAGGGCCCCAGACATTCCTTCCAGGTGAGGCGACACTTCACCTGTGAGTCGGCTGGGGTGATATACTGCGTCCGGTGCTCCCGATGTGGCCTTCTATATATTGACGAGACCCAACGCAGACTGGGAGATCGTTTTGCTGAACACCCACGCTCTGTCCACCAGAGAAAGCAGGATCTCCCAGTGGTCACACATTTTAATTCCACGTCCCATTCCCATTCTGATATGTCTATCCACGGCCTCCTCTACTGTAAAGATGAAGCCATACTCAGGTTGGAGGAACAACACCTTATATTCCGTCTGGGTAGCATCCAACCTGATGGCATGAACATTGACTTCTCAAACTTCCGCTAATGCCCCACCTCTCCCTCGTACCCCGTCCATTATTTATTTATATACACACACATTCTTTTTCTCTCTCTCCTTTTTCTCCCTCTGTCCCTCTCACTATACTCCTTGCCCATCCTCTGGGCTTTTCTCCTCCCTCCCCCTTTTCTTTCTCCCTTGGCTTCCTGTCCCATGATCCTCCCATATTCCTTTTGCCAATCAACTGTCCAGCTCTTGTCTCCATCCCTCCCCCTCCTGTCTTCTCTTAGCATTTCAGATCTCCCCCTCCCCCTCCCACTTTCAAATCTCTTACTAGCTCTTCCTTCAGTTAGTCCTGACGATGGGTCTTGGCCCGAAACGTCGACTGTACCTCTACCTAGAGATGCTGCCCGACCAGCTGCATTCACCAGCAATTTTCATGTGTGTTGCTTGAACTTCCAGCATCTGCAGATTTCCTCATGTTTGCATTCTGATACTACTGGGCATTTTGTTATAGTATCAGGGAAGCTAGGTAACAAATTAATAGTATTAGAATATAGATGAAGGAGGCTTCTTTGAGCGTTTTTTTTCACTTTTGTCAGATCTCAGTCTGTACTCATTGGTGATGGCAGGAGGTTTTAATTGTTGTTTCGATCCAGCTTTAGATCGTTCATCTTCTAAATTAGTGGTACCAAATAAATCAGCTGTGTTTATTCAGCACACACACAATACTGGTGGAACACAGCAGGTCAGGCAGCATGCTGCATTCCACCAGCATTTTGTGGGTGCTGCTTGAATTTCCAGCATCTGCAGATTTCCTCGTGTTTGCAGCTGTGTTGATTAAATCTTTTCTAATGAAATGTGGTATTGTTGATGTTTGGCTTTTTTTTCATCCACTGGACAAGGAATGTTCATTTTTCTCTCAGGTCCATAATATATATTCCAGGATTGATTACCTTTTTTTCTGATAGCCAAACGATTCTATTAGTTTGATCCTCTGAATATAAAGTGATTGTTGTCTCAGATCATGCTCTTGTGCTCTTATCTTTAAATCTTCCTGGCCTTCTTCAAACAAACAGGTTTTGACGTTTTAATCTAACTTTGCTATCTGATAAAGATTTTTTAAAGTTTATGGAGAGACGAATTACTCTTTTTTATGAAGAGTGCGTTAGAGGAGACTTCTCGTCTTATCAGATGGGATGCCTTTAAGGCGTATACTAGAGGACAAATTATTTCTTATACTGCAAATATTAAGTAAAAAGCTAATAAATAGAGAAGTGATTTAGCTAACTAGTTGAAACAATTAGACCAACAGTATGCTCTGGTTTCAGATCCTGCTTTATATAAAAGGCGCATTGAAATTAAAACTAAATCTCATCTTCTTTTAACTTACCCAATTGAAACTCAACTCCTAAAAGATAAAAGTCAATTTTATATTCATGGAGACAAAACAGGTAAATTATTGGATAATCAAATTAAAACCTTTATAGCTAAACAGCAGATTAAACAAATACGTAAAGCTAACGGTGATAGGACAACTGTTCATTTAGAAACAAATAATACTTTAAGAGAATTTTATTCTAGACTCTATAGCTCTGACTCTCCTAAGGGTAACATTGTACTGAACAATTTTTTAGACCAATTAAACATTCCCACAATTACTATTGACAACAGAAAGCAGTTGGAACAACTTACATCTTTTGAGGTAATGTCGAGGCTGTGCGCTCATTGCACTCGAGGAAAGCTCCAGATCCAGACGGATTTTCTGTAGAGTTCTTTAAGACCTGTTCCTCACTGCTTATACCTCATTTATGTTCAATTTTTTTGGAGTCATTTAAACTGGGCAGGCTGCCTCAATCTTTCTATGTGGCTTCCATTTCGCTTATCCTCAGAAAGAATAAGCATCCCATTAAATGCTCTTTCTATGGACCAATTTCTTTACTTAATGTTGACACCTAAGATTCTATCTAAAGTTTTGGCCCGTAAATTATGAAAATAATTTACCATCTGTCATTTCTGACAATTAGACTGGAATTATCAAAAATCGATATTCTAATTTTAATATTCGTTGTTTATTAAATGTTATCTATTCTCCTTCTAAGGAGATATCGGAATATGTGGTATCCCTAGATACTGAGAAGGCTTTTGACAGAGTTGAATGGAGTTATTTATTTCAAATTTTAGAAAAATTTGATTTTGGACCTGAGTTCATTCAATGGATTAAATTACTTTTATTTAGCTCCCTCCGCTAGGGTTATTACTAATATTCATAACTCCAAACCATTTCAGCTTCAACATGGCACCCAACAAGGTTGTCCATTGAGTCCTTTGCTTTTTGATCTGGCCTTAGAACATTTAGCCATAGCCTTTCGAGAATCTAATGATATCACTGGTATTTTAAAGAGAAGCACTATCCATAAACTTTTGCTTTATGCTGATGATCTAGTGCTCTTTATTTCTAATGTTGAGACTTCGTTATCCCAGGTGCTTTCTTTACTCTCCTGTTTTAGCCAGTTCTCAGGTTATAAATTGAATTTACATAAGAGTGAACTTTTTCCTTAGAATAATTGGATATCAACTAATTCTAACCTTCCTTTTAAAATTGTAAGAAACCAATGTACTTCCTTAGGTATAACAATTACTAAAAAGTATAAGTGCTAATTTAAAGAAAAATTTCTTACCCTATTGAATTATGTATAAAGGACATTATCAAACTGGTCACCTCTTTCCTTATCATTGATTGGTTGAATTAATTCTATTAATATAAATATTTTTATCCCTGTTTTTATCCCTAAATTTTCTTTTGATTCTCTAGATTTTATTATATCATCCTATATATGGAAAAATAAGCATTCTAGATTAAACAAAATTCATCTGCAGAAAGCTAAAAAGAATGGAGGGCTAGCTTTACCAAACTTTAAGTTATATTATTGGGCAGTTAATATATGTAATCTTACATTTGGGTTATATTACATTAATCATGAGGATTGTTCGATGTAGGTTTCTTTAGAAGCTAACTCTGAATAAATTTTCTATTATTTCTCTTCTTGGATCCTCACTTCCTTTATCCCTGAGTAAGTTAACTGACAATTTGGTAGTTAAACATACTAAGAGAATTTGGGTACAATTCCGAAAGTATTTTGGCTTATTGAGATTTTCTCTTTCAAGTCCCATTTTTTCTCATTATTTTTTAAAATCTTCTATGATAGATGTGGCTTTTAAAGAATGGGATAGATTAGGTATTAAATGCTTCCTGGACTTGTTTACGGAGGGAAGTCTCCTTTCGTTTGAGCAACTGTCAGCTAAATATAGCTTACCCAAAACTCACTTTTTTCGATACCTACAAATAAGAGACTTCTTAAGGTCTCAAATATGTACATTTCCTGAAAGTCCTGATAAGAATCTACTAGATGTAATTTTTAATATGAAACCTTTTTATAATGGATCTATATCTAATATTTATAATATTTTGCTGGGAATGAGAAGTGTTCCTTTAGATAAAATTAAAACCTTTGGAAACAAGACTTACAGACTTCAATTTCTGAGGAAACTTGGAATGAAATTTTTAAATTGGTTAACACTTCATTGTTATGCGCTCACCACTCTCTCTTACAATTTAAAGTGGTCCATAGGGCCCATATGACCAAAGATAAGTTGTTTTGCTTTTAATTGGATCTATCTCCTTATTGTGATAAATGTAATAATGGAGAAGCTTCACTCATTCATATGTTTTGGACATGCCTGAGTCTTGAAAAATATTGGAAAGAAGTATTTCAAACCTTCTCGGTACTTTTTAAAGTGAATTTTAAGCCTAATCCTTTGACCGCTTTATTTGGTATTGTTGGAGGAAGGATTGTTAATTTGGAGAAATCTGATTGGTACATTTTGGCTTTTATTTCTCTTATGGCTAGGAGGGCGCTCTTGTTTAAATGGAAAGATGTGATCCCGCCCACTCATGTTCAATGGCTGCGTGATGTGATGTCATGTTTAAATTTAGAGAAGATTCGGTGTTCAATTTCTGAATCTAATCAAGACTTTCAAACATTATGGGGACCTTCTCTGAACTATTTTCAAAACCTTTGATTTGCTGTTAAAGCACAGATGATGGCTAATAATATACTCTTTTTTCTTTTTTACTAATCTGCTTCGGTCTTGGTGGCGGGTTAGATTTTTCTTCCATATAATAAATTTACTATATTTCAATATTGTGAATTAATCAATTTGTATTAATATGCAGTAAAGAGTTTGCATGTGTGATTCAGTATAATGTATTTGATATATTTCTTTTTTCTTGAACTTTGTATTCTCCTATGTAGAAAATTAATAAAAATATTGAAAAAAGTTCTGTGACGACTAGTCAACAATGGTGGCTGCACCAGATTTTCAACAATCTAATCAGCATTCTGGATGCCACACATTAGAGAAGATGCAAAAGTTTTACAGATTACAAAGGATACAGATGAAGATAACAGTCATGAGAATCAAAACTAACATGAGAAATAACTTCTTTCTTTTCGGCGTGTGCATGCGTTTGTGTGTGTCTGTGCGTATGCATCTGTGTGCGTGCGTTCGTGTACAATGTTGGCAGGACAACGTCTTTTTCATGTCTTTACAAGGCGTAGACTGAGGAAGAGAGACTGTGTGGTGCGCTACTCCTCACACAGACATTTCGCAGTATTTTTCCCTTTATTTTACGAGGTCAAGTTGCGATCTCGACACTCAACCTGGCACGGATGGAAAGCATACTCAGGAGCGGACCAGACTGGATTCGAACCTGGGAACCTCCATTCCAGAGTCCGGCGCTGATGTCATTGCACCACCAGCCGGCCAGAGAAATAACTTCTTATTTAAACAGTGAGTGATTAGGGTTTGGAATGCATTGATTGCAGTGGAAGCAAATTCAGTCATAGCATTCAAAAGGCAGCTGGATAAATTCCTGAATGTAAAGAACATAAAGAGGTATGGAAAGAAGACAATCAAACTGGACTCTGAATTGTTCTTACATAGAGCCAATACAATTTGATGAATCGAAGGGTTTCTTTCCTGCGTAATCAGTCAGTGAATATGTGAAACTTGAGGGGAAGAAGAAACAACGGAAGTATCTGTGGTCAGGTGGAGACTGAATAATGGAAGTGCTGTTGGTAACCGTTGAAACAAAGTGGTAAGGGTAGTGTATAACAAAATACATGACTTGAACCAAGTGCAAAGAAGAGATGAATGAAATCAGAAATTACTAGGAAAGAAGGGAGAACAATTGCTGAATGTGTGATATTGGTCTGAAATGGCTTATTATCTGAGATTGTTGACTTTATTGTTAAGTGTGGAAGGCTGAAGATGTGTAGCTGATCCTTGAATTTGCATTGAGCTTTGCTATTATGGTGTAGGAATTCACTGCAACATAGAACAATTGTGTAACAGAGTACAATACAAACTAATACTTAGAATCATTGAAACATAGAAAACCTACAGCATCATACAGGCCCTTCAGCCCACAAAGCTGTGCTGAACATGTCCTTACCTTAGAACTACACAGGCTTACTCATAGTCCTCCATTTTTTAAAGCTCCATGTATCCACCCAGCAGTCTCTTAAAAGACCCTATCATTTCTGCCTCCACCACTGCTGCCAGAACCCTATTCCACGCACTCACCACTCTCTGCGTAAACAACTTACCCCTGACATCTCCTCTGTACCTACTTCCAAGCACCTTAAAACTATGCTCCCTCGTGCTAGCCATATCAGCCCTTGGGAAAAGCCTCTGACTATACACATGATCAATGCCTCTCATTATCTTGTACACCTCTATCAGGTCACCTCTCATCCTCCATCGCTCCAAGGAGAAAAGGGTGAGTTCACTCAAACTATTCTCATAAGGCATGCTCCCCAATCCAGGCAAAATCCTTGTAAATCTCCCCTGCACCCTTTCTATGGTTTCCATGTCCGTCCTGTAGTAAGCGACCAGAATTGAGCACAGTACTCCAAGTGGTGTCTGACCAGGGTCCTATACAGTTGCAACGTTACCTCTCGGCTCCTAAACTCAGTCCCATGATTGATGAAGGCCAATGCACCGTATGCCTTCTTAACCACACAGTCAACCTACGCAGCAGTTTTGAGTGTCCTATGGACTCGGACCCTAAGATCCCCCTGATCCTCCACACTGCCAAGAGTCTTACCATTGATACTATATTCTGCCATCATATTTGACCTACCAAAATGAACCACCTCATACTTATCTGGGTTGAACTCCATCTGCCACTTCTCAGCCAAGCTTTGCATCCTATCAATGTCCCACTGTAACCTCTGACAGCCCTCCACACTATCCACAACACCCCCAACCTTTGTGACATCAGCAAATTTACTAACCCATCCCTCCACTTCCTCATCCAGGTCATTTATAAAAATCACAAAGAGTAGGGGTCCTAGAACATATCTCTGAGGCACATAACTAGTCACTGGACTTCATGCAGAATATAACCCATCTACAACCACTCTTTGCCTTTTGTGGGCAAGCCACTTCTGGATCCACATTGCAATGTCCCCTTGGATTTCATGCCTCCTTACTTTCTCAATAAACCTTGCATGGGGTACCTTATCAAATGCCTTGCTGAAATCCATATACACTACATCTACGGCTCTACCTTCATCAATGTGTTCAGTCACATCCTCAAAAAATTCAATCAGGCTTGTAAGGCACGACCTGCCTTTGACAAAGCCATGCTGACTACTCCTAATCATATTATGCCTCTCCAAATGTTCATAAATCCTGCCTCTCAGGATCTTTTCCATCTACTTACCAACCACTGAAGTAAGACTCACTGATCTATAATTTCCTGGGCTACCTCTACTCCCTTTCTTGAATAAGGGACCAACATCCACAACCCTCCAATCCTCCGGAACCTCTCCTGTCCTCATTGATGATGCAAAGATCATTGCCAGAGGCTCAGCAATCTCCTCCCTCGCTCCCGTCAGTAGCCTGGGTTACATCCCATCCAGTCCCAATGACTTATCCAACTTGATGCTTTCCAAAAGCTCCAGCACATCCTCTTCCTTAATATCTACATGCTCAAATTTTTCAGTCTGCTGCAAGTTATCCCTACGATCGTCAAGAACTATTCAGCATTGTCATTGCATACCAATATTCCTTAGAGTGCAAGAATTCCCAGCAGTATGACTATAGGCCAGTACCATCAATCTGCAAGATTCCCTAGAAGCACTTCAAGGATACCATCGAAACCTTAGAGTAAAATGGTAAATTTTTACCATTCTTCCCATGGTAATGATGCACCACTGGCATTGGGCTGCTTCAGACATTGATTAAGTGTTTATAAAACATCTATTGTGTAAATCCTTAACAACAGGGAGGAAGATTTACATAGCATATTCTGTCCGATTTATATACAGTATAAAGATTTAACATAAAGTATCAATTGTGCAACAGTGCACTGCCATGTAGCAAAGCGGCTACAATAAAATTGGACTAACATGCAAAGAATACATATTGCAATTTAACATAAAATTTGATAGTGTACTGTATGTTTAAGCCATAAGAGTGAAGTATGATTTTGCATGAGTATTTAATGCCATTAACTACACATGCAGTGTACTAATATTTAAACATTTACTATTGCCATAATCTGTTCAGTAAATTTTGACATTACATTCATATCAGTGAAAATCCCAAGGCAGGAGAGCTAGATCAGATTGTACTCTCCTGTCTGGTCTATGGTGCTGAATTCAAACAATATCCACCATGTAAATCAAAACAAAATAAAATCCTGAAATACGTTCATGGGCACAGTTTATAAATCACAAAAGCAATTAATTTTCAGAGTATTTTCATTAACTACCACTTCCCAAACAGTATTACATAACAAAGATCAAAGTTCAGAGGTTCTAAGTAATTTTATTATCAGAGAACATATATGCTCCCATATACAACCCTGAGATTCAAACTCACCAATATACATAAAGAATACAGGATATACAGAGCTGCCAAGAATTTCAAGGTGTAATCTTGGGATTCAAGCTGCCACTACATCATTGCAGTTGGTTTATCTGGGGTACAGACCCTGAAATTGAAGTGCAGGCTACCGAGTCACCAACTGCGAGCTAGTAACCTGTGCAATACATCCCAGTATAATAATAAGACAATAAGTTATAGGAGCAGAAGTAGGCCATCTGGCCCATGAGTCTGCTCCACCATTCAATCATGAGCTGATCCAATTCTTCTAGTCATCCCCACTCCCCTGCTTTGATCCCACACCCTTTGATGCCCTGGATAATCAAGAACCTATCTATCTTCGCCTTAAATACACCCAATGACTTGATCTCCACAGGTGGCACCAAGTTTCTAGAAGCAAAACCAATCTTGTCGTGCTCCATTTTACCAGGCCCTAGATTGGAATTCAAGAAAAATAAATTCTGATCTTATATATCAGACACTCCTGGATCTAAAGTCCAGCACAGGGATTAAAGGAGTTGTGGTAATTTTCTTTCAGATGTTCAGCATTTATACTCTTCCCTATGCTGATGCACTGAGTTGCCTTTCTGTGATGATGGGATTAATTCAGATGCTCCCCACAGCAGTACAGCAGGCTGTGACTTTTCAGAACTCTGTGTGAGTAAACAAGTCATTGCTTCCTCTCTGGGTAATGAATAGTGAACAGTGTATATTGTGCCCTTGAACATTCTCCTCTACTTGCCAGATGTGCTGGATTAATAGTTATTCGTCCAAGTAGGTTTGTGCTGTCATTTCCGCTCATTAGTGCTTACACAGAGACTCCAAAGAAACACTATTAATCCTCTTTATTTGCCACAATAACACCCCCTTCCCTGAAACAGCCCACATTTGGTCCAACACGAGAAATCATTTTGGTTTTATTCCTGGCTTAAGGAAGACATTTGTGCTCAGGATTTCAAAAATGAATAATTAGCTGCTCTGCTTTTAAAATATTTGTTGTTCTCCTTTTTATTTAATTCTTTTTAAGTCTATGACTACAAATTTGATTTAATATGAAAGTAAAACACCATAAAAAGGGCTGCCTGAAATTCAGTGATATGGAGCTGTTTTTTTCTCAGTTTGCCCATCCCAGTCTGATCCTCATTAATCTGCAGAAAAAAAAAGTAGGAAGACATGACTCCCACTTCATTTTCTGTGCTTTAACAGACCATGCATAACACCCAAGCTATTTCTAAATCATTATCAAATATATCCAATCACTAATTTATTCCCTAGCTGTCACAACCCAGGTCTCCCTCCAGTTTTTTTTAAATTAAACATAATCCAATCCATTGTCTAGCACATATTAGCATATCTATCAGCAATTTCTTTCAAACCCATGTTAATACTCCAATTCTTATTACTTCCTAAGAAAATCATACTGTATATTAACAAATACAATAATCATTTCCTAAATATTTCAATCTGAATTCATTAGACGCCCTTGTCTCTCTTGCTATCACAAAACAGCATAATCAGAGTGAACGTGAGGCTGGGGGACAATGCTTTGAAAATTGATCATGACACCAAGACAGAGTACATCACTTTTTAGTAGCACCTTATCTGAGCTTCTAACTAAATATAAGAATTGGATGCATGCCAGCTCTGGCAGGGCTTGCAGACTGTTACTTCCTATAAACTGAAAGCTAACATCATGAATGGCCGTGATGCTTCACTCCCAGATGAGCTCAATGCCTTTAATGCACGCTTTGAAAGGGAGAATAAAACTACACCTGTTTGAATCCCTGCAGTATCTGGTAACCCTGGGATCTCTAACTCGGAGGCCAACATCAGAGCATTATTCAAGAGAGTGAACCCTTGCAAGCTGCCAGGCCCTGATGGTGTGCCTGTTAGGGCTCTGAAAACCTGTGCCAATTAACTGGTGGGTATGTTCCAAGACATCTTGAATCTCTCACTGCTGCAGTCAGAGATTCCCACCTACTTCAAAAGGGCAACAATCATACCAGTGCCTATGAAGAACTGGGTGAGCTGCCCCAACAACTATCACCTAGTGGCACTGATATTAACCGTGATGAAGTACTTGAAGAGATTGGTCATGGCAGGAAACAACTCCTGCCTAAACAAGGACCTGGACCCACTGCAATTTGCCTATTGCCACAATAGGTCTACAGTGGATGCAATTTCACTGGCTCTCCACTTGGCCTTGGATCACTGGTACAATATTAGTACCTAAGCCAGGCTGCTGTTTATTGATTGCAGCTCAGCGTTCAACACAATAATACCCTCAGTTCTAATCAACAAGCTCCAATACCTGGGTCTCTATACCTCCCTCTGCAAATGAATCCTTGACTTCCTCACCAGGAGACCACAGTTGGTGCAGATTAGAAATAGCATCTCCTCACTGACAATCAACACTGGCATACCTCAAGAATGTGTGCTTAGCCCACTGCTCTACTCTCTCTATGTGATGATGTGGCTAGGCACAGCTCAAATGCCATCTATAAATTTGCTGATGACACAACTATTGTTGGCAAAATTTCAGATGGTGACAAGGAGGCATACAGGAGCAAGACAGAACAACTGGTTGTTTTCACAGTAAAAGTACTCAACATTAGTAAGACCAAGGAATTGAGTGTGGACGTCAGAAGGGGAAGTCAAGGGAGCACATGCCAGTCCTCATTGAAGGATCAGAAGTGTCAAAAGTGAGCAGTTTCAAGTTTATGGATATCAACATCTCTGAGGATTTGTACTGGACCCAATATATTAATGTAATTAGAAAGGAACGATGACAGAGGCTATATTTCATTAGGAGTTTGAGGAAAATCGGTATGTCACTAAAGGCACTCAGAAATTTCTACAGATGTACCATGGAGAGCATCCTAACTGGTTGCATCACCAACCAATTCAATTCTGATCCCATTCTGGCATGGAAGGGCCACTGATCAGGACTGGAAAAAAAAAACTGCAGGGAGTTGTAAGATCAGCCAGCTCCTTCATGGGCACCAGCCTCCCCAGCATCCAGGACACCTTCAAATGGTGACGCCTCAAAAAGGAAAAAAGGTGGCATCCATCACCCATGAGAAGAGGCTAACGGCTCGACTGGTTCAAGCTGACAGGAAGGCAACAGCAACTCAAGTAACCACTCGTTACAAAAGTGGTGTGCAGAAGAGCATCTCTGAATGCACAACACATCGAGCTTTGAAGTGGATGGGCTACAGCAGAGCAAGACCACAAACATACACTCAGTGACCACTTTATTAGGTAAAGGAGGTATAGACATGATGCATTTGGGCTTCCAAAAGACACTCAACAAAGTGCCATCAAAATGGTGGAGCACAGTTTAGGAGTATTGGGGGAAGAATGTAAGAATGGGTTGAATATTAGTTAGAGTACAAAATAAAGAATTGCGTCGAATTGAGTGGAATGGTAGTGTAGTGGTAGCATTACGTTAATACAACGCCAGCAACCCAGGTTCAACAATGCTGTCTGTAAGGAGATTATACGTTCCCCTCGTGATCACCTGGAATTCCTTCGGATGCTCCAGTATCTTCCCACGTCCCATGAACATATGAGTTAGGGTTAATAAGTCATGGCACACTATGTTGGCACTGGAAGTATGGCGACACTTGTGAGCTTCCCCCAGCACATCCTTGGACTGTGTTGGTCATTGACATAGATGATGCATTTCACTTGTCATTTTGATGTTTCAATGTACATGTGACAAATAAAGCTAATCTTTCATTTTTAAAGTTCAGGTTGGAAGCTTGTGAACAATGGAGTACTCCAGGAATCAGTTCTGGTCCCCAATTACAGTGGCATACAGAAGTTTGGGCACCCCTGGTCAAAATTTTTGTTACTATGAATAGCTGAGCGAGTAAAAGATGAACTGATTTTCAAAAGGCATCGAGTTAAAGATGACACACTTCTTTAATATTTTAAGCAAGAAAACTTTTTTATTTTCATCTTTTACAGCTTCAAAATAACAAAAAAGGAAAAGAGCCCGAAGCAAAAGTTTGGGCACCCTGCATGACAGTAACACCCCCTTTGCAAAACCTTTAGCTTGCGCCTCTTGAGGTAGTCCATTGTGGGTTTTGTGTCCATTGTGGACAAAAAGTTCTATTCAAAAGGTTCAAAGGAACATTTAAACAAACCTGATGTATTTTGGAAACAAGTCCTGTGGACTGATGAAGTTAAAATAGAATGTTTTGGCAGCAATGAGCAAAGGTATGTTTGGAGAAAAAAGGGTGCAGAATTTCATGAAAAGAACCCCTCTCCAACTATTAAGCACGGGGGAGGATCAATCATGCTTTGGGCTTGTGTTGCAGCCAGTGGCACGGGGAACATTTGCTAGTAGAGGGAAGAATGAATTCAATTAAATACCAGCAAATTCTGGAGCAAACATCACACCGTCTGTAAAAAAGCCAAAGGTAAAAAGAGAATGGCTTCTACAACAGGATAATGATCCTAAACACACCTCAAAATCCACAATGGACTACCTCAAGAGGCGCAAGCTGAAGGTTTTGCAATGGCCCTCACAGTGCCCTGACCTAAACATCATTGAGAATCTGTGGATAGACCTCAAAAGAGCAGTGCATGCAAGACGGCCCAAGAATCTCACAGAACTAGAAGCCTTTTGCAAGGAAGAATGGGTGAAATCTCCCAAACAAGAATTGAAAGACTCTTAGCTGGTTACAAAAAGCGTTTACAAGCTGTGATACATGCCAAAGGGGGTGTTACTAAGTACTGTCATGCAGGGTGCCCAAACTTTTGCTTCGGGCTCTTCTCCTTTTTTGTTATTTTAAAACTGTAAAAGATGGAAATAATAAAGTTTTCTTGCTTAAAATATTAAAGAAATGTGTCATCATTTATTTTATGCCTTTGGAAATCAGTTTATCTTTTACTCGCTTAGCTATTCACAGTAACAGTAATTTTGACCAGCAGTGCCCAAACTTTTGCATGTCACTGTATTTATTACTTTTATTAATGACCTGGATGAAGGGGGAGAACGTAAGGCATCCAAGTTTGCCTAAGACATGAAAATAGAAAGAAGCACATGCTCTGAAGAAGATGCCTTGACTCTGTAACATGATATAGATAGACTGAGTGAATGGGTGAAAATCTGACAAATGGAATACGATGTATCAGATCATATTAATGAGGAATGAAAAGGCAGATTTATTACCTGAAGGGTCAATGGCTAGAAAAGGGTGAAACACAGAGGGAGCTGCGTGTTCTTGAGTATGAATCACAGAACTTGCCTGAAAGGCAGAAACCTGTGACTCCAGAAAGTTGTGGAGGTTCATTCTTTTGAAATATTTAACATGAATGTAGATAACTCATTGAAAGGATCTCTGTCTCCACCACATCTGCTCTCAGGATGAGGCTTTTCATTCCAGAATGAAGGAGATGTCCTCCTTCTTCAAAGAAAGGGGCTTCCATCAACACTGCCCTCAACCGTATCTCTTTCATTTTATGCGTGTCTGCTCTCAGCCCATCCTCCCGCCAGCCTACCAGGGATAGGGTGCCTTGTCCTCACCTACCACCCCATAACCTTCTGTATCCAGCACATAATTCTCTGTAACTTCCGCCATGCCTAATGAGATCCCACCACCAAACATTATCGTGCCCTCCCCCCAACTTTCTGCTTTCCACGAGGATCACTCCCTATGTGAGTCCTGTGTCCATTCGTCCCTCCCCACTGATCTCCCTCCTGGCACTTATCCTTGCAAGCAGAACAAGTGCTACTACCATTCAGGGCCCCAAACAGTCCTTCCAGGAGAGGTGACACTTCACCTGTGAGTCTGTTGGGGTCATATACTGTGTCCAGGGCTCCCGGTGTGGTCTCCTGTATATTGGTGAGACCCGACGTAGATTGGGAGACCGCTTCACTGAGCACCTACACTCCATCTGCCAGAAAAAGTGGGATCTCCCAGTAGCCACCCATTTTAATTCCACTTCCCATTCCCATTCTGATAGGTCAATCCACGGCCTCCTCTACTGTCATGATGAGGCTGCCCTCAGGTTGGAAGAACAACACCTGATATTCCGACTGGGTAGCCTCCAACTGATGGGATGAATATCGATTTCTCGAACTTCCAGTAACAGCCAACCCCTAACTCTCCTCTACTACTCCCCATTCCTTTTTCCCTCTCTCAACTTATCCCCTTGCCTACCCATCATCTCCCTCTACTGCTCCTCCCCCTTTTCTTTCTTCCATGGTTTTCTGCCCTCTCCTATTTGATTCCCCCCCTTCTGCAGCCCTGTATCTCTTTACTTCACCTCCCTCCCTCCAGGTTTCACCTATCACCTTGTGTTTCTCCCTCCCCTCCCTCCAGCTTTTAACTCCCACTCCTCATCTTTTTTTCTCTAGTCCTGCTGAAGGATCTCGGCCTGAAACGTCAACTGTACTCTTTTCCATAGAGGCTGCCTGGCCTGCTGAGTTCCTCTAGCATTTTGTGTGTGTTGCTTGGATTTCCAGCACCTGCAGATTTTCTCTTGTTTGTGATTGGATAACTGATTGAAAGATTGGCGGATTGAGGGCTCTACATGATGGGGTAGGCTTGAAGAGATATGCGCTCAATTTCTGTTTATATTGTCTTGTGCTCTTAGGAACCACAATTCTGGTCCACACATTAGCCAAGATTTTCATTCGTTTACTATGTTTTACTGTTAAGTTGTAACTTTCTCCAAAAGCTGTGCTCCAAAAATGATGTACACATTCCCCTGTTGAAAAAATCTGTCCACACTAACCTAGTCACTGGAGCCCACTTGAACACCACACTCCTGTTCACAGCTAATTTCTCAACTGTGTCTCAATGTAAGCCGCCTGCTGACATAGTTATTACATGTGGCTCATTTATGTCACCGATGTAAATGGCTCAGATGTATAAACGAGCCTGACAATTTGTCCACTGTCACATAACCATCCTCTGCTTTCTTGCCCATCCAGACAGTGGCTCAGCAGCATCTGGGCACAGTTCATTCGGATTCATTCATACCCACATTTGGCCGAATTAGATGAAAACTAACTTGAAATACACAGTATGTGCCATCACAAAACTTCCTTCCAGTCCCATTGCATTTGCCACAACAAGGCACAGAAGTTTAAAAGAAGTTGTTTTCAAGACCTATTGGTAAGTTTCACTTTATAGGAGTTGGGTCTTGGAGCATCAGACATGGGAGTTTTAAAAGGTACTGCAGGTTTCAGGACTTGCTTTTGAGTTTCACTTAACAGTACTCTAAAGATTCAAGATTGCTTATTTCCATTTCCATTCTTCAGTACCCAAGTGTAAAGGAGAACTAAATGATCATTACTCCAGATTTGATGCAGCATAGAAAAACACAGTAAGCATAAAGAATACAATAAAATATACAATATAAATATAAAATGAATCCTATAAAACAGAATGTAACAGTTATATACTGTACATGGACTGATTGTATGAACATAAAGTACATAAAGAGGACCATTTTCAAATTGTCAGCTAATAGTTGATTTGCTAATTAGCTAATTAACAGTAGCCAATAAATAGAAGGGTCAAGTCGAGTGGCCATATTGACAGTGGAAACAGGAGAGTAGCCCAGGTGTGGAAAGTGACTGCAGCTCTTTAAATTGGCTTCAGTGAGAAGGCAGCACTGAAGTTTTATTTTGTTGTTCTTAGTCCTTGATTCACTGTAGTTAGGGCAATGGAATGTTCCTCCTGCAAGATGTGGGAAGTTAGGGAACCCCAGTCTCCCTGATAACTACATCTGTGGGAAGTACGTCTAGATATATTTCCTGGCAGACTGGATGAAGAAACAGAAGATGGATCAGAAGGTACTCAGGATCACCTGAGAAGCTGTGCGTTTCATATATTAGACTTTTACGAAGTGGTCATATCCAAGGTGTAGGCTTCAGGTAGATAGGTAACCAGCAGAAGTAGTAAGATGTGTAGGCAGTATGTGCAGGGTTTTGCTGTAGCTATTCCTTTCAGCAGCAAGTATACTTCTTTGGATACTGTTGAGGGGGATGTTCTTTCAGGGGTTAGCAGCTGTACATAACCTCTGGCACTGTGACTGGCTCTGAGGCTCAGTGGGAAAGGGTGCAGTGAGACAGGGTGATAGTGGTGGGAAACTTGACTTAGGCAGAACATGGGATGAGGCCCTGCAGAATGTGTGTTTTAAATTGCTTTAAATTGCATCTATTTCAATACATATAGCTTCACAAACGAGGTGAGTAAACCAAGGGTGTGGATTACTATGGGGACTGGGTTATTGTGACTATAACTTGAGAGAAAGGCAGGACTGTTAGTTCCAGGGAATTGCTGCTTTAGGAACGGGTAAGAGTGGAAGAAGTGTTTTCCTTTTGATGAGGGAGTATGTAACAGCAGTGCTTAGAGGGTATTCAAAATAAGGATTGGTCACCTTGATAGGGCTATATTATAGACCCCCCTCCCCGCCCCCCCCCCTGACTGATCAGCAGATATATTGAGAAATTGCATGTAGTGAGAATAATAGAGTAATGCTAGTGGGAGATTTCAATTTTCCGAATGTTGACTGGGGCAACCAGAGTTCTGACATTCGGGATGGGGCAATATTACTGGACAGAATTCTGAAGAAAAGTCTACCATCACTTGGATAGTCAAGACCTGATCAGGAATAGTCAGCATGTTTTTATGCGTGGGAGTTCTTGAATCTTTTGAAGAGGTAACTAAGGAGATTGATGAAGTTCGGCAAGTAGATGTCATCTACGGACTTTAGTAATGCCTTTGACAAGGTTCCGCATGGTTTTCTGATCTGGAAGCGGGAGTTAATGATGGTAACGAGCAGAGAACGATTGTTGAAGGTTAAATTTCTGAGTGGTGGCCTGTGACTAATGGGGTACTCCAGGGGTCAGTATTGGGATCTGTTATTCATTATTTGTGTAAATGATTTGCATATGAACGTACATGGTACATTCAGCAAGTTTGTTGATGATACAGAGTCGGGGGGGGGGCTCTTGTTGATAGTGAAACAAATTGCAATGAATAGCAAAAATATCTTGTTCAGTTAGGGAGAGGGGCTGAGAAATGGCAACTTGATTTCAACTTAGATAGCTGTGAGGTGATGCATTTTGGACAATCAAACCAGGGTAGGATCTACATAGTACCCTACGATTCACTGACAAGGACTGTGGAATAAGGACTGGGCATAACAGTGCACAATCTGCTGAAAGTGGCTGTGCAAGTAGGCAGGAGAGTGAAGAAGGCATTTAGCATATTGACCTTCATCAGTTAGGGCATCAAGTTTTGGAATATCGATATTATACAAGTTGCTAGTAAGGTTGTACTTGGAGTACTGTGTACAGTTTTGGTAACTTTTATAGAAAAGACATCAGCAAGCTGGAGAACATGCAGAAGAGATTTGAATATGCTGCCAGGACTAGAGGTCATGAGTTATTGGGAGGGATTGGCTATGCTAGATCTTTATTACTTGGAGTGTAGGTGACCTGAAACATTTATAAAATCATGAGGAGTGTGGAAAAGTTGGACAGTCATAGCCTTTCCCCCAGGGTTACAGTCCAAAACAAGAGGGTACAGATACAAGGTAAGTGGAGAGAGATTCAAGAGGTCTGACAGGTAACTTCATAGTTAGTAGGGAAGTGAATACCTGGGTTGAACTGCTGGAAGAAGTGGTTGAGGTTAGTACAAATGCAGCATTTAAGAGGCATTTTCATATGTATGTGGAGAGGAGGTGCTTGGGTCAGCTGGCTCCGGCTCTAGCTGGGAGAATGCTGTGGTCAGCAGGGACCAGTTGGGCCAAACAGCTTGATTCTGTGCTGTATTGCTCTGACTCCATAACTTGAAGCCCGCTTTCATTTACATGAAAGAATAAATTAATATTTACAGCATCATAACATTATATAAAGTAAGTTCATAGATCTTCACAGCAGTTTCATGTCCTGCCTAGTCAGAGTTACTTATGTTAAGCCTACTTTCCAGCTCTCAATCAAAACCCATAGCCTATGGCACGTTTACCATTCACACTGCTGCTTTTTCAATGTGATGAGGTTTCTGCCTTTTGGGTAAGTTCTTCACTCCCATCATTCCTTGGTTGAAATAGAATTCCTAAAATATTCTCTAATACTGCTACCAAAAACCTGAAATTCATGTGACCTTTCTATTAAGTGAAACATGTTCTCACTTTTATCCTCTCTAGGCTTCGCAATTTAATGCATCTTGATTAACTTTTGCTTCAGGCTTCTTAGTTCCAATGGAAAAAAATCAATGTAATCACACTCTCCTCATAGTCAACATTCTCCAGCCTAGTAATGCTGTCATAGGTTTCCTCTGCAAACTCTCTGGTCCTATTGTATCTATCCTGCGATACCGTCACCAGAAGTGGACATGGCTGTGCCCCAATTGCTGCCTTAACAAGCTCAAGCTTTACCCCCATGCTCTTATATTTTACGCCTCATCTAATTAAGACGAGTCTCCCATGTGTGCCTATCTGACCATATTATCCCAGTCCAACCGCCTTCAGCTATCTGCGGATTTATTGCTCTGCGCTCGGTATCCTAATACTTAATGTATATACTCTTGTTTGCATTACTACACTATTAGAAAAGTAGCATTCCAAAAAAGGAATAGTAACATCATTTCATGCCTCATTCTCTCATTTGCCTGCCATTTAGCCCTCATACCACTACCCCTTCTGTTTTTCAAGCTTCAGATAGTTTAATCATACGCTTCTACCTATTCTTCCTCTCTGCATTGCAACACTGCCCTCAGATCTTATTCATTTTATAGAGCAACTAACTCTAAGCTAGACAGTTAGTTATGAAAAACTAATGGTAAGATGGTGGTGTGTTCGCACACAGCGGCTACGAGGTCAAACAAAGGTGCCACTGATTTTTTTAATGTAGTTTTTATGGTCACAATACTCTGCTGGACATTTAAGAACTTAGAGTACTGCAGGTCTACCCTATCAGTGAGTTTCCTGTTGACGGAGAAACTGAAAGAGCAGGACTTGGTGTGGACTGTGATGCTGCCCATGACAGAGAGGAGTTGGTCCACAAAGGAAATGAGCAGTCTAACAGTTAGTAACCATTTCAGTCGCTTTTCTTGTGATTGCGAGATCCTGTTGGACATTGCTGGTTTGGAATAGTGCAAGTCCAGTTCATCAGTTTATTGGCGAACAGTGGGGGGAGCCACGTGGCCTTGGACCTAACGAGGACTAGGCCTCAAGCCATGGTGTCACTTGTTTGCAGCTCCCAGGAAAAGTTTGGAGTCAGGCACTCCACTGGAGTGCCGGAGGTCGTATGGAGCAATGTCCTACTGGAGTCAGTGCTGCCGTCCAGAGTTCACTTGGCAGAAGACCAGCTATATTGTGTTTGACTTCAGGCTGCTGCAACTTTCATGGACTCAGGGACTTGGGCTATATATTTTTTGTGTCACTGTATTTTACTGCTATTTTATATGTGCCTTATTTGCAGTGTATGACTAATGCTACTGTGTTTTGCACCTCGATCCCAGAGTAGTGTTTCATTTGACTGTATTGATGGGCATTCATGTCTGGTTGAATGACAATTAAACTTCATTTTGAAGTTGAAAAGAGTATGGCTAGAAGATTAAACAGTGATGTAGAAACAATGTTTCACAAACTCAGACTAAAAATGTAGATAATTTGGATGAATTTCTAAATTCCAGCATAAGTGTTCGATAGCCAGGGCAGCAAGAAAGAGAAGGCTTGGTCTCACCCGTGAAAATGCCGTCAAGTTTGGCGACAGAGATGTGCATGTAAATAGTGCAGATTACAGAAAAGTGTTGATGGGAACGTGCAAAGAAATGCTTGTGGTATTTGTAAAATTGGTACAAAGTCAAGTGGCACAGAGGAGCTAAACACCAATTTTGTCAGAGTAGTGTGCAGATCTTGGAATGCATCTCTTTCAGCAAAAAGCTGGTGGATAACTCCATTAGCACATGTGCTTCCAACCATGATGCAGGCTCTGATGCCAGTTTCTCACCCTTCAATGTGCATTTTCTGATTACCTTCTGATCCCATCTGTGGATCCTGTTGACATACTGCAGAAGCTGATATCCTAGTCATGCAAGGTGTGTTTGTTACTGTGCTAGCACAGCTCCTTCTCATCCAAGCTGAACCATGCTGGCGACAGAAAGCAGTGTTTAACCATATTTGCAGCGTGTCACAACAACCCGGCAACCCAGCCGAAGATTGCTCATGTCGTTGAGGTGCATCGTGGGAAGGTGTCAGCAGTTCAATGGATCACTCAGGAAGACAGCTTTCATCAGTCCATCTCTAAACATCACCAAACCCCTTGATGTTGCTTATCACCTTTGCAAAATGTTGCTGTCTGAAACCGCTGAAATAGCCTTGGAGTGAGGCATGTCACAGCCAGAGATATCGAAGTCAGGAAAAAAAGGAACACCAAATAGAGATTCATTGACATTTCAATGAGATATGCCATGATTTATAAATTTGCTTTGGAATATTATTTTGTGTTGACTTTTACTTCTGGAATACGGGCACTCTGATAGTAATGGGAGTTTTTAAGTCAGAGTCATGGTTGGCTGGTGGCACAGTGACATCAGTGCCGGACTCCGGAATGGAGGTTCCCGGGTTCCAATCTAGTCGGGCTGTTCCCGAGTACGCTTTCCATCCGTGCCGGGTTGAGCGTTGAGCTCGCAACTCGACCTCGTAAAATAAAGAAAATACTGTACTGCGAAATGTCTGTGTGAGGAATGGCGCGCCAGACGGTCTCTCGTTCCATGTCTTGTAAGGCATGAAAATGCCCGACGCTGGCCTCTCAGGCCTGAGTTGACGTCATCATCATCATCATCATGGAACGGGATACAGCATGGCCCACCAAGCCCATGCTAATTATCACCACCCATCTACACTAAACCTTCAGTTTGTATTCTCCCAACATTGTCATCAACCCCACCCCCTCTTCACTGAGCTACATACAACTTGCGATGGCCAGTTAATCCACCAACCCACATGTCTTTGGGGTGTGAGATGAAATCGGGGCCCCAAGAGGGAACTCAGATGGTCACAGGGAAAACGTGCACACTCCACACTGAGGATGGTGACACTTTTACCGTATGGCCTGGTATGGCAATTTCAAAGTGCAGAAATGTAAGGAGCTGCAGAAAATGATGGACTCAGCCTAATGCTTCAAGGGCACATCCCTCCCCATAATCAATAGTACTTACAGGAGGCATTGCCTCGAGAAGGCAACAAACAACATCAAAAATCCCTGTGATTTGGTGCCATATGATCACAGTTAACATCAGTCAAGAAGTACAGAAACCTAAAGACCTACAGCACCAGGTTCAAGGAACGGTTTTTCTACTTGACTTCAACCATTTAGTTCTTGAGAAAACCTCCACAAACCTAAACATTACCTCAGTATAGCAACACTATCGCTATTTAGACTACTTTGCACTAGCATAAACTTCTTTTTGTTCTAATGTTCTTTCTTGTTTAATTTATGAATATTGTGTCTCAAATGCTATGTGCCTGTGATGCTCTTGTAAGTAAGTTTGCTTCCTATCATGGCAACAGTGACATAACTAAACTTTGAAAATATACAGCTTGACTTAATGCTGATAATTAATAATAACAAATTGTCATAAATTCTTCA
Source organism: Mobula hypostoma (assembly GCF_963921235.1). Classification (NCBI taxonomy): domain Eukaryota; kingdom Metazoa; phylum Chordata; class Chondrichthyes; order Myliobatiformes; family Myliobatidae; genus Mobula; species Mobula hypostoma. The sequence goes on from NC_086106.1 coordinate 90,932,244, forward strand.
AGGAAGGAAAACTGCTCATCCTTATTTAGTCTAACATTTGTATGACTGGATTCAAATACATTGCTGGCCCGTAATTGTCCCCCTCGGTGACAATCAATTAGGGATGGACACATCTCACAAATAGTTTTAAAAATCATATTGTTAACAGATAGCCTTTGTTGACCTGCAGCTTTCCTCTGTTTTCTCTGGTGACTCAACATCCTAGCGGACTGTTACAGAATGAGGTCAATGAGATAGCAGCTGAGAAACTGGGATGGGTGCGTATGTTTCACTGCCAATAGTCAAACAGCAGGTGAACATTGATTTTGGGTTTCAGTACATCCCAGTGCTAACATGTGGCGTTCACAAAGTTCCCTGCTGGGGCCTGCCTCATTTTCAATTTTGGAATATTGCAGTTTTTAGCAGCCAGAATCAAACTCAACAATTTCAGTAGCTCACTTTTTCCGTTTGCATCAGAACTGACCAGATATGTGAAATTATCCATCTGTAATGTTGACTCAGTATAATCTGCCTTGGGTAGGGAAGGCAATTGCTGAATTAAATTTGAAACTATTGCATTCACTCCTTTCTAATTATATTACTCAATAATAAAAAAAGTTTGTTTTCAATCAGCTTGTTGGTCTTAGCATATAACTCTCTACTCCAGACAGTTTTACTAAGAGGCATAGGTGGTGCTCTGAAACACTAGAGTTCCACTCATGTAAGGATCTGTCCATACCTAGGCATTCTCTTAGATGACGTCCAATAGGAATTGGTCTCTGAGCACCCATAATTATTTTATGACTACTGTATAATCTCAACCAGACTCAGTAAAATTCCACATTACAACAGATTATGAAAATCAGTTTCCCAGATAACAAAGCGATTAAAAAAAACTATACTTTCAGAACGGGATACTAATTTCTATATCTGTAATACTCTTGAGGCAATAATGGTTTCATTTTTTTTGCATGCAAGGGATTATCTTGGAGGCAAACACTTCTGGTGCCACATCATTCATGTCAACATTTCATCTTTATTGCCTGAAGTTAACAGTAAAGAAACTGATCAGCTTTTTCTTACCCAGGACACCAACACGGTAGTTGAGTGTGATAACAATGACATTGCCATAGCTTGCCAATATGCTGCCATCAATCATATTTCCTGTTCCTTCCATATACGAACCTCCATGAATATATACCATTACTGGTTTGGGCCCACTGTCACGAATATCTGCAAGAAAAGGAACAACAGAGAAGCCAAGTGACACTGCGCTCAGGTTTCGGCCATGATGAAAACAAGTGTGGTTTGACTAATGGATATGAACACATTTTGATCACTGGAAACCTACAAAGTTTTGATTAAAGGCACCAACATATTGTCTAATACCAATATGCTGTAAGCACTGGGCACTAGGTGACTGTAATTATGAGGCACCAACTCACCAGAACATTGGGTGCCCAAAACTGCAATCACCAGGCATAAATGTGCCATGGTGGGAGCCAATGCATGATAGGCACTGGACAATAGTACATCTCAATCAACAGGCATAAGTAAATGTGTCAGCAGACATACTACAGACACCAGGTGTTAAGTTTTGGGCTAACAGGGTAGTGTGGTAAAACCTTTATACTCAAATACTGCAGGTAAATACAGATAGTATTAAGTCACAATTTAAAAGAAGATTAAATTTATATTTTACATAGGTCACTCTCATTGATAGTTCCCTGTTCAGTGGGTAATCACAGAGGAAATGAATGAACAGGTCGTAACTCTTCCACATCTGACTGGAGCAGTTACTTTCAGTATTTTATTTGGCTTTTAAAGTTTTCATTGAGTTTAAAGGTGGCATTTAGCACTACAGAATATTGATACTCCAATTCTGCAGTTTTGTGAGAATACTCATGAACAATTCTAAATGTACTTCCCATTTAGAATTGTTCTAAGATTTAACTAAGATTTAAAATTCCTTAGTTTCAGTCAACAGGTGTGTGTGCCATAACTAGCAACTTAAAACCAATTCTGCAAGAAAATACTGTAAGTATAGCTACAGACAGCACTCATTATTCAAAACTTTAACAATTTTATCACTGTCATTACATAATCACATCGTGCTGCAGTTACTTGCTGAAGGGCAGTATTCAGCAGCATTATGTCTATTTTTGGCAAGAACAAAAGTCTCAGCTGGGCAAGTAAATACCAAAATATATTAAGGGTGGTAGCTCTTGCCTAGAGGAGAGGACCCATGCAAAAATGACCGGAAAAAGTCAAGTTATCTTGAAATACATTACAGACAAGGATATAATTATGGTTTTCTAAGGGTGTGTTGCAGGCTGGAGTATAATTATACATTTTAGATAATATTGATATTAATACTTGTTGATCTTTGAAGATAGGCACTGTCCACTAGCAATTTTCTTCTCAATACACTTGGTTCTCAATCTAGTTTAAAATGTTTCTTAAAAAACTTCAAGAAATTATAATTCTCTGATTCCACTCCAATTTTTTTTTTGCAAATGGGCATCTAAATTGACTAGCTGTTCTGCTCCCAAGCATTATTTAATATCTCTCACAATGCACAATATCCATGATTGGTCTGAAGAAACACCGTATCAGTACTATCAAAATGAAGTCTAATCCAACAATTTTACTATGATAAAAGTCTCATTCTGGTGGCTGGCCTGTTAAGTATGCCATTAATTGAAGAGCAAGTTGGATAATGAAGGAAAAATAGGAAAAAAACTTTTTCTGTAAAGAATAAACCAGTTTTTTTTTTGCTTTTGTGGATGGGCAACATTTATGTCTGTTAGGTCTGACGGGAACAAAATCAAGTTAGCTTTGAATATAGCAAGAAACTGGTGTTTGTGTTTTCAATTCGAGTTATTCAAGAATTACTGCCCCTCCTTTCCCTCACTTAGGTACCTGGCATCAGTGTTTGTCTGCAGTATTTTTACATGCACAACAGATATTGAACACCAAAGTGTGGACACACAGAACATAGGCAAGGGTAGAAGGGGTTTGCACAGAGATGAGGGTTAGGAAACCTCTATGGATATCAAATAACAGACAACAGCCAATGCTGAAACGGAATGAACGATGGAGCGGACATGAAATTCCATTATTGGCTGCCTCTTTTGTCATTCACAGATGCAGTCTGTTACTTACCTGGGAAATATTCTGTTTCATATACTGTTCTTTCACAGCCCACCTTGCTTTATCATTCTGACAAAGCTACCTAAGAGCTTGGCCTTTTCACATTGTGGACTAAAGCTCAGTCTGCCTCAAAATCATCTGAGAAGGACTTTAGAATCAGCAGTGAAGATGGCACAGTTAGGAAACAAGGAATTCCTTCTGTTCTGACAATGAAGAAAGTTTTTCGTACCAGTGACCATATATATATTTTGCTGAAGTATTTCATACTGTAACATTGAATTTATCAGGATTTAATATATAGTTTATCAACTGAAACAAAGCCAAAATTATAAGGAAACTAACTCTGTATCTGATATCTTCCTTCATGAGTGACCATTCTAATCAGCAGCTATGCTGAAGTCCACATAAAGCAGAATAAAGCAAGTAGTGAGGTCTAACCAGGATATTAATTGATAGATAATGAAGACACAACTTTTATTAATTGGCTGTTAAGACTTCCATTAAGCTGGGTGGGGACTCTGCCAAATGCACATGCAACGCTATAGTTTGAATTTCAAAGCAAGGACATATGCAAAAAAAGGTGAAGATTGACTGATAGCAATGGTGCAGTTTTCAGACTAATGTTCCTTAACATCCTTCCTTTATTCCCTTTTGTAGAACTCAACAGCATTTTCCCAATAATAACTTGTAATGCAACTAAACAATCTGAAGGTTACGCCATACGGCAGGTAATTTACACCTTCCAAGTGTGGGAGGAGTGATTCACTCTCCCTTTTAGCACCCAATCTGTGAAGGTGAAAATTATCCCTGAAGGTCACAGCAACATAAAATGTCTCCTCTCCCACAAACTGATACTACATCATCACATGGAGGACACCCGGAACTCACCATGACCAGCAGGACATGCCTCTTACCTTCAATATTTACACTTGGATTACCAGTGATACACTTTTCAAAGATTCATATTTACACATGCAATTTCCTTAGGGCCTTTACATTCTTATGATAGACAATATGATGTTATAGTCATCTCTTTCTCTTTCCTCTCCTATATCTTTTGGTCCAATTGCACGTTGAGATTTATTGCCTGTCACAACAACCTTTTCCCCTGAGATAGATGATTACGCTTTGCAGCCACTGCAGTCTGCTCAAGCAGTTTTCACTCAGCCCGGTTACAAAACCTTTAAAACATACTTTAGATTTTTTTTCTATATGTGTAGTTTATTATTAACTTTGGGTAGTAGCTGATGCCCACACAGTATTTTCAAGGATCTCTACAAGAGGCCATCAATTGCTTTTTTTAATGCTGCGCACATGATCAAAACCAGCATGCAGTGTCAAGTGACATGCACGATTAATCCCAGCAGTTCAATGCCAAACAAATCATTAAAGGAGGCAGCATGGTACACTGTTTAATTACATTGCTCTGGAAGTTTGGAGTGCTGGAGTGGCAGACAAACATTATATCAACAGCGTCCTAATCATGAGGCAAATACTATCAGCACTGTATTGTTGTTTATTGGATCTTCAGTTTATACCACAGAAACACACACACTCACACTCCCACACACCGTCTCTTCTCTCTCTCTTTCTAACATGTACACACAGATTTCTAGAGACACTAAATGTTTAAATTCAAATTAAACACTTAACTAACCCCAATTTATAGTTGAGAAAAGGTCCTACAGTACATGGCCTTGACCTTTATGATGAAAGATTCAAAGAGGGTGAGACAATTATCTTTTAATTACACATCATTCTTGTGCAAATGAAATATAATTCAATTCAAATGTTTACAATGTCATTATATTTAAGAGTTATTTTTGTGGATGGACTTTGGGCATGAGCTGGAGAAAGGTTCAGGTATATTGAGGTGTATTAGTTAAGAACAACTTTTGTTTTCAATTTCTCCCTAGGTTATTGAAAGAAACAAGTGATGGTACCCTATTAAATCAGTGTGCAGCAACTGTATTTTGTTGAGAACATGAGGCTGTACACTCTAAGTCTCCAGTTTTATAAACATAGCCAACACAAGCTGGAGTGCTCTGTTTAGAACCAGGGAGTTACACTGATTAATGCTTCTGAGTGTCAAAGGATTTTTATCTACCCAGCCTCCCAGGAGGGTAATGGTCTGTACATTGGATAGTTTTAGAAAGAAGGGAAAAGATGCTTTCACTGAAGCTTATGCAAGAGAAAATTGCAAATAACTTCATAGCTTAAAACACAACTGAAGCAAAGGGGTGATAATGTGTCTTCAGCTCTCCAGACAGTGAGACAGCCAGACTGGTTTCAAATCTTGCTAAATGCAGTAGCTTTCATTTCCTGGTGATGTAACTTCTGTTTCAGTGACATGGTTACAACTATGAATCAATAAATCTTTCAATTTTAAGACATTTATTGCATGGGAAAATGTGCTGAAGGATTAAGAAAAGTAAGTGCAAGGATACATGCACACTGTCATCTTAAACATTTCCCCCAAAAAGAAACTTAAAAATCAAGAAGTTTTAAAAAAGATTCTCTTCTGCAAACATGCACCACTTTCGAGCACCATAAAATACCTTCATCTTCATCGCCATCATTATCAGCAAGATCATCGCCCTGTTTCTTTGCGTTGGCTCCTAGAATCGAAATGAGGAAAGACAAGGTGAAAGGAAACAAAAGAATTCAAAAATATACATCTGTGAACACCATTCTCTCAAAGGTTATTCCAGAAACAAACAATCTGTAATGTTTGCTTAATTAAATGTATCCCTCATCCCAAAAATATCAACTTCTATGAAAACAGTCTGAATGCATGTAATCAAATAGAAAACTTAATGTAAAATATCCGTCTACTGGTCCAAGAGAACAGCAGGCCCAGCACTCTGCCTGAGAACTCTGACAGCCCTTCACACACTTGCTATCTGGCAGTGCACTCAACAAACTTATGACAAGACAACTGTTTACTCAGAAGTTGTACAGCAAAAATACCATAGATGGTAGAAATCTGAAATAAAACAGAAAATACAAGTGATGCTCAGAAAGTCAAGAAGCATTTGCAAAGGGAAGAACAGAGTTAAATTGAAAGGTAAACAATGTTTTTTTCTCTTCACAAATGTTGTCGGCCCTGTTGAGAAGCTCGAGTATTTTCTGTTTTTATATCTGTTAACTCAGTCCTAATTACAATCTATCCAACTATAGATCCTAGCCAAGTAATAGCATCTGGTAAAACTGGACATTATGTCAGCTGAAAGCCCCTGTTAGAGTACCAATTCACGTCTTTTTATTCACGTGAGATAATACTGCACACCCTCATTTCCAAGCCATGACCTCACCCTGTATTTAATTGATAATCAGAAATTTGGGTAACATTTCTGACATGGCATTCAATTTCCTTTTATGATTCCCACACTATTAACAATCAGAGGTTGTTAAGGGGGTGAATACAGGAGAGTGCTATTAACCAGAAACAACTGGAGCAGTTACATAAATAAATGTTCAGAAGGACTGTTCAAATTCTGCAGTTAGTCACTCACCTATTGCCTCTGCAAAGTCAGTCCTTCATCTACAAAGTACACATTAGAAAAGGGAATGAATATTCCAAAAATATTCAGGCAAGTCAATACAATCTAGAATCAAACAATGCACTTGATAGGGTCTCAATTCATCACCTAAGTATTCACTTCCTCCATCACTGATACACATTGATGGCAGTTTGAACTAACTGCAAAAAAAATTATTGCAACTGGTCAAAACTTGCTCAGTGTTTCTTTTTTTATTTTTTTTTAAACCTGTCACTTTAGCACCTGGAAAGAATAGAGACGCTGATGTGCATAAATTGACCATATGAAATTGCTTTCCAATTCACACGTAGTCAAGACATGGAAACAAATTGCTGCATTTTTACTGAGGGAAAAAATGTGGAACTTTTCATACCCTCAGTGGATCTCTGTAAACATATTTTACCACAAGGGTTGTAATGGCTCAAAAGGGCATTCACAATCACCTCAAGGGTAATTATAGATTGGCAATAGATTTTGAACTTAACCACCTGAGTTCATATCCACTGTATGAAAGTATTACTTTTCTAACATACCTTGTCCTTGTTTGTCCTTATCTCATAGTCAGACCTGCAAATTCTCCAAATTTATTCTGAGGTCTCCAGTAATATGAAATTTCTAAGCCCCCAGGACATCTGGATAAACTCCAGGTCTGAGGCTCGGTCTCCTCTAACCTGTTGCCAGCAAAATTGCCTCCAGAGCATCAAGCATCACGTACAGTACAAAGTTAGTACGCCAACCACTAATCATCGACCGGGGGGTGGGGGTGAGGAGTGGAAACTGGAGGTGGGAAGGTGAAGGGTGGTAGATCGTAGCAGGCTGTGCCAGAAGATGGTGGGCTCATCTGATAAAATTTTCCTGATAACCTGTGCTGGACTCATGACACTGTGGTTTACTGCAATTCCATAATTTGATTCCATTGGAATCAACTGAACCAAATTTCTGAAGTGGAGTATAATGCACAAGTTCGATACCTTTCAGCTGTAAAGCTTCCTATGCTCAGCAGGATTTATGGAGCCTGCAGAGGTCAACATGTTTTGTGTGGAGGGAAAAAAAATCAGAGCTTCAGATATAAAAAAGTATTTCCAAGTGTTTGTGAGTTCTGTCATGGCCCTTTCATAAAATGCTAGCCATTAACTAGTTTGGGGCAGCATGTTAGCTTATTGGTTAGGGTAACACTATTACGGAGCCAGTGAACCAGGTTCAGTTCTGCCACTGTCTGTAAGGAGTTTGTACGTTCTCGCCGTGGCTCTGTGGCTTTCCTCCAGATGCTCTGGTTCCTCCCACATTCCAAAGATGTTCTAGTTAGTAGGTTAATTAGTTGGGTATAATTTTGTGGCATGGGCTCAAAAAGGTCTATTACCGTGCTGAACCTCAAATTTAAAAAAAAAAGTGCTTGCTTGGGAACTCTACAGGTCAGAATTGTTCAGGAAGCAAGACAAGTGGAATTGGTTGTTTTTGTTTTAACTGGAGTTTGTGGCCTGAAAGGGCTCCTTGTGTCAGCAAAATGCAAATGTTCACAGGTGTGCTCTTAGTTCATATTGATCTTATTGAAACATATAAAATTCTAAAGGGATTGGACAGGCTAGATGCAGGAAGATTGTTCCCGATGTTGGGGAAGTCCAGAACGAGGGGTCACAGTTTAAGGATAAAGGGGAAGCCTTTCAGGACTGAGATGAGGAAAAACTTCTTCACACAGAGAGTGGTGAATCTGTGGAATTCTCTGCCACAGGAAACAGTTGAGGCCAGTTCATTGGCTATATTTAAGAGGGAGTTAGATATGGCCTTTGTGGCTAAAGGGATCAGGGGGTATGAAGAGAAAGCAGGTACAGGGTTATGAGTTGGGTGTTCAGCCATGATCATACTGAATGGCGGTGCAGGCTCGAAGGGCCGAATGGCCTACTCCTACACCTATTTTCTATGTTTCTATGTTTCAGATAAATGAGCACTTGCACTTGCTTTGATGTTGACAGCCATTGATAAGATTATTCTGAAATGAAAGCAGAACATCAGGAGTGGAGAAGAGGTTACAAATGCTTCCTCGACTTTCCAGTAACAACTGAATCAGGTGTGAACATCTGGCTGCTTCTATTTCCACATACTGCCGTAATAATGCTTACAGCTAAGTACACTCTGCACAGTATTTTATCTTAATTCTCAATCGTGATTCTCTGCCTTGAGTCTAGCAATATGTTTAGACTGCTGTAGACTATTTTGCTTGGAATGCTATATTCTGCAAGATGATATCACTGTGCCTGACTTGTGCGCTACAGCTACTCCACCGTATTCAGAACAAACCCTCCTGCATACATATTTTTCTCTTAGCTGCCAGACTTAGTGAAAATTCCTACAATGATTCAGAAGATAATGATGCATGGAATCCAGTGTGAATTGCTGGTTTGGACTGGTTTGCTTATAGAAGACGAGAGTAAGGGATGAAGGCTGTTACTCTGGCAGGAGGTCAGTGGCTGCTGGTGTTTTGCAAAGATCAGTACTGGATCCTCTGGTATTTGTGATCTAGATATCAATGATTTGAATAATGGATGAATTAGTGAGTTTGTGGATGACACCAGGATTGGTGGAGTTATGGAAGGTACAAAAGACTATCAAACAGGACAGCAGAATTTAGATCAGTTACAGTTATGGACAGAGAGATGGCAGATGGAGTTTAAACAGGGCAAGTGTACTATTCCATTGTGGGAGGACAAATAGAATTAAGAAGAATACAGTTAATGGTATGTCCTTTAATAGCATTGAGGTACAGAGAGAATTTGGGGTAAAGTCCATAGCTGAAATTGGCTTCGCAAGTGCATAAAGTGGTAAAGAAGGCATGTAGCATGCTCGGGAGTTGAGAATAAGATGGAGAAAATCATGCTGCGACCACACAAAACTTCAATCAGACCACATGCGGAGTATTAAGTTCTGGTGGCCTCAGTTTGGGAAGGACGTAGAGATCGTGTTAGTGGGTATTGGTGGTGTAGAAGGAGTTTACCAGGTTGCTGTCTGGATTAGAAGGTATGAGCTATAAGAAAAGGTTGGACAAACGGATGTTGTTCTCCCTAGATGATTGGAGGCTGAAAGGAAACCTGATAAAGATGTTTTTAAATTATGAGAGGCATAGATGGGATCTTTTCCCCAGGGTGGGAAAGTCAGACACCAGAGGACATGCTTTTATCGTTAGAGGGAGGTTGCAACATGAAGGGCAAGTTCTTTACACAGACATTGGTAGATGGCCTGGAATAGGTCACCAGGGGTAGTAGTTGAAGCAGGTTATTTGGTGGAGTTTCAAAGGCTTTTTGATAAATACATGGATATGAAGAAAGTGGAGGGACATGTGGACGAACCACAGGACAAAGACATTCATTGTAAGTTGGCATCAAGTTTGGCACAAAATCATGCGCAGAATGGCCTGATCAGTGCTAGACTGTTTATTCTATGAAAATAAACATTAAGGTTATTGCAGGGAGAATAATTTGCAAACAAGAGAAGTAACATTAATAATTTTCCCCACCCAGTGTCAAAAAGCACAGCTTGGCTCAATTGCAACTACAATGTGGCTCAACTTCTGCAGACATATGTTACCTCTGAACAAAATATTAAAGATGAACTTTTATGTTGATGTTAAATAAAGCATTAGAAAATATAGTTTCTTTTCCTGAAGAAGGGTTGAAATACAGAACTACGTATTGTTCCCATGGTATCTTAACCCTGGAAGAAATAACATAGTTAGCAAAAATAACATGTACCCAATAGTAATGTGAGTGGTTTCAAAAATTCTAAGGGGTCCAATCTTGGAGGTAGCACAGCTAATTCAACGTATTCTAACAATGCTTCAGAGATCAGGAAGAGCAATAAATGGCGTCTGTTATAGTCTCATAGTAGCAGCAAGCATAATACTGTTCTGACTGCCACTTTAGCAGAATGGGGAAGTGAAAAGCTAGAATGACATTCACCAAATCTTCCTCTGCACCAAGGGATGAATTTCCATCTGCAGAAATGTGTGGTTGGTGTTAATTCCAAAGATAATCACAGCATAGGGGACAGCTGCTAAAACCCATCGATGTACACACAATAACAACGTGATTATGTGTTGACCCCATTCAGGAGGAGCAGGTTGTCAATCCCAAAATGTTAATCAGCCAACACAACAATAATAATAGTTTTTGATTTGTTTTCCCCAGTCTTCCTAGAACTTACTAGTGAAAGCAAGGCATGCCTGCTAACAAGGAGCAAAGACCAGATATGACAAAGGTCAGTCAGTATGAAATCTTAGCAACCTTTGCATAGCCAGAGTCCACAGAAACATGGCTCACAGTACTTGTGCTGTATGTATTTTTTTATCATAACTTACAGGTTTGCACATCTGATCTGCACAACAGAATGTTGATCCATCATATCAGCATAGTGCACTGACATATTGTGTTACTTTCAACTTCAGATGTGAAACCAAAATGACCAACAGCAGAAGCACTGTTAACATCACCTCCATCAGCACAAGAAGATAGTGTCTGGACCAGAAAAAGCATGAACAGTTGCTGCTTTTAGATCCTGAAGTATACAGGAGAGAGGAAGATAACAGCAAGGTACATATGCAAGAAGTCATCTCAAATAAGCTTGGAAATAAATTGTAAGCTCTCAAATGGTTTGGATCAGGATATGCCAGCAGCTATAGATTCTCTCAAAGTAAATACACTCATCTTTAAAAGTTGGGGCATACATAAGAATCAGGGCCCTATGCGAGGTAGCATATGCTTTGTCTGACAATGGAATATAATTTTTGGAAGGTTCAAGTGAGGAAAGAAAAAGTGATGTGAGGAACTCTTTTCATTACTTGATGTATTACCTCTAAGGGTATGGAAATAGAACCAATTAATGCCTTCACCAGGGAAATTAATGTGCCTTGACAGGGAATAATTTGCAAAGCTATAGTAAAGACTATAGCAGACTCAATGGGCTGAATGGCCTAGTTCTGCTCCTGTGTCTTGTGGTTTTATGGAAAAGAAAGAGAAATAATGATATAAACAGGATTGTTTTACTGGGAATCAACACAGAATTGGACATTTTCTTCCTTACTGTGACATAACCGTAGAAAACTAAACAGAAAATATGGTTCAAAATTTCATCAAAACCAATGTAAAATCATAGAATGATTCTATTTGCACTGTGCGATGTAATGGGATGAAAGCAGACATATACCGTTTGTCCATTTCTCATTTGTTGTTCGTACTCCACAAGTTAACTCATGCCCCAAAGATTGTATCTGCCTCTGGACAGCTGTAGGTAGAGCATTCATTTGCTGTTGCTCTTATGGATAGGCTGTCAATCTATAAGGATAATAGCCAAGAGCCTCTCAGTGGTGAGACCATGGATCTGAAGAACCTTCATTTACCCTAGTTGAAGCGAAAATAAAAGGAAAAATAAGGATTCGCATTTGCGTAAGGCAGTATGCGTGCGTGTGTGTGTGTGTGTGTGTGTATATATATATGTATGTACAGTGTATGTTTTATACTGGTTTTGATGAGATTTTGAACCATATTTTGAGTACATTTTCGTCTTGCCAATCTTTGTCTTTGGTTTTTGGTTGATGGTCTTTCTGGCAAATGTCCTAAATTTCACATGCTGAATATTACGGTTTCTGCTGAAGCAAATCAACCAGTATCTGTGAAAAGTTGGATAGATCTGAAGGGAAGTGGATTGTTGGAATCTGTGTGAAATTTTCTGGGCAGCAAAGTAGTCTATTGGTGGTCCAATAGCAACAAAATGTTTCATTTATATCCGAGGATGTGAATGAGAATAAATTTGCACTCACATTTAGAGCACTGAATGGTTGAAATCATTGCAGGAGTTTCTCTGGGGAGTGCACATAACTCACTAGTCTCTGTCTATCTCCAGCCAGATTAAATAAATGCATCTTTTGATCCAGCTTTGGGGGTCATGACTCCTGTGCCTATTTGTCTCCACCTGTAAAGCGTAATTCTCAACTCTACAGTGCAAATGAGTTTACTGAATCAGCTGACTATCGCATGGTCCATCCTGAGCCTGATGTAATATTTAGACATTAAGACCATAATATATAGCAGAAGATTTAGGCTATTTGGCTCATCAAGTCTGTTGTTTACTTTCTAAACTCATCATGGCTGATCCATTTCCCTCTCAGCCCCAATCTCCTGCCTTCTCCCCATACCCCTTCGTTCTCTGACTATTCAAGAATCTATCAACCTCTGCCTTAAATATACTTAATGAGTTGGCCTCCACAGCCACCTGTGGCAATGAATTCCACAGATTCAACACCCTCGGGCTAAAGACATTCCTCCTCATCTCTGTTATGAAAGGTTGCCCCTCTATTCTGAGTGTGTGTCCTCTGGTCTTAGACTCCTCAATCATAGGAAACATCCTCTCCACATCCACTCTATTGAGACCTTTCAACATTCGATAGATTTCAATGACATTCCTCTTCATTCTTCTGAATTCCAGTGAGTACAGGTCCAGGGCCACCAAACACTCTTCATATGATAAGCATTTCAATCCTGGAATCATTTTTGTGAAGCTCCTTTGAACCCTCTCCAATGTCAACACATCCTTTCTTAGATAAGGGACACAAAACTGCTCACAATACTCCAAGTGAGGCCTCACCAGTGTCTTATAAAGCCTCAAGATTACATCCTTGCTTTTATGTTCTAGTCCTCTCAAAATGAATGTGAACATTGCATTTGCCTTCCTCACTACTGACTCAACCTGCAATTTAATCTTTAGGGAATGCTGTATGATGACTCCCTTCCCATTGCACCTCAGATTTTTGAATTGCCTCTCCATTTAGTAAATAGTCCACATGATTTTCCATGCTTTGTAGTTTGTTTCTTTTTCAACTGCACATTCCAATTGAATTCTGCTCTTCTGTGTCCTTGAACTATCCGCTAATGTAAACAGCTGTATTTATCACATTTAAGACAACCATGATCTTGTTCACCTCTACTAAATCTTCTCTCAACCTTTTCTGGTCCAAAGAGAACAACTGCAACTTCTCCAATCTAATCTAAAAGCTGAAATCTTTCATACCTTGTATCAGTCTATTGTTTCTTTTCCACATCCTTTCATGAATCTTCACATCCTTCTGAAATCTGGTGAGGAGAATTAGATGACTGCACTCAGCTATGTCTTAAACAGTGTTTTGTAAAGCTTCAGCATGACTCTAATGACATTATTAATGAACCCTAGGATTTAAAATACTTTAATTATTTTCTTAAAATATAATTCCACTTTCGAAGATGTATGTACACATATACCCAAGCTCCTCTTTTCTTAGTTACCTTTTCGAACCATGCAGTTTTGCCCATGTTGTCTTTAATATTATTTCGGGCAAAGTGCATTATATCATAGTTCTATGTATTAACTATGTTTATTTAGCTAGCAATGGCGTGAAATATAACCCTGACTAGGCAAGAGCCTACTTTGAGTCATACAAAACTTTTTAGCAGTAAACTAGGTCTGTGAATTTATTTTATTAATGAGGCTGCAGTCCTTAAGCAGAAGTTATTTTAATTGCAGTGGACTTGGTTCCCCATGCTTGGAAACCAAGGGAACTGAAGGGTGCTGGATGCTGCCAGATCCAACAAATTCTCCCTCTGGCAAACAATATTGTTTCCATAGTTCATCACAGGCAGAGCTGGCACTCTGAAGGTCTGGGGATTTTCATTATCGTATATGGATCTTCACATCCTTCCTGAAATCTGGAGAGCAGAATTAGACTACTGCACTTAGCTATGTCTTAAAAAGCTATTGAAAGTGACAACACATGTAGATAGGGTGGTGGAGAAGGCATACGGCATTCTTGGCTCCGTCACTCCGGGTGTTGAGTATAAAAGTCAATAAGTCTCATTGCAGCTGTATAAGACTTTAGTTATGCCATTTCTGAAGATATGTGTGCAGTTATGGTTGTTGCACTGCAGGAAGAATTCAGAGGCTTTGGGATATTGTCTGAATTCAAGTGCATCATCTATAAGGCGAGGTTAGGTAAACCCGAATTCTCCTTACTGGAGCACTGGGGACTGAGGGAAGACCTGAGAGGGGTACTTAAAGTTATGAGAGGCATAGATCAGGCAGGTAGTTAGGAGTTTTACCCAGGATGGAAATGTTTAGTACTGGAGGGAATCGCTTTAATGTGAGAGGGGAAAAGTTTTATGGAGAAGCGTACGGTAAGTGTTTATTTACACAGAAAGTGAAAGATGACTAAGATGGGAAGCTCAGGAGTGGTGGTGGAAACAGATGCAACAGTGGTGTTTAAGAGGTATTTAGACAGGCATGTGGACATGCAGGGAATAGAGGAATATGGATCATGTGCATGCAAATGAGATGATCTTCATTTGGCATCATAGTCAGCACAGAGACTGTGGACCAAAGGACCTGTTCAAATGCTTGTATAGTTCTACATCCGATGTCTGCCTTAGGTAGGTGGTGGCTCCTGAGGTATGAGAGGCAGTCAATGTTTTCAGTGGCAATGTCACACAATGAGACTGGGAAATTTAGTCCAGCAAATATCGATGCTTCAGTGAAGGAGTCGACAATGATTGTAATCATAGCTTCTGTGATGATAGGTAGCTTTTCCTGCTACTCTTTTGTGTTGGAATGTTCATTTCTTTTACCCTAATGACGACAAAATCTCACCAGAGCAGGTTTTCAGTTTAATGATGCTTTTGAATGATGATATACGGCTGATCAAGCTAGAGTACAGAATCCAAATCACAAGCAGCACACACACAAGCATTCAAGTAGAGATGTTGATTAACAGTCAGAGTACTGACATGTGAATTAATGCTGTTGTAGACTATTCAATAATGAACAAAGCCACTTTAGATGGCAAGTACAGCCATATCCTATTGATGGAAAGCATTGTTAATCTGGAAACCTACTCTGCTGAGATATTACAACAATGGAAATGAGAGTGTAACACAAAGGACAGCAATTATAGCTAACCATCATCATAGCAAACCAGGAAAGCAGCTGACTTCAATGGCAAAGGATAGACTAAGACAACTCAATCTAGTCTGGAAGCATGTTTTTAGGGTTGATGCTCGATTGTACTCTTATAGAATTGATATATGTTGATGGAAAAATATGATTATTTCCTTTGACACAACTCCACTAGCTCAGCTCAGCATAATTCACATCAGACCATGTGCAAAGCCAGTCCTGTCATGTCTTACTCGACGAGCTCATTTCTGACAATGGCCTTTGTGGCATTCATTTATAATATCCTCTACTTGCATACTTTAAGGAATCAGAATATTGCACTCTTCTTTCTCAGATCATTCAGCTTCAAAGTGAACAGTCAGAGGTCATTAGGAATAGCTAAGAAAAGTCTAAGGAAGCAAGTATTGAAAGGCTATTCAATACTCAGTATGAAGCACACTTGGCTAAATTCCTGCTGAAGTACAAAACAGTTCTACATAATAGCACAAGGTAAATATCTGTAGAATTCCTGTTGAGGGAAAGATTAAAAGCATGTATAAGCCTTGTACAACTAGATTTGGCTCCCAAAGTTAAACAGAAGCAGTTGAACCACAAACGACACAATGACACTACACAAAGAAACCGCAGAAGCTGAAAACATCATAATGAAAATGTACCTTGCTCTATCATCAATTTAACAAATCACATTTAAAAAAATGCAAACAAAAGCATATCTTTCTTCCAGCATTTATCTCAAATAGCAATTGAATTCTGAATGCATTTGTCTTGTGTTAACAGCATTTAAACATTGCAGCTCTTACAGAACAGTTCAGCTCAGCAGCTGAATAATACTTGCATTAAGCAGGCTAATCCCTCGTCCTCATAAAATGGTGTGTAATTGATTTCCACATTCCATGTCATAGGCTTGAAATCAAGTGTGCTCCAGTTTTCCTTGTCACAATAATCCTGCAATATTCCACATTAGCATCATATTTGCTCAAATCATACGTTTATAAAATACTGACAAGTTAGGGTTACTGTAATGAATGAGAAAAACCTATTCCAAAATTATATTTGCTGACCAAATTTGTTTTTTTAAGGTAAAAAAATTGATAATAATAAATATGGAAAATAAGTTAATCAAAAGACTTAAAAATGTCATCACCCTTCCTTCTCAGTCCTAAAGGTTTTAACCCAAAACATTTGACTGTTTGCTTCTCTACATAGGTGCTGCCTGACCTGCTGAGATCCCCAGCATTTTGTGTGTATTGCTATAAATCTCATTTACTATTTTTTGGAAATAAATTTTCAGTGTGCATTTCCAATTTTGAAGTTTCCAAAACAGTAGATTCCAGCTAACCGGGCCATTGGTTAATTGAGACAGCCGCTTATTTGGGACAACTCTTAAAGAACAAAAACTAATCAAGAAAATAGCCGGGATTCCCTTCATTTATTTGGGACACTTTACAGCTTAAATGGGGTTGGAGAATATTGTTGAACAGTTTCTAACTAGCCTTAGACATGTGCACTCGTGTGACCATGCTTAGAACGAACAGTTTTTAAATAGCAACAGACCCATGTGCTTGAGACAACTCACAACCGTTTATCTCACTGTGGTTTCAAGCATTCAGGCTTGCAGATGCCAAAAATGGCAGAGAGTGAAAATGAAACAACTTCACTACGAACTATGGAGAATTTGAAGATATTGACAATCATCTAGAATGTTAAATGAAAATGAAAATTTGGAGGATACAATTGTCGATAGCACTGTATGAAGCCAGTCCATTATTGACATAAGGTGCCTGCACTGATTTTGCTCATTTTCAGTCAATCAAAAGGACAGGCAGAGTACACTGAATGAATTCCTCTGTCGGTAACTGTTAGTAACTAATATACAGTTTTATAGCACTGCAGTATTGTGTTGATAGTGTTCCATTTTGTTCTGCATTTCAGCTAAATGCATAATTTGTTACTCAGTCAAATGGAAGTTTGCATTTTTATACCATTTTAACTATTTCCATTAGACTTCAACTCATTGGAGCAACCACTTAATTGGGCCAAAACGTACTGTTCCCAATTAATTGGAATTCACTGTGTTTGATGATTTTGTTGCTACAGACACTGCAAAAAAAAAGTATCTTAAGAATACAAACAAGAGAAAATCTGCAGATGCTGGAAATCCAAGCAACACACACAAACTGCTGGAGGAACTCAGCAGGTCAGGCAACGTGTATGGAAAAGAGTACAGTCAACATTTTGGGACAAGACCCTTCAACAAGACCTTCCATTCTTAATAATACACTGACTTTCTCTTTATGGTATTACCTCAGGCTGATCATGATCAATAATTTTGTTGGAATTCTCAACCTCCATAGTTGACCATGAAAAGTGTCACTGTGATAATACTATCTCAAGGAAGACTGGTCGCAAAAGATAATGAAGTCTTGCACCAAACACCTTGATGGCAGAGTCATGCCTCAAATACACCTGAACTGAATGGCACTAATTAACTAAAGTTCTAAAGGTTCCAGCCAGCTTACGAGGGATGATTGATAAGTTCGTGGCCTAGCGTAGGAGTCAATTTTAGAAAACCTAGCGCATTTTTTTTTCCTGCATTTACACACTTAGTCCAGCGGTCGTGGAGCATACGGATCCCTTCTTTGTAGAAGTCAGTGTCTTGAACTTCCAGTGGTCCACAGCAAGGGTGACTGATAAGTTTGTGGCCTGGTTCTATCACATCTGAAATCCTGTCTGCCCACTGCCCTGGACCTCCATCAATTTGCCTATCGCACCAGCAGGTCTACAGAGGACGCCATCTCCATGGCACTTCACTCTGCCCTGACTCACCTGGACAGCCCCAACTCTTAGGTCAGAATGCTGTTCATTGACTTTAGTTTGGCATTCAATACTGTGACCCCCTCCAAGCCAATCGCCAAACTTTGCCAGCTTGGTATCAGCTCATCCCTCTGCAATTGGACCTTAGACTTTCTGACTAACAGACCCCAATCAGTTAAGTTAGACAACCTCTCCTCCTCCACTCTCACCCTGAACATCGGCGTGCTTCAAGGCTATGTGCGGAGCCCTCTTCTGTACTCCCTTTTCACCTATGACTGCGTTCCTGTACTTGGTTCTAACTCCATAATCAAGTTCGCAGACGATACCACGGTGCTTGGCCTGATCAGAGGGGATGACGAGTCAGCCTGCAGGGAGAAGGTCCAGTACCTGGCCACATGGTGTGCTGACAACGACCTGGCCCTTAACACCCAGAAGACCAAAGAGATCATTGTGGACTTCAGGCATGCTAGGAGCCACACTCATGTCCCCATCTACATCAACGGAGCTGTAGTGGAGCATGTATCAAGCTTCAAATTCCTTGGTGTCCACGTTTCCGAGGATCTCACCTGGTCCCTGAACTCCTCCATCCTGATCAATAAGGCACAACAGTGCCTTTATTTCCTGCGGAGCATCAAGAAAGCTCATCTCTGTCCCAGGATACTGACGGACTTTTACTGCTGTACCATTGAGAGCATACTCACCAACTACATCTCAGTGTGGTATGGCAATTGTCCCGTATCGGACCACAAAACACTCCAGCGGGTTGTGAAAACTGCCCAGCGGATTATTGACACCCAATTTCCCACCATTGAGAACATCTGCCATAAATGCTGCCTGGGCAGGGCAAAAAGCATCATCAAGGATGCACCTCACCCTAACCATGGGCTTTTTACTCTCCTCCCATCCGATAGGCGCTACGGGAGCCTCCGCTCCCACACCAGCAGGCACAGGAAGAGCTTTTTCCCTGAGGCTGTGACCCTGCTGAACCTCTCATCATAGCGCTAAGCAGTATTGCATCCGTATTGTACTGTCTCAGTACTTTTATATTTGTGTGCTGTAGCACTTACTTTTTATTCACAGTTATTTTGTAAATAACACTATTCTTTGCATTTCTGGTCAGATGTTAACTGCATTTCATTGGCTTTGTATCTGTACTCGGCACATTGACAATACAGTTGAAGCTAATCTAATCTAAAGTAGAAGGAGATGAGGAGAAAATTCAAATTTTCTGCATTTTCACTCAGAGTTGAGCTGCATGTGCATGTAACGAGAGCTGTATAACTCATCCCCTTCTTCCTTAGGCCACAAACTTATCAATCACCCCTGCTGTGGACCAATTCTACAAAGAAGGGATCCGTATGCTCCACAATCACTGGACTAAGTGTGTACATGTAGGAGGGGACTATGTTGAAAAATAAATGTGCTAGGTTTTCTAAAATTGACTCCTTCTACCGTAGGCCACGAACTTATCAATCACCCCCCATAGTGATTACACTCTCCTGCAAAAAGTTACGGGGTCAAGACCTGCTTCCAAGATTTGAGCTCATAATCTTTGATGATGTGTTAATTGTGGACTGAGGTCGACCTCTAACTAATCCCTCAGATTCCATAGAACTATTTTGAAGAGAAGTAGGCAAGCTTTCTCTGATTTCCTGGCTAATATTTATTCTCTTAAAGAGAATCACTGGAACAGCTTAATTGGTCACAATCTCACTGCTCATGGGAGCTTGCTCTATATTTACTATGTTAACACACAGATTACACTTAAGACAAAATTGATGTTCTGAGGTTGTGACAGGCACTAAACAAATGCAAATGCTTTCTTTAACTGCTGCTTCTCACAGAGTTGAGCAGCAGGGTAGTGCAGCAGTTACCAAGGCTCCAAAGGCCTTGGTTTATCCTAACTTCAGGTGGTGTGTGTCGCTCACAAATCCTCTCTGCGACCTGATTGCACTCGTTCTCAATCTCAGCCACAGAAAATTGCTCCTTGTGTAGGTAGATGGCAGGAGAATGGTGGTGGTGCTGGTGGGGAAGGAGATGGAGTTGACAGACATAAATGGGAGAATAAATTATAGGGCAAATAATTGAAGAAATTAGGCTGATGGGCATGCTCTGCAATCCAGCACTAGTAGAATAGGCCGAATAATTTCATCAGTGAAAACTACTGATTAAAGTTACCTATAGAAATTGTTTTCATGAACATAAGTACATAATGAAGATTTCATTTAAGTGTCTGGGACTGAAGCTGATGTATACTATTCCATACTATTAGCAGTTTTAAGGATGTGGCAGACTTAATACAAGCAGGAGAAAGATTTTCTAATTTAACTCATGCTAAAGGTTATAAAAAATGTTATTGTGCTCCTGAAATTTGTGGCAAGACAGTGAGGAAGACTTATCAGTGAGCAAATTTGGAAATATAGGCTTCCTTCATTTTTGGACTCTCCTTCCTACCTAGTGTTGTGAAGTGAGGTGACTATCATGTGGACAGGTAACAGATGACTGCTCAGGAATATAGAAGAGGCTAGGGAAAGATCAAAGATCTTGGGAAGTATCATTGGGGTGTCATGAGCCATTATAGGGCTATGTTAGAATATGTAGGCTGTCTGTCATGACTGTGGACCGGGGATCCAAAATATCAGAGTATTTGGAAATCAGGCGTGCAATCTTTCGAGTGGATTTGAGACTGGTGGAAAGCACTCATGTTCCTCTTTGCCTTTTTCATTCAGCAGCCTCAGATTTTCACAATCCAGAAAACACAAGTAGCCATTATTAAGTATTTATCTTTCAATATTTTCAAATTAGAAGTATGCCATTTAGCTCATCACATCAAAGTTGTTTGACAGAGCAATCTCACTGCATCACTATTTCTTCTGTAACCAATTCTGCTCACACTCCCATCAATCTCCCCTGAATTCTACCCCAAAGATACATTAGGGGAACATTAGAATGACTAATTAACTGTGCAATCCTCACACTTTGGGATGTGTGGGAGGCACTTGGAGAATACTCACATGGTCAAATGGGGAATGTATAAATTTCACACAGATGACTGGAGATCTGGATTGTCTCTGGGTCTCTGGAGCCATGAGCAGCAGCTAAGAGGCTGAGTGGTGCCATAGTGCCACACCAAAATAATTCCCAGCGGCAAGGGGATTTGATGTGTCAGGTTCAGCTTGAAATTTATAATGGTTTTATTTCTAGGTGGAGTTAAATGTATTTTTTGTGTTTATTTTATCATGTAATTTCTCTTACTTAGTTATTAATGGATGATGAAATTTTAAATCAGGTTAGGTTTTACAGAAATACTACCTTTAAAGGTTTAGTTGATATTTCTGAGACAAGCTGGATTTTATAGACAGAGAATATGAGAGAGGGGGAAAGAGAGAGGAGTGAGAAAGAGAGAGAGAGAGCACCCACTGTCTGTCTATTAATGCAGCAAATTCAAAAATAACCATTCAAGTGAAAATAATTAATTAAGCAACTCAAACACAAAAAGACAATTGGGGAGAAATTCAGCTAGTGCCAAAATCAAATGGGCAATGTGTGGAATATACGTGTGTGATGATGTCAGCCGGAGGGATGAGCCACTGTGAACAAGCTGTTTTCAGTACATGAAGCATGCCAATTAAGATACAGGAAATGGAGTGCCTGTGACTCATCTAAAGGCAATCAACACCTCTTAATGGATTAGTGCATTTTGTTATTTCAGCCATAGCCCTTAGTTGCTGCTGTGAAGTGAAGATAGTAAGTTACTAAAAGACACTTAGACAATAACTTTGGATCTCTCAAGATTGAAACAGCCTTGCCCTTTAAAGGAAGGTTTTATTTTTCTCTCTGGAAAATGGGTGAAGACATCGTAGACAAATAGCCCAGCACAGGGTAACAAGGCAGATGTATTGAGAGGGGAACTGTACCAAATATATATATATATATATATATATATATATATATATATATATATATATATATGTATGTAAGCATGAGAAATTCTCAACTTTATGAAAACCTTTTGAATCTGAGTATGTTTTCTATCTTTTAAGTCTTTTGTAAATTACCTTTATCAAAAGAATCTGGAAAATGCTGGGTGCTGACTAGGATTTCATTTTTAATTGCCTAGTATGCTGGAGTGTTCTCCAGTATTGGTTTCATTCGAAGAACTATATATGACAATATTAATACCAATTTATTTTCCAAATATAAATGTTCCTTCCATACTTTGTTTTTAAAGTTGTCTATAAATCCCGTCTAAAACAAAAAAACCTTTACAAAAAAAAATTTGCAACAGAGCAACATGATGATGACGTCGACTCAGACCTAAGAGGCCAGCGTTGGGCATTTTCATGCCTTACAAGGCGCAGTTCGAATGGCTGCATGGGGCACCACTCTTCGCACAGACATTTCGCAGTATTATTTTACAAGGCCGAGTTGCAAGCTCGACATCAACCCGGCGCAGACGGAAAGCGTGCACGGGGGGTAGTCGGTCACTGGATCGAACTCGGGAACCTCCATTCTCGAGCCCGGCGCTGATCTCACTGCGCCACCAGCCGACCCACACCAACAGAGCAACACTCCAAGTCTAAGCACACTGCAGAATATTTGGCCACTGAATTTCACTAAGAAACATAGTTCCAGTGGTAAACTTCCTCAAATGATATCAACAATTGCACAGCACCAAGAATTTACCTCCAGCAAGATTTTCAAATTCAATAGGGTGGGAAGTGTAGATTCACAATAGACAGCAACATATCCAGATGCACCATAGCTTATATGGCAATTGCTCTGCCTACGACTTCGAGAAATTGCACAGTTGTGGATGCAGCCCAATCCATCAAGCAAACCAAACTCTCTTCCATTGACTGTCCCTATACTCCCTGCTGCCCTGGGAAAGCAGGCATTAACTAATTCTCCCACCCCTGCCACTCTTTCTTCTTCCCTCTCCCATTGGGCAGAAGATACAAGAACTTGAGAGTGCAAACCATCATTCTCAAGGGCAGCTTCTGTTCCACTGTTCTGAGACTCTTGAACAAACCTCCCATAAGGTAAAGATGGACTCTTTATCTCCCAATCTACCTCATTGTGGTTCTTGCACTTCATTTGCCAATCTGCAGTGCATCTTCTCTGAGCTGTAGTACTACATTATGCATTCTGTTTTCTTCATACTGCCTTGATGTAATTATGAATGCCGTTATCTGACTGGATAATATGCAAACAATAGCTTAGTACATGTTACAATAATAAGTCAATATCATTACCAATAACATTGATATTTTTTATTTACTCACAGAACAATTCAGCACTTGCTAATTCTATGAAACGGTGCTAACTAAAGGACAACGTAGAACCTAGGACATAGAAGTCTACAGCACATGACAGGCCCTTCAGCCATGTAACCTACTCTAGAAGCAGCCTAGAATTACCCTACTGCATAGCCCTCTATTTTTCTAAGCTCTGTATACCCATCTAAGAGTCTCTTAAAAGACCCTATTGTATCCACCTCTCCCACCATTGCTGGAAGTGCGTTCCACGCACCCACCACTCTGTGTGAAAAACCTACCCTGACAACCCCTCTGTATCTACTTCCAAACACCTTCAAACTATGCCCCTTCATGTTAGCCTGGGAAAAAGCCTCTGGCCATCCACACAATCCATGACTCTCATCATCATGTAGACTCTATTCTTTGCTGGGCTGCTCAACAGCACTTTGCAGCCTCACTGCTTGTTCTACACACCACCAGAACGTAACTCTAAGCCTTTGTCAAAAATCCAAACGCTTTCTGCTTTCAAAGTGGACTTGTGGAGATTTGCCTTCCTCTAACATCGCTCATGGTAGATGGCATGGAGATAGGCATCAGAGATAATATGGACACCATGTGGCTCACACACAGAGAGATATACTGTAGATAGCCCAAGATCTAATCCACTCGCCATTTTTAGTAAACTGTGCTCACAGCTAGACTTCTTCAAGGAGTAATGTCAGTCCAAGCTAAGCTTCACCAAGACAATTTTCATTGAGTTTGTGACTTTGAATATAGACTCAGTCACAGTCTTCACTGCTTTCCCTGTAGAGGTCCAGTTCATTCTTACCTTCCTAGCCACAGAATTGTTCCAGGTTGCTGTTATTGATCATTGGTACGTGGCAATTTGCTATCGATTATTGTACCCCAGGAAGTAATTGAAAGAAAATACACTTTAGCTACCTCTCCTTCTGCGCACAGGACTAGACAGAGAGGGCACGGGATTTGCTATTAAATATGCAAATTTCCTGAAGTGCAGTGATTCCTAGATTGCACTTTTGTAGTATTAATCCTTATGGAGACACTGAAAACTCCTGCTGGACACACCTGGTTATAGCTCGGGATGATGTCCAAGGCATCTTGGACAAATCTGTTGGTGCTATTTTCACTTGTCTGCCAAGTTTCTTCTCTCCTTTTCCTCTCCATTCTTTGCATCATCCATTTTCCATTCTGCAGGAGCTGGAAGAGTGCACCTTGAACTGTCCTATTAGGACCTGGCTGCTGACATGGTAGCTATGAAGCTAGGTATTGAAGACTGTGATATCTTTAGACTAGCATGTGGTGAAACTGGCACAGCATAGCATTACATAATCAAAGGTGGTTCTTGTAAAAACAGTGTTAGGATGACATAAACTGTTGTGTTAAGAGTATTAAAATTGAGTAATTTTTGCTTTCTTTTAATGCATTCAGTGGATGTGGGCAACCAGGATCAGGCACATTCCAAACAGACCCGGTAAGCTGCTGCCTTGGACAACTATATGGTAAGTTCCCTTTTGCAATGCTGTTGTGCAAGAGCTAGAATTTGGCCCATGAGTGACAAAGAATTGATAGTATGTTTCCTAGTTAGAATGGTGCATGAATAGGAGGGAAATGCAGTTCCCATGTATTTGCTATGTATGTTGAGTTTGCAGGCTTGGGTGCGCTGTTGCAGAAGCTTTGCTGAGTTACCATGACACATTTTTCAAGTGGTACACATTAGGTACAGGGTGGAGAGTTGAAAATAGTGGACCCAGTGCTAATCAAATGGTCTTATTAGTCTCATTTAAACAAATGCCTCACCTCCTGACTGGAGCCGTGGGCAGGATTTGAAGAGTCAGCAGGTGAATTATCCCTGCAGGGGAGCCTGACTCTGATTTATTCTTGTAGCCAAAGTATTCCTGCCTAGTATATTCTTCAGTTTATACCTTACCAAATGCATAATTAAAATTGTCCTTCTGCTACTCTATAATTTTATTGGCTAATGTTCCCAGTTGGTTAAATTGAGCTAGATTTCTACTTGGTCTAAGGTTTGCTCTTTTTTGGTTCAAAACCATTAATTTATTCCGACTGTGAAGAAGGAATTTACACTTAAATAATGCTGAAAACAAATTATTACTTTTGAAATGTTTGCACTACATAACCAAACAGGGCAGTTATTTTGAACACACTATGACTTTTAGAAGAACAAAGACCAGTTAATCTGTTTAGTGTTATTGGATATGTAATGAATTCTGGGTACGACAATGGAGAATAATGCCCTGGAATCCTTCAGGTATACAGGACAAGACTTAATGTCTTGGGGAAGAACTTACACAAGTTAGCCAGTACAAATGTGAACAAATTACAAATCTAAATTACTACAAGTCTGAAGACATGTTGACCATTTTTGCAGATCCATATAAAGTGCATGGTGAACCCATTGCACTTAGTGCCATTCACATAGTCTTTGCAATGTAACCTTTTGTTGTAAAACACATCTGTGAATCCATATTTTTGAAGCTTTTTTTTAAAATAAACTCACAAATGGGGAACTGGAAACTCCTAAAAAAAAAACCCTGATTTTTGCAATAACCCACTTTCGGCTCCAGCGGTAGTTGGAGTAACACTTGTATCATAATTCTGGATTGCATTGTCTTTAGAAAGGCGTTTATTAACGACTGCATAAACATTTCCGCAGAATCTAATAAGTCAATTATTCTTTATCTCATTGACACACACAAAATGCTGGAGGAGCTCAGCAGGCCAGGCAGCATCTATGAAAAAGAGCATTTTGTGTGTGTTGCTTGGATTTCCAGTATCTGCAGATTTTCTCTTGTTCTTTATCTCATCGTCAGAACGACAGCTATTTCAACCATGCAGCATTTTGATATTGTAATTTCATTTATTTGCACTGATCACTATTATTTTTTCATTTTTTATTCAGTTATTTTTATTTTTTGCATTTATTATTTGCACTAATCTATTTTCTAAACCAAGCCTTTGCTTATTAGCTTTTCCCAACATATTAGTTTAGAATACAACATACATTCTAACCCTATTCAGACTAATTTCTAAAGTTTCCTAATGGAAAAGAGGTTTGCTTATCTCAGACTGAGTGGAAAGGTGTTCGCTCAGTTCACACTAAATGGTGAAATAGCTCACTTAGTTTACATTGAATAGGGAAGGGCTAACTTTCACTCATAATATATAAGAGGAAGATTAATTTACCTCAGACTAAATGGGTGAATATTCATCGGATAACATTGAATGGTGAAAGGCACACCAACTCATATAGATTAATTCAGTATATGTAGATTTCAAATAATCTCAATGATGGAATGTTGACATCTGAACTTAAACTGGTTTTTGGTAAAGTATATCAAGATATTATTTTATTATCAGTGCATTCTATAGGGAAAAGATGTAATAAAACTTGGGCTCTCGTCAACCCATGTAGACGCTCTAAAATTATCAGTTCACAATGATCTTGGTAATTTATTACACCATAAGAGCGTAAGACATAGGTGCAGAATTAGGCTAATCGGCCACTGAGTCTGCTCCACCATTTCATCATGGCTGACTTATTATCTCTCTCATCTCCATGCTTTTGCTTTCTCCCCGTAACTTTTGATGCCCTGATTAGTCAAGAACCTATCAACCTTTTCCTTAAATATACCCAATGACTTGACCTGCATAGCAATCTGTGGCAACGAATTCCACAGAATCACCACTCCCTGGCTAAAACAGAAAAATTCCTCATCTCTATTCTAAATGGACATCCCTTAATTCTGAGGTTATGCTCTCTGATCCCAGTCTGGACATTCCTCAATTCTGAGGCCATGCTGTTTGGTCCTGGACTCCCCCACTATAGGAAACATCCACTCTATCTCCACTTTATTCAGGCCTTTCAATATTCGATAGGTAGAGATTCTCCCTCATTCTTCTAAACTCCAGTGAGTACAGGCCCAGAGCTACCAAATGCTCCTCATATGTTAACACTTTCATTTCTGGGATCATTCTCATCCTGACGAAGGGTCTCAGCCCGAAACGTCGTCTGTACCTCTTCCTATAGATGCTGCCTGGCCTGCTGCGTTCACCAGCAGTTTTTATGTGTGTTGCTTGAAATTCCAGCATCTGCAGATTTCCTCGTCTCAGCATTATATCCTTGCTTTTGTATACTAATCCTCTCAAAATAAATGCTAACATTGCATTTGCCTTCCTTACTATCAACTCAACCTGAAAGTTAACATCTAGGGAATCATGTACAAGAACTCACAAGTCTCTCTGCACCTCTGATTTTTGAATTTTCTCCCCATTTAGAAAATAGTCCACACCTTTATTCCTTCTGTTGAAGTGCATGACGATGCACTACCCTCCATTATATTCCATCTCTCTTCTTTGTCCTTTCTCCCAATCTAAGTCTTTCCGCAGACTGCCTGCTTCCTCTACACTACCTGCCCCCTCCACTTATCTATGTATCATGCACAAAGTCTTCAATTCCTTCATCAAAATTATTGACACACCGCGCAAAAGGAAGCAGTCTTAACACTGATCCCTGTGTCACACCAGTAGAAAAGGCCCCCTTTATTCCCACACTTTGCCTCCTGCCAGTCAGTCAATCTTTTATCCATGATAGCATCTTTCCTGTAATACCATGGGTTCTTATCTTGCTAAGCAATCTCATTTAAGACACCTTGTCAAAGACCTTCTGAAATTCCAAATAAACAACATCCACTTACTCTCCTTTGACTATTCTGGCAGATATTTCCTCAATGAACTCCAACAGATTTGTTGGGCAAGATTTTCCCTTAAGGAAACCATACTGATTTTGGCCTTTTTTGTCATGTTCCTCCAAATACCCCAAAATCTCATCCTTAACAATCGACTCCAACATCTTCCCAACCACTGAGGTCACACTAACAGGCCTACAACTTCCTCTCTTCTGCCTCCCTCTCTTCTTAAAGAGTGGGGTGCCATTTGCAATTTTCCGGTCCTCAGGAACCATTCTAGTGATTCTTGAAAGATCATTACTAATGCCTCCACAATCTCTTCAGCTATCTCTCTCAGAACCCAGGGTGTAGTGCATTTGGTTCAGGTAACTTATCTGCCTTCTGGCTTTTCAGCTCCCCAAGCACCTCGTCCTTAGTA
This sequence comes from Mobula hypostoma, assembly GCF_963921235.1. Classification (NCBI taxonomy): domain Eukaryota; kingdom Metazoa; phylum Chordata; class Chondrichthyes; order Myliobatiformes; family Myliobatidae; genus Mobula; species Mobula hypostoma. Next base: position 90,961,099 of record NC_086106.1, read on the forward strand.
AAGCAAACACCATTCACTTCTGCCCACTGACACTCCTGCATTTCTGGCATTGTACTAGTGTCTTCCACAGTGAAGAGTGACGCAAAATACTTATTGCGTTCATTCACCATTCATTTGTCCCCCATTACTACCTCTCCATCATCATTTTCCAGCAGTCTGGCATCTCTTTTACTCTTGTCTCTCTTTTACTCTTTAAATATCTGAAAAATCCTTTTGTATCCTCTTTTGTAGTATTGGCTGGATTGCCTTCAAATTACACCTTTTCTCTCTTTATGGCTTTTTTAGTTGTTTTCTGTTGGTTTTTAAAAAGCTCCCGGATCCTCTACCTTCCAGCTATTTTTTTGCTATATAAATATGCCCTCTCTTTTGTTTTTATACTGTCTTTGACTTTCCTTGACCGCCACCATTGCCTCACCCTTCCTTTAGAATATTACTTCAGCTTTGGGATGTTTCTTTCCTGTGCCTTCTGAACATCCCGCATAAACACCAGCCATTGCTCTTTCTCCATCATCCTTACTAGTGTCCCCTTCCAATCAACTTTGGCCAGATCCTCTCTCATGCCTCAGTAGTTCTCCTTACTCAACTGTAATACTGATGCATGTGATATTAGCTTTTCCTTCTCAAACTGCAGCATGAATTAGACCATAAGACCATAAGACATAGGAGCAGAATTAGGCCATTTGGTCCATCGAGTGTGTTGTGCCATTTTATCATGGACTGATCCAGTTTCCCTCTCAGCCCCAATCTCCTGATTTCCCCCCGTATCCCCTCATGCCTTGACCAATCAAGAATCTATCAACCTCTGCCTTAAATATGCATAAAGACTTGGCCCCCATAGTTGCCCATGGCAAAGAATTCCCCAGATTCTTCACTCTAACTAAAGAAATTCCTCCTCATCTCCATTTTAAAAGGATGGTCCTCTATTCTGAGGCAGTGTTCTCTAGTCTTAGACTCTCCTGCCATAGGAAACATCTCCTCAACATCCAGTCTATCAAGGTCTTTCACCATTTGATAATTTTCAATTAGGCCAGTCCTCATTCTTCTGAATTCACTGCCTCCTAAGGATTACTTTATCTTAAGCTTCCTAATCAAATCTCAGTCAGGACATAACACCCAATTTACATTTGCTGGTCTCCTAGTAAGCTCAACCACAAACTGATTTAAAAAGCCATCTCATAAGCATTCTGCAAATTCCCTCTCTCAGGATACAGCATCAAATGGATTCTTTCCAAACTACCTGTATATTAAAATCCCCCATGACTATTGCAACATTGTCCTTTTCACATGCCATTTCTATTTCCCATTTTAATTTGTAGTACACATCCTGGCTCCTGTTTTTAGGCCTGTGTACAACTCCCATCAGGATTTTTTTACTCCTACGGTTGCCCACAAGCATGCTACGTCTTCTGAACCTATGTTACTTATTTCCAAGGATTTGATTTCTTTTTTTTACAAATAGAGCCATGCCTTCCCCTCTGCTTACCTACTTGTCCTTTCAACACAATATGTATCCTTGGATGTTGAGCTCCCAATTATGATCTTCTTTCAGCTATGACACAGGAATGCCCACAACATCATACCTGCCAATCTCTAACTGAACCAAAAGATCATCTACCTATTTCATTCACTGATGCATTTAAATATAACACCTTCAGTCCAATATTCATCACCCTTTTTGATTTTGGACCCCTATTACACTTCAGCTAATCCCATTGACTGCAATTTTGTTCTATCATCTGCCTGTCATTCCTCACAGCCCCACTACATACTGCATCTAGTGGTACACCAACTTGTCCATCTTCAGCTCTATCACTCCGGTTCCCATAACCCGGCCAAATTAGTTTAAACCCCCCGCCCAACAGTTCTATCAAAACTGCTCATAAGTATATTGGTTCCACTTGAGGTCAGGTTTAACCCATTCCTTTCATACAGGTCATACCTCTCCCAGAAGAGATCCCAATGGTCCAGAAATCTGAAATCCTGTTCTTTGCATTAATTCGTCAGCCAGACATTCATCTGCCAAATCCACCTATTCTAACTCTCACTGGCATGCAGCACAGGCAGCAATCCAGAGATTACTACTCTGGAGGTCCTGTTTTTCAGCTTTCTGCCTAACTCCCTACATTCCCTCTTCAGGACCTCCTCCCTTTTCCTACTTACGACAGCGGTACCAATATGTGCCAAGAACTTCAGATGTTCACCCTCCTCTTTTAGAATACTGTGGACCTGATCGGAGACATTCCTGTCCCTGGCACCTGGAAGGTAACATGACATTTAGGTATCTCTTCCATGTCCATAGAATCTGCTTTCTGCTCTTCTAAATATGAAATTCCCTATCACTACTGCGCTCCTTTTTTCCCCTTTTTCCTTTTGAACCCCAGAGCCAGACTCAATGCCAGAGACCTGGTCACTGGGGCTTTCCCAGGTAGGGTCACCGCCCACCCATCCCCCTCAACAGTATCCAAAGCGAGATACTTATTATTGAGGGGAATGGCCACAGGGGTAGTCTGCACTGGCTGCCTATTCATTTTCCCTCTCCTGACAGTCACCCAAGTACCTGCCTCCTGTACCTTCGTGGAACTCACTGTAGCTCCTACCTATCTCCTCCTCATTTCCCTGCACAAGGCAAAGGTCCTGCAGCTACAGCTCCAGATCTCTAAGGATCTGTAGCTCGATGCACTTCATGTAGATGCACTTATCAGGGAGACCGAAGATCTCTCACAAGGAACATACCACTACCTCCATGCACTCATGCTATATTAATCCAACAATTTAATATGTGAAGACAATCCTATTTCTTTAATGAGCCTCTATGATCCACTTTTCTGATAATCAACTCACACTTCGATTAATCCCCGACCCCACCTCCCCATTAACACAATGCCTCTTTAATCAACTGCCCCTTGAACTAATCTATTTTCACACCATCACTGCCCCTTGAACTAATCTATTCTACATCAGTTTTCATTTGTTGTCATTAAATTTGTCAGCCGTATACTTTGAAGCATAGAAAAGAAACAATGATCTATACCGTGATTAACCTGAGATTAAGTCAGAAACAATTCTGTTACAGCGTCAGCTATACTCGCTGGAAAGGCTGCACCTTCACCTGGGTAATGCAGTATGGCAATGCCAGAACCACCTGAGGTTTGCCAGCACTGACTCACAAAGGCTCACAGGCAGAGATTTCAGTCCTCCAGAATTAAAGGACACATGGCATTGTTCAGGAGGGATACCCAAATGGTGGGAGCTCCAGAGAGAGTTTTGAGCATTTGGTGATTTCTTGCACTGGCAATATGTGGGGAGTGCCTCCTCATAAACTCAAAGGACTAGGGGAAGAACCATAGCATCTAGCAGCATGGAAAACAAACCAACCTTTGGGATTTGCCAATACTACCGGTTGCCCACTATACTAGAAGAGCATAGAAATAGTAATGGGCTACTCAACCCATCATTTAACATGATTATGTAACAAACAGCCCAGCACAAGGTCAGGCCTTTCAACCCACCATCTTTATGCCAACCACGATTCCAATCTAATTAATTCCATCTGTCTGCACATGGTCTGTAGTCCTTGACCTCCTGCCTTGTTCAAGTGATTATTTAAATACCAATTAAACATTGAAATCATGTCTGCTTTTATTTCCTCTTCTAGCAGCTGTTCTAGGCATCTATCACTCCTTGTATAAAGAACCTGCCTAGCAAATCTCCTTTAAATATTCCCCCACTCACTTTAAACCTAGGCCCTCCAGTATTTGACATTTGCACCCTGGGAAAAGGTCCATGACCACCTGCCCTATCTATGACTCTCGTAATTTTAGACAATAGACAATAGGTGCAGGAGTAGGCCATTGGGCCCTTCGAGCCAGCATTGCCATTCACTGCAATCATGGCTGATCACCCACAATCAGTATCCAGTTCCTGCCTTATCCCCATAACCTTTGATTCCGCTATCTTTAAGAGCTCTATTCATCTCTTTTTTGAAAGCATCCAGAGACTTGGCCACCACTTTTATATACTTATGTCAGATTGCCTGTCAGCCTCTGGCACTTCAGAGAAACCAATCCAAGTTTGTCCAGCCTCTCCTTACATTTAATACTCTCCAGTTCAGACACCATCCTGGTTCACCTCTTTCATAGTTATACTGCTACAACATGACTTCCTGACTTTTATACCTAATACCTAAACTAATGAAAGCAATTCTGCTATATGCCTTCGTTACTATCCTATCTACATGCTAGTGTTGCCACTTTCAGGGAGTTATGGACTTGCAACCAAAGATTCCTCTGTATGTCAATGCTCCTTAGGGTCCTGTCATGACTAATCTGACACATGTCCTACTTGCTTTCTTGTGCTAGTTTCCCATCGCCCTCATTCTCTGATTTAAAACAAAATTATCAATTTCCTCTTTAAATACTCCAATGATCTAATTTCCATGACCTTCAAGATGGAGAATTCCAGAGATTCACTACATGCCTCAACTTAAAAATGCCACTCCTTAACCTTCTAATTGTATCCTTTCATTCAAGATTATTCCACTGGTGGAAATATCTCAACCTGTATCCTGTTGTGCACACTGAAGATATGTTTCAATAAGATCACCTCTCATTCTTCTGCATTCCAAGAAATATAGGTTTAATTTTATTAGTCATTCATAGTAGGGCAACCCTCTCTTGGAGCCTCCAATGGCTGCCTGTCCTCAGACTGACATTAACCTGATCTGTGGTAGCTTTGCACTGGTGCTTAAGGCTTGTATTGTTTTGATCAATACTTCCTTGAACCTTGCTGTAGGTGACTTTCTTAAATTCCAGAGAAACTCATCCATGATTGGCCAAATGCAAAAGCCATCAAAAAGCAATTGGAAATCATCATACGCAATCAAGAGGTAAAATAAAGTGAGGAACATTTCAGTACACAACAGTGATTGTTATGATTACAATTTGGGATTGACAAATTTTTTGCCCACTCAGAAAGTTACATTCTTTCCTTGTATTAGGCCTTAGCTGCGCTGATGAAATAGATAGAATTTCAGTAGGTTTAACATAAAAGAGTTAACTGTACAAGTTATGTGGACATTTGCATCTGGTCACGTTTCCACATAAAACCACGACAAACCTTCTCAAAAATTAACAGCACAATGAAATAGTTATGCTGAAAATACCCTAGCCGTTAGTGAGCTCAATGCCTCAATATTTTTGTTGCTAATATTAACATCGTTATCCTTGAAGAGAACAAAAATGTTTAACATTGGAATACCTATAAAAGCATTTTCTGTTTTCATCTGCCAGAAACATTGTTTTCGACAAAAATATGCAAGTGAAACCCTGTTCTCGGAATAATATACATAAGCAAGGTTATAAATAGACTGCCAGGAGCATGGTTGTTTTGTAAGTTTAACTGACTCCTTCACACTGATATAGAATGGAAACATAAGAATCTAAGAATTAAATCCCAGAGTACACTAAAAGTCCCAAGAGCTTACCCACAGTACAATATTATCACCATTTTCCTTCTCTCAACCGAGTCTCATGCTCTTTAACTTTCTCAATATTCCGCTATCTATCGGGCTCAATTCTGATTCTACTAAGTGACAGAACATTCACAGCCTACTGAGAGAAAGAATTGATAGATGATAGCACTTTGGATGAAAAATTTTCTCCTTATCCCAGAACTAATGATGTCAATCACTTATCCGGGAATGAGCTTGTTGAAGCCAATCCAGCTAGGGAAAAGAGCCATAAGACCATAAGACAAAGGAACAGGACTAGGCCAACTGGCCCATCAAGTTTGTTCTGCCATCCTATCATGGCTGATTTACTATTCCTCTTAATCCCATTCCCATGCATTGTCCTCGTATCCTCTGATGCCCTTTCTAATCTGGAACCTAACAATCTCTGCTTTAAGTATACTTAATTACTTGCACTCCAGAGTTGTCTGTGGCAATGAATTCCAGAGATTCACCACCTTCCGGCTAAAGAAACTCCTCCTCAGCTCTGTTCTAATGAGACATCCCTCTATTTGGAGGCTGTGCCTTCTGGTCCTAGACTGCCCCACAATATAAAACTGCTCACAATATTCCAAGCATGGTCTGACTAATGCCTTATTAAGCCTCAACATTACATCCTTACTTTTATATTCTAGTCCTCTTGAAATGAATTTTAACATTTCATTAGCTTTTCTTACCATCACCTCAACCTGCACGTTAACTTTCAGGGTATCCTACACGACGACTCCCAAGTCCCCTTGCAACTCTGAACACTGAATTTTCTTTTAGTTTAGAAAATAGTCTACACGTTTATTCCTCTATCAAAGTGCATGACCATATACTTTCCTACACTATATTCTGCCTGCCACTTCCTTACCCATTCTCTTAATCTGTCTAAGTCCTTCTGCAGATTCCCTGCTTCCTCAACACTAACTGCCCCTCCACGTATTTTTGTATTATCATCAAACCTGGACACAAAGCAATCAATTCCATCATCCAAATTATTTTCATATAACGTGAAGTGAAGTGATCCTAACACTAACACCTGTGGAACACCACTAGTCACTGGCAGCCAACCAGAAAAGGTCCCTTTTATTCCTTCTCTTTGTATTATGCTAGTTAAATTTCTATCCATGTTAGTATCTTGCATGTAATATTATGGGCTCTTATCTTGTTAAGCAGCCTTATGTGTGGCATCTTTTCAAAGGCTTTCTGAAGATCCAAGTAAACAACATCCATGGACTCTCCCTTGTCTATCCTGTCTGTTATTTCCTGTCTTTTGCCTCACTCTTTTCTTAAAGAGTAGAGTGAAATTTGCAATTCGCCATTTTTCCAGAACCATTCCAGATTCTAGTGATTCTCAAAAGATCTACTTTCAGAAAAATCAGCTTTCCAAGTACCTTCTCCTTAGTAATAGCAATTACACTCACTTGCTCTAATATATGCCCTCTCTTTTGCTTTTATGCTGTCTTTGATGTCCCTCGTCAGCAACGATTGCCTCATCTACCCTTTCTTTGTGATGTACCTATCTTGTGCTTTCCATATAGCTCCCAAAATTTCCAGCCATTATTGTTCTACCTTCATCCCTGTTGGTGTTCCTTTCAATTAACTTTGGCCAGCTCCTTTCTCATGCCTCTGTAATGCACTTTACTCCACTGTAATACTGCTCCCTCTCAAACTGCAGGGTGAACTCTATCATATTATTACCAGTGAACTCCAAGGCTTCCTTTGTCTTAAGCTCCCTAATAAAATCTAGTTCATTACACAATGTCCAATCCAAAATCACCTGATCCAATGATCCAGAAATCTGAAGCCCTGCCCACTGCACCATTTCCTTAGCCATGTATTACAATGTCTAATCAATGACACCCTCTCAAAATGTTATAGGTTTCAATGAGGTGATCTTGTAGCTTTCTAAATTCCAGGTCTATTATACAAAACGTATTTAATACAACAGTCTTCTTATTCCTTAGGAATCGATGAAGTGCACCTGGCACGGATGTCCTTCCTAGGGTGAATTAACCATACCTCTACTCCAGACAAAGTCTCATTGAAGTGTGCAGGGTGAGCGCTGGCTGCTTGTCTTTTGATAGTTCTGTATCGGAGAGGGAAGTGTATGCTACTACAGGTCCTGGAGAGTGTAACCCAGGTTTCTGCATTTTGGATGTGGACTTGGACTATAGACTTTTTCTTCAGTCTTATCGTTTTTTTCATATTCTGTGTTTTTCGCACAGTCTTGGTATTTTTTGCAGGAAGGTGGGATTTGGGGGTTGATGTGCTTGTTCCATTTGTTTGTTTTTTTTGTGCAAGAGGATGGATTTGGGGGTTGATGTACCAGTTCTGTTCTTATTCATTTTTATTGTGCAGGAGGAGGGATCTAGGGGTTGATGTACCAGTTCTGTTCTTGTTCATTTTTTATGTCAGGAGGGGGGACTTTGGGGGTTGATGATCAGGCTGCCATTCTTTTCTCTCTTGGTTTCGTGACCACCCGAAGAATTTCAAGTTGTATATTTTGATAATAAATGAACATTTGAACCTTCTTTTGAACTTTGTATATTGTAGTAAAGCTTATTTGTGTAGAAATTTGATCAGGTAGATCAAAGACTTTGTACATTTTTTCTCTCTCTCTCTTTACATATATGATCTTATATATGTGTGTGTATACATATATAAAAACATATATAAACAGGCAATATATATTTATCCATATATATATATATATATATATATATATATATATATATAGATAAGAACTGTAGGTACAGTATATTTTTTAGAATTAAATAAACAATGGAGTTTATCCTTTGTACGTTGTTCATTTGTAGTTATTGCTTTAAATAAAAGGTATTCAGATTTTTAGCTCTGTCTCTGTTATTTGCCAAGGTGGCAAACAGCATAATTTGCTGTCAGTAAGACCAAGGAATTGATTGCGAATTTCAAGAAGGGAAAGTTGATGGAACAGAGACCAGTTCTCATCAAGAAATCAGCAGTGGAAAGGGTGAGCAATTTCAGGTTTCTGGGTGTTAACATCACTGAAGATCTTTTGTGAGCTCAAACATATTGATGCAATTACAAAGAGGGCATGATAGCTGCTATATTTCATTGAGGGTTTGACGAGATTTAGTATGCCTAGCACATTGTAACATGGAGAGCAAACTAACTCGACACAGGTTTGGAAAAAGCTACAGAAAGTTGTATATTCAGCCAGTTCCATCATGGACACTGGCCTCTCCAGCATCCAGTACATCTTCGAAAGGCGATGACTCAAAAAGATGGCATTTATCTTTAAGGACTCCCGTCACCCAAGACATGCCTGCTTCTCATTGCTAGCATCAGGGATGAGGTACAGGAGCTTAAAGGCAGGGAACAATGGTGATGGGAGAATTATAATGGGAAAATGATGGAAGAAGAAAGTGATTGCTCTGTTTTTCTTCACAGCACAGGATAAAAATGTTAAAATTATCAATAATGAAGAGCCTAATGATCATAAGGAAATGAGAATTGATCAAAAAAGTATACTTGAGCCTGATCAGACTAAAATCTGATTAATTCCAAGAACATATACACTAGATTTGCGAAAGGGGTACCTAGGTTTTGAGATAGTGAATGCTCTGGTAATCACCTTGTAAAATCCTATAGATTTTGAAGTTGTTCCTGTGGAATTACAGGTAGCAAATGTGATCCAACTATTTAAGAAAAGAGGAAGAAGGAAAACAGTGAGTTCTCAAAGGGGTCACTAAACACCTGTATTGGAGAGAAAGTTACTGTATATAAAATCAGAGGCAATACAAATAGCGATAGGAGATTATGCCGCTCAAGTCTGCTCTGACTTTCGAAAGGATCATGGCTGATCTTATATTCTTCAAGCTCACTCTCCACCCCTTTCCCCATAACTCTGGATTACCTTACTGATCAGAAATTAGTCTTAACTAAACTCAACCCATACAGCTGTCTGTGGTAAGAAGCTTCTAATACTCAGGACTCTGTGAAAGGAGAAATTCTTCCTCATCTCAGTCTTAAATTGGTACTCCATTATTCTGACATGATGATCTATGCCTCTGCACTCTTCCACAAGAGGAAACATCCTTCAGCATTTGCCCTGTTTTGATTCTCAGGAATTACATATTTCCAAAAGATCCTTCCGCATTCTTCTAAAATCGAATGAGTGGGATCTTCATTCCTCATGGGACAATTTCGCCAAGCCCTTTCTGAACTCCCTCCAATAAAATATCTTCACTTAAATGGTGGAATAAAAATTGTTCTGAGTACTCATGATGTTATCTCACTCTTGCTTTATACATTTGCCTAAGATTTCCATATTGTTTTTACTTCAAATTTCTTCGTCAGGCACAATATTACATTAGCTTTCCTTATTAATTTCAACATCTGTGCACTAGCTAGCTCTGTTTCTTGCACAACGACTCCTTAGTCCTCTGGTACTGTACCTTTTATAGTATCACTCCATTGAAATAGTACTTTGCTCTTTTGTTCTTCCTTCCACCAGATCAGTTTACATTCGCACATTACACTCCACTTGCTATCTTAATGCTCAATCACCTAGCCTATCAGTATTTTTCTGCAAATATTCCACCTCACCTGTTCCACAATCTGGTCCCCATAAATTAATTTTCTTCTTCCAAGTCATTAATATATGTTGTAAACAGTTACAATCCTATCACTGAGACATCACACTGATCACAGAGTGCCAACCTAAAAAAATGAATTCTTTATTCTTACTTGCAGCTTCCTGACTGTTAGATATTAAATAATGTTAATATTTTATCTCTGACGTCTTGGGCTCTATCTTGTAACTTAACCTTTGCTAAATATCTTCTGGTCCAAATACAATCCATCTGTAGGTTCCCCACTCTGGTTAAAACTTCATTAATTTTTCAGACACAATTTCCCCTTCATGAAATTTGATTGCATTCAGTCAGTCAGTCAGTGGGTGCTGTCCCAAATACAGGGTTGGCGGCTATGCACCTCCATCTTCTTCGATCTTGCGCTCTTTTTCTGGCCTCAGTGTAACTCAACCCAGTCCATTGCCTCACATTATCGTACCAAGTGGTTCGCTGCCTTCCTCTTTCCCTCTTTCCTTCTATCATCCCTTCCAATAACAATTTCTGCAGTCCACCACCTCTTAACAAGTGCCCGGCATATTCCAGCTTCCTTTTCTGCACGTTCTTCAGCAACTCCTTCTCTCTCCTCGCTCTCTTCAACACTTCCATATTACTGACCTTCATCACCCATCTAATTTTCTGCATTCTCCTTAAACACCACATTTCAAATGCCTCCAGTCGTCGTTGCGCTTCCTTGCATAAAGTCCACGATTTGACTCCATACAACAGACTGCTTCAGACATAGCATTTCCAAATTCTACAACGCAGCCCAAAGTCCAACCTTTTGCCACACAGAGATGAGGAATTCTGCAGATGCTGGAAATTCAAGCAACACACATCAAAGTTGCTGGTGAACGCAGCAGGCCAGGCAGCATCTCCAGGAAGAGGTACAGTTGACGTTTCGGGCCGAGTCCCTTCGTCAGGACTAACTGAAAGAAGAGCTACTAAGAGATTTGAAAGTGGGAAGGGGAGGGGAAGATCCAAAATGATAGGAGAAGACAGGAGGGGGTGGGATGGAGCCAAGAGCTGGACAGTTGATTGGCAAAAGGGATATGAGAGGATCATGGGACTGGAGGCCCAGGGAGAAAGAAAAGGGGGGGGGAACCCAGAGGATGGGCAAGGGGTATAGTGAGAGGGACAGAGGGAAAAAAAGGAGAGAGAGAAAGTATGTGTGTATATAAGTAATGGATGGGTACGAGGGGGAGGTGGGGCATTAGCAGAAGTTTGAGAAGTCAATGTTCATGCCATCAGGTTGGAGGCTACCCAGATGGTATATATCGTGTTGTTCCTCCAACTTGAGTGTGGCTTCATCTTTACAGTAGAGGAGGCCATGGATAGACATATCAGAATGGGAATGGGATGTCGAATTAAAATGTGTGGCCACTGGGAGATCCTGCTTTCTCTGGCAGACAGAGCGCAGGTGTTCAGCGAAACCATCTCCCAGTCTGCGTCGGGTCTTGCCAATATATATATAAGGCCACATTGGGAGCATCAGATGCAGTATATCACCCCAGCTGACTCACAGGTGAAGTGTCCCCTCACCTGGAAGGACTGTCTGGGGCCCTGAATGGTGGTGAGGGAGGAAGTGTAAGGGCATGTGTAGCACTTGTTCCGCTTACAAGGATAAGTGCCAGGAGGGAGATCGGTGGGGACGAATGGACAAGGGGGTCGCGTAGGGAACGTTCCCTGCGGAAAGCGGGGGGGGGGGGAGGGAAAGATGTGTGTTTAGTGGTGGGATCCCGTTGGAGGTGGCGGAAGTTACGGAGAATAATATGTTGGACCCGGAGGACACACAGCACGTCACTCAGGCTCCAGAATGTTGATCTTGCAATCTCAATTCTTTGTCTAATTTCTGAATCACATTTCCCATCTTCTGTGACCATCTGTCCCAAGTACACAAATTTCTTGACTTGCTCTATGCCTACGCCATTAATTTTGATACCGATTTTGGGGACTTCTTTCTTCCGTGATACAACCATCATCTTTGTCTTTGCAGCATTTACTTTCATTCCAAATCGTTCTCCTTCAGCATTTATCTTATCTGCTCTTCTGAGTAACTCATCCTCAGTCTCGGCTAACAACACATTATGTATTATGATTGCAGTATGATCTTCGAAACATATTGGGACTATTTCTAATATTTGTTCAGTAAAACATGTTAGGCTAATAAGCCTAAAATCACTCACTTTTTGCTTCCCTCCTCTTTTTGAATTGGATGGAGGATGTCAGAAAAGAATACCATGGAGAAAATCAGTTTAAACTTATAAAGGAAAATTATACTTTACTAATCATCTATAATTCTTTGCAGATGTGGCTAGATAAAAGGGAATCAAAGGCCATGGTATATTTGGCAAAAATGAGAAAATCTTCAGATGCTGGAAATCCCAAGCAACACACACAAAGTACTAGAGGACCTCAACAGGCCAGGCAGGATCAAGGGGAAAGAGTAAACAGTCGACATTTTAGGCCGAGACCCTTCATCAGGACTGGAAAAAAAGGTGAGGTCAGAGCAAGAAGGTGGTGTGAAGGGCAGAAGATGTACAAGGTGGTAGGTTGGAGGAGCAACATCTAATTTCTGCCTGGGTAACTTCCAACCTAATGCCATGAACATCAATTTCTACAACTTCCAGTGATTGTCCTCCCTTCGCCATTCCCCATTCCCATCTCTCACCTTATCTTCTAACTTGCCCATCACCTCCCTGTAGTGCTCCTTCCCCTTCCCTTTCTTCCATAGTCTTTTATCCTATCATATCAGATTCCCCTTTCTCCAGCCCTTTATCTCTCTCATCAATCAGTTCTTTACTTCAGCCCTCCTTCCTCCCTGATTTACCTATCACCTACCACCTTGTACTTCTTCCTCCCCTCCTCCCATCTTCTTGCTCTGACTTCTCATCCTTTTTTTCCAATCCTGAAGAAGGGTCTTGGCCCAGAACTTTGACTGTTTACTCTTTTCTGTGGATGCTAAGTTCCTCCAGAGTTTGTGTGTGTTGCATGGTACATTTGAAGTTTTAGAAGACTTTCAATAAGGCCCACACAAGAAGTTTATGAACTAGGTCGGAGCACACATCACAGGGGTAATTACTGACATGGATTGAAAATAAAAGTAAGGATGTGGATAAATGGTGCCTTCTTAGTTTGGCAGGACGTGATGAGTTGGGATCAATGCTTAGCTCCACGACATCGACTACCCACATTATCACTTTACAGAGCTTGCCAATGATACAAAACTAGACAGAATTGTGAAGACAGGGGAGAATGTAAAGAAGTCAACATGCTAACATGCAAAGCCAACTCCATATCTGAAGATAAAAAAAATAGTTGTTGGAATTCTTATGTAGTCATGTGGAGCAGTAATGGATAAATAAATGATTTTTATGGTGATAACTAGTCTCAAGCCTAGAATATGTAGCATCGCTGTAAAGCAGCCCTATGGGTCTCAGCCCACATTTTTCAAGAACCTTGAAGGCATACTACAATTCAACAGAATTACTACACACAATTTAACAACAGTGTGCCTGCGTATTCACATCAAAGGCAAATGGGGATGGCCAATAAAAGTTGGCTTCACCAAGAATGCAGGCATCCCATGATGCATAAAAGATAAAGGTGCACTGAAAACCAGACCACAACATGTTAAAGTGATTCTCTCACATAGCACAGAAGAATATTGTGCTGAGTGATAGAATATCAATGCCCCTGTATTTCGACTGAAGGAGATTCAGCTCCATGTACGATACCTTGACACCCATCATGTGAGGTGAGTGGAGATAAACTCCGTAGCTACAGGAGAACACCCAGCAGATCAGCATAGCAACCAGTCATCACATCATGTATCAAATTATTGCTTTGAATTAATTGCCAGTTTCTAACATAATTGCAATGTTAGGATCTAATTATCATGAATTAAAACTGATCACTTGAATATTCGTTGCAACATATCTTCTAAATGAAAATGTTCTCATATCACCTTGAGAATATCCAGATCAATTCACTTCGTAGATTAGTTCAGTTTCAGGTATTTATGTAGTAATAGGGAAAAAAAAAACACATCACTCTTGCATTGCAGCTGTTCTCCTCAACATGAATTACCTCCCTTCTTTAGAGTCAACAGCCTCTAGTAAAGCCTCATGCACAGCTCATGTTTCTCAAGACCCGTGTTATAATGTAAAAGTGGATCTTTACTACATAAAATCTTTCTTTTGTTGGCACTTGAACTGTAAAAGATTGTCTAAACAGATACTTGCATCACTGATTCATCTTCTTGTTTGCCTACAGAGTGAGGAAGCAGTAAGGTGTCACCCATCCACTTTCAGGTTCAATGTGTTCACTTTAAGGTACATTCAGAGATACTCTTCGGCAGACCATTGTTGTGACATGTGGTTATTTGAGTTACTGTTACTTTCCGTCAGCTTGATCCAGTCTGGCCATTCTCCTCTGACCTCTCTCATTAACAAGGCGTTTTGTCCACAGAACTGCTTATCACTGGATGTTTTTCATTCTTCACACCATTCTCTGTAAACTCTAGAGATTGTTGTACATGAAAATCCCAGGAGACCATCTGTTTCTGAAATACTCCAACTACCCCGTCTGGCACTAACAATCATTTCATGGTCAAAGTCGCTTAGATCGTATTTCTTCTACATTCTGATGACAACAGGTACTGAACTTTTTGAACATGTCTGGATGCTGTTATGCATTGAGTTACTGCCACATGATCGGCTGATTAGATATTTGCATTGATGAGCAGGTGTACAGATGTACCTAATAAAGTGGTCACTGAGCCTACATCTTAACTCAGTGTAGATTTAATCTAAGAATTACAGAAAACAGAGAAAATCTTTAAGTATATCAGCATTGCTGGTAACTACAGACATGCAGTATCTGTGTTCCGACACCTCAGAAGGACTATTAGCTTATATGTACTGTTTATGGGTGTTGGTTTTAAGACCAGCATTTAGTGCCCAATATTAAGATGGTGGTGATTGTTATTTTTCGTAGCATTATAAAGCTGATTTAGAGAGTAACTTGGAGTAATTATTAGTTACACGGTATTAGTTCCACCCTTTTTTCATGGCAACTGATGAGTTGCTACTGAAACAAATCAGTTGAAGTTTGCTGGTTCTAGATCAAGCACAAGAGCCAGGAGGTATTATTGTGATCTCAGAACTTTTTTGTATATAATGCACTATCTCTTTCCTGATGCACTGTGCCACGGCCTGAACTAATGTAAGATTTGTTTATATAATGATGGTGCCCACCGAAAGAGTCACTTTGCTGAGGGCTATAGCCTTATGGTTTTGTTCTTCAACATAATGTACCGTTTGGGTTATTATGAAAATTGAACTGCTGATAATTTCCAACACTGATATTATGTGTTTTATATTTTGAGAAGATATAATCCTCAAACTGACAGACTGGCACTTGAAGTCATGGTCTTCGAAATTTTAGGTGAGTAATGCATTATCCATAAATCATCATAAGTTAGACAGAGCTAAGAAAGAAAACTAATGTCGTTTGTTGGCACCTCATTGCTTACTGACTTGTAAAGATTGATTGCTTAAGCTAACTGACAAAATGCCTACCTTAGCTTCATGGCAGCAATTTAGAATGGACATTAAGGGTTTAAACCTCCCTCTAGAGCACAATACACCCAAGGGAATGCAACAGTGCACTACCGAAGGATTATTGCTTTTAGGGTGTGAGGAAGTGTTGCCTTTCAGGTGAAGAATCCAACTGAGGTCCTGCATCCACATGATACAAGGGAGTCCAATGCACTGAGTGAAAGGCAGCAAGGGATTTCCCTGCTGCCTTGACCAATATTATCTGTCAATCAAAATCATTCAAGTAGATCATTTGGTGATATATCTAATTGCTGCAAGGAGCATCTTATCTGTGCGATATGTTTCACAATATTCCAGTGACAGTGTTGGCTGTGTAGTGCTAAGGGGTTTTAACTGTGAAAGCTGATAACCATAGAGAATTCATACAATCTTCAACGCTCCCAGAACTTTACATGCTGCTATGAGTGGACCTTCTTATTATGCACATATTTCTTGGTGTCTCCTTTTTCTGGAGTGCAGTAATTTTTAAGTCTTTGCCACAAATCAGCAAATTTTACGTCATGTACGTAAGTCAGCGATAATAAGCCTGATTTTGATTTTGATTCTGATTTCTCCAGTTGGCACAGTTCACAGTCTGCTTAATATAACATGATTCTTTTCAGTCTGAGTTTAATTACCTCTATTGAGTGAAGACAATTAGCAGCACTGTGAATATCATGACGCCAGACTCACGGTACTCACACCTGTTACACCTCAGCTCCTCTTGCGATATTTTGCCCAGCTGGCTTTCTGGCACCATTGTTGGGATCAGTCAATGGGGTGTGACCAGAACAGACATGTTGTCATCTTCAGAAAGAGCAATATGTGCTACTTACACTGCATCATCATCTCTCCTGCTGGGCTGTGGTTTGTCAATCCCAATGATCAGCAGAACAGCAGCTTGTAAGAGAACTCAGATTAAAATTTAGATTAATTGCACAAGTCAAAGCATCAGTCAAGCCTGCCAGAGCTGCTAATGCAGGCTCCTGCAGTGTTGCAGGTGCAGCCAATATGGCTCTGAACTTGGGAGAAGGCTGCAAACTGTGCAAATCTGAAGAGCTCTTATCATGAAGCTCCTAGTTATTCACAAAAGCCAATTCATTAACAAATTTAGATATGCCATTTTTCTTTTATTTTGAGAGCAGTCTGGTTGGAACAATGGTAATAAAATCCAAGGTTGTAGTAACAATATCTGAATTGGCTGGCAACTGAGATTATGGGCTACAAACTGTTTTGTAGTAAGTAGGACAATTATTTTTGACAATCTACCTCGATTGCCACAGCCTCCTTATTGTTCCTCTGAGATATGAAGCTATGTATGTGAAGGAAAAATGTACCTGGTACCATAACATCTCTAGATTTAGATATATGTGTTTCTCTTTCTCTAGCTAAAATGGCATATCTTGAAGAATATCTTATAAGGGTCTTGGCCCGAAACGTTGACTGTTTACCCTTTTCCATAGGTGCTACCTGACCTGCTGAGTTCCTCTAGTGTCTTGTGTGTGTACCTTGAAGAATATTTATTTTGAAAACTCTTGGTTGTCTGTGAATTTGAGATGATTTCACAGTCATAACAACCATTTATTTTCTGAATAATCAAACAACTTGCTTAAAACCACAGTAGTCTACCATAAAATTACAACCACACTGTTTCAAGTGACAATGGATCCACATTATTTTGAACAGTGCTGAAATGATCATCTGCCAATCCTTCAGTCTTTGATTGTGGGCGAGTTGAGGAAATGGCAACTTCAGCATTGGTTGACATGAAAAGGATTGAGTGACCTGACCATAATTTCAATATCTTAATTAGGAATTTATATGGTCCAGGCAGAATTTCAAATTT
This sequence comes from Mobula hypostoma, assembly GCF_963921235.1. Classification (NCBI taxonomy): domain Eukaryota; kingdom Metazoa; phylum Chordata; class Chondrichthyes; order Myliobatiformes; family Myliobatidae; genus Mobula; species Mobula hypostoma. The sequence goes on from NC_086106.1 coordinate 90,978,649, forward strand.
TCTCTGTCAGGATGGGAGCAGCACTGAATCACTCCATTTCCTTTTTGTACAATTGTCCTGGTACACACTTTGTTTACAAAGGAGAAAATGGAGAGTAACAAGATGGAAAACCAGCCTCCTGGTCAATTACTACAAAGCTTCAAAAATGCCAACTCACTTTTCAGAACAGTTGCTTAACCAACATAAGGATATCAAAGCCAATAAGACAACTATGTAGTGATAGCCCCAATGATTCAGCAGTGATTTGACAGAGCCAACTTCTATGTCACAGATACAATGTTTCAATTGTATTCTAAACTGCACGTACAAGGTAAGATTTTATTGCCACAGGAATAACTGCTTGAATCCCATTGATACTACAAGCAAAGTAAGATAGAGGATAGAACAGTGCAGCAGCAGGTCATTTGGCCCATGATGTTGTATTGATAAATATTGATGTTGAATTAAACTAGTAATTATATGCTTAATTAAACTAATCCATTATGACTACTAATCCATTATGCCTACACAATGTATATTTCCCTCCATTTTCTGCGCTTTCACATGCCTATGCAACAGCCTCTTGAATACCTGTTATTGAATCTGCCTCTAGTACCAACCCTACCAATGCACCCAGCACCCTCTGATTAAAAAAAAATGTGTCCCACACATTTCCTTTCAAATTACACCTCCCCCATCTTAAATGCATAGCCTTTGGCATTAGACATTTTCACAATGGGTAAAAGTTATTGGCTGGCTACTCTATCGTTGCCTCTTGTAATCTTATCAGCTTGGCCTCTGCAGTTCCAGAGAAAACAATATTTGTTTGTCCAACTTCCCTCCATAACTCATACTCTGGTAAACTTATGCAACTTCCTCAAAGCTTTCACACCCTTCCTACAACAAAACTGAATGCAATACTCATATGTGGACTAATTAGGGTTTTATGAAGCAGCAATATAACTTTTAACCCTCAATGTCACAATTAAAAAAAGGCAAGCAAACCTTAAGCCTCCTTTACTACCCTATCAATCTGTGCAGTCACTTTCAAGGAGCTATGGACATGGATCCCAAGACTCTTCTGTACATCAACACGCTAGGTGTCTTGCCATTAACAGTGTACTGTTCCTTTACATATGACTTTTCAAAGTGTAAGACATCACATTTGGTCAGATTAAACTCCATCTGCCATTTTTCTGCCCTTATCTGCAACAGATCTTTGTATATCTTGCCGTATCCTTTGGCAATCTTCTACAGTAGCCACAATACCACATATCATTGTACCAGCTGCAAATTCACTAACTCACCTATCCACAGTCCCATTCAGGTCATTCATACATATATATCACAAACAGTAGAAGTCCCTGTACAGTGAGAAATCGAATCTCAGAGTTGTATATGGTCACATACAGTGACATGCAAAAGTTTGGGCACCCCTAGTCAAAATTTCTGTTACTGTGAATAATTGAGTAGAAGATGAACTGATCTCCAAAAGTCATAAAGTTAAAGATGAAACATTCTTTTCAACGTTTTAAGCAAGATTAGTGTATTATTTTTGTTATGTACAATTTTAGAGTGAGAAAAAGGAAAGGAGAACCATGCAAAAGTTTGGGCACCCCAAGAGATTTGAGCTCTCAGATAACTTTTACCAAGGTCTCAGACCTTAATTAACTTGTTAGGGCTATGGCTTGTTCACAGTCAGTGTTAGGAAAGGCCAGGTGATGCAAATTTCAAAGCTTTAGAAATACCCTGATTCCTCAAACCTTGTCCCAACAATCAGCAGCCATGGGCTCCTCTAAGCAGCTGCCTAGCACTCTGAAAATTAAAATAAATGATGCCCACAAAGCAGGAGAAGCCTATAAGAAGATAGCAAAGCATTTTCAGGTAGCCGTTTCCTCAGTTCATAATGTAATTAAGCAATGGCAGTTAACAGGAATGATGGAGGTCAATTTGAGGTCTGGAAGACCAAGAAAACTTTCTGAGAGAACTGCTTGTAGGATTGCTAGAAAGGCAAATCAAAACCCCCGTTTGACTGCAAAAGACCTTCATGAAAGAGTCATCAGAAGAAAACCTTTCCTGCATCCTCACCAAAAAATTCAGCATCAGAAGTTTGCAAAGGAACATCTAAACAAGCCTGATGCATTTTGAAAACAAGTCCTGTGGACTAATGAAGTTAAAATAGAACTTTTTGCCTGCAGTGAGCAAAAGTATGTTTGGGGATAAAAGGGTGCAGAATTTCATGAAAAGAACACCTCTCCAACTGTTAAGCACGGGGGTGGATCGATCACGCTTTGGGCTTGTGTTACAGCCAGTGGCACGGTGAACATTTCACTGGTAGAGGGAAGAATGAATTCAATTAAATTCTGGAAGCAAACATCACACCGTCTGTAATAAACCTGAAGATGAAAAGAGGATGGCTTCTACAACAGGATAATGAACCTAAACACACCTCAAAATCTACAATGGACTACCACAAGAGGCGCAAGCCATGGTTTTGCCATGGCCCTCACAGTCCCCCAACCTAAACATCATTGAAAATTTGTGGACAGACCTCAAAAGAGCAGTGCATGCAAGATGGCCCAAAAATCTCACAGAACTAGAAGCCTTTTGCAAGTAAGAATGGGCGAAAATCCCCCAAACAAGAACTGAAAGCCTCTTAGTTGGCTACAGAAAGTGTTTACAAGCTGAGATACTTGCCAACGGGGGTAACACTAAGTACAGACCATGCAGGGTGCCCAAACTTTTGCTTTGGGCCCTTTTCCTTTTTTGTTATTTTGAAACTGTAAAAGATGGAAATAAAAAAGTAATCTTGCTTAAAATATTAAAGAAATGTGTCATCTTTAACTTTATGCCTTTTGGAAATCAGGTCATCTTTCACTCACTTAGCTATTCACAGTAACAGAAATTTTGACTGGGGTACCCAAACCTTTGCATGCTACTGTATATTGATAATAAAATTATTTTACTTTTACTTTACTTTATTTGACATTAGAATACCACTAGCCAGAGACTTCCAATCAGAATAAGTCCAATCAACGGCTACCCTCTTTCTTCAATGGACAAGCCAATTCTGAATCTAAATGGCCAAGTCACCATGGATTCCACACAACATCAAGATGAAACAGAAAAAAAAGGAAAATTGAGATCGACGAAGGTATGGAGTACCTGCAAAATAAGTGGCATGGATCTGAGGATAGAACCTAGGTAACTCAACAGCAAAACAATAGCAACTAAGTTCAGTTGTGAAAAGATTGTTGACACACTGAGTGCAAATTGAAGTTTTCTTTGTAAGGCAAAAGGAAAACAACAGTTTCAGAATTCATAATAAAATATCTCATAAGGTTCCAATGAAGGACAGATCATTCATCTTAGCTGATTTATTCTACCAAACTGACGCATGTCCTAAATACTGTGTTATTAGGTAGTTTACGTAATATACCAACCTCTGTTTCAGTCAAGGGCCTGCTGTTCCAGCTACATCTGAACCTGAAAGGATTTGTGTGGTATTGTTGCAGATTCTTCTTCCTCTGCTGTAAACATGTCTGGTGTTTGGAACTGAGGTCACATTCGGAGGTAAGAGAGTCTCGGTGCCTGGGCACTCAGATGGAACCTGATGGTTGAAAGCTGGATGTTGTTGTGCCACCAGGCCAGGCATAGCATTCCTAGTCATGGAGTGCAGTTGATGGGAATCGCAGGTTAGTGGGTTGTCAGAAAGTGGGGGCCTTAAAAACTATTGAATCCGTAGGGTTTATTAGGACGTCAGAGCATTCAGGGTCCAGACTGAAGCAGGTGGTATCTATGGGATGCAATTATGGGAGGAAAATGTTATTTTTTGGAAGGACGAGGTTTGAAGTGAAGGGTACGTTAATTGCACATTTGACAGAGGTTACCATATAGGAGTACCACTATTAATCCTGGGAGTGTTCAATGATAGAATAGTGTCACTAAATACTTGGGCAATTCTCCATAAGGAGTATTGCATAAGGAATGACACCGTTTGATTCAAATCTAAAAGAAGGATCACTTGCAGCTGAAAATGACCAGTCAAATATTTGGAGTGGAGTAATTCAATTCAGTACTGATTCAAATTGTATTGTACTTCAGAGAGAAAAATAATTAAATATGCAGGATTGATAAATAATACCATTCACCCAAATTTAAGGGTTATTATATTTGTCCCACAATAGCACCCTATCCCATGGTGTGTCATATAATTCCACCGATTTTGATTCCATTGCTCTTTATGAATATGAATTTCATTTGTTTCTTTATGCAGAACTTTGGAATTTATGTTTACTAGTTCACCTCTTAGTCTACGCTTGATGTGGCCTTTTTAAATCTCAAAAGTCTTTTCATATATAATACTATGCAGACAGGGCTTGACTGTATTGAATGGCAACCAGTAAAGTTCCATTTTAAAGATATATTAAGTTTATTTTGTCTGTATGGAAACGAGGAGGAGCTATACACATTCCCAGAAAGAGAAGAAAGGCACTCCTCCAAAATCACTGTCATTAAGCTAAATCAGAAAGTTTGACACCATACAATACTGGAATAACTATTCATATCACCAAACACATTGAACAATTGAAGGTAAGATGGCAGTAACCGAGAGTTTAGAAGTGCTTACCTCGTTCACTGTCTAGTATTAAAAATGTGAGTACTGTATTTTAAAAATCAAAGTACAGTGACATGCAAAAGTTTGGGCCCCCCGGTCAGCATTTGTTTCTATGAATAGCTAAGCAAGTAAAAGATGACCTGATTTCCAAAAGGCATAAAGTTAAAGATGACACATTTCTTTAATATTTTAAGCAAGATTACATTTTTATTTCCATCTTTTACAGTTTAAAAATAACAAAAAAAGAAAAGGCCCTGAAGCAAAAGTTTGGGCACCCTGCATTATCAGTACTTAGTAACATCCCCTTTGGCAAGTATCACAGCTTGTAAACGCTTCCTGTAGCCAGCTAAGAGTCTTTCAATTCTTGTTTGGGGGATTTTTGCCCATTCTTCATTACAAAAAGCTTCTAGTTCTGTGAGATTTTTGGGCCGCCTTGCAAGTACTGCTCTGTTGAGGTCTGTCCACAGATTTTCGATGATGTTTAGGTTAGGGGACTGTGCGGGCCATGGCAAAACCTTCAGCTTGCGTCTCTTGAGGTAGTCCATTGTGGATTTTGAGGTGTATTTACGATCATTATCCTGTTGTAGAAGCCATCCTCTTTTTATCTTCAGCTTTTTTACAGACGGTGTGATGTTTGCTTCCAGAATTTGCTGGTATTTAATTGAATTCATTCTTCCCTCTACCAGTGAAATGTTCCCCGTGCCACTGGCTGCAACACAAGCCCAAAGCATGATCGATCCACCCCCGTGCTTAACAGTTGGAGAGGTGTTCTTTTCATGAAATTCTGCACCCTTTTTTTCTCCAAACATACCTTTGCTCATTGCGGCCAAAAAGTTCTATTTTAACTTCGTCAGTCCACAGGACTTGTTTCCAAAATGCATCAGGGTTGTTTAGATTTCCCTTTGCAAACTTCTGATGCTGAATTTTGTGGTGAGGATGCAGGAAAGGTTTTCTTCTGATGACTCTTCCATGAAGGTCATATTTATGCAGGTGTCACTGCACAGTAGAACAGTGCACCACCACTCCAGAGTCCACTAAATCTTCCTGAAGGTCTTTTGCAGTCAAACGGGGGTCTTGATTTGCCTTTCTAGCAATCCTACGAGCAGTTCTCTCAGAAAGTTTTCCTGGTCTGCCAGACCTCAACTTCACCTCCACCGTTCCTGTTAACTGCCATTTCTTAATTACACTACAATCTGAGGAAACGGCTATCTGAAGATACTTTGCTATCTTCTTATAGGCTTCTCCTGCTTTGTGGGCATCATTTATTTTAATTTTCAGAGTGCTAGGCAGCTGCTTAGAGGAGCCCATGGCTGCTGATTGTTGGGACAATGCTTGAGGAGTCAGGGTATTTATAAAGCTTTGAAATTTGCATCACCCGGCCTTTCCTAACCATGATTGTGAACAAGCCATAGCCTTAACAAGCTAATTAAGGCCTGAGACCTTGGTAAAAGTTATCTGAGAGCTTAAATCTCTTGGGGTGCCCCAACTTCTGCATACTGCTGCTTTCCTTTTTTTCATTCTAAAATTGTACAAAACAAAAATAATACACTAATCTCACTTAAAGTGTTGAAAAGAATGGTTCTTCTTTAACTTTATGACTTTTGGAGATCAGTTCATCTTCTACTCACCTAACTATTCACAGTAACAGAAATTTCGACCGGGGTGCCCAAACTTTTGCTTACCACTGTATATTATAACCCTTAATTTACTACTGAAGAGTTAATAATATTATGCAGCGTTTTAGAGCAAATTCAAAAACTCAATAGCCATTGCTATCTCCCAGTGGCTGTTGCCTGAATAACCTTTATTATCTCTGATGATAGCTTCATTTTAGCAAACACTTGTAGCATCTCTCAGGAATACTTCCGCTGGGATAATGAAAATTTTCTAATTAAAACGTAAGTGAATCATGGTCAGTTCTTCTTAGGGAAATATTGTAAAAATCATATGGTGGGGATTGGGGATAGGGACAAGAAATTCAGATGACTAACTTGTTTTTTCTTCACAAATCTGAGCATATTTTATACATATGCTATTCAAAATTCACTCAAATCACACTGGCGCACAAGTGGATTCAACCATGCCGCAGACAGATGAACTCGGAATTATTACATCACTTGACAATAATACACAGATGCACGTCTGTCAGATTAGTCACAAAGTTAACACGCTTGATTTATCGTTTTATACGTTCTTTCAACTGTAGCGTGTTTCTTTCCAGATAAGTAACTGATATTGAAAGATAAGGCTGCAGTTGCTAGAAATCTGAAACCGAAACAGAAAGTGCTGGAAACAATAGTAATTCAAACAGTATCTGTGGAAAGAGAAACAATCAATATTTCAGGTCAATGATCCTATGTCAGGCCTGGAAAAGTGAGAAGACAATTATCTTTAATTTGCATAAAGGGGAGGGGTGGGAAGCACAGAGGAAATGTCTGTGATGAAGTAAGTCAGATGCATATTGAGTGACTATTTTGCAGATCACCTCTGACCCTCCGACTTTAGTTTTCCATTCCTCTGCCACGATTTCTCAGTTTTTGGCCTCCTACACTATCTTAGCAAAGCCCAATTTAAGCTCAAAGAACATCACCTCAGTTTCTTTCTGAGTGGGACGCAGCTCATGGGACTCAATATTGCGTTTAATAATTTCAGGTCAGAAGTATTTCTTGTTTGTGTTTGAACTGCCCAGCTCTGATGCAAGATAACCACCTGTAATATTAATTCAATTATTCTCTTTCCACAGATGCCACTTGACCTTTCGAGTTTGTCCAAAACTTTCCATTTTTATCTGATTATAACATGCCATATATTTCAAATTTAATCCAATTCACACATCTTAATAATGTCTCTAAACAGGATACTAAACCTCACTTGTCTGAAGCTGAATTGTACAGTATATGCAGCTCCGAAAAATCTAGATCAGAAAAGCAAAGAACATTTTTATCATTACACACTTCCACAGATGAATGTCAGTGGGCTTGTCCACACTTTCTGGGGAGATTGAGACACGCAAGACTCCCTGCCCTCATTCTAACAACTTTCTACAGAAACGTCATCAAGAGTGTCCTGTCTGGCTGCATCATTGTATGGCATGGGAGCTGCAAGGCATTGCGCCACTAGACCCTACAGAGGACAGTGAAACCTGCTTTGAGGATCACTCGGATCTCCCTCCCCTTTATATGTGACATTCACCGGAAGTGTTGTACATGATGGTCCTGAAGCATTGTTGAGGGTCCCTATCACCCATCCCCCAATCTCTTTGACCCACTACCACACTGAAGAAGGTCAGGAGTAGGACTTCCACACTGGGTAACAGCTTCTTCCCTCAGCCTGTGAGACTTACGAGTAACTCGCCAACACCATGGCCCCCTCACTGGGACAGAAAGCTATTTACTGTTTACTATACAACATGCATCTTGAATTACATTCTATTAACTTATTTGTGGTAATATTTTGTTTTCTGTGCTGTGTGTAATATTAGTCTTGTAGCTACACTGTAGTCTGGGGAAGGTTGTTTTGTATACCGTACGTGCAGTCAGATGATAATAAACTTGAACTTGATTAAACAGAGACAAATGATAATTTCCTTACTATCTCACCTCATAGGATGAATTAACTATTCAAACGTTATTAGTTTCATTGCTTTGCCCACTGAGTTTTCAGCAGTAACCTGCAGCTCCCTTCTGTTCGAGTAAGTAACACTTGGTGTTTGCGTGGTTATGTAAGGCTACAAAAAATGTTTAAAGCAAGTGATGATCTTATAAGTGGGATGTTCTGACTGTGCATCGCAGAAGTTTGTGTGGCATTGTAAGGTTCAGCGGTATCTTTCACGGTCACTGCTAAAGCAGTAGCAGTGGGCATGATTGACTATCTTTGAGCTGGTTTCCCAGCTGATCATAAACAAATCATCCAACTGGATAAGTCTCAGTGCTATGCTTGTTCTATCAGACTGACTTCTTAGATTAATTTGCTTTGTAAGGCCAAAACACATATGAGCCGTACTCGGTCATTTGGCCCATCAAGTCTGCTCCTTCAATCCATTATACTATCATGTAAGCAGTGCTAATCACAGCAGTGATAACCACTCCTCCCATAATCACAGCACAAAACAGAATCAGAATCAGGTTTATATCACCGGCATGTGACGTGAAATTTGTTAATTTAGCAGCAGCAGTTCAATGCATACATAATCTAGCAGAGAAAAAAATAATAAAATAAAACATAACAATAATAAATAAACAAGTAGATCAATTACGTATATTGAATAGATTAAAAAACGTGCAAAAACAGAAATATTGTATATTTTTAAAAAATGAAGTAGTGTCCGAAGATTCAATGTCCATTTTGGAATCGGATGGCAGAGGGGAAGAAGCTGTTCCTGAATCTCTGAGTGTGTGCCTTCAGGCTTCTGTACCTCCTACCTGATAGTAACAGCGTGAAAAGGGCATGCTGTGGGTGCTGGAGGTCCTCAACAATGGACGCTGCCTTTCTGAGACACCGTTCCCTAAAGATGTCCTGGGTACTTGTAGGCTAGTGCCCAAGATGAAGCTGAGAAGATGGAACAGCCAACAAGAACTCCTACACATGTCTTGCCTTCTATTCTTACTTTCTCCGATTTGATCACTGTAGCCCTGTGGCACTTGCTTTTTACTTTTGACCACCAGGTGAAGCACAACACCAAAGCTATATTTAAGTTGTTGATGAAACTGTTGTCATTGGCCGAATCAAAGGTGATGATGAATCAGCATTCATCGGAGGGAGACTGAGAATCTGGCTGGGAGGTACCACAACAACAACCTCTCAATCAATGTCAGCAATGAAACTGAAGGTCCATGAGACAGCCCAAATCGGCAGATCAGAGGTGGAGAGTGTTTGTAGCTTTAAATTCCTTGGTGTTATCATTCCAGAGGGTCTGTCCTGGGTCCAGTACTATTACGAAGAAAACAGCAAACCACCTCTACTTTCAGCACGTCATCTAAAACTCTGACAAACTTCTATAGGTGTGCAGTGGAGAGTACATTGACAGTGGCACCATGGCCTAGTATGGAAATACCAATGCACTTGAATGGAAAAGCCTACAAAACGTAGTGTGTACAGTCCAATCCATCACGGTAAAGCCCTCCCCACCAATGAGCTCATCTATATGGAGCACGGTCTCAGAAAAGCCTCAGGACCCATACCACCAAGTTCAGGAACAGTTATTACCCCATAACCAACAGGCTATTGAACCAGAGGGGATCACTCAACGTCATTCAAAGTTCAACTCACAACCTATAGACCCATTTTCAAGTACTCTTCATCTCATGTTCTCAATATTTATAGCTTATTTATTATTGTTATTGTATTTTTAGCTTTTTTCTCAGGTCAAGCTGGTAAAGCCCGAGGTAGAGGCATAGCCAAGCATACTAATTTCTCAATTACGAGTAACTTTTAGACTATTCTAGTGGTTTTTAGTATTGTGGCTTTGTAGAGATTTACATAAATATTGCAGTGTAGGCCTAATTTTTTAATGCTATTGGGCAGTGACTTTGGAATGATATCATTTGTAGTTATTGCAATCAGGACAATATGTTCTATAGTCTTTCAATTTCTTCTTTTAATTCAGCATATTTCTGGTGTTTTTCACACAAATAATTTCTGTACATTATGTTTGTTTGGATGACTCTATCTATTTATTATGTAAGGAGTTCTTGCTTATTTATCTTGTAATAGTGATCATAGTATGATTGAATTTCACACACAGATGAAGGATGAAATAGTTAGATCTAAAACCAGTGTATTATGCTTGAACAAGGGAGACTACAACGGGATGAGGGAGGAGTTGGCTAATGTGGATTGGGAGCACAGGCTATTTAGTAGGACAGTTGGGGAACAGTGGAATACTTTCAAAGAGATTTTTCACAGTGCTCAATGGAAGTATATTCCAGTCACAAGTAAGGACAGTAAGTGTGGGGAGAGCGAGCCTTGGATAACTAAGGAAATAAAATACAGTATCAAATTAAAAGCTCATGTGTACAAAGTTGCAAAGAGTAGTGGGAGACTGGAGGATTGGGCAAACTTTAAAAAGCAACAAAGAACAGCTAAACAAGAAATAAGGAAAGGGAAGATAAAGTATGAAAGTAAATTAGCACAAAATATAAAAACAGATAGCAAAAGTTTTTACAAATATATAAAAGCGGAAGAGGGTGGCTAAAGTCAATGTAGGTCCCTTGGAAGACGAGAAGGGGAAATTGATATGGGTGATAAGAAAATGGCTGAGGCATTGAACAACTATTTTGTGTCGGTCTTCATGGTAGAGGACACGTCTAATATACCAAAAAAGGATGTTATGGACAAAATGGGAGGTGAGGACCTCGATAAAACTACTGTCACTAAAGAGATAGTGATGAGCAAACTAGAGGGCCTGAAGGTAGATAAGTCCCTGGTCCTTATAGGACGCATCCCAGGGTGCTGAGGGAGTTGGCGGAGGTTATAGTAGACGCGTTGGTAATCATTTACCAAAACTCTCTATACTCTGGGCAGGTTCTGGCGGATTGGAAGACAGCAAATGTCATGCCACTCTTTAAAAAAAGGATGTAGGCAAAAGACGGGCAACTATAGGCCAGCTAGCTTAACATCTGTAGTCGGGAAAATGCTTGAAGCTGTCATAAGAAAGAAATAGCAAAACATTTAGAAAGGAGTGGTTCCATTAGACAGATGCAGCATGGATTCAGAAAGGGCAGGTCCTGTTTGACAAACTTACAGGAGTTCTTTGAGGACATAATGAGTGCAGTGGATAGAGGGGAACAGGTGGATGTTGTATACTTGGATTTCCAGAAGGCATTTGATAAAGTGCCGCACAAGAGACTTATAAATAAGATACAGATGCATGGAGTCAGTGGAAGTGTATTGACATGGATAGTGGATTTGTTAACCAATAGAAGGCAGAGAGTTGGTATAAATGGGTGTTTCTCCGGTTGGCAGTCAGTGGTAAGTGGGGTGCCGCAGGGGTCGGTGTTGGGCCAGAGGCTGTTTACCATTTACATTGATGATTTGGAAGAGGGGACTGAGTGTAGCATAGTAAAATTTGCTGATGACACTATACTGAGTAGAAAAGCAAATTCCACAGAGGATGTGGAGAGTCTGCAGAGGGATATGGATAGGTTAAGTGAGTGGGCCAAGGTCTGGCAGATGGAATACAATGTTGGAAAGTGTGAGATCATCCACTTTGGAAGGAATAATAGAGGAGCAGATTATTATTTAAATCGTGAAAGATTGCAGTGTGCCATTGTGCAGAGGGACTTGGGAGTGCTTGTTCATGAATCGCAAAAAATTGGCTTGCAGGTACCACAGGTTATTAAGAAGGCAAATGGAATGTTGGTCCTCATTGCTAGAGGGATTGAATTCAAGAGCAGGGAGGTTATGCTGCAATTATACAGGGTACTGGTGAGGCCACACCTGGAGTACTGTGTGCAGTTCTGGTCTCCATACTTGAGGAAGGATATACTGGCTTTGGAGGTAGTGCAGAGGAGGTTCACCAGGTTGATTCCAGGGATGAAGGGATTAACCTACGAGGGGTGATTGAGTTGCTTGGGACTATACTCTCTGGAATTCAGAAGAATGAGAGGGGATCTTATAGAAACATACAGAATTTTGAAAGGGATAGATAAGATAGAATTAGGAAAGTTGTTTCCATTGGTAGGTGAGACTAGAACTAGGGGACATTGCCTCAAGATTCAGGGGAGAAGATTTAGCATGAAGATGAGGAGAAACTGTTCTTCCCAGAGTGCTGAATCTGTGGAATTCTCTGCCCAGGGAAGCGGTTGAAGCTTCTTCACTAAATATATTCGAGGTACAGTTAGATAGATTTTTACATAGTAGGGGAATTGAGGGTTATGGGGAAAGGCAGGTAGATGGAGCTGAGTTTACGAACAGATCAGCATTGAATGGCAGGGCAGGCTCGACGGGCCGGATGGCCTTCTCCTACTCCTATTTCTTATGTTCTTATATCCAGAAGGTTATTATAGATTGTCCTATCTGTAATAATGGATCGGTTGTAATATAACTTGTGTGTTATTTGTTTGCTTTTTGCTGCTTGCATGATTTGTTCTTTTTTTTCCATTTCTGATGGTCTTGTTGTGTGGGGTTTTCCTTAAGCAGGTTCTGTGGTGTTTCTTTGTTTTATGGCTGTCTGCAAGAAGATGAATCTCAAGATTGCTTACTATATACATACTTTGATAATAAATGTACTTTGAATGTTGATTATCTATTTTCTTTGTTTGTTGTTATTCCAGATACTTATAAATTTCAAATTCATTCATCGGTTGTATTGTATCCAGCTACTCTGTTTTATATTCTACGAGCTCTATTGCATCTTTCCTTATGTTTAATGTTCTGTAACTTATCTAGTCCAAAGTTCATGTTCATATCTTTAGAATATAGTTCTACTATTTGAATTAATTGCTTTATGTTTACTGCTGAAGGAGCATATAACTGCAAATTGTTCATCTATAGAAGGTGTGTCAAGGCATAATTCATTTGGTTGGCTCTGATTTGATACCCGATTTCATCTGATTCAGTAAGTTAGAGAGTGAATTCATTATTATTACTAGTTCCTTTTCCTTTTGTATTTGCACAGCTGTTGTCTTTTGTACATTGATTGTTTGTCTGTCCTGTTGGCTGCGGCCTTTTATTGATTCTATTGTGTTCCTTCTATTTACTGGGAATGCATGCAAAAAATGAATCTGTATGTACTTTGATAATAAATTTATTTTGAACTTTAATTTTCCAAATCATACCATTCCTCTGTCTTAGGAGCATTAATTCTCTATACGTTTTGTGACGAGAATACACATAAAATTAAGAGGTTTGCTGGCCTGGGTTAGCATCAGTGACATCAGCAAGTGGTCTGCCACCTGTCCTCAGGGGAAGGAGAGATAAGGAACAATGGAGCAGCATCTGGAGATGTGTAATGAAGGAACGGGGGAGAGAGAGCTGTCTGGAGCGGCTCCCTCCTTTGAACCCTGAACTGTTTGAAGTGATGGACAGGCGATACCCCAGCAGGGGGATAAAAAGGGACAGGTTCGCTAAGGCAGGACACACACACCACCCAAGGTAACGAGACCCTGGAAGCGGTACGCTTCTCACGAGTCGGTGGGAAGTATCAGACAACGGCCAGGGTGGAAAGGTACGATCTGCGGGAACCCGGTGTGTGTCCGCCCTTGCCTGGGTGCCGGGTTCACTGCAGAGGATCGACCGCATCTGGAGGAGGGGTCACAGTCGGTGACCTCAGGTGACATCACCAAGGACCCGCCCAAAAACTGTTTGTGAGCCATCTCGCCGGTCTGTGAGTGAAGCCGTGTCTGAATGATCAGTTGTTCCTGTTCCCTCTCTCTCTTCCCCCACGTTGTCCATCGCCATGGCAATGATTACTGTGAACTGAACTACTAAACTGGACTGAACTTTGAGTCACTTTGAAATTTGGTCATTTACCCCTAGACAACGATAGAGCTTGATTGATGCTGTTATCTTAATTCTGTGCACATGTGTGTTTAGCATCGCTGAACTGTTGCATTTATTATCCTTTCGATTACTGTGTTGCTTGTTTCTTTAATAAAACTTTCTTAGTTCTAGTACTCCAGACTCCAACTGAGTGATCCATTTCTGCTGGTTTGGCAACCCAGTTACGGGGTACGTAACAGTTTATATGACAATTGCATAAGAAAAATTGGGATTGTTTTCTGAAAACAATTGTCTCCTTTAAAAATATAATTATTCATAGAGATGTTTTTTTAACATCCTTCTGCACAGATACTATTCTTTTTATTGGATATGTCTGATATAAGCATATGAAAACAATTTCCACTATGTCTTCAACTTTGCTTTTTATCAAGGGAATTTGACAAGTGACTTTATTAGAATTTGCAAAACCAACTACTGCTAATGTTGAATATTAAGCGTTATTTATTAATGTTTCCCTACAAAGAATCTGTACAACAGGACAGGGGATTGTCACTCATCAGCCCGGGACACAATAACTGAGAAGAAGGTCAGGTTAATCCATTATTGTCATCTGCAACACCTTTTAAAATTGCAGTGCTAATTTCAAGATTTCAAGATAGCAACTTAATTCCTTTCCTTTCCTCACATGCATTTACATTTGATGCTACTCTGTCAGACGTCAGGCAAAGGTACAATTAGGAAACTCATGGCAGTTAAAAACACTTATAGGACTATTTACAAAATGGAGAAGATAACAGCATCTGTTAATCATAAGTTGGAACAATTTTATTCATACTGGCAAAAATGGTTTAACTACATAATACCTCACAGGCCTGATTTTATTCTCACAAGTCAATGAATATGTTGTAAAAAAAATCATTCCCTTCTCTGTACATAGTTTTCTTCTTTTGATTGTTCTTTCTTTCCTCTTCTTTCTATAAGTGTATACCTCAGTTAAGTATTATGTGGAGATTTGTGACAAATATGATTATATGATATATACATACAGTGTCTGAAATACATCTTGTTTGATGAAATTCAATAAAAAAATAAATTAAAAAACTTATAGGACTCATTACCATCCAAACAATGTCAGTCAAGCAGTATATATCTTAAGTTCAATTGAGATTGAGATATCAGTGCATGTACGAATGGCTGCAGTACTACAATTTGAAAGTGGCTTCAGAATACAACACTCTTGTAGCAAATCCAACTTTAAGGTAAAAATGAGCATGTAGCTCTGAGGGATTAACGTGACTGCAGTTGCTCACATGCTGCCAAATGAATCAAATGATTTCTTGAAATCAAAGTGAGTTCAGTAAATCTGTGAACAGCCTGATAGCACTAAGACTATAACATTGGAACCTTGCCCAGGAACTCTGAGTTCCAAATCTCTGCTTTACTGGGAGAATTATAAAAATGTTATGTCTGTTTTTTTTTGTATTTGAGATTATACAAGTTAAATCTCTGTAATCAAGTGAAATCTACAAACATGGATTTTTTTTCCCCTGCAGTCTAGCTTTTTAAGAGCTGAATATTTTGTTTATGGGCTTAGTCAACAAAGAGCATTCTTTCACCATTCAAATGCTGGATGCACACAAGCCATTGGCTTAGTGAGTTAATTAAAGTGGTATTTCACATTGCTAAAAATGTCACATCCCTAGAGACTATTATACACTAGTTTGTGGGAAATGAGGATTCCTTAATGGCGTTGTTTTCAGTGCCATCCATTATGGAAATAACTGGTGAATTCT
The DNA here is from genome assembly GCF_963921235.1 of Mobula hypostoma. NCBI lineage: Eukaryota > Metazoa > Chordata > Chondrichthyes > Myliobatiformes > Myliobatidae > Mobula > Mobula hypostoma. The sequence continues at coordinate 90,994,480 of NC_086106.1, forward strand.
ACACACTATAAAACCCATAATCTACAGCCTCAATAAATGTGGCAAAGTAGTGCAGACCTCTGGGAAGAAAATCTATCTTCAATGCAAGTCACACAATTTTTTTTGTTTACCTTTTTTAGGTTCCCACACATATATCTATCTATATCAGAAAATAATTTATTCTAGCCCCACCCAGTCCAATCATGTCACCACTGATAAATACTCTTTCTTACATTCCTTTAGATTTCCTTTAAGTTATGCATTTTCTTTTGATCTCCTCACTTTAACATCAAAGTCAAGGTGAAATTCCCCTCATGTGGGCAAATTGGTAACCTAGCACCTGCATTGGAATGCTGACTAAATGCTCCAGCCACTCTCCTTCAGTATTGAGCAAATGCTGTTTGTTGAACCCAGAATGGCACAAGGGTTTCAGATATAGTGGAAACCTTCAAGGTGTACTGATCATAACTGTACTCACACAATACAGTTATTTCAAAGGGATTTTCTTTTAGCATAAAATTATTTACAACTAGATTGAAAATATTCGTAATATTAATTTTAATAAACTGTAGTTCAGAATAAAGTCATTAACACTTGCATACATTGAATTACATAACTTAAATATTATCATCTGCTATAATTAACAGTGTAATCTGAGAGTCATAGAGCCTTACAGCATGTAAACAGCCCCGCTGGCCCTACTGGTCCATACCAAACAAGATTCCCGTCCAAGCTTGTCCCATTTGATTTTCCCATGTTTGGCCATTTCTCTCTAAACCTTTCCTATCCATATTCCTGTTAATGCACCAGAGTCGACCACTTCTTCTGGCAGCTTAGTCTGACCACTCTCGGGATGCAAAAGTTGCTTCTCAGGCTCCTATTAAAGCATACCCTTTCACATTAAACCTATGACCTCTAGTTCTTAATTCCCTAACACTGGGAAAAAGACTTTTCACATTCTCTTTATCTATGACTGCCATTATTTTATATACCTCCATAACGATCACCTCTCATTTTCCTATTGTCCTTTGAAAAAAGTCCCAAACTGCTCAACCTCTCCCCATAACTCAGTCACTCGAGACTCAGCAACATCCTTGTACATGTCTTTCTGGATTAATGGCATCTTTCTTTTAACAGGGTGACCAAAACTGAACACAATATTTCAAATGCAGCCTTGCCAACATCTAAAGCTGAAACAGAGCACCTCAAATTCTATTCTCAATCTAAGTTTCTTTCTGTGTCCAATAAAAAGTAAAGATGAGTTGTTGTAGATATGAACATTTCAGTGTGTTAGTCTAGCTGTCTCTGACACTGTATTTATAATATTGTGTATGCTAAGCAATGGCATTTTCCTTGTACCTTTAAAACTGTAAACAGCCAATGGAGTGAAAAGATCATTGTACAGTAGAAAGAAAAGAATTACATTGATAATCAAAGGTAATTTTGAACTTAAGGGCTTTTAACATGGGATGGATTTTGCCAAAAAAGGGCTTACCAAAGTACTCAAAGGCACAGATGCATCCATCTCAATAATGAAATGAAAGAGGTGGGATAATGAAAGAGGTATGGAGGGTTGTAGAAACATATGAATGACATGATAGGTAAGTGAGGATGGATAGTGACACAATGTGGTAGGGGAAAAGGAAAACAATGCAAAAGAAACTTTGTCACGCTGAGGAAGATGAACAGAATGAACAGATTAAATGTGCCCATCAGCTGTGTTGATGCACTAGAGGTCCAAGAGGACAGGAATAGATAACACACCATGGTTGCAACATCAGAACTACAGTTCCTCAGCTGTCTTGAGGTGTAAACCAGAATAATGTAAATTGAACATGAAATGGAGAAGATTTGAGTACAGAGGTGAGATGTATTTGAGCAAGGAGAGGTTAGGTTGATTTTTCTGATCAACGGCTGATAATAGTTGCATCAATGGAAAGGGAACGGGCAAAGGAAAAAAAACCTGATTGCTCAACCACCTGACAATAAAAAAAACAACTGCAGATGCTAGAAATCTGGAAATAACAACAAAAAAAATGTGGAAACGAGTCAGACAGTATTTGCGGAAAAAGACAAATGTTTCAGGTTTGAGATCCTTTGTCAGAATTGAAATGTTATCTGTAATTCTCTTTCCACAACTGCTTCCTGACCTACTTTAATTTTCTTCCTGTGAATACATGCAAGAAAATTAACCTCAGGGTAGTATATTGCGATATGTACATACATAGGTAATATATTTACTTTGAACTTTGAAATGTTTCCAGCCTATTCTGCTTTTATTTCTCTATTTTCCCTACCTGACAAGGATACACACCCAGCTCCTGTCAATAGATACTAATGGGGAGAAGTTGGTTACTTGCTGCATTGCAGATGCAACACAGGCCCAAAGAAATAGCCAAATAATGATTACCATTTGATTCTTAGGCCTTTGATGTGAAACTAGTACTCAGGAATTTTTTACCAATGGTTTGTCAATTATATTCAAGGCAAGATCTGCCACCTGCAATGATGACATTAGCTCTCACCTTGATCTCTGGTAGAAAAGGATAAATGGCCGGCAGCAACTGCTTGCATTGCTGCTGAGACTGCAGTCCCTTCTTTACTCCTGTTACCAGATAAGGTAACTGGAAAAGAGATTTACTCACCTTGAATTCTACAGTCTTCAGAGACTGCCCCCAAGAACTCAAGGTTTGGCATTACAGATTCTGAAAAGTTGGCAAGACCTCACATAGTCTGATTGATCAACCAATCGCAGACAAAATTTCTTAATTGATCTTCAGCACTAATTGGCTTTTCTCCTGAATCAATCTACTTGAGGCTCCATCAAGGTATTGGATATAGGTCCATTAAAATGTAGTCTTAATACCTAATCTAATTACTTCCTGAATTTCTGAATGCTTGAATCAAGAGAGTCAGAAACCAATCCCTAGGAATGTGTTTCCAGGTTTTTGCTGTAAGTGTGCTATCGTGTGCCTCTGTAACCCAATCTCCTCAAAAGCAATGGAACAGTGTTTTGGAAACTGAGCACAACTTGCTGCCATTACCACATAGCACATTTAGGACTAATAACTGGAGATGAAGTTCTGTGTGTATTTCTGTTATACTAAGCATAAAAATACTCAAATCCACATCTTCACAATGGTTAATCAAAACACTCTCTCTCTCTTTCTTGCTCTCTATAGCTATTCCGGCTGCTTTCAGTGTGCTCATCAACTTCTCCAAAGGGCCATTCCCTGCTACATAATTGCAGCTGTCCTGCTGATAAGGTTAATGAACAAAATGCATGAAATCAGTGCAAAATGCTTCAAACTCTCATCAAAAGGCATCCACACATGTTGAGTTTCTTGGTGTTTTCAATTGGATAACTGCAGTTTGATGTCGATGCTTGGTGCTTGCGTTGACAATGCATGCTCGCTCCTCCCCAGATACCAGGTTTCTACCTACCTCCTTTTCTACATATTTTCTTGTTGGGTTTTCTTGTGCATTCCTTCGATATTCTTTTTACTGTAAAATGAATAAAATACTACAAAATAACATGAGGCTCCATCAAACATAGGGGGAGCATGCAATCACAACCGCTTGACCCCTCTTTCACACACACTTTCACACACACACACACACACACACACACACACACACGTACACACGCGCACGCTTGTACAAGTACATGCGCGCACACACACACGCACACACACAGAGACGCCTTTGAGACCTGTTTTGCAGAAATATTCAACCATCCCAGGGCACAGCTGGCCCATGCTGTTGGAGCTGCCAATCCAGCACCACTCCGACCATAGAGTAGAGACAATTTAAATGAGCTCACAACACCACTCCATTTCCTCTACTCACGTGATGAGGTAGGTCAAATGTAAGCGTTTTTAAAAAAAGAAATTCATGTGTAAGCTGCTTCAGATAAAGAGAACTCACTTCTCAGATTTCCACATCGGAAAGAGTAAGCTCCTAATGTCCCCTAAAATGTCCAATGAAGGGACTTATCTGTAATGCTAATCTGACTTTTATCTTTTCCTTCCATGAATGGCTTGCTATGCATTTACACAATTTCTTGTTTTTAGTTCCGATTTCCACTGCTGAGTGGGTTTTCTCATCTAGTTCCTTGGGGAAGAACAGAACTGGTTGTTCAATCTTTACAAGATAGGTGCGTTTATTATTTGCTCCACAGAAGGATGACAACTTTGGTAGTAACTCAAATAGAAGAAGCCTTTACAAGTGGCTTTATGAAACTGCTTCATTAAAAGACCAAAGCAACTCTTCTTCTTCATTGGTTACATTGTGTGATAGACTCAAATATGTTGACTTACCAATTCTTATTTTGGTGGCAGGGTATGGGGCTAAATTGTGTACGATTGTTGCTGTCTTACAGTCACCTGCTCAATGTTATGCTGCTGGTTACCTTGCAAAGGAAAATGATGACTAGAAATCTCAAAACTGATTTTTATCAATTAACTTATTCTCTTCTATATTCTGAGATAGGCAGAAGCCAGGTCAAGTTCTGTGTGACAGATTCAGAATCCACTTTTCTCCCAAACTCAGTGAGTACTTGCTGAGGTATAGTTCCTCAGTTGTTGGGTATTATCTAAAACCTCTTCCAAGAGCCATTTTTCAATTGTTGGCTTGCACAGGGTAAGAAATAAGTAATTTCATTGGGGGTATATCACACCAGAATCCTCTTTCATGTCTGAATAGCCGCTAACCTTAACCAATGATAACGATGATTTAATCTACATCGGTGCTTTCTATTAGGGATGATCAGGAACTGGATCCTCACTGATTTTTCTCCTTTTATGGTTGAATAAATTGAAGGCAACTGTGATGTCCACACAGCTGTCGCTGTTGCTATAATTACATAGAAATTTAAACATGGTAATAGGCTGCTCTATTCATCCAGTCCAGGTAAATATTCATCATCATTCTAGATACACACCATTGAAATAGCCTGTCTCTACCTACTCTTCCCATCCATTTAATGTTCTAAATGTCTTTATTGGATACTTCAACAACTTTCATTGATTAGACAAAAGCAGCCCTGAGTTTTCTGCATTGAGCTATGAGCAATTAACTTAGTAACTCTAAGGCTGTTCAGGGTTCTCGCACATGTGTGGTAATGTACAAGTCTCTGACTTCCTCGCAGCTGTCTAATCTCCCTGCACTAGGAAGTCTGCATGCTGAAGCTGCATTAATTCAGACTTCGTAGCTGGATGGGAGAGGGGCAGATTAAAATGATGTACAACTTGCAAAATTCCCTTTCTTTACAGATTTGATTTGTTTTTATTGCTTCAAATAATTTTAGCACTTTAACATTTTTGAAGATAAAAAATGCTAAAGCTTTGGTCAAATTAAAAAATGCTACAGGTTTTGGATGTTTGGAAATGCCAGCTACATCCACCAATGAATAATTTACACGTCAAATAAGACGGTGATAATCTTGTTTAGATTTTAATGTTTTTCACTGTTTGTTAAGTCTGGGGACATAGGCTTGGTTGTCCATCAAAGCGGTTTTGTCAGTGTGGATTGTTGAGATCCTACCATGTGATTTGCAACTGGAAGACCCTTTGTGTAGTATGGGACTTCATTAACAAGGTCAGTGTCGGAATTGTGGATATAGCTGCTGAGTGAAGATTCATATAAAGAGAGACCTAGTGGCTAGATGAATAGCAAGAAAAAGTTACTCCTGCTGCCAGAAAGGAATGGTCAAGTGTGCACTTCTTGCAATCTTAGTATCATATAGAAGTTTAGAAAAAAATTACTCCTGCTGCTGTAATCAAGTCATTGATCACAGAAGTGGTCACTGCTACCTCTTCCAATCTTGTGGAAAACTGTCCTTAACTAGTTCTTCATATTTCATTGTTTAAAAAAAAACTTAATCCAATTTTAAACCTCTTCTCTAATTCCATACTCCTCACATCCTTGTATATAATTATTAGATTGAAGACGTTTATTCAAGTTGTCATCATTTACTTTCTTAATAGTCCCCTGCACTGCTGTTGCTAAAGGTTTTGAGGAAATCCATGGACATTTCTCACATACATTGAGATGTTAGTTATATCCTCAAAAATTGCCCTTGCAGTTTGTTGAGTGTGAGTCTTTCTCTGAAATACAGGCTAGCTGATTCTGGTAGTTTTATTGATTTTGATATTTTGTAATTTCGGGCTTAAAAATTCTAAATATTTCCACATTAATTATGCTAAGTTGTAAGTTCCTACATTAGTAGTCTTCCTTGATGCAATGGGCATTCTCCAGTTCTCTGACAAACATGCTCAGCAACACCCTGATGGATAAACCATCATCACATCCGTCTGTTCAGTAAGCAGTGGTTCCAGTTACCACATGTCATTTAATCCAACCTTAGCCCTGAAATTAATAGCCTTGGATGGATCCAAATGCAGTTTATGGCAGTATGGAAAAGGTGGTAAAACATCCATAGCACAAGTTGAAACAGCAATAAGGTATTATTGGGATGAATTGGATGAGAAATGGATAGGTTATGCAGATGCACCGGAAATCATCCGAGTCTGGATAAAGTGGAATTAGATGAATTTAATATGTCAGAATAGCACTCGATCAGTGCTGATTTCATTCACACTGATCAGTAAGAAGTATTAGCAAGCTGCACCAATACCACTGAAACCTATGAGTGGCAGTTTATCCCAAATGAATACATTATAATAGTCACATTATATTTGGGAGAACATCCCTGGCCATAGTGGGGTATGTCTCTCAGCAAATATTTAGCACTGATCCCAAAACTTCAATAGGATAATTTTGCTGAAAATGTTTATAATATAAAACTGAGCATTACTGGGTTAGATCCCACAGTTTGATTGGCTGCCATTAGTCGTGGAATATTCATAATAATTCATCATAGGTAACTTGCACTTATTGATGGATAATCTGTTTTGATTATTGGGTAATTGTTTTTAGAATCTTAGCAAATACACCATCTGACCCTTCATTTTACAAATCCAAAAGAGTGAATTGAAGTAAAAGCCAAATGACATTTCAGTCCTCCGGATGTGGGAGTGATCTTGCATCAGACATTCAGTCACAATCCAATCATGTCCTGGGAGAATATTTCTGCAATACTTCTTTGTAAGTCTTCCCTCCCACTTCTGCCCTCATATATTAAAGTGTGAATCACAAAATCTGAGGATTAATCCTGCGGACAATGCACCTGGCTTCAGATTTTCTGCGGTGACACTTAGCTTTTGGCTGTCAAACTGTGCCAAAGAAACAAAAGAGGAACCTTAACAATGCCAGAGATAGTAAGAAATGGAAAGATCAAGGCAAGGAGAAGCCCGACATGAGCCACATGACATCTGCATGCAGGAACAGGTAATACGGAATCACTTCATGCTAAACAGCAACACACAGACAAAACAACAACAAAGAACCAGACAAAAGAAGCATTGGTTTGTCCCCCACTGACTCACCATCCTCTGTGGGGACAAAGATGTTTAGATACAAGCAGTCTTCATTTTGATCCTGGATGTAAGTTGCAACTACATCCAAATTAGCCGTGAACCAGATTGGTAACATGATTTCCGGTACCATACCAAGAATGTTCTGTGGGCAGACAGGGGAAAAGTGAGTAACATTGCGTATCCCAGACCAGGAAGGTGGAGGTTCTGGTGGCTGAAACCGTTTCTCCCCAACAGGAGCAGCAGCATATGGAACTCCCAGGTACTGATCCACGGGCCCAAGAATCTCACTTGGCAAGGGAATTCGAATCCCCCGTAGTTTTCCATAATGCGTATTCACAGTTGGGTAATTGATTTGACCTTCCAACACTATGACCCTGATGGCAAAGCTAAATATCCAGAGAGCAACACTGCAATCTACATTTAAGCAAATGGCAGGTACACGTCGCAAAAGTGATGCAGGACAACTCCATCTTGAGTAAAGAAGCATTGTACACGATGACATCACCCGATCTTCACCAGGGTAAGTTCCAAAAGCCCTTGGTGCTGTTCTATACCAGTGATAAATCCAAAGCTCATAGGGAGGGAGCTTCTTCTCTTGGTACACTATTTGCTGTTCTGCTAGCAATCCACAGGTGATAGATACAGCCAAGTAACCATACTGCAGCTTAATCACAGGGTTGTAGTTTCAGGTCTGAACAGTGCTCTTCTCATTCTCCAAATAATTCTCCACTTCCATTTCTGTTTTCAAGCCAATTCCTGTAATGAAGAGAAGCAAAATTGTGAGTATGGACACCAAGTTATCTTTAAAAGAGGACACGGGAAAAATGTTAAATGAGTAAACCTGACTAACTCCTCTGTCCAGTGGCGCCACTTTATTCATTAAAAGAACAAGGCAAGTTGTCCATCTGTCCTTGTATTTCAAACTGGAATACATGGAGAGCTTGTAAGCCATTACAAAAATTTCTCCCTCTATGCCCATGAAATTCATTGCGGAATCTCAGAACATTTAAGACCTGGCATGTGTCCCAAACCCATATTAGAAAATGGCAATTGATCTAGTTTGCTTTTAATTATTTTGAATATCTTGAGCATTGAGAAACTGCAAATAGAGCACAAAGACAAAAGAGAATATGTGGCCTCTATGAGACTTGGCAGCAAGTTACTACTTTATCTTGGATGGGTAAATTGGGCAAGGTCACTTCTAATTCCCATCATTTCAGTATGATCAATAGGGTTTGTAGAACAATAAATAATGATTCATTCACATGCAGCAAGGCCCCATGACTTTTCAAGCAACACACACAAAATGCCGGAGAAACTTAGCAGGCCAGGAAGCATGTATGGAAATGAATAAACAGTATAAGGCAGAGTAAGAAGGTAGGGAGAGGGGAGGAAGAAATACAAAGTGGTAGGTGATAGGTGAAACTGGGAGGGGGAAGGGATGAAGTAAAGAACTGGGAAATTGATTGGTGAAAGAGATAAAGGGCTGGAGAAGGGGGAATCTGATAGGAAAGGGTAGGAGACCACGGAAGAAAGAGAAGGAGGAGGAGCACCAGAGAGAGGTGATGGACAGGTAAGGAGATAAGGTAAGAGAGGAAAACAGGAATGGGGAATGGTGAAGGGGGGAGGTGGGGTACAATTACTGGAAGTTTGAGAAATTGATACTCATGCCATTAGGTTGGAGGATACCCAGACTATTGCAAACTATTTGAAATGCAATGTACCACTAAAAATGTAAAAATTTGAACTAGCATGTTGAAATTGAAATGGAAAGATAATTGAAATGGAAGCTGGTCCATAGTACAAAAATACTTAAACTGATGCAGGAAATTGCAACAGAAATACCAATATTTTTGATGTGGATGGGAATTAGAAATATATTTGTAATGACATGAATAGAAATGTGATTTATTTTCATCTAACTTTCCAAAGTCAGAATATTATCTGAATTAAACATAGGTACTGATGGAGAGTTGGATATGTGATGAAAGTAGAACGTTACATAAGGCTGAAGTTAAGTAGATGGAGAGAATTAATGGGAGAGTTGCCTCTGTTTGCACTCTGACTGGACAGCATGTAACTTGTGTCAAACTATCATCAAATATGCTAACTAGATACTGTATAAAGGCTACAAGTATCCTTGCAGCAGACACCACTGTTCTGCATGAGAGTCTCTGAGGACCAGGACTTTGCATAGATTGCTACCAACAGATAGCTATACCACTTCCTTCTTTAAATTATTATGCCTTGTTAAGCATTAGCAGTATATTTCTGTGCCTGTTTAAGCAGTTCCAGTGAAAGGATGATAAGCTATTATTTTATATCTAGAACTTGAATTTATAGTTATAACCAATAAATCTGACAAAATACCCACAAAGACTTATTTGGGAAAATCTTTTGTTTCACAAACTAAATTGTGTCTCAGCATTAAACATCAATAATGGAGTACTGACACTTTCAAAATGTGCATATGGACTCCTGATCAATCTCTTCTAAGGATGTAATAGTCATTGGCCCAGCAGTAGTGACATATAGTGTTCAGAAAAATGGAAAGACAGCCTGAGCAGCAGGGCAATGTCATTTATTAATCTGTCTGGGCAATGGCACAACTGGGGATCATTCTTCATTCATTTCTACCTGCCATCTAACTTGACACTAATTTTCTTTTTTTGCTTTCCTTTCCTATTCACCTTTCTTTGTCTTCGAATCCTTAAAACACATTACATCTGTTGAACAGTCATCACTTCCCCTGCGTTAAATCTGACATTATTGTTCTCCTGTCGCCAGAGATGCTGCTTGACGTATTAAGCAATTTTTGTTTAAATATTTGTCCAGTCTAAAGATGGAACTGCGTGAATGACAGTGGCTGTGAGGGAGTTTGAAAATCTGGCTGAATGGTGCCACAGCGACAACGTCTCACTCAATGTCAGCAAATCCAAAGAGATGATCATTGACCACAGGAGGAGGAGATCGAAGGGCCATGAGCCAGTGCTCATCGAGGGATCAGAGGCAGAAAGAGTCAGCAACTTTAAATTCTTGGCATTATCACTTCAGAGGATCAGTCGGGGTGCAGCATGTAACTGCCATTACGAATTAGCCAAAAGGCAGTGGCCTAATGTTCTTAGAAGTTTGCACAGATTTGGCAGGTCATCTAAAATATTGACAAACTTCTATAGATACGCAGTGGAGAGTATACTGACTAGATGCACCAATACTTGGCATGGAAGCACCAATGTCCCTGAATGGAAAAACCTACAAAAATTGTGAATACAGCTAGTCCATCACAAGTAAAGTCCTCCCCACCATTGAACACATTTACAATGAGTGTCTTCACAGGAAAGTAGCATCCATCATTAAAGATTGCCACCAGCCAAGCCATGCTCTCTTCTCACTGCTACCAGCAGGAAGGTACAGGAACTTCACGTCCCATGCCAGCAAGTTCAGGAACAGTTATTACCCCTTAACCATCAGGCTCTTGAACCAGAGGGGATAACTTCACTCATCCCAACAGTGAACTGATTCTGAAATCTATAGATTAACTCTTAAGGGTTCTAATTATTGCTTATTTATTTATTGACTTATTTATTCTTTTTTTGTATTTGTAGTTTGTTCTCTTTTGCACATTGGCTATTTGCCCATCTTTCTTGCATCGGTTTACCATTAATTCCATTGTGTTTCTTTGTATTTACTGTGAATGCCTGCACGAAAATGAATCTCAGGGTAGTATACGGTGACATATACGTACTTAGATAATAAATTTATTTTGAACTTTAAACTTTGAGCTTTTAACACTTTTCAGCCAACCTCCTTGTTAATAACAATTCTTATTTCAAGCACTTCAAACACATAAGATCAAAAATACAAAAAAAAAAGTAAAGACAGCTGTGCTTAAAGATGATGCTCTGATTACTTGTGATAACTGTTTCCATTACGCATGATAAATACATAGCATTGCCCGGATTTTTGCAGCCCAATTTGGCACTGTTGGTGTCAAATTAGTGCTACATAAGATTTGTTCTCTTCGGCTGTCTACTCTGTATACAACCAGCATACACATGAGGTGCAAATCTTCCTTTGTTCTCCAGTTTGCCACATAATGTGACTAACAGTATAAACTACCGCCATGATTCATGATTGAAATTGAATGCCAATTGTCATCCATAACAACAGAGGAAATTGGTACCATCCAGGAATACTTAGCTGCTGATGATTCAGGGACAAATTAAGGCTAACACACTTGGAGAATGTCCTATTTTTTAAAGAGTTCCCAAGGATCCTTTGAAAGCACTTGCATGAGCAGATAAAGCACTGATCATCAAAAATTCAGTGGCATAGACTTCACCCTCTCTTGCATCCACTAAACATACTGTACTATTCAGTTATATACAGCTGTTAAATTCCATGTAAAATTGCTTCTGTTAATAACAAACTCAGAAGCAAAATTAAACACATTTTTAGCATAGAGAACAAGCATTCACCTCATCATGTTCATCAGTACACATCAGATGAACAAATGAGTTATTTTAAATCATAGCATCACAAAATTTAACCATGAAATGATTGGCTTTTCATAAAAAATGCATCTGGTTCCTTAAAATCCTTCAGAGAAGGAATTTGCTATCCTTACCTAGTCTGGCCAATGTGAGGCTCCAAACCCACCATTGTGGTTGACTTTTAAATGCTTTCTCAGGTCAGGACAACTAACAATAAACTTCAGTATCATTATCAACACCCTTCTAACCCAATAGATACAAATGTCTTTGCAGTGATTTGGTACAGTGAAAGATTCAAATGAAATGATCTGGAGTCAGATGTAAGAATGGTACAACTGAGCCATGACTGACACGTATCTGTAATTTTCTGAAAGAAGATCAAGCCATTACAAAGCTGGATCTCTTGGGGCAGCAATAAGTACAAAGAACAAAATAATATGATGGCTCTTTCAACGCTCAGGTCCACAAAGATTAATCCCTCCACTGAAAAAGTCTAAGGAAACAACTGCAACTGCGAGAAATTTTGAACTATCCTTATTTGGAGAGTTTCTGCTGCAAATTCTTTCAGAGCTGTCACACACATCAAAGGTGACTGCTTCTTCTAAACAAATTCATTCAGGTACAAGCAGTGCAGTCTTCAACTGAACCATTTTCAGAAGTACACCCTCTGCCACTACACCCAGTGCTGGAACAAAACTTTAAAACTCAGCAATGTCCTTCTGTTAAATAGTAGGCCTCTTCAATGTAGTTTCCCAGGTTCTTTATTGAGATAAAAAGCATAAAATGTTGGAAATACTCAACAGGTCAGTCAAAGGATCTTTGACCCGATACATAGCTGCTCTTCCAACAGATGCAGCTTGACCTGCTGAGTACTTCAGCATTTAAAAAATTCTTTTATTTAGATTTCCAGCTTCTGTGGTGTTTTTGATTTTTACTTGTTCATGAAAACATTTTTCTTTCTACATCACTGACCTGGCATCTTATGCTCCCACTCTTCAATGCCACTTTCATCAATTACCTCAAATAATTTCCCATATCTGCCATAGCCCCTATGTTGTCACTGACTGAGAAGAGAAGGTGTTATACATATGGAGGAATTGGAAGAATGGCAATGCTAATTTATGTACTTAACTTCATATCAAATTGTTGACTGTTGAAGAGTTCATCTGGAATTTGTGCCACCCACAGTGCCATGAAATGACACAATGATGTGACAGTGATTTGTGGATGGAACGATAAAGCTTCCCATGATATAAATATGAAATTAAAAAAAGATGGGAGCCTTTTGTATATTTTGAAGTAGACAAAGAAGAGTTACACTTATTGAGTTTTCTACTTAATCATAGTGCTTTTGTCAGGTCCTTTGGTAAGTTGGTTTACTATTGTCACCTGTACCAAGGTACAGTGATTATTTTGTTAAACAGTGCACTTTGCTAGTACAAGGTAAAACAAGAATCATGTCTTACAGTTACAGTTACATTTAAGAGGCATCTGGCAGGTACTTCAATGAGAAAAACTTAGCAGGATATGGGATTAATGTAGGCAAGTGAGATTAGTATAGATAAAAACAATGGTTGGCATAGACATATTGACCAAAAGGCTTTTTTTTTACTCCATATGGTTCAATGAACTATCCAGCTACGACCCACACCTTACACTTCTAAAATACAATGAATTTAATTCTGGCAGGCACTGTATTAATGAAGATTCCTTTTCACAAAAGTAACTGTGTTTGTAATACAACCATGAAAAGTCACAGTTGAGCAATAGAGCTATAAGATAAATTAGGGCTTTTAACCTCAGTACATCATATTTATGACTCCTCCAATTGAAAAAAGTCCTGCCGGCTGATCATGATACACTCCTGCTTTTATGGACACACCTACAGGGAAACCATCAACCACTTAAGCACATCTTGACAATTCTATTGAAGAAAAATGATGGCAATCAGACCCTTCATGTCTCAGGGGCTAGGACATTATTTTTCTATCTAAATAGAATCTAACGTCCAAAATACAGATCCTACAACAATGCAAGTGTTTTAGTCTCAGAAAGCAGGAGAGAACTTCACACCTGCTTATTCCACCAAGCACATTTCAATCCACATTATCAAATTTAAAGGATAGATAATTCATATCCATGATCTTTCAGATTCAGATACGATTATGTTGGATCAGAGTCACTGAATTAGGATGCCCACTATCTAATTTACTGATCGTTAATACTAGTTCTGGGAATCAGGAACTACCATAAAAAGCTACAATAAAGAAGTCCATGAAGAGAGGGTGATAAATCATGTGCTTTGACTGACACTTTTTCTGTCAGAATCCTACGTGTAGCAATATGAGAAACTTAAAATTGATAAATAATTGTTAATAATAAATGTTCTACTAGTCTGTTGCTGGCAGTACAATCTTCTATATGGTGGTGTGCTGGGGCAAAGGCATCAAGATGGATGATGCCAACAGGCTAAATAAACTGATTAGAAAGGCTGCCTCTGTTATAGGAGTCAAACTGGACACACTGAGGTTGTGGTAGAACAGAGGACCTTACGGAAAATCCTGGCAGTTCTGGACAATGTTTCTCACACTCTACATGCCATCTTTGCTGAACAAAGGAGCACTTTTAGTAATAGACTAAGGCAACTGCACTGCTCCAAAGAGTGCTGTATCAGGTCATTCTTACCCTCGGCCATTAGGTCCTATAAGGAGTCAACCTATAGCTGGGGAAGTGATGACCCCCCTCCTGTTAGTTAGACTGAGGTAACTTATTTTTTATTCTTTCTACTTCTCTTCTAATATTTATATCTGTGCACTTGTAATGCTATTGTGACACTGTAATTTCCTTTGAGATTAATAAAGTATCTGTCTATCTACCTATCTGTCAAACTTCTCCCAAAGTTACACACAGTTGTTTTATAGCAGATTATAGGAGGAGCAGCTGAGTTTATAACTATGAGGTTATATTATTAATGGCTGACTCCTGGACGTTGAACACCCTGTAATTAATGGGACCATTGTGGATGTTAGGTATGTTGATATGCTGATTTATTATGTATCGTGGTGATGGTTACACTCGTTCCTGAAATCATGTTTGCTTGACCTTTGTCAGTGATCAAGCAGGAATAGCAGACTCGTGATAAAAAATCTCCATCAAGCATGGTCAGTTTAGTTAACAGATGACATTTGTACCAACGCTCCCCTCACCTGCAGGTTACAGACAGAGTCTTCGGAGATTAATTGCAGCTGCTGACAGCAAAATCCTTCACAACTGAGCAGGAAGGGGTGTTATAGACTGGTAAAGACAGGATTTGAGAAAGTAGCTGGGATACTGGAAGGTAGTTTTAAGACTGAAGTCCAACCTCAATCATGAGCTCAGGAGGAAAGCAGTGAAAACAGATTTAAAAAGAGTCCCACAAAAATGGGGTAAAATCTTTACCCATCAATTGAAAGAAAAGAGCATCTATGTAAGTTATTGGTTGTGCTCTGACAAGAAATTAATTTTGTTTTGTGACCACTGTAAAGCCATAGCTTTTCCTTTTTTGAAGATGTAACATTTGGCTGCTTTAGTATTGACACAGCAAGGTGGTAAATAGACGATGTAACCCCTTGTGCTCAGCAAGAATATCAAGAGCCACTTTCAGCCATTTTAAAATGCCTTTGAAATCAGAATCAGATTATGACAATTTGGGAGGAGACAAAACCATTCATGGACAGAACCTCATAGTTACAAATGACTGGAGCAAAGACATACATTGTAGAATGGGAAAATTTCAGAATGTCCATTTTAGTAGACTTGTTATAAAAATATCTAAAAGATGACTGGGTTTTTTGCAATTTACAGGTCATAAATATAATCAGGATCACAGCAGATATGAAAAACAAATAAAATAATCTTTAAGGGTTATTAATATGCCCTCAAGGCATCGACTTGCTCTGCTACAGTGGTTGCATTCCACAAAGATTAACTTTAGAATTAAAGGAATCAGACATGCCAAAGATCATTTCCAGAAGCAAATTGGGTCCAATAGACACACACTCGATTTGGAGCAATTCAGTTACTTGTGAGGTAAAAATAGGAAAGCAATCAGAGAACAGATTGAAGTGAATTTATACAAGGTACACACAAAAGTTCAACTGGAAAGCAGGTAAATGGAAGAGGCAAGGAAATAAGATACACATTAATAAAAACTAAAGTAACTATATAAGAAAATGAAGAGCTGATGGAGAAAAAAGGAATGTAATTTCATAAACACAAAATACTCTGCAGATGCTGGGGTCAAAGCAACACTCACAACCGGTGCTCCCGGTGCGGCCTCATCTACATCGTTGAAACCCGATACAGAATGGGGCACTGCTTCGTCGAACACCTCCACTCCGTCCGCCACAACAGACAGGATCTCCCGGTTACCACCCATTTCAACTCTGCTTCACATTCCCATTCGGATATGTCCATACATGGTCTCCTCTACTGCCATGATGAGGCTAAACTCAGGTTGGAGGGGCAACACCTCATGTACCGTCTGAGTAGTCTCCAGCCCCTTGGTATGAACATAGAATTCTCCAGCTTCCCGTAATTCCCTCCCCTTCCCTTCCCCTATGCCAGTTTCACTCTGCCCCCTCCCCCAGCTGCCTACTATCTCCTTCATGGTTCCACCTCCTTCTACTACCCATTGTGCTTTCCCCTATTCCTTCTTCACCTTTCCAGCCCATCACCTCCCTGCCTCCCTTCCCCCAGCCCTTTATCTTTCCCCTTGCTGGTTTTTCACCTGGCACCTACCAGCCTTCTCCTTCCCACCCTCCCCCCACCTTCTCTATAGGGCCTCTGCCCCTTCCCTCTTCAGTGCTGATGAAGGGTCTCGGGCCAAAATATTGACTGATCATTTCCACGGATGCTGCTCGACCTGCTGAGTTCCTCCAGCGTGTTGTGAAAAGTGTAATTTGTTTTTGATTGGAAGATTGCCCAATGTTCTCCATGCTTAATAGATCAACTAAAAGATAAATAGGCTGCTTGTCAACCAACAGACCTGAAACAATAGTCTTATAGAAGTCTAGGAACTATCATAGACTGAATTAAATAGGAAAAATGTTATTAAGAATTGTTCAATCATAGGGAGATATAGCACAGAAATGGGTTCTCAGTTCACTTCTCCATGTCAACCATCAAATACCAATTTTTACACTTATCCTGCACTAAGCAATTATCATCTCCGCACAACACACACAAAATTCTGGAGGAACTCAGCAAGCCAGGCAGCATCAATGGAAGGGAATAGACGCTCAATGTTTTTGGCTGAAACTCTTCATCATCACTGGAAAGGATGGGGCAGAAGTCAGAATAAGAAGAAGGAGGGAGGGGAAAGAGTTCAGGCTGGCAAGTGATGGGTGGGACCAGATGAGCAGAAAGATGGGTACGTGAGGAAAGGGAGTGAAATAAGAAGTGGCGAGGGAATAGATGGAAGATATGAAGGACTAAAGAAGGAGGAATCTGATAGTAGAGGCTAGTGGACCATGGAAAAAAAGGAAGGAGGAGTGGAACAAGAGGGAGATGATAGGCAGGTGAGGAGATGAGAAATGATGACAGGTAACCAGAATGCAGAATAGAAAAGAGAGATGGAGGGAGAGGGAGATCCCTGCTTTCTCACTAATTAATCCCAGTCTACCAATTACCTTGGCTCGTCAGGTGCAATTTATGTGTATCCATCAACCTACAATCAGTTTACATATACACAGGGAAGCCAGACCATTCAAAGAAAACCAACACAGTCACTGGAAGAATGTAACCAGCTCTGGGGGCTCAGCATTGAATCTGGGGACAGCATTGGATCTATGATGTAGCAGCACTAGCAGCTGTGCCACTGGAGTTCAAGGTCTGGAAAATAAGGCAAAGATTTGGAGCAAGTGTGTTGAGTAAATGAGGTGAGATTGGCAAAACTAGTAAGAAATGAAAGCCTGGGATATTACATAAAGAAAGGACTTCCAGTTTTAGAATGACTTTATATTTATGGAGCCAAAGCTATTGCTAAATGGCAACGGTTAGATTAAAGTTCAAGCTGTCCATTCCTTTCTGAGTAACAAAGAGGGGTGTAAAGAGGAAGCAAAGTCAGCTAGAGCTGAATGTACAGGTTGTGAGAAGATTGTAGTAGACATTTTAGTCAGGAAAAAGAAATCTAATATGTAAAGTTGCAGAATGTTTTAAGATTGATTGTCCAAGGAGTACATAGTATTCATGTTATTTGACTCAATAGTGCACAAAAATAGCTGTGCACACTTTTTAATGCAATTGGCACTATTGGCACTTAAGATCACCAGGAACACAAACCAGAACCACGGCTGTCATTCTATCAGTATATTTCCATGAGTTATGACATCATTATCATGCGTGCCACTCAGTTGTCCCATTCCAATACCAGAATTGTACCCACAATTCACAAATTGCTATCTTCATTTTGACTCACAATCTGAAAAGTAGCAAAGTAGCATTGGTCTCTCTCCTGAAATAACATTTTGGCACCACACATCAAAGTTGCTGGTGAATGCAGCAGGCCAGGCAGCATCTCTAGGAAGAGGTACAGTCGACGTTTCAGGCCGGTCTCGGCCTGAAACGTCGACTGTACCTCTTCCTAGAGATGCTGCCTGGCCTGCTGCGGTCACCAGCAACTTTGATGTGTGCTGCTTGAATTTCCAGCATCTGCAGA
Source organism: Mobula hypostoma (assembly GCF_963921235.1). Classification (NCBI taxonomy): domain Eukaryota; kingdom Metazoa; phylum Chordata; class Chondrichthyes; order Myliobatiformes; family Myliobatidae; genus Mobula; species Mobula hypostoma. The sequence goes on from NC_086106.1 coordinate 91,013,088, forward strand.
ATTCCTGTTGTTAACATTTTGGCACAATTATTTCTATATGCTGGATTCTTCAGCATAGGCATCACTGATATAGATTTTTATACCTTTACTTTATACATCTTCATAAAAATTCCTGCACCAAATAATCCTATCCTGATCCTGTATTTCACAGCACAGGCAAGGGAATTGGGTTAGGCAAGGCTATCTTGCAGAGGTTCTCCAATCCCACCTTTTCTCTGTATTTCCATGGTACTGTAACACACTAGTAAAGGTTTTATTGCTAATTTTGTTGGGCATTTCGTGCAATGGTCTTTCTGTAGAAGCAGTGTTTGGGTTATTTTATGAGATAAGGGATGCTTAGGAATGTGGGCCATCCGATCAGGAGAGTGGAACGGGGAGAAGGTTCCAGAGAAGGCTGGAGGAGCCGTTTTGTGACTGACACTGGTGGTGGGTCTTTGTCTTTGTCCAGTGGGAGATGAAGTGACAAGATGCTGGAGAGAACCAGCCGTAGGATTCAATTCGGTGGAGAAACATGACTGGATAGAGCCCAGGCACAGCAGTCTGTCGAGGATCAGTGAATATGGCTTTTGGAAGATTTGAACTCCAACCTGTACACATTTGACTGATTAATTATAATGGGCCCTTTGGTTTATTTTTCTTTCTTTTCTTTACTAACTCCTTGGCTAAGAGAATGTTCACAAAAATATTTCTTTATAATTGTATGCAGTGTTTGATCTGTTATTTTATGCTGACTGGCTTTTGCAGGGCAACATTCACACAAACCAAGGTATGGGTGGGCAAGACATCCCAACCTCACAGATTTGCCAGAAACAAAGAAGTATACACCTTAGATGTACGGAGCCAGAGAAAGGTGGGTTTAAGCCGCAAGGGGCTAAAAGCCGCATTTGCAGAGATGCCTAGTAAAGGGGGGAAGGTTCAGTACCTTTTCTAGTACTGTTCCGTGGCTTCCATGGAGGGTAAGACTCTGAGGCACTTCCCAGTGGACAGAGTAGGAACATTGCAACAGCTGCAAGCATTGCTCAGGGCTGCAATCAGAAAGCATGCAGCAAGGGCTTAATGAAGCAAAAAGGATACAAATCATTCTAAAGATTCTTTAAAGGTGAACTTTAGTGAAATTTGGCAACATTCAGCATGGGTGAAATCAAACTTCAGGGCACATAAATCCAGAATATTAATTGCAAATAAATTTTGAAGGTCAGTCAGAGTCATAAATCAAATCAGTAAAAGGCAAATTTAGAAATGATGAAGCATTCTTTCTTCACTTAATCACTCATAAAGTGGCAAAAAAATCACAAAATTGGTGGTGACATTTACAGCAATCAAGTAATAATGCACAAGAGAATTTAAGAAGGAATAGAATGATGTAGAAGTAAAATATAGATTTCTTCTGAATGAATGAATGATGACTGGCTGAAATGCCCCCTTATTGAAATTGTTTTGCACTTGTTAATGCTTAATGTTTAATGTGCAATAATCATTTAATGAAAGTTTATGTGGTGTGCTGTGCACACTGGATGATATCGGGCAAGTAATCTACTTTGATTTACCATTGTTCTAACAATATATATATAACTTCGCAATATGACACAACCTATTCATTCTCCACGCACAACACGCTGGAGGAACTCAGCAGATCAGGCAGCATCTGTGGAAACGAACAGCCAACGTTTCAGGCCGAGACCCTTTCTCAGGACTGAAGAGGGAGGGGCGTGGACCCTATAAAGAAGGTGGGGGAGGGTGGGAAGGAGAAGGCAGGTAGGTGCCAGGTGAAAAACCAGTAAGGGCAAAGATCAAGGGGTGGGGGAGAGGAGGCAGGGAGGGGATAGGCAGGAAAGTTGAAGAAGGAATAGGGGAAAGCACCATGGGTAGTAGAAGGAGGCAGAACCAAGAGGCAGCTGGAGGAGGGGACAGAATGAAACTGGATTGGGGGAAGGGAGGGGGAGGGAATTACCGGAAGGTGGGAAATTCAATTTTCATGCCCAGGGGCTGGAGACTACCTAGACGGTATATGAGGTGTTGCTCCTCCAACCTGAGTGTGGCCTCATCATGGCAGTACAGGAGGCCATGTATGGACATATCCGAATGGGAATGGGAAGCAGAGTTGAAGTGGGTGGCTACTGGGAGATCCTGTCTGTTGTGACGAACGGAGCGGAGGTGCTCGACGAAGCAGTCCCCCTATCTGTGTCGGGTCTCACCGATGTTGAGGAGGCACATATCCCTGCAAGCATTAGTGCTACACCTGTCCCTACACCTCCTCTCTTACCATTATTCAGGGCTATCGCAGAGACAACAACCGTCTCAACCTCACTCTCTCCTTTTCCAACCTCACTCCCTCTGAATGCACTGCCCTCCACTCTCTCTGCACTAATCCCAACCTCACCATCAAACCTGCAGACAAAGGTGGTGCCGTAGTAGTCTGGCAGACAGACCTCCACCTCACTGAGGCCAAACGGTAGCTCTTTGACACCACCTCTTACTCACCCCTGGAACAGGACCCCAGCAAAAAACATCAAACCATTGTCTCCCGTACCATCACTGCCCTTATCAACTCCGGAAACCTTCCATCCTCAGCCACTAAACTCATTATTCCCACACCCCGTACCGCTCGGATTTACCTCCTCCACAAGATCCACAAGCCTGACTGTCCCGGTAGATCTATAGTTTCTGCCTGCTCCTGCCCCACCAAACTTGTATCTGCCTACCTGGACTCCATTTTGTCACCCATAGTTCAGTCCCTCCCCACCTACATCCAGGATACATCCCATGCCCTCCACCTCTTCAATAACTTCCAGTTCCCCGGTCCCGACCGCTTCATTTTCACTATGGATGTCCAACCCCTATACACCTCCGTCCCCCATCAAGAAGGCTTCAAAGCCCTCCGCTACTTTCTGGACAATAGACCTCACCAGTTCCCCAACACCACTACCCTCCTCCAGTTGGTGGAACTGGTTCTCATGCTTAATAACTTCTCTTTTGGCTCTTCCCATTTTCTTCAGACCAAGGGTGTAGCTATGGGCACTTGCATGGGCCCCAGCTATGCCTGCCTCTTCGCTGGTTATGTGGAACAGTCTGTGCTCCAAACCTATACTGGTACTGCTCCGCAACTTTTCCTTCGCTACATTGACAACTACATTGGTGCTGCTTCCTGCACCCATGCTGAGCTCATCAATTTCATCGACTTTGCTTCTAACTTCCATCCAGCCCTCAAATTCACTTGGTCTATCTCGGACACTTCACTCCCCTTTCTCGATCTCTCAGTCTCCATCTCTGGAGACAGACAGTCCACTGACATCTTTTATAAGCCCACTGACTCTCATAACTACCTTGACTATACCTCTTCCCACCCTGCCACATGCAAAAATGCTATTCCCAATTCCCAGTTCCTCCGTCTCTGCCACATCTGCTCCCAGGATGAGGCTTTCCATTCCAGGACATCTCAAATGTCCTCTTTCTTTAAGGATCGTGGTTTCCCATCTGCCGTCATCAATGATGCCCTCACCCCATCCTCCTGTCACCACAACAAGGACAGAGTTCCCCTCGTCCTCACCTACCACTCCACCAGCCTCTGGATCCAGCGCATTATCCTCCGCAACTTCCGCCACCTTCAACAGGACCCCACCACTAAGAACATCTTTCCCTCTCTACACCGCTTCGCTTTCCACAGGGATTGTTCCCTCCACGACTCCCTGGTCCACGCGTCCCTCCCCACGGATCTCCCACCCAGCACTTATCCCTGCTAGCATAAGTGCTACACCTGTCCCTACACCTCCTCTCCCACCACTATTCAGGGCCCCAAACAGTCCTTCCAGGTGAGGCAGCACTTCACTTGTGAGTCTGTTGGGGTCATCTATTGCATCCAGTGCTCCCGGTATGGCCTCCTCTACATCGGTGAAACCCAACGGAGGTTGGGGGACCGCTTCGTCGAGCACCTCCACTCCGTCCGCCACAACAGACAGGATCTCCCAGTTGCCACCCACTTCAACTCTGCTTCACATTCCCATTCGGATATGTCCATACATGGCCTCCTCTACTGCCATGATGAGGCCAAACTCAGGTTGGAGGAGCAACACCTCATATACTGTTTGGGTAGTCTCCTGACCCTTGGTATGAACATTGAATTCTCCAACTTCCGATAATTCCCTCCCCCTCCCTTCCCCCAATCCAGTTTTACTTTGTCCCCTCCTCCAGCTGCCTATCACCTCCCTCTTGATTCTGCCTCCTTCTACTACCCGTGGTGCTTTCCCCTATTCCTTCTTCACCTTTCCTGCCTATCACCTTCCTGCTTCCCCTCTCCCACCCCTTGATCTTCACCCTTACTGGTTTTTCACCTGGAACCTACTAGCCTTCTCCTTCCCACCCTCCCCCACCTTCTTTACAGGGCGCCCGCCCCCTCCCTCTTCAGTCCTGACGAAGGGTCTCGGCCCGAAACGTCGACTGTTCGTTTCCATGTATGCTGCCCGACCTGCTGAGTTCCTCCAGTGTGTTGTGTGTGTTGTTTTGACCCCAGCGTCTGCAGAGTATTTTGTGTTTACTATTCATTCTCCTAATGCTGTTAGTGCTTTTGGCCCTCTGTAATCTCTTTTAACCTCTACATACATAAAATAGCACTAAGCAGGAGATTGCAGAAGCACATGGTGGAAGACATAGGGAATATAGTCCGACTTCCATCAACAAGTTGACCGGCAACAATTGAACTGCAGTCCAGAGTGAGAGTAGATAGTACCAAAGTGGAGGCACCCTATGCTTACAGCCATCCTTTTTTGCAAATGTATCAAATAATTCTGTATAACTAAATGCCAGTGGTATACTGACATTCTTCCATGTATTCATAAATACTCTACAAGGTAATTCAGACTGCAATGGGTTTCAGTCAGAATTATTTTGCTTCATTGGAATCCTGGAGTAAGATAAATAGAGTTTGAGTTAGAACCCCTCAAAGTATATTGCTACTGATCTCAATAAATATTCTCAAGGCTGTCTCAGTTTAGGAATTGAGGCTGCCCCATCTGCTGCAAGGAATTTTCCTCATGGGAATGATGAAAGTAGATGTTTCTAGAATCAGAGAAAAAGCGGATCACAGTCAGGCAGAACTGTGTTTTTAAAATTCTAAATATTAACATTTGTCTGAAAATGAGCACAAAATCAGTCATTCAGTCACCATGTGTTCCATTAGATTTTCTTTGGATGTGCAGGAAGGGGAGTAGGCATTTTTTACACTCAATATTTGAATGCATTTCGTCCAGCAGTCCAGTGCTCAGCTACTCCAGCATTCTATGTTTTAATCGCATTAACAGCAGGACATACTGTATACAATAAGTATTTTAGCAAAATTTGTTATTTAAATACAAATGGACTTATCAAGATAATGCACTCATGTTTCACTTTCATAACTCTTGAGATGTGGCTGTTGGCCAGAAAGGAGCCACAAACTGACTACTAATTCAATACACAACTTGCAAAATATATAGTAATTTATAACAAAAATCTTGGATTAAATTCTAAGTGTCTTATCATGTTTTGTAACTCCAAAAAATTAAATTAAGAATGATCAACCAAACAATATAATTACAATATTACAGAAATGTTAAATACACAACACTCCTACTATTCAGCCCTAAAGATTTAATCACTGTGGAGGATTTCTTACACTGGTGGAATAACATCTTTCCTGACAAAGGAGGTCACTGCTTGGCAGGTGAGACATGTGGCTGTGAAAACAACCTCAGGTTCTGGGGCCTCTCTGTGATCGCTGCAGGAGTTGACCCTGAAGCTACTGAAAGTGGTTCTGACAGCTCTGGACACTTTTCTTCTCCTTTTTCTTCTTTTGAGGATGTGCATCTTGATTTTGGGAGGATCCGCTTAGATCACTGGAGTATTCTCTATTTAATCCTTCTATTGCTCCCTTTATGATCTGATCTCTCTTCTTGGTTTCCTCATCCACATCATCTGACAAATCTTCTGTTTTTGTATCCCCATCGACTCCTTTCTTTTTGGACTTCTGTTCATCCGTGGTTTTGGTCTTTGCATTTACTTCTACAAGCTGCTTTTTGTCTCCCACTTGAAGTTCATGCAATAACTTTAATGCACGCAGAGTAGATTCTGGATCTCCATACTCAAAAACTGAATGTTTGCAACTTACCTGAAGATCCTTGAACTCACTTCCAGCTTAAAACCAAGTCACAGTTTGCAAGTACCTGTCTGGTTAACACATCAGGAGCTTTCTCAGATATTTTGTTTACAAAAGCTGCTGTGTTCAGTGTTGTGGTAGTTAAACATTATTCCTTTGCCACTCAGTTAGCCATTCCCACAAGGGAAGAGGTCACATATTGTGCAAACAGCATTATCGATAACGTTCATTTGAATATCTGGCATGTTGGCCTCCTGGTATGTGCTCTGCACTATCCCTCAATATCAAACACATCAGAAGTGGTTGATTGTCGATGACTTGGTACTGCAGACCAAGTGACATCCAGAGACTAATCAACCTAAATTGCCTATCCTAGTTTGCTAACCATGAGACAGGAGTTGAGAACTGGCCAGGGTTGCAAGGCAACACCTTCAAGCTATAACCTAAAGTGGATACATTACAATAATCCCACTAGGGAAGTGCACGGAGATAAAGACACAGCTGAGAAATCAGAGAAGTCAGTCAAACTCTCAGGGAGAGAAAAGAAGTCAATTGGAGTCCAAATAAATAAAATAATAAACCAAACAAACAGGAAAATGGAACTAATACCTACAATACCCACATCCACTCACCTAAAAAAGCCCCCGAGACATTTGATGTCTCTAAACCAGAGGACTGAGAGATGGCTCAGACATTTTGAGAGATTTAGGAGCAAGAGATCTCACTCAGGCTTCAGAAGAGCATCAAGGATGCGTACTGATATACTGCAAGGGTGACAAAGTAGATGACATCTTTGGACTGACAGATACTCAAAAAAGGAGTACCAACGAGTGCAGGACAAATTCAAAGAATATTGCACAAGAAAGTGAATTGTGATATATGGGAGGGCAAAGTTCAACTCCAGAAAACAGGAGCCAGGCGAAAGTGCCAATGACTTCATCACAGCATTATATGCCCTGTTAGATAACTGTGCATATGGAAATCTGAGAGATGAGCTCATTAGAGGCAGGGTTGTTGTTGAGGTACTAGACACCAAATAGTCACAGGGATATCAGTTGCAGGCAAATCTCACACTAAAGAAAGGTATTACTATGGTCAGGCAGAGTGACAGTGTCCTTCTGCACCAGGCAGAGCTCAGGCACGAAAACAATGCTGAGGTAAAGCTAGAAACTGTACAAAAAGGTACAAACAAGGTGCAGTCAGAAAGACCACAGGAAGAGATGACAGTGGAGCTCGGCTCAAATAAAACAGACAAACGAAAACAAAGAGCAGGTAAAATGTCCAACTGCAGGAGATGTAGCAGGTCTCTGTTCCACATCAAAGGGCTCTGTCCAGCAAAAGAAGTGAAACCCCACCAATGCAATAGAGTTGGCCATTGTAAAAACCATTTTCACTCAAAAACAGTTCTTCAGGAGACCAAAGAAGATCTTGATTCAGACAAAGATAAAGCTTTCCTTGGGGCTCTAGATTCAAATAGATAAGGCTGGTGTACTATGGTTCAGATGCAAAATGAGGCAGTGATGTTCATAATGGACACTGGGCCAGATGTCACAGCCATCCATGAAAATGTGTTAAAAATGGTGAAGGAGACAGGCCTTACGCTAAACCCAGCAAAGAATGTGTTCATGGGGCCAGGGTTCTGAGCTCAGAGTGAAAGGAATGTTTACTAATTCCATCTGTAAAAATAAGAAACAGTTAAAAGAGACTGTCTATGGTGTTCAGTATCTTCTTACTGCTACTGGGATGACATGCCATCGAGAAGCTGAACCACATTGCAAGGTTGGATTCGCTAAACAATGTTCAGTGGCAGGAGAAATACTGGAGTTATTCACAGGCCTGGTGGTATTGAAAGAAGAGTATCTCATCCAGCTGAGGCCAGGAGTGATAGCCTACTTGCTGACCACAGCATGGCATATTCCAGTCCTGTTGAGGAACAAAGTCAAAGCTGAACTTGGAATAAAGTAGGTGCTTAACATCATAACTAGGGTGAATGGACCTCATGACTGACGTGCAGGCGTTGTTCCTGTTCCCAAGCCAGATAGAACAGTGAGGATCTGCACTGATCTAACAAAATGGAATAGTGCAGTGAGGAGGGAGAAGATTATTATACCCAATCTGTTGAACACGCATTGGGTAGGCCTGGTGGAGCAAAGTTCTTTACCAAACTCAGGGTTCTGGCAGATTCACTTAGATCCTGAGTCACAGAAGCTCATAACCTTAAGCACACCATATGGATGCTATGCCTTCAAGAGACTTCCTTTTGGCATCTCATCAGCCCCTGAACTCTTTCAGATGAGGATGAACCTAATCTTGTAGGGACAGGAAGGAGTAGTCTGCCAAATGGACAACACACTCATTTTCAGAGGCTCAAGTGAGGGACATGACAAAAGAGTGGAAGCTGCCTTGGAGAAACCAAAGCAAGTTAGAATCACCTTAAACAAAAAGAAATGTGAATTTGCAAAGTTGGAGGTGAAGTTTTTAGGCCACAAACTGTCCTCAGAGGGAGTACAACCTGATTTAGAATAACTGACCAGAGTTCGGAACATGGAACAACCTATGAAGTATCTTGAGATCTGCAGTTTCCTTGGCATGGTAAATCAACTGGGAAAGTCAGTTCAAGATTTGCTAGAGGAAACAAAGCCACTTTGTGATCTCCTCTCTGAGAAACACTTGGACCTGGGACACACCACAGGAAAAGTCATTCTCATTACTTAAAGTAGGGTTTATCGCTCCACAAATATTGAGGCTATTTAATCTGAACAAAGCAACCAGGTCTCAGAAAGCCCATTTGGCCTAGAGGGAGTGCTCATGCAACACTGCAGTGGTGTATGGATACCAGTGGCATATGTATCAGGAGCACTGACTCCTACTGATCAGCTTACACCCAAATCGGAAAGGAGACACCTACTCTTATATGGGTTTGTTAATGCTTCAGCTGCTAATTGATAGGCACTTAATTCCTACTTGAAACAGACCACAAGCCACTTGTCAGCCTCCTCAGCTCGAAACACTTGGATGATTTACCTCCACATCTGCAAAGATTCATCATGATATCTATGCAATACTATTATGACATGTAATGTGTCACTGGCATATCTTCCACAACACCAGATACTCTATAGAGGATGCCAAGCTGACTCCACCCTCATGGAAGATACCAACATTTACTTACCTCAGTTATGTGAAAGCCTTCCTGCATCACAGAGTAAACTGGATGATATTCGTGTAGTGTTGAAAAAGCACCAAATCTGCAGCAAGATGGTGCAATACTGTGAGCATTGATGGCCAGCTGCTCCAAAAGGAACTCATGAACTCAGACCCTACTGGCTTGAAAGAAACACATTCACCATTCTTAAAGGTTTGCTGCTGAAGGGTTCCATACTCCTGATTCCTGCTTCTATGCACATCAAAATCATCTGTCAAGTCTACCAAGGACATCAAGGCCTGAAGAAAAAGCAAGGTAATATTCAAAGTAGTCACGGAGCACCTCATCCATTTCCTCCGTCCAACGCGACGCCACTTTTGACATCGTGACCTCCTGCTTCAGGTTCTGTTTGTAAGCCGGGAGGAGGAGTACGGCCTGATGGTCTGATTTTCCAAAGTGAGGTCGTGGGACGGAACGGTAGGCATCCTTGACTGCTGTGTAGCAGTGGTCAAGTATATTTGGGCCTCTAGTGGGGCAGGAGACATGTTGGTATAACTTTGGCAAAGCTAAAGAAATTTGGCCTGTCCCCTAAAACCCTCACTAATTTTTATAGATGCACTGTAGAAAGCATTCTTCTAGGGTGCATCACAACCTGGTATGGAAGTTGTCCTGTCCAAGAGCGGAAGAAGTTGCAGAAGATCGTGAACACAGCCCAGCACATCACACAAACCAATCTTCCATCCTTGGACTCACTTTACACCGCACACTGTCGGAGTAGTGCTGCCAGGATAATCAAGGACACGACCCACCTCCCCAACACACTTTTCGTCCCTCTTCCCTCTGGGAGAAGGCTCAGGAGCTTGAAGACTCGTATGGCCAGATTTGGGAACAGCTTCTTTCCAGCTGTGATAAGACTGCTGAACAGATTCTGACCCAGATCTGGGCCATACCCTCCAAATATCCGGACCCGCCTCTCGGTTTTTTTGCACTACCTTACTTTCCCTTTTCTATTTTCTATTTATGATTTATATTTTAAATTTTTACTATTTACTATCGATTTGTACTCCAGGGAGTGTGAAGTGCAGAATCAAATGTTGCTGTGATGATTGTACGCACTAGTATCAATTGTTTGGCGACAATAAAGTAAAGTAAAGGCATCAAAAAATGTCACCTAAGAGCAAGATAATCCATATGGTGGCCTGGTCTGAGCACACAGCTGGGAGATTAACTAAAGAAAAGTGAAGCATGCAGAAAACTGCACCAAAACCACGCTGAACCCCGCTGTCCCACAGAATTCCCAGACTTTCCATGGCAAATTACCAGCATAGACATTTTGAGCTGAAAAAAGACAAATACCTTTTCACTGTGGATTACTACTCATGGGATGTTGAGGAGTCCAAGCTGTCCGCTACATCCTCAGCAACAGTTACACAGCACCTGAAAGATGTATTTGGTCACCACGGAATACCATAGATACTTGTGTCAGACAATGGTCCACAATGAAGCTGCTCAAAATTCAAAGCCTTTGCTAGGGACTATGAGATCAAACAGCAGACAAGCAGTCTACGGTACCCAGAGACAAATGGAGAAGTGGATAGAGCAGAGCAAACTGTCAAGGGTCTCCTTCTAAAGGCAAAAGACTCCTACAAAGCATGGCTAGCTTATCGTTGCACACCTCTTGTGAATGTCCATCAGAGCTGTTAATGGGCCAGAGACTGAGAACAAGCCTACCCATTCTTCCTTCCCTTCTCCAACCTCACTGACCGGACTTAGGCAAAGTGAGAAATTCTGAGACAATACAGCGTGTGAAAATGAAGAGCATGCATGATCTCAGGCACAGAGCGAAATCTAGTGTTGCCGCTCAGGAGTGGTGAAGCTGTTTAGATTTCAGACCAATTTACCAAAGGAACAATAGTCTGGCAGCACGTACCATGATCGTTTGTGATCAGAAGGTAAAATCAGGTGGAACAGGTGTGTACTCGTCTGCCTCCATAAAAGGTAGAGAAAGAAATAGAGTGGCTGATCTTTATGACAAGGACCACTTACCTGAGTTGCATGTACCTGTTCAAGAATCTCCATCCACTACAACACTTCCAGGAACCTATACCAGTGTTGTTTATCTGTCCCGCTACAGAGATATACTCCATAGCCTAATAGCTTAGGGTAAGTGACTAAAGAGGCAGACTAATCCTCTCACTTTGCTGGATGTTCTGGTAGTTAATAGTATTATTCCTATGCCACTCAGTTAGCCGCTCCCACATGGGAGTTTACATGTTATACAAGCAACGTTATAAATAAAGGTCCGTTGAATATCTAGCATGCTGGCCTTCTGGTGTGCACTCTGCACAATTCCTCAATATTGAACACAACAGGCCATTGCCTTCATCACTTTCACACTTCCTCTAAGTAGCATGTTCATTACTGGTCCAATATGCTTTCTAAACATAGGACCAGAAGTTGGTACCAACACTTGTTTGTTCTCTGTCTGGCAATGGTTCATGGTGTTCAGCATGGAGACAGTTATGGCATCATCCAGTGTCCTTCTTCATTCACTTTCAGTCGACGCAATTGTAGGGGGTGTGGCATGCAAATTGTGGATAAATCTCCTAACAAGTTGTAGTCGTCTCGGCCAATCACATCCCAAAAATAGTGGCCCTCCTGTTTTTATCACATAGAAGCCCACTGTGGCTTGTGGTTGTTGTATTTCACTGTTATGAATGTCAGTCTCACAGGGGTTCTCTTTTCTCCTAGTTGGATATCTGCAGGCTTCAGTTCAGTATCTTTGAAATGCCATTCAAACACATTTTGTGGAATGACTAAAACAGCTGAGCTAGTGTCCAATTCCATTTAAATTAACTTGCTGTTCACTTCTGGTTTAAGTCATATTGCTTGTCTATTATTGGTTTTCACGCTGTAAATCTAAAGGCTATGCAGTCCTATGTCATTCTCATCATTATAAGATATTTCATCAACAGCATGCAGATCAGCACGCGTTTTGAAACTGCAATTTGACTTTTTATCTTTTTCTCTTCCCTGGACCATCCATTTATTTTTGTTTGCCCAACATGGTCTTTGCATGTGTCCTATCCTAAGTCTGCATTTATCTGGTTTATGTGAGCCCTGGCCACAAAGGTAACACAATGTGTTTGGTTAAGCTGGTTTCCATTTAGGCCAGGGGTTCCCAACCTTTTTTTAAGCCATAGAACAATAACATTCTGTTGATGTCCAATTTTATTTCTGACTATAGCTGAATTGCATCTCTGTCTGCTGCTTCCCGTGATATAGAGATTTCAACTGCTCTTCTAAATGTGAGTAGTGCTTCAGTTTGGAGCCATTTTTGAATGCTTTCTTGTAAGATTTCATGAAGTAAACAATCTCTCAATGCATCATTAAACCCATCACTGAACTGACAATGCTCAGACAATCTCTTCAATTCAGCCATGTAAACTGAAATATACTCCCCCTCCTTTTGATTCTGCTTATGAAACCTAAAGCATTCTGCAATCAACAATGGTGTTGGTTCTAAATGTTTCTGAATTACTTTCAAAATATTAGCAAAGCTCATTTCAACTGGTTTGGCTGGAGCAGTCAAACTCCTAAGCAAACTGTATGCTTTTAAATCCAATGCACTCAGCAAAATTGGCACTTACTTCTCATTGGCTATTCCATTTGCTTTAAAACACTGCTTCATCCACTCAGTATATAATATCCAGTTATCTGTTGTGTAATAAAGTGCATCAATCTTTCTGATGCAGACAGCCATTTCTGCTGGTTTTTTTAATGATTATTATCACCCGGTACTCACTGTTTATGAACTTGAGAATTCTGCTGGTTTCTGCCTTTTTAAAACTTGACCAATTTCCTCCCCGTGCAAAGAAGAAAGAAAAGTTCTGCACTGCTTTATTTACTCAACTGTTTGTCTCTTGCAAAGAAAGCATACTGCTCCAAAAAAACTGTTGCGCTTTTTTTTAACTCAACAGTATCAACAGTAACAACCTCTCCCTGAATGTCACAAAAACAAAGGAGCTGGCTGTGGATTACGGGAGGAATGGAGACAGGCTAACCCCTATTGACATCAATGGATCTGGGGTTGAAAGGGTGAACAGGTTTAACGTCCTCAGAATACACATCACCGAGGACCTCACATGGTCTGTACATACTGGCTGTGTGGTGAAAAGGGCACAACAGCGCCTCTTTCACTTCAGACGATTGAAGAAGGCTGGTATGGGCCCCCTTTATTCAAAGAACTTTCTACAGGGGCACAATTGAGAGCATCCTGACTGGCTGCATCACTGCCTGGTATGGGAACTGTACCTCCCTTAATCGCAGGACTCTGCAGAGAGTGGTGTGGACAGCCCATCACATCTGTAGATGTGAACTTCCCACTATTCAGGACATTTTCAAAGACAGGCGTGTAAAAATGGCCTAAAGGATCATTGGGGACCTAAGTCACCCCAGCTGCTTCACCCCAACAAACTTTCTAGCTGCCACCATCAGGGGCACAATTGAGAGCATCCTGACTGGCTGCATCACTGCCTGGTATGGGAGCAATACTTCCATCAATTGCAGGACTCTGCAGAGAGTCTGGAGATGTGAACTTCCCAATATTCAGGACATTTACAAAGACAGGTGTGTAAAAATGGCCTAAAGGATCACTGGGGACCTGAGTCACCCCAAACACAAATTTTCTAGCTGCTACCACCTGGAAGTGGTACTGCAGTATAAAAGCCAGGACCAGGCTCCAGGACAGCTTCTTCCACCAGACTGTTTAATTCATGCTGACACAACTGTATTTCTATGTTATATTGGCTATCCTGTTGTACATAATATTTATTATAAATTATTATAATTGTACATTTAGACAGAGATGTAGTATAAAGATTTTTACTCCTCTTGTATATGAAGGCTATAAGTAATAAAGTCAATTCAATTCATCTTTCGCTGCATTTCAACAGGTAGGTGGTCATCTCAGGTTTGTTTTAAAAATACCTCTTTACCGCTGTTAGATTTCGTTACTCCAAAGCATTAAACTAATTGAAAGCAAGAAGATGGAAGACCAGGAGAACTTGTCTTAGTTTACCTTTATTTTACTTGAAGCAAGGCGCTACATATCATGTGGTGACGGATTCCATTTACTTACTTTAACAGATAACTCATAAATAATTTTGTAAACAACAAAGAATGCTTAGTCGAGCAATATACTTACAATGTTACTCAAATATTACTGAAATATTAAATACACAAGTCTGCTATTTTTCTTACATAACTGAGGAATGGAATGTAGTTCTTTCACGTGGTCACCAGCAGCTGAGAGTTCAGCGGACTCTATGAAACAAATACCTATTCCACTATTCTACAGAGAACTATAAAGTGGAGGATGCAGTTCGATAAGTAAGTGGCGCAGAAGTTGAGTAAATAAACAAAGATGAGAAACAGAAGGTTGGTTGACTGTTCAAATGTTAAGAACTGCTACGCAAGGAACCATGAACTGCTTCATCATCTGGAGATTCAGACCAAGCAAGGCCTCTTTGCGGCAAAAGAATACAAATTAAGCACAAACAGCCACAAAAATGACTTACCACAAGAAAAGAATTCAACTTGTGCAATCATAGTGGGAATATTATCTTCACTATACCTGCTTTGAAACATGAGCTCCTCTGCTATTTGCAGAACAGGAATAGCTCATTATTGTCCAAACCTCACGTATGGAGGAAATGAAAGCTGTCACATACATTGCTTTCTTAGCAGGACTTCATATACTTCCTGAGCAAGTTCAGACAATGTCATGGCAAAGATCTATTAATACCACAGACAACTCTGTTCAACTTACACACAGAAAAGGATGAAGTTGACAGTGTATTTTCCTGCAGGGGTTTATGGATCATTGACAAGGACTAGATGAATGATTCCCTTAGACCATCATGTTTCCTCATGCAAGAGACAATCAAAGTACCAAAAAGCATTCAGCAAGTGTAAGCTACAGCAATTATCGACGTAATTCCCTCAAGCAGGGCCTTCTTTGCTCACAACCCATGTAAACGCAAGCAGTGTTAATACTCTTCATCCAACAAGAAAATGTGCTTCTTTCATCCTGGAATGACAGAGCAACAATTCAGAAGAGTCAGAACACCAGATTTGTGCTCAAAGAAAAGCTCTGTTTTTTGTATTCAACAAACTATGCTTCATTACTGATTTTAGCTCCATGCTCACCATTAGAGATGAAGACCACAGCCATGCAAAGCATTAGGTTGAATGCTCTTTCTTCCCAATACAATCCATGAGAAATGTATTTAATACTAGTCAGGGAAATGACAACAATGCCTCCCTCTTGTGCATGTTAAAAATCTTTGGTCTATGCACTGCCCTAAAGATATGTGTGAAGATACTGATTTTAAACACAGTATTGACACACTGAGCACATCCATGTACTGTGGACAGCATTTGAACTAGTCGCATCACTCTGGAGGGGCTACAGCACAGGATCAGAAAAAGCTACAGAGGGTTGGAAACTCAGCCTGCTCCATCATGTGCACTAACCTCCCCACCATCCAGGACATCGTCAAAAGATGATACTTCAAGAAGGCGGCGTCCATCATTAAGGACTCCCACCATGCAGGAAGTACCCCCTTCTCATCACAACCATCAGGGAGGAGGTACAGGAACCTGAAGACACACACTCAACAGTTTATGAACACATCTGCCGTCAGATTTCTGAATGGTCAATGAACCTACTAACTCTACCTCACTATGTTTGCTCTCCTTTTGCACTACTTATTAATCTTATTTTTTATATAGGTATATGTCCTATTATAATTTATTGCATATTTTATGTATTGCACCTTACTGCTGTTGCAAAACAATATATCTCATGGGTCAAGAAAGTCTGCAAATGGTGGAAATCCAAAGCAACAACACGCAAAATGCTGGAGGAACTCAGCAGGTAAGGCCACATCTATGGAAATGAATAAACAGTTGACATTTTGGGCTGTGACCCATCTTCAGGGAAGAGAAGGAAGGGGGAAGACACCAGAAGAAAAAGGTGGGGGGAGGGGAAGGAGGCTTGCGATAATGTGATAGGTAAAGCCAGGTGGGTGGGAAAGATTAAGGGCCAGAGAAGAAGGAATCTGAGAAGAGAGGACAGTAGAGTGGACCAGAGGAGAAAGGGAAAGAGGACAGTGCCCAGCAAGAAGTGACAGGCAAGCGAGAAGAGGTAAAAGGTCAGAGTGGGTCATAGAGGTATTTTATGCCACATATTAATGTTAATAAACCTGATTCTAATTCTGATTTCGATTTCACGGTCCTACAAGGAAGACATAAAATGACTCTTAATATGATACATTATATGAGATGGAACCTTTAGGATGAGATATTAAACCAAGGCCCAAACTTTGCTGGACGTAAAAAATCCTACGGCATTTTCAAAAAAGTGCAGAGATACTTTTCCTAAAATAGTATCAATAAAATATTAATTGAATGGTAAAGAACTGCAGACGGTGGATTGCTGTCCCAGTTCCGATGATGGATCGTTGACCTGTAATGTTAAGATTGTTTCTCTATCCGTAGTGCCTGACCTGCTAATCATTTTGAACATTTTCTATTTTAATTCAGTAGAATATATTTGTTGCTTATAGTATTCAGCTCTGGGAGTTCTTCAATGAAAAAATTGTCTTCAAAATGTACTTCATTAGCTATAAAGCATTTCAGGATGTTGCCAGTTCATGAATGTTAATGCAAATCTTTCTTTATAAATGGAGCATAACAAATGTCATGCAAACTGTCACAAGGGTAAATACTGTTTATGTGAACTGTGACAACACAGACTTGCCAAAGTAAAAAGAGCACTTTGTAAATTGTGTCAAAGCATGCCACAATATTTTGGAGGGAACAGAACTCACTATAACATTATTCCACTAATTTAATCAGCAGCTTGAGAAGTCCCTATTGACAACAAATCAACCTGTTATTGGCTTTTATTAGTTTTAGCTAGATGAAGAAAGAATACCTCCTCTTGTGGCGGAACATAGAATGAGGATGTCACTGTTCAAAAATGGGGTTTGCTAATTTAAACAGATGAGGACTTTATTTTTCTATTAGAATGTTGCAGCTTTGGAAATCACTTCCTCATAGGACAGAAGAAGCAGAGGTCTCATATTTTTATGACAGAAGTACATTTTTATAAGTACTTATGGGTGGCCGCCAAACATTAAGTAGGAATGCCGAGATGTCATTGCAATCAGATCACATACAATCTTCCTGCAAGATAAATCAGGGTCAGAGTGTACAGCAATGGGCTCAGCTGGAAAGGCAGCCACATTGAGGATGATGGGGAGGGAGGAGCGGTTGTGCATCCTGACTATCTGAGATCTGTTTGTTTGGAAGCCCATCGCCAAGTTGCACAGTGGAGTATTTAGAATGAGGAGGAGTTTGTTCACCAAGGACTGAGGAACAATAGTGTTGTACGCTGAACTGACATCCAAAAAAAGCATCATGATGAACTGTAAGTGTCCTTGTTTTCTGAGTGTGTCAGGCCAGGTGTATGACAGATGCTATAGCATCTGTCGTTGAACGATTCTGTTGGAAAGCATATTGGTGAGTGTCCAATGTGGCAGGAATGGAGTTTTTGATCTGTGCCATTATCAGCCATTCAAAGCATTTCATGATGCTTGGCATCAGTGCCACTGGGCAGTAGCTACATACTTTTTAGCATTTATTTTCATCTACCATGTACCCTTCCACTGTACAGTGCTAGCTGATTTAAGTCATTTTCAAGACTACTTCTATTTCTCCCACTTTTTACATAAGTATTATATAATTTGAAATTTACAAAATTATTGTAAGTAATCCATTCCATTGATATATTAATGAGAATAATAAATGCAATACTGAATCTAGGGTATGCTAACTGTATACCTTCGATCAGTGCAAATGAATTCCCAGCATCTATTTTTTAGCCAAATCTAAATCAAGCTTCATTCATCCAACGAATATCCATGCTGTGAATAAGCCCAATATAGAGCATGTCATCAAACAGATTTTTTTCCCTTTATCTTCTGGAAATTAGGAAAAATGCAATGGGAGCATGTGCAAAAGTTAAATTCAACAACTGTTGTACTATATTATGACTTCCTAATTGCATTATCATATATCAAGATGGCAGACAATAAAGGGAAGTATGTGCAAGACTGTGTTATCTACAGAAGGGTACTCACACCCAAAATCAGTAACATTTAATCCACAGTCAGGGATGGAGATTAGTGGCAGCAAGGTTGGATTGCAAAGGGGGATAAAGATTAGTTGGTGTTCCTGCTGCTCATTGCTATGTAGTAACTCCTGGTGGAAAGTGCATATACAAAACCAAGATTGACTACTTACTGACATCCACTGCAGTCTGAAGACGTTCACTGCTTGGGTACACACTTGAAGAACAGTTAACAAAAAGAAGTGCTGGAGGAGAGCCAATGTTAATGTATGGCAGGAACAGTCAAAATCAAGTTCAATGTAAATTTATTATCAAAAGTACATACAATATATGTCACCATATACAACCCTGAGATACATATTCTTGTGGGCATACTCAATAAATCTTATAACTATAATAGAATCAATGAAAGACTGCACCAACAACAGGAATTCTGCAGATGCTGGAAATTCAAGCAACACACATCAAAGTTTCTGGTGAACACAGCTTAGCCCTGACGAAGGGTCTCGGCCTGAAACGTCGACTGTACCTCTTCCTAGAGATGCTGTCTGGCCTGCTGCGTTCATCAGCAACTTTGATGTGTGTTGAAAGACTACACCTGCAGGGCAGACAACCAGTGTGCAAAAGACAACAAACTGCTCAAATACAAAAAGAAAGGGGGAAAAAAATAAATAAGCAATAAGCAAACAAAGAGTTTTGACCAGCAGCCAATCCAGATACTGAAAAATTTCAGAGGAGGGGACTTCAATCAGGTCCACTGCCCGAGGATAAAAGGAAGCAGCGTGTCAGTACAGTGAAAAAGAGCTTTCACCAGGGAACAATCGGCGTTTAGGATTGATTAGCAAACCAAATTAAAGGAAGGCAGGGATCAAGTGCAGTGGTCATCATCACAGCAGCCATCGTCTGACCAGACAGAGTCAGAGTGGTGATCTTGAAGTTTTAGCCCTTCGAGGTTTCAGTCAGAGAAAACAAAGGAAAGGAATGCTCATTTTTTCATTCTCTTCTTTATATCTGCACAGCTAGGGCAGTAGGGATGACAGGCAGGCTAAAGGAATGCTCCTCTTGCGAGATGTGGGAAGGCAGGGAGACCTCCAGTGTCCCTGATGATTACAACTATGAGAAGTGCATCCAGCTGCAACTTCTAACAAACCGTGTTAATGAGTTGGAGCTCGATCTGGATGAACTCTGGATCACTTGGGAGGCTGATAGATAGGACATATAGTGAGGTAGTTACACCCAAGGTGCAGGACCCAGGAAAATGGTTGACAGTCAAGAAGGGGAAAGGGATAGAACATAGAACATAGAATAGTACAGCACAGTACAGATCTTTCGGCCCACAATGTTGTGCCAACCCTTAAATCCTGCCTCTCATACAACCCCCCATCTTAAATTCCTCCATATACCTGTCTAGTAGTCTCTTAAACTTCACAAGTGTAGCTGCCTCCACCACTGACTCAGGCAGTGCATTCCACGCACCAACCACTCTCTGAGTAAAAAACCTTCCTCTAATATCCCCCTTGAATTTCCCACCCCTTACGTTAAAGCCATGTCTTTTTGTATTGAGCAGTGGTGCCCTGGGGAAGAGGCGCTGGCTGTCCACACACTGGATTTAAGAACCAGTGCAGAGTACCCCTGTGCCATGCTCCTGAACAGCAGGTACGTCACTTTGGATACTGTTGGGGGTGATGTCCTAACAGAGGAAAGTTGCAGAGGTTGAGTCTCTGGCACTGAGTCGGCCACTGTGACTCAGAAGGGAAGGGGGAAAGAGGCGCACTGTGGTGATCGCGTACTTGTTAGTTACGGGAAAGGACAAGAAGTTCTGTGGGCGAGCACAAGATTCCTGGATTGTATATTGCCATCCGGATGCCGGGGTCCAAGATATCTCAGATCAAGTCCTCAGCATTCTTAAGTGGGAGGGTGAACAGCCAGAAGTCATGTTCCATGAAGGTACCAATGACATGGCTAGGATGAGTGACGAGGTCCTGCATAGGGATTTCAGGGAGTTAGGTGCTAAATTAAAGGGGAGGACCTCCAGGACTGCTATCTTAGGAGTGCTACCCATGGCACGTGCTAGTGAGGCTAGAACTAGAGAGATTATACAGTTTAATGTGTGGCTAAGGAGTTCATGTAGGAAGGAGGACAGAAGAGACAGTTTGCACTTGAACTAGAAGGGCAATAATATCATAGCGTGAAGGTTTGTTAATGCTGCGTGGTGGGATTAAGCGAGAATTGCAGAACAAAATGCCAGAACAGCTAGTGGAGAGGTTGATGTGGATGTTGGTAAGACTTCTGACAATGTTAGGAATCAAAACCTTGAGCATTTTTGAATCTTGGTTTTGAATCATTGTTGAGCCCACGATACAACCATTCTGAATTGGGTATTATCCAATGAACCAGAATTGATTAGAGACCTTCAGGTAAAAAAAACCTTAGGGGCAAGTGACCATATTATTATTAAATTCACTCTGAAATTTGAAAAGGAGAAGCTAAAATCATATGTATCAGGATTACAGTGGAATAAAGGGAATTAAAGAGGCATGAGAGAGGACTTGGCCAGAATTGATTCGAAAAGAACACTGGCAGGGATGATGGCAGAGCAGCAATGGCTGGAATATCTGGAAGCAAGTTGAAAGGCACAAGATAGATACATCCCAAAGAAGAAGTACTCTAAATGAAAGATGACACAACTGTGGCTACCAAGAGAAGTTGAAGCCAAAATAAAAGCCAGAGAGAGGGCATACGATAGAGCAAAAATTAATGGGAAGTTAAATGATTGGGAAGTTTTTTAAAAACCAACAGAACATAACTAAAAAAGATTAAATTAAGGCAAAGAAGGAATACAAAAGTAAGCTAGCCAGTAATATTAAAGAAGATACCAAAAGTTTCTTCAGATACACCGAGTGTAAAAGAGAAGTGAGAGTGGATATCAGTCTGCTGGAAAATGATCATGGAGAGGCAGTAATGGAAGACAATAAAATGGCAGACATACTGAATAAGTAGTTTGCATCAGTCTTCATGGTGGAAGACACTAGCAGGATAGTAGAAGTTCCAGGTGCCAGGAGTCATGAAGGTTATGAATTTACCATAAATAGAGAGATGGTTCTTGGGAAACTGAAAAGTCTGAAGATGGATAAGTCACTTGGGCCAGATGGTGTACACCCCAGAGTTCTGA
The DNA here is from genome assembly GCF_963921235.1 of Mobula hypostoma. Classification (NCBI taxonomy): domain Eukaryota; kingdom Metazoa; phylum Chordata; class Chondrichthyes; order Myliobatiformes; family Myliobatidae; genus Mobula; species Mobula hypostoma. The sequence goes on from NC_086106.1 coordinate 91,034,731, forward strand.
AAGAGGTGGCTGAAGAGATCATATTGGCATTAGTAATGATCTTTCAAGAATCACTAGATTCTGTAATGGTCTCTGTAAACTGGAAAATTGCAAATATCACTCCATCCTTCAAGGAGGGTGAGAGGCAGAGGAAAGGAAACAATAGGCCAGTTAGTTTGACTTCAGTGGTTGGGAAGATGTTTGAGTTCATTATTAAGGATGACCTCTCAGGGTACTTAGAGGCAGATGATAAAATAGGCCATTGTCAGCATAGTTCCCTCAAGGGAAAAGCTTCCCTAACAAATCTGTTGGAATTCTTTGTAGAAATAACAGGATTCCCTAAAGATTAATTTTTGTCTTGAGTTTGTGGTGAGGAAGGCAAATGAAATGTTAGCATTTATTTCAAGAAGACTAGAATATAAAAGCAAGGATGTAATGTTCAGACTTTATAAAGCACTGGTGAGGCCTCACTTGGAGTATTGCGAGCAGGTTCTGGCCCCTTTTCTTAGTAAGGATATTCTAAAACCTCAGAGGGTCCAAAGGAGGTTCAGAAAAATGATTCCAGGATTGAATGGCTTGGCATACAAAGAGCATTTGATGGCTCTGGGCCTGTATTTGCTGAAGTTCAGAAGAATGAAAGTTGACCTCATTGAAACCTATTGAATAGTGAAAGGCCTTGCTAAAGAGGATGTGGAGAGGATGTTTCCTTTGGTAGGAGATTCTAAGACCAGAGAACACAGCCTCAGAATACAGGGATGTCCTTCTAGCCATGGATTGGTAAATCTGTGGAATTCTTTGCCACAGGCAGCTGTAGAAGCAAAGTCTATATGTATATTTAAAGCTGAGGTCAATTGATTCTTGATCGGCCAGGGCATGAAGGGATACAGATAGACGGCAGGAGACTGGCACTGAGAGGAAAATTTGATTAGTCATGATGAAATGGCGGAGGAGATTTATTGGGCAAGTGGCCTAATTCTGCTCCTAAATCTTAAGGTCTTATGTTCTTATATCGAGAACATGAGATGAAGAGTCCTTGAAAGTGAGACCATAGGTTGTTGGAACAGTTCAATGATAGGGCAAGTGAAGCTGAGTGAAGTTATTCCTTATGGTTTAAGAGCCTGATGATTCAGGGATAATAACTGTTCCTGAACCTGGTGGTGTGAGTCCTGAGGCTCCTGTAGCATTTTCCTGATGGCAACAGTGAGAAGAGAGTATGACTTGGGTGGTAGTGGTCCATGATGATGGATTTCCTGCGACAACACTCCATGTAGATATACCAAATGGTGGGGAGGGCTTTACCCATGATGGACTGGGGCATATCCACTACTTTTTGCAAGATTTTCCATTCAGAGGCATTTTCCACCACTGCCGGCCCACCAACTGGAGAGTGTCGTGGTTAAAGGTTGAAACACTCAGTGAAGGTTGGGAACCACCTGATGACCTCTGCTCCTGGCTGAGGGCTACGGTTACCTTATAAGGTAACTAGAGAATGCACCCTATCAGGTGTATGTAACAAGTACAAGTCTATAGATTTGCTGAGTATGCCCACAGGGAAATGAATCTCTGGGTTGTATGTGGTGACATATATGTACTTTGATAATAAAACTTCGAACTTCGAACTTCTGTTCCAGGGTTGAGTGAAGAGCCAATGAAATAACAATAACTGTGGACATGTTGTGTTGGTAGGCAAATTGGAGCAGATCCAAATCGCTTCTCAGGCAGGAGTTGATATGTTTCATCACCAACCTCTCAAAGCACTTCATCACTGTGGATGTAAGTGCCACTAGATGATAGTCATTAAGGCAGGTTACTACGTTCTTCTTTGACACACTATAACTGAAGCCTGCTTGAAGCAGGTTGGTTCCTCAGATTGCAAAAGGGAGAGGTTAAAGATATCAGTGAACATTCAAGTCAGTTGATTAGCACAGGTCTTTAGTACTTGGCCAGGTACCCCAACTAGGTCGGATGTTTTCCATGGGTTCACCCTCCTGAAGGATGCTCTCATGTTGGCCTCAGAGACTGAAATAACAGGGTCATCAGGGGCTGTGGGACTTTGTGATGGTTCCTCCATGTTTTGATAGTCAAAGCAAACATAAAAGACGTTGAGCTCATTTGGAAGTGAAGCCCTGTTTTCACATCTGCTGCTTGATTTCACTTTGTAAGAGGTAGCAGCATTCAAGTCCTACCACAAACTGTTGATTGTCAAGTCAGCCGAGGTGGAATGTAGAGGCCCCATGTCTAGATCTGGTACTAGGCAGCCCCCCATATGAGCACTCATGGACGACCTGACAGTAATGGCAACATCCGTCCCTGGGTGCAGATGGCTCCTTCAAGGGCTGGAAAGGCTCATCTCATGGGCAAGGATGAGCTTTAAACCAGCCAAGTCCAGGTCTCTGGTCCTGAAGAAGGCAAGAGTGGCCGACCGGTTCCACTTTACCCTGGGAGAGATCCAGATTCCAACGGTAAAAGGGCACCCAATGCTCCACTCTCACCCCTTTTCGTAATGAGCAGAGTGCTGTTCAAACTTATGCAGAGACCTAACTCTGAGGGGTAGAGTGAAGACTGTAATGTGGAGTCTGTCAGCTGCTCAGGTCCTTTTCTGGAACTTAAAGCAGATGTAATGTGTTCTGAGTACTAGCATGTCATTGGATAATTCTCTACCCCGCCTCCTAAAAGTCCACTTGCTGTTTAAGTTCAGGACATTGATGTTGTTCCTCATCAGATCTCTAAAACTGCATGTGAACTATATCAGCCTGCTTCCATAATTTGCTCTGGGCAGCAGTTTGAAGTTAGCCCATCAGAGCAAGAGGTTCTCATTGATTTGAAGTGTGCTCAGGCTGTCACACAGGGGACAATTTTCCATTGATATATCACAAGATTTGGCATTATAATAAAGTATTCTCGTGTCACAAGTACTGTTGAGCTGCATTCTTATTTAGTTCAATTGGCATTCTTGATTATACCAGGAAAAGCCACACAAGTGTGTCACCTGCATTGCCAGACCTCACTTAGAAAAATTACTATTGACTTGAATAAATATGCTCAAGGTAATCCTCCACTGTAGCTAGATAATGAGTTAAGTTTTCTGCTTTAAAATTAAAGACTCATTGCAGTAGACTATGTGATTGTAAAGTAATTACATTATGCCATGTTATCCCGGCAATAATTGCATCTGACCTTCAGGGTTTTGGAATACTATCCTACAGTCGTTACTCTCTCACTTAATATGCCTACAGTCATTATCATGATGAACTCTGAGTGAGAGGCTCCCTTGAGAGGCAGAAGATTTTGAGGGAACCTCTCCTTCAGAACACACACTCTTGGAACCCCTGTTATACAGTCAAGTGAAGTGATCAGGACTATTGGGAGAGCATTAGTGCGAAATAATGGCTTGTGTAGGAAAGCGTGACACCACATTGATCAGAACCAATCATTGCAGGCTGAGTGAATTGCATTGCCTCTGCTGTTGATACTTAGTCAGTTATGGCCCATTGTGTACATCAAAATGGTCAATTGCGATAATGGCTTAAAATGAACCACAATTGGCATCTCATGAGGGACTTATCATTGCAAATTCAACACCTCTACTTTCTTAGTAGTTTGCACTGATTCAGCGTGTCAAAAAAAAACTTTGACAAACCTCTATAGATGCAGAGTGAAGAGAATCTAACTACTTAGACTCACCCAGAAGGATGTGAGGAATCTTTATATGTCGTCTGTGCTCCTTCACCTGATTTTGGGTGTACTGTTTTGGAGTTATTGACAGTACTATGGAGGAGAGACCATCTTCTCCCTCCTGTTCCTCTAGTTTCAGCTGCTTTCTAGACTCTACCTCATTGCTTAGTTTTCTGGACCTACCTTCACAGATTTTCTTAAAAAAAAACATTTTGCACTGGCACGTTTGTAGAACACGTAGTAGATAATGATAACATTTCCATGCCATTTGTAGTCAATGGCACCTACCCAAATGATATTATTACCTTAGTGGCTCTCATTTCATCCACCTACAGCTAGTGTGGTTGAAGCCCACAGGAAAGTGGTCAGGGCTGTGCTGGCTGTGAGTGGATACATTTCCAATAAATCCTCATGGACAAGTGGAGCAAAGGGTTCCTCCATGAGTTGGTGCTCTGCTGGCTATAGATTATACATTCATCATTGTGCTTTGTGTCAGGAAATACAAAATTATTACAAACTGTTGCTTATTGTGTTATTAACTTTCAATTTAAATATACTAAACAAAATTGAAAGATTTTCCTGTGATTACTCACACAGAATTTCCTTTCTCCAAGGCTCTAGTGTGTATTGACAAGACTAATTAACTCAGCAAGCTGAAGTAGCAAAGGACATTTGTGCTGATTATCATTGAGCATTGGCTTATCACATGGACCTTATCACCCAAAGTAGGCATGCTCTCGGTCAGTTGAACAGAAGGGACTGAGTATCTCACCACTCACCCCGGGCATCCTCCAGAGCACCTGAGCCCACAGCCACCATTACAAATGTAAAATTAGTCTTCCAGAGAGTCAACCTGTGGAAAAATACCAGGCCTGGATGTGTCCCTGGTGTGTCCAGCGATCCTGTGCAGATAACATGGCCGATTTGCAGAGATCTTTAACCTCTCTCTGCTTCCCATCTACTGTATGTTGTTTCCACCTGCCTTAAGAAGACAACTATCATTCTGGTACCTAATTTTCTTGTATTTAGAGAGGAATATCTGATTAGGGATAGTCAGCATGGCTTTGTCAAGGGCAGGTTATGTCTTATTAGCCTGATTGGATTCTTTAAGGATGTAACAAATCACATGGATGAAGGTAGAACAGTGGATGTAGTGTACATAGATTTCAGTAAGGCATTTGATAAGGTTCCCCATGCAAGGATCATTCAGAAAGTAAAGTGGCATGGGATCCAAGGAGACTTTGCTTTGTGGATCCAGAACTGGCTTGCCCACAGTTGCAAAGGGTGGTTGTAGATGGTTCATATTCTGCATGAAGGTCAGTGACCAGAGGTGTTCTGCAGGCATCTGTTCTGGGACCCCTCCTCGTTGTGATTTTTATAAATGATCTGGATGAGGAAGTAGAAAGGGGGGTTAGTAAGTTTGCTGATGACATAAGGGTTGGGGGTGTTGTGGATAATCTGGAGAGTTGTTAGAGGTTACAGCGGGACATTGATAGGATGCAGAACTGGGCTGAGAAGTGGCAGATGGAGTTCAACCCAGATAAGTATGAGGTGGTTCACTTGGTAGGTCAAATTTGAAGAATATAGTATTAATGGTAAGACTCTTGGCAGTGTGGAAGATCAGAGCGATCTTTGGGCCCTGCACAGGTTGACAGTGTTGTTAAGAAGCCATATGGTGTGTTGGCCTTCATCAACCATGGGATTCAGTTCAAGAGCCATGAGGTAATGTTACAGCTATATAAGACCTAGTTAGACCCCACTTGGGAGTACGGTGTTCAGTTCTGGTCACCTAACTACAGGAAGGATGTGGATACTATACAGAGATTGAAGAGAAGATTTACAAGGATCTTGCCTGGATTGGAGAGCATGCCTTATGAGAAAAAGTTGAGTGAATTTGGTCCTTTCTCCTTGAAGTGACGGAGGATGAAAGGTGACCTGATACAGGTGTATAAGATGATGAGGGACATTGATCATGTGGATAGCCAGATACGTGCCTTAACAACTACCACCCAGAGGCTCTGTTGTCGACCATCATGAAGTGACAGCATGCATTAACATAAACGTTCCAGACATCCATGACCCGCTGCAGTTTCCTTACTGTCAAAACAGGTCTTCAGCAAATCTTCCTGGCACTACACTCATCTCTGCAGTAGCTGGACACTAATGATACCTATGTCAGACCATTGTTTACTGACTGTAGCTCTATCTTCAATTCTACAATTCAAAGAAAACTCATCACTAAACTCTGGATCCTGAGATCAATACCTCCCACTGGAACTGCATCCTTGACGTCCTGAACAACAGACTGCAATTGGTAAAGATAGGCTTAAACACCTCTGCTACAATTATTCTAAACATTGATGCTTCACAAGGTTGTTTCCTCAGCCTCCTAACCTACTCTTCTCCCTGTACATTCACGACTCCATGGGAAAATTCTCTCAAATTCCACCTCCAAATTTGTAGGTGATACCACTATAGTAGACTGTATCCCAAATATTGGTGAGCCAGATAAGAGGAAGGAGATATAGAGCTTACTAACATGGTGTCATGACAACAACCTTTTTGTCAATGTTAGCAAAACAAAAGAGCTGCTCATTGACTTCAGAAAGGGGCAGTGCACATGTTCCTATCTATATCAACGGAACTGAGGCTGAAAGGGTTGAGAACTTTAAGTACACCAATAGCTCACCCTGGTCCAGCCACATAGATGCCATAGCCAACAAAGCTTACCAATGTCTCTGCTTTCCCAGAAGGCTATAAATAAACTTGGTTTGTCCCCATTGACCCTTTTTTTATTATTGCACCATTGATGCACTTCAAGATGGCACTGGCGAGATACGGTGATGTTCTGCAGGCGGCAAAGAAAACTACTAACTATTTTATTAATATTACTTTTTCTGGACTATGATCACTCCAATCCACCAACTGTAATTTCTCTTTGGGAGTTGTCTATTTTGAACAGTCTGCATAACCCTGCATTTTTGTGGTATCTTGAAGGATTCAGTGATCTGAACTCTCGAGAATGCAGGTAAGGTCACTGCGCCCTTTGCTGGAGTGGACTTTGGAGCCAGATTGAAATTTTGGACCACATTGTAGTGGTGTGGCCCAGGCACAAGGGTGGAAAATGAATCGATATTTTGCTGATTAAAGTGCTGAGCCAGGTTAAATAGATGAAGGTGGTGAGGCCGAGGGCAAAGCGTGAACTGGTGTTCAGCTCACTACTCCATGAAACTTTACTTACCTCAGCACTGAACCGACTTTGCAACTGCGGCCTGAAGCCATCGGTACTCACCTCAGCACTGAACCTGGCTCTGTGGCTGTGGCCTGAAGCCATCGGTACTCACCTCAACACTGAACCTGGCTCTGTGGCCGTAGCCTGAAGCCATCGGCACTCACCTCAGCACTGAACCTGGCTCTGTGGCTGTGGCCTGAAGCCATCGGTACTCACCTCAACACTGAACCTGGCTCTGTGGCCGTAGCCTGAAGCCATCGGCACTCACCTCAGCACTGAACCTGGCTCTGTGGCCGTGGCCTGAAGCCATCGGCACTCACCTCAGCACTGAACCTGGCTCTGTGGCCGTAGCCTGAAGCCATCGGCACTCACCTCAGCACTGAACCTGGCTCTGTGGCCGTGGCCTGAAGCCATCGGCACTCACCTCAGCACTGAACCTGGCTCTGTGGCCGTGGCCTGAAGCCATCGGCACTGACCTCAGCACTGAACCTGGCTCTGTGGCTGTGGCCTGAAGCCATCGGTACTCACCTCAACACTGAACCTGGCTCTGTGGCTGTGGCCTGAAGCCATCGGCACTGACCTCAGCACTGAACCTGGCTCTGTGGCTGTGGCCTGAAGCCATCGGTACTCACCTCAACACTGAACCTGGCTCTGTGGCTGTGGCCTGAAGCCATCGGCACTGACCTCAGCACTGAACCTGGCTCTGTGGCTGTGGCCTGCAACCATCTGACTCCAGGATCAGCTGCAGCACTGAACTGGCTCCGCAGCTCTATATTCTATAGTTCATGTTCTGTGTACTACTTGTTCACATTTTTTATTGTTTATACAATTTGTTCTCTTTTCGCACATTGGATATTTGCTGATATTTGTCCATGAGTCTTTAAATTAATTCTACTGTATTTATTTGTTTTGCAACTGTCTGCAAGAAGATGAATCTCAAGGTTGTATCTGGTATACTGTACATAGTTTGGTAATAAACGTACTTTGAATTTTGTGCATCCTATGACAGCTTGGGGTATGCAACTGCTCTGCATGTGGCAACCACAAATTGCAGAGAGTTGTACACCCAGCTCAGCACTTCACAAAAGCAAGCTGCCCATCCAAAGACTCCGTCTGTACTTCTTGTGAAGCAGCCAGCATAATCAAAGACCCCACACACCACAGATATTCTGTTTACTCTCCACTTCCACTGCGCAGAAGATACAAAAGCCTGAAAGCACATACTACTAGACTCAAGGACAGCAGCTACCCTGCTGTTACAAGATTATAAGACAATTAAACGATTCCCTAGTATGGTAAGATGGACTGATCCTCAAATCTAACTCATTTGATCTTGCACTTTATTATGTACCTGCACTGCACTTTCTCTGTAGCTCTTACATTTGATTCTGTGCTATTTTTGTTTTATTTTGTTCCACCTCATTGCACTGTGCAATTATTTGATCCATATGAATAATATGCAAGACAAGCTTTTCACTACATCTTGATACATGTGGCAATAATAATAATCATAAACTAATAGTTGAGGTTGAATATTACAACCCAGTTAATCTTCAGCGATTAATTCTCTCCCCCGATCTGTGTGTGTTAAAATTACCCTTCCCCATTTCACTTTCTCATACAGCAGGCTGTCCATGCTTCAGGTCTCCTACACTTTACAGTATATTCCCCCTCCTAAATAGCTATCACTATTCTATGCTCCGAATCTCCATATCATTGGAATCCCTCCATCCTTGCAGTCAGAAGCAAAATCTACTGAGTAACAGCCCTTCTGTACTCCTCTCATACACTAGCATTTTCCCATAACCCTCCATTCCTTTCCTGTCCATATACCTATCCAATTTAACTTTAAACGACAACATCGAACCTGCCTCAACCACCTCTTCTGGAAGCTCATTCCACACAGCTACCACTCTTTGAGTAAAGAAGTTCCCCCTCATATTTCCCCTAAACTTTTACCCTTTAACTCTCAACTTATGTCCTCTTGTTTGAATCTCCCCCATTCTCAATGGAAAAAGCCTATCCACGTCAACTCTATTAATCCCCCTCATAATTTTAAACACCTCTATCAAGTCCCCCCTCAACCTTCTACAATTCAAAGACTATACCCCTTGCCTATCCCGATGCAGCACAAACATGGAGAGGAACAACACCAACAAAGAAAATACTCCACAGCCATCAGAATGAATGCCATACTTGGTGAATCAGAATCATAATCTTGTTTAATATCACTGGCATATGTCATGAAATTGGTTAACAGCAGCAGCAGTACATTGCAATACATGACAAATATAGAGAAAAATTAAGTAAAACGATTACGGTATGTTTATATAGTTAAATTGAAAATAGTGCAAAAACGGGAATTATATAAAAAAGTGAGGTAGTGTTCAGGGGTTCAATGTCCATTTAGGAATCGGATGGTAGAGGGGAAGAAATTGTTCATAAACTGTTGAGTGTGTGAATTCAGGCTCCTGTACCTCCTCCCTGATGGTTGTAATGAGAAGAGGATATGTCCTGCATGGTGGGAGTCCATAATGATGGACGCCACCTCCTTGAGGCATCCATCTTTTGACGATGTCCTGGATGGTGGGGAGGTTAGTGCACATGATGGAGCAGGCTGAGTTTCCAACCCTCTGTAGCTTTTTCTGATCCTGTGCCGTAGCCCCTCCAGAGTGATGCGACTAGTTCAAATGCTGTCCATGGTACATGGATGTGCTCAGTGTGTCAATACTGTGTTTTAAATCAGTATCTTCACACATATTTTTAGGGCAGTGCATAGACCAAAGATTTTTAACATGCTCAAGAGAGAGGCATTGTTGTCATTCCCCTGACTCGTAATAAAAACATCACAAGCTATTCCTGAGTGTGTGCCTTCAGGCTTCTGTACCCTCTTCCTGATGGTAACAATGAGAAGATAGCATGTCCTAGGCGAAGGGGGTCCTTAATAATGGACGCCACGTTCCTGAGTCACCGATCCTTGAAGATGTCTCCGATACTAATGAGGCTAGTACCCAAAATGGCTTCTTTTGATCCTGTGTAGCAGCACTCCCCCCCCCCCCGCAATACTAGACAGTAATGCAGCCTGTCAGAATGCTCTCCATAGTACAACTGGCGAAGCTGTCGAGTGTTTTAGGTGATAAACCAAATCTCCTCAAACTCTTAATGAAATATAGCCACTGTCTTACCTTCTTCATAGCAGCATTGATATGTTGAGACCAGGTTAGTTCCTCAGAGATCTTCACACCTGGGAACTTGAAATTGCTCACCCTCTCCTCTTCTGATCCTACGATGAGGATTGGTTCATGTTCCCTTATCCTACCCCTTCTGATGTCCACAATCAGCTCTTTGGTCTTCGTGATGTTGAGTACAAGGTTGTTGCTGTGACACCACTCAACTAGCTGGTATATCTCGCTTCTATACACCCTCTCCTCTCTATCTGAGATTCAGCCAACAATGGTTGTATCATCAGCAAATTGATAGATGGAATTTGAGCTATACTTAGCCACACAGTCATGGGTAAAGAGAGAGTAGAGCAGTAGGCTAAACACTGAGGTGTTGATCGTCAACAAGGAGGAAATATTATTTGCAATCCACACAGACTGTGGTCTTCTGGTTAGGAAGTCGAGGATACAGTTGCAGAGGGAGGTACAGAGACCTAGGTTCTGTGGCTTATTGATCAAGATTGTAAGAATGATGGAGTTAATCATTTAGCTATAGTCAATGAACAGCATCCTGGCATAGATGTTTGTATTGTCCAGGTGAAGGACCATCGAGATTATGTCGGCCTTAGACCTATTGTGATGATAGACAAATTGCAGTGGGTCCAGGACCTTGCTGAGGTAGGACCTGATTCTAGCCATGAACAATCTCTCAAAGAATTTCATCTGGCTGTCTCTAGGATCTCGTTGTCCACGGGAATGGTACTGGAGGATTGGAGGGAGGCGAATATTGTCCCCTTGTTCAAAAAAGGTAGTAGGGATAGTCCGGGTAATCATAGACCAGTGAGCCTTACCTCTGTGGTGGGAAAGCTGTTGGAAAAGATCCTTACAGATAGGATCTATGGGCATTTAGAGAATTGTGGTCTAATCAGGGACAGTCAGCATGGCTTTGTGAAGGGCAGATCGTGTCTAACAAGCCTGATAGAGTTCTCTGAGGAGGTGACCAGCCATATAGATGAGGGTAGTGCAGTGGATGTGATCTATATGGATTTTAGTAAGGCATTTGACAAGGTTCCACACGGTAGGCTTATGCAGAAAGTCAGAAGGCATGGGATCCAGGGAACTTTGGCCAGGTGGATTCAGAATTGGCTTGCCTGCAGAAGGCAGAGGGTCGTGGTGGAGGGAGTACATTTGGATTAGAGGGTTGTGACGAGTGGTGTCCCACAAAGATCAGTTCTGGGACCTCTATTTTTCGTGATTTTTATTAATGACCTGGATGTGGGGGTAGAACAGTGGGTTGGCAAGTTTGCAGACGACACAAAGGTTGGTGGTGTTGCAGGTAGTGTAGAGGATTGTCGAAGATTGCAGACAGACATTGATAGGATGCAGAAGTGGGCTGAGAAGTGGCAGATGAAGTTCAACCCAGAGACGTGTGAGGTGGTACACTTTGGAAGGACAAACTCCAAGGCAGAGTACAAAGTAAATGGCAGGATCTGGGGGTACATGTCCACAGACCCCTGAAAGTTGCCTCACAGGTAGATAGGGTAGTTAAGAAAGCTTATGGGATGTTAGCTTTCATAAGTCAAGGGATAGAGTTTAAGAGTCGTGATGTAATGATGTTCTATAAAACTCTGGTTAGGCCACACTTGGAGTACGGTGTCCAGTTCTGGTTGCCTCACTATAGGAAGGATGTGGAAGCATTGGAAAGGGTACAGAGGAGATTTACCAGGTTGCTCCCTGGTTTAGAGGTTATGGATTATGATCAGAGATTAAGGGACCTAGAGATTTACTCTTTGGAGAGAAGGAGGATGAAAGGAGACATGATAGAGGTATGCAAGATATTAAGAGGAATAGATAGCATGGATAGCCAGCGCCTCTTCCCCAGGGCACCACTGCTCAATGCAAGAGGACATGGCTTTAAGGTAAGGGGTGGGAAGTTCAAAGGGGATATTAGAGGAAGGTTTTTTACTCAGAGAGTGGTTGGTGCTTGGAACGCACTGTCTGAGTCAGTGGTGGAGGCAGATACACTAGTGAAATTTAAGAGACTACTAGACGGGTATATGGAGGAATTTAAGGTGGAGGGTTATATGGGAGGTAGGGTTTGAGGGTCGGCACAACATTGTGGGCCGAAGGGCCTGTACTGTGCTGTACTATTCTATTCTATGTATGTTCTATGTATCACCATAGATGTGAGTGCTACTAGAAGATAGTCATTAAGGCAGCTCAGACTACTCTTCTTGGGCACTGGTATAACTGTTGCCCTTTGAAGCAGGTGGAAACTTCTGACCGTAGCAATGAGAGGGTGAATGACAGGACACTGTGATGAACAGTAGAACAAAGGGATCTGGGAATACAGATCTATAATTCTACAAAAGTTGCATCTCAGATAGAAAGGATCATAAAAAGAGCTTTGGTGCACTGGCCTTCATAAAACAGAGCATTGAGTACAGGAGTTCGGATATTATGTTATGTTGAAGATGTAAAAGACATTGGTAAGCCCAAGTTTAGAGGAAATATACCAATAAGCTTGAATGAGTGCAGAGAAAAGTTACATGATGTTGCTGGGTCTTGAGGACCTGAGTTATAGGGAAAAGTTGAATAGGTTAGGAATTTATTCCCTAGAACACAGCAGAATAAGGGGAGATCTCCGCTATGTGCGGAGCCAAAAGAGATGGGGGAGTTTTTGAACAATTTCTTTTCTTCGGTATTCACTAAGGAGAAGGATATTGAATTGTGTAAGGTAAGGGAGCAAGAAGGGTCGTTATAGAAAGTATGACGATTAAAGAAGAGGAAGTACTGGCACTTTTAAGGAATATAAAAGTGGATAAGTCTCCAGGTCCGGGCAAGATATTCCCTAGGACCTTGAGGGAAGTTAGTGTGGAAATAGGAGAGGCTCTGAAAGATATATTTCAAATGCCATTAGAAATGGGGATGGTGCCGGAGGATTGGCATGTTGTTCATGTGGTTCCATTGTTTAAAAAGGGTTCTAAGAGTAAACCTAGCAACTATCGGCCTGTGAGTTTGACGTCAGTGGTGGGTAAATTGATGGAAAGTATTCTTAGAGATGGTATATATAATTATCTGGATAGACAGGGTCTGATTAGGAACAGTCAACATGGATTTGTGCGTGGAAGGTCATGTTTGACAAATCTTATTGAATTTTTTGATGAGGTTACTAAGAAATTTGACGAGGGTAAAGCGGTGGATGTTGTATATATGGACTTCAGTAAGGCCATTGACAATGTTCCACAAGGAAGGTTAGTTAGGAAGGTTCAATCGGAGGCATTAATATTGAAGTAGTAAAATGGATTCAGCAGTGGCTAGATGGGAGGCGTCAGAGAGTAGTTGTGGATAACTGTGTGTCAGATTGGAGGACTGTGTGTAGCCGTGTGCCTCAGGGATTTGTACTGGGTCCAGTGTTGTTTGTCATATATATTAATGATCTGGATGATGGGGTGGTGAATTGGATTAGTAAGTATGCAGATGACAATAAGATAGGTGGCATTGTGGATAATGAAGCAGGTTTTCAAAGCTTGCAGAGAGATTTAGACCAATTAGAAGAGTGGGCTGAAAGATGGCAGATGGAGTTTAATGCTGAAAAATGTGAGGTGCTACATTTTGGTAGGACTAATCAAAATAGGACATACATGGTAAATGGTAGGGCATTGAAGAATGCTGTAGAACAGAGAGATCTAGGAATAATAGTTCATAGTCGCCTGAAGGTGGAATCTCATGCGGATAGGGCGGCGAAGAAAGCTTTTGGTATGTTGGCCTTTAGTAATCACAGCATTGAGTATAGGAGTTGGGATGTAATGTTGAAATTGTATAAGGCATTGGTAAGGCCAAATTGGGAGTATTGTGTACAGTTCTGGTCACCAAATTATAGGAATGATGTCAATAAAATTCAGTGAGCACAGAGGAGGTTTACTAAAATGTTGCCAGGATTTCATCTCCTAAGTTGCAGAGAAAGGTTGAACAAGTTAGGTCTTTATTCTTTGAATTGTAGAAGGATGAGGGGGGACTTGATAGAGGTGTTTAAAATTATGAGGGGGATTGATAGAGTTGACGTGGATAGGCTTTTTCCATTGAGAATGGGGGAGATTCAAACAAGAGGACATGAGTTGAGAGTTAAAGGGTAAAAGTTTAGGGGAAATATGAGGGGGAACTTGTTTACTCAAAGGGTGGTAGCTGTGTGGAATGAGCTTCCAGAAGAGGTGGTTGAGGCAGGTTCGATGTTGTCGTTTAAAGTTAAATTGGATAGGTATATGGACAGGAAAGGAATGGAGGGTTATGGGCTGAGTGCAGGTCAGTGGGTCTAGGTGAGAGTAAGAGTTCGGCATGGACTAGAAGGGCCGAGATGGCCTGTTTCCATGCTATAATTGTTATATGGTTATATAACTGTTCTTGAACGTGGTGGTGCGAGTCCTGAGTCTCTATCAGGTAAAAATTCTACCTGATAGCAGTAGCGAGAAAAGAACTTGGCTTAGTTGAGATCCCTGATGATAGATGCTGTGTTCCTATGGCAGCATTTCATGTAGATGTACTCACTGGTTGGAAGGCATTTACCCACGAAGGACTGTGTCGAATCCACAAGTTTTTGGAGGATGTTCTGTTTAAAGGCATTGGTGTTTCCATACCAGGCCATGATGCAGCCAGTCATACAGTCTCCACCAAACATCTGTGGTGTTTTGTCAAAGTTTTAGGTGTCATGCCTAAATCTCCACAAACTGCTAAGGAAGTAGAGGTATCTCATAGTCATAGTCATACTTTATTGATCCCAAGGGAAATTGGTTTCCGTTACAGTTGCGCCTTAAATAATTAAATAATGATAAAACCATAAATAATTAAATAGTAATATGTAAATTATACCAGGAAATGTCCAGAACCAGCCTATTGGCTCAGGGTGTCTGACCCTCCAAGGGAGGAGTTGTAAAGTTTGATGGCCACAGGCAGGAATGACTTCCTATGAGGCTCCGTGTTGCATCTCGGAGGAATGAGTCTCTGGCTGAATGTACTCCTGTGCCCAACCAGTACATTATGCAGTGACACACATCAAAGTTGCTGGTGAATGCAGCAGGCCAGGCAGCATCTCTAGGAAGAGGTACAGTTGACGTTTCAGACCGAGACCCTTCGTCAGGACTAACTGAAGGAAAAGTTAGTAAGAGATTTGAAAGTGGGAGGGGGAGGGGGAGATCCAAAATGATAGGAGAAGACAGGAGGGGGAGGGATGTATCCAAGATCTGGACAGGTGATTGTCAAAGGGGATATGAGAGGATCATGGGACAGGAGGCCCAGGGAGAAAGACAAGAGGGGGGAACCCAGAGGATGGGCATGGGGTATAGTCAGAGGGACAGAGGGAGAAAAAGGGGAGTGAGAGAAAGAATGTGCCCTCAAGTTTACCTGGTCCATTTCCGACACCTCTCTCCCCTTTCTAGATCTTCCTGTCTCCATCTCTGGAGACAGCTTATCCACTGATGTCTACTATAAGCCTACTGACTCTCACAGCTATCTGGACTATTCCTCTTCTCATCCTGTCTCTAGCAAAAATGCCATCCCCTTCTCACAATTCCTCCATCTCTGCCGCATCTGCTCTCAGGATGAGGCTTTTCATTCCAGGACGAGGGAGATGTCCTCCTTTTTTAAAGAAAGGGGCTTCCCTTCCTCCACCATCAACTCTGCTCTCAAACACATCTCCCCCATTTCACGCACATCTGCTCTCACTCCATCCTCCCGCCACCCCACTAGGAATAGGGTTCCCCTAGTCCTCACCTACCACCCCACCAGCCTCCGGGTCCAACATATTATTCTCCGAAACTTCAGCCACCTCCAACGGGATCCCACCACTTAGCACATCTATCCCCTCCCCCCCCGCGTTCCGCAGGGATCACTCCCTACGCGACTGCCTTGTCCATTCGTCCCCCCCATCCCTCCCCACTGATCTCCCTCCTGGCACTTATCCTTGTAAGCGGAACAAGTGCTACACATGCCCTTACACTTCCTCCCTTACCACCATTCAGGGCCCCAAACAGTCCTTCCAGGTGAGGCGACACTTCACCTGTGAGTCGGCTGGGGTGATATACTGCGTCCAGTGCTCCCGATGTGGCCTTCTATATATTGGCGAGACCCGACGCAGACTGGGAGACCGCTTTGCTGAACACCTACACTCTGTCCACCAGAGAAAGCAGGATCTCCCAGTGGCCACACATTTTAATTCCACATCCCATTCCCATTCTGACACGTCTATCCACGGCCTCCTCTACTGTAAAGATGAAGCCACACTCAGGTTGGAGGAACAACACCTTATATTCCGTCTGGGTAGCCTCCAACCTGATGGCATGAATATTGACTTCTCTAACTTCCGCTAATGCCCCACCTCCCCCGTGTACCCCATCCATTATTTATTCTTATACAGACATTCTTTCTCTCATTCTCCTTTTTCTCCTTCTGTTCCTCTGACTATACCCCTTGCCTATCCTCTGGGTTCCCCCCTCTTGTCTTTCTCCCTGGGCCTCCTGTCCCATGATCCTCTCATATCCCCTTTGCCAATCACCTGTCCAGCTCTTGGCTCCATCCCTCCCCCTCCTGTCTTCTCCTATCATTTTGGATGTCCCCCTCCCCCTCCCACTTTCAAATCTCTTATTATCTTTTCCTTCAGTTAGTCCTGACGAAGGGTCTCGGTCTGAAACGTCGACTGTACCTCTTCCTAGAGATGCTGCCTGGCCTGCTGCGTTCACCAGCAACTTTCATGTGTGTTGCTTGAATTTCCAGCATCTGCAGAATTCCTGTTGTTTCCATTATGTAGTGGATGGGAGACATTGTTCAAGATGGCATGCACCTTCGACAGCATCCTCTTTTCAGACACCACTGTCAGAGAGTCCAGTTCCATCCCCACAACATCACTGGCCTTATGAATGAGTTTGTTGATTCTGTTGGTTCTGCTACCCTCAGCCTGCTGCCCCAGCACACAACAGCAAACATGATCGCACTGGCCACCACAGACTCGTAGAACATCCTCAGCATTGTCCAACAGATGTTAAAGGACCTCAGTCTCCTCAGGAAATAGAGACGGCTCTGACCCTTCTTGTAGACAGCCTCAGTGTTCTTTAGCCAGTCCAGTTTATTGTCAATTCGTATCCCCAGGTATTTGTAATCCTCCACCATGTAAACACTGACCCCCTGGATGGAAACCATGGTCACGGGTGCCTTAGCCCTCCTCAGGTCTACCACCAGCTCCTTAGTCTTTTTCACATTAAGCTGCAGATAATTCTGCTCACACCATGTGACGAAGTTTCCTACCGTAGCCCTGTACTCAGTCTCATCTCGCTTGCTGATGCATCCAACTATGGCAGAGTCATCAGAAAACTTCTGAAGATGACAAGACTCTGTGCAGCAGTTGAAGTCCGAGGTGTAAATGATGAAGAGAAAGGGAGACAAGACAGTCCCCTGTGGAGCCCCAGTGCTGCTGATCAGTCTGTTGGACACACAGTGTTGCAAGCACACGTACTGTGGTCTGCCAGTCAGGTAATCAAGAATCCATGACACCAGGGAAGCATCCACCTGCATCGCTGTCAGCTTCTCCCCCAGCAGAGCAGGGCGGATAGTGTTGAACGCACTGGAGAAGTCAAAAAACATGACCTTCACAGTGCTCGCTGGCTTGTCCAGGTGGGCGTAGACACGGTTCAGCGGGTAGACGATGGCAGCCTCAACTCCTAGTCGGGGCTGGTAGGTGAACTGGAGGGGATCTAAGTGTGGCCTAACCATAGGCCGGAGCAGCTCCAGAACAAGTCTCTCTAGGGTCTTCAGTATATATATATATATATGTGTGTGTGTGTGTGTGTGTGTGTATATATATATATATTATATATATATATATATTAACTACAGTCAATGTCTGTAGTCATTGAGTGAGACTAGGTGAGAGTAAGAGTTCGGCACGGACTAGAAAGGTCAAGATGGCCTGTTTCTGTGCTGTAATTGTTATATGGTTATATGGTTATATCTTTTAGAGATATACAAATTATGAGGGGTATAGATAGGGTAAGTAAATGCATGCTTTTTTTTCCTTAGGATGGGTAAGACTAGAAGTAGTTGTCCCAGGTTTCAGGCGAAAGGTGAAACCTAACGGTAAATTTCTTTATTCAGAGGGTGGTGCAAGTATAGAATGAGCTGCCAGTGGAGATGGTGTATGTGGGTTCAACTGCAGCATTTAAAAGAAAGGATATAGAAGATATGATCTACATGTGGGTAATTGGGCAAGGCAATAAAGTCAGTCAGCATTGACTAGATGGGCCAAAGGGCCTGTTCCTGTACTACAGTACTCTATGACTCTATTATGAGTTGTTGTGAGAGCAGGAAAACAAAAAGAGGGATTATAATGTGGTAATACTATCTCAATTGATAGAATAGACCTTAGCCAAATTTCACATAGATAAATGAAATTGAAAGCAACTGAAAATAGTGTAGTTTATCAGCCAATTTAGATAAGAACCTCAGATCACTGTTAACCAAAAGCAGTAATTGCCAATGTTGTATGAAAGAGGCACCAACAACATTTTTGAAATGTTCTATTAGAACTTTGCAAAGAATACATGTAAGCTTTTATGAGAAAGGGAACAACAAGGTAAACGCGGATCAAAATATAAAACATAGGTTCATGCATCACAGCCCACTGAGATCTGTATTTACATGGCATAGTTATCAAATAATAACACAATGTTTTCAGAAACTTTATGGAACAGAACAATATAATCTACTGCCCTTTGGCTTCAAATGGAGCAGTGAAAGGGTCAACCAGGTGTTAAGTTCTCAAGAAATAATTGATGGAGTAATATTCAAAATTCTGCATGAAATATCCAGTCCTGATGCAGGATCCAAACACCAACTTTTTTCCTTTGCCTTCATAGATGCTGCTAGATCCACTAAGTTCCTCAGCAGTTTGCATTTTCCCTCCAGATTCCAGCATCTCCACCTTCTTGTGTCTCCTTGAAATATCATTTGTCTAATTACTTGAAGTCAGAACAGCTCTGCATATATCCACCTTCCGTTGACAACAGAACAGTAGATAGAATAGAGAACAGTTCTGAGTCTTTTTCAACTAAATTTAGATTCTAGAGTAGAACAGATGTTACCTTGACACAAATTAGAAATGTAGTTTCAAGCAAAATGAGCATGTTTACGTTCTTAGTTCAAGTAACAAGATGAAGTCGTGCAGTTGGGAGAAAGGAACTGTTTTAGAACATGTAGTACCAAGAGACACTTAGTTGAAATTGGTGATAGGATAAGAAGTGCTCAAGCAGATCAAAATGATTTCTTCCAGAGATGAATCAATTCTAAATGTTGGTTAACTCCACCATGAGCTTGTGTCAAAACTGGGAAAGAGAAAAAAACAAATTTGATTCTAGTAGGAGAATGGGTGGGGAAGGATGGCTAGAATGCAGGGTACATCTTTGATAGGGTGAGTATAAATGGGATAGTAGACCAGTTACCCACACATTAAGCTTCTTTGTCTGTACAAGGTGTTACTAATAAAGAGGTTGTGGGCACGCCTAGCAGGCTAGACTATACAACTAAAAAGACTGTATAGGCATTCCGATCCACCTGGAGAGAAAGACAAAGTTGTACCATTGAGAAAGAAGTTAAGTATCCCAACAGACTTTAGGACAATATTCTACTGGCTCAGAACAGATGTTGGGAACCACAGACCAAAGAAGCACAATGAAGTTAGATCGTATAGTTTTTGCTAGAGATGAACCGAATCTGATGTCGAATCACTCCATCATGAAGTTGTGTCAAAACTGGATGCAGTGCAAATTTCAGGAAGTGGAATATAGTTTCATGTAGTTTTGTGTTGTTTCATGTAGCACCATGGCACTGGAGGATCATTGTTTTGTTTTTACTGTGTACTGTACCAGCAGTTATGGTTGAAGTGACAGTAAAAGCGACTTGACTTGATCAAATCTAAGCAGGTCGGGCAAAGAAACTGAAAAATTTTATACCGAACCGAGAAGTTTGCAATGTACCCAGATATAAGATGAGCCATTGTCTGATAGCTTGCACTGAGCCTTGTTGTTACAGTGGAGAATCATGAGAGAGTGAGATAGAGAATTAAATGACAAACAACCGGGCACTCATGGTCCCTGCAAACAGATCAGCCAATCTGCATCTGGTTTCTCCAAAAGAGAGGACACTACATTGTGAACACTAAGTGCTGACCTTAACTAGATTGGTAGTAAACTACTGCTTCATTTAGAAGGACAGCTTCGGTTCCTGAATGATGAGAAGTGAAAAGGTAAAAGGATAGATGTTGTATCTGATGCCCTTCCATGATTCCAGTGCAGTGAAGTGTTGACAACTACTTTCAATTGAGACTAGACCTATTGGGAACCTACAGATCCTGTTACTGCACTTGATTCTGAATGATAATCACCCTAATGCTATTTCAGCAGAACTTAGCCCAACGTTACAATATGTTGTAAGAAAACCAAATGAGCATTTTGTCTAAATGTAACCATGTTTTACCAAACCAAAATGAGATGAATATGCCTTCTTGTTCGCTTGATGAGTTCCTACTTCTGAAGAGCACAAATAGATGGGGCTGTTCAAAGAAAAGAGATAAGATAAGCAGCTGATGAAAAAAAATCACTGCCAAAATATTGTTACAGGAGTTGAGAGATGGTGAAGCTGATATATCCACATATCCAGTATTGTAGCTGGAGCTTAGCCAGCATATGAACAAATTGATAAATGAGCATAGAACATAAAACAGAATAGCACAGTATAGACCCTTCAGCTCACGACGTGCTGACTTTTTAAACCCACTTTAGAGATCATTCTAACACTTCCTTCTCATTTGGAACTCCATTTTTTTTCATTTATCCATGTGACCCAGAGACTCTTAAATGTCTTTAGTATATTTGCCTCTACCACCTCCCCTAGCTGCGTGTTCCATGCCTTTACCACTCGCTGTAGATAAAATACCTCTGACATCCCCATACACTTTCCTACAATTATCTTAGAATTATGAACATTCATATTAGCCATTTCTACCCTGGGAAAACATCTTTGACTATCCACTCGATCTATGCCTCTTATCATCTTGAACACCTCTATCAAGTTACCTCACAAACTTTGCTGAAAATGGAAAAGCCTAGCTGACTCAGTCTGTCGTTATGAGACAAACTCTTTAATACTGGCTGCATTCTGGTAAATCTCCTTTGCATTCTCTCTAAAGCTTCCAAGTCCTTCCTATCATGGCAACCAGAACTAAATACAATATCCCAAGTATGGTCTAGCCAGTGTTTTACAGAGTTGCCACATTACTTCACAGCCCTTCAACTCAATTCCCCGACTCATGAAGGCCAACACACAATACAATACTGTGCAAAAGTCTTCAGCACACATATATATATAGCTAAGGTACCTAAGTCTTTTACACAGTAGTGTAGTAATTTTATGTATTGCACTGTACTGCTGCCGCAAAAAAAAATAAATTTCATGACATATGTGAGTGATAATAACCGTGATTTTGATATGAGTCTTTGTTGTGGCCTGAGAGTGGAAAGAAGGGATAGAGAGGGAAATCATTGGTTGGGAGAAGGGATGCACCAGAGAGACATTCTGTAATGATAAATAAACCAATTGTTTGGAATGAGATGACCTGGTCTGGTGTCTCAGGATTGGATATGTCTGAACCCACACCAACACCCCACCCCGGCACTCCTCTGCTACCTGTCACACAAATCCCTCCTACGGCACTCCACCCTCATGATTTCCAACCTTTGCTCCCACCAGATTTTCAAACTCGCTCTCCACTCTACATCGCCAACAGCAGTACTGTGCAAAAGTCTTAGGCATGCTAGTTATATTTACTGTATGCGCCGAAGACTTTTGCACGTACTGCATGTTTTCAAAACTACCCTGTCAACTTGCACAGCAATTTTGAGGACTCTGTGGAAATGTAGCTCAAGATCCCTTTGTTCCTTAAAATTGCTAAGAATCCTGCTATTAACCCTGTACACTGCCTTCAAGTTTGACCTGCCAAAGTGAATCACCTCCAACTTTTCCGGATTGAACTCCATCTGCCACAGCTCATCCCAGCTCTGCGACCTATCAATGTCCCTTTGTAACATACACCAAACTTCTACACTATCCACAACACCACCAACCTTTGTGTTGTCTGCAAACTTACTAACCAAATCTCCCACTTCCTCATCAAAATCATTTATAAAAGTAAAAAGTAGCGAGGGTCTCAGACTGGATCCTAGCAGACCATGTCCAGTCACCATTCTCCAGGCAGAATATTCTCTATCTACTACCATACTCTGCCACCTCTAAGCAATCAAATACTGAATCCATGCAGCCATGTTTGTTTGGTTCCCATGCCTCTTGACTTTCTGACTACCGTGGGTAACTTTGTCAAATGCTTTAGTAAAATCTACACACATCACATCCATTGTTCTACCTTCTTCAATTTCTTTTATCCCTTTCTCAAAGAATTCAATCACAATCTGCCCCTTACGAAGCCATGGTGATTAACCCTAATCAAGAGTATGCTTCTCTGAATTTTCATAATTCCTGTCTCTAAGAATCCTATCCAATTGTTTACCCACCTCAGGTGTAAGGCTCACTAGTCTATAATTCCCAGAATTATCCCTAGAGCCTTTCTTGAACAAAGGAATAACATTTGACATTTAACAATCTTCTGGTACTACTCCTGTGGTCAGTGGGTCATTGCCAATGGCGCAGCAATCTCTTCCCATAGTAAACTGGGGTATATCCCATTTGGCCTTGGTCTCTTATGTGTCCAATATTTTTAAAACGTTCCTCTTTCTTAACCTTGCACAGTCCAGTATATTGGCCTGTTCTACACTGACCTCACATTCATCAAGGTACCTCTCAAAGTATTCTTAAAGGACCACCCCTACCTTCAGCTCTGGTGCATGTTTCCTCTGTGATTACCCAAACTCTAGTTTCCCTCCTGTTCTTCACATGCTCATAGAATCCCTTGGGGTATTCTTTATCCTACCATCCAAGGCCTTCTTGGGGCTCTTTCTAGCTCTCCCAAGTCTATTCTTAAGCTTTTCATAGTCATTTTATGTCAAGAATCCTATTCAACCTTTGCTTCCCAAACCTCATGCATACTGCTTTGTTTTCTTGACTAGATGCCTCACTTCTCTTGCAATTATGGTTGCTTAGTCCTTCCTCAATGGGACAAACCTATCCAGAGCCCCATGCAAGTGCTACATAACAACCTTATCTGTTGAAATCTACATTTCTATGAGTACATCTGTTCTCAATTTATGCTCCCAAGTTCCTGCCTAACGGCATCATTATTCCTCCTCCTCCAATCGAATACTTTCCCATACTGTCTGCTCCTGTCCCTTTCAAAGGCTATGGTATAGGTTCGGTTTAATATTGACAATATTCTTGCAGACCAGCCAACCCCGCGGAGGGGCGGTGGGTGGGTAGGGTTGCCCATTGGGTTTACCCCGAGAGAGACTACAATGACCATGAAGCCTTGTGCGGGCACCAGTGTGCATGCGTGTACGTGTCGATTTTTTTCTACAAATTGTTTTTGGCAATTCTGCTCAGGGGGAGGGGGGGTGTTAATCACGACCAGAATATCGATGATAAGTGGCTAATATACTCAATTTTGTTTCTAAAAGGGTTTATCTAACAAATTTAATATTAAACACACAGCGCATATTTTCCTCACATGGATATAGAGATAAGTCAATTATCCTCTTCGCTGACGATCAACACTGGCGCACCTCGGGTGTGTGCTTTGCCCACTGCTTTACTCTCTGTATACACATAACTGTGTGGCTGTGTGGCTAGGCAGAGCTCAAATACCATCTATAAATTTGCTGATGATACAACCATTGTTGGTAGAACCTCAGGTGGTGACGAGAAGGCGTACAGCAGTGAGATATGCCAACTAGTGGAATGGTGCCACAGCAACAACCTGGCACTCAACGTCAGTAAGACGAAAGGGCTGATTGTGGACTTCAGGAAGGGTAAAACGAAGAAACACATACAAATCCTCATAGAGGGATCAGAAGTGGAGAGAGTGAGCAGCTTCAAGTTCCTGGGGGTCAAGATCTCTGAGGATCTAACCTGATCCCAACACATTGATGTAGTCATAAAGAAGCCAAGACATCAGTTATACTTCATTAGGAGTTTGAAGTGATTTAGCACGTCAACAAATACACTCAAAAACTTCTACAGTTGTACCGTGGAGAGCATTCTGACAGGCTGTATCACCGTCTGGCATGGAAGGGCTCCTGCACAGGTCCGAAAGAAGCCGCAGAAGGTTGTAAATCTAGTCAGCTCCATCTTGGGCACTAGCCTACAAAGTACCCAGGACATCTTTAGGGAGCGGTATCTCAGAAAGGCAGTGTCCATTATTAAGGGCCTCCAGCACCCAAGGCATGCCCTTTTCTCACTGTTACCATCAGGTAGGAGATACAGAAGCCTGAAGGCACACACTCAGTGATTCAGGAACAGCTTCTACCACTCTGCCATCCGATTCTTGAATGGTCTTTGAAGCTTTGGACACTACCTTAGATTTTTAATGTACAGTATTTCTGTTTTGGCACATTTTTAATAATCTATTCAATATACATAATTGATTTACTTATTTATTATTATGTTTTATTTTATTTATTATTATTCTCTTTCTGCTAGATTATTTATTGCATTGAACCTCTGCTGCCAAGTTAACAAATTTCATGTCACATGCTGGTGATAATAAACCTGATTCTGATTCTGATTCTGAGATAGTTTAGGGGATTGGGCAAAGAGATGGCAAATGAAATACAATGTTGGAAAGTGTATGGTCATGCACTTTGGTGGAAGAAATAAATGGGCAGACTATTATTTAGATGGGGAGAGAAATCAAAATGTAGAGACGCAAAGGGACTTGGGAGTTCCTGTGCAGGATACCCTAAAGATTAACCTCAAGATTGAGTTGGTGGTGAAGGAGGCGAATGCAATGTTGGCATTCATTTCTAGAGGTATAGAATATGAGAGCAGGGATGTGATATTGAGGCTCTATAAGGCACTTGTGAGACCACACTTGGAGTATTGTGTGCAGTTTTGGGCTACTTATTTTAGAAAGGATGTGCTGACATTGCAGAGGGTTCAGAGAATATTCACAAGAATAAATCCAGGAGTGAAAGGGTTATTGTATAAGGAGCGTTTGGCAGCTCTTGGGCTGTATTCCCTGAAGTTCAGGAGAATGAGGGGGGATCTCATAGAAACATTCCAAATGTTAAAAGGCCTGAACAGATTAGATATATCAAAGTTATTTCTCATGGTAAGGGAGTCTAGGACAAGAGGGCATGACTTCAGGATTGAAGGACGTCCATTTAGAACAGAGATGCGGAGAAATTACTTTGGTCAGAGGATGGTAAATCTGTGGAATTTGTTGCCACGAGCGGCTATGGAGGCTAAGACATTGGGTGTATTTAAGGCAGAGATAGATAGGTTCTTGTTTAGCCAGGGCATCAAAGGGTATGGGGAGAAGTCAGGGGAGTGGGGATGACTGGAAAAATTGGATCAGCCCACGATTGAATGGCGGAGCAGACTCAATGGGCCAAATGGCCTGCTTCTGCTCCTATGGTCTTATGGTCTAATGTACTCTTCTATGTTCTATAAATAGTTTTGATTAATTGCGGGATGTCGCCAGAGGGAACTTTGTAGAAGTTACAGAAACATATAGTCTTATGGACAATGTTTGGGTTTTTAACTATATAAATGTCAATAAAGAACAAAGCAGTATTTGGAAGGTATAAGAAGAAATGAATAAAAGGGGCACCCTACCAATGATCAACAGCAGTGACTCTGGAAAATAAGATGACACTGAGTCAGGACTCAGAGAATTCACTTATTTGAACCCCGGTCAGGCTCATCAAGAGCGGGTAATACCTGACTACAAGTACTAGGTCTTGGAATTGTGAATGTAACTAATAAAACAAGAAACTAAAAAAGTTTAAAGAATTGTATTAAATTTCAGAATGAGGTTTCGAGTTGTTTGAACTAATCACGCTTGATAACGAAGTATAGGCAAAGTTGTTATAGGATATGTTTTATTGAGTGCTGTATTGAATTAGCAATGATACACTAAAGACAGTACAAGGAGGAAAACCTACACGGATATGAGACTCAAATTAGTTACTCCCCAAATCAGACAAAACTGAAACCAAATAGAGACACTTGCACTTGAACTCAATGCTTTCTATGCTCACTTTGACTGTCAGAACATAATCTCAGTCTCTGAAGCTGATGTCTGGGCTGTCTTCAGGAGAGTGAATCCATGGAAAACATCCGGACTTTACAGGGTACCTGGCCACATACTAAAGACCTGGGCTGATCAACAGGCTGGTGTGTTCACTGATATCTTTAATCTCTCTATTCTACAGTGTGTGGTACCTACCCGTCTCAAGCAGGCTTCAATTACCATTGGCCAAGAAGAGTGTGGTGACCACTGTTCCCGCTAAGCTGTGCACGTGTGCATGCGCACACACATTTATCAACCAGAGCACAAAGGAAATTAATGTGCGCACAAAAGGTTACCTAAAATAATGTAGTAATTAATAACTATACTTATTGAAAATAATCTTTTAACTAACTGTTTCTGTTAATTAGTTAGTCGGCTTTTCAAATACCACAATGCACGTCACTAATTTACATTACCTCACCTTTGCTGTTCCGGTTTGTACAGCTGCATCACGACGGCAGCCATGTTTGGCAGACAGTGTTCAAAGATCTGTTTCAAATTCTGTAGATAGTTTACTAAGTTTTTATTGATAAAAATATTGATTCACGATGTCGAATTCAAAAGAAGCGAAGGGTGTGAAGCGCAAAAGAACTGCAAATTTGTTTAAAGTTGAATGGCTTAACAAAATAGTAGAAACTACTGCACCGAAAGCTCATGAGGTCATGAACGTTCAGCTATGAGAAATATTTATGTTTGATTTGGAAACTGGAGTTATCTGTTTGTT
The DNA here is from genome assembly GCF_963921235.1 of Mobula hypostoma. Taxonomy (NCBI): domain Eukaryota; kingdom Metazoa; phylum Chordata; class Chondrichthyes; order Myliobatiformes; family Myliobatidae; genus Mobula; species Mobula hypostoma. Next base: position 91,061,778 of record NC_086106.1, read on the forward strand.
TTGTCGTGATGCGAAAGTTGCTAGAGAATTTGCTAGTGGAAAGAAGTGGGATGATATTTGGAAACTTGGAAACGACTTTTTGACGCATCATTTGGCAAGTAAATCGCATTTGGATGGTGTACAAAAGCTCAGGCAACAGAACCCGTCATTACCCGTTACAGGAGTGCTACACATGTTATGGTTGAGTGCAGATCAGCAAGAGTGAAAACAATCAAACCCAAAGGAGATCAAAGTTCTTATCGACAGTGTGTTGTTAGCTGTTAAAATGAATAACTCTTTACATTCAGTTCAACAGATTAATGATATTCAACTCCCAGACAGCTGGTGAAGCAAAAATTATGTGTTCGAATTTCTGGAGATTATCAACCATATTGTTCAGAAAGACATGTTTGAAGAAATAGCATCAGCAGATTTTCACACGTTAGCAGTTGATGAAGCCACAGACATATCTGTCAACAAATGTCTCATTCTGTACTTCAAGTTCAGATCTAAAGATTGTACTATTTTATAAAATGTTTTTTGGCGGAACAGTTCAGCTGCAGACGTGTGATGCCTCTTCTATTGTTTCAGGGATCAAGCAGTTTTATGAAGAGAAGAAAATTGACCTCCATAAAATGGTGATGTTTACATCTGATGGAGCGTCAGTAATGTTGGGCAGAGTTAATGGTGTTGCAGCAAGACTGAAACAGGACATTCCACACGTAGTTCAGCAACACTGCAGCACACCGTGAAGATCTGGGGATTTGTGACACATAGAAAGAAGTCAAATTAATCAGAGACATTGAAACTTTGATGAGAACAATCTATACAATGTTTTCTCGATCTGCAGTTAAAAGACGCCAATTTAAAGAAATTGCAGAGGCCTCTGAAAATGAAGCTGTTGCTTTCGGACCACTTAATGAAATCAGATGGTTATCTAGACACTTTGCATTGCAGGCAATACTAAAAGATTAAGATGCACTGATCACATACTTTGAAGAAGATCAGTCAAATGACCTTGGGGCTAAATACTGTCACAAGATATTAGTAAACATCACGCACAAAGTAGCTTCACAGATTTTAAGTGATATCTTTGATGAACTGGCTGCACTGTGCAAGATTCTGCAAAAGAGTGGCCTGACACCGATTGATTCACTTCATTTTGCACGAGGCAAAATTAACAAGCAAAGATAGCAGTATCTGGGAGACAATGTTTCGTGGAGTGACAACGTTGAAGTTTTGCTAAGCCAACAATGTGAAGAAAACGTCACAGTAGATACAAGTTCACTGTTGACTTTTATAAATAGTCTTTGTGTTCATTTAGAAGGAAGGTTTTCTGAAGGATGGTCAGCTTTTGATTTCTCCGCAATTTCAGATTGTGACTTCACATTTGGCGATGAACAAGTTAATGCCTTATGACTAAAATATCATGATTTTCTAGCTGAAAATACTGTAATAGTTAGTTTAATGATTTCAAGTTTTCCATGCAAGAAAAAAATTAAATCCCAAACTGATTTCAAACTTTGCTCAAATGGTGGAATTTGTACTTCAAAATCAACAGTTTTGTGACCTTGCACAGCTGATGGCCTTTGGAGGAACCTTTCTTGCGTCTAGTGCGGACTGTGAGCAAGGTTTTAGCCTAATGAATCAACTCAAAAACAAGCTGAGAAACCGTTTAGGTGAATGTCATTTGGATATGTTGATGAGAATCAAAAGCTATCAATTGGATGGAAGTTCTACTAGTCTAGATAAGAGTTTACAAAGAATGGGTAAATGTCAAAGACAGGAAAGAGAAAAAACAACTGAGTGACTTAAATATGTATGTTATTTTGTTGTTATTCTGTGCAGTTTTATGTCGAATATTTTGTAAACCTACATAAACTGTGCAGTGCGTGCATTCAGTGAGCACATACTTTTGTCATAGGAAAAAATTTGGACAACATAAGATTTTTGCGCACACTGACTACTAAAAATTAGAGGGAACATTGTTGGTGACCTACTTCAATAACTATTTCCCAATTGTGCTTATATCTGCAGTGATGAAATGCTTTGAGAGGTTGGTGATGAAACATATCAGCTCCTGCCTGAGAGGCGATTTGGATCTGCTCCTGCTTGCTTACCAGAACAACAGGTCCACAACAGGTATCACCTCATTGGCTCTTCACTCAATCCTTGAACAACTAAACACAAAAGATGCATACATCCAGATGTACTTTACCATCTAAAGTTCAATATTCAATACCATCTTCTCCTCAAAACTAATCAATACATTTCAAGACGATGGCCTCAATACCTCCTTGTACAACTGGATCCTGGACTTCCTCACTTGTCGACTCCAGTGAGTTCAGATTGGTAAAAACATCTCCATGATCTCCATCGGCTCAAGTGCACTACTGGGCTATGTGCTTAGTTCCTTGCTCTACTCACTTTACTCTTATGACTGTGTTGCTGAGCACAGCTCCAATACCACATTCAAGTTTGCTGACAACACCACTGTTGTTGGCCAAATCAAACATAGTGATGAATCAGCATATTGAAAATCTGTTTGAGTATGTCATAACACCAACCTCTCACTCAATATCAGCAAGACCAAGGAACTGATTATAGACTTCAGGAGAGGGAAACCAGAGGTCTATGAGCCAGTCCTCATCGGAGGATCAGAGGCAGAGAGGGTAAGCAGCTTTAAATTTGTGGTTGCTATTATTTCAGATAACCGGTCCCGCGCCATCATGTAAATGCAACTGCGAAGAAAGCATGGCAGCACCTCTACTTCCTTAGGAGTTTGTAGAGGCTTGGGATGACGTCTAGAGTGTTGACAAACCTCTATAGGTATGTAGTAGAGAGTATATTGACTGGTTGCATTACAGCCTGGTATGGAAACACCAATGCTTTCAATGGAAAATCCTACAAAAGTTAATGGATTCAGCCCAGTGCATCATAGATGAAGCCCTCCCCCAACCTTTGAGCACATCTACATGAAATGCTGTTATAGGAAAGCAATATCCATCATCAGAGATCCCCACCACCCAGGCCATGCTCCCTTATCGCTGCTGTCATCAGGTAGAGAGACTCTGAGACTTTTACTGTGCCATGGTCTGTTCTTATCAAATTACGGTATTGCTTTACACTGTTGTAATTGTATGTTATAATTATGTGTTTTTTGTTAGTTTTTAAGTCGGTTTCTCATGTGTTTTTGTGATATCATTCTGGAAAAACATTTTTATCATTTCTTAATGCACGCATTACTAAATGACAATAAAAGGGGACTGCATGTCCTCATAATCATAAACATAATCATAGAAGGTACTTGTGCCTCAGGACTCATACCACAGGTTCAAGAACAGTTACTACCCCTCAACCATCAGGCTCTTAAACAAAAGGGGGTAACTACACTAATCTTCACTTGCTGCATCATTGAAATGTTCCTGCAATAAATTATCTCATTTTCAAGGACTCTTTTATCTCATTATCTCATGTTTTGGTTATTTATTGCTATTTATTTATATTTGCATTTGCATAGTTTGTTGTCCTCTGCACTGTGGTTGATTTTTTATTGATCCTATTACTCTATAGTTTTGCTGAGAATGCCCACAAGAAAATGAATCTCAGTGTTGTATATGGATATATACATGTACATTGATAATAAAATTTACTGCAGATGTCAAAATTCTGAAATAGAAACTGAAAATGCTGAAAACACTCAATAGCTTAGTTCGTATATCTGGAAAGAGGAAAAAAAGGAATAGTTTGGGCAAAGTGCCTACAGCATTTTCTTCAACTGTTGAAATGCACCACAAGTAGCCCAGCAGTTAGTGTGACGCTATTACAGCTTGTGGCCCTGCAGTTTAGGGTGCAGTTCAGGCGCTATCTTGAAGGAGTTTTTAATGTTCTCCTTATGAGCACATGGGTTTCCTTCGAATGTTCTGATTTTGTCCCACAGTCCAAAGGCATACAAGTTAGTATGTTAATCGGTCATTGTAAACTGTCCAGTGATTAGTCTAAGGTTCAATAGGTGGGTTGCTGGGTGGTGTGGTTCATTGGGCCAGAAGGGCCTGTTCCACACTGTATATCTAAATAAAATAAATAAATTCTCTGTACTAACACGTCACTTCAAAGATCTTGGCTGCAAGTGTTTGCTTTCTCACTGCCAGTAGAGAGCGAAGATTTCACTGTTTGCATTATCTTTGTGTCATAATTAATAATTATTTAAACATGGGTGCAATTCCAGTTTAAGATAGTACTGGTGAATCACAATAACTACTTTCTCGTTACAAATAAAACTATTAATTACTTTATTAATCACACTTTATCTGTTAAACGATCACTGCAGTCAAAGGCTTGTAACTTCCTTTTCGGTGTTGAGTTTTTGAACCACCTGTACGAACTGACATTTGTATGGTGTGGACTGAAGTTTCGAAGGTGCAGGTCAGTTGTAATGTGGTGTTAATGGACTAAATTGAGGTGGTGAGGACCAGACCATCGCTGGAGCAGACTTGCAGGTGAATCAACGTGGTAGAACCGAAGGGAGGCAAGTGGAGGTGGGGCAGAATCAAGGCTGTGGGGCTTGGCCCCAGGCCTGAGAGTAAGGAAAGGCTCAAGGTTTGATCATTTTAACACTGCCCAAATTGGAAAGGTCGGGTATGGGCCAAATTGAGGCAGTGGGGCCTGGGCCTGAGAGTTTATCAAAGTAGCTGGACCTGGGTCTGAGAGCAAAGGTTTAGATGATTTAAGTGCTGGGCCAGATTGAAAAGGTTATGGTATTGGTACCAGGGTCAAGTGACAGGCTGGTTCAACTCACTACTCTGTGAGGTTTACTCACCTCTGCGCTGAACTGAGGCTGTGGCCTGCAACTTATGGGCTCCTGAATCAGCTGTAGTAACTGTGAACGCACTTTCTTATACTTCATTCTGAACGTTAGTTGCTTACTTTTATTGTTTGCACAATCTGTGTATTTTTTCTGCATATTGACAGCCTTCTTTTGTTAATGGGTTCTACAGGTTTCCCCTCCTATCTGAAGGTAGGGCATTCCTATGAAACGGTTCGTAAGCCAGAATGTCGTAAAGTGAATAAGCAATTACCACTTATTAACATGGGAAAAATCTTTGAGCGTTCCCAGACCCAAAAAAACCCTACAAAATCATGCCAAGTAACACATAAAACTTAAAACAACAGTAACATATAGTAAAGGCAGGAATGGTATGGTAAATTCACAGCCTATATAAAGTAGAAATACCTTTCTGCAGCACTGTCTGCACAGCGAAAATCTCACGGCAGCACTCTCAGCGGAAGCGCTCTCGGCAGAAACACTCTCTCCAGTAACCTTTAAGCTATGAAGCTGCCAAATCATACCAAATAACACATAAAAATACACAGCCTACATAAAGTAGAATTAATGTATGAACAGTGTAGTTTCACTTACCGGAATCGGGAAGACTCCAACAAATTGCAGTTTCGTCACAGTTGAACACTTGCTTATAAGAATAACCACCTGAGAAAATTGGCAATCGCCTCTGATCCAGGCCGATATTTACGTGCCGAGAGGCACCTAATTAATTAGCTTGTTTATTTCGGCTTTATTCTTAAAGATGAACTGGGTGCGGTCCGACTACCGCTGCACCGCTGCGTCCTTCGCGGCAATGTATCGGTCTGTTTAAACTACGAAGCTGCCCTCGCCTCCGAAACCGATCAAACCAGCCATGACTACCTTTAAATTCCACTTTCGCAACACTTCCATCACCATCGTCCAGTGCTTTCTGTTTCAGATTATTAAAAAGACTGACTGATTTCTCCTTAAGTATAAGAAAGCTTAACGGAACACCACGCTTCGTACACTCATCAATCCACTCAAGCAATAGACTTTCCATTTTATCCATTATTGGATGCCGACTAAGAGAGACCACTTTGCTGCGAGCAGAACCAACAGTAACATCGGCAGTTTTCAAAATTCTTTCTCTCTGCGTATAAATAGTGCGAATGGTGGACGCAGGCAAGTTCAACGCGCGGGCGATGTCCTTACTTCGTTCACCACGATTGAAAAGCTTAATTATGTCTAGTTTTATGCTAAGTGTAACATCCTTACGAGCTCTTTTAGGCTTTTCCGATACCTTAGAACTCATCTTGCTAACAGATGCACAAAATAAATCAAGATAAAACAACACACATAAAAGTTGCTGGTGAATGCAGCAGGCCAGGCAGCATCCCTAGGAAGGGGTACAGTCGCTGTTTCGGGCCGAGACCCTTCGTCAGGACTAACTGAAAGAAGAGCTAGTAAGAGATTTGAAAGTGGGAGGAGGAGGAGGAGATCCAAAATGATAGGAGACGAAGGAGGGGGAGGGATGGAGCCAAGAGCTGGACAGTTGATTGGCAAAAGGGATACGAGAGGATCATGGGACAGGAGACCGAGGGAGAAAGAAGAGGGGGAGGGGGGAAAACCCAGAGGATGGGCAAGGGGTATAGTCAGAGGGACAGAGGGAGAAAACGGAGAGAGAGAAAAAGAATGTGTGTATATAAATAAATAACTGATGGGGTACGAGGGGGTGGTGGGGCATTAGCGGAAGTTTGAGAAGTCAATGTTCATGCCATCAGGTTGGAGGCTACCCAGACGGAATATAAGGTGTTGTTCCTCCAACCTAAGTGTGGCTTCATCTTTACAGTAGAGGAGGCCGTAGATAGACATATCAGAATGGGAATGGGACTTGGCTCCATCCCTCCCCTTCCTGTCTTCTCCTATCATTTTGGATCTCCCACTCCCCCTCCCACTTTCTAATCTCCTAATAGCTCTTCTTTCAGTTAGTCCTGACAAAGGGTCTTGGCCCAAAACGTCGACTGTACCTCTTCCTAGAGATGCTGCCTGGCCTGCTGCGTTCACCAGCAACTTTTATGTGTGTTGCTTGAAATTCCAGCATCTGCAGAGTTCCTCGTGTTCAAGATAAAGCACATGTTTAAGCAATGCCAGCTAGAATGCAGTTCCGGGGGAGGAGCTTGGCTGTTTGGGCGCGCGCTGCCTTTTTTTTATAACAGTGAAAACACCTTCTGTTAGCGAAAATAGGTAACTATTGTAGGTCTTTCATAACAGCGAGGTGTCAAAAAGCGAACGTTCGGAAAATGGGGGCCACCGGTATTGTGTTTCTTTGTTTTGAGACTGGCTGTAAGGAGACGAATCTCCAGATTGTATATAATATACACACTTTAATAATACATGTACTTTGCATTTCATAAACACTTTGTTATATATCATGTTTTTAAGAAACAGGTAATTATTTACTAGACAGAACACTTCTTACTTGTGGTTGATGCTGGCAGACTGAATGACTTGAAACTTTTATATTGTTGAGTATCTGGCACATTGCACATTTGTTTTGCGCAATTCAATTTCTTCCCTGTTATTTCCTAGAATTAATGTTAAAGGCCCCATATGCTCTCCCAGGTTTAAAAAAAAACACATTGTGAAATTTTTCGAAGTGTAAGAAAGTTGTCAAAGATACATGGATATTATTTCTCTTTCAATCAACACTACTAAACAGAGATTATTTTGTTGTTTCACTTATACTTGTTTATGCCACCGGCTGCACACAAATTGGCCATATTATTTTTCTACATTCTAGCTGTTTTCAATAACGTATCTCACAGAGTAAATGAATATCAGTGTTATTTGTCTAGCGTTGCAGGGGACTTGAGTATAAGAGTAAGTTTGCCCTTCTGCAATTACGTAGAGACTTGGTGAACCCAAACATGGAACAAAGTGGACAATTTTTGAGTCCTCATCTGAAAAAGTAGGTACTTGCAATAGAGAGGCTGAAGGTTCATAAGATTAGCTCCAAGAATGGTGATCCTATCATCAGAGGAGAGGCTGAGCAGGTGGTCCTTTATCTTCTAACTGAGAGGATCAGGCTTGACAGGGTAGATTCAGGGAGGATATCTCCATTGGACAGGGAGTCTAGAGCCAGGTATAATTGTCTCAAAGTAAGAGTGGGATATTTGGAATGAACTGAAGAGAAATTTCTTCACTCAGAAGATGGTAAACATTTGGAATTTTCTGCTTGAAAGGCTTTGGGAGACTCAGTCAGTAATTACACTTGAAACAGAAATTTATAGATTACTGGATATATTATAGAGTCAAGGGATATGGAGATGGGCCTGGAAGGTAGTGTTTGAGGTAGAAGATCAGGCATCATCTTGTTGAATAATTGAGCAGGAACAATTGCTAAATGACCAACTCCTCTTATTTCTTATATATGGAAGATGAAATTAGTCCAGGTATAAAAGACAGGTGTCATCCGTTTTACAGTATGGCAGGATAGGTCAATTTAATACATTCCTATTAATAGAATTTTATCAGATTTTAATAGATCAAATTTTAATAATAAAAATGAATCAAATTTTAATAGATTTTATCATCTCCAAACAACAACACTGTTATTTTCACCATGGTCTCAAATAAACATTTTTGGAATTCTCAATTTACTTATTGATGCCTTTGAAATACTAGCTACTGTCTCTTCTTGTTCATGTTCACTCCAATTCATTGGTTAATAAATCCATGCCTCCAATTAATGACCTCTTATAGCCTTTGGAAAGAAGTTTGCTTTAGCTACTGTATGTAAGTGTTTCATGACCTTAAACCTCCATCTAATTGCCTCTTTGCTTTTCATTTTCTAAGAAGAATAATCACTTCTCCTTTCGTATAGTCCCATAATTGAAACCCCTTATCTATGGAAGCATTTTGGTTATTGCTTTTCATAACTTCTTCAAGGATTCATATCCTCCATGGGCTGTGCTGCACTAAACTGGCCTCTATAGTCCATCTGAAACCAAACTGATAACTTTTATATCCTAGCATAGCTTTCTGCCTTTTGTATATGAGGTCTGTTTAAAAATCCAAGGACTCACATGCATTATTTACAGCTACGTTAAGCAATCTTGCCAGCATAAAAAAATTTGCTTATGAATGTTAAGTTTTCAACTTCAGACCAGTATGCTACAATGATTTTCAAACATCTATTGATAAAGGTCATCAGCAAACAACAGATTACTTATCAATTACAATGTAAAAACAGTATCAAAGAAGGTTAAAATTTTGCAAAACACATTCAAAAACTAAGCCATTAGCAGCTTTCAGAATAGAAAATCTCAAGTGAAACTGCCAAATAACTATGGTTAGCTAAGTTCACTGAGCTTAACAGAAAAAGAAATTGTCAGAAGACCTTTTTAAAATAATGTGCAATACTGTTAGACACCATACTGGGCTCCTGCCTGCATCTCTGATGTGTACATTCTGTGGGTAAGCATTTGTTCTCTACGTGGAAGAAAAAAATCACCATTAAATCTCAGCAATTTCTTTCTAAACAATTCATTGTTTTTGTGGCATTGTTGCTTGTGGACCAAATACTACAAATTAATTGAAATAGGTTCCATGGTGAATTTGTAGCCTTTTTTTAAATCTGAAATTCTATTTGCATCATTCTCTCATTTAAAATAATACTGGCATCTTTTACACTGTTTACTGAGGAACATATATCCCTATGTTAATCCTTTTTAGAATGCAGTCTGCTGCTCCTTGATACGCTGAAAACAATTTCAGCACTATGTAGTTTAACAGAGAAGATCCCACTAAGTGAAGAAATGAGATACAGCTAGAAAATTCTGGAAATGCAATCCTGATGAAAGGCCAGAATGAGAATCAGAATCTGAACCAAGTTTAAGATTACTGGCATGTGTCATGAAATTTGTTGTTAGGCAGTAGCTGTGCATTGCAATACATAATAAAAAAAACTATAAATTACAATTAGTATAGACAATGCCTATAATAAGTATTCATTCCATCCCCCCCCCCACCTGAGAACTTTTCATGTTTTATAACATTGAATCACAGTGGACATAATTTGGTTTTTTTGACACTGATCAACAGAAAAATACTCTTTTGTGTCATAGTGAAAACAGATCTCTACAAAGTGATCTCAATTAATTACAAATATAGAGCACAAAGTAATCGATGCCATAAATATTTTCCCCCTTCAAGTTAGTATTTAGTCGATGTACCTTTGCCAGCAATTACAAACACAAGACTGTGTGGATAGGTCTCTATCAGCTTTGCACATCTGGACACTGCAATTTTTCCCTATTCTTCTTTACAAAACTGCTCAAGCTCTGTCAGATTGCATGGAGATTGTGAGTGAACAGCTCTTTTCAAGTCCAGCCACAAACTCTAAATTGGATTGAGGTCTGGATTCTGACTTGGCCACTCCAGGTTATTAAATCTGCTGTTTTTAAGCCATTCCTGTGTAGCTTTAGCTTTAGGTTTGGGGTCATTTTCTTGCTAAAAAACATATCTTTTCCCAAGTTGCAGTTCTCTTGCAGACTGCATCAGGTTTTCCTCCAGGATATCCCTATATTTTGCCACATTCACTTTACCCTCTACCTTCACAAATCTTCCAGGGCCTGCTACAGTGAAGCATCCCCACAGCATGATGCTACCACCACCATGCTTCATGATAGTGAAGGTGTGTTTTTGTTGATGTGCAGTTTTTGGCCTACACCAAACATAGCGTACAGTCTGAAGGCCAAAAAGCTCAATTTTAGTTTCATCAGACCATAGAACCTTCTTCCAGCTGACTTTTTAGAGTCTCCCACTTGCCTTCTGACAAATTCTAGCCGAGATTTCATGTGAGTTTTTTCAACAGTGGCTTTCTTTTTACCACTCCCATAATTCTGAAACTGATGAAGCACCCGGGCAACAGTTGTTGTGTGCACAGTCTCTTCCATCTCATCTCTTGGCAGATTTACACCTGTGCTATATCCTTTCCATTTCTTGATGATTGACTTAACTGCACTCCAAGGGATATTCAGTGACTCAGAAATTTTCTTGTATCCATCTCCTGATTTGTGCTTTTCAATAAACTTCTTGTGGAGTTGCTTGGAGTGTTCTTTTGTATTCATGGTACAGTTTTTGCCAGGATACTGACTCACCAGCAGTTGGACTTTGCAGACACAGGTGTATTTTTACTCTAATCAGTTGAAACACATTGACTGGACACAGGTCTTCAAAAGCAGATCTCCATTTAACTAATTATGTGACTTCTAAAAGCAATTGGCTGCACCAGTGATGATTTGGTGTGTCATATTAAAGGGAGTGAATACCTATGCAATCAATTATTTAGTGTTTTATATTTGAAAATAATTTAGTTCAATTTGTAGAGATCTGTTTTCACTTTGGCAGAATAGTCTTTTTCTGTTGATCAGTGTCAAAAAATCCAAATTAAATCCACTGTGATTCAATGTTATAAAACAATAAAACATGAAAATGTATGGGGGAGGGGGAATATTTTTAAAGGCACCGTGTATAAATGTTTAAAAAAGTAGTGCAAAAAGAGAGGAAAAAATCGTAAGGTAGTGTTCATGGATTCATTGTACATTCACAAATCTGATGGCAAAGGGAAGTAATTGTTCCTGAAACACTGAGTGCATGTCTTCAGCTTCCTGTACGTCCTTCTTGAAATGGTCTCCAAGGTACATCTGTAGAAATTTGCTTGTGTCTTTGGTGACATACCAATTCTCCTCAAACTCCTAATGAAATATATTTGCTGTCATGGCTTCTTTGCAGCTCACCCTGTTCTTATTGGGTACTGGTAATGATGGTTGTCCTTTCGAAGCAGCAGGGAACCTCTAGCTGCAGCAGTGAGAGATTGAAAATGTTTTTGAACAGTTCCACCAGTTGTTTGGCACTGGTTTTCAGAGCCCTAACAGGTACAGAATCAGGCCCTGATGCCCTAATGAAGCTTCATCCTCTCGAAAGATGTTCTTACATTGGCCTCCAAGATAGAGATCACAAGTCACCAGTTTCAGCAGTCAGTAACCTGAAGCATTAACTCTTTCTCTCTCCACAAATGACGCCTAGTTGGATGAACATTTCCAGCAAATTCAGATTTTTTTAATTTCAGAGATTGATGGTATCTGCAGTACCTCCTCCTATTTTAAAGGACATACTCAGAGTATACAAAATGCTATAGAAGTTTTGATGATTTAGTTGTTTTAAGGTGTAGGAAATACATTGGTATTTCTGTTCCCGACAACTCCCTTATGACTGTTGTTGAAAAGTTGGGAGCAGATGTAAGTCCTTGTGGTTAAATATCCTGCCCAATGGTTCAGAATTAAGGATTAATACAGATGAATGCAGCATTTCAGGAGAGCTGCCAGTTCATAGAGGTGAACAATAGGAGGGCTTTACTGTGATTCTACTCCCAGCTTTCTCCTTAACGCCCTTCTATCCCTGTAGTTACTGAGATGTCTATGCTCCACCAAATTCAAAGGGCTAAATTTCCCTCCAACTAAGTACTGGGAAGCGAGAAGCCATTGAGTGCAGTTCCTATCATGACCCAATTTCCCTGCTATCGATTCCATAACCGACTACTATCTGAAGACAGAACATTTGAAAATTTGATGCTATAATTAACCTCAAAATGAGCTTCAGATCACCTACCTCTTATCATCCACACAGCATTACTCAACATCATCTGTTTCAGCTGGACCATTGAAGAAAGCACGATCTATTGTTTGTTATAACTGGCTATTCCAAAATATTATGATTTCCTTTATTCTACACTCCATGAGTTTAATATTACTCAAAATTCTTGGAACTAATTCCTATTCACTGGTCATCAATGTTCTTGTCAAATAAATTGGCTCCCCGTTACGTAACGATTCATTTTAAAAATGCTCTTTCTTGCTATCAAATCTTCCTATAGTACTGAACTTATCTCTGTAAGGTCTAATACTAGGTGACTTGGATATCTACCTTGAAATCTACACTCCTCTTGATCATTTCTGCATTGTGCTACTATGGGAGGGAGGAGAAAATGGCAGCATGACACAGCATGCAGGGCTATTCCGAATGATATCATATGCGTTAACTAGGGACCGTGCACAATCCTGATTTGCATCACGGAGGAACACCTGGAGAAACTTCTGAAATGCCCGCTTCGCTGTCGCTGCTACTGTGCGATCGAGAATCTCCGGAGGGGAAGGCCCCAAATCCTCGGCTTTGCCTATTGCCTGTTGCCGGGGCCGGGGTCGAAGCGCTCGGCAGAGATGGTGCTCGGTGCTCGGTGTCGGAGAGCTGGTCGGAGGCTCGGAGTTTTCGGACGGACTCGGAGTCGGATTGTGATCGGATGCTTCCAGGATGCTGCATCGGCAAGTTTGCGGTGCTGGAGGTTCACCATCTGCGTGAGATGATGGGACTTTCGAGAGACTTTGAGACTTTTTACCGTGCTCATGGTCTGTTCTTCATCAAATTACGGTATTGCTTTGCACTGTTGTAACTATATGTTATAATTATGTGGTTTTTGTCAGTTTTTCAGTCGTTTTTCATGTGTTTCTGTGATATCATTTGGAGAAACATTGTATCATTTCTTAATGCATGTATGACTAAATGACAATAAAAGAGGACTGTGTGTCCTCATAATCTAATCTAATCTAATGTTGGTAGTTGCAACAAATGCTAAAATCTGAATTCATTCCCTGTACCCATCAACTTTTCTCTATGTTTTCATAAGACCAATAGACCACAGGACATTGGAGCAGAATTAGGCCATTCAGCCCATCAAGTCTGCTCTGCCATCCCATCATGGCTGATCTCAGATCCCAGATCCCACTCAACCACATACATATACCTTCTTGCCATATCCTTTAATGTCCCGACAATCAGGAAACTATCAACTTCTGCGCTAAACACACACACGGACTTAGCCTTCATCTGTGGCAGAGCATTCCACAGATTTACTACTCTCTGGCTAAAAAAATTCCTCCTTGACTCTGTTCTAAAGGGTTGCCCCTCAATCTTGAGTCTGTGCCCTCTAGTTCTAGATAGCCCCACCATAGGACAGTGGTCCCCAACCACCGGGCCGCGGACTGGTACCGGGCCGCAAAGCATGTGCTACTGGGCTGCAAGGAAACAATATGATTTGGCAATATGAAACGATATAAGTCAGCTGCACCTTTCCTCATTCCCTATCACGCCCACTGTTGGAACTTGAAGGCACGCGAGGTCATCAGTCGGTCATTAACCTACAACTACTTGATGAGTAAAGAACAAATGCCGCTTAAGAGTTTCTTTGGAAGAGATGGTAGGGGACAAAAAATGCCTAACGATGATGATAACGCAGAGACAGATGAGGCCGAAACTGCAAAAAAAAAGAAAGCTTTCTTCAACAGAAAATACGACGAGTCGTACATAAAATATGGCTTTATTGTGACCGGTGAAGCGCACGCTCCAAGCCCCCTGTGTGTGATATGTGGAGACAAGCTGTCTAATGAGGCAATGAAGCCCTCAAAACTGCTTTGGCACCTTGAGTCCAAGCACCCTGCACTTAAAGACAAACCATTGAGGTTTTTGAGCCGAAAAAATGTGAACAAGGGAGACAGAAGCAAGTGCTGAGAACCACCACCTCCACAAATGCTGCTGCTCTGAGAGCATCGTACTTAGTGGCCGGTCGTATTGCTAAGGCTAAGAAGCCTTTCACTGTTGGTGAAGAATTGATTTTGCCTGCTGCCAAGGACATGTGCCGTGAACTGTTGGGAGAAGCTGCAGCTAACAAGATGGCACAGGTTTCTCTTTCAGCTACCACAGTTTCAAGGAGAATCGATGACATAGTGGAGGACATCGAAGCACAGCTGTTGGAATGGCTTAACGAGTCACCGTGGTACGCTATCCAGGTCAATGAGTCTACCGATGTCGACAACAAGGCAATACTGCTGGTTTATGTGCGATATATGGCCGGCGCGACGCAGCGTGCGCATCCGCTCCGAATTGATATCGTATTTGTGAAGTAGGATGCCATGCACAATCCTGATTTGATGGAGACAGCCATGAGAAGCACGGAGGAACATCTGGAGAAACTTCTGAAATGCCTTCTTTGCTGCCGCTGCTACTGTGTGATCGAGAATCTCCAGAAGGGAAGGCCCCAAATCCTTGGCTTTGCCTATTGCCTGTTGCCGGGGCTGGGGTTGAAGCGCTCGGCAGAGATGGTGCTCAGTGCTCAGTGTCAGAGAGCTGGTTGGAGGTTCGGAGTTTTTGGACGGACTCGGAGTTGGACTGTGGTCGGATGCTTCCAGGATGCTGCACCAGCAAGTTTGCAGCGCTGGAAGCTCATGGCAGGAACAGTTTTCTTCCTTCAACTGGCTGCATGAGATGATGAGACTTTCGAGAGACTTTGAGACTTTTTTTTACCATGCCCATGGTCTGTTCTTCTATCAAATTATGGTATTGCTTGCACTGTTGTAACTATGTTATAATTATGTGGTTTTTGTCTTGGTTTGTCTTGTGTTTCTGTGATATCATTCTGGAGGAACAAATTGTATCATTTCTAAATGCATGCATTACTAAATGACAATAAAAGAGGACTGCGTATCCTCATAATCGAATCTAAAAAAATATATATTTCAAGACAATGTGCACGAGGATATGTTGTGTGCACTGCCGCTGCCAACTAACACAACTGGGGCAGAACTATTCAAGTCTTTGAATGACTACCTGTCAGGCAAACTGGACTGGTCATTCTATGTTGGAATATGCACAGACAGGCTGCAGCTATGACTGGACGGCTGTCTGGTTTCACTACCCGAGTCAGAGAGGTTGCTCCTGAATGCCAGTCTACACACTGTCACACACAGGGAAATGCTGGCTAGCCGAAAAACGTCACCTAATCTCAACAGCGTATTGAGTGACGTTGTTGAAGTTATCAATCACATCAAAGCAAAAGCCCTTAACTCACGTCTGTTTGAGCAACTTTGCAAGAAAATGGATGCAGAGCACAAACGCCTTCTCTTACACACTGAAGTCAGGTGGCTATCATGGGGGAGAGCCCTGGCCAGGGTTTTTGAGTTAAGAGAGCCGCTACAGAGATTTCTTTCAGGAAAAAAGTCACCACTGGCAGCACACTTCAGTGACGAGGAGTGGATGGCAAAACTCGCTTATCTGTGTGACATCTTCAACCTGCTCAATGAACTCAATTTGTCACTTCAGGGGAGAATGACAACTGTCTTCAAGTTGGCGGATAAAGTGTCTGCTTTCAAAGCCAAACTGGAACCGTGGGGACGGCGAGTGGACAGGGGCATATTTGACATGTTCCCAATATTAGCTGGGATTTTGGGAGGGACTGAGGTTGCACCGTCTTTCTCACAGCTGGTGTGCGATCACCTAACTTCGCTGTCGACAGAATTTGAGCGTTACTTCCCAACTGCAAATAACTGAAGATGTGCAAAGGAATGCGTCCGTGACCCATTTGTGAATGTCCCCGGTAAATCATCCATATCAGTGCGGGAAGAAGATCAACTCCTCGAGCTTACAAACGACGGTGGGCTGAAAAGTATGTTTGACATAAAATCTCTGCTGGTATTCTGGATCAAAGTCAAGGCTGAATATCCTGAGATAGCCAGAAAAGCACTGAAAACGTTGCTTCCATTTCCTACATCATACCTCTGCGAAACGGGGTTTTCTGCAATGAATGCAACGAAAACTAAATTGCGGAATAGACTGGACATAAGGAGTCCCCTTCGAGTATCGCTGTCTCCCATCACCCCTCGATGGGACTGTCTTGTTTCAGGGAAACAAGCCCAGGTCTCCCACTGATTCAGCGATATTGGTGTTTTACAATGATTTTATATGTTCATACGAGGAAAATCTGTGCTGCGTGTTTAATATCCAAACGTTACTTAAGATGTTATGATGCTATTGACTTATAATGACTTATCACTATATTCATGCGAGCAAAATATGCGCTGTGTTTAATATTAAATTCGTTAGATAAACCCTTTTAGAAACGAAATTGAGTGTATTAGCCACTTATAAGTGACTTATAGTTGACTTAACACCTATATTCCAGTCGTGATTAACACCATCCTCCCCTCCCCCACCCCGTCCGCCAGTCTGCAAGAATACTGTCAATATTAAACCCGTCGATGGTGCGAGAAAGGTTGGGGACCCCTGCCATAGGAAACATCCTCTCCACATCCATCCTATCTAGTCCTTTCAACATTCGGTAGGTTTCAATACGACCCTCCTGCATTCTTCTAAATTCCAGTGAGTACAAGCCCAAAGCTGCCAAACACTCCTCATATGTTAATTCCTTCATTCTCAGAATCATCCTCGTGAACCTCCTCTGGACTCCCCAATGACAACACATCCTTTCTGAGATATGGAACACAAAATTGCTGACAATACTCCAAGTGTGGCCTGACTAGTGTCTGATAAAGCATCAGCATTATCCCCTTGCTTTTATAACCTGTTCCCCTTGAAATAAATGGCAACATTGTATTTGTCTTCTTTACCACAGACAGCCTGTAAATTAACCTTCTGGGAGTCTTGCACAAAGACTCCTAAGTTCCTCTGCAGCTCTGATGTTTGAACCTCTCCCCATGTAGATAATAGTCTTCACTATTGTTTGTTTTACCAAAATGCATTATCATATACTGTATTCCATCTGCCATTTTTTTGCCCATTCTTCCAATTTGTCTGCTGCAATTGCATTGCTTCCTCAGCACTACCTACTCTTCCACCTATCTTCGTATTATCCACAAACTTTGCCACAAAGCCATCAATTGCATTATCTATATCTTTGACAAACAATGTGAAAAGCAGCGGTCCCAATACTGATCCCTGAGGAACACCACTAGTCACTGGCAGCCAACCAGAAAAGGCCCTTTTTATTTCCACTCACTGCCTCCTGCCTGTCAACCATTTTGATATCCATGCAAGTTTCTTTCCTGTAACGCTATAGGATTTTATCTTGTTAAGCAGCCTCATGTGTGGCACCTTATCGAAAGCCTTCTGAAAATCCAAGTAAGTAACATCCACTGCCTCTCCTTTGTTCACCCTGCTTGTTACTTCCTCGAAGAACTCTAACAGATCTGCCAGGCAAGATTTCCATTTACGGAAACCATGCGGTCTTTGACTTATTTTCTCATTAGTCTCCAAATACCTCAAAACCTTGAAACCTCATCCTTAATAATAGACTCCAACACTTGCCCAATCACTGAGATTAGGCTAACTGGCCTATAATTTCCTTACTTTTGTCTTACTCCTTTCTTCAAAGGTTTTAAAGGTACATATAATGTCAGAGAAATGTATACAATATACATCCTGAAATGCTTTTTCTTCGCAGCCATCCTCGAAAACAGAGCAGTGCCCCAAAGAATGAATGACAAATTTAGAACTCCAAAGTACCTCCCCCAGCTCCCCTCCCTCCCATGCGTAAGCGGCAGCAAGCAACAATCCCTTCCTCCCTCCGCCGGCAAAAAAAAGCATCGGAGTGGAGTGGAGTGAAATTTGCAATCTGCCAGTCCTCCAGGAACATGCCAGAATCAAGTGATTCTTGAAAGATTGTGACCAGTGCATCCGTTCCCTCTTTTGTAATCATTACTAAACCCTACTTCCATGACCAAGCTTCTGCTCATAAATCCTACCACCTTCCTTTAAGGCTTACTACCACATGTTGCTTGGTAATACTAATAAATGGCTTGAGACACCTCCTTGTGTATATTCACGTTATTACATAGTATAGCTGTGGATTTCTTTACTTGATGTTTTCAGAGCTATTAACCTAGTTTATTCACTAAAACAATTACGTTTCCCTCATTGAACTCCTGGACTGGTTTCACAGCTGTTGGCTCACTTTCGCAAACTTCAGTTCTGAATGTTATTTTTCTACTTGTATTGTTTGCACAATTTGTTTATTTTTATGCACATTGGGTGTTTGACGGTTCTATTGAGTTTCATTGTTTTGTGGCAGCTTGAAGGGAGACGAGTCTCAAGGTTGTAAGCAGTATACATACTTTGATAATAAATGCACTTTGAACTTTGAACTTCAGAACTGAGGATAAGGATTACTCATAGTACTTGCTTTATGCTTAACACAGCCTTCTGATTAAAGTAGACTTTTTCTTCACAAAGAGGACAGGAACATTTGGAAGAAGAAGCTGCAGTATTAACACTACTATTAGAGAAGAAGGATGGGATATCATGATGGACTATCAGGCATTGGAATCAGCATGAGCAGAATTGAGGATGTCAGATGATAGAAAGCTGCCCGATAGGCCTCTTAATAATAATGATCTACTGAGCCATATACAAGTATGGATATGAGAGAAATACAAAGGTTCATGGAGTAATACAGCACAGAAATAGATTAATCGGCCCAACTCATCCATGTTACCAAAAATACCCATCTAAGCTAGTCCTATTTGCCCAATTGGTCCATACCCCTCTACACCTTCCTGTGCTTTCCAAACCCTCTACTTCCTGTCAACTCACTTCCTGTGCTCGATTAAAACTCAGCAGGCCACCATATCCCACAAATCCTGTCAAATCAGCAGTGCCTTTGGTTCCCAAACTCACTTTAAGTTCACTGGTTTTTCTGGAAAAGTTGTTGCGCTAATGCCTGGCAACTAAAAGAAAGTGAATTAAAGGTGTGGTGGGACAATAAAGAGATACCATAAATGGAGCCTGGAAAATCTGTCAGTTCTGCATTCCAAAAGCTGAAGCATGCTGGTTTATCAATAACGCTCAAAGAAGATCAATTAATCTCTACACTGAATTTAGAGTCATTTTCTGTTACCAAAACTAACAGATTCCTCTTTAGTCTAAGTAAAAAGTTACAAACTAGAATGTGTTACCAATTTGGACATTTTCCAAATATTGAAGGATTTCAATACCAGACTTGAAAGGCAAGTAGAAAAACATAAACCAGGCTTTAAAATTTATTTGAGATAATCTTCAAAGGGATGAAAAATAAACTGACCATGACAACCTGTGTTGACTTGTGTATTTGTAAAGAAACAGGGAATTATTTGAATGATACAAGTCCTCATCCCGAATGAAATGGACAGTTTCATTATCATATAAACTGTGAATGGAATTCAAATTTGTTGAATCATCAGTGAACACCATCCAATTCAGATTTAATGACAGAGAATGGATTACAAAACAGGAAGTATTGAAGATAGAGCTTCTAGCAAATATTATGATGTAACATGTGTACCTAATTAAAATTTCAGAAAGCAAAGAAAACAGGATTCATGTGACAGGAAATTCACCCCAACTGTTATTTCCAAATTTGCTGGATTTGACACTGCTACTTTATCAGCTTTGTTGAAGCTACACTTGGAGTATTGTACACAGGTCTTGTCTCCTTGCCTAACATTGGATATATTTGTTTTAGGGAGAGTGTAAACATACAAGATTATGCAGATGCTGGAAATCCAGAGTAACATACACAAAATGCTGGAGAAACTCAGCAGATCAGGCAGCATCTATAGTAAGGAATAAACACTCATGGGAAATGGCAATTCTTTCCATCGATAGTACCTGACCTGCTGAGTTCCTCCAGCATTTTGTGTTAGAAACAGCATAGCAAAGATTCACTTGACCAATGGGTTGTCAAGGAGAAGAAATTATGTAGATGTAATCCATATTCTCCAGAGCTTAGAAGAGTGAGATGAAATCTCATTGAAACTTGTAAAACTCTTACAGGAACTGACAGGTTAGATACAGAAAGGATGTTTTCTTTGGCTGAGCAGTTTGCATCTGGGGGGTATAGTCAGAATATGAGGTACACCATTTAAGAATGAGAATTCTTCATGAAGAACTTGATGCATTTGAGGAACTCTCTACCCCATAAAGTTGTGGAGGTTCAATCATAGACAATTCAAAGCAAAGATTAATGAATTTTTGATATTAAAAAGATCAAACAATATGAGGATGGTATGGAAAAACAGCACAGAAGTTGAATATCAAAGTTTAAATTTCAAAGTGCAATTATATTATCAAAATATATATACCATATACAACCTTGAGATTTGTCTCCTTACAGACAGCCATAAACAAAGAAACTCAATAGAACCCGTTAAACGAAGACCGTCACACACCCGGTGTGCAGAAAAAGAAATAAATCAGGCAAACAATATACGTATACAAATAATATTCAGAAAAGGAGTTCAGAAAAATGAGACCACAGCCACGAAGACAGTCACAGCCGAGCCAGGAGCCCGTTGGTGGCAGGTCACAATCTCAGTTCAGCAGAGACAAGTAAACCCATCTCTCTCCTCCCTCCTATCAAAGGGCCCCCAGTTCTTATGTCCTTTGCAGTTAGTATTCTGTTAAGTTTGATGCAACATCCTGTTGCCACTATAGTATATTTCATATGCTGGAGTACAGGATATGCCAACACACAAGTTTTTCTATCAAGCATCAGAGTTGTACAATGCCATTTCTCATCTCATTTTCTGTGCAGAAAAGGAAGCTAACAGTTTGTCAAAGACCAGCAGGATAATAATTATATCAAGCAAGCTAAAAGTTAGATGGAATATTTTTGAGAGCAAAGTCACCAGAGAAAATCCTTGGCATTGCACCATAAACAATAGAAACCCTAACATGGTCCTGGAGAGGGGAAAGAACAGGTAGATAGATGGACCTGATAAATGGTTAAAAAAATGGACACTCTTTCTGCCCCTTGGCTTTTGTCTGCTGTAACAAATTTCCCAGTTCTTTAGCAAAATGAACTACAATCTCAGGACTGCTTGACCCAGCGGACTCACCTTCACATTCTTATACATTACTGAGAATTACTTGTTGCTTTCAATCCACATTCAACAAATGAGGTCTGACTCCTCATCACTCTGAGGAGAGGTGAACAATAACAGCAGTCAGACTGTGACAAAAAACGCCATGCATCATATTGAGAGGGAGAGAAAAAAAACAAACAAACTGTGAGGGCAGCAAGACAAGAAAGCAGAGTTAAACAAGGGCATCAGCAAAAAGTTGGCAACAGTACACAGTACACATGGTTCAGGGCCCAGACTTCCCTTGGTCTTTCCAATATGAAGAATTCTGTTGACTTTCACACAAAAGATTGAGGACATGGATTAATGTATACTGGGGGCATTAAGGGTTTAAGACAAAATTGCTGTTGTTAAGATGGTTTACATTTTTCATCGCATACACTAGCAAGCATGAGAATTTCTGGCTGTAAATAATACAACATATAGATATCGACCATATTTTATGCAATTTTCACCTTTGTAACTGCCAATACTACATGAAGCATGCTGATTATGCTGCTGGATTTTCACTTATTGCATGCAAACTTCAGGAACAGAAGGAGTGGCAATTGCAGTCTTTCCAGCCTAACTTGCCATTTAACAACATGCATGCCTGATCCTACAGTACAGTGCCAACTTCTGATCTAGCTCCATATTCACTGATTCCAACAGGGCCTTGACTCTCTTGAGTTTTAGGAGAATGATAGGCAATTTCATTGAAGAGTTCACAATTTTTATCGAACTTGACAAGATAGGTGCTGGGATGATGCTTCTCCTGATTGGGCTGTCAGGAACTGGAGGTCACTGTATTAAAATATTAAATTGAACATAGAAAACAAAACTGTAAAGAAAGTAATTCACTCAGAGAGTCAAGGGGATGTGAAGACTGTGTATGATAACATATTCGAGAAAGAAAAATACATTTTTTTATATATTACGGAACATAATTGTGGTTAATAGAGGAAAGTGACATAAATGTTGATCAACCATGAGCTTAGAGTATGCGAGAGCAGGTATGTGGGTTAATGGCCAATTATAGCTTTTATTTCTTATTGTCCTATATTCTCAGCCTTGAGGATGTCTAACAAATAGCATCTCCAGCTCTCTACAAATTGAGAGTTCCAAGTGTTCACAACTTGATTATTCTTCACATCTCAAGTTCTAAACAGATGATGACTTAGTTTGATACTATACTGTGAATAATAGACTCTTCTTCCAGAGGATCGAATCTCTGCCCTGGAAATGTTCTGGGATTCAATATAATTTATTGAGAACACTACTACAAAATATCTGAACTTAGTTAATTTCTCAGTATCTCCATAAAGGATAACTTTCTCATATAGGTGTACATTAGTGAATCTACACTACACTATAAATTTAACCCTCCTTTAGTAAGGAAACCCTAAATATATACTGTATATACTAATCTACTCTTCATATTATTAAAGCTGTCTGTATAATTTACTCATCACACCTCCTTGTAAAAAAAAAACAACTTACCAGTTCTGCAACTATATCAACATTCTCCATACCTTGCACAGGCAGAACCAGATTATTTTTATAATTTAGCATTTGGCCTTGGCTGAGAAGGCCAGCATTTAGTGCATTTCTCCAACCACCCTTTTGAATGCTGTGGTTTGAGTGGTTAAAATAAGCCCACTGTGTAATTCTGTGAGAAAAGTCTCTATTGACTATTTTGTCCAGCTGTTCACTACGACAAAAATAAAGCCATAAGTCCAAAAGACTAACAGACTTAGGCAATTTAGCCCATTGAGTCTGCTTTGCCATTCCATCATGGCCGATTGATTATTCCTCTCAACTCCATTCTCCTGCCTTCTCCAATAACCTCTGACACCCTTACTAATCAAGAATCTATCAACCTTCACTTTAAATATACCCAATGATTTGGCTTCCACAGCAGTCTGTATCAATTAATTCAACAGATTTAAAAAATTCTTCCTCATTTTTGTTCTATTCTGAGACGTCCTTCTGTTCTGAGCATGTGCCCTCTGATCCTAGACTCTTCCACTATAGGAATCCTCTCCACATCCACTCTATCAAGGATTTTCAATATCCGATAAGTTTCAGCGAAATTCCCCCTCATTCTTCTAAACTCCATCAAGTACAGGCCCAGAGCCATCAAATGCTTTTGAAACATTAACCCTTTCATTCCTGGGATCATTCTTGTGAATCTCCTCTGGACCCTCATCAATACCAGCACAACTTTTCTTAGATAAAGGGCTCAAAATGGCTCATAATACTTCAAGTGCAGTCTGATCGATGCCTTATAAAGCCTCAGCATTACATCCTTGCTTTTATACTATATTCCTCTCAAAATGAATGCTAGCATTGCACTTGCATTCCTTACTACCAACTCACCTCTAAGTTAACCTTTAGGGATGCCTGCACAAAGACTCCTAATTCCCTTTGCACCTCTGATTTCAGAATTTTTTCTCTGCTAAGAAAATAGACAATGCCTTTATTCCTTCTACCAAAGTGCAAAGTGCAAAGTTCCCTACACTAGATAATTTAACTTCTAGTCATTGTTGATATACTGGATGGTGAGAATGTGGGAATTAGCAAACAAAACTACACTATCATAGAGGAGGGGTGGTGGGGTGGAGATATGTCTCTACCAAAGGAGGTGTAAGGCATTCCTTCCTCCACTAGCCTGCAGGTCACCCTTGGGTAAGGTGTATCACCTGCTTAGCACTACCACCTCCACCCCACCCACCATTCAGGGTCATAAGAAGCCATTGGAACAGGTGGTGGACGGTTGCCTGAGCAGCTGGAACATATCACAAGTCCTGGTTATGCAACCACTGACGCCAGGCAGACAGTCTCTGAGGAGTATTGATAATGGATGAATTGAACTGACTTTATTACTTACATCCTTCATATACATGAGGAATAAAACTCTTTACGTTACGTCTCCATTCAAATATGCAATGTGCAATTAAAGTAATTTAAAATAAATTTTACGTACACCAGGACAGTCAATATAACATAGAAATGCATTTGCGTTAGCATGAATTAAGCAGTCTGATGGCCTGGTGGAAGAAGCTGTCCCGGAGCCTGCAGGTCCTGGCTTTTATGCTGCGGTACTGTTTCCCAGATGGTAGCAGCTGGAACAGTTTGTGGTTGGGGTGACTCAGGTCTCCAATAATCCTTCAGGCCCGTTTTATACACCTGTCTTTGTAAATGCCCTGAATAGTGAAAAGTTCACATCTACAGATGTGCTGGGCTGTCTGCACCACTCTCTACAGAGTCCTGCGATAGAGGGAAGTACAGTTCCCGTACCAGGCAATGATGCAGCCAGTCAGGATGCTCTCAATCATGCCCTTATAGAAAGATCTTAGAATTTGGAGGCTCATACCAAACTTCTTCAACCATCTGAAGTGAAAGACGTGCTGTTGTGCCTTTTTCACCACACAGCCGATATGTACAGACCACTTGAGATCCTCGGTGATGCTTATCCTGAGGAACTTAAAGCTTTTCACCCTCTCAACCCCAGATCCATTGATGTCTATAGGGGTTAGCCTGTCTCCATTCCTCCTGTAGTCCACAACCAGCTCCTTTGTTTTTGCAACGTTGAAGGAGAGGTTGCTTTCTTGACACCACTGGGTCAGGATGATGACTTCATCACCAATCTTGCAAAGAGTCTGCCCAGAAGAAGGCAATGGCCAACCACTTCCATAGAAAAATTAGCTAAGAGCAATCATGGTCATGGAGACCATGATCATTCATGTCATACGACATGGTACATAATGATGATGATACTATTATAATGTATTTCTCTGCACTTATGCATACATGTATTTGTGCATATGACAATAAACTCTCTAGTAGAATTTAAGCAATTGGTACACCAACTTTAATAGTTGTTCACAATTTAGAAATATTACTGATCTTTCCATTCTTACTTTGAAACTGAGTAACTATGCATCCCCCACTCCAAATTATTTTTCACCCTGAGTGACATCGTTAATTTGTCTGATGCTTGCATCATTTCACAAAATCTCATTCTTGTGTCATTGGTAAACTCTGCCTTTGATCTAAATTATAAATTATAAATATAAAAATTAAATAACACAGGTCTCAGTACTGTTAAATGTAGCATATCACTTGTGGCAGCCCTTCAACATGAAAATAATCTCCTTATTTATATTATATTCTCTGTTCTTCAAAAAACACTCCATCATTTCCAGTATTAATCACAGTTCTATAGGCCTTAATTTTGTGCAACACTGATTTTGTTATTCTATTCTTAGATGCTGCCTGGTCTGCATTTTCTTACAGTATCTTATCAAGTGTCTTTTGTTAATTCAGATATTCAACACTGATTAGAATTCTTTATCCATTCTGCTAATTACTTCCTCAAGTGAACTTATTTGTAAGATTGTCAACCAGGACGTCCTTTTCGTAAAACAATTTTGTCTGCTCTTCATCTTATTATGATTTTCAATGTATGCTGGCACCACACTCTTAATAATCAACTCCAACATTTCCTTACAATTGATGTCAAACTAGTCAGTCTGGAATTCATTAGTTTTTCCTTATTCCCCTCTTGAGTAGAATCTATGATGTATGAAACCATGTTCATTGAAACTGGCTGCTTTTGGCTTCTCTAATTCCCTTTGTACTTTCCTTTCACTAATATTAATTACTTAAGATTTTTCTTCCTTGTTATATCTTTCCTCTCATATTTCTGGTAATATTTATGTGTTTCTATTGTGAAGATAGTTACAAAATGTGCGTTTACCATATACTGTATGCCCTTTTCTTTTACTCTATTAAATTTTATCTTGCCCCCATATCTAATGGCTTTGATGTTTTTCCATACTTATAAATAATAGGATCTCTTGCAATCTATTTACACTTGCTCATTTACTCTCATTTTTTATGCATGTCTCTTTCATAGGTTTCTAAATTTCTCCCAGAAGTCATTTTCTTCTTGGCATCATGATAAGCCTCTACTTTAAGTTAATGGACAGAGTTGCTGTGAACAGTCATCCACTCTTGCCAGTGTGTGACCTCTGCAGATGCATTGTAAATCTGTTATGTCTGTCACAATATTCCATCACTGAAGTCTGTATGCAATCCAACACCAGAGTTCTGACCTGACATGCAAATGGAGACCCCATGCATTTGAAGATTAGCAAGAATAAGATAGGTTATTTATTTTTCCCCTGAATTCCTAGTGTTCCAAAGAATTTAAGTTTCAAAAAAATAATCACTTACAAAAAATTTACAGCAATCTTATTAGTTTTTACATGCTTATACTACAGTTTGTACATCATGCTATATTATCTATCATCTCATTTATTATTTTGTGTGTCCTTTCTAAATTCTGAATACCCTGGAAAGCTTAGTTCTCATTCTAGGGAACCATGTCTCCATAACACCTGTTAGGTCAACATAGATGAATTTTTTCACTTCATGAATCTACAAAGGAATGGAGTGACACATTTATAGTGGGGCAGAAGTCGTCAAGAACTTGAAGGAGAATGGCTGTGGGTTTTTGTCCATAATTTTAAAAGAGGAGGTTTATCATGATACCGAGAAGAATGTGACCACTTGGAGAAATTTAAAAAACAAATGTGTGGGGCCAACCTAGGATGTGGTCTGCACAAGGAGAAAGACTACTGAGAAGTAATGCAAATGCAATGAATGAGACACGTTATTACTAAGAGAAGTTAACAGTGATAGAGCTTGTTTGTGTAGCAGGTGGTGGATGAAATCATCCAATATTGAACGATTTAAATGAAAGGCTTCTTACAAGTTCCTCCTTTTGTGTCAGGGAGGTGAGTTGTGTCTGGCCTTGTAAAGGAAAGTGAAGTGGGGTAGCATGCTCAGGATAGGTTGAATGGCCCCCTTCCGTGTCCTTAAACTTCCATGCTCATGTGCGAAAAGTGGTGATAGGATTGATATTGCATCAGCAGAAGGATGAAACTTGAGGGTGGTTCTATTTGTGCAAGGTGTGTGTGAGGGATGTGCACAGTAATGCAGATAAATGAGAGGGATTGTTGTGACAAAAGGCATCACATGAAGATTCTGCCAAGGGGCCTGTGGCGTGTGAGGAGCGGAGCTGAGTGCGAAGGGAAGGCTGACTACGTGCTACTTCTGTGGGAGTAGATGTGTGTCAGAGGGGCATATGTGAATTCACTGTGAATTACAGGAGCAGAGTGTTGAAGGAAACAGTGAAATGGTTTAGAGCAGATGAAGATAATAGGGGAGAGAAGCTGCCTAAAAGCCTTGAGAGAAGGGCACCACCTCTGGCGCTGTGACCAGGTGCTGAAGGCAGTGGCAGAAAGTATCTCATCAGCCAATGACAACAGCAGGCACCTCCGCCAACCCAGAAATCCCATAGCTTTTGTCAAAGCTGGAGCCCAAGTACAGCCTCAGCTCAGGTCACCAACAGGCTTGCTCACCAAAGTGTTTGACTGAAAGTTGAACTTGGCAAGCAAGTAAAGTTCCCTGACTTCAAGGCATCATCATCATCATTGTTATCACTGAGGCTTAACATGGTCATTCTGTCAGAAACCTCGAGGCAGGTGGTCATGGTGGAACCGACAGTGCCTTGGGAAAACTAAATTAAGGAGGCATTTGAGCATAAGAAAGCCAAATACCGGGAGCTGGTAGAGCAGCGTCAGAAATGGGGTGGAGGACATGATGTGAGCCTATAGAGGTGGGGTGTAGAGGGTTTGCTGGCTGCTCACTGTGCGGAATAGATGTCAATAAGATTGAAAGAATACAGAGAAAATTTACAAGGAAGTTGCCAGAACCTGAGGACCTGAGTTATAGGGAAAGGTTGAATAGGTTAGAACTGTATTTCCTACTGCGTAGGAGCATGAAAGGAGATTTGATAGATTATGAGGGATATAGATAAGATAATACACTGCCTGAGTCAGTGGTGGAGGCAGATACACTAGTGAAATTTAAGAGACTACTAGACAGGTATATGGAGGAATTTAAGGTAGGGGGGTTATATGGGAGGCAGTGTTTGAGGGTTGGCACAACAATGTGGGCTGAAGGGCCTGTACTGTGCTGTACTATTCTATGTTCTGTAATTGCAAGCAGGATTTTCCAGCTGAGGTTATGGGTTAAGGGCGAAAGCTGAAATATCTAAGGGGGATATGAGGAGGAGGTTTTTCACTCAGAAGGTGCTAGTGTGGAATAAGCTGCCAGCAGAAGTGGTGTGTGCAAGTTTAACTTCAACATTTAAGAGAAATTTGGATAGGTATATGAAAGGGAGGGGTGTGGATGGCTATGTTTCAGGTGCAGGTAGATGGGACTAGCAGATTAATATTTCAGCAAGGACAAAATGGGCCAAAGGGTATGTTTCTGTGCTGCAGTGTTCCACTGTATGACTGTGTGAATCTAAGAACAAGCCCAACACGATGTACAACACATATGCAGAAACAAGCTGGAAAAGGGCTAGTAACACCATGAAGGATCCCATTCACCCTGATCATGGACTTTTTGGCCACTCCCATCTGGGAGGAGATTATGGAATGTCCACAGGGGGACCACCAGACTCAAAAACAGTTATTTTACCCAAGCTGTATGACTGACTGACACCTCCACCTAATACTTTATCATTTTCTGTCAGTCACCTTATGTACAGACACTCCCGTACCTGCGTCACTTTATAGACATGCAATTAATATAACAAATAAATAAATAAATAAATATAATATTATTTTTATTATTGTGTTCTTATCTTACTGTGTTTTTTATGCTGCATCAGATCTGGAATAACAATTATTCCATTCTCCTTTACACTTGTGTGCCCTGGAAATGACATTAACCAATCTTGAACCCTGGAGTCCTTCATCCTCTTAATCATTTCAGTGAATGTCTGATACACCTCATCACTTCTTCATATTCTCACTGACAGTATCCGTAAGTGTGTGGACTCACAGTACGTTGGCACTAAGTGTCACTATAGCTGTTCCTAGTTTTGCAAAAGATAGGCCTGGCCCTTCTATGTGCAGCGCCCCAGTCATTTGAACATTACCACATTACCTAACCATTGTGGAAGACTTCTTCCAAGCAAGTACATTTGACCACATGTCCATCAGGCAATGGTCAGTGCAGAGAGTTCTTCAGATGCTACGGGAGAAGGACACTATGTATTCTGTGGGTTTGTTCCCTGAGCAAATGGTCCAAGCTCTAGGCAGAATGCCTTATCACCAGATCTGATCAATAAGCACTAAGACTTTGTTGGGTTGGCAAGGAGAGGTGCCCTCCCAGTCAGGTCTACCTCTCCAGACAACAGATCAGCGCCAATGTATGCTTTCTTCAGGTTGGCAGCAATGGAAGAGAAACAGTCTCCCACCTCCTTGCAGAGTGTGGATTTTCTAAGAGGACGTGGAGCCAGTTACAAAGATCTGGGTCCCAGCTCATCCCCAGCGGCTGTGCAACAGAATACTCCCTCATCTACTGGCTGTTCTAAGGATACACACCAAGACGGACATCAAATGCTAGTTGGAAAGTCATTAACCCTATGACAGACACCCTTTGATCTGTCTGAAACTTTTTTTGTCTTCCAGCACAGTGAGGTATCTGTAAGGGAATACTGCTAACTGGCACGGTCCAGGCTGCAGGAGTAGTTGCTGACAGACGCGCTGATGCTCAATGCAGACAATGCTCAGGCTCTGTGCCAGAGGTCCACAGTATAGGCTGTGACCCTCCCCATCATGGAGAGGTAAAGTTGGGTGGGGAAGCCCCTTGAACAACGAAAGAGGTAATACCTCGGGGGGGTGGGCAATGGCAGTGGTGGTCTGTTTGAGTATTATTTCCTCTTAATCTCTTTAAAGTTTATACAATATCACATACTGACCAAGAATTTAAATGTTGTTGCCACTATTTCTTCCTTTTGTATATACTTCTATCATAAATAAAGTCTCTGTTTGAAATTTAAATAACTATTTCTTATTCTCCTTAATGTATATTGTCTATAAGAATTTTTGAAATCTTACCATTACTTCATGCTCCCCGCTAACTTTCCAATCATGACCTTTAACACTGGACAACAATTTGTTTTGAAGGTGTTGCATCCTCAGAATATATTTTTGTTTATGATAGTCCATTTGAAGCTAAATGCCAATATAATTTCAGGCTACTTGTAGGAATTAGGAATTTGGAGAAACAGGAATTTAACTTGTAATGAACATAATGCATTTAATTGCATAACGGTGCTGATGTTTTGCAATAGTTCAACTAAGCTAAAAATGTTTTGTTGATGATTTTAATTTGTAGTCACTGTTTAAGGCTTCTCGTGTAAGTGTCCAACAATAATCAGCCAGCACGGATGGATTCCAGTTGCCCTCGTACCATTTCCCCACGACCACAATGCTCTGATGACCATGTTCATCACTAGTAGCACCAAAATTTGAAGGGAAGAACTCTAAATGGGAATGTAGAAAATGGATCTTAGTAATATATTGCACATCATGGTTGTGTATGCTTAAAGCATGTTGTCAACCAGCTGCATGTAGCTTGGAGCTCTGTAGTTACCAAGAAAATGTTCAACAACATCATTGAATGCCTTCCATACAATTTTCTCCAGTCTCACTAGAAGTTCTTCAAATTGCCTGTCATTGATGATCTGTTTGATTTGTCGACCAACAAAAATGTCTTCCTTAATCTTGGCATCAGTTATTCAGACTTGAATTATGAATAGAAATAACCAATATAGGTGATTCTTAAAAAAATGGTGCATGATAAGGAAATTTCAGGGCGATTTTCACAATCAGCAACCCAAAATCAAAAAGGTATACACAAAAGTATTCAGGAAGCAAAATCTATGCTGTCCAGTGTAATCAACGTTATTTCTATGCGGTATATTCAAAAGGCACACCTGCTCGCTGATAGGTTAAGGTGATTGTAAGAAGTGAGTTTATACTGTTGCTGCACTGAATTCAGTTCTATGATTTTGAGTGTTGAAAAATCTACCACCTTTTCCAATACAGATCCATGAATCAGAATCAGGTTCAATATCGCCAGCATATGTTGTGAAATTTGTTGTCTTTGTGGCAGCAGTACAATGAACTACAGAATAATAGAGGAAAAAACCTGTGAATTACAGTAAGTATATATTTATTAAGTAGTTAAATTCAATAGGTAGCAGAAAAATAAAAAAAATTAAGAATTTAGTGAAGTAGTGTTCATGGGTTCATTGTCCATTCAGAAATTGGATGGCACAGGGGAAGAAACTGTTCCTGAATCATTGAATGTGTGCCTTTAGGCTCCTGTACCTCCTTCCTGATGGTAGCAATGAGAACAGGGCATATCCTGGGCGATGAGCGTCCTTAATGGTGAATGCTGCCTTTGTGAGGCATCGCTCCTTGAAGATGTCCTGGGTACTATGGAGGCCATTACCCATGATGGAGCTGACTAAGCTGATAAGTCTCCGCAGCTTACTTCGATCCCGTTCAGTAGCCCCCCACCCCCACCCATACCAGAAGCTGCCAGTTAGAATGCTCTCCACGGTACATTGGTAGAAATTTGCAAGTGTCTTTGGTTACATCCCAAATCTCCTCAAGCTCCAATGAAATATAGCCACTGCTGTGCCTTCGGTGCAGTTGCATCAATATTCTGAGTGTTGACAATACTCAATAATCTGTTTAATGTTAGATATTAAAATCCATAAATGTGTAGCCACGAGGCTGCAACAGCAGTTTTGTTAACAGAGAAACACTATACAAACGAATGGTATTATAACTGAATCAACTAATAAGTGATACACAGCCAATAAAGAAAAGAATCAGAATATCTACAGAAGCTAAAGAATTGTAGTTATGCAAGAGTTATCAGCATTGGCAGAGAAGGAACACCTTTCAATTTTGCACTTTCTTCAATAAAGCATCTACAGTAAAACTCTGCAGCTTTCCTGTTTATTTCTTGTGATTTGTAAGAAGAAATACACTTCTATAATAATAGAATCACTGTTGTTTGGAAACCTTAAAGGAACCCATCCGCACATGCTGATTCTTAAAGTTAGCTTTGGGAGAGGATATTAAATTATTTTGCACATTTTAAAATCTATTAAGATATTTCTGTAAAACAGGCTTTAATCCCCAACCAGCATGAAGCTGCTTTTTGTACTTTGTTCTTGCTTAAGTGAACGATCAAATAACTCTGAGTTCTGAATTAAATATATCGCACCCGGGAAAATATTTTATTGAATTCAATGAAGTATATAGAGTAATCCTATGTACCTTGTGTCTACTGAACACTGCTTTTAAATCAACCGGGGGAAGGCCAGGATCCAATATGCAGGCTCCACCTAGGTTAAAAAGAGCAGTGTAAAGAGTCCCCATACATGAAATGGGTAGATTTGGGTTTACTTAAGCAAAGAGAGTTATTAACTGGAAAAGAAGGTTTGATGCAAAGGCATAAACTATGTTCTTGGGAAGCTACAGCACACAATTCAACCAAGCTCATCACACATGGCAGCCAGTAAGTCTGCAAATGAAAGCATAATGCCAGGTCACACCAGCTTATCATGTCCCAGAATATCAATGTGTAATGGAGCAACAGTAGAAGATAGTTAAGGTGTAAACATATCATTTTAGTTAAATATTTATTTAGAGGTAAATTAATTAGAAATTTGTTATTGGTTGTGCTACTCTGTGTATCAGCAAGGCATGCTAACTAGGAAGGACAGACATGATGTTATCTTAATTGAGGCTGTAAGTGTGCTCAGTGGTGTACTTCTCAGGATATTATTCGGAAACACTCATAATTTTCATATAATTAATCAAGAGCAATGTGTAGTATCCACCTGCTTCAAGCAGACTTCAATCATATCAGAGCCAAACAAGAGTGTGCTAACCTCGGTGAGTATTATCCAGTGGCACTTACATCCGCAGTGATGAAGTGTTTTGAGAGGCTGGTGTTGAAGCGTATCAGCTCCTGTCAGAGTAACGACTTGGAGTCGCTCAAATTCGCCTACCAAAGCAACAGGTCTACAGTGGATGCCATCTTATTAGCTCTTCGCACAACCCTGGAACATCTGAACAGCAAATATGCATACATCAGGATGCTCTTTATTGATTACAGCTCAGCATTTAATACTGCCATCCCCTCAAAACTAATCAGTAAACTCCAAGACCTGGACAAGTCCAAGACCTGGACTTCAATACCCCCCTGTGGAATTCGGTCCTGGATTTCCTCACTTGCAGAACCCAATCAATTCAGATTGGAAAAAAAACATCTCAAATCTCCATCAACACAGGAGCACCACAGGGACGTGCCCTTAGTGCCTTGGTCTACTTGCTTTATACCTATGACTGTGTGGCGATGTACAGCTCCAACACCATATACAAGTTTACTTATGACACTACTGTTATGGGTGGTATCAAAGGAGGTGATGAATTAGCATACAGAAGGGAGATTGAAAATGCGGCAGAGTGGTGTAATAACAACAATGTCAACAAGACAAAGGAATTGATTGTAGACTTCAGGAGAGGGAAACTAGAGGTCCATGAGCCAATATCCATTGGAGAATTAGAGGTGGAGAGGGTCAGTAACTTTAAATTCCTGGGTGCAAACTTGCCTGCTGGTCGCTGATGGAGTAACAGGTCTTTCCCAGTGCTCCTAGTTTACTTCCTTTTTTGTTTCCAACCTTTTGAAATATTACTGTTAAACATGTTATTATCTTACTATGGCTACCAAAGCAACTTTGGAATCTACTACGGGCTTGCTTCAAAAGATTTCTACAGACTCGCAAAAGCTTACTGAGGAGTTTCATCAGTTTAGAAAAGAAGCATCGGCTGATTCACAACAAATCAGCTTTGAAGTTAAACAAATAGTTACAAAACTGGATGTTATTCAATAAACTTTAATCGAGCATGATAAGAGGATAAAAGAGCATGAAGAGATTATAACGATACTGGATAAGAATACTGATGACCTGCAAAAGCTGTATGAAAAACAATCCAAGTCCAACGGAAAACTGAGACAGAAGATTATTGATTTGGAAAATAGAAGTAGGAGAAACAACTTCCAAATCTTGGGACTTAAAGAGTTAATGGAAGGAGATAATCCTAAGGAATTCTTTATAAACCTTCTGATGGAATTATTCCCTGATATTATACAGTCTTTACCTTTGACTGATTGTGTTCACAGATCGCCTATTTATAGATCGACTTCAGAATCAAGACCAAGATCGGTCATTATCTGCTTTCATGAATTTCAACCAAAGGATCTTTTGATTCATGAATCCTGTCGGAAAGGTATGATTGACTACAAGGGTCAGCAGATTCATATTGTTGAAGATTTCTCATCGGAAGTTATGGAAGGGAGTGCTAAGTTTAAAAAAGTTAAGGCGAAACTTTATAGCAAATGTTTCACGCCTTCTCTTCGCTAACTGGTTCGGCTGAGAATTACAATGCAAGATGGCTTAAAGAAATGGTTTCTTATGAACAAAGAGGCTCAGAAATTTTTAGACTTAGAAATATAACTGTTTAATATTTAACAATATGAATAATTGCTTCTTTTGTTCGGTAAAACTGTACAAGCTTATTTTTACTGCATTTTGCTTTGTCTTGGTTGGAACAGTAATCAACCTTGAATTCTATGGAACACACATCAAAGTTGCTGGTGAACGCAGCAGGCCAAGCAGCATCTATAGGAAGAGGCGCAGTCGACGTTTCAGGCCGAGACCCTTCGTCAGGACTAACTGAAGGAAGAGTGAGTAAGGGATTTGAAAGCTGGAGGGGGAGGGGGAGATGCAAAATGATAGGAGAAGACAGGAGGGGGAGGGATGGAGCCGAGAGCTGGACAGGTGATAGGCAGAAGGGGATACGAGAGGATCATGGGACAGGAGGTCCGGGAAGAAAGATGGGGGGGGGGGTGACCCAGGATTCTTTAAGCGTTTTTGTTTCATTTTTGCCAGATCTGAGTCTGTACTCACTGGTGATGGGAGGAGATTTTAATTGTTGTTTAGATCCAGCTTTAGATCGTTTATCCTCTAAACTAGTGATAGCAAATAAATCAGCTGTCTTTATTAAATCTTTTCTAACGAAATGTGGTATTGCTGATGTTTGGTGTTTTTTTTTCCAGTGGACAGGGAATATTCGTTTTTCTGTCATGTCCATCATACATATTCCAGGATTGATTACTTTTTTATTGATAGCCAGA
Organism: Mobula hypostoma; assembly: GCF_963921235.1. Lineage (NCBI taxonomy): Eukaryota > Metazoa > Chordata > Chondrichthyes > Myliobatiformes > Myliobatidae > Mobula > Mobula hypostoma. The sequence continues at coordinate 91,097,493 of NC_086106.1, forward strand.
TGATTCCATTAGCTTGATCCTGTGAATATAAAGAGATTGTTGTCTCAGATTATGCTCCTGTGCTCTTATGTTTAAATCTCCCTGGCCTTCTTCAAACAAAGAGGTTTTGGCATTTTAACCTAACTTTGTTACCTGATAAATATTTTTTAAAGTCTTTGGAGAGACAAATTATTCTTTTTTTTTTGAAGAGAATATGTTAGAGGAGACTTCTATTCTTATCAGATGGGATGCCTTTAAGGCGTGTAATAGAGGACAAATTATTTCTTATACTGCAAGTATTGAGAAAAAGCTAATAAAGAGGGAAGTGATTTAGCTATCCAGTTGAAACAATTAGACCAACAGTATGCCTTGGTTTCAGATCCTGCTTTATATAAAAGGAGTGTTGAAATTAAAACTAAATATGATCTCCTTTTAACTTATCCAATTGAAACTCAACTCCTAAAAGATAGAAGTCAATTTTATATTCATGGAGAAAAAACAGGTAAATTATTGGCTAATCAAATTAAAACCTTTATAGCTAAACGGCAAATTAAAGAAATACCTAAAGCTAATGGTGATAGGACAACTGATCATTTAGAAATAAATGATACTTCTAGAGAATTTTATTCTAGACTCTATAGCTCTGAATCTCCAAGGATAACACTGTAATGAACAATTTTTTAGACCAATTAAACATTCCCACAATCTCTGTTGACAACAGAAAGCAGTTGGAACAATCTATTTGTTTTGAGGATATTGTCGAGGCTGTGCACTCATTGCACTCGAGGAAAGCTCGGGGCCCAGATGGATTTTCTGGAGAGTTTTATAAGACCTTTTCCTCACTGCTTATACCTCATTTATGTTCATTTTTTTCAGATTCATTTAAGTTGGGCAGGCTGCCACAGTCTTTCTATGTGGCTTCCATTTTGCCTATCCTCAAAAAGAATAAGTATCCAATTGAGTACTCTTCCTATAGACCAATTTCTTTACTTAATGTTGATACTAAAATTCTATCTGAAGTTCTGGCCCATAGGATTGAACATATTTTACCATCTGTCATTTCTGATAATCAGACTGGATTTATCGAAAGTCGATATTCTCATTTTGATATTCGTTGTTTATTAAATGTTATCTATTCTCCTTCTAAGGAGATATCGGAATGTGTGGTATCCCTAGACACTGAGAAGGCTTTTGACAGAGTTGAATGGAATTATTTATTTTAAAATTTTAGAAAAATTCAATTTTGGACCTAATTTCATTCAATGGATTAAATTACTTTATTTAGCTCCCTCTGCTAGGGTTATTACTAATTCTCAGAACTCCAAACCATTTCAGCTTCAACGTGGCACCAGACAAGGCTGTCCGTTGAGTCCTTTGCTTTTTGATCTGGCTTTAGAACTCGTAGCCATAGCCTTTCGCGAATCTAATGATATCACTGGTATTTTAAAGAGAAGCACTATCCATAAACTTTTGCTTTATGCTGATGACCTAGTGCTCTTTATTTCTAATGTCGAGACTTCATTATCCCATGTGCTTTCTTTACTCTCCTGTTTTAGCCAGTTCTCGTGCTATAAACTGAATTTACATAACAGTGAACATTTTCCTTTGAATAATTGGATATCAACTAATTCTAACCTTCCTTTTAAAATTGTAAGAAACCGATTTACTTACTTAGGTATAAGAATTACTAAAAATTATAATTGCTTATTTGAAGAAAAGTTTCTTACCCTATTGAATTATGTAAAAAGGACACTATCAAATTGGTCGCCTCTTTTGTTATCATTGATTGGTCGAATTAATTCTATTAAAATGAATATTTTACCTAAATTTATATTTCTTTTTCAGGCATTACCTGTTTTTATCCTTAAATCTTTTGTTGATTCTCTTGATTCTATTATATCATCCTATATATGGAAAAATAAGCGTTCTAGACTAAAGAAAATTCATCTTCAGAAAGCTAAAAAGAATGGAGTGCTAGCTTCACCAAACTTTAGGTTTTATTATTGGGCAGTTAATATACGTAATCTTACATTTTGGTTATATTACATTAATCGTGAGGATTGTCCGATGTGGGTTTCTTTAGAAGCTAACTCTGTTAATAGATTTTCTATTATTTGTCTTCTTGGATCCTTACTTCCTTTCTCCCTGAGTAAGTTAATTGACAATTTGGTTATTAAACATACTATGAGAATTTGGGTACAATTCCAAAAATACTTTGGCTTATTGAGATTTTCTCTTTCAAGTCTCATTCTCTAATTATTTTTTTAAATCTTCTATGACAGATGTGGGTTTTAAAGAATGGGATAGATTAGGTATTAAATACTTCCAGAACTTGTTTGTGAAGGGAAGTCTCCTTTCGTTTGAGCAACTGTCAGCTAAATATTGCTTACCCAAAACTCACTTTTTTCGATACCTACAAATAAGAGACTTCTTATGGTCTCAAATATGTACAGTTCCTAAAAGTCCTGATAAGAATCTACTAGATGTAATTTTTAATTTGAAACTTTTTATAATGGATCTATATCTAACATTTATAATATTTTGCTGGGAATGAGAAGTGTTCCTTTAGATAAAGTTAAAAATTTTTGGGAGCAAGACTTACAGACTTCAATTTCTGAGGAAACTTGGAATGAAATTTTTAAATTGGTTAACACTTCATCGTTAAGTGCTCACCACTCTCTCCTACAGTTTAAAGTGGTCCATAGTGCCCATGTGACCAAAGATATGTTGTCTCGCTTTTATTTGGATCTATCTCCTTATTGTGATAAATGTAATAATGGAGAAACTTCACTCATTCATATGTTTTGGACATGTCCGAGTCTTGAAAAATATTGGAAAGAAGTATTTCAAACCTTCTCGGTACTTTTTAAAGTGAATCTTAAGCCTAATCCTTTGACTGCTTTATTTGGTATTGTTGGAGGAAAGGATATTATTTTGGAGAAATCTGATCTGCATATTTTGGCTTTTATTTCTCTTATGGCTAGGAGGGCGCTCTTGATTAAATGGAAAGATGTGGACCTGCCCACTCACATTCAATGGCTGCGTGATGTGATATCTTGTTTAAATTTAGAGGAGATTCGGTGTTCAATTTCTGAATCTAATCAAGACTTTCAAACGTGGGGACCTTTTTTGAACTACTTTCAAAACCTTTGATTTGCCGTTAAAGCACAGATGATGGCTAATAATACACTTTTTTTTCTTTTTTCTTCTTTACTAGTCAGCTTCGGTCTTGGTAGTGGGTTAGATTTTTCTTCCATATAATAAATTTACTATATTTCAATATTATGAATTAATCAATTTGTTTGAATATAGAGTAAGGAGTTTGTATGTGCAATTGAGTATAATGTATTTGATATATTTCTCTTTTCTTGAACTCTGTATTTTCCTATGTAGAAAATTAATAAAAATATTGAAAAAGAAATTCCTGGGTGTCACTATCTCAGAAGACCTGTCATGGACCCATCATATAAACAGAATTGCAAAGAAAGCACAACAACATCTTTACTTCCTCATGAGTTTGTGAAGATTCAGCATGTCATCAAAAACCTTGGCAAACTTCTATAGATGTGTGGTGGAAAGAATGCTGTCTGGGTGCATTACAGTCTGGTATGGGAACACCAATGCCTTTGAGCGGAAAAATCTGACAAAAGGTATTGGATCCGGCCCAATACATCACCGGGAAAACTCTCCCAACCATTGAGCACATCTACATGAAATGTTGCCATAGAAAAGCAGCATCCATCATCAAAGATCCTCACCATCCAGACCATGCTCTTTTCACATTGTTGCCATCAGGTAGCAGATGCAAGTGCCACAGGACTCGCAACGCCAGGTTCAAGAATAGTTACTACTCCTCGACCATCAGGCTCTTGACCAAAAGTAGATAGCTACACTCATCTATTTTTGGTGTTCCAACAGCTGATGGTCTCACTTTAATGACGTATTAACTTGTTATTTCATGCTCGTTATTTATTGCTATTTATTTCAATCTGCATTTGCACAGTTTGTTATTTTTTGATCCTGTTTACAATTACCATTCTATAGATTTGCTAAGTATGCCCACAGAAAAAGAATCTCAGGGTTGTCTGTGGTGACATGTATGAACTCTGATAATTCTTACTTTGAACTTTGAAGAGCAAAGCACTCTTGAGTTTACAAGACATTTGGAGGACTGATTGAAATTAAGCTTCCCAAATATGTTCTCACAACAGCAAGGGTTAGGGTGATCTTAATTTCCAAAGATCATCCTTACATTGTGGTCAAGGATCTGTAACTAAGATTAGAAGTTTTTTGCTGGGCTGGGAGAGCATCTGGTGACAGGAATAATCTTGCGGTTCCCAATTCAATCAGGAGTCAGTTTTACAACACAGCTAAAATGCATGTATACCTGAGTCAATGGAAAAGAGAAATAAAACATCTAATCATGCTCACCAAGTATCAGCCAACCACTGAACACACATTTTTACACTAATCCTACTTCCACACATTTTATTCTCCCATATTCCTATTAATTTACCAATCCCCTCTCCACCAACTCACCTTAAAAATTCTATTACTCATCTGCACACGAGAAGCAACTTGCAGTGACTAATTAACCTACCCCTGCACATTCTTCAAAGCTTTCAAAGGTTTCAAAGGTACATTTAATGTCAGAGAAATGTATACAATATACATCCTAAAATTCTTTTTCTTCGCAAACGTCCACGAAAACAGAGGACAGCCCCAAAGAATGAATGACAGTTAAATGTTAGAACCTCAAAGCACCCCAGCTCCCCCCTCCCACGCATAAGCAGCAGCAAAGCAAAGACTCCCTACCCCACCAGAAAAAAAGCATTGCGCCCCCCCACCAAGCACTCAAGTGTGCAGCAAAGCATCAATAAAGACACAGACTTGCAGTACCCCAAAGACTACTCGTTCACCAGGTATTCGACATACCACAGACTCACTGTTTCCCTAATAAGAGAAAAAGAGTTGTCCCTATTTCACAGCAAGAGAGGAGACATAACAACCAACTTGCTGATTTACGATGTTAAAAGTCTGTTGCATAGCTTTTTTTTTTCCGAGCTCTGTGCCCAAAGAACTCAGGTCTCTGGGCACACAGCCAGCAGCCAGCTTGCTGCTTTTGATCTTCCGTTTTCCACGACACACCGACTTCCTGCAGAAGCACCGACCTCGAGTCTGCCTGCCTCCAGAGCCATGAAATTCCATAACCCTGAAGGCACGCTAGTCTTGTAGGCCGCGTCCTTGGCATATCGAATAACGGCCAGTTGTGAGACCCTGAGAGCAGGTCCCATTACCACAAAGAACCGAAAAAAATAGAGATACTTAAGATAGAAATCGAGCTGCTTCCGAAGATGCAAGCAAAGGAGTTCTTGAGGTGTGGGATGAAAGTAGAGCATCTGTGAAATCCATACACGGAGCAGCAATGATATGAATGGAACCCATGGTGCTGGCACTATGAAGCTGTAGCTGTACCGGCCATGCAACTATGCCATCACAATTGATTAAGAGGCAAACAACTTCTCACTTTATGCATTATGAAATAACAGACTATATACAGTAAGTATTGTTCATAACTGAATTAGATTATGCAGTTTAGCCAAACCTGTTTTAAACCAACAATATGTAATCAATTCAATAGTCAAACTATGGAAGTAGGCCCAATTGGCAGTGTGCTAGTGAGAGCAAAGTCAATTAAGGTTTCTGTTTCTAATTTGGCCATTGATTCCTGCTGGAAAGTTGAGCTGTTGCTGCTGGTCAAGTTTTCAGCAGGAAAAGTATAGAGGCAGTAGACATTACAATAACAGAAAGAACTCGCCTTTGCAGAAATTATTCACTGCTTCAGGGGATTAATAAATGTGAAAATCCTTTGTGCTTGGAGGAGGAATAGAAGAATGACAGTTCCCTCTGTAATTAATGTCCCACTAACAAAATTACAGGTAAATATTTTGAATCATGCAATTTCTAGCAATGCGAATTTGTCACCGAGTAATTAATTATGGAAAATCAATGGGTTTCCTTGGTCTCCATTAAAAGAGAGGTTTTCAGTGCTTTTGCACAATATATACAGTAAATATCAACAGTTAAGCTTTACTAAAAGCAGAAGCCAGGACGGGATATTAAGCTCAGGGCACAGAGATCAATGTCAGGTTGGGCGTATTACATATCTTTCCAGACACTGAGATTATCCTCTACAGTACCCACTCCAGCATTCCCAATCTTTAACTCTCCTGTTTCTTCTTTAGTGGAGCCAATTCAAATTTCACACTTCACTGAGAGGCCAAAGCTGCAAATAAAGCAAGGAATTTAACAAAACCATCAAATAAAAGCTGGTAGCACTGTGTCAAGGCAGTTAAGACAGCTGTGGTGGCCCTGAGGATTAGAGAATCAACAACAACAAACACATAATTTCATGTACCCTGCGTTCTTGATCATCGACTGGTCATAAAAGCAATAAAGAAGCAGAGATTTTATTTTATATAGGGGAGCAGGTTAGTTATCTTGTACCGAGCAATACTTTGAAACACAGTCTTAATGCAACAACAATTGAAGAGACGGGCTTCAAGATTAGAGCCTGTCTTGACAGACAAGTACTCCACTAGGGCAACAATGGTTCTGAACCCAGGGCGGTAAGCTTCAGGAATGCAAGGCCTTCAGACTGACTCAACATTGCAGCTTCAACTATGCACACAGCCATGCCATGGAGGACAACGTTGGATCTGCAGTGGTCCAGGAGGCAAATGGGAGTGAGTTAGGTCAACAGCCAGAGGGACATGGCAAACACTTGATAGTCAGTGACCAGACTAAAAAGTATAGAGTCCAGCCTGGTTCTGGAGGGTGTCAGAGGTTTCAGTCTCTGGGCAGGGTTGGGCTGGTGCCAAATATAAACCAGGACCAGAGCTTGTGCTACATATTAATACCATTGAGCTGGAAGGGGTGTCAAATAATATAACCTACTTTTGGGACATCTTGAGAGATGGCATTCCAACAATGCTCTAGTAAAATATGACTGGCCCAGGAGGATCAATGTAATTGCTTATAGAACAAATTAGATTAATTTCCCCTGCAAGCAAGGGAATGATTTAATCTGAACTATACTAGACACTGATGTTAACATCACATCAGGAAAGCTCTGGTTAAATTTCTGGACTGAGGTAAAATTACATGTACATGGCCCTTATCACATCTCACTCTGTTCCGCTTTTATTTTTAATTGTATAGCACTGAAATACATTTAAAGTGCAACATTATCTAACCTCTAACCTAGTTTTGTATAAATAGAAACTGCAGCAAGCACTGATGTTTGATCTTTTATTGTGCCATGCCTTAATATATTGGGTAATGAGTGCTTTCCATACACATCTGTGCACATTTCTAGCCGACAATGTTATCTAATTATTAATTCAAACTGTTCAAATGTAGGCATTTGTTCAATCAGTCCATTCTTTGAACTCCTCCACTATATGACGTTTACTCTAGCACAATCTGTGTGTCTTTCTAATATGGAAAATGAGAAACACTCTCACCCAGAAATGATTGGGAAAAAATCCTGTATTCAACCTAGTGAATCTTTAAATAAACAAGCAGCAATTAGTTGAGGAAGAAAGCAAAAAACATATATTTCCCTTTGCGAAATAAAAACAAAACAGCAATTGTAATACGTCAAATATTACACTAGATACACTAAACACTAAAATATTACTGCCTCAAGGAAAAACAGAAAATACAGTTTCTTCAATTAATTAATGTTACACAAACAAAATCACAAAAATACAATTTGTTGATACATAGAGGTGTGCTTAAAAGTGGATAAGCAATGGAACAGGGTTTTTTTTGACTACATTGAAAGCATCACAATTGCATTAAAAATGTTTTTGATTTCACACAATAATAATTGGTCTAATTCTTTCCCAGTATAGGGAAACTCAATGCAAGAATTGAGTTGTACACCTACTGTGGCAATAATATTTACTAAAGGGGTTTGATTTCAAGAGGAAATTAATATGGACCTTCAACGTGACCACAATTAGCCTCACAGCCATACCAATGTCCAGATATAATATAATAATGGTATCTAGACATTACCATCCATTAATTGTAGACCCAGCCATCTGTTTCTCTTCATTTTCAGATTTTTACCCAATTAATTTATACATGATGGACATCACTGACGAGGACAGAGTTTAATGTTCATTTCTAATTGCTCTTGAGAAGATGACAGTGAAGGTCCTTCAAAAGAACTGGATTTTTTTTGTTAACATATTCTTCCAAAGTTGTTGAGTAGGGAATTGGAAGATTGACCAATGCCAGCATATTTCCACATCAGGGCAGCACTTGACTTTGAAAAGATCTTGCAGGTGGTAGTGTTGCAGTTGTCTGCTGCCTTACCCCTTCTGGTGGCAGAAGTTATGGGTTTAGAGCTGTTGTCAGAATAACCATACACTTCAGTCATGATGAACCTGCATTGGAGGAAGCTGATGTTTAAAATGACGCTGAGATCTTGTTCTTGTTTCTTCTACCTAGTATCAGATTCTTGAAGGTGTTTGGAATTCAATCAAGTGGAAAGTACTCCAGCAAACTGCTGACTTATGCCTGTAGATGGTGGAAATGCTTTGCAATATCGGGTGGAGTCAATTACCAGAGGATATCATGTCTCTGACTTGTTTTTGTAATCACAGAATTTATCACTGCTCCAGTAGGACTGAGTGTGACATATAAGAAGCTATGAATTTAGACTTAGGGTGGAATACAATTCTGCTGTGTGTAATGTCTCATACAGCAAAACAGATGCTCATTTGTTGACCTGCCAGATGTTAGTTATACTCAACATAGTGGAAGTTGTCCTTGGTCCAAAGTTAGGGCTTTTGCCTTCAGAAGTACAGTGCACTGGTCACTCCAACTAACATTGTCATAAACATATGCCTTCACCATAGGTGGATTAGTGAACATGAAGCCAAGTAGGTTATCCCTCACCTTGGTTCATTCACTTCCTATTGTGGCCTTTGCAGTCTCCACCAGGTTAGCGCATGTTTCTAATATCACACCACATTTGGTGATTGGTATTGAAATCACCCACTTAGAATACATCCAGTGCCCTTTCTGCCTAGTTTAAGGGGACAATAGAGTGAAAGTCAAAGTCAAGTCAAAATATACTGCCTTCAGATTCATTTTCTTGTAGGCATTTACAGGAAAATAAAGAAATACAATAGAATGTATTTTTAAAAATCTATATATAAATAAAGACTGACAAACAATCAAACTGCAAAAGAAGACAAACTGCAAATAAAAAAATATTGAGAACATGTAAAATGTCCCTGAAAATGAGTCTGCATGTTATAGAATCAGTTCAGAGTTGTGATGAGTGAAGTTATCTTTGCCGGTTTTGGAGCTTGATGGTTGTAGGGTAATAACTGTTCCTGAAACCGGTGGTGTGAGACTTAAAGCTCCTGTACTTCCTGTCTGATGGTAGTAGTGAGAAGACGATATGGTCTAGATGGCAGAGTACCTGATGATAGATGCTGCATTCTTGTGCAGCACTCCATGCAAATATGCCTGTGGCAGACTGGGCGGTATCTGTTACTTTCTGTTCCTGGATCTTGGTGTTTCTATAGGAGGCCTTATGTCGTTAGTTAGGATACTCCCCACTTTGTATCTATAGAGGTTTGTCAAAGTTTTTGGTGACATGCCAAATCAAGGCAAAGTTCTAAGAAAGTAGAAGTCTTCTTTGTAATCACACTTATCTACTGGTCCCACGACAGATCTTCCGATATGATAATCAGCAAGATCCTTCTTTGCCCATTTTGACTTGATGTCATGATATTTTATGAGATCTGCTGTACTGTTGAGAACTCCCAGGACCTCTCCACCCCATCCATTTGCTACTCTACTGTCATTTCAGGAGGGTAGAGCCAGTTCATCAATGTGGGTCTGGAGTCACGCAAAGTTCACACCAGCCAAAGATAGTTGAATTTCTTTCTCAATCCAGATGTGTCATTAACAGTTTATAAACTTCTCCATGCGTTAGCATACCAGAATTTCCAAGCCTGTTTAAAGCTATTACTGGCAATTTCCATTTTTAAAGAGCTCGATGTCATCATAACGCTGTCGGAGATACAACTAAATAAATCTTCAAATAACATCACAGCCACAGATACTTCCAATCAAGAGAAAATGTCTGGCAGAAAGACAGGAAAAAGCAAGGAAACATATTTGATAATATTGACAGAAACACTCATAATATCAAAGGTCTAGACCAGCAGTCCCCAACCACCGGGCCGCAAAGCATGAGCCCCTGGGCTGCGAAGAAACGATATGAGTCAGCTGCACCTTTCCTCATTCCCTGTCATGCACTGTTGAACTTGAACGTAGGGTCGCCAACTGTCCCATATTTGCCAGGACATCCCGTACATTGGGCTAAATTGGTTTGTCCCATATGGGACTGCCCTTGTCCCGTATATCCCCCACTAAGGTAGAGCATTCCTATGAAACCTTTTGTGCCGAAATGTCGTAAAGCGAAGAAGCAATTACAATTAATTGATATGGGAAAAATTTTTGAGCATTCCCAGACCCAAAAAATAACCTACCAAATCATACCAAATAACACATAAAACCTAAAATAACACCAACATATAGTAAAAGCTGGAATGATATGATAAATACACAGCCTATATAAAGTAGAAATAATGTATGTACAGTATAGTTGGGAAGATAAGCCAAATCCGATTTGTGGGAAAAAAATCAGCACGTATGTGCATGCGCACACAGGTGCCTGCGCAAGGCTTCATGGTCATGGTAGTCTTTCTCGGGGTAAACCCAAGTGTCCCGTATTTGACTGCAACTTTTGTCCCTTATTTGGGAGTGAGAAAGTTGGCAACCCTAACTGTAAAAGACATGTTGAGGTGAATTTAACCCTACTTTACACCCCCCCCCCGCCGCCCCGGTCGGCCGGTCCGCAAGAATATTTTCAATATTAAATCGGTCCATGGTGCAAAAAAGGTTGGAGACCCCTGGTCTAGACTAGGGGAGGCGAACATTTATGAGAGTGTGTGCATAAATTGGTGAAATCCTGTAAAAAATGTTCTTAAGTGGCATGGTAATTTTGAGCACAGATTATCATTACTTAATGAATTAGTAACAATAATGTTGGATTTTTAACGAAAAAAGATGAGTCCCGTTGCTTATTTATCTGTATTAATTGTTTTATTATTAATAAAACAATAACAAAAGTATAAATAAATGAAGCACTTTAGAAAACTTGTTCAAAATTATTAATATTAATCTTTTTAAAAGACAATTGAAAATAACATCATTTCTAAATAGTATTATTTTGTAACTGTTTACCATCCAATTTCTGATGTGTACAACAGGTCTGCGAAGATTTCAAAAAGTTTCATCCAACATCACCGGTTCTCGCAACTGTCTTTCTGGCGTGAGATATTTCCTATGAAAACATCTCACTGCTTTCTAGCTGTAAACAATAATTCACTGCTTCATTTAGCCGTAAAGATAATCATTATATATCTTTTTATTATCGGTGGGGTTGAAATAATTGGGGGAGGGCACTGCATGAAGCGCGCCAACAAGTGATTTGTGCAAATGTATCATCGCCCCTGGCACTAGGGCTATTTTCGCAAGACTCATCAGAAATGTCAAAGTGGACCCGGAAAGATAGAGTACTTAGCACAACTTTTAGAATATTGTGTTCAATTCTGGTTGCCTCATTACTGGAAGGATGTGTAAGATTTAGGAAGGGTGCAGAGGAGATTTACTAGGACACTGCCTGAATTACAGAGAACGTCTTATGAAGGAAGGTTGTCCAAGCTATGGCCTTTCTATTCAGATCAAAGGAGGATGATAGGTGACTTGATAAGATGATAAGAGGTGTAGATAAAGCGGACAGCCAGCGACTTTTTCTCAGGGCAGCAACAGTTAATATGAGAGGGTATAATTTTAAGGTGATTGGAAACTATAGGGCGGGATGTCAGAGGTAGGTCAAGGGATGATAAACGCATGCAATGCATTGCCGGGGTGTTAGGAGAGGTAGATACATCAGGAACATTGAAAAACTCTTAGATAGGCACATGGATGAAAGAAAAATGGAAAGCTAAGTAGGATGGAAGGATTAGATTGATCTTGGTTAAGAGGTCAGCACAAAATTGCGGGCCATATGGTGTGTCCTGTGTTGTACTGTTCTATGTTCTATGTTCTATGACTTGTTATACGGTGTGAGCAGGCTATGCAAACAGGCAAGTGAAAGTTTGAAATGTGTTAAATATTTTAAGTTGTGCTATTGGGAAGCTGGGCCTGAAAACCAACATACAGAACGTACGTAGCTAAATTATGAATGGAATGGCATGCAGGATTGGAGAATATTTAGTGAGGCAAGTACTAAATGATTGTAGTTATAAGAGACCAGTAATAACAACTAATATAATGAGAATGATCAATTAAGAACTTTGCAAAAATGAGCGAAACTATCATCATGATTTGTAATGTTTTATTCCTAAGCATATGCAATAATTAGGTTCAGAAATACTACAGTTTGCAATAAAGCTTCAATTTAGACAATGTAATAGCGGAAATTCATTGTAGTTCTGATTTTGGATAGTTTCATTGCTCTAGGCCCACTAATGCTACTAGCCTAACTGTAGACAATGGTAGCAAAGATTGGTTAAGGCAGGTTACCCCTTTGCTTTACTTCTGCAATAGTTGCAAAATCTTGGAGCTAATGTTGCAATTTTATAGATGCAATCAAAGGAAACCGAAACAACAAGCCAAGGAAGAAAATGAAGTGAAGTGAGCAAAGAGGGAATTAAATTTAGAAAATGAGAGAGTTTGGAGTGTAGAGGAGTTTCAGGAAATCCTTAGAAAGTAGTCTAGACAGCTGAAGGTGTGGTTGCTAATGCTGGGATGAAGGAAGTGGTGAATTGACAGAAGATCAGCAATAGAAGAACAAATTAGTTTTTCAACAGTTGTAATGTTGGAAAATATTACAAAGCAATAAGCAGCAAGAAAATAAAGGGATTTACATATTTGCATGAGAACTTTTAATTCAAGCTATAGAGCAAAAAGGTTGGCTACCACAAAATATTAAACAGGCCCCGGAACATGCTGCAATTAACCTCTGCTACCATTGTCTTCATAAGGAAATTGACGGGTTGGGGATATTGGTGATGACATGGTAGATGAAATTAATCAGCCAACAGAGCCCCTTCATAATTGAGTACAGTCATAGAGCAATGAATTTTCAACATTATATTGGCTAACTAAAGGCTTTAGGCCACATGGTGTTTCTTGCAAACTGTAGTAATTCTAAGTCTACTTCTAATTATTACGTATGCCTTAGGAATAAAACATTGCAAATCATCGCCATTATCTTCTTCATTATTACAAACTTAATTAATCGTTCTAATTATAAAATTTGCTATTACTAGTCTCTTATTACAACAAACTTTTTATCAGTCCTTATTATAAACGAATGTTATTAGAAACCCCTTCTATAATATCTCTTGTCCCAATCCTCTATGTACAATAGGTTTCCCTCAGCTCTGACTTATAAATAACCATATTCAGACAAGCAGCTTGGAAAAGAAATATACCAATTCTTGCCGTGAATTTCTTTAAGGTTTCTCTATGTACAACAGCTTTACAAGAAAACTGTCAAATAGACCACAAGCTGTACAACAAATTACAAATCAGATGAATTTAAATATCTGTACTAGCTGGCATTCAATTATATAAGACATACCAAGATACTATGGATACAAGGGTGGAGGGTGCACAACAATTATTGCAGACAGGAGAAACCGCTTGTATTGGGATTATACTCCAAATATTAGGGATATATGGGAGGAATACAAATACCAGGAGGAACTGGGAATACTGCAGCATTGTTGGTTTTATGTCAATGTTGACAAAGCATTAAGTAACTATAATCTGGAAGAAAATTAGCAGTCACTTGAACAAACATACAAAGATAATTGTTGACCTGTACAGATTATGTAAAGGAAATTTGTATTTAATGAACATGATTGAAGTTTTTGATGATATAACACAGAAGGGATGAGGCTAATGCAGTTGGTGTTGTGTGCATAAGCGTTCAGTAAAGATAACACAAAAAAATAAAACAAGTGTGATAAAAGGGGTTGGAGCAAAAATGGTTAAGGAATGGAAATTGTTTCTCCAATTGAAGAGATTTGTAGAGTGGCATTCCCCAAGATTCAGTATCAAGACCACTATTGTTTTTGCATTACACTAATGATATACTGGACTATACATGGAGTAATTTAAAAATCTGTAGTCAACAAGTTACTGACTTCAAGATGACACTGACAGGCTGATAGAATGATAAACTCATGACAGATGAAATTCAATGCAGAAAAATATGAAGCGATAAATTCTAGTAGGGAGAATGGGGAAAACCTGTTCACAGTGTAATTAAACCAGATTAGTAGGAGAAATAATCAATACTAAGACTTAGGAGGTTCTTGCACATACCATATTAAGAATCTACTCCAAATACATAGGGCATAGGGAAATTTCAAAATAGTAGAATTTTAAAGAAAATGATTTTGGAAGAAAGAAAACTGGGAATGATAGTTGTACAAATCTTTAAATGTGATTGGATAGATTGTCAGGCCTTATGGCATCCTGGTCTTAATAAAGAGAGACATTGTTTTGAAACTTGTCTTTAGTTATTATCATTAATTGTACAATATGGATACTTAGTGGTACACTTCCAAAATTTAGTTCTGTTAAAATCTATGAAACCAAACTTCAAAACCAGGATACAATATATAGCTGATAATCTATCCACATCAGTGTGTGAGGGTTTTTTTTGCTCAAGTACAGAAGCTTTGAAATTATATTAGATCTATATAATGCATTTGTTCAGCCCGTTTGGAGTATCTGACAGAATTCAAAACCACGCCTTTCGAAGAATCAGCATGTTATGGAGAAAGCACAGAATTTACCAGAATTTTTTGAGGGAGAGTGGTTATGATTGTGTGGACAGTCTGGAGAACCACTGATAGTTTTCATCAGAGCAGAGGTGGTTGATTAGAAATTTGACAGAGATGTTGAAATCAAGGGTATTCAAACATACTGACAATTGGAGGAACGTGCAATAACGTTCAGAAGTTCAAGAGCTGCAGGTACATGTTGTTTTGATACTCCATCATATAAAATATATCCAAACATTAAAAAATTGCCATGTTGTATCTAATTATTGCTAGAGTCAAAGGCTTTTTGGAGATTGGAACTTACTTTATTAGTAGTGATTTTTAATATTAGCTGGATCTAAGATTGCAGCTTACTATGCAAAACACTTTGTAACAAGTTATGCATCAGAATATGAATATTTAGGGAGAACAATATTTCATGAAATATCAAAAATAGCTTCAGTTGTTCTATGAGCTCCATTAATTAACACAGAAATCAGTGTCTGTCAGCTGATTATGCATGATTTTCATACGGTTTTCTTAATTTTTCTGATCTGAAGGATGTGCAGTTAAAAGCTTATTGTGATTCACTTGTGGCAAAGCTTCAAGTTGCTCACTTTGTAGTGAGTGAACAATGAACTGCACCTAAGACAAAGCGACTTGGCACCTTTAACCATGAACACAAATTCTCCCTCCCATTTAGGCGTAAAACCTCTGTATGAAAACTTCATGTTTCTTACAATTCTATGATGTCATTTTCATGAACAAAATTAATGTGGAACTACTAACACTTATATCTTATGAATAGTAAGCATAGATTGCAACCCATAAGCAGCAGAAAAATGGCACACCATTCATCACAACGGCTCAACACAACCTATGTGCCAGTACTGCCTACCTACTGCCTCTTTAAGGCATAATGTAAGCTGCTACAAGCATTGTATATTTTCTCGGGTAGCAAGGTTAGAGAGACCTATGCACAGGACATCATAGCCATCTTACCCTTGCCCCACCCAGATATATATGTAATGAAATCAGAGCATCCAAGAAGGAGTTTGAAACCTACATCTCAACCTGTTCAGCCAATCTGATAAAAATCGTGAAGGATTTAGTTTAAGTGTTTCCAGTGTCTAAAGGGCACAGGTTTGAGATGGTTGACAAGGGAACCAAAGGCAACATGAGGGAAAACCATCTAAAGTAATTGGCTACCAGGGTTTGAAATGTACTGCTTGATAGGGTGATGTCTACAGGTTCTTGGTGGCATTCAAAAAGGAATTGGCCAAACACTTGAAACAAGTGAAATGCTGTGACTACTCAGAATGTTCTTGCCATGTGCTAAACTCGAAGGATATATGCTCTTTGTTGATTTACACCCCAGTGGAGAATGCTGTGAATATAAAAGAGGAATGGAAGCAAAGCAAATTTCAAAGGCATGAAAACATTTAAAATGTTATGGGTAGGGACTTTTGACACCAAATAATGGAGAAAAGGAGATTATTATTTCATCTCCCAGACAAGCCTTTATGATAGAGGAAGACTTGCCTCCTCTCCAATTCCATGAGTTTTGAGCATCAGATGAAGCCAATATGACCTGCAGGTGGAGTAGGGGGTTCTAGGGAACACAAGTAGGTGGCTAGCTGGAAAAATGCTACATTCCTTGCAGCATTTTAGCTAGTCTTCGGTGTATTCTCAACCCAGGAGTTTTAAGTTCTCAATACCATCAAAGACCATGGATAGCGATAGGAACTGTTATTTATTTTTAAATTTCATTCAAATAAGGTTTATTCTATCTCCTTATAAATCTGATTCTTTTCTCAATTATCAACAACAGTTTGGTATGTTGTCTGATGTCTGCTAATATGATGAGCCTGATGAAATAAATGTGAAAAATAAACGGAACTTTTTAGACTATACCTGAAGATATATTTAATTAAAAACTGGATTAATCTACAATTCACATTCATATGCAGCACAATTTTCTATTTCTTACAGCAAATATTTCAGCCAAATATTTCTGATGGTTTCCTTGACAGAGCTATGAAAACAGCTGCCAACCAGTGATCTGAATATTGGACATCATCAACAATTTACAAAATCCTTTTTTCTTTGGACTAGTTCTCTTGAGTTTACTGAAAGTTGAAATTCTTACTGATATGTGCACCCATACAATGTTGGCACACTGCTACCTCGTCCAGAAGATGACTTTTCAGATATGAATAAAGAGAGTATGTTTTAGTGGGCTATTTGTCAACGAGGAATTTCACAGCTGAACTCAACCTAATATTTATCACATACATGCCCCTGCCAGCAGAGGTCACTGAATGGCAATCTCCATCATAAATGCTAATTGATTTTACCCTGCCCTACCCAATGATACCAAGGCCAAAGCCCGTATACTTATTGCATCCCGCCTGAATTGCAATAAATCTACACAGACAAGAGATTGAACCTTGAACTTTGTATCTTATGTGATTTAAACTATGAGCATGCTTAATTTTCAAAAAAAAAATATAATTTTTGAAATTCAAGTGGTAATTAACATCTATGGCCACCTATTCTAGAAGGAAGACCTCTAATTTTGATCTTGTCACCTTGTCACTTGCACAGACCCAGTTTGGAGATGCTTATGTTTGTCAGCAAGTGGAATGTGGTGTAGCTGAGACTGTCTTTTCCGTTTGACTCCAGCAGACTGAAATTCACATAACAGTGGCTGTCACTCATACAGCCACTTCCATCAGTGTACATAATTTTCTATGCAGTGCTTATATTAATATTTCAGCAAAAAAGCTGCAGACTGAATCTGCTGACAACTGAATGACATTTGTTGACTAAAGACTTATTCAATTAGCAGAAGCAATTGGATTTTGGGATATCTCAGGCTCTCCTCTCAAAAGTAAACTGCACAGAAGTCATTCTGATGTAAATATTAACTTAGTATGTATAGGAAAGAGGCAGATCATTGAACCTTAAACTTACTCTACCATTCAATTAAATCGTAGCAAATTTGTACCACAGATCTGTTCTCTCATCTTTGATCCATATCCTTTTTTACCCACACATACAAAAAAAATCTTAATCTTATAATATTCAATTAACTGAGCATCCATAGAATTATGAGAGTGAATTCTAGATTTCCTTTGCCCTCTTTGTGTGATCTTGATTCCACTCCTAAACGACTAGCTTTGATTTTAAAGTGTTGCATGCTTGTTCCAGGATACCCACCAGAGGGAAATGCATTTCTCTACCCACCCTATTAAATTCACTTAAGTAGCTTGAGTTTGTCACTTCTTTCACTGCAATGTTATAGTAAAATCATATTCACTGAGAATAAAACATAAACTACTGGAAAATTCCGGCAGGTTGAGTTACAAATGTGGAGGCAAAGGGATGGTTCATGTTTCAGATTCAGACCCTGCAACAGGAACCACTATTCTTCACAAACAATAAAATAGAAGTCAGAATCATAACCAATTAAGTACAGTTGAAACTAGGTAGGCAGATCCTCACATGTATTCTTCTTTGAAAAGTGCAGCACTTACACAAAAATGTAAAATACAAGCCTTATGTATATTTGCATATAGAAGCACATACATACAGACTGACACTTATAAGACCATTCATGCAAACATTTCTGTGCAATTTTGATATCTGGATAATAAAATAGAATGAATAATAACTTCTTTTCAATGAAGTTTAAAAGATGCAAAATGAACTTTTCACCCACGCCATGAATGAACTAGGATTGAACAATTTATGAATTATTAGGATTTTCCATTATCAGAGTAAAAGAATACAAACTTAAAATTAGACAGTTGGCAAAGATATTATAAATTATACAATTCAGAATCTGATGGAGAAAGGTCACTGAGCATAGTGTGTCTAGCATCATTTCATAATAAGATCTGGAGGAAGAAAACATACTTTTTTCTACAAAAATGTCCCTTTTCAAATTCTCACAATGCACAGCAATGTACAAACTACTACATGACGGACATTTAGGTACCACATGAAGGAAGGCAGTCTTTTGTTTAATGGAAAGTATAAAGCTATTTTCAGAGGGAACTGATGCTCCTTTTTAAAAAAAAACATTTCTGTTCTCATCCTCTGATATGCAGCAGAAAGCCCTCCAGTTCTGAAAGGGTTAGTGATTTTGCTGCTCAGATGCAGTGCCTGGATGTTTGGTGGTTTCTATTGAATGGGATCTGTTTAAAGCAGCAGGGATTCCAGTTAGAGCCAGCCTACGAGACCCGAATATGAATAGGAGAAAACTGCTCACAAATACCACCCTAAACACTTTCAAGAAGAGGGAAAGATTCGTACATCATGCAAGGTTTTGAAGTCGTGATGATGAGGGTGTAGAGATGAGGAAGGTTGTGGGGTGGGGGATGTTGCTGAGGGGAGTCTACTGGAGACTAACTAACTGAATGCACTGTAATCAACAAATCTTCAACATTCAGTATCATTCAGATTATTAGCCTAGCTAAGCTAAAATCAGAAGAGAGTTTAAGCCTATCAATTTCACACCCAACTCAAGTAGAAATTACACACAAACAAGGTAAGCAGCAAACTGAAGAGGTCTTTCTACCTGCAAGCAGAGCTAGATATTCAAACAATATTATAATTATTGATCTCAAAGTTTGGTCTATCAAATAAATCATTAAAGGTATCAATAAATGCTCTTCTGCTTTCAACTTACACACACACACATACACTTGGCTGGACTCAATCTCCATGACAACTGCTAGCCTGGTGATCCTCTCTCTCTCTCTCTCTCTCTCTCTCTCTCTCTCTCTCTCTCTCTTTCCCTCTCTCTCCATCTATCTTTTTCTCACTCACTCTTTCTCTCTATGATGATGCATTCAAACAAATTATATAAAACAATTTTGAGAACTGCAAAAAAGATTATATAAGAGCAAACAGGAAACTCAGAGTAACACAGAAAGATCCCAATTAAGCCTAAGGAAATTCTAAATATTTGTGCATCAGCACCAAAGCAGACTTGGTACTAATTCCTTCAAAATTACAGCACCAGAAGAATACAAAGATCATCTTCTTCCCTCGAAATCTAAACAAATTTCTCGCAGATAACGTTCGATTTTCGGTTGAATGTTGTTATTAGTTTTGTACAAACAAGGGTACATTAATGCTGAAAGAAGAGGTAGCAGACAACTGCAGAGGGGAGAAGATTCCCGGAGACAGGGAGGACGGAAGGCTTGAGCTAAATCACAGAGAGACAGCAGAACTAAATGATGGAGCTCTTGAGTGAGTGCAGGATGTCCTCTCACCGCTCGCATCACCCAAGCTTGCTGATCCACCTCCAGCACTCTTACCTGGGGCTGGGAGGGTCTCATCACTGGCCTGGGGCTGAGCAGCTTCCCCACTGCTCCCGGTCCGTGCCCATATCCCGGGGCTGATGGTGCGCTTCCTGCGCTCCGATGTGACTGTCGAGCCGGTTCGACCGCTGCCTCTCCCTTCGCCGCTGCTCCGTTCCCTGCAAGGGTGGGGGAAGAGAGCGGTGGGGGAAGGGGGAGTGTGTGTGTGTGTGTGTGTGTGTGTGTGTGTGTGTCTGTGTGTGTGTGTGTGTGTGCATGTGTGTGCGTGTGCGTGTGTGTGTGTGTGTGTGTGTGTGTGTGTGTTGGGGGGTGGGGGGTTTACACAGGAGCGTGCCGCGTACTCGAGCAATGCGCGTCCACGGCCATAGGCGACGTGTCCTGAATTATGTCAGGCTGGAAGGAGTTGTGAGAGACGCAGAATAGTGAAGGAGATATATCCATCATACTGCCTGCCCATCACTCAGCCTCAACGCAAAACTCCAAACAACGTTCGATATTTCGTATTCAAACGGTCAGCTTTCCAAATGATGCATCATCGGTTTCCCGGAGCTTAAAACAGGGCAGCAAGGTTAAAAACGAGGGTCAGAATATGGTGGTGAGGTTAGATGCTGGGAACAAGATTCCCAGCCTGGAATAACCATGGTCCAGGTGTGAATGGTCTGTTACAATTTGTAGCGTGCCCTGTTAGTTAGATCCTGTCCCGAATCCTTGCCCTTCAGATCCAAATATATTTGCCCACAAGTTGTTGGGAGTGCGAACTGTCATCGGCGGCGTGGAAGGCGGCGGAGCGCCAAGCACCATAGTCAATGCAAGAATGGGCAATCTGTTTCCCTCAATTATTACATGAACAAATAGCACAAAGGGGCAAAGTGATAAATTATTAGCAAAGTGGGCACAGAATAAATAAAGTAAAGGCAAAGAATATTGGACTTCAAAAAATAACGGAATGGAAAATTGAAATAAAACTATTCAAAATCTGGACAGAAAAAATACTGTAATTTTGGTTCACTTGAACTTCAGGAATAAAAATCTTTTAAAAAAAAACTACTCAGAAAAAAATAACTACAGATGCTGAAAAGCTCTTAACTTCATAACTTACCGGGTATGACTTTGCCCGATTGTCTACTTGCACTGAACTTCCTCACCATCTGTAACACTTCCTCTCGCTACTACCATCGAGCCGGGTGTACCGAAGCGTTAGAGTATTCGCCATTGCTCTTAACTGATTCTACGACCTGCAAACTCACTTCAAGGACTCTTTACTCCTCATGTTCTCAATATTATGATTTTGCTCTATTTTCACAGTTTGTCTTCTTTTGCATATTGGTTGTCAGTCGCTGTCAGTTTATGCCTAGTCTTTTGTAATTTCCATTGCATTTCTTTTTTTCCCCTGTAAATGCCTGTAAGGGAATCAATCTCGAGGTAGCATATGTTAACATATATGTACTTTGATAATACATTTACTTTGAACTTTGATCAGCCTTTTTTCCCAGTGCACTGACGTGAGGAAATGACGTGTATGGATGGAATGCAAAACAATTTTATTACTGTGCCTCAGTACATGTGACAATAATGAACCAATTAGGTGGGAAAGCTCGGCAGGTCAGGCAGCATTTGTGGAGAGAGGGTCGTGAGATTCAGAGTCATTGACCTGAAATGTTACTTTTAAATATTTTCAGCATTTTTTTGTGTTTTACTAAAATGTAGGATTAAATGGTAATCAATGTGCACACAAGACAACATCATGAAAGGTATCTGACAATGTGCTGCCAACTTCACGAGGCTAATAACACGTAGGTACAAATCATTGACGTGGGAAGGTTTACAATTCATGAGATAGTTCCTCTTCATGCAAATTGCTGGGCAATTCACACGTCAATAGGGGCATGCACCATTAAACTTAGTTTTTGGCTGTAACGCCCGGGTCACTGTTGCCCTTAATAATTTATACAGAATTATCCTATCAAACACCACAATCTCTTTGGGTTTTTGCTTTACGACTTTTGAGTCAGTATGAAAATGGTCCTTCTATTCCATTTTGAGAACATATCTAAATATTTAAAAAATCCTCAGTTTGGACACGTCTTCTCAAAACAAGAGAAGATAGGAACAATGAAAACCTGATGTCTTGCTCAACTTGGAATCATCCACATACAATAGCCACTTAATAAAGTTTAATCTTCTGCAGATTTCCAATTATACTAAGAGTAGATGATCCTGCATTTCCCAGTTCAGCTCTACTCAAATTGATTTTTTTACATCACACTGAATCTTTCCAAACCTGCACCAGCAGCAATCAGTCTATCAGCATTAACTTAGCTCAACTCTGGAGTTCACTGCCTCTCAGTAAGGAAGGTTAAACCCCCGAACCAGAGCCTGAATATGTTAACTGAACAGACATTGGCTAGAGGCCTAAGGTGAGTCCTAAGTGGTACCTGGAAAGTGGCCCAATCTGACAAGCTCATGTGGAAAGACTTAATCGGATGAAGTTCAATGTCCAGTGTTATTTATAGAGTTGTTCTGTGGAGGAAAGAAGATAACCAAAACCTGTACTCACTAAATTTCGTAAACATATAAAGTAAATAATTGCCAAAGTCTTTCATCAAATTAAATTTTCAACTGATTTGGTCAATCGGTTCTACGAAGAGCAGAGTACTATGTAAGCAGGAAGTTCAGATTAAGAGTGGATCTGGTTGGTGTAGATTTTTTCTAGCACCTGGGACATGGATGTGTTTAGTAAAAAATGCTATCCAGCTGTGTAAAGAGGATAGTTATCAGTGAATACATGTCAAAATAAATAAAACAATACATTTATAAATGAATTCCCAGAGCACTTCACTGATATGAATTATTTCACTAACAAAAAAAAACTTTAGTAAATTACTCTGTGTACAGAAAGATATTTCAAACAACTGATTTCAATAACTATTTAACATTTTTGATGGTCTTGACTGAGCCATAAACTCACACAGATCTTTTGTTCTTCTTCAATGG
Source organism: Mobula hypostoma (assembly GCF_963921235.1). Lineage (NCBI taxonomy): Eukaryota > Metazoa > Chordata > Chondrichthyes > Myliobatiformes > Myliobatidae > Mobula > Mobula hypostoma. Next base: position 91,120,738 of record NC_086106.1, read on the forward strand.
GAGGAGTAGGGTACTTGACGTTTGTTTGTCTGCCATACAGTACAAGGTCCTAATTTAAGTGTACTGTATTAGGCAGAGGTATCGGAGCTCGGTCTGCACTTACTTCTCAGCTGGAAGGAATTAAAGGAATTCACTAACAGCCCAATCTGCATTGACTGAAAACTACATTCTGCACAGAACCAATTGATCTAACTGACTTTGATTTATTGCGGACATACCTTAGCCAAAGTCCTTGGCCTGAGATGTAATGAAATAGTTATGAATAAAAGGGTAGCAAGATAAGCCAGGAAATACGGGCCAGTCAGCCTGACATCAATGGTGGGGAAGTTACTGGAGGGAATTCTGAGGGACAGAATCTACCAGCATATGGATAGACAGAGTCTGTGCATTGGAAGTCATGTTTCAATGTTCAAAGTTCAATGTAAATTTATTATCAAAGTATATATATGTCACCTTATACAACCCTGAGATTCATTCTTGCAGAGGCGTACTCAAGAACTCCATAATAGAATACTAATAATAGAACAGAATCAATGAAAGACTACACCAATATGTGTATTCAACCAGTGTGCAAAAGACAACAAACTGCAAATACAAAAAGAAAAATAATAATAAATACATAAGCAATAAATATCTTGAAGGTGAGATGAAGAGTCCTTAAAATTGAAACCATAGGTTGTGGGGAAATTACAGTGATGGGGCAGGTGACGTTGAGCGAAGTTATCCCCTTTGGTTCAAGAGCCTGATGATTATGTGGTAATAGCTGTTCCTGAACCTGGTGGTGTGAGTCATGAGACTCCTGCACCCTCTTTCTGATGGCAACGGTGAGAAGAGAGTGGTGGGGGGAGTCTTGGGTGGTGGGGGGCCCTAATGATGGATGCTGCTTTTCCCACGACAATGCTTCATGTAGATGTGGTTAATGGTGGGGAGGGTTTTATCCATGAAGAATGGAATGGGGTTGTATCCAAATCTTTTATTAAGATTTTCCATTCAAGGACATTGGTGTTTCCATACCAGGCTATGATGCAAAGTTCAAAACAACAAAGTAACGGAGTCCATACATGTCACCACCTACAACCCTGAAATTCTTTTCTCTGTGGGCATACTCAGCAAATCTATAGAATAGTAACTATAAACAGGATCAATGAAAGAGCAAGAGAATAGAAGACAACAAACTGCAAGTGCAAATATAAATAAATAACAATAAATAAGAGTATGAAATAACAAGATAAAGACTCTTTAAACTGAGATCATTGGTTGTGGAACATCTCAATAGATGAATGTGGTTATCTTCTTCTGTTCAAGAGCCTGATGGCTGAGAGGTAGAAACTGTTCTTGAACTTGGTGGTGTGAGCTCTGAGGCACTTGTACCTTATACCTAATGGCATCAGCGAGAAAGGAACATGGCCTGGGTGAGGATCTCTGATGATGAATGCTGCCTTCCCACAACAGCATTTCATTCAGATGAGCTCAGTGGTTGGAGAGCTTTATCCATGATGTACTGGGCCAAATCCATAACATTTCATAGGATTTTCTGCTCTAAGGCCTTGGTGTTGCCATACCTGGCTGTAAAGCAGACGGTTAATATACTATCCACTACACATCTATAGAAGTTTGTGAAAGTTTTATATGTTATGCGGAATCCATGCAAACTCCTAAGGAAGTAGAGGCGCTGCTGTGCTTTCTTTGTAATTGCACTTACATGTTGGGCCCAAGACAGGTCCTCTGAAATAATAACACTGAGGACTTGAAAGTTGCTGGCTCTCTCCACCTCTGATTCTCCAATGTGGACTGGTTCATGAACATGTGGTTTTCTACACCTGAAATCAATAATCAGCTCCTTGGTCTTGCTGACTTTGAGTAAGAGGTTGTCGTTACGGCACCCCCCGGCCAGACTTTCAATCCCCATTCTAAATGCGAATTTGTCACACCTTTGATTCTGCTGACAACAGCAAACTTGAATATAGCATGGGTGCTGTGCTTAGCCACATAGCCATAAGTGTAAAGAGCGTAGAGTAGGGGACTAAGCACGTAGCCTTGAGGTGCGCCTGTGCTGATGGAGATTGTGGAGGAGGTTGTTGTTGAAAATCTAAACTGACTGGGGTCTGCAAGTATGGAAAACGAGAATCCAATTGCACAAGGAGGTTTTGAGTCCAAGGTCTTGAAGCTTTTTGAGTTTTTTTGAAGACGTAACCAAAAGGGTAGATGTGGGTAGGGGAGTGAATGTTGTCTATTTGGTCTTTAGCAAGATCTTTGACAAAATCCCGCACAGCTGGAAGGTTAGGTGCCATGGATTCCAGAGAGAGCTAAGGTAGGTAGATTCAAAATTGGCCCAGAGGTACGGAGTGATTGTTCAAGTTTCTTTCTTGAAATGGAGAACCGTGACTAGTGGTGTGCTTTAGAGATCAGTGTTTGGACCCCTGTTGTTTGATATTAATATAAATTATTTGCCTGTGAATGCACAAAGCTTGATCAGCAAGATTGAATGTGACATGAAATTAGGAGGTGCTGCTGGTAGTGAAGAAGGTTATTATAAATTATAGGGGGACCTTGATCCATTAAGAAAATGGGCTGAGCAGTGTCAAATGGATTTCAATACAGATACGTGTGAACTAGTGCAGGAGTTAGGCTATGAATGGAAGGAACAAAGAGACTCAGATGTACAAATACATAGTTCAATGAAAGTGGCACCATGATGGCTTTCATCAGTCAGGTCACTGAATATAGGATGGGGACATTATGTTCCAGTTGTACAAGTCACTGGTGAGACTGACTGCACTGTGTATAATTTTGGTCACCCTGTTATAATTATAAAAAAGAAGAGTTAAGTTGGAAAGAATGCAGAAAAAAATTACCAGGATGATGCTGGGACCAGAGGAGAGTTTGGTTGGGATGTGTCTTTATTTCTTGGAATGTGGGAGGTTCAAAAGCTTCCTTAAAGAAGTGTTTAAAATTATGAGAGACATAGATATGGTGGGTAGTAACAGTCCTCTGCGCACAGTGGGGAAGTATGAGGATAAGAGAGGAAATATTTAAAAGGGACCTGAGGGGCAACGTTTCACACAGAATATGGTAAGTAAATGGATTTAGCAGCCTGATTAAACTGTTGATGCAGGTATAAAAGCACCATTTAAGAAGCATGTGGATAGGTACATGGACGGGAGGGGACTGGAGGGATGTGGGCCAAACATAGGACTTTTGGACTAGCTAGGAGGGTGATGTAATCATCATGGACTCATTCAGCAGAATAGCCTGTATCAATGCTATATTGCTCTATGACTTTATGGCTATAATAGAAATAAATTAGTAAATATAGTATATACAGAAGCCAATTCCTCTGCTCTCTCAGGATCACAATTTACTATACTGCTCTGGATCTAACAAGGACCATCCCTTCATGGGCATTTACCAGGCACACTTGTAAAGTATATCTGATCATGAAAGGTCTTATACAGGAAAAATGAGAAGGAAGGGAAAAAACTGATTATCTACTATGGTGTTTGCATTAAAACAAAAGGGAGATGTCCCAATGCATGCCTTCCCTAAAGGACCATAAAGTGCTTTTAATATGGAGAAATATCCTAAGGTGCTTTCCAAAAATGTTAACCCTAGCAAAACAAAATGATATTAAACTATATAAATATAGATACTGTATAAAGAGTGGAAAGGAAGAGACAAGTCTGGGAGCTTCTTAGACAGAAAAAGATTCCAGTGGTTCAGGTCGAAAAAGCTGAATGAATAGTGGTCATAGGTGGAGCAAAGAAATGATTTGGAATGACAGTGAAGCACCGAAGAATGCTGAGAATGGTGCAGGGTCACAGGCAACTCCAGAGATGGGGAGGACGCAAGGACACAGAGGGAAAAGACAGAGGATAAATATTTTGAACTGAAAATGCCAAATATGAGTACATTAATGTGAACAGCAGGCTTACTAAATAAAACATTTTCCAGCAATTTTCTGCAGCTTAAGTTAATTTACTGCACTACACAGTAATTTACCACACCCTCCTGGGAATGCCAATAAATATGAATTTTATTTAAAAAAATAACAATTTTTTTTTCTAAGTGTTGCAATTCTAACAACAAATTTATTTGTGGTAACTCAAGGTAATTCCTCACAGTGCTGGATATATCAGTTGCTCCTTGGTATTGTTTGTAAATTTAAAACTATTACTATAAAAATGTAAATGATTTGATTTCACTAATTTTTGTTGCTTTACTCATTCATTGGAGATTCAATTGAATAGTGGTTGTGAGCATGTTTGCTCAATTTGACTAATGACTAATTTTAACTGTGAGAATATGCAGCATTTTGGCATGTAATGTTTTCAGATGTAAAGAGGCAAATGAAAGCCTTTCATGAAATTCAGTATTTTGGATTTTTTTATATCAGGCAATGGGAATTAATTAGAACCCATTGACAAAAAATAAAAATTTCTAAATGTAATTGGCAATTGGCATTCAATATATTAAAAGGAAAACTAAATAAATGAAGGATGTTTTTATTGATATGGTTGGATAGTTTAACAAGTTAATGGAACTCTCCATGTATGCAACAAGAATATTGACATAGATCATTTGAGCCAATTAACAATTAGTTACATGTAAAAATGGGAAAGTGAAGACAGTCGTCTCCCTCATCCCCTAGTAACTGTGGCCCAGAAGACTTATATCTAATGGTTATGAATTAATCTGAAATTGAACAAGCTAGGGCTTTTCTCTTTGGAGAGAAGGAAGAGGAGAGGTGATTTGATAGAGGTGTAGAAGATAATGAGGCATAGATCGAGTGGGCAATCAGAGAACAAAGAACAACATTGTTGGCACAACATTGCGAGCTGAAGAACCTGTACTGTGCTGTACTGTTCCAGGTTCTATGTTCTGAGAGTGTAGTCGGGTTAGAAATTTGGTGTAGCATTCTGACACTGTGTTTGCTGAGCCATTGCATTTATATATTCTCCAAGACCTGAAAAGAAGAGCACTGATCTCATTGTCTACACTTTACGCCGGGTACTAACTGTGCCTTTTCTTATGGAACGGAATAAAATGTATCAGACAAGTACAAACTTTCAAAAATCTAAATGATTTGTCTGAATTTGGTCTAATTCATAGAGAGACTGATTCTTGCTTCCATTGCATTGAATGTGAAATCTAGTCTGAAATCTCAGCATTTTAACTGTTTAAATGGACAGTAATGATCTGAAGCACTATTCAAAGCACAGCTTTGTTGACCAATCAGTACCACTGGAAAAATACTTAAATAACATTTATCTGATCTCCATGTATCTGACCACTTTGAGCAAAAAAAAGTAGCTACCGTGTACAAGGACAATTAATATATCACAATGCAATTTATTTTCTATGAAGTATTTTGGGATGTCTCAGTGACATAGCAAGATAATACATAATTGGAATTCTTCCTTTACCTATCCAGGATCCATTTCCTTTACAACAGAGTCTAATATTTTCCCCACGTTCAATGCCAATGGTTCTGTACTTCTTCAGAATTCCCAGAATTATGCTCTTGTTCCTTTTTAAAAATTAAAATAGCTAGCCTCGTATTGCAGCCCTCTGGTTACATCAACTGCACCCATAACTCTTTCCTTATTTCTTTCAATATTGTAGAAGCTTTCCATCTGGTTTTTATGCTACATGAATTTTTAATGTTCCAATTTGAGCATCTCATTGCTGGCCATTAATTCCTCCGTAGATTCATATCTGTCATTTTCTTTGGAAAAAAGTGAAAGTGCAAAGTCTAATTATGTTATTCCTAAAGATAGAACATGGGAGCTGTGAATAGAGAGAATGTAATACTGATAAGATTTATAATAGAGATAATCTACTTACAGAAGAATGCGGAACAACCCTGTCTGTTCCAGAATAATCCAAAGAAATTGGGCTTCATTTTCTATATCCGGGGGCTTCAGATGATTTATCAGCAAAGGACATAAGAAAAATGAAAAAAATGGGTGGGGGGGTGGGGTGGGAGGGACAGCTACAGTAAGAAGTTGATCTTACTAAGCCTAAGGATTTTTACTGTTTGTAACAGTTCTTAACATCTAGGTAAAAATGGGTTAATTATTACATGAAATGAAAAAGTGGAAGAAATATGTGAACACAGCCTGATGCTTAACTCCTGTCAATTCTATCTGGGTAAAATTGGAAATGACCAATTTCTAGTCAGTGTCAGAGCACCTGTTGCTGCGCTGGTCCCAGACAGATCTTGAATTCCATAACTAGTCAAAGTTACCTAATTAATGATAAACAAATGCAACATTTGAATTCGTGATGTGAAATAATCAACTCTGTACATGCAGTTATATTAGGGAAATTAACAACTGCATTCAAGAAAGAGTGAGGTTCCAGCATATTAATATTGTTGGAATTTCAATGCAGAAGGTGATAAGTGATTGCTTTGTGAATTAACAGCATGGTAGTAAGGGGTTGGATTTAGAATCAAACATTGTCCAGGAAAGATAAGAATCTGTAGACAGATTTGGATGTTACATTTTGGATTTAAAACCTGTATAACTTAGCCCGCGGCAAATTTGCAAATGTGATCAGTTTGTGCTGTTGGTACAGTAGAGGGCGCTCAAAGTGTTAAGTGGATAATGGACCTCAGATACACCTTTAGAAAAACATTTTATTTCTTAAATTGACGAATGTTTTATGTATTTGCTTCAGCATTTCTCAATGGTATTTGCTCAATTTAATCAATTATTTAATTAACTTGTGCGCATGCGCTCACACACACACATACACACACACACACACACACACACACACACACACACACACACACACACAGATTTCTTTGTGGACAGTTCTTCAGAAATTCATATGTAATAAGAGCAAGAGAAGGCCATCTGGCCTGTCAAGCCTGTTTCACCATTCAATACGATCTTCAATGACCTGAATATAGATTTAGTTCTACCTACCTCCCTTTTCCCTAAAACCCTTTACTTCTCTACTAATCAAAAAGCTATCTAAGTGTGTTTTATATATACTGTACGTAATGAGGTAGCCGCTGCTGTAACTCTGGGTAGAGAATTCCGATATTCACTACTTGGTGGGAAAAGCATTTCCTCCCCATCTTGGGCTTAAATCTACTCCCCTGAATCTTGAGGCTGTATTCCCCAGCTTGAGCCTCACCTACAAGTTGAAACAAAGTTCCTGTCTTTATCTGATCTATCCTTTTCATAATTTTATATGTTTCTATAAGAAGCCCTCATTCTCTTCTGTATTTCAGCAAATATAGACCCAGGCAAATTAATCTCGCCTCATCTCCTGAATCAGTCTAATGAACCTCCTCAGCACTACCTCCAAAGCTAGTATATTTTCTCAAGTAAGGAGACCAGAACTGCCTCACCAGTACCCTGTACAGTTGTAGCATAATCTTCCAACTCTTAAATTCAATCCCTCGAGGAACAATGGCCAGCATTCCTTTTGCCTTCTTGTAAACTAATCTTTTACCATTCGTGCACAAGCACTGCCCAGTCTCTCTGCACAATAGCATGCTGCAATTTTTCATCATTTTAATAGTAATCCCATCATCTATTTTTCCTTTCAAAGTCATATTTACCAACATTGTACTCCATTTGCCAGACCCTTGCCCATTCACTTAACCTATCTATATGCTTCAGCAAATTTTCGACATCATCTTCTTGACTGATTTTCCACTCTCTGAGTAGTATCATCTTCAAACTTAGATACATTACACTCAGCCCTCTCTTCCAAATTGTTAATGCATATAGCATAAGCCAGCTTGAACTCCTGCAGTACCCTGCTCAGCAGTGATTGCCAACTAGAGAAACACTCATTCATCCCAACTCTGCATTCTTTTGGCTAACAAATCCTCTATCCATTAGGATTGCAACAACTAATAGACCTGCTGTACTGTCATTTATGAATCTGAGAATTTGCTAAAGCTTTTCACCTGGAAACTCTATCAGCCCAACTTTCAAGCCATTGACTTTTGGTTCAAAGCCAGAAGTTGAAAATTTGTGAAAAATTGATAATCATCAGGCTTGACCATTAGGCATGTCAGCAACTTACTACGGCTCTGCAAGCAAGTTGCCTAACAAATTTCAAACTGCCACCATCTCTCTGACAGAAAACCAACTTCTACCTTTCTTTTTCTCAGTTTCAACAGAATCACTGATCTGAGATGTTAGCAGTTTCTCTTTCCACAGATGCTGCCTGACTTCCTGAGTTTTCTATTTTTATTTCAGTTTTCCACTGCTTGCAGTAGAAAATTTAAATTTTTAAAAAAATTTTCAGGCCACCTGCCTCACCTGCAGTTACCAAGAGTAGAGGATAAGACGATGGACAACCACCAGCTTCTCCTACTCTACATCAACTAAAAAAATAACTATCTTGTTAGTGCTGGTTGGTGACCAAGTCACATTCACATCTGGAAACAAAAGGAGAATACTCAGAGTAGGATATCTTCCCAGCAGGAATAGTAGAAGGGATTTGTAAGTGAAGAAGTGATTAAGTTAAGCCTTGACACACCTGTGTTACTTCATTTTGTGAGTCACATGACAATCAGAAGCTAATATTTTTGCATGTTTATTGCTCTAAATTCTTACATGAACGGTTTAATTGTATTTGCAGTTTGCAGGAACTGAATTTCATCTTCTCTCTCTTCAGTGATGCCAGCAGGAGGTGAGAAGATGACTGTTAAGGTCAGAGCTGCATGGTAAATTGCTGCATGTTTCCTGGATTATAACTCTTATCATTAGGAAGCTGTAGATTCTCTTCTTTCTTACCCCTCTCTTGAAGTAAAAAATATGCCGTGATCATCTGTTTGTTTGCATTAAGCTATAGACTTCTCACTTTTAAGTTGTAACAAACTGTAATTGGAGGAACTTGAACATTGAAGGAACAATGCATCTTAGATTTAAAATACCTAGACTGTCCAAACTTACTTAGTAGAGTCAAACCTTTTATTATAAACATAAATGAAATGAAAAAGATGTGCCATTGTCCGGCTCCTGCTCCCTTCCTTCCAGACCTGATGAAGTGTCTAGGCTTGAAACCTTAACTATTTATTCCCCTACGTACAGCTGTAAGAAAATGTTGGTGAACCCTTTGCAGTTACCTTGTTTTTGGCATTAATTGCTCATAAAATGAGGTCTGACCTTCATCTAAGTCACAATAATAAACAAATACAATCTGCCTAAACTAATAACACACAAACAATTGTACTTCTTCTTGTCAATACTGATTAGATCAGTTAAAAAATCACAGTCTAGGTTCAAAAACGTATGTTAACCTCAGGGGTAATGCCTTCTACAAAAACTATCTTGAGATGAGATTGGAGGTGTGGGTTGCAGAGGTGTCCTGCTCTATAAAAAAGACACACAGAGTCAGGTTACAGAGAGATCCTGCTCTTCTCAACAAAGATCTGTTTATGTGCACCATGCCTCGATCAAAACAAATTTCAGAAGACCTTAGAAGAATTGTAGAGATGCCATGAAGCTGGAAAAGGCTACAAAAGCATTTCTAAAAACCTGAGTGTTCATCAGTCCGCAGTCTACAAGTATAGAAAATTCAATCCTGTTACTGCTCTCCCTGGAAGTGAGCACCCTAACAGAGGTGAAAAGGAACACAAGGGTAACAGCAAAGACCTGCAGAAATCTCTAAAACTTGCTGAAGTCTCTGTTCATGTATCCACAACAAGAAAAGCACTGAACAAGAATGGTCTTCATAGAAGGAAACCATGGAGGAAACCACTGCTCTCCAAAAAAAAAGCATTGCTGCACATCTCAAGTTTGCAAAAGACCACCAGGCTGTTCCACAACACTTCTAAGACAATCTTCTGTGGACAGGTGAGACTAAATTTGAAATGCACACCGTTATATCTAACGGAAATAGGGCGCTACTCTCTAATACCAAACCTCATCCCAACAGTGAAGCATAGCGGAAGAAGCATCATAGGTTGGGCCTGGACAGCTTGCAATCATTGAGGGAACAATGAATTCAAAGTTGTATCAGGACATTTTACAGGAGAATGGCAGGGTAGCGGTCCATAGCCTGAAACTTAATAGATGATGCAACAAGACAATAACCTGAAACTCAAGAGTAAATCAACAACAGAATGGTTTAAAAAGAAGAAAAATTTTGTTTTGGAATGGTCAAATCAGTCAAGACCCTAACCCAATTGAGATGCTGAAGACGGTTATTCATGCAAGGTATCCCAGAAATATTGATGAACTGAAACGGTTTTTATGGAAGAATGGTCTAAAGTTCCTCGTCACCATTGCACCAGTCTGATCATAGTCATAGTCATAGTCATACTTTATTGATCCCGAGGGAAATTGATTTTCATTACAGTTGCCCCAACCAAGAATAGAGTATAAATATAGCAATATAAAACCATAAATAATTAAATAGTAATATGTAAATTATGCCAGGAAATAAGTCCAGGACCAGCCTATTGGCTCAGGGTGTCTGACCCTCCAAGGGAGGAGTTGTAAAGTTTGATGGTCACAGGCAGGAATGACTTCCTATGACGCTTTGTGTTGCAACAGCTACAGGAAACATTTGGTGGAGGTTCTTGCTGCTAAAGGAGGTTCTACCAGTTTTTAAATACAATTTACTTTTAATAAACATACTTATTCCAGCCTGAACTGTGAATCATTAAATGATGTGTTCAAGAAAGACATGAAAATTACAATTGTTTGTGTGATATTAGTTTAAGCAGATTGTGTTTGTCTATTATTGTGACTTAGATGAAGATCAGCCCATATGTTATGAGTAATTAATACAGAAAACCAAGTAATAGCAAAGGGTTTACAAACATTTTCTTGCAACTCTAGATGCTGCCTAACTTGTTGAGTTCCTTCTGCATTTTATGTGGGTTGCTATCAATTAAGATGTTCTAAACAAAATTTCAACGCGCATTCTAGTATTGAGCAATGCTGCCCTTCTTGCTCAATTTTAATCTGTTTTTCCTATTTACATCTTTTTTCACTTTCCTTGACAATGACTTTCTTTGAATTTTCCTCTTCCTTTGTATATAGATTAGCATGAAATACAGGCTTTAAAATTGCACCAGTATTTGGAAAGGTGCAGTAGACAGATGTAGTAAGGGAGGACCAAGAGTGTCATGTCTGGGGACTTGCAGCCTGGAAATTCAATTATGTAAAATGTCCAAGACTTATCCTTCACATGCTCTGTCAGTGAAAAATACAGACTGGAAATCAACTAACAAACAGGAGAAAATCTGCAGGTGCTGGAAATCCGCAGGGATCGCTCCCTACACGACTCCCTTGCCCATTTGTCTCTCCCCACTGATCTCCTTCCTGGCACTTATCCCTGCCAGTAGAACAAGTGCTACACCTGCCCCTACACCTCCTCCCTCACTACCATTCAGGGCCCCAAACAGTCCTTCCAGGTGAGGCGACACTTCACCTGTAAGTCTGTTGGGGTCATATACTGTGTCCGTTGCCCCCATTGTGGCCTCCTGTATATTGGTGAGACACGACATAGATTGAGAGACCAATTCGCTGAGCACCCACGCTCCATTGGCTAGAATAAGTGGGATCTCCCAGTGGCCATCCATTTTAATTTCACAGTTGCAATGAGGCCACACTCAGGTTGGAAGAACAACACCTTATATTCTGTCTAGGTAGCCTCCAACCTGATGGCATGAACATAGATTTCTCAAACTTTCGTAATGCATGCACCCTCCTTCACCATTCCCCATCCCCTTTTCCCTCTCACCTTACCTCCTGGCTTGCCCATTACTTCCCTCTGGTGCTCCTCCCCTGTTTTCTTTCTTCCATTTCTCCTATTAGATTTCCCCTTCTCCTCCCCTATATCTCTTCCACCAATCAACTTCCCAGATATTTACTTCATCCTTCTCCCTCCCAGCTTCACCTATCATCTTGTGCTTCTCCCTCCCCTCTCTCCACCTTTTAAATCTACTCCTCATCTTTTTCTCTTCGATCCTGCTGAAGGATGTTTGCCCGAAACACAGACTTTACTCTTTTCGATAGATGTTGCCTGGCCTGCTGAGTTCCTTCAGCATTTTGTGTGGGTTGCTTGGAAATCAACTAAGTCCTTTGAACCACAAAGAAGAAATACAAAATAGTGGAGGAGAGAAGGGTTGATAGATTGGAAGAGGAGTAGGTGTACTGATCAGTTGTAGGAGGTTAGTAGTACAGAAATGAAATGGGGTTACTGCAAATCAAATGGAAGTGAGTACGGAAAACAGAAGAATCCGCAAACATTTAGATGGGTTTTACTAAGTTAGTGTTAGTGATCATAAATTCAGAGTGAGGATTATTGGTTGTGGTAGTATCTTACTGTAGGTGATGAATAATAGAATTGAGTGTTTAATTAGTGGAGATGGCTAAGAGATAATCTTGTGTTTGGAAGTGAAGAACAGAAGGAGCAAGAGGAGGACCTCTGAATATATTGTTTAATAATGTAATTTACTTGGTTCATTTCTTATTTATATTTAAGATTTTTTTCCATAAAATTGGGTTGCATTGTATTCAAAAAATGAAATGATTTGAGATTTTTAAGACTTAAAAGGCAGTTTTGTGTTCCTCAGCCAAAGACTAGCATGTTCTTTGTAAAAAATTTGAAAAAAACTTAATAAAATTGAAGAAGAAAATGTGTTTTCTCTGGCTGCATGTGTATGAAAAGCACACATTTTCTATCTTTGTCAATTGATGAAGCATATCTGTGAATGGGCAAATATTCCTATTTCATTGAGATCAAAATGAAATATAATGGAAATTGAAGTTTATGAGGCTTGATGAACTCATGTTAAAATACCTTAATAGTATATTCACCTTACAACAAATTGCTTGACCTGAGCGGGTACATATTCTGTGGTTTGATTGATATTTGCAATATAACTTCTTAAAATGAGTCTAACGTGAGTTATGTTGTTAGTGTGCTCACTCTGGATCATTATCCTTGGCTATTCCTCTGTATTTGTGCGCAAGATTTGGGCATAATTAAGATCAGCCTTTATTGTCCATTCCTAATCACCTTGAGAAGATGGTACTGAGCTGATCTATTGAATCTGCATTTGGTGTTGTTAGGTTGAATGAGTCAAGACTTGGTTACCACGACACCTCCCCACTTTGTATCAGGACTGGCCGATTCTGTTGTTGCTTTGCTGACTGCTTCCATCTTTTTCTAGGGCTGTTTTGAACCTTTGTAACATTGTTGCTGCAGTCTAGGCTAATATCTGTTACACTCTTCACTGTGTCTTGTAAGTTCAATGGGGAGTGCCAAAGAAGCAATGCCTGATTTGATTCTGGATGTTGCTAATTTACTTATCTGATTGGGAGTGACCCTTCAGTTTGCAGATGGTAGGGGAATCAAGATAGGCAATGCTGAAATATGTGTAGAGGAAGCTGATTATTACATAGTATAAGAGTGGTAGGACTGTTTACTGATACTTCTTATCCCAAACCTGAGTATTATCCAGTTCTACTTCATACGTGTACCAAAGGATCTCTGATGATGCAGCTGAAGGTGACTGTAGGAGGATATTTCATGAGACATATCTAATAAGGTGGCAGTGCACTTGGATGCAGGGGCCACTCTGAGTCTTATCAAAGGTGTATTTGTTTGCCTTGTACATCTGACTGTCCCATCAGTAATATGTTCAATAGTGATGGATTGGATTTATTGTGTACTGTTGTTCTGTTGTCGCCTGGACTTGTTACATACTGTTGTGCCGAGATGGTACGCAGTCCAAAAAAAGGTGAGGGTGATTGACTTGGACATTTTTATTGTGATCGCAAGACCCTGTCGGACATTGGTAATAAAGAATACTGCAAGCCCGGTTCACTGGTTCTTTGGCGAGATCAACTGTGTTGCTGCAGTCGTTGCATGGACAAGGACCTCATGCCTCGGAGTTGTCTGCTGATGCTCGCTGGCGAAGGAGTCACCAAGGATGCCTGTGTGCTGCTGAATTTTATATTGGGTTGGTGGCTGGGTTTTGTATTGGGTTGTAACCATGTGTGCTATTTGTGATCTGTGCTGTGTGCTGTTGGAAATATGTTTTGCACTTTGGCCCTGGAGAAATTCAGTTTTGTTTGGCTATATTAATGAATAGTTCAATGATAATTAAACAACATTTGAAATTTTAGCTTATGTGGCCATCTTCAATGATAATTTTTTCCAGGTTTTTACATATTCATTGACTTCAAACATGTAATTTTAGTGAGATTTGAACTTTAAGCTCTGCATTGATAATCCAATTTTATGGCTATTACACCAGCACAGAAACAAAACACAAAAACTACTTAAATGTGGATTTAATGGCTTTGTCCCTTGTAATTGTCCAAGAGGACCACAACCTTGCTGTGGTTTGAAAGTCTGCATACCTCTATGACCCAGAGAGCTATGTTGACTGGAGTCAGGGCTTTTATGCCTTGGGGTCTTAGTACGGTCACCCATGCCAAACAGGTCAAAGGGCAGAGGCCAGACTAAGAGTGGTCTACCAGTTTTCCAGGTTTGGGAGCTCAGCTTAGGGTTATCAACTCTGACCAGTAAAACAAAACTGCTACAGAAAAAGAAATGAAGAATCCTTATACATCTGAGTGTGACAGTATTCCTGAGTGTCCACCCAAGACTTGCATGTCTAACAGTAGTGAAAACTGAGAGGAAGCTACTGACACAATGAAGGAAGCCCACAGAGATGGAGGACCTTCATTGCTACACTAAACACCAGTGGTGTAACAGGCAGTAAGGAAGTAAATAAGTCCCTTGTAATATATGATCAGAAACAAACCTACATAATGCTTCTATTTCATAAAAATAATTGGGTCATTTTATGTGAGTAAACCGGTCTTGTTTTTAAAACCATGATACATTATGGACATAAAGATCTTATTTTTGTTATTTCCCTGATTTCTACGAAATTTGTTTTGCTGTTTCCTTCTGTAGTTTCTTTCCATTATACCGATAACTAGTTCATAATTGTCGAAATAAATCAGGCTTAATTAGCTATAATCTTCATTAATAGTTCTACCTTTCAACAGATTGAGCAATTTCCAAGTTGCATGATTATTTCCTTTCCAGTTCTGCAAGAAGATTTACACTGTAACTTGCATTTAATTAAACTTAATTTGCATATATGAATTAAACAAAATTAGTTTTCTATTCCTCATTCAAGTTTGGGAATCTCACACAAATCCATTCAAGATGTTCATGGTTGTAATTATTGAAAGCAGCTCACCTAAAAGTTTTCAAACAGTGAAAAGCACCTGATCGCGAAAGGTCTCAACTTTCAGAAATATTTGTGAAATGCCTGTAATTGTGCTTCTGCAGTAAATTAACTTATTTGTTTCATTCTCTATGGCATGCTTTATCTGGGATTTGTGGGAATTTTCAGAGGAGAAGTTGATGTTGCTTCTTTTCTATAGTTTCTTTAGAATACCCCTGAGATGATGGGAATTCACTTGAATTGAATGAAGCGGATTTGACATGTGCCGTAATTTATCTTATTTTAACTCACTGTCAGACAATATGTCCCACTCAGAACTGGATTCCAAAATAGCTCCAGCTGGCATTCTGAGAAGAACTTCTGTTGTATGTTCTCTGGCTCCATAAAAAAAATGTGACCTGTGCAAGCACATACATAGGGAAATTCACAACCTTGATTCTGATCTGCATGTTCATCAAATCATACTGAAAGGATTTTCACAGTTGTTACATTCAGTGAAGGGTAAATTAGTCATGGTATACTCTTCCTTCCGTGCTGCCGCAGTACCAATAACATGCACAATCTGCTATTGATTAAAGCCCTGGCCAATCAAGTACCCTGAATAGATCCAATATATTGCTTTATGTTTGGGATGTCTTGGATCGAGTCCTAAGCATTCTTAAGTGGGAGGGTGAAAAGCCAGAAGTTGTGGTCCATGTAGGTACCAATGACATGGGTAGGATGAGTGATGATGCTCTGCATAGGGAGTTCAGGGAGCTAGGTGCTAAGTTAAAGGGCAGGACCTCCAGGGTTGTAACCACAGGATTGTCACCCATGCCACATGCTAGTGACAGCAGATCTAGGAAGATTATACAATTTAGTATATGGCTAAGGAGTTGGTGTAGGAGGGAGGGCATAAGAGTTTTGGATTATTGGGGAAGGTGGGACCTGTACAGATGGGATAGTTTGCACCTGAACTGGAGGGAGACTCCAGTTCCCCTAGTGGGAAGGTTTATTAATGCTGTATGGTGGGGTTTAAACTGGAGTTGCAGGAAAATGGGAACTAGAGGGCCGGAGAGGTTGTGGTGGCAGCTGTTGGTAAGACTTTAGACAAAGTTAGGAATCAAAAGGTTCAGCATGGTGCAACCAGTGTCCTGAGCTGCATATATTTCAATGCAAGAAATATCATAGGAAAGGTGGATGACAGTGCTGAAGATGAAGTAGCTGGTTTACATAGGACAAAATTGCAGTAAACAGGATGAGTTGCAATGTAAAAGGTGGACAAAATCAAAAAGGGTGAATACGGACTGAAGGTGTTATATTTGAATGCGTAGTACAGTATACAGGATAAGGGAGATGAACTTGTTACACAGTTGCAGATTGGCAGGTATGATGTTGTAGGCATCATTGAATCATGGCTGAAAGAAAATTATGGCTGTTAGCTTAATGTCCAAGGATACGCATTTTATTGAAAGAGCAGACAGGAAGGCAGAGCGGGTGGTGCTGCTCTGTTCGTAAAAAATGAGATCAAATCATTGGAAAGAGGTGATGTAGGGTTGGAAGGTGTTGAAGTATTGTAGATAAAACTAAGTAACTGCAAATGTAAAAAGAACCTGATGGGAGTTGTATACAGAGCCCCAAATAATAGCAAGGATGTGTGTTACAAATTAGAATGGGAGATAGAAAATGCATGCCAAAAGGGCAATGTTGCTATAGTCATGGGGGATTTCACTATGCAAGTAGATTGGGAAAATCATCTTGGTGCTGAATTACAGGAGGAGGAATTTCTAGATGCCTATGAGATGTGTCTTAGAGCAGCTAATGGTTAAATTCACTAGGTGATCTGTTATTCTGGACTGGCTGTTGTGCAATGAATCGGAATTGATTGGTGAGCTTAAGTTAAAAGAACCTTAAGGGACAAGTGATCATAATATAATTGAACTCATCCTGAAATTTGAGAAGGAGAAGCTAAAGTCAGATATATCAGTGTTACAGTGGAGTAAAGGGAATGACAGAGCAGGTAAGAGGAGATGGCCACAATTAATTGGAAAAGAACACTGGCAGGGATGATGGCAGAGCAGCAATGGCTGGAATTTCTGGAAGCAATTTGGAAGGGACAGGATACATACATCCCAAAAAGGAGGAAGTATTCTAAAGGAAGGAGCACACAACCGTGGCTAACAAGAGAAGTCAAACTCAATATAAAAGCCAAAGAGAAGCCATATAATAGAGCAAAAATCAGTGGGAAGTTAGAGGATTCAGAAACTTTTAAAAACCAAAAGCAAGCAACTAAAAAAGTAATTAAGGTAAATATGGAATATGAAAGAAAGCTACCCAATAATATAAAAGAGGATACCAAAAGTTCCTTTAGATACATAAAGTGTAAGAAAGGTGTGAGAGAGGATATAGGACTGCTAGAAAACGATGCTGGGAAGTAGTAATAGAGGACAAGAAAATGGCGAATGAACTGAATAGTTTGATTTAGTCTTCACTATGGAAAACACTAGCAATATGGTGAAAGTTCCAGGTGTCAGGGGGATTGAAGTGTGTGAAGTTACCATAACTAGTGAGAAGGTTCTTAGGAAACTGAAAGATCTGAAGGTCGATAAGTCCCCTGGACCAGAAGGTGTACACCGCAGGGTTCTAAAAGAAGTGGCTGAAGAGATTGTGGAGGGATTAGTAGTGATCTTTCAAAAATCACTAGATTCTGGAATGTTTCTAGAAGACTGGAAAATTGCAAATGTCACTCTACTCTTCAAGGGACAGAGGCAGAAGAAAGGGAAATATAGGCCATTTAGTCTGACCTCAGTGGCTGGGAAGATATTGGAGTCAATTATTAAGGATGAGATCTCAGGTACTTGGAGGCACATGATAAAATAGGCTGTGGCCGGCATGGTTTCCTCAAAATCTTGCCAGACAAATCTGTTGGATAAAGCATGGACAAAGCAATGGCTGGTTGGCAGGAAGCAAAGAGTGAGAATAAAGGGAGCATTTTCTGGTTGGCTGCCAGTGACTAGTGGTGTTCCACAGGAGTCTGTGTTGAGACTGATTCTTTTTATGTTATATATCAATGATTTGGATGATGGAATTGATTGCTCTGTTCCAAAGTTTGCAGATGATATGAAGATAGTTGGAGGGGCAGGTAGGTTTAAGGAAGTAGAGATGCTACAGAAGGACAGACAGGTTAGGAAAATGGGCAAAGAAATGGTGGATGGAATATGGTATCATTAAGTGTATTGTCATGTTCTTTGTTAGAAGAAATGAAAGGGTTGACTATTTTCTAAATGGAAAGAAAATACAAAAAATGAGGCACAAATGGACTTGGGAGTCCTCGTACAGGATTACCTAAAGGTTAATTTGACTCTAGGGTGAGGAAAGCAAATTTTTGTTTACATTTATGCAAGAGGACTTGAATATAACAGCAAGGATGTAATGTTGAGAATTTATAAAGCACTGGTGAGGCCTCACTCGGGGCATTGTGAGAGTTTTGGCCCCTTATCTAAGAAAGGATGTGCTGATATTGGAGAGAGTTCAAAGGAGGTTCACAAAAATGATTCCAGGATTGACTGGCTTGTCATATGAAAAGTGCTTGATGATTCTGAGACTGTATTCACTAGAATTCAGAAAAATGTGGGGTGACCTCATTGAAACCTACCAAATGGTGTAAGACTGTGATAGAGTGGATATGGAGAGGATATTTGCTATGATTGGATAATGTAAGACCAGAATACACAGCCACAAAATAGACAGGTGTCCTTTTAGAATGATGAGGAGGAATTTCTTTAGCCAGAGAGTGGTGAATCTGTGGAATTCTTTGCCACAAGTAGCTGTAGAGGCCAAGTCTTTTGTATACTTAAGACAGAGGTTACCTGATTCTTGATTGGTCATGGCATGAAGGGAGATGGGAAGAAGGCTGGAGATTGGGGCTGAGAGGAAAATTGGATGAGCCATGATGAAATGACGGAGCAGACTCAATGGTCCAAATAGCCTAATTCTGCTCTTATATCTTATGATCTTATGGCCCTATGTTCTTTATTTTCATACTGGCTAACACACAAAAAAACATTCAAATGATGCCACAGTTAGAACAACACTATGTTCTAGTACTCACTCTCTAGAATCATAGAGGAAAAAGTATAGGTTGATTGGTGAAATTGGAAAATGACTGTAATGTAAGACCATAGACCATAAGACCTTAAAACTTTGGAGCAGAATTCCATTCATCCCATTGAGCCTGTTCCGCCATTTGATCATGGCTGATCTATTTCTCTCTCAAGCCAGTTCTCCTGCATTCTCTCCATAACCTTTCATGCCCTGACTTATCAAGAATCTATCAAACTCGCCTTTAAATACACTCAATGACCTAGCCTCCACAGTCACCTGTGGCAATAAATTCCACACACAGCCACCACCCTCTGGCTAAAGAAATTCCTCCTCATCCTCGTTCTAAATGGATGTCCCTCTGTTCTGAGTTTGTGCCCTCTGGTCTTGGACTCCCCCACTTTAGGAAACATTTTCTCCACATCCAGTCTATCAGGCCTTTCAACATTCAATATGTTTCAATGAGATCCCCCTTCATTTTTTTAAATTCCAGGGAGTGTAGGCCAGAGCCATCAAATGCTCATCATACAATAAGACTTCCAATCCTGGAATTGTTTTTGTGACCTTCCTTTGAACCCTCTCCAATGTCAGCACATCCTTCCTTAGATAAGAGGCCCAAGGTGAGGCCTCACCTGTGCCTTATAAAGCCTCAACATTGCATCCTTGTTTTCTATTCTAGTCCTCTCAAAACCAGTGATTACATTGTATTTGCCTTCCTCACCACCAGCTCAACTTGCAAGTTAACCTTTAGGGAACCCTGCACAAAGAATCCCAAGTCCCTTTGAACTTCATAAATATTTTTGAATTTTCTCCCCATTCAGAAAATAGACTATTGTTTTATTCCTTCTACCAAAGTGCATGGCCAAATACTTCCCAACATGGTAGTCCATCCACCACTTCTTTGCCCGTTCTCCTATCGCTCTAAGTCCTTCTACAACATCTTTGCTTCCTCAACACTGCCCCTCCACATATCTTTGTAAAACCCGCAAACTTGGCCATAAAGCCATCAATTCTGTCATCCAGATCATTGACATACAATATAAAAGGAAACAGTTCCAAAACCGACCCCTGCAGAACATCACAAGTCACCAGCAGCCAAGCAGAGAAGGCTCCCTTTATTCCCACTCTTTTCCTCCTGCCACTCAGCCAATGCTCTGTCCATGCTAGTACCTTTCCTGTAATTCTATGGTCTCTTATCTTGCTAAGCAGCCTCATGTGTGTCACCTTGTCAAAGGCCTTTGAAAATCAAAGTACATGACATCCATTGATTCTCCTTTGTCTATCCTCCTTGTTATTCCTTCAAAGAATATCAACTGATTTGTCAGAGAACATTTTGCCTTGAGATAACTATGTCCATTTTATCATGTGCCTCCAGGTACCCTGAAGCCTCCCCTTTAACAATTGACATCAACATCTTCCCAAGCAGCCCTCTGGAACCATACCAGAATCTAATGAATATTGAAAGTTCATTACTAATGCCTTCACAATCTCTTCAGCTACGTTTTTCAGAACCCTCAGGTGTAGTCCTTCTAGTCCAAGTGACTTACCCACCTTCAGACCTTTCAGCTTCCCAAATACGGTCTTCCAAGCAATAGTAACAGCACTCACTTCTGCCTCCTGACACTTTCGAACATCTGGCATGCTGCTAGTGGCTTGCACAGTGATGATGAATGCAAAATAGTTAATCAGTTTGCCTACTATTTCCATTTCCCCCATTACTACCTCTCCGGCATCACTTTCCACAGGTCCAATATCTACTCTCACATCTCTTTCACTCTTTATATATCTGAATACAGTTTAGGTATCCTGTTTAATATTATTGGCAAGCTTAATATTATTCATTTGTTATGGTTTTTTCAGTTGTCTTCTATTGGTTTTTAAATTTTGCCAATCCTGTAACTTCCCACTTATTATTGCTCTATTATATATCTTCTCTTTTGCTTTATGTTGACTTTGTCTATCTTTGTCAGCCATGGCTGCACAATTCTTACTTTAGAATATTTCTTCTCTGGGATGTATCTATCCAGTGATTTCTGAATTGTTCCCAGAAACCCCAGCCATTGCTGCTCTGCCCTCATCCCTGTTTATGTCCCCTTCAAATCAACTTTGACCAGTCCCTCTCTCATGCTTCTGTAAATCCCCTTTACTTCACTGTTATACTGATACACCAAGCTTTAGTTTCTCTCTCTCAAATTGTGAAATCAATCATATTATGACCACTTGCTCCTGAGGCTTCCTTTACCAGCATCTCCCTAGTCAAATCCGGTTCATTACAGAACATCGAATCCAGAATAGCTGATCCTCCAGAGGGCTCAACCACAAGCTGTTCTAAAAAGTGATTGTATAGACATGCTACAGATTCTCTCTCTTGGGTTCCAAAATCAGCACCAACCTGATTTTCCCAAACTACCTGCATATTGAATTCCACATGACTATCATAACATTGCCCTTTTGACATGCAGTTTCTATCTCACATCCTGGCTACTGTTTGGAGACATGTATATAATTACCATCAGGATCTTTTTCCCTTACAGTTCTTTAACTCTACCTACAATGATTTTACATCTTCCAATCTTATGTCACTTCTTTTGAATGATTTGATTTAATTTTTTTACCGAGAGAGCCACGCCACCCTCTCTGCCTACCTGGCTGTCCTTTTGATGCAAAGTGTATCCTTGGATATTAAGCTCCCAACTATAATCTTCTTTCTGCGATGATTCAGTGATGTACACAACTTCATATCTGCCAATCTCTAACTGTGCTACAACATCATTTACCTTATTTTGCATACTGTGTGCACTCATATATAACACTTTCACTCCAGTATTCATCATCCTTTTTGATTTTGTCCCCCTTTTATAATACAACTCATTCCACTGACTGCAATTTTGCCCTATCATCTGCCTCTCCTTCCTGTAAGGCTTATTACACATTGCCTCTGTTTGTATACCAACTGCCCCATCCTCACCCCTGTCACTGTTCCCCATTCCCTGTCATGGTCCGGTCCATGAAATCCGTATTCCGGTTCACAGTCCGGTCCATGTTCCTTATTCTGGGTTTTCCGGTTTTCCCCAGTTTCTGTTGAGGCAGCTGATTCTCGTTTGGGCTGGCCTCATAAATAGCTTCAGGATTCAGCCTCTGGGTTGTTCCTGTCAAAGCCCCTTGTCTGAATCCCTTCCCTTCACCTTCCTCCTGGAGCCCTGCCTGAAGCCCAGCCTTGCCTCGCCTCCACTGCTGTCAAGTTCAGCTGCTGGAGCTAGATAAGGAACTATCTATTGTTGTTTTGAACTGTCTGTCTCTGTCCACCCCTCCGCTAGGTAGGTCTGGCCATCTGCCATTACCTTGTGTTGGAAACTGTTTGTCTCTGTCCACACCTTTGCTAGGTAGGTCCGGCCGTCTGCTGCTATCTTGTGTTGGGAACTGTCTGTCTCTGTCCATGCCTTCGCTAGGTAGGTCCGGCTGTCTGGGGCTACCTTGTGTTGGGAACTGTCTGTCTCTGTCCACACCTTCGCTAGGTAGGTCCGGCCGTTTGCTGCGACCTTGTGTTGGGAACCATCTTGTCGTATTCTGCATTCTGTATAATGAGTCCTGGCCCTACGTCTTGTTTCCAAGGAGGGGTCCCAGCTCTGTGTTCCATGTTCCTGTCTCCCTTGACTGAGGCACTGCGTTCCTGCCTCTCCCTCAACCAAGTCAAGGCTTCGGGGTCTCATCCAGTCCTAGTCATGTCCAAGGATCTTGTCCTGTCCAAGCCACAGCTTTGTGTTCTCGTCTTGTCCATGTGTCTCGCCCAGCTCGATGCTGGGGTTTCCTTGTCCTGTCCAGGAGTCTCACATTCAGTCCTGTTGCCACTCCTTGTCCTGTAGCCACGTCTTGTCCTTGCCTATTTCTGGAGTCCAAGCTCGAGTCAAGTCCCAGGTTCTGAGTCCTTGCCCAGTCTCTGGCTCAGAGTCCATACCCAAGCCTCGAAGTACCCTCGTGCCTCAAGGAACCCAAGCCTCGTCATGTCTTCGCCTAGATCTGGGTTCCGAGCCTGAGTCAAGACCCAGGTTTCAGGTCCTTGTCCAGTCTCTGGCTCGGAGTCCAAACCCAGGCTCCTAGTTCCAAGTTCCATGTCCTGGTTCCACTATCCTAGTCTAGTCCTATCCCAGGCCCCGTATCCTTGTCTCGTCCAGGGCCTGTGTCATGTCCAGCGTCCTTTCTTCCCCACTTCTCTTGCTTAACTCTAGCCCTAGTCCTGTTCCTTGTTCTTCAGTGTCTGTGTCTTGCATTTGGGTCTGCTCCCAGTGCCCCCCCCCCATGACAGTTTAATCCCCCCACAACAGTCTAGGAAATTGTTCACAGGATATATTGGCTCCCCTCTGGATCGGGTGTAACCAGATCCTTCTGTACAGGTCATATTTTCCCCAGAAGAGATCCCCATAATCTGGAAGTCTGGAACCCTGCCCCCTGCACCAGTTCCCTAGCCATGCACTGATCTGCCAAATCATCCTATTCTTACCTGAAATGTCATGTGGCACTGGCTGCCATCCAAAGATTACTACCCTGCTTTTCAGCTTTCTTCCTAGCTCCCTAAATACTCTCTTCAGGACCTCCTCACTTTTCCTGTTAATATCATTGGTGCCAAAGTGACCCAGGACTTCTGGCTGCTCACCCTCCACCTTTAGAATATTAGTGATAGGTAGGTAAGAGGCAGAATCTGGTGGGAATCAGCCAATGTCCTCACATACATTTAATGATGGTGAAGATAGACAAGTTTTGCCTCATTTTGCTTTTCATTCATGGACATTCACTTTGGGAGGACTAGAATATAAAAGTAAAGATGTAATGCTGAGACTTTATAACACAATGGTCAGACCACATATAGAGAACTGTGAGCAATTTTGGGCCCCATATCCAAGGAGGGATGTGATGGCATCGGAGAAGGCCCAGAGGAGGTTTAAAAGAATTATCCAGGAATTAAAGGGTTAACACATGAGGACCATTTGATGTCTCTGGGCCTAAACTCACTGGAGCTCAGAAAAATGAGGGTGAATCTCATTTATATGTACCAAATATTGAAAGAGTTAGACAAAGTGTACATGGAGAGGATGTTTCCATTAGTAGGAAAGTCTTGGACCAGAGGGCACAACACATATATATTTAGTCCAAGACCCTGAGTGCCAATGTCCAGCAATTGATGGTACAGACTCCTGGCAGTGTTCAGATGCATACAATCCAACCTGTCATTCCACTGCTCGAACATGGGATGTAAGCACAGACAGGCGAGGCCAGGCCCCAACCGAGCTCAACCACACTGTAGTGCTTCCGTGTCTCATTCATTCTGCAGCAGCAGGCAAATCCAAGGCTTGTAGCCTAGTTCTCATTACAACTGAGGCTACACAGCTCCCATGTCATCTGTCCCTCCAGCAGACAAGGGTAACAAGCCTGCA
This sequence comes from Mobula hypostoma, assembly GCF_963921235.1. Classification (NCBI taxonomy): domain Eukaryota; kingdom Metazoa; phylum Chordata; class Chondrichthyes; order Myliobatiformes; family Myliobatidae; genus Mobula; species Mobula hypostoma. The sequence continues at coordinate 91,145,446 of NC_086106.1, forward strand.
GCAAATTAGCCTGGCTCCTTCTTCACCATAGAAGGACATCCCTTTAGAACAGAGTTAAGGAGGAATTTCTGTAGCCAAAGAGCTGGGAATCAGTGGAATTTATTAATCTGAGGCCAGTTACTTAATACAGTTGTGTGCTTTGTGCATGAATCATACAACTACAAAAATTTGTTACGGGTTCTTTGGACACCAAAGTAGAAAGGTGAATTTGATTAAATGAAAGGCAAATCCACCAATAAATCCAAGAAGATGGCAAACATGCAGGAAGTGTAGAGAACATCAGGCAAGACCACAAATGTGACTGGATTTCATTATAATTATTATCCTCTATCCTTCAAGAGGACCACAGCCTTGTTATCATTTGGAGGTCTGCTTGCCTCAATGACCTAGAGAGCTATGTTAACTGGAGTCAGGGCTTTATGCTTTGGCTTTTGGTGGGGTCACCCATGACAAACAGGTCAAAGGTAGTGCTTCACCAGTCCTCCATATTTGGGGGTTCAGCTCACAACTATCAGCTCTGACTGGTAAAACAAACAGTTACAGCAAAAACAATAAAGTAGCCTTCTACATCTGAGTGCAACAGTATTCCTGAGTCTCCACCTGGGACTTCTATGATTTGTAGTCGTGAAAACCAAGCTACTGACGCGATGAAAGAAATCCTGGACACTATCAAAGATGGAGGACATTCATTGTTGTCCTAAACACCAGTGACATAACAGGCAGTAAGTAAGTAAATATTATCTTCTCTAACCTATTTGTTTACTGAGTTGTAAAAACAGCAGGAAGAGGGCAAAGTGGGAGACTTTTAGAGGCAGATCCTAGCAAATGGCAGAAGGATGAGAGAAGGAGATTGAAGTTTGGAGATAGGTTGATTGATGAAGTCAGAAGGGAGGAAGAAATCAGGGCTGGAGTAGGAGAACAGAAATGAGAGCTGCAGGGATGTCGAAGTTCACCACACAGCAAGCTGAGATCCAATGATTTTTGAAAGAGGCTGGTGAAAGAATTCCAGTTTCTCCAGGCCCAGAAAATAAAACTACCATGGAAACTACTAGCTCCCATTTCTCCTTCACTGTAAGGTTTCTGTAACCCAGGAAACCATGCGGACCTTGTAGTTAAAATCAGGAGACCCTCTTAATTTGAAGAAAGGTCCTGCTTCTTCCCATGAGAGGAACAACATAACATGCATGACATGAAACCTGCCACTATTAAATAATGTCTGCAGGTGTACATAATATGAATTGGAGTATAATTCTCAATTAAAACATTTTCCACCATATTTAGGCTCTTAGAGGGATTTAATGTTGAGATTACAGTAGTTACTGGGACAGGAAACTAACAATAGTGTCTGAAAACACGTTTTTACACTTAAACCTATTTTGAAAAAGCATTCAGGATGTATATTGTATATATTTCTCTGACATTAAAACCTTTGAACCTTTGAAAGCTTTCATTGATATTACTGAAATTTGTCAATAGCTAAATGGGCTAATGTGTAATATTATACAGATATGAAGTAAAATAGCCTAGTTTTATATTGCGTGTGCTGTAGGCTGTGGAACAATATTTCTGCTGCCGTTGGTCAAATGGAAATAATTAAGGGAAGAATCTTCTCTTGATCTCGTCTGACTAAATTCTTGGGTATACTGCCAGGTCAAGCACCAGCATGATTGCTGAAATCTGAAGTTAAATTTCTATTGATGCATCTGAACCAGCTATGTAAATATTGATGAAACCTCTGACTGGCTACAGCAGGCAACACCAGTGCTGGAGAATATTGCAGCAGGTGGAAACACCTAGGGGTACAAGGTTAAGTAGCATTTTAGCTGCATTTTCTGACTGGGGTTAAAATTGGTGCTGAAAAATAATACTCACATTTCCTGCAAAAGTATGAATCTTCTGTAAAATCACTATAGCCTTTCAAAAAGAGATGAATCCAATTTGGAGGCTATGGGTCTTACTGCCATAAAACACCAGGCCAATTAGCTAGCTTTTCCTGCCTCCATCATATGCACATTTTAGCTGCCTCAGTGCCCCTGATTCATCATTTCAATTTCCATTTGCTTCTCCATATCGTGTCGTTTTGTTTCTCTTTGCCCTTACCAGACCTTCTGTCATCATAGCTATTTTCCTATCTCTCCTCTTAGATACACCGCTCTTGTTTGTCACTATATCAGCTTATTACCCCACAATTCTGGTGCTCCCTTGTTGATTTTCTGGCCTTGACTTTCCCTTAGCTAAGCCTATATCTTTTTCTGTGTCTTTGCTGGCATTTATCAAAGGGCACATTGAAGCAGCTATTGCCAGCCTTCTCATCCAGTGTAAATACTGGCACTAATTGTGCCAAACAGCATCCTGTCCAATTCAAGCTAGCTGCTGAGCATTCTATGGACTCCTCTGATCTATCATCTAGCATCCTCCAACTTACAAATTGTTCCATGTCAGCTTTCTGATAGAAAACTAACATTACAATCACCTCAGTTCTATTTGTTGATAGGAAATCTGTGTTAAGATAAGTTTAGTCTTTCAATGACAGCAGTTAGGGGAAGCCTGCAACTCAGACAAATGTCATACCTGTTTTTGTTGCTGTGGACTGAAGAAAAAGTCAAAGGCCTTTACTTCAGTATGCAGCAGTGAGCAGCATACTATGAGTTCTGCAGAAACCTGGAATGATCGCGAAGCTCAGAAGCCGTAAGTATCTGTAGCCTTGACTTTGACGGCAAAGCAGTATACAGTTTGTACACATGTGCTATTGTATTTGAGTTCATAGGTTGTGTCGCGTCTCAGGACAATGCAGTTTGAGTGTTGGTCCTTTACACAGTGCAGGTTCATAATAACTGGTCGGTGAAGTAATGTTTCAGACTAGTGAGGTGGAAAATCTCTTTGCAGTTGAAGCTTTCTAATCATGTCATTGGGTTTTACGCAGGAAACATGTGCCTAGAAGAACTAAAAATAAGGATATAATTTTCCCATACTACGCTAAAGTACCCAAATATATCCACAAAGTGTTTATCTTGGATTAACTAGATTTTTAACTTTCCACAGGATGTCCTTGCACATGAACAAGCACTTTGCCATTCATAAAGCAGATATCTCGATGAAAGCCACCTGCTTAACTCTATCTTCCTTCACTTTCCTCACCTATTCTTGATGACTATGTGATGTATATCACCACAACACCTGCTGGTTTTCCCCCTTATCTACTGCTGATCTCCTCTTTGATCATTGTATCTCATTCCAAACCCACTGCCCTTTATTTAAAGTCTTCATTCTCCACCATCCCACCAAAAAAATTCAACTGTTTTCTTTCCTCATTCTCCGCTCCAGGTCTGTTGTATATTTTGTGCTTTCAAACTCTTGCTCTTTTGAGCCCATTCCCCACCCCCCATTCCCTCATTAACTTCTTCCTCCAAGTAAACTCACCTTGCAAAATCATGGTAATCCTCTGGTTTACACATATCGCATTATATTGTTTGTCTCATCCACTCAGTGATTAAATAAAATGATCTCTGATGGCCTCCTTACATTGTTTTTCTCATTGATTCTACTTCCTTTCCCCCAGCATGAGTAAAGCAAACTGTAAAATAATTTACCGGCCTCCATTTTCCACAATATTTCATTAACTTTTCATCTCCAAGTTAGATTTCATATCATCACTCTTACTTTCTCTGCTTCTGCAGTTCTGCATATACATCAAATTCCTTCTCTCTAAGAGAGGCAAAGTTAGATGACGATCATGGAAAATGCACATAAAATACTGGAGAAACTCGGTAAGTCAAGAGAACATTTGTGGAGGGGAATTAACAGTGGAGCAGCTTAACTTTCTTTCTTCCATGATTCACGGTCCTCTCCTATTAGATTCCATCTCTCCCTCTCTCTCTATAATCTCTCCTATTTATCTGTATTAATCTAACTTTACCTTTGTGATCATCAAATTTAATTTCTCTGCTCTAGCTTGTCCATAACTTCAAATGCCAGTATCCTTAACTCTGAAATTCATTTCCTCATACTGTATACCTTTTTTACCACTTCCCTTTAAGCCTCTCCCAAAAATGATGACCAAGCTCTCAACTGCCTGCCCTAATATCCTGTGCTTGCCCCAGATACTGAACCTATAGAGGCACTTTATAAATATCTGTTGTTGTTTAGTTATTACTACCTAAGAGAGGAGAGATGATTAAAACAGAGGTCACTGATACTATTTTGGAACTTAAGATTGTCTCCAGAGACCCAGAAGAATGATTTATAACCTTGAGCAGAGACCTACATTTGATTTTGTGACATACAGTATGTCAGCATTTTGAAAATAACAGCAAAAATAAGTGCCTTGGCTTTTTCCAATGAGTGAGTTTTAATATCAATTCAACCAATTTTTCAAAAAAAAAGATGCACAGGATATTTAACTCCAGGTTTCACTGAGATGACATTGGTGAACTTTACTCCTACTATGGGCAGGATATTGGCAGGAGGTGATGTAAATTCTGGTAACCCGAATGTAGCCCACTCATCAGATTAATCTTCAAGACCATTTGCTGGTTGTCCCAAGGAGACATAGCAATTTGGTAATCTTAGCTTTTTTTTGCACGTTGAATTGGCTTTCTTTGTTTTGTTGTTTACATTGCTTAATTTGAATTAATTCTTGCTGGCACAGAAGCTGATTTTGAATTATCTTCATACGAGACAATAAACTTCCATTTAATTCAGGAGCATTTGTAAGTAACAGGAGGTCATTATACCTCAAGGTCTCCGAGGTAACTAGTCACGTGGTATGGCAGGAAATGCTTTAAAAGTTATCACATCCAAAAGAAAATGTTGTTAATTTAACCTCAGAAAACTGGGGTAATAAATCACGCAAAGCAACATGTTCAGTTCCATAACAAAGAAGTCAGTTTGCTGGAAAAAAAACAGCAAGCAAGTAAGAAAGCTCTGAAACTGCTGAACTCCTTCAGAAAAAACACAATTCCTGGGCAGGTCCTCATATTACTGTTTTTCTGGTGGACATGTCTGGATTACTCACTAGTTCAAGTCCTGCTACACAAAGAGAACAACAACAGTAATCACTTCTACAATCAAGGCCAGTAAGTTTTCAAAAGTTGAACAAGCTTAGGGTTTCAACGACACTTCTGTTCATTAACACTTTTGTGATCAGGATAGGTTGTGTGAGAGTAGTGAATTCACAGAAGATTGTTCCAAGTTATCAGGGCCTATGGGAGATGTTCACAGAGGCTGCTGAAATGCGCAATGGCAATCATGGCATACTTCACATATATTGACATCACTTGTGCAAAATTTATGTGTATGCACAAGGACCTTGAACTGCACAAACAACTAACACAGACCTTCCAACCCCAATAACTTGTCCAGTTGGCGGATTTCCTCTCGGCTAACAGGGCCAGTCCTGAATCCTTCAGCCCTCAGACCAACATCCAACCTTCCTAGTTCCTCATCATGTTTAACCGGATCATCTCTTCCTTACACTTGATCATCAATCCAACCAAGAAGCTGATTACATGCCTTATTCTCCAACCATTACCCTAGCCTAATCACATGTCTGACCAACACATCCTCATTGATTTCTAATATTGAATCCAAGTAATTTCACTGAACCCAATAACATGAATAACTATTTCCACCTCTTTAACTTCCAGCTCAATCAAATGTCAGACCCACCCTAACCCTTTCTGAACTCTGCAAAAACATCCAGTAAGTTCTCATTAAACCAAGCCTGATCATATTTTCAACCCAACTCAAGGTCCTCCAAGTCTTGGTACATGTTGGTACCAATGACATAGATAGGACAAAGGAGGAGGTCCTGAAGAGAGATTTCCAGGAGTTAGGAAGGAAGCTGAGAAGCAGAACCTCCAGGGTAGTAATCTCGGGATTGCTACCTGTGCCACGTGCTAGCAAGGGCAAGAGTAGTAGGATCAGGCAGATGAATGCGTGGCTGAGAGACTGGTGTAGGGGGCAAGGCTTCAGGTTCTTGGATAATTGGGATCTCTTCTGGGGGAAGTATGACCTGTTCAAAAAGGACAGGTTACACCTGAACCCGAAGGGGACCAATATCCTGGCGGGAAAGTTTAATAGAGCTGATAGGGAGGGTTTAAACTAATTTGGCAGGGGAATGGGAACCGAAATGACAGAGCGGAGGAAGGGAAAAACAGAAATAAATCTAAGATAGTGAGCAATAAAGATGTCAGGAAAGACAGGCAGATGATGGGGCAAATTTGTAGCCATTGGGATGAGTTGCAGAGCAATAAAGTTGCAGTGAAATCAAAGCCAGAAGTAACAAATACTGGTCCTAAGGTGTTGTACTTAAATGCACGCAGCATAAGGAATAAGGTGGATGATCTTGTCGTACAGCTACAGATTGGCAGGTATGATATTGTGACCATCACTGAGACCTGGCTAAAGGATGCATGTCTCTGGGAGCTGAACGTCCAGGGATACACAGTGTATCGGAAGGATAGGAAGGTAGGCAGAAGGGGAGGCGTGGCTTTATTGGTAAGAAATGATATTAAATCATTAGAAAGAGGTGAAATAGGATCGGAAGGTGCAGAATCTTTATGGGTTGAGCTAAGAAATAGCAGGGGTAAAAGGACCCTGATGGCAGTTATTTATAGGCCTCCAAACAGCTGCAGGGATGTGGACTACACATTACAACTGGAAATAGAAAAGGCTTGTCAGAAGGGCAGTGTTATGATAATTGTAGGGATTTTAACATGCGAGTAGATTGGGAAAATCAGGTCGGCACTGGATCTCAAGAGAGAGAATTTGTAGAATGTCTACGAGATGGCTTTTTAGAACAGCTTGTTGTTGAGCCCACTAGGGGATCGGATGTACTGGATTGGGTATTGTGTAATGAACTGGAGGTGATTAGAGAGATTGAGGTGAAGGAACCCTTAGGAGGCAGTGATCATAACATGATTGAGTTCACTGTGAAATTAGAAAAAGAGAAGCCGAAATCTGATGTGTTGGTATTTTAGTGGAGTAAAGGAAATTACAGTGGCATGAGAGAGGAACTGGCCAAAGTTAACTGGAAAGGGATACTACCAGGAAAGACAGCACAGCAGCAGTGGCTGGAGTTTATGCGAGAAATGAGGAAGGTGCAAGACAGATATATTCCAAAAAAGAAGAAATTTTCGAGTGGAAAAAGGATGCAACCGTGGTTGACAAGAGAAGTCAAAGCCAAAGTTAAAGCAAAGGAGAGGGCATACAAGGAAGCAAAAATTAGTAGGAAGACAGAGGATTAGGAAGTTTTTAAAACCTTACAAAGGAAACCAAGAAGGTCATTAAGAGGGAAAAGATTAACTATGAAAGGAAGCTAGCAAATAATATCAAAGAGGATACTAAAAGCTTTTTCAAGTATATAAAGAGTAAAAGACAGGTGAGAGTAGATACAAGACTGATAGAAAATGATGCTGGAGAAATTGTAATGGGAGATAAGGAGATGGCGGAGGAACTAAACGAGTATTTTGCATCAGTCTTCACTGAGGAAGACATCAGCAGTATACCGGACACTCAAGGGTGGCAGGGAAGAGAAGTGTGCGCAGTCACATTTACGACAGAGAAAGTACTCAGGAAGCTGAATAGTCTAAAGGTAGATAAATCTCCTGGACCAGATGGAATGCACCCTCGTGTTCTGAAGGAAGTAGCTGTGGAGATTGCGGAGGCATTAACGATGATCTTTCAAAAGTCGATAGATTCCGGCATGGTTCCAGAAGACTGGAAGATTGCAAATGTCATTCCGCTATTTAAGAAGGGGGCAAAGAAGCAAAAAGGAAATTATAGACCTGTTAGCTTGACATCGGTGGTTGGGAAGTTGTTGGAGTCGATTGTCAAGGAGAGGTTACAGAGTACCTGGAGGCATATGACAAGATAGGCAGAACTCAGCATGGATTCCTTAAAGGAAAATCCTGCCTGACAAACCTATTACAGTTTCTTGAGGAAATTACTAGTAGGCTGGACAAAGGAGATGCAGTGGATGTTGTATATTTGGATTTTCAGAAGGCCTTTGACAAGGTGCCACACGTGAGTCTACTTAACAAGATAAGAGCCCATGGAATTATGGGAAAGTTACATACGTGGATAGAGCGTTGGCTGATTGGCAGGAAACAGAGAGTGGGAATAAAGGGATCCTATTCTGGTTGGCTGCCGGTTACCAGTGGTTTTCCACAGGGGTCCGTGTTGGGGCCGCTTCTTTTTACATTGTACATCAACGATTTGGATTATGGAATAGATGGCTTTGTGGCTAAGTTTCCTGATGATACGAAGATAGGTGGAGGGGCTGGTAGTGCTGAGGAAACGAAGAGTCTGCAGAGAGACTTGGATAGATTGGAAGAATGGGCAGAGAAGTGGCAAATGAAGTACAATGTTGGAAAGTGTATGGTTATGCACTTTGGCAGAAAAAGTAAACGGGCAGACTATTATTTAAATGGGGAAAGAATTCAAAGTTCTGAGATGCAACGGGACTTGGGAGTCCTCGTACAGGATACCCTTAAAGTTAACCTCCAGGTTGAGTCAGTAGTGAATGCAATGTTGGCATTCATTTCTAGAGGAATAGAGTATAGGAGCAGGGATGTGATGTTGAGGGTCTATAAGACACTGGTGAGACCTCTCTTGGAGTACTGTGGGCAGTTTTGGTCTCCTTATTTAAGAAAGGATGTGCTGATGTTGGAGAGGGTACAGAGAAGATTCACTGGAATGATTCCGGGAATGAGAGGGTTAACATATGAGGAACATTTGTTCACTCTTGGACTGTATTCCTTGGAGTTTAGAAGAATGAGGGGAGACCTCATAGAAACATTTCGAATGTTGAAAGGCATGGACACAGTGGATGTGGCAAAGTTGTTTCCCATGATGGGGGATTCTAGTACGAGAGGGCATGACTGAAGAATTGAAGGGTGCCCATTCAGAACAGAAATGCGACAAAATTTTTTTAGTCAGAGGGTTGTGAATCTATGGAATTTGTTGCCACGGGTAGCAGTGGAGGCCAAGTCATTGGGTGTATTTAAGGCAGAGATTGATAGGTATCTGAGTAGCCAGGGCATCAAAGGTTATGGTGAGAAGGCGGGGGAGTGGGACTAAATGGGAGAATGGATCAGCTCATGATAAAATGGCGGAGCAGACTCGATGGGCCGAATGGCTGACTTCTGCTCCTTTACCTTATGGTCTTATGGTCTAAGTCCTTCCTTACCACCCACTGAACTCCAGCTCAAATCCAAAATCCACTGGATTCCAGAAACACAAACCTTGAATGAATCGGTGCCTCGACACTGAATATCACTCATCACCCCTCGAACTCCAGCCTGATTTTGCCCACGGCCCACTGTCCCCTTTTCCCGCAGTGCTATCTGCCACTTGACTTCCCCACTAACTCCACAAAAATGTGCCTGTGGAGGAAAGCCTTTTAGTGCACAGAAACCCCTTCACACATATGGTTCCTCAGCTTATGCGTACGATAGAATTTCACCACTGCCAGGTGCAGGCAGTTTTTAGTCAGGTCAGTTTAAAAAAAAACATTTGAAAACAGTAGCCAAATGGAAGAGTCAAATAAATGTCAGTGCAAGTGATGCAGCAAGGTAGGGATTGAAAATGGAAGTTCATTAAGGAGGAACCAGAGATACTCGTAGCAAACAAAGCAATCGTTTACAGAAATGGCTGAGAATCAAATTTACTGTTTGGTTACAAAAGACGATGTGCCTAGTTACCAGTAAAGTCAATAACATAATTACCCAAATTGTGTCTACTTCAAGTTCAATTGTGGGCACATCTGACCTTTCCTTCCAGTGCTGTATTCATTGTTTAACATACTAGTGCATCTCTATTGAGTCCCATGGAGATGCGCTAGTATGTTGAAAGGAGCTTTCTTTGAAGGAGAAATGGCATTTACTAGCATCATTATTCAATTGAATGATGTTGTCTATCTTGTGAATAAAGTGCAGAGAATTACTTTACCTCATTGTAGTTACTTCTTTATGTTTGGAAGTGTTTGTAACAACATTTTTAATTTTCAACATGTAATAGTAATTCTCGCTCTTCCAATTATTTAAACCTACATTTGTATTTTAAATTAAATATTCCTATCAAAGATCAGTAATAATTAAGAAAAAAAAGGCCTTGAAAGTGGTGAACTGTTGAAGGTTCTCAGGGTAAACTGCAGGCAATGCCTCAGGGCCTATTTGTCACTCAAATCTCTTTCTGCTTCACAATGTTCAAGGAAACTGTATGACCTCTGTGTCCAGAAAGCATAAATCCTTTGGTTGGGAGCTCCAGGCTTTGACTCTAAACAGCAAAAAGGATCTGGAATGATCCAACCTATTGATTGGTCCCTTCAGAAGAAAACTGGATGATGTAAACCCCTGGGATCTACTGACTTTCTTCTGTCACATTCTGGAGCTTCTCTATTCCCAGTTACAAAGGTTATTGTGCTTAACTTTGCATATCCTTAGGGATCTTATTTTACTTTCTTATTATTTGTCTCAATGTCTTGCTTTTGCCTCGTAGTATCCTGTTCAAATGCTTGCGAGTAAACAGAATGGTCTCTTTGAATCCTTTTGCACACCTCTCCCACTGCTTTCTGCAACTACCACCCAGAGGTTTTCACTTTCCTGGTTTCTCATTTGCTTAAAAGCTGATAATTTCCAACATCTTTGGGTTCTGTCAGATGAGAGGCCATTAACACAAACATTAAATCTGCTTCTCTCGCCACAGATGCTTCTTGATTATTGAGTATTTTCCAAAGTTTACTTTTAATTTTTATTGTTTAAATTTTTATATCAGTTGCTTAGGAGTTTAATTGGAAGCCTCTGAACCATAATACTTTCAAGTTTGCTTCTTTAAGTTCTCTCTGTGACCATATTACTGTGAAATGGTTCCATGTAATTAAATAAGTTAGAGTATTAATGTAATTTTCTTTAACACATCATTATGGGGTTCTAGAACAATGTTGAACTTCATTTCTAGAGCTGATGCTACCAAACATGAACTTTTATTCACAGTTTAATCCTAGACTGTGAGGAACAGCAGGATTAACAACCAATGGTGCATTGTGCTCCATTGAATTTTGTCAGTTTCCCAGGAGTACAAAGCACATGATGGTTGCCCCTATGGCTACTTCTTACTGTGCAAGAAAACAACCACTATTTTCTGAAGGAACCTGTTTGATATCAAAGATGGTGCAAAAGGATGCCCTGAAAACATCTTTCTATTATGCATAAAGTCCTAGATGGTGCAGTGATATGTGAAGAAACTCAGACCACAAAAGATTTCAGAGCAACCGCTGTTAGGACCTTGCACAATAATGTTGGAATTCACAGATAAAAGTCGAAAAAAAACGACTGGTCACTGAGCCCAACTGTGTCCTTTCAGTTACATGAAAAATGTGCGACAGTGCACAAGGGCATTTTAAGAGCCCATTAAATTATGAATGTAGCTGTAATTTCAGTAATGGAAAAGTTAATTGACATGTTGGCGTGATTAATGTGACAATAAATTTTGTACAAACATGGCTACAAATAATCACAGCAGTCAGGACAATGTTGAAAAATAAAAAATGCAAATGGTAAATAATAAAAGTGCTTTTCCTCTAGAAGTGTGTATACTTAAATTAAGTCATCTTAATATAATTAATTATCAACATACAGAATAGCTTCTGTGGCTGGTAAACTAAAATGTACAATTTCACAATAATAGGGAATTAGGTGTGCAATTAACCTAATTAACATATGTAAATTACTTCTAATTAGTGCAGTGTATTAAAACATTTCCATACATACTGTAATAAGAAACTGAATATTCTCAAAAACACATTCAACTCGGTTTTGGCACTATAATGGAAACCTTGTAGAAATTAGGCCACTGCCTTAGGTGCAAATTGTATTGTAGAAGTAAGACACAGGAATACTGTATCTACATGAGCATAGCAGATGGGTATTGCAAGCTACATAACTCGAGGCTAAGCAGCTTCTCAGTTACTTCAGGAAAAAGTGTGTGAGAACCTAATTTCCATTTGTAAATTAAATATAAATTTCATAGTTCATTAATATTGCACCTAAATCACAGAAAATAAAAGCATTAAGTTTCATAATGTCATAGCGTTGGCATATTATAATAAACACTGTGTTGTATTCTTTAATTATTACAAGCATATGGAACTGGATCCTTTATTACTAACACAAAGTATTTGCGATGCAGCAGAAACTATATTAAGCAGGCTCAAAATGTTGCGGGCTTTTCCAAACTAGCAACGTCAGGCTGCAAACCATATGCAGGGTTATTAATACTGGAGTAGAGTTAGATTCAAAGCAATTAGCTGTCGGTTACAGGAAACAATTCTTCCTTTTGAATTTGAAGGTTCTGGTCTGGAAATTGAATGGTGCTTGTTAAAGCAATTAATTGGACAGTGATAACGTGCCTTTGAGCAGTTTGTTCAAGGACTGAACAAGCAAAGGAAAGTTGGTATGTTGAAGATCCCACTCTAGATCCAAGACTTGGGACTGGAGAAGACAGATCCCGAAGTAGGCTTGTGGCACCTATCAACTATAGTGATGGCCTTGAGGCTCTGGTGAGGCGAAGTTGCCTGCTTGTAGTGCAGTGAAGAATTTGTGTGGTAGCGAGCACACACCAGAGTTGACCTTGTGGGTTATTATTTGTTGGGGATGGAAAAGGATTGTGAAATGGGCACTAAGGCAGAAGATCGATGCCACAATGGTTGGACAATAAATCTGGACGGCTGTCAAATGCAATATTGGTAATGAAATGTTCCAAAGAGGGACCAGTGGTGGAGGGTGGATTAGTAGTTGAAGTTAGGAAAGACCTGGGTTGGGGAGGATCTGACAATGGAGACAGGTGTGTGAGAGAAGATCGTGAGTGTGATGAATCACAGGGGGTCTGACAGGAAATGGCTGAAGACTTTGGGTAAGGATTGATCTGAAAATAATAAGAAAAGGCTCTTGGTGTGACCACTGATGTGTCTATGTTTTCTTTTCTTATTGATTGATCTTTCATTGTAATTGAATTTTATAATGCACAAAACCCTGACACCACTAAATGCAGTTTCTCAGCTTGAACATTTAAATTTTACCCCAATAATTTCAGTACATAATCCACTCCACCATTGTAGTGCCATACTGCGTCAGTGCTGCAGCTCTGAGGGTGGGTTCTCTAGTAGATGTGATACCTTTCAGATTCTGCATGAACCCAAAAAACTCTTTGTCTTCTTTTGAAGCTGTTGACTAAGATGGCCTCCAACAACCAGGTGGGCCAAAGACCCTGTGTCTGTGCTGTAGAGTTCTAATTCCTTTCTGCCTCTCCATCTCCATGAAATAATTCATTCAAGGAATTCTGGGAATTATATATTTAGTTTCATTATTTTTTTTCTTAATCCAGCAAAAATCCTTTTACTGTCACCATCATGAATAAGTATGTTGCAGACACTAGTTACTTTCAAACATGACATGTACAGTACCTAGTTGAAGTCCACTTTTAATCCAAGAATCATGTAAGCTCCAACGATGCCATGAGAAGCTGGCCAAATCAGTCTTTTCCAGAAAGCACACCTGTTACATTCCTGGGTTCATAAAGCTAAATTTATTTTTTAAATCTCCAATCATCAATTTACTGAAAGCAAAGAGTCTCCCATTTAAGACAGAGATGAAGTAAGACTTTTTTTTCTCTGAGAAGCTCATGAGATTTTGGAGCTCACTTGTTAAAAGGACTCAAAATCTTTGAATATTTTGAAGGAAGAGGTAATTAGTTAATTAATAAACAAGAAGGTGACAGATTTTCATAAAGAGGCAGAATGGAGAATTGAAGTTAAATTCAGATCAATAACTATGTTATTAAATAGCAGAGTTTGGAAAGCAGAGTGGTCTTCTCCTCATTTAACTTCCTAGTGAATGATCTATTGTCAACTTCAAATAGATTGTCAATTTGTTTCTGAAAAAAAAATCTATTGTACCTACATGCCCACTCCACCTTTGTCTCTATGCAGTCATTGTGATCTCTTTGTGTGACTTGGAATTTTATTATTTATCGCAGTCTCTCTGAGGGCAGAGAGAACATTACTTACTATCCCCTCTTCTTCTGTATGAAAAACTCCACAATTCTTTTAGGGGTTGCTGAGAATCAAGTCTGCTGAATAATTCTGCATTTTTCAGGTTCAATCAGAAAATACTACATTTTTTTTTGCAAAGCAGAATTCTAGGTATTTTTGCATTATAAGCAGGAATAACAATTCAATGTTATATAAACTTCAGTACAGTGAAACATGAATAAATTGTTGTTTGATCTGAACAGTGATCGGGTGAGGTGACCAAAGAATGGGACAAAGAAGTAGATTTTAAATGAGAAGTACAAAGCTGCCTTTGTAGAAAAAAGTGCAAAAATGGGTCTATCCATCAATTGTAAAAAGACAGATTGTATGGTGATATCCAAAAAGAAGGAGAATCCTATCTGCAGGCTGAGAATAAACGGAGAAGATATAAAACAAGTACAGAACTTTTGCTACTTAGTAAGCTGGGCATCAGATGGCAGGTGCGAGATGGACATTAAAAGAAGAATAGGGATGGCAAAAGACACCTTTATGAGAATGAAGAGTATATTGACCAATACTAAACTAGGCATGACAACCCGCCTCAGAGTACTGAAATGTTACATTTGTCCAGTTATGTTATATGGCTCAGAATGTTGGACAATATCTAGTAACATGAGGAAACAAATTGTAGCAGCAGAGATGAGGTTTTTGAGGAGGATGCAAAGAATATCATGGACGAAACGGATATCTAACGAGGATGTCATGAACAGAGCAAACACAAAAAGAGAAATAATGTATGAGATCATGAAAAGGTAACGTAGCTTCATTGGACATGTGATTAGGAACGAGGAGTTAGAATGCACGGTAACTATGGGAAAGATTGAAGGGAAGAAAGCAAGAGGAAGACAAAGACAAATGATGATGGAGACAGCAGCCAGAGAACCAGAAATGAATACCAATGAATTGATCCACTTGACCCGAAACAGGAGTGTGTGGGCATGGAAGTCAAAGCTCAAACTGGGCACGGCACCTGATGATGATGATGACAAAGCTGCCATGCTAGGTGATCTGGGGATGGAGTTCCAGAGTCCAAGATGTGACTGTAAAGGTTTATCAACTAAATACTTGATTTGGAAGATAGCAGAACCAGAACAGGAAAAGAATGTGTTGAGATGTTGAGTCAAAGAAGGGTTAAAAACAGAATGAAATAAGACAGTGGAAAGAGTTGAAATTTACAAGTGTGTGTGTTGTTAGGGGATACGTGCATAAAGTGGTAAGAAAATAGTCCACTTAATGGGAAAATGGTAATAGGTGATGAATACCTTTTCGTAATGACGCAGAAGCAGCTTAAACAGTGTAGAGCTTGTGGTCCTTCACTGAATCATTCAAGAGTACAAATGGAAAAATACGGATTTAGGATAGAAACACACAATATGCTGCAGAAACTCAGCAGGCCAGATAGCATCAATGGAGAGGAAGAAACAGTCAACATTTCAAGCCGAAACCTTTTATCAGAACTAGAAAGGAAGGGGGAGAAGCCAGAATAAGAAGGTGAAGGTAGGGGAAGAAGTACCAGCTGACAGGTGATAGGTGAAACCAGGTGAGGGGGTTGCACACATCCTACAGTTTAAAAAATTTTCTTTTTTGTTAAATTTTTTAAAAAGGCAAATAAAATACTTAAACACACATACAAAATGCTGGAGGAACTACAGCAGGATAGACATTATCTATGGAAAGGAATAAAAAGTCGATATTTAGGGCCAAGATCCTTCATCAAGACTGGAAATGAAGGGAGAATAAGCCAGAATAAGATGGTGGGAGGAAGGAAAAGGATTACAAGCTGGAAGGTGACAGGCGGAAGAGGTAAAGGGCTTAAAAAAAAGGAAACTAACAGATGACAGTGGACTATGGAAGTAATGGAAGGGGAAGGGGAACAAAATGGAGGTGATAGGCAGGTGAGGAGAAAGGAAGGGGTGAAAAGATAAGCAGAATAAGGAATGAAAAAATACAGAAGGAGGGAGGGGAAATAAATTACCAGAAGTTATAGGAATTGATGTTTATGCCATCAGCTTGGAGGCTACCTAGACAGAATATGAGGAGTTTCCTCCAAACTGAGTTTGGCCTCATCATGGAAACAGAGGAGGCCGTAAAGTCAAATTGAAATGAGTAGGCTCTGGGAAATTGTGCCTTTTGAGGTTAATAAAGCAAAGGTGCTTAACGAAATAGTCCCCCAGACCACATTAGGTCTCATCAGTCTTGGAGGAGGCCACATCTGGAGCACTGGATACCATAGATAAACCCGTCGGACTCATCGGTGAAATGTCACCTCACCTGAAAGGACTGTTTGTGGCCCTAAATGACGAAGTTTAAGGAAGAAATGGAAGGCGTTGTACTTGTCACCCTGGAAGGGATAAGTGCCAGGAGGGAGGTCAGGAGACGAGGGACAAGGGAGTCATGCCGAGAACAATCTCCATGAAAAGTGGAGAGATTGGGGGGGGGGGGGGGCACAGGGAAGAAGGAAAGATAAGCCTGGTGGGAGGATCCTGTTGGAGATGGTGGAATTTATGGAGAATTACTTCTGAGATACGGAGATTCATGAGGTAGTAGGGAAAGACAAGAGAAACCTTATCCCTATTATAACAGTCCAAGAATGGTGTAAGGGCAGATGTGCAGGAAATGGGGCAGATATAGATGAGGACAGCATCGATGGAGGTGGAATGGAAAGCCTCACTCTGAGAACAGATGCAGTGGAGGCAAAGGAACTGAGAAGAGGGAATAGCATTTTCACAAGTGATAGAGTGGGAAGAGGTAAAGTCAAGAAACTGTGAATCAGTGGGTTTGTAAAAGATAACAGTGGATAGTCTGTCTCCCAGAGATGGAGGAAGAGAGATCGAGAAAAGGGAGAGAAGCATCAGAGATGGACCAAGTGGTATTGAGTGCAGGGTGGAAGTCTGGTCAGGTCACTTACCTGAGTGCTACTGGTACCATGTAACTCAGTACTACCTGCCACATGGTCGGGTGGTCGGCGACTAAACCGGCTCCCCCACCAGGCTTGCCTGGTGAGCAGCCTGCAGGATGAAAAACGACACCTGTCAGAGGGCAGATAAACCCTCTCGTAGGGTCAACAGCCATCTAGCAAACACGTGCCGTGAAGCGCGGAAAGGGCATCCCTTGCATCGAAGTTTAGTCTGGCTATTCACTGCAATAGAACTTCCCTCAGCCATCTTGGACCCCACCATGCCGCTGGATCCAGAAGGGGATGTCGAGAGGGTGGGTCTGGACCTATGCAACCCCCTACTCACCTAAAATCCACTCACGCATACGCTGTTCCTTTCTGAGGAGTGGGATTTCCCACCCCAGTGACTGACTGAAAGTAACTCCCATCATCCTATGGGATGGATAGCCAGACAGAGTGAGAGAGGAAGTCGGAGATACCATTGATTAAATTGATGAGCTCAACATGCGTGTAGGAAGCAGCACCTTTGTAGTTGTCAATATGGTGTGGAAAGAGTTGGGTACTGTTACTAGTGTAGGCTTGAAATACAGACTGTTCCATACAGGCAACAAACGGGCCTATGTGAATGTCGATGGTTACCTCTTTGGTTTGAAAACGTGGAAGGAGCTGAAAGAGAAATTGTTAAGAACCACTTCCACCAGATGAAAGAGGGTGGTGGCGGAGGGGAACTGGGTAGGTCTGTTCTCCAGAAAGAAGCTGTGAGCTTTGAGGCGTTTCTGATGGGGGATGAAAGTATCTAAGGACTGGATATCCATAGTGAAAATAAAGTGATCCAGACCAGAGAACTGAAAGTGATTGAAGTGATGGACAGCATGAGAAGTGACATAAATGTAGATAGGCAATGAGTGAACCAGGAAGTGAATAATGTTGTCTTTGTAGAAGCCAGTGTCACAATCACAATGGGGTATTAAAGTACTCTCAGGATTATAGAAACCAATGATTGTACAAATTTAGCTTGAAAAATTAGATGAGAACAGAGATAGAAATAGAGAGTATGTCAAACATAGAAGAGCAATGGTAAACATTTAAAATAATGATCAGCAAAATGCAGATATATATTTTATCTTGAAACAAGAACAAATTAGTCAAAAACAACACATTATGGATGAGTAAAAGGAATGAAGTGCTCAAGATTATATGAATAGGTGTAGACCACGTGATCTGTAAGCCTCTCTATTATGCAATATAATCATGTCTGAGTTTCCTGAGCCTCAATTCTTCTCCTCTGTTGGGTTCCCAGAGCCCTCAATTCCCCAAACTTTCCAAAATTTAACAACATTTTTTTTAAATATTAAAGATAAGGGCCTACACTAAATAAATGGACAACAAATGGAAGGATGACAAATGGGGATATGAAAGGTTTAAAAGAAAAGTCATAAAAAATTGGGCAGAATAAATGAAACAGTAAAACTAAATTATATTAGAATATGAAAAGGAATAACGCAGAATTATATAGAGACTTAAAGAACAAATGAAAATTACAGCAGGGAAATTGACACCAAGGATCACAAATAATAAATGGAGGTTATGACAAAGAGATAGGAGATATTAAATAATCAGTTTACCAGGAAGACTGATTTCTTTGTCATAATATAATAAGATGAGATCAAAAATTATAGTTATGGATTTGGGGGTCAGCAGCAAGATGATATTGCATATTGCCAACCCTGATAATAACTGCCCTAAAAACTCCAATAATATTTCCAGTGAGAATTTGAACAATAAACCGAAATTCTTTTCCACTGCTTCCCCGCAGCATTGTTTTATGATCTGAAAGTGACATTATGTAGCTAAACTGAACCAGGCTACAAAATCACAAAGTAACGCTTGAAGGATGAGGCACAACCCAGATCCAGCTTATAATGACAAGAGAAGCAACATATAAATGCCCCCCACCACCAAAATTAAAAAAAAACCTTTGTAAGAATTTTTAAAGTTTTATAACATTTTAAAAAATAAAGCTAACAAATTCTGCAGAGATTTTAAAGTATTTTCAAATGAATAATCTGCTTCTTGATTTTCTCTCTCAATTAATATTTCCTATTAGTAATGAAAAACACTGCAACGTCTCAGACCTGATTTCCTAGGAGTAACCTTCATAAGGAGTGAACAATTAGCACCTTATTGATTGCTGTGTTTTCTTCCAACAATAAAGTCATCAAGTATAATTGAGAGGAAGACTGAATTAACATTTTGCCATGCATGGAAATCCCAAAGTTGTGATCAGTTTCATAGAAAGGTGACAGTGAACGCTGATAGTTTACTGCTACTATTGCTATATCTGGGCTATATAGATACTGGGATAAGAAGGGGAAAATATTGATAATGTAATCAAAAGCAAGAGAAAATCTACAAATGCTGGAAATCAAACCAACACACACAAAATGCCAGAGGAACTCAGCAGGCCAGGCAGCAACCATGGAAAAGAGTAAGTAGTCGACATTTTGGGCCAAGACCCTTCATCCAAATTTAGAGGGGATAAATCAAGTTCAATGGTTCCGAAATTGAAAAAAATTGGATAGCACAGATGCATATATTAAAGGCAACAGTGCCAAAGGACTGGAAGAAAACTAATGAAATCTTTACATTTAGAAAGGAGGCTTGGACAAGTCCAGGGAACAAGCTAAACTTAGCAGCTTAGAAAGGAACACAAATATTTATTTAGTTAAGTAATTAGAAAAGCATCCATAAAATGAATTCTGAATATATAATAAAGTATGGCCAAAAGTGAAGATCTTCATGAGTTACTTGAAGAAGTTGCAGAAAGAAAAGATGGGGTAATACGGTACAGGAAGGAAAAACTAAGAATGCCTGTGTACAGGGTCTTTCTTTTGTTACATTTAATATGGCGACTTTGTTATGTTAATCTGGGGAATGCGGCTTTGTTGTGCTTTAACGCTGAAGAGAGTTTGCGCTAACAGTTTGTTTTACTTTAAAATGAGATAACACAGTTCTATTAGCCAATGGCTGGTTACGTATCGTTTTGTTTTCAGATACCATGCTGTATGATATGACTGTGGACTGAGTTTTGGCGGGGAGTCGGAGGAGAGACGAGGAAGACCGCGGACGTGTGGAGAGGCTCCGGTCGATCACTCAGGGTGGTCCCGAGCCGTGAGTCGACGGAATTCGGGTGGTCGTCTGAAGTCGAACTGAGCTCCAACGTAGCGCGCAAAGAACTTGGACTTTGGACTTTGATAAGTGTTGGCGCCTTTTTTTTCATTACTTTCCTCTCTGTATCAAATGTATATTAATGTCATAGAATTAGTAATATCTATAAAGTGTATTTGTTAAAATTTACTGGGTGTGCTGGCTGATGATTGATGTTTGTGATTGATTCGGATGGCAACCGACCCTATGGGGAGTGTTGAGGCTGGTGCTGGGCTGGATTTCCCCTAGACATACACGAGCCAATATAACTGAACGTTACAAGTGGGGGCTACCGTCCTGGAGTTGGACTTTTCGGGAAAGTTGTACTTGTCGTTGTGGTAAGTGGTGTGAAGATGGATCGAGATAAGATTGTAAGTTGGTGTGAATTGGAGGAGGTACCGGTGAATCATGCGTGTGTGGTAAGCGGGGTCGATTATCGCATTCCGGCAGAGGTACTGGTGCAAGGGTTGAGTTGATTAAAGGTATCGGGCAGGTAGAACTTGTAGCTAGAAGGGGTGGGAAAGAACTGGAGGCTAGCTGGATGTTGGTGCAGACGAGTGCCGACGTCATGACTTTGGAACTACCAGCGACCGTCCATGCCCCGGGGGAGGTGGGGCCGTGGGGTCTCCACACTCTCCCCGAGGACGCAAGTGAGGAGGTGCCGGAGGAGGAGGAGCTAGATGAGGCCCCAAGGGAGGTGCCAGTAGCCAGGGGTGGAGGTGTGGAGTGGGAAGGTTTGGCCAGGCCTGGCCCCCATAGAAACATAGAAACATAGAAAATAGGTGCAGGAGTAGGCCATTCGGCCCTTCGAGCCTGCACCGCCATTTATTATGATCATGGCTGATCATCCAACTCAGAACCCCGCCCCAGTCTTCCCTCCATACCCCCTGACCCCCGTAGCCACAAGGGCCATATCTAACTCCCTCTTAAATATAGCCAATGAACTGGCCTCAACAGTTTCCTGTGGCAGAGAATTCCACAGATTCACCACTCTCTGTGTGAAGAAGTTTTTCCTAATCTCGGTCCTAAAAGGCTTCCCCTCTATCCTCAAACTGTGACCCCTCGTTCTGGACTTCCCCAACATCGGGAACAATCTTCCTGCATCTAGCCTGTCCAATCCCTTTAGGATCTTATACGTTTCAATCAGATCCCCCCTCAATCTTCTAAATTCCAACGAGTACAAGCCCAATTCATCCAGTCTTTCTTCATATGAAAGTCCTGCCATCCCAGGAATCAATCTGGTGAACCTTCTTTGTACTCCCTCTATGGCAAAGATGTCTTTCCTCAGATTAGGGGACCAAAACTGCACACAATACTCCAGGTGTGGTCTCACCAAGGCCTTGTACAACTGCAGTAGTACCTCCCTGCTCCTGTACTCGAATCCTCTCGCTATAAATGCCAGCATACCATTCGCCTTTTTCACCGCCTGCTGTACCTGCATGCCCACTTTCAATGACTGGTGTATAATGACACCCAGGTCTCGTTGCACCTCCCCTTTTCCTAATCGGCCACCATTCAGATAATAATCTGTTTTCCTATTTTTGCCACCAAAGTGGATAACTTCACATTTATCCACATTAAATTGCATCTGCCATGAATTTGCCCACTCACCCAACCTATCCAAGTCACCCTGCATCCTCTTAGCATCCTCCTCACTGCTAACACTGCCACCCAGCTTCGTGTCATCCGCTAACTTGGAGATGCTGCATTTAATTCCCTCATCCAAGGCATTAATATATATTGTAAACAACTGGGGTCCCAGCACTGAGCCTTGCGGTACCCCACTAGTCACCGCCTGCCATTCTGAAAAGGTCCCGTTTATTCCCACTCTTTGCTTCCTGTCTGCTAACCAATTCTCCACCCACACCAATACCTTACCCCCAATACCGTGTGCTTTAAGTTTGCACACTAATCTCCTGTGTGGGACCTTGTCAAAAGCCTTTTGAAAATCCAAATATACCACATCCACTGGTTCTCCCCTATCCACTCTACTAGTTACATCCTCAAAAAATTCTATGAGATTCGTCAGACATGATTTTCCTTTCACAAATCCATGCTGACTTTGTCCGATCATTTCACCGCTTTCCAAATGTGCTGTTATCACATCCTTGATAACTGACTCCAGCAGTTTCCCCACCACCGACGTTAGGCTAACCGGTCTATAATTCCCCGGTTTCTCTCTCCCTCCTTTTTTAAAAAGTGGGGTTACATTAGCCACCCTCCAATCCTCAGGAACTAGTCCAGAATCTAATGAGTTTTGAAAAATTATCACTAATGCATCCACTATTTCTTGGGCTACTTCTTTAAGCACTCTAGGATGCAGACCATCTGGCCCTGGGGATTTATCTGCCTTCAATCCCTTCAATTTACCTAACACCACTTCCCTAATAACATGTATTTCGCTCAGTTCCTCCAACTCACTGGACCCTCTGTCCCCTACTATTTCTGGAAGATTATTTATGTCCTCCTTAGTGAAGACCGAACCAAAGTAATTATTCAATTGGTCTGCCATGTCCTTGCTCCCCATAATCAATTCGCCTGTTTCTGTCTGCAGGGGACCTACATTTGTGTTTACCAGTCTTTCCCATGGGCGGGATGAGACTGCCGAGTTAACGGCTGCCATTACCTCCCTGGCGAGACGGGTTGAGGGGCCCCGCCCGAAGCTGAGAATTTTCCCGGGAGCCAAGCCCACCCCGGAGGGGGAGGATGACTATGATACCTGGGTTGAAGATATATCCCAATTGTTAGAGGTGTGGCCAGTTTCGCATGAGGAAAAGAGACAGCAATTGGCGGAAAGCTTAAGGGGCGGGGTGGCCCGGGTGGTCCGCGATCTGAGAGCGGCATGCCCCTTGGCTTCCCTATCGGAGTGTTGGACGCTTTGGAGAAAGTGTTTGGACTGTCAGGGGATCCCTGGCGGCATTTAGCGGAGTTTCAACGGATGGGGCAGAGAAGAGGGGAAAAGCTCTCAGACTATGCTTTCAGGCTGGAAGGAAAGCTTACGGGGTTGCTGCGACGAGGGGTAGTGAAGGAGGATGAAGTGGCGGAGTTAAGGATGAGCCAGATATGTAGCGGTTCTCGGGAGGATGACAGAGTGGCTTGGAGGGTACGGCAGTCATTTAAGCAGAGCCCCCCTCCATCATTCGGACAGCTGATCCGAGAGGTACGGGCCGAGGAGTGTGCTTTGGGCCGACCAGGGGGCTCGGACCCTCAGGGACGGTCTTCAGCGGTTCAGGAGGTGGTAGTCGGGGTGAGACCAGAGAAATCCAAGGGGTCTCCGGGGGGCCGTATCGGGAGGAGAGAGGCGGCGAGTAGTGGGTGCTATAACTGTGGGAGAGAGGGGCATTTCTGCCGGGAATGTGAGTGGCCGGGGGCGTGCTACCGCTGTGGGGAAGCTGGCCACTTGCGGAAGGATTGTGAGAGACGAGATGCGCCGAGGGGGGAGGGCCCCCAGGCCAAATTCCTGATGGACTGGTGGGACCCCGTTCCAGCATGTCCCTATGGATAGAGGGAATCTTTGCGAAAGCCATCCTTGACACCGGATCGCAGGTTACCTTACTGTACCGGTCATTCTACAACAAATATCTGAAACATTTGGCAGTCACTCCGTTTAAAGCATTGGAGATTTGAGGCATAAGTGATGGTGATTACCCGTACGATGGATACTTGTCAGTGAGATTGGAATTTTCGGAGGGAGATGTGGGAGTATCGGAAGCCTTTGAGATGCTGGTGTTGGCTTGTCTGGACCCGGTGGAGACCGGTGGTGCTGCCCTGCTAGTGGGGACTAACTCCCCTCTGGTGCGACGGCTCTTGGGAGCCTGTAAGAAGAAGGGGGGGGGAGAACTTTTTGGAGACCCTCTCGGTACACCCTGTGTTCCGAGCGGCGTACGAAGGTGTGAGTGACCCCCAGGGGCTGGATCCTGAGTACAAACGAGGGACGGTGTGGTGCACTCAGGCGAGGCCTAAGGTGATATGGCCAGGGGAGGTGGCATTAGTGATGGGGACCCCCAGATTCCCCGGATTACCGCCGGGCGAGGCCCTGCTAGTAGACGCCCCCAACGACCTGGAAAGGGAGTCCCGGTTCCCGGCTGGGGCGCTAGTGAGACCTGAATTGCAGAGGCCCTCAGCTGTACAGGCACGGCGGATGGGCGGTGATGGTAAGGAACATAACGGAGAGGGAGATCACCTTTAAGCGCGGGATGCCCCTCGCGCACTTTTTCCCGGTGACGGTGATGTCCAGCGCCCCCGTGAAGCCCACTGGAGGGAAACTATTGGGAAACGGGGGGCGGCTGACCGAGGAGGGCTTTAATTTTGAAAACTCCCCTGTACCGCCGGAGTATTAGAGCAGGCTGGTGGAGAAGATGCTGAAGTTAGGGGTGTCTTTTCTCAGGACGAGTTTGATGTCGGGTGTTCCAAGAGCACTCGGCACACCATTCGGGTAACAAATGACACCCCGTTTAGGGAGAGGCCGCGGCGGTTGGCCCCAGCAGAGGTGGAAGATGTGCGGCAGTTGAAAGACACAGGGATTATTGTGGAGTTCCGAAGCCCCTATGCGTCCCACATAGTGGTGGCAAGGAAGAAAAATGGGAAGGTACGCATATGCGTGGACCATAGGACCCTGAACCGCCACACTGTTCCCGACCAATATACGGTCCCGAGGGTGGAAGATGCCTTGGCATGTCTGAGTGGTGCACAGTGGTTCAGTGTATTGGATTTGCGGAGTGGGTATTACCAGATTCCGATGAGCGAGACTGATAAGGAGAAGACAGCCTTTATCTGCCCCCTGGGGCATTTCCAGTTCGAACGAATGCCCCAAGGCATCTCGGGGGCCCCAGCCACCTTCCAGCGGCTCATGGAGCGGACAGTGGGGGACATGAAACTGCTGGAGGTATTGGTGTACCTGGACGACCTGATAGTGTTTGGATCTACGTTGGAGGAACATGAGGAGCGGCTGCTGAAGGTGCTGAGTTGGCTGAAGGAGGAAGGATTAAAATTTTCCCTGGATAAATGTCAGTTCTGCAAGACGTCAGTCAGTTATGTCGGGCACATAATCTCGCGAAATGGAGTGGCCACCGATCCGGGTAAGATAGCCGCAGTCACCACCTGGCCGAGACCTCAGAAGGTGAGTGCCTTACGCTCGTTTTTGGGGTTTTGCGGATATTACCGGTGGTTCCTGAAAGGATATGCGAAAATGAGTCATCCATTGAACCAACTACTGTGTGGCTATCCACCTGTGGGGAGGAGGAGGAAGGGAGACCGAGGGTCAGAGGTAGGAGGATACTTGAACCCGGGGGAGCCTTTTGGATTGAGGTGGGATGCTCAATGTGAGGAGACGTTCCAATCTCTAAAAAGGGGGCTGACGCAGGCCCCAGTGTTGGGATTTGCTGATCCCTGGAAGCCGTATGTTCTACACACTGATGCCAGTCACGACGGTCTGGGGGCTGTTCTGTACCAGGAACAGGGAAACGGATTGAGGCCGGTAGCGTTTGTCAGTCGGAGTTTGTCGCCATCTGAGAGAAACTATCCCACTCACAAGCTGGAGTTCTTGGCGTTGAAATGGGCGGTGGTGGACAAGTTGAATGGCTACCTATATGGGGCCCAGTTTGAGGTGAGAACTGATAACAACCCCCTCACTTACATCCTGACCTCGGCGAAGCTGGATGCTACTGGGCACCGGTGGTTAGCAGCCTTGTCTGCCTATGAGTTCAGCCTGAAGTACCGCCCGGGGAGTCGGAACATCGATGCAGATGCCCTGTCTCGTCGGGCGCACGACGAGTCGGGCACGGCCGAGGAGTGGAAGAGTGTCCCCGTCCAGGGAGGAAAGGCCATGTGTCAAGTTGGGAGCGACGGGGAAGTAGGAGCACAGATGGGAACGGATCGGGCAGTAGATCAACTGGGGGCTGACGATGATGCGCTGCCCACTGTTTACTGTAATGTGATTGCTCTGAGGAACAGGCAGCTGCCGGAGTTGAGACCCCAGGAAGTAGAGGCGGCTCAGCGTGATGACCCAAGCATTGGCACTATCTGGTACGCGGTTAGCCAGGGTGATATGGGGCAGCTGGAGAAGGCGAAACATGCCTTCGTTCCTCTACTACTGAAGGAGTGGCCCCGGTTGAAGCTGAAGAACCATGTCCTGTACCGGGTCATGTCGCCTCCGGACCACCCCCGGCGCTGGCAGCTGGTCATGCCTGAGAAGTATCGGAAGACTGTGCTCCAGGCTCTACATGATGATTCCGGGCACTTAGGGGTAGAGAAGACCTATGGATTAGTCAAGGACCGGTTTTACTGGCCCCGGATGAGGGGGGAGGTGGAAGAATACTGTAAGACCTGTAGCTGTTGCGTCAGGAGGAAGACCTTGCCTGCGCAGGCGGCCCCGTTATCCCACTTGCAGAGTGCGGGACCCATGGACCTGGTGTGTATGGATTTCCTGTCTATTGAGCCAGACACCAGCAATACCGCGAATGTCTTGGTCCTCACGGATCACTACACTAGATATGCGCAGGCTTTTCCTACTAAGGATCAGAAAGCGACTACAGTGGCGAAGGTGTTATAGGAGAAGTACTTTGTTCATTATGGCCTTCCCTGGCGGATCCACAGTGATCAGGGATGGGACTTCGAGAGCAGGCTTATACATGAATTGCTGGATATGCTTGGGGTTGAAAAGTCCAGAACCACCCCCTATCACCCGCAGGGTGATCCTCAGCCCGAGAGGTTTAACCGGACACTGCTGGACATGCTCGGCACTTTGGAGATTGGACAGAAGAGTAAGTGGAGTCAGCCCATCGCCCATTTGGTTCATTGTTACAATTGTACTCGCAATGATGCTACGGGGTACTCGCCCTACTATCTGATGTTCAGACGGGAAGCGAGGTTGCCCATTGATCTGTGATTTGGGACTGAAGCGGGGGAAATACCTTTGAAGCCATGTCTGAAGTACGTGTCCGATATGAGGAGAGAGTTGAAAAGGGCGTATGAGTTGGCTGAGGTGGCAGCCACCAAGCAGAACCAGCGGAATAAAAGGTATGATCAGAAGGTAAAGTTCGTCCAGTTATTGCCGGGAGACCGAGTCCTTATCCGGAATTTAGGACTACAGGGTAAGCGCAAGTTGGCGGACCGTTGGGCAGCCACCCCCTATGTGGTGGAGAGTCAGATGCCGAATCTCCCGGTTTAGCGGGTGAGACCTGAGGGCGGGCAAGGGCCTGTCAAGGTACTCCAT
This sequence comes from Mobula hypostoma, assembly GCF_963921235.1. NCBI lineage: Eukaryota > Metazoa > Chordata > Chondrichthyes > Myliobatiformes > Myliobatidae > Mobula > Mobula hypostoma. Next base: position 91,172,851 of record NC_086106.1, read on the forward strand.
CGGAACCACCTGTTGCCTCTGGGTCGAGAGGTGAAGATGGACCCAGAGCCCGAATGGGAGTTTACTCCTATTACAAGGACTCTGCGAGGGCGCGGGGCGCGGGAAGAGCCCGCTGCGAAGGAGACGGGGCCGGTCCCCGCCTCGAGAAGGGATACGTCATTGGAAGATGATGATTCGGACGTGTGGTACCTGCTTCCGTTCACTGATTCCCCGGTGCCGGGAGAAGAGACTCCTGGCCCTTCCATCACTGAGTCAGGGGAACCGAGGGAGGGAGTTGCAGAGCCGCCTGTATTACAGCCGGGATTGGGGGAGGGAGTTGCAGAGCCGCCTGTATTACAGCCGGGATTGAGGGAGGGTGTTGCAGAGCCGCCTGTATTCCAGCCGGGATAGGGGGAGGGTGTTGCAGAGCCGCCTGTATTCCAGCCGGGATTGGGGGAGGGTGTTGCAGAGCCGCCTGTATTCCAGCCGGGATTGAGGGAGGGTGTTGCAGAGCCGCCTGTATTCCAGCCGGGATTGGGGGAGGGAGTTGCAGAGCCGCCTGTATTACAGCCGGGATTGAGGGAGGGTGTTGCAGAGCCGCCTGTATTCCAGCCGGGATTGGGGGAGGGTGTTGCAGAGCCGCCTGTATTACAGCCGGGATTGGGGGAGGGTGTTGCAGAGCCGCCTGTATTACAGCCGGGATTGGGGGAGGAGAGGGTGGAGGCAGAACCCGAGCCAGAGGGCTCACAGGGGCAGAGGGATCCCGGTGAAGGGGAAGGTCCGACAGATAGGCCCGAGGGGTCAACTGGGGTGTCTGAACAGGGAGAGTCAGCAGAGGAAGTACAGAGGCCTCAGAGGAGTAGGCATCCCCCGGAAAGACTCACTTATATAGCGCCGGGAGAGCAGGGTGTGATCTCTACTGCCCTGCAAAGTTATGTCACTGCTTTATGCACCTGGGTGGGGTTTTGTGTTTTACAAGGAGCACTGGTGAACTCTGTTAACGTCATGAGGGCATGACTTTTTGTGGTGGGGGGAGAGTGTACGGGGTCTTTCTTTTGTTACATTTAAAATGGCAACTTTGTTATGTTAATCTGGGGAATGCGGCTTTGTTGTGCTTTAACGCTGAAGAGAGTTTGCGCTAACAGTTTGTTTTATTTAAAATGAGATAACAGAGTTTTATTAGCCAATGGGTGGTTATGTATTGTTTTGTTTTCGGATACCATGCTGTATGATATGACTGTGGACTGAGTTTTGGCGGGGAGTCGGAGGAGAGACGAGGAAGACCGCGGACGTGTGGAGAGGCTCTGGTCGATCACTCAGGGTGGTCCCGAGCCGTGAGTCGACGGAATTCGGGTGGTCGTCTGAAGTCGAACTGAGCTCCAACGTAGCGCGCAAAGAACTTGGACTTTGGACTTTGATAAGTGTTGGCGCCTTTTTTTTCATTACTTTCCTCTCTGTATCAAATGTATATTAATGTCATAGAATTAATAATATCTATAAAGTGTATTTGTTAAAATTTACTGGGTGTGCTGGCTGATGATTGATGTTTGTGATTGACTCGGGTGGCAACCGACCCTATGGGGAGTGTTGAGGCTGGTGCTGGGCTGGATTTCCCCTAGACAAACACGAGCCAATATAACTGAACGTTACACCTGTACTTTTGTGGTGCCTTTCATAACCTTATGTTGTCCAAAAGCACTTCATAGTCTATATAGTAAAGTACTTGTAAAGTGTCTGTGACTAGAGTCCTTGATGTAGATGGCTTGGCTCCTAATGCTGGAGCATTTAAAGCAACATCCACACTAGACTGGAAAATTTTGAAAACGCCGGTTTCGCATAAAAACGTTAGGCGTCCACACCAGCCATTTTTGAAAATACCTCCGTCCACATCAAAATGGGTATTTTGGTGAATCTCCTCCTACTGGGCATGCGCAGGACACATCTACAGAAAACAAGCGAAGAGGAAACAGTATATTTGGTGCACGTTTGCCCAGTTACAGACTAGAAGAACTTAAAAGGAAATTGCCAAATGACGGACAGCTGTTGGCTCTCGCGCAGGAGGACTTAAAACTGAAAAAACAAATACTGGAGCGTATGGAGGCAACCAACAGGGAGTTCACGGACAGTATGACCCGGCTGACGACGAACAACAAAAAGCCGACTAACTCTGTTGCAGAGGGATTTGCAATGATGAGGAATACAATGGCTCCCCCCCAAGTACTTTTCACCGCCACAATACCAGCCTCACAGCCACTACAATAGCTACACATACGGACACACAGACCCCCAGGTGGCCCCTCCAACATCTTCCCCACACCCATAGAGGGGTCACCCTGGAAAAATTTCCTACAGCCATAGTCTCTTCACCGATGAAAAGGGCGACAGGTTTTCTAAAACCTTCGGTTACCCCGTACACACTACAACGCCCAACTGGTGTTTTCAGATTTAAACACTCTGGAGAGCATTTTAGAAAAACTCCATTTTCGGGGGAGAAAAACATCTTTTCAGTGTGGGCAGAGGGTCAAAACAAAGAGAAAAAGCTTCGGTTACGGATTTATCTGGTCTAATGTGGACATAGCCTGAGGCTGGGATCGAGACACAGTCTCAAACAGGATTGAGGAACTGAGCACAAAACAAACACTAGACAAAATCACTGGTCAGCTTACAGCTGAGAACTGAACCTATGACGGCTGAAGTTCAAAGACTAACGAGCATTGTATGAGGAAGCCATGGCAAGAGCCTCGGTTACCGTCGAATACTCTGGGGCTGGAAGATGTACTGGCTCCAGAGTGGCTCTAACTGGTTCTCCCAAGCAACTCTGGCTTCTTCCTGGCAAAAGCTGACCAATGGCTACTTGGAGTCGTGAACCTGCAGGCTCTGATCGGAAGTATCTTTGCTGTGGCCGGTCACAGCGGACTATAGACTCTGATACCTCGCTGGGTTCATGTTGGCTCAATCGTACTCTGACAAGAGACCTTGACGAGGATGGCTTGGACCCAATTGCTGGAGAATCCAAGGCTGAGATTGAGACACAGTCTCAAATGGGATCAAGAAACCGAGCCCAAAACAAACGCTAGATGGTAGGTTTACGATTGAGCACTGAACCTATGTTCAGGTGTTCCTTAAATACTCAATTCTTAACACACAAAGCCTGATCATCAATTAATGGGAACTTCCTAAGCCCTTATAGAGGCCAGGCAGCTATCTGTACTCTGGAGAGTTAGAGCATTGAAATCTTGGAAGCTGGCGTGGTTGGAAGCATCTCGTAACAGTGTCCATCACTGCAGCAGCATAGATTTTTCTACAATTAGCTAGTGGACATCATGTTTTACAATCACAATATAATAATTTTGAAGTAATCTATTTATGAGATGCTGATTGGTAAATCAGTGTTATCAGGAAGGTTAGGTGGGTTCTTATACTCAAGTATCTGAAGGTGGGACAGGCACACAATTTTCTGACTCAATGACTGGAAGGCTACCATCTAGGCAACAAGTAACCCATAATTTGGACTCTGTATAATCAGTGCCTTTGTATTTACAGAAGTCACTTGTTGAGATATCAGTAGATTCTTGTCTAACATTTCTACACATGGAGTCATTTAACAAATAATACAATGGACCGTAAATAGACCACACAACCAGAAACAGTTAGCAGCGGATGATTTCTAGAAGATTAAGATTAGAATTTTATTCCAGTTGTTCATACACGGACAAGATCATTCATTCCCTATTTGCTTGATTTTTAACTTGACTGCTGAAAGGGAGGAGGAAAAAACAGGAAGTTAATGCACCGTTTTAAAAATTATAAAACTGTCTTTCTTTAGCAGCAACACACAAATAAGGGGGAGGAACTCAATGGGTCAGGCAGCATCTGAGGAATGAAATGAGCAGTTGATGTTTCTTTCTTTTTGTCTGTCCGAATGGGCTTTTGATCCTCATAAAAAGTGTGAAGAAAGCAGAGCTCCATTTTCACCAGAGCTGAGCAGGTCAATAAAGACCTTCAGATTTTGATATAATGCACAGCATAATAATGGTTTCCATTGCTTGATGAAATAAAATGATAATACAAATTGATGATTATAATAAAACAAATTACACAAATTGGATTTTAATTTCATTTACACTGAAGGAGGTTAGAATGTACAATGACATACAATCATAAGGAGTCCAGAACATCAGTTTTGTGATTTGAGTCGCGTCTTATATCTGCTTATCCCAGTCAGTTCAGATTGGCAACAGCATCCCCTTCAAAATCACCATCAAAAAACTCCAAGACCTAGGCCTTAATAACCTCTGGATCTTCCATTTCCTCACTTGCAGAACCAGTCAGCCTGGTATGGCAACATCTCTTCCACAATAACCATCAGCACAGATGCATCACAAGTTTGTGTGCTTAGCACTCTGCACTACTTGTTTTATCCTTATAACCATGAGGCTGTGCACAGATTCCATGCCATGTTTAACTTTGCTGATGATACCACTGTTGTTGGCCAAATCAAAAGGGGGTGATGAGGGAGAGTGAAAATCTGGTTGAATTGTGCTATGACAACACCTTCTCACTCAATGTCAGCAAAACCGAAGAGCTGATTATTGACTATGGGACGAGGAAACCAGAGGTACATGAAGCAGTCCTGATCAAGGGATCAGAGGTGGAGAGTATCAGCAACTTTAAGTTCCTCAGTGCTATCATTTCAGTGGATCTGTCCTGGCTCCAGCATATAACTGCCATTACAAAGAAGGCACGGCAATACGTCTATTATCTTTGATGTTTACACAGATTCACCGTGTCATCTAAAACTTTGACAAACTTCTATACATGCATGGTGGAGAATATACTGACTGGATGCATCACAACCTGGTATGGTAACACCAAAGCTTATTTATTTATTATTATTATTACTTTTTGTATTTGCACAATGTTGTCTTTTCCACACTGGTTGTTTGTCCGACTTTGTTATGTGTGATTTTTCATTGATTCTATTGTGTTTCTTTGTATTTACAGTGAATGCCTGCAAGAGCTTGAATCTCAGGTGACATATATGTACTTTGATTATAAATGTATTTTGTACCTTGACCAAAAGGATGAAAGCAAGCAACCTGCTTGTGACCTGTACTGTATTTTTACCTTTCACATGTGCCTTCCACATTTGCTCTGAATTTTAATGGAACACACATTTGTTGAGAAGTATGTTGACATGAAATAATTGCAAAGAAAGGTGAATACCTTAATTTATTATTGGCCCCATTAATTATATCAAAGTTAGAACCATGCATTATAGTATTTAGGAATGACTTCTAGAATGAGTGAGCGATATGCCCTGCCAAGTCAGATGGTGAGTTGAAAATCAATCTTGTATATTATTTTGATGCACATCTCACAGAGAATATTGTACGGGATAAGGGGGAGTGGGGGGGGGGGATGGAATTCACCTGCTGATCAAACCACGCAGGCTTACCAATAGTCTGCTCTTGAAGCACTCTCTTTCAACAGGCCCCCAGACAGTCTTCCAGCACAACACGGGGCCCACCGGGGTGTAATACGTACAGCCTGCCTCCTGGATTGTCTTGGAAACAGTGCCTACGCTCAGGCACTGTCAACAAAAAAAAATTGTCCAGAAATTTAATTTCATGAACAAATTGTAAAAATCACAACTCCAAAAGCCACTTAAACATAATTAAGAACAATTAAATGTACATAAAACAAGTGAATAAAATAACGTAAAAAGGAAATCAACTTGTGTTCACAATTCTCTCACAGCTGTTTCATGCCATTGATTCCAATAGGCATACTGGACTTGAGCCAGGCTTCCCAGCCTAGGTGCTGGGGAAGCTGAGGAAAGAATCTATAGACAATGCAAATGTGTCCTGAGATCGGAATTTAGCTGGTTCTCTGCCTGACCTGGGAAACCCAGGATATTATCCAGTTGTTGTTAAAAAAAAAGCCAACAATCTGAGCAGATCTGCCAGCTCTTAAGTGGAAAAATGGAGCCTTCATTTATTGAGGAGGAATCAGCACAGTGGAACAGGTGAAATATAAACTGAATAGTTCTGAAATACAAGTGTATACTAGAGCAGGACATAATTGAATGTCTCAGTTGGTAGCCTCTGTTGTGTCTGGTTTATCCACTAACCTACAAGTTCTGAACAACACTGCAGGTTCTTGTTGTCAATTGATCCTTAAAATAGCTTATAGCTGACCCTCCAGCTACCAAACTATTCTTTTATCCACATGCCTTTTGTTTCTAGAATGCCTGATGGCGGCCTGTTGTACTGAACAGAGCTGTGAAATCCACACACCATTGTGGATTAATCAGATTCATAGATAAAGAGGAAATGTAGTGCACACTTAAAGCACAATCTCAGTGAATAATCTCGATTCAAGTGGAACAGAGGTTAGATGAAGGGTAAAATTTGTCCTTTACCACTTGATTCATTATAATTTTCTTCTTGCATTGAGTATGCTGACTGATTGTCATTTTTCTGAATGGCTATCAGCAGTAATCAGCAGTAATAAAAAGTGAAGTGAAGAATAAAGGACAAGGTCTGGGGCTTGATCTTTCTCAGCTATGGTACATTGCCCTGTGAACTGTATAATTTTACTAATCCTCAGGTAAAAGCTTCGGTCCATCAAAAATTACTTTAATGAAGAAGGCGGCTTCATTCTGAATGCTAATTTCATAAAACATTGGGACATGAACCCTGAGCAGCCTACTGCTGGGAGTCAGCCAAAGCACTCCAACTCTCAGCTTTGTGCTATGAAATTGATGGATTGCTAAACTGTGGAACATGTGACACAGAATTTAAAGAAAGACACAGTTGTTTTGACCTATTTTAATTTGATGTGATCCCACCATCACCGGCTCTGCAGAAAAGCATCTGTTGCCAGGTTTCCAGAGTTAAAATCCAAACGAGGCTCTGAGGCTAAGCCCAAGGTTTCCATCTCACAGATATTCAGCTGAGTTCAAGGTGGAGGCACAATATAATTAAGCAAAGCATTAACTCTCACCCTGCAGCACAGCAAAAAAAAAACACAATTATTAGGTAACCTGAAATGCTTGTTAGTTTCTTCCTTGACATTGTCAGGAAACAATTTAGAAAATATAGAACCTACGTTATAAAAAAGGTAAAAGACAACTAATCACAAACAGGAGAAAATCTGTAGATGCTGGAAATCCAAGCAACACACACAAAATGCTGGAGGAACCCAGCAAGCCAGGCAGCACCTATGGGAAAGAATCGACATTTCGGGCCGAGATCCTTCAATAGAAGTGGAGAGAAAAAAATGAGTAGATTTAAAAGGTGTGGGTGGGCTAGGGGAAGGAAAAACACAAGGTGATAGGTGCAACTGGGAGGAGAATGGGCGAAGGAAAGAGTTGAGAGCTGAGAAGTTGATTGGTGAAAGAGATACTGGGCTGGAGAAGGGGGAATCTAATAGGAGAGGACAGAAGGCCATGGGAGAAAGAGAAAGGGGGAGGAGAAACAGAGAAGGGGAGGGGGTGCCATTATTGGAAGTTTGAGAAATTGATGTTCATGCCATCAGGTTGGAGGCTACCCAAAAAGAATATAAAGTGCTGCTCCTCCAACCTGAGTATGGCCTCATCGCGACAGTAGATGGTTGGACATGTTGGAATGGAAATGGGAAGTGGAATTAAAATGACTGGCCTCTGGGAGTTCCCTCTTTTTCTGGTGGATGGAGCATAGTTGCTCGGCAAAGCTCTCTCCCTGTCTATGTCGGGGCTCCCCAATATATAAGAGGCCACATTGGGAGCACCCGATACAATAGACGACCCCAACAGACTCACAGGTGAATTGTTGCCTCACCTGAAGGGACCGTTTGGAGTCCTGGATGGTAAAGAGGGAGGCCGTGTAGGGGCAGGTGTAGCATTTGTTCCACTTGCAAGGAAAAGTGCCAGGAGGGAGGTCAGAAAGGAGGGATGAATGGACAAGGGAGTCGAGTAGGGAGCAATACCTGCAGATTGCAGAGTGGGGGAGTGGAAAGGTGCTTGATGGTGGGATCCCATTGGAGATGGCGGAAGATAGACAACTAATGATATGTTTAATATAAAACGGAATTGTACCAACCCTCCAAGAGGACCACAACCTTGTGGTTTGTAGGTTTGCATGGCTCATGTTGGCTGGAGTCAGGTCTTTATACTTTGGCTCTTGGTAGGGTCACCCATGCCAAACAAGTCAAAGGGAAGAGGCCTGACTAAGAGTGGTCCACCAGACCTCCTGGTTCAGGGGTTCAGCTCGGGGCTAGCAACCCTGACTGGTACAGCTAAAATTGTTACTGAATCAGCAATGACGAGTCCTTCTATATCTGAGTGCAACAATACTCCTGAGTCTCCACCCCGGACTTGTATGACTGACAGTAGTGAAAACTAAGGACCTACTGACACACAGAAAAGTTGCTGGTGAACGCAGCAGGCCAGGCAGCATCTCTAGGAAGAGGTGCAGTCGGCGTTTCGGGCTGAGACCCTTCGTCAGGACTAACTGAAAGAAGAGCTAGTAAGAGATTTGAAAATGGGAGGGGGAGGGGGAGATCCCAAATGATAGGAGAAGACAGGAGGGGGTGGGATGGAGCCAAGAGCTGGACAGGTGATTGGCAAAAGGGATATGAGAGGATCATGGGACAAGAGGCTTAGGGAGAAAGAAAAGGGGGAGGGGGGGAAAAACCCAGAGGATGGGCAAGGGGTATAGTGAGAGGGACAGAAGGAGAAAAAGGAGAGAGAGAAAAAGAATGTTTGTATATAAATAAATAACAGATGGGGTACGAGGGGGAGGTGGGGCATTAGCGGAAGTTTGAGAAGTCAATGTTCATGCCATCAGGTTGGAGGCTACCCAGACGGAATATGAAGTGTTGTTCCTCCAACCTGAGTGTGGCTTCATCTTTACAGTAGAGGAGGTCGTGGATAGACATATCAGAATGGGAATGGGACATGGAATTAAAATGTGTAGCCATTGGGGACATATCAGAATGGGAATGGGACGTGGAATTAAAATATGTAGCTGCTGGGGACATATCAGAATGGGAATGGGACGAGGAATCTCCTGTCCCATGATCCTCTCATATCCCAATCAACTGTCCAGCTCTTGGCTCCATCCCTCCCCCTCCTGTCTTCTCCTATCATTTCGGATCTCCCCCTCCCCCTCCCACTTTCAAATCTCTTACTAGCTCTTCTTTCAGTTAGTCCTGACAAAGGGTCTTGGCCCGAAACTTCGACTGTACCTCTTCCTAGAGATGCTGCCTGGCCTGCTGCGTTCACCAGCAATTTTTATGTGTGTTGCTTGAAATTCCAGCATCTGCAGATTTCCTCGTGTTTACATTTTTAAAAGTACCTACTGACATGATAAAGGAATCCCTGAACACCACCAGGGATGGGGGACTTGCACTGAGCCCTAAATGCCGATGGTGCAATGGGCAGTAAGTAAGTAAGACTTGTACAACATCAGTTAAAAGCAGAAAACGTTAGGAACCCTCAGCCATTTGGGCAGCAGCTGTGGAATGAGAAGCAGAGTTTAACATTTCAGGTTGAACAGCCTTTATCAGAATTACAGGCTCTGGAAAAGTAACCTTCTTTTTCTTTTCACATATGCCACCTGATCTGCTAAATCTCTCCAGCATTTACTGTTTTTTCTAGTTCTGTTTTCCGACAACTATCAGTTTTAAAATTTTCAATGCATGCTACTTCTGGTTGTAGAACTCGAACTACAAGTCCCATTATGGAGCTCAGGGATATACCAGGTTTTGATATTACAGATCGTAGTGTTGTACGGCACAGAAAGAGGCCTTTAAGCCCATCATATTCATGCTGAATCTTTTGCCCATCTACACTAATTCTATTTCCTGCACTAGGACTATAATATTTTCTCTCTTGTCTACTTAGGTATCTGTCTAAATTCCTCTTCAACATCATAGTTGGATCAGATTCCAACACTTCCTCTGGTTGAATAGTCTCATGGGAATAAAAATAATTGAAATTAAACATTAAGATAGTTTTAATATAGAAAATCAGCCATGATATGGGCCTTAATTTTGATCTTTCACTAATAAAGATAAAAACAAAACACTCCAGTGACCAAACTGGAAAATAGTAGATTTTTTTTCACCAATTAATTTCCATGCTGGCAATAAATATCCTCAATTAGTTCCTATATTTTCATTCCTTTTATTTTAATAATACATCTTGTATTTTCATATACATATATTCACTAGAGTTCAGAAGATTGAGGGGTGATCTAATTGAAACTTATTGAATAGTGAAAAGCATTGAATGTGGAGAGGATATTTCCTATGGTGGGAGAGTCTAAGACCAGAGGACACAGCCTCAGAATAGAGGCGCCTCCTTTTAGGACGGAGTTAAGGAAGAACTTCTTTAGATAGAGAGCAGTGAATCATGCATATATGGGATACTTACCAACCCCAAATGTATGTGGATATGTTGGTTGATGTATGGTAGTAGAGCAAAAGACCCCGATAAGAAAAACACAGGAGAGAAAGGGCAAAAAGCGTAAGTTATGTGACTATATGAATGAAAATGAAGATTCTGTAGGAGACATAATTAAGAGAGATCCTGAAATAGTGCATCATTTTTATTATCCTTGATTTCAAATGAGTTGCAATATTAAAATATTCTAATATAAAAAGCATAGAAAATTTATGTTACAGGAGGTCCAGAGGGCATATGTACAAAGTTAAGGGGGGGAAGTTTAGGGGAGACATCAGGGGTAAGTTTTTTACACAGAGGGTTATGGGTGCCTGGAATGACTTGCCAGAGGGATGGTGGTGGAGGCTAAAGCATTAGGGGTAATTCAGAGCCTCTTGGACGGGCACATGGATGAAAGAAAAATAGAGGGTTACGGGGTAGTGTGTGTTTAGTACTTTTCTTTTTTTTAGGAATATATGGGTCAGCACAACATCGAGGGCCAAAGAACCTGTACTGTGCTGTGGTGTTCTAGTGTTCTAGGTCACTTGCCCATGAAGTACATACAGGTTGAAAAAAAGTACCCAGTCTAATCACAAGAATTTTTCAAATATGATGAAATTTTCTGCCTCTGACCCCCTTTGTGGCAGTGACTTCAAATCCCTGTCACCCACTGGATGAAAATAAATTACCTCTTCTCCATACCCATCCTTCTTCCAGTTCCTTTAAATTTATTCTTCTACTAAGGGCAATAGGTCCTAAAATTAAGGCCGTCCTAATTTTATATGCAATCATTAAATTTCCTCTCAACTTCCTCTGTCTCACAGAAAATAATCCCAGATTATTCAATTTTTTTTCATCGTGAAAATTACTCAAACATGGGAAAATTGTTATAAATTCCTGATATATTTAATAGAGACTGAAAGCTGAGGAGTTTCTTGCACGTTATTAACTACCAAAAGTGCACAAATTTACAAAACTTTGGTAAAAGAAAACCCCCAAAAAAGGCACCCACCAAACAGTAAACTAAAAATTGAAAAATTCTGGTACCAGCCATATTCTTTCTTCAGTTTGTTGTGTTCACTTTTTTTTTATGCTGTAATTTATTTCACTCAGGAACACAAAACAACTGACCAAAGTGCATCAAGAAACACCAGAAGAGAGAGCTGAAAAGGTTGTAAGAACATTGACTCTGAAAGGTTCATCCCTTGCAGAGAAGTAATGAACAAGACCAATCAAATGTTGAAACACATAGTCAAAACAGAACAATGGTGGAAGAATTTCTGAGTAAACTGTACAATGCTTTGGTAAGACTATACCATCAATAATATGTCCTATTCCACTTCCCAAGAAAGAAGAGAGTCATTAAAGCTAAAGAAATAAATTATATAGGGACCATAAGAGATAGTAACAGAACTAGGTAATTTGGACCCACTGAGTCTGCTCTGCCATACCATCATAGCTGATTTACTTTCTCTCTCAACCCCATTTTCCTGCCTTCTCCCTGTAACCCTTGATATGCTTACTAATCAAGAACCTATTAAACTTTGATTAAAATATGTCCAATGACTTGGCCTCCTCAGCCACCTGTGGCAATGAATTCCACAGAGTCACCACCCATTGGTGAAGGAATTTCCTCCTCATCTGTATTCGTAACTGACATCCTTGTATTCTGAGGCCATACCCTCTGGTCCCGGACTCTTCCATTATTGAAAACATCCTCTCTAGGTACACTATATTTAGGCCTTTCAATATTTCTTAAGACCATAGGAGCAGAATTAGGCCATTTGGCCCATCAAATCTTTTCCACCATTTCATTGTGACTGATCCATTTCTCTCTCAGCCCTCATCTCCTGCATTCTCCCTGTGACCCTTCATGCCCTGACTAATCAAGAACCTATCAACCCTTGCCATAAATAGACCCAATGACTTGGCCTCTACAGCTGTCCGTGATGATGAATTCCACAGATTACCCACTCTCTGGCTAAAGGAATTCCTACTCATCTCCACTCTAAATGGACTTCCCTCTATTCTAAGGCCATGTCCTCTGGTCCTAGACTCCCACACTATAGGAAGCATTGTGTACTTATCCACTCTATCAAAGCCTTTCAACATTCGATAGGTTCAATAAGATCCCCCTCATTCTTCCAAATTGCAGTGAGTACAGGCCCAGAGCCATCAATCGGTCCTCATGTGATAACCCTTTGATTTTCAGAATCGTGCTCATGAACTTCCTTTGAACAACTCCAATGTCAGTGCATCCTTTCTTAGATAAAGGGCCAAAATCTGCTCACAATACTCCAGGTGAGGCCTTACGAATGCCTTACAAAGCTTCAGCAGTACATCCTTGCTTTCATATGTAGTCCTCTTGAAATGAATGCTAACATTACATTTGCCTTCCTCACCACAAACTCAACCTGCATATTAACCTTCAGGGAATCCTGCATGAGGACTCCCAAATCCCTTTGCACCTCAGATTTTGAATTTTCTCTCCATTTATAAAATAATCTATGCTTTTATTCCTTTCACCAATGTGTATGCCCATACAATTCCCAGTACTGCATTCCAGCTGCCACATATTTGCTCTTTCTCCTCATTTGTCTGAGTCCTTCTGCAGCCTCCCTGCCTCTTCTACACCAGCTACACCTCCACCTATCATTGTATTGTCTGCAAATTTTTCCAAAAAGCCTTCAATTCCATCACCCAAATCATTGTGATATAATGTAAAAAGAATCAGTCCCTCACAGACCCAGTCCCTGGACTCTGCTACAACAAACAGTCATTCAGTTCAGTTCATCTACCATTTCCTTTTCCCCTATTCCTTCCTCTCCAGCATAATTTTTCCTGTCGTCCAATATCTACTCTCGCCTCTTTTTTACACTTTATATATCTGAAGAAATGTTTGGTTTGGTATCGTCTTTAATATTAGCTAGCTTAATTTGGTATTTGATCTTTTCCCTCTTAATGACTTTTTAAATTGCCTGTTGGTTTTTAAAACTTCCTAATTGTCTAACTTCCCACTAATGTTTGCTTTATTATATGCTCCCTTTTAGGCTTTTATGTTAGCTTTGACTTCCCTTGTCAGCCACGGTTGTATCATCCTGCCTTTAGAAAACGACTTCTTTTTTGTGATGTATCTTCCCTGCACCTTCTGAATTGCACCCAGAAATTCCAGACGTTGTCACTTTGATGTCATCCCCGCTCGGACTCTATCCAGTCCAACTTTAGCCAGCTCCTCCTTCATGCCTAGCTAATTCCTTTGCTCCACTGTAATACCAACACATCTGACTTTTGCTTCTTGACCTGAAATTGTAGGGTGAATTCAGTCATATTATGATCACTTCCTCCTAAGGATTCCTTTTCCTTAAGCTGTCTAATCAATTCTGATTCATTGCACAACACTCAATCTGGAATATCTGATACCCTAGAGGGCTCAACCACGAGTTGCTCTAAAAAGCCATCTGGTAGGCATTCTATAAATTCTCCCTCTTGGGATCCAGCACCAATCTGATTTTCCTAATCTACCTACATATTGAAACACCCCATGATTCTCATAACATTGCCTTTAAGCCTTTTCTATTTCCTGATTTTCCTGGCTACTGTTCATAGGCCTGTATATAACTTCCATCAGGGTCTTTTTACCCTTGCAGATTCTTTGCTCCCCCCACAAGATTTCTACACCTTCCAATCCTATGTCACCTCTTTCTAAGGACTTGATTTCATTTTTTATCAACAGAGCCATCCCATCCCCTTAGACATGACCCAATGATGTCTACACACCTGACAATTTCCATCTATGCCTTAAGTTCATCTACCATACTCTGTAAACTGTGTGCATTCAAATATGACACCTTCAGTTCTGTATTCATCACACTTTTCATCCTTGACCCTCTCTCCCATTGCAACCAATCCAGCTGACTGAATTTCTGCTCTGTCATCAGCCTTTCCTTGCTAGCAGTCTCACTACACTTGACTGCTGTTTGTAAATGAACTGTCCCATCCTCAGCCATATCTCTCTAGTTCCCATCCCCTTGCCAAATTAATTTAAACCCTCTCAAACAGCTCTAGAAAACCTGCCCAAAAGGATATTGGTTCCCCTCAGGTTCACATGTAACCCATCCCTTTTGTAGACGTCATGCCTTCCCCAGAAGAGATCCCAATGATACAGAAATCTGAACCCCTGCCTGCCTGCACCAGTGCCTGAGAGAAGCATTTATCTACCAAATGCTCCTATTCTGACCCTCACTGGCATGTGGCACAGTCAGCTTTCCAGAGATTACTACGCTGGTGGTCCTACTTTTCAGCTTTTTACCGAGCACTTGAAAATCGCTCTTTAAGACCTCCTCGCCTTTGTCATTGGCTGCTCACCCTTTAAAATATCATGGACCCAATCCAAAACATCCCTGACCCTGGCACCTGGGGTGAAACATATCATCCGGGTGTCTCTATCACACTCACAGAATCTCATCTCTATTCCTCTAACTATGGAATCTCCTATCACTAATGCGGTCCTCTTCACCTCTCTTCTCTTCTGAGCCTCATCAACAGACTCAGTGCCAGAGACCCAGTCACTGTGGTTGCCTAGGTTGTCCCCCTCAATAGTATTTAAAACAATATACTTCTTTCTGAGGGGAATGGACACAGGGGGTATTCTGCACTGGCTGCCCATTTCCTTCTCCTGACAGTCATCCATTTTCCAGCCTTCTGCAACCCAGGTGTGACCCCGACTGTCCCCCCCACTCCCCCGTAGCTCTCTTGTATGAGCCGAAGGTCATTGAGCTGCAGCTCTAGTTCCTTAACACGTTTTCTGAGGAGCTGCAGCTCGGTGCACCTGGTGTTGATGTGGTTATCTGGAAGGCTATAGGTTTCCCAGACTTCCCATATCTTACAGTAAGAACATAACACTGCCCCAGGAGTTATTCTCAATGCTCTAACTTTGCCCTAACAGAAGAGGGATGAAGAATAAAGAGAAACAAGATACTTAACAGATACTTACCTCACCCAAGCCTGATCTTGCCTAAGCCTGATGAGCCAAAGCCAAAGCCTCTGCACTCTAACACTGGCCCACTCCAACAATGGCAGCTCCACATGCCCCTGCCTTATATTTATTTAGCTTGCTAATGAATTTCATACACTGATTGGCTGCAGTTTGAAATCCGTAAACTGTTGTGAAGTGCTGCACTTTTAATCTTCAATCGTGGAACTATGTGAAGTCACCCCTTATTCTCATACTCCCATTCACTGTTCGGCCACAGTTCAAACTATTCAATAGATTTCAATGAGTTTTTCCCACTCCCATTCTTCAAAACTCCAGTCAGAAAAAGTTGATGGACAGCGACACAGGTGCAGTAGAGGTGTTCCCGTGCAGGTCCAAAATGGTGGTTGAAAAACCCAGTCTCCATAAATAAGAGGTATTGTCTAGCAGAACGGTCATCATCAGAGTGGTCCGAGTCAGAGTGGTAAGGCTTCGGCTCAACAGGCTTTGGCAAGAACAAGTGGATGCGAGGTAAGCAGGTAAGTTTATTTCTTATTTCTTTTTCTTATTTAAATCTTGAAAGTATAGGGGGTATGTCTGTAGGGCCAGTATTCTGCTCTGGGAGTCAGATGTCGGATTTCCGAGAGACTGCCACCTTCCCCAATGATCGCATGTGCACCAAATGCATCAAGATGAAGCTCCGTAGAGACCGTGTTGGGGAACTGGAGCTGGAGCTCAATGACCTTCGGCTTGTCTGGGAAAGTGAGGAGGTGTTAGACAGGAGCTACAGGGAGGTAGTCATCCCAGGGCTACAGGAGACAGATAAATGGGTGACTGACAAGAGAGGGAAGGGAGAACATCAGATAGTGGAAAGCACCCCTGTGGCCATCCCCCTTAACATTAAGGTACTCTATTTTGATTATTTTGGGGGGTGGGGTGGGGAGGGACAACCTACCTAGGAGGAGTAACAAAGGCCCTGCCTCCGGCATTGAGTCTGGCCCTGTGATTCAGAAAGGTAGGGAACTGAAGAGGATGGCAGCAGTAATAGGGGACTCTATAGTTAGGGCAGAAATAGACAATTCTGTGAACACAAAAAAGAAACACAAATGGTAGCTTGCCTTCCAGGTGCCAAAGTCCACCAGGTTTCTGAATGCGTCCACAATATCCTGAAAAGGGAGGGCGAGCAGCCAGAAATGTGGTCCTGAAAACAGAATACAGGGAGTTTGAGAAGTAGTACTCAAGGGTAATAATCTCCAGATTGCTGCCTGTGCCACATGATAGTGATAGGACTAGAATAAGGTGACAGATAAATGTGTGGCTGAAGAATTGGAGCACGGGGCAGGAATTCAGATTTCTGGATCATTGGGACCCTTTCTGGGGCAGGTGAGACCTGTACAAAAGGGCCGTGTTACACTTGAATCTGAAGGGGACCAATATTCTTGCAGGAATGTTTGATAGAGCTGATGGGAGTAGTTTAAACTAATGTGGCGGTGGGGGGGGGGCGGGGTTGGTGGATGGGAACCAGTCTGATAGAACTGAGGATGAGCCAGCAAGTTTAAAGCAGATGTTCGGTGTGTAACTCTTGCTTCGGTTAGCAGCTTAATATAAGGGGAGATAGCCTTCGGCTCGGCCAAACTTAAGAAATCTCATTTGGGTAGATGCTGAGCGATGAGTCCCCTGTGACAAATCAGTACCCTGAAATAACAAACAATACACAATATGCGATTAAACCGTTGAGCTTTATAATTCTTAATTTGACTATTTGGTTAGCAAAGGAAACAAAAAGAAGAAAAAGGGCCCACTTTCATGAAGCAGTCTAATGCTCAAACGTTGGAGCTCACTGATATGCCATTCGCCCACTATTGACCTCCTCCGATTGTTATTAGCCTTCGGACCCTCACTCCAAGTCCACTCCATCCGACGGTCTATCAACTCTCTCCATTTGCATCTTCTCTCTTCATATCTGCCCGGCAAAAGGCCACGAAAATCTCTCCTCCAGACTCAAAGGAAAGAACAACGTTTCTCTCATTAGCTAGCCCCAGCATTTCAAATCCCATTATCTCTAGTCATAACCCAAACATTGCTGCTACAGAGAAACTATTACATTAGCAGTGAAATTTTACAGCATATTACAGGTGTAATATGAATGTAAGCAAGGATAAGTCAATGGTTGGGTACAACTGCAGACAGTGCAAAGAGTTAAATAGTACCACAGAGGCAAAGTTCAAAAGGGTAAAGAATGCAGAATAAAAGTCTTGTATTTAAATGCAGATAGTAATTGGCTAAACTTGTGGCACAATTAGAGCTTGGTCTGTATGACTTTGTGGGCATTACTGAGTCATGGCTGAAGGAAGGTCATGATTAGGAGCTTAATATCAAAGTTATCACTGTATTGAAAGGACAGGCAGAAAGGCATAGGTGGTGGTGTGGCTCTGTTGGTAAAAGATGGAATTACATGTTTAGAAAGAGGTGACATAGAGTTGGAGAATGTTGAATCTTTGTGGGTGGAGTTAAGAAACTGCAAGGGCAAAAAATACATTATGGGAATCATATATAGGCCTCCAAATAGTAGCCAAGAAGTGGGGTGAAATTGCAAAGGAAGTTGAAAAAGGCATGTAATAAGGGTAATGTCACAATTGTAATGGGGGACTTCAATATGCAAGGGGATTGGCAAAATCAGGTTTGTTTCAGATCACAAGAGAGGGAATTTGTTTACTGCTTATGAGATGACTTCTTAAAGCAGCTTGTGCTTGACCTTACTCAAGAAAAGGCTATCTTACACTGCGTGTTCTGTAATGATCCAGATTTTATTAGGGAGCTTAAGGTAAAGAAATCCTAAGGTGACAGCGATCATAATATGATTGAATTCATACTGAAATTTGAGAGGAAGAAGCTTAAGTCAGATGTATTAGTATTGCAATGGAATTCCAGGGGCATGAGAGAGGAGCTTGCCCTGGTGGATTGGAAGGGGATACTGGCGGGGTTGACAACAGAGCAGAAGTGACTGAAGTTTCTGGGAATAATTCTCAAGGCACAGGATAGTTATGTCCCACAGAAGAAGTTGTTCTCAAATGGCAGGGGAAGGCAACTGCGGCTGTGAAGGGAAGTTAAGAACTGCATAAAAGCCAAGAAAAAGGACATATAATGTAGCAAAAGTGAATGGGAAGTTGGATGATTGGGAAGTTTTTAAAATCCAACAAAAGCGATTAAAAAGCTATAAGAAAGGAAAAGATAAAATATGAAGGCAAACTAGCCAATAATATAAAGCAGAATACTAGAAGTTTTTTTCAGTTATATAAAGAGTAAAAGGGAGGTGAGAGTTAATATTGGACCATTGGAAAATGATGCTGGTGTGGTAGTAATGGGGGAAAAAATGATGAATGAACTAAGTAAGTACTTTGCATCAATCTTCACTGTGGAAGACATTAGCAGTGCACCACAGGTCCAAGAATGTCAGGCAGATGGAATGAATGCCATTGCTATTACAAAGGAATACGTGCAGGGCAGACTCAAAGGTCTTATGGTGGATAAGTCATCTGGATTAGATGGACTACATCCCAGAATTCTGAAAGAGGTTGCTGAAAAGATAGTAGATGCATTGGTTATGAATTGCTTGATTCTGGAATGGTTCTGGAGGATTGGAAAATTGCAAATATCACTTCACTCTTTAAGAAGGGAGGAGGGCAAAAGAAAGGAAATTATAGGCCAGTTAGCCGAATGTCAGTGGATGGGAAAGTGTTGGAGGCTATTATTAAGGAGGAGGTTTTGGGGTCCTTGGAGACTAATGATAAAATAAGCCAAAGTCAGCATGGTTTCTGTAAAGGGAAATCTTGCCTGACAAATCTCTTAGAGTTCTTGACGGAGGTAGCAAGCAGGGTGGATAAAGGAAAGGCAGTGGATGTCATTTATTTAGATTTTCAGAAGGCATTTGATAAGGTGCAACACATGAGGCTGCTTAACAAGATAAAATCCTATTGTGACACACAGAAGGTACTGGCTTGGATAGAAGAATGGCTGACAGGCAGGATGCAGTGAGTGGGAATAAAGGGGGCCTTTTCTGGTTGGTTGCTAGTGACTAGTGGTGTTCCTCAGGGGTCAGTATTGGGACCAATACTTTTCACATTGTTTGTCAGTGTTTTAGATGATGAAATTGATGGCTTTGTGGCAAAGTTTGCAGATGATACGAAGACAGGTGGAGGAGTATGTAGTGCTCAGGAAGCAGTGTGATTGCAGTAGAACTTAAACAAATTGGAAAAATGGGCAAAAAAAGTGGCAGATGGAATACAGTGATTGTTGCAAGGATGTGGCTGGGGACGAACCCAAGTGCAGGACACAGATGCTGAGGCAGAGTCGTTAGGCGTAGCACCACCGCGAACGGGGAGCCGATATCCAGGAGACGAGGCAAAGCTTAGAACTAACACTTCGCAGGAATAGGAAACAAGGTTTACTCTCACAAGAATCAACCAACGAACTGGCGGCTTCTTGCTGTGGTCACAGGGTTTTTATCCTGC
The DNA here is from genome assembly GCF_963921235.1 of Mobula hypostoma. Classification (NCBI taxonomy): domain Eukaryota; kingdom Metazoa; phylum Chordata; class Chondrichthyes; order Myliobatiformes; family Myliobatidae; genus Mobula; species Mobula hypostoma. The sequence continues at coordinate 91,192,742 of NC_086106.1, forward strand.
CGTTTGATGGGAAGCAGGTGGGTGTAGTTAGTGGTATCTGGGAATGATTGGAATGTAAATGAGATGATCGAGGCCCAAATCTTGAGGCAAATGGCAAGGTGGGGGATTGCCAGAAGGGACCATGACAGTGATGGAAAATATATGATAATGTATTTTGGTAAAAGGAATAAAAGTGTAAACTATTATCTAAATGGAGAGAAGGTTCAAACATCAGAGGTGCAGAGTTCTCATGCAAGACTCCCAGAAGGTTAATTTACAGGTTGAGTCTGTGGTGGAGACAGCAAATGCAATATTAACATTCATTTTAAGGGGAATAGAATATAAAAACAAGGAGATAATGCTGAAGCTTTTTAAGACACTAGTCAGGCAGCACTTGGTGTATTGTCAACAGTTTTGGGCCCCATATCTCAAAAAATATGTGTTGTCATTGGAGAGAGTCAGAGGAGGGAATGAAAAAGGTTATTACTTGAGGAGTGTTTAGCAGCCTTGGGCCGTACTCATTGGAAGTTAGAAGAATGCAGGGGGATCTCATTAAAACCTACCGAATGTTGAAAAGACTAGATAGAGTAGATGTGGAGAGGATGCTTCCTACGGTAAGGGTGTGCAGAACTAGATAACACTCCCTGAAAATGAAGGGGCAACCCTCTGGAACAGAGGTAAAGAGGAATTGTTTTAGCCAGATTGTCATGAATCTGTGGAATGCTCTGCCACAGACAGCTGGGAAGGCCAAGTCCATGGACATATTTAAAGTGGAAATTGATAGTTTCCTGATTGGTCAGGGCATCAAAGGTTATGGTGAGAAGGCAGGTGTATGGGGTTGAAAGGGATCTGGGATCAGCCATGATGGAATGGTGGAGCAGACTTGATGGGCTGAATGGCCTAATTCTGCTACTATGTCTTATGGTCTTATGATCCCAAGAGCCATCAACACTCCAGTGTCAAAGGTCACCTGATTGTTCTAGCCCTATAGGAATCTTTTCAAAAGTAAAAAAATAATCTTTCATAGTTTCTTCTTCTTGCCACGTTGTCTTGTGTCAGATTTCAAATGTGGCTCAGGTATTATCTGTGCATACAGCAATTGGAAAGAAAAGTTTTATCAAGATGCTGCTCAACTTTCAGACCCAGGCCAGAATTTCTAAATATTTTCTGCCAAAATGATGGGTTGGGTGGTATTATTTCACACTCAGTTTACTACACTGTTTCAATGCAGTTGAACATCAGGGCAAGAACAGCAGCAGTGTGATTATAATCAACTTATCAGCTGAACCATTTGGTCTTAGTACTAAATTTTAAGATATTGAAATTTGGCCAATTGTGCATTATCATTAAAGGAGAATAAAAATCCAAGTTCCAAGTACATCTACTGTCAAAGTATGTATAAATTATACAGCCTTGTGATTTGTCCGCTTACAGGCAGCCGCAAAGCAAGAAACACAAAATAACCCAATTTAAAAAAAAGACCAACACCCAAAGCACAGAGAGAGAAAAAACGTGAATAATGCAAATGATAAAAGCCAGCAACAGCATTCAGAACCAAATGGAGTCCATTGACCTGGAGCCCAGAGCAGCCAGAGCAGTTCATCACACAGCAGGGCAATTTGTCTTGGAGCCTGCAGACATGAAGTGCATAGCAGCCAGAGCTGTCTACAGCCTTCGCTCCGCGTAGAGAGGAGTATATATTGCGGAAGTGCAAGCAGAATCGCCTGATCCTCTTCTCCAGCCCTGACGCCTTGCTTTTTCAGTCTTTCTGGGCTGGCAATTGAATCGTCCAAACACCGGGTTGTGCCCCACCACAGCAGTACCTTGTGGGTCGGCCTGTAATTGACCTTTCTGAATCGGCTCAGGACTTAGATCGATCCAACCTCACTCCCAGTTTAGGTGGACTGGCTCCACTTCAGCTCTTTTCTGATTCGCTCGCTCTGACTCCATCTCTGACCTCCTATCGATCATGACCCGACTTTGCTCTGACAACTTCTCCTCGAACATGCTACTTTCCAGCTTTGCATTGCACCCACATGCCTTGACCACTGAGTCAGCCTCACCTCCTCTCGCCTCTTCTTTGTCTGCGGTGATAGTTTACCACAATTTACCATAGAAAAAGTATTATTAATAAAATATTTATTCACATTTCTTGCCTCATGGCCCACCAGTAAGCTGTTATCCAACTTCAGCAGCGCCATCGAAATGACCTACAGCTCCTTCGCGTCACATAACATGCGAGAATATTTTAAATCTAAAACTCAATCTTGACACATAAGTTGATATATAGTGTACACGCAATATAATTCATTAAATTAGTGCCTTCTTCTCATTGTATGTAATACAGATAAGATGCTCAGCAAATGCAGTGATGTGAATCAGTGTAGCAGACAGTAGCAGTATCATCTGCTCAATTTTTCCCGATACCTGTACATACAGTATGTAGATTATGAATGCTTCAAGTCTTGAGGCCTGATAGAGTCCTTATTCTTTCCTGTGCTGCTGGAGAGATGATTGACTTTCTTTATGTTTAGATCCTGTTTTATGTTCTCATCCAGAGAACATAGCCCCTTCCCAGGGGCTCCACCACTACTAATAATCTGTCTTTGCCAGTTCAATGCCTCTTAGAGCTCTTAGGTTTGTCTGTTTGGCCTGAGCTGTTTTCTTACACTGACCTCCTCAACTCTTTCTAATATCCTTCTTTGTCATTGATCACCTCCCACATCCTAGTCTCTTTCCACAGGATGCCTGGATATTTCTGTTCTGGATCAAAAACTGGTTCCTCCATGCTCCTCCAATCTTCCATTCCACAAACTTAGTATCTATTAAACCATTCTCCAATCCTGGGTCTCTCAGACCTCAGGTCCTCAAAGCTTTCATCTTCCTATCACCCACCACCTTCCCTGAACACCACAACCCTCCCCCTCCTCTCTCTTCCTCAAACATCACCCCGTTTAAACACACTCTACGCCACCACTCTCTCTGCACCAATTCAAACCTTACCATCAAACCCACGGACAAGAAGGACACTGTTGGAGTGTGGTCGACTGACTTCCACTTTGCTGAGGCCAGGCGGCAACTCTCAGACACTACCTCATACATACCCCTTGTAAAGAACCCTACTCTGGATCATCAGGCCGCTGTCTCTCACCATCAGCATCATCAAATCTGAAGATCTCCCATCGCTTCCCACCAAACACTTAGTTCCCTGACCCGGCACTGCTTGTTTCTACCTCTTACCCAAGATCCACAAACCTGACTGTTGGGTAGGCCCATTGTCTCTGCCTGCTCCTACCCCACTCAACCTGTGTCTACATACCTCGATTCCATTTTATCCCCCTGGTTCAGTCCTTTCCCACCTACATCTGTGACAATTCACACACTCCCGATCTTCTAAACAACTTTCAATTCCCTTGCCCTGAGTGTCTCATTTTCACCATGGATATCCACTCCCTATACACTTCTAAACCCAACGAGAACGAAAAGATCTTGAATCTCTCTGATTCTTTCTCAACAAACAAACAACCGAACCAATTCCCCTTCTCCGAACAGTAGAAATGGTCCTCAACCTCAAAAATTCTCCTTCGGCCCCTCTCACTTCCTTCAAACTCAAGGGGTAGCTATGGGCACCCACATAGGACCAGATATGCATACCTTTTCATTGGCTATGTAGAACAGTCCATTTTCTAGGCCTTCCCTGGTAATGCTCTTCAATTCTTTCTATGCTACATTGATGACTGCATCAATACTGCTTCATGCATTTATGCTAAGCTTGTCAGTTTCAGTAACTTTGCCTCCAACTTCAACTCTGCCATTAAATTTCCTTTTCCCCATGTCACTCTTCTCGCCTAACAGACTTCTCCTTTTCCAGTCCTTTGCATTTCCTACCCATTTGACTTCATCTACACCTTCTAGCTTGTCCTCTTTCCCTTCCCACCACCTTTTTATTCTGGTGTCTTTCCCACTTACTTTCCATCGGCTGTTTTTTTTTCATTTTCCTAGATGTTGTCTGACCTGCTGACTTCCTCCAGCATTTTGTGTGTGTTGCTTTGGATTTCCAGCATATGTAGAATCTCATGTTAATTGATGACCTCCTCTACTCCTTATCCGAATCTCCACATTCACCCCAACTATCATTGCTTCTTTCTCCTAATTTGCACCCTATCAGCATCTCTGTAATCTCCCTCGAGATCCTAGGACAAAAGTCCTTTTTCTGCAATTGTGTATGCAAAGTCAATTCTATAAAACATGTCCAAGCATTACGTAGAATAAAGTATACGAATGCTTGCTGCCTATTGCAAAAGTGGTATGGAGCTTTTCTCTAAACCAGTGCTTGCTTTCCCAACATAAGTAAACATATGTTGTTGAAGGCCAACATAATGTAAATAGAATCCATTTTATGTCCATAGAGTTACATGAAGGTGCATAGTAAAACAAATTGCTGGTGGCCAAGTCAATTTCAAGCAAAAGTACTTTTGAGAATTAAAGAAAATACTTCTCAGAAGAATGGAGACTTGTATTGATCTCAAGTAAAAGTAATGAAAGAAGCTAAACAGGCCAGTCAATAGATAATTTCTGAATCATGAATAACAATGGTTGCAATAACATTTTGTTTTACTATATTAGGAGCCAGAACACTTTTGGATCATGCTTCTGTAGAATTCCACCGCCTCTGGCTAATCAGACTTTGCACCTCCATTATGCAGATCTGAGGTTTGTCACCTGTCTTCATCACCTCTAAGATATGGCTCCCGTGCTGCATTTCTTCCAGTCTGTGGATAATCACAAATCCAAGTGCATTATGAATATATGGGAAAATGTTCTCACATAGCATGGTTCCCAGGATTTTAGACAAACTCTGGAATGAATGTTGTCAACATCGTCAACTGAAATGATTCTGAGATTATTAATTCTAGGCAGGTCTAGTTTGCATTCACATTGCACACTTAGAATAGCATTATTGATAATCCATTATCCTCCAAAGATGAGAAGTGATGTAACATAGTTATTTAAAATATCTGCTTTATACTAGCATGCCTCTTAAATAATCTTGTGATATTCTTTAAAGGGCAAATTAAGTTTTATATACATACATACATATATATATATATATATTACTCCCACCTCAATCCCGCTTCCTGTTTGGCTTTTGTTTTATTATCAGCAAAACTTGCTACCTAACAATAAATGATAAAAGGTTTTCTCATTAAGATCTCAAATCACAAAACCATGCCTACATGACAGAACATCTGTCACAATGGCGGGGGCATTGGGAGCAAGGGTGGGCCCAAATGCAAGACACATCTTGTGAGGTTACTTACGTTTAGTTTATTGTACAATACCAGGAGAGCAAGACAGAAGCAGGAATAGCGAACAGGATAAGGACTCAGGACTACGACTAGGCTGGAACCAAGGGTATGGGCTTGGACTCGGAATCGGCTCCCAGAACTAGAGGAGACATGAAGAGGCTAGGGTATGGACTCTGAGCCCAAGACTGGGCAAAGACCCAGTACCTGCGTCTTGCCTCAGGTTTGGACCCCAGAACCAGGCATGGACATGACATGGGCTAGGGAGAGGAGGAACATGGAAAACAGAGCCTCGGTCTCGGGAGAGCAGGTACATGGAATCTTGGACACATACACAGAACAGAGAGCCGGGACCCCTCCTTGGGTGCAGGACATCGGGCCGGGACTCATGACCTTCCGCGGGGCATTGGCAAGACGACCTGACTTACCCCACGGAGGCAATGACAAGATAAGTCAAGACACGACTCCCTGCGGGGCAAGGGCAAGACGGCCTGACTTACCCCACAGAGGCGAGGACAGGACAAGACAAGACACGACTCCCCGCGGGACAACAGCAAGATGGCCTGACTTACCCCACGGAGGCGAGGACAAGACAAGACAAGACCAACATGAATGAACACCAGACAGTACCTATCTAGCTCTGGTGATGGAACTAGACCGAAGTGCAGGCGGGGGCTGCAGACGAGGGCCAGAGGCGAGAGGGGCAGAGAAGGGATTCAGACAAGCGGGTAGGACAGGAATCACAGACTGCCAGGGCCAGAACTTGACTCAGAACTGGGAAACCGCCAGGGGCAGGACTTCACTTGGTGCTTGGATGCTGCCAGGACCAGGACTTCACTTAGTGCTTGGATGCCACCGGAGTCAGGACGTGGACGTGGTACTTGGATGTCGCTGGATCCAGGACGTGGTGCTTGGAACCTCTGGGTAGTGCCGAGCTCTCAACTCGGCCCGGGAACAGTAGACAGCGGCTCTAGATTCTCTCCGGCGGGTTAACTGACGGACCCACCTTACTGAGGAAACTTTGCAGGCTCGCTTTGGCGAGGTAACTTGACAAGGTTGCTCCGGTGAGGAAAGGCGAATTACCGGCGCTCACTTTGGCAGAGACTAGGCTTGCTCCTGCCAGATGACATTGGCATGCCATACCTTTGGTGACTTTACAGACGCTCCTGCACCGAATGGCTGAAAGGCGGAGATTATAAACTACCAGTTCAGCCAAGTGTTAATTGCCTCTAATCACCAAAGTTGAGGAACACGGGAAAACAGGGAGTCAAAGGTCCGGATCGTAACATAAACAAGCTAAATTTAAAGGGACCCCAATCTGGACCATGACACATCTATGGAAAATGATTCTCTTATGTATCTTCCTCTCCTCATTACAATTTATTCATTATTTCATGTGATCAAAAGGTGCTACCTAGCCAGACAATGAAGAAACAAAAAGCAGTCAGCAGTAATGTGGAAGACATAAATCACTGGATTCCACATGTGCACGTTAAATACTGAAAATATCTGTTAGTAAAGGATAGCACAGAGCTTGGAACTGCATGTGGTGAATATCTGAGCCCATGTCGTTTAACCACGTCAGGGTGATGAGAATACCATGGTTCCCAGATGGTGAGGTCTGACACGTATTTTGCTGTAGACGAGTCAAATTAGAATTTCATAGACTTTGCAATATACCTTTGCAAACCCTTTTATACATCAGAAAGTCAACCTGAAAGCTGAATTCAGTGTCAAGAAACTTGAGGGGTTTTGTCACCAACTTGACACAGCATTCTGTATAGGAATTGTAGCCTATCCTTTCCAGCATACTCATTTGAATCAGGTGCAATCAACCATGATGAATTTGATGGCTGATATAAAAACGTTCAAAGCGTCATAAGCAGGAGCCATCCAATATCTGAATCTTGCAGTTAGAATACAAAAGTTGGTCATTAAAATATGGAAAAGCATAAAGCTATCAAACAGGCCAATGTGCTGTATATGCAATGGACAAAAACACAAGAGGCACAGTATAAGTAATGTTACAAGTGTACAAAATCTTGGTTAGATCATACCTGAAGAAATGCAAACAGTTCCAGGAAGGCACTATTTGCCTTGCATGGAATGCAAATTAAAGTGTGTTTTTAAAATTAGAATGTTGTGAAAGTATCAATTACATTAAAGGTAGTCGATAAGATAGATAGAGAGAAAGTATATTGATTGGTAGGAGAATAACAGGATTAAGAGGTGTTGCCTGAAAGCTATAAACAAGCCTTTCAGAAGTGACATTAGAAATGTTCTACGCACTGCGAGGATTAGAGTTTTCTTTCATAAATGGTCATTGACATTAAGATATTTCAAATTTAATTTTAGATCTGAAGCTGATAGATTTTCATTCTCTGAAGGTATTAGGGAAATGGAAGACCTATGGAGTTAGGTTACAATAATCCCAGTGAATGAAAGAATATATGGAAACATTAAAAGATCTATTCCTGTTATGTTTCATTGATAACAAATAACGTCTCTACAAGCTAATGTTTGGCAAAAAGGTTAAATTAAGTTACCCTCTCTTATATAAAATTAGATGTCAAACTGAGTTTCTTCAAGCAATTGCAGTTCCTTCATGATGGGTTTCTATCAAGAACTGAGAACTTTCTACAAGCCCAATTATCAGGAACATCTCTGTTACTAAATGTGAATGGCACCACACTGTCTATTGACTGCAATGATGGATCAAATACATTTAACAATGCCTTCAATCAATAATCATTTATTGAGAAGGAATCAACTTTATAATTGCCTCTAGACAAACAAAATAACATCAAACTGGGTATTGAGCTTGGACTTGTGAAAATGACTCCCAGCACAGTTGACTTTACAACATCCTCCTTGAAAACATCTGGGATTGGTTTCTAAACTGGTGAAGTTGTCCCGCAGATCATTGGATTAGATAGGATTTATTTCAATTCAAGAGGTCTATAAAGGTAAGGCAGATGGACTTAGGGCTTGGATTGCTATGCAGGACTGGGATTTTATAGCTATTATGGAAATAAATGTAAAGGAGGGACGAGACTGTCAGATTTAATGTTCTGGGATACAGCTACTTATGGTGGGATAGAGCCAGAGGTAAGAGAGGAGCAGGAACTGCATTTTTGATTAATGGGATATGGTCCCCTTAATCAGAGTCGGAGTCAGAGTGAAGTTACTGAAGGATGGTTTAGTAAGGTTTTTTGTGTGGAGCTGAGAAATAAGAAGGGGATGATCACATTGTAGTGAATATAATGTAGGCACCCAAATAGTCAACAGGAATTAGAAGAACAAATATGCAAGTAAAACAGAGATGAGGAGGAATTTTTTTAGCCAGAGGGTGGTGAATCCGTGAAATTTATTTCCACAGACAGCTGTGGAGGCCAAGTCATTGGGCACAATATAGTTAAAACGAAGGATGACATACTTTTGATTAGTCAGGGCGTCAAAGGTTATGGAGAGAAGGCAGAAGAATGGGGTTGAGAGGGATAATAACTAAGCCATGTTGGAATGGCAGAGCAGACACAATGGGCTGAATATCCTAATTCTGGTCTTACGTCTAATGGTCTCATGAAGGTTGTGGAGAGTTGTAAGAATAACAGGGTTGTCAAAGTAGGTGATTTTAACCTCCCTAACATTGACTTGGTTTGTCATAATGTTTAGATGGGTTGGAACATGTTAAGTGTGTTCAGGAAAGGGCAATAGATAGAATTCGTGAGAATAGAGCATGGTGATGGGGAAAGTCCTTAATGATGCAAGTTGACTTCTTGAGGTGCTCCCTCTTAAAGATGTCATTGATGGAGGGGAGCACGGTGCCACATGCTATTTAGGGCAGGAATAAGATGATAGTACAGATGAATGAGCGGCTGAGAAACTGGTGCAGGGGACAGGCTTTCAGGTTCTTGGATCAACAAAACCTCTTCTAGGGCAGGGGTGACCTGCCTGTACAAGAGGGACAGGTTGCACCTAATCTGGAGGGGAACCAATATCCTGGCCAGGAAAGTTTAAAATAGTTTGGCAGTAGAATGGGAACCAAAGCATCAGGTCAGAAAGTGGAGGGAAGCAGAGGAAGGTAAGTCAAGGCCAGTAAAAGCAGGTAGGAGCAAGGTAATGGATATAATGAGACAGAAGGATGTTGCCTACATAGATTTTAGTAAGGCTTTTGACAAGGTCACCCATGGGAGGCTCATTCAGAGGATTAAAATGAATAGGATCAATGGTGAGTTTGCCATTTGAATTCAGAACCGGCTGTCCATAGAAGATGGAGGGTGATGGTCAAAGGGACTTATTCTTGATGGATATGAGGGATCAGGGATCACAGGGATCAGTACTGGAATGTATAAAAATGACCTGGATGAAAATGTATCAGTCTAGATGATTAGCCACTGATTGGCCTAATCTCAAATAATCACGAGGCAGCCTCCAGAGAGGGAGTCATCACCCTGAGACAGTGGTGTCAAGAAAACAACCTCTTCCTCAACATCGCAAAAACAAAGGAGTTGCTTGTGGACCATAGGAGGAATGGAGACAGGCTTACTCCTGTTGATATCAATGGATCTGGGGCTGAGCGGGTGAACAGCTTTAAGTTCCTCGGCATAAACATCACCGAGGATCTCATGTGGTCTGTACATACCAGCTATGTGGTGAAAAAGGCACAACTGCGCCTCTTTCACCTCAGACGGTTTAAGAAGTTTGGTATTGTCCCCTAAATTTCTAAGAACTTTCTATAAGGGCACGACTGAGAGCATCCTGACTAGCTGCATCACTGCTTGGTATGGGAACCGTACTTCCCTCTATCGCAGGACTCTGTAGAGAGTGGTGCGGACAGCCCAGCACATCTGTAGATGTGAACTTCCCACTATCCAGGACATTTACAAAGACTGCTGTGTAAGAAGGACCCACAGGATCATTGGAGACCTGAGTCACCCCAACTACAAACTGTTCTAGCTGCTACCATCCAGGAAACGGTACCGCAGCAAAAAAGCTAGGACCAACAGGCTACGGGACGGCTTCTTCCACCAGGCCATCAGACTGATTAATTCATGCTAACACAACTGTATTTCTATGTTACATTGACTATCCCTTTGTACATAATACTTATTATAACCTACTATAATTGCACATTAAGGCGGGAGGAGAAGATGGCGGCGCAATGCAGTGCGTGTGGCCGTTCTGAATGATATCGTATGTGTTAACTGGGGGCTGTGCACAATCCTGATTTGATGGAGACAGCCGTGAGAAGCACGGAAGAACACCTGGAGAGACTTCTGAAATGCCTGCTTCACTGCCGCTGCTACTGTGCGATCGAGAATCTCCGGAGAGGAAGGCCCCAAATTATCGGCTTTGCCTATTGCCTGTTGCCGGGTCTGGGGTCGAAGTGCTCGGCAGAGATGGTGCTCGGTGCTCGGTGTCGGAGAGCTGGTCGGAGGCTCGGAGTTTTCGGACGGACTCGGGGTCGGACTGTGGTCGGATGCTTCCAGGATGCTTCATCGGCAGGTTTGCAGCGCTGGAGGTTCACCGTCTGCGTGAGATGATGGGACTTTCGAGAGACTTTGAGATTTTTACTGTGCCCATGGTCTGTTCTTATCAAATTACGGTATTGCTTTGCACTGTTGTAACTATATGTTATAATTATATGGTTTTTGTCAGTTTTTCAGTCGGTTTGTCATGTGTTTCTGTGATATCATTCTGGAAAAACGTTGTATCACTTCTTAATGCATGCATTACTAAATGACAATAAAAGAGGACTGTGTGTCCTCATAATCTAATCTAATCTAATCTTGAACATATAGAGGGAGACGTAATGTAAAGATTATTCTGGGATGGCAGGACTTTCATATGATGAAAGACTGGATCAACTAGGCTTATACTCGTTGGAATTTAGAAGATTGACTGGGGATCTTATTGAAATGTATAAAATCCTAAAGGGATTGGACAGGCTAGATGCAGGAAGATTGTTCCCAATGTTGGGGAAGTCCAGAACTAGGTGTCACAGTTTGAGGATAAAGGGGAAGCCTTTTAGGACCGAGATGAGGAAAAACTTCTTCACACAGAGAGTGGTGAATCTGTGGAATTCTCTGCCACAGGAAACAGCTAAGGCCAGTTCATTGGCTATATTTAAAAGGGAGTTAGATATGGCCCTTGTGGCTAAAGGGATCAGGGGGTATGGAGGGAAGGTTGGTACAGGGTTCTGAGTTGGATGTTCAGCCATGATCATACTGAATGGCGGTGCAGGCTCGAAGGGCCGAATGGCCTACTCCTGCACCTATTTTCTATGTTTCTATGTTTCTATGTATGTGAAGGATGTAAGTAACAAAGTGAATTCAATTCATGTGGTTGGATGTGCTAGTAAGTTTACAGATGATACAAAGATTGGTGGTGTTGCATGTAAGGGGTTTCTTCTTTCATGTTATTTGCTAAGTCTAATAAAATGGCTTCTTTGTTATATTATAATAAAATGGCTTCTCTGTAATGTTAACTGCTGAGTTAACAGTAGCAGCTTGTTTGGGTTATAATTACTGATAACGGGAATTGTATTCATTTGCTAACCAATTGGGATAGATGTTATTCTTTCTTGTGTGTCTGTAAGCTATTGTTTTCACAAGCTTTGGGCAGAAGGTGCGATGGGGACAGAGAGATGAGACGCAGTGAGAGAGATGCTGTAAACTGGGCGAGGATCAGACCCAAGAGGGAGTCCGAGGCCCAGGGTTTTTCAGTAGGAGAACCAAAGAGGAAGAACATGCTGGGTGTGCTCTGGTCGACCACCGTGGCTGGTCCCAGGAGTGGGTGGAGGAGTTCGGAGGAGATCGAATGGTGGAAAGAAGACTCTGTTATTGAGCTCCAGCGGTTGTGCACGGAGTGGTTGAACTCTGATAAGTTTGGCGCCTTTTACTTTCCTTTTATATTGTATCTGTATTAATTACGTGGTTCCAGTAAGATCTATGAAGTGTAATCTGTAAATCGTACATTGTGTGCTGTCTGTTAATTGGCAGGGTGGGGTACATCACATTGCATCCACACAAACGCGATTACCCAGTTTGGCGGGGCTGAAGGCTGCTCCCCCTAGATGAAAGCGAGCTGAGCGAGCCTGAGGCCTACCAGGAGGCTACATGTGGATAGTATAAAAGACTGGCAAAGAATAAAGTGGGATATAGATCAGTTGCAGATATGGGTGAAGAAATGGCAAACGGAATTTAACCCAGCCAAATGAGAAGTGTTTCACCCTGGTAGGTCAAATTTAAAGAGACAGTGCATTATTAAGTGCAAGACCCTTCACAGTGCTGATGAGCAGAGGGACCTGGGGTCCAAATTCAGAGCATCCTGAAAGTAGCTGATCAGGTTGACCGCGTGGTTAAGAAGGAATATAGCTTTATTAATTGAGGTATGGGGGTTCAAAAGTCAGGGAGTTATGTTACAACTTCATGAAACACTAGTTAAGCCTGATTTATACTTCTGCGTTAACTCGGTGCCATAAGTACTGCGTCGCCGCAAACCCTATGCAGAGCCGACGCGGATCCCTACGCCGTAGCCCGATGTGCCTCTCCCAAAATGTAACTGCGCGTCGCAGCAACGCAGACCGTAACAACCGTGATTGGTCCGCCTGGTAGCATTGCATTTCCTTCTTCGTTGCAATAGCTTCCCATTGGCCGACTGAAGGGCAGGGAAGGAACTCTGGCTGCAATGCTTTCCATAAAGCTTTACAGACCTCCGAAATTATGGAGGACACATTTCGGTTTTACGAAAAAAAACGCTCACTTTAAACTTGTTTACCCCGAGAAAGACTACCATGACCATGAAGCCTTGCGCGGGCAGGTGTGTGCGCATGCGCGACATGCCAGAATTGCAGAGCAACGCAGACATACCAACGCACAAATATAAATGCTCACAACGCGCGTTGGTCACTTGCGTAGGTTACGGCGTCCAGTAGATGCAGAAGTATAAATCAGGTTTCAGGCTTCATCTGGCGTATTGCACACAGTTCTGGTCACCCCACTCCCCCATTATAGGAAGGGCTTTGAGGCTTTGGAGAGGGTGCAGAAGAGGGTTAACTTCTCTGCCTGCATTAGAGGGCATGTGCTATAATGAGAGGTTGGACGAACCTGGATGGTTTACTCTGGAGTGGTGGTGGCAGAGGGGTATCTGACAGAGGTTTATAAGATTTTGAGGCATAAATAGAATAGACAGACAGTACCTTTTGGAAAAAATGTCTAATACCATTTAAGGTGAGGGGGGTAATTTTAAAAGGAGATGTGAGGGGGCAAGATTTTTTATATAGACAGTAGTGGCCACCTGGGGTGGGAGTAGAAGTGGATACATTAATGATTCTTGTGAGACATTTAGATAGGCACATGAATGTGAAGAAAATGGAAGAATATAGACATTAGGTAGGCAGAAGGGACTTGTTTAGTTACCCACTTGTTTACTAGTTTAATTGGTTCAGCACAACATTATGGGCCAAAAGACTTGTTCTGGTGCTGTACAGTTCTATGTACTATGAATCTGCTCCCAGAGGAAGTGGACAAGGCAAGTAATATAACAACTTTGAAAAGGTACATGGATTGGAACGGTTCAGAAGATTATGAGCCAAATACCAGCAAAAGAGACTAGCTTGGATGGGCAACACACATAAAAATTGTTGGTGAATGCAGCAGGCCAGGCAGCATCTATAGGAAGAGGTACAGTCGACATTTTGGGCCGAGACCCTTCGTCAGGACTAACTGAAAGAGGAGTTCTTCTAACTGTAAGAAGAAACTTACTATCTCTTCAGTGGGGTCTTTTCTGCTTTCCCTTGGGATCATCTTTGCCTTAGTTGGGAGATTTTCTATTTGCATTAAGGGGAATATAACAGAGGAGTGTCCTCTTTTGTAAATTTTTCAGGTATTTCCTTTTCCAAGGGTAAACTAGACAATCCATCAGCAATTTTCATGATTAGTTGTTCTCGTGAATTTGATCTTGTAATTATGTCCTCCTAAGAAACAGAGTGCATCTCTGCATTTGGAACACCCTTCTCTGGATTGAAAATTGACCCTGTTGGCTGATGCTCAGTAACGAGGGTAAACTCTCTCCCATACTGATTGAAACATATTGCACCCAAAACTAGACTCAAGGCCTCTCTGTCAATCTGTCCAAAATTTTTCTCTGCAACAGTAAGAGAACATGGGGCTATGGGGCATTCACTTCTGTCACTTGTAACATATGACATGACTGCACATATACCATAAGGCAAGTCATCACAGGCAAGGCTTCAGAGGCAGGCTCCACTGGATGATGTGGATCATAATGTGTGAGTACAGTGTCTGACATTACCACTTCCTTAACCTTTTTTGAAAACCACTTTACACTGCTTTGACAACCGCTCTTTTTTCCTGATTCATTGTAATGAGATCAAGGCATGGAGAATAGTAGCTGGGTTTGGCAGTAATGGTATAAGGAACCAGATGGGCTTTGTAAAACTTGGGTGCGGCATTTCCATTTAACACTGCTTTAGCCTTGATATATTTGAGTTTTCCAATGCCATCCTTGAACACTGCTGTGGTATCATCCAGTGTCTTTCTTAACTCACTTTCAGTTGACTCTATTGCAGGAGATAAGGAGATGTGGATGGATCTCCAATCAAGTTGTTGCCTCTGCTACTGATGACCCCACAATGTTAACCCTCATATTTCTACCACATACAAGCCCAAAGAGGCTTGTTGGTTATTGTATTTCACTGTTACGAATGTCATCTCCACAGGTTATCTTTTCTCCAGTACAGTTCTGAGTTGGATATCTGCAGACTTCAGATCAGTATATTTGAAATTCCGTTCAAATTCATTTTGTGGATGACTGAAAAGGCTGAGCCAGTGTCTAACTCCATTTTAATTAAATTTCCGTTCACTTCTGATGTAAACTATTTCGCTTGTCTATTGTTAGTATTCACATAGTATATCTCAAGGCTACTTAGTCCTGTGCCATTCTAGTCACTATTGGGTTTTTCATCAACAGCATACAGATTAGTGCTCTTTTTGAAACTGCAACTAGACTTCTTAACTTTTTTCTCTTCACTGTGCAGTCTATTTATTTTTGTCTGCCTAACACAGGGGTGGCCAACCTTTTACATTCCATATGTCAATTTTTTCACACACGAGTTCTATATTAACATAGTTTTTCAAGAATTGCATGGGGGTACAAGAGTTGTATGGCACATCTGAACCCGATAGTGAAAAAATTGACGGATGGAATGTAAAAGGTTGGCTACCCCTGGACTAACATGTTCTTTGTACGTGTCCTACTTTGTTACATTTTCCTTAAGTTTCACCTTTGATACTATACTTGTCTGTTGAATACAAGCCCCTGCTACAACAGTAACGCAATTTGTTCAGTCAGGCACGATTCTGTTTAGACATAACAATTTTGTTCACATTCACTTTCATTCCTGACTGTAGCTCAATTTTGTCTCTGTCTGTTGTTTCCATTGATACAGTGATTACCACAGTGATTACCTCTATTCTTTTAAATATCAATTGTGTTTCAGTTAGGAGCCATTTTTAAATGTTTTCCTGTAAGATTCCACAAATTAATCGATCTCTTAGTGCATTGTTCAGCCAATCGCTGAATTGATAATTCTCAGACAATTTCTTCAATTCAGCTACATATGCTGAGTGAACTCCCCTTCCTTTTGATTCTATTTATTGAAACCCAAAGCATTTGCAATCAACAATGGTTTTAGTTCTAAATGTTCCTTCATTAATTTCATAATATTATCAAGGCTCATTTCGGCTGGTCTGGTTTGGAGCAGTGAAACTTCCAGACAAACTGTATGCTTTTCCATATTACCTTAAGCAAAACTGGCACTCACTTTGCATAAGCTATTTCATTTGCTTCAAAATACTGCTCAATTTTCTCAGAATATATATTCCAGTTAACTCTTGTGCAATTGAATGTGTCTATCATTCTGATGTAGCTAGCCACTTCTGCTTTTCTTTTAAACTTAAGATTATTATCACTTGGTTCTCACCATTTAAGAACCCATGAATTTTGTCTGTTTTTTGCTTTTGTTTAACTCTACCTTCTCTGTCCCTTCTTGAAGAAGAACATGCTGCACTTTCATTTATCTTGAACATCTTGCTATTTTTTTTATATCTCGCATGTCTCGCTGCAGTTCAACAAGTAATTAGGCATCTTGGGTTCATTTAAAACATCATCGTGGCCACTGTTAGGTTTCGTAACTCAAGAAATTAATTGAAAGTAAAACACAGGAGAGTGGGGTAAATCATGTCTAGTTTTGCTTTTTTACTTTAGCAAGATGTACACAAACGACATGGAAGCGTAATGATGTATGTCATTCACGTACTTTTACATATAACCCGTAATGAATTATGTAAATATCAAAGAATACTTAATCAAACAATATTACTCAAATATTTGTGAAATATTAAATACACAACAATTTTTTTCTGAGTAACTTAGTTTCCTCCTTCTTTACAAAAACATGGTGGTATGTTAATCAGCTGCTGTAAATTACCCTTTGGTGTAGGTTAATGACAAATGATTCAAAGGATAGGCATGTGTGAGAGAGAATAATTTGTAAGGGTACAGGGAAATATGAACAGAAGGAACCAAACAAAATGCAATTGCTCACTTGATGGCCAGCATTAGGACCGGTGGATCTTTTGTATCATTATAGGTCAAAGCTAAGACATGGAAATAACAGCAAATCTAGTGTTGTTAATACTGATGTATGCATCTCAAACAGCATGGTGTACAGACATCAAGCTCTAAAGCTGGACTACATTTAGTATATTTTCTGAGGAAAATAATGAAGACAAGATTACAGGTTATCATTCCACAGATTGTGACTTAGATCTGCATCTTAAACAACATCTCCTTCATAAATGAGATGGGCAGGCCTTGTTCCCAGCATTCCAGATGCAAGCATTTCAGTAATCTTCTACAAAGTATCATAAATTAACAGAGGGAAACCCCTCACAAAGAGCCCAGAATTAAGATTTCATTTATTGCCTTTTTGTTCTAGAACATTGTCACATTAGCCTGAGAAGATTCTTTGTGAGGCTGCAGTTTATGGGCAGAAAAATATGCTAAGGCAGAGCAGAACCATATGCTGCCTAAGTGTCAAAATTCAACATATTCCTTAAAAACTATGCCAACAAAAAGCCATCTTTAATTCAATGTGTCAAAGCCCAAAGAGGCTGATCTTGTAGTTCACTAGGTGTTGCAAAGTAATCAGTGATTGCATGGTCATCTTCAATCTCTAATATAGATGAATGGCAACAACAAAATTTCCAGCTTCATCCGAATGGAACCAACATACGAAAAGTCACTGCCACAGTCAATGTGAGGACCTTGTCCTGCTCTGAAATAGTAGTTACAGCTGCAGAAAACAGCAGATTTCAGCAAAGAATTCTTTATTTATGCCAAAACACATCAATAGTGCTCCATTGATACTCAAAAAGATGACATGCTTCCTGAATATTTTGGTTGGAAATGGTTTCTAGCTGTGAGACATTCCCTGTCCTAAGTTTGTAAGCAACTAAATTATGCATTAGCTTTGAAGTCCGAACAGCCCTTCAGCATCTAATGATATTGATTGCAAGCCTTTTGGTAATTGAAGCAAATAAAAGCAACACTAAATAGCTGTACAGGGTTTACAGTGGCCAAAAGAAAGAATATTTTGGACAATGCCTTTAATCATGATGTTCTTACTGCCAGCTGTGCTCCTAAATTGCACTGCTGGTATGGCAACAAATTGAAATTGTAATTTTCCTGGTCTGCAGATATTCTTCATTCATGTGCCAATGCTTTTACCAATATACTTTTACTAGTTACCCCACAGTTGTGGATGCATGTCATCAACATACTTTGGAGCTCTTGGGGGGCAGTCAAAGCACCCAAAAATCAAGCACAATTTATCCTAATTTCTTGCTAAGTATCTT
Source organism: Mobula hypostoma (assembly GCF_963921235.1). Classification (NCBI taxonomy): domain Eukaryota; kingdom Metazoa; phylum Chordata; class Chondrichthyes; order Myliobatiformes; family Myliobatidae; genus Mobula; species Mobula hypostoma. Next base: position 91,210,968 of record NC_086106.1, read on the forward strand.
TCACTTAATGAATACTCATGACCATTCTGTTTTGGAAAGAGTAGCAAGCCAGGGATCAACCCTGGCCGATTATGTCCTTTACTACCTGAGTCCATTGTTTTCAACTCTACTGATGTGTAAACATGATCAACTAAGTCTGGAATTTAAACCTCGAACATTCTGTATGTTAGGCTTAAATTTATATCATGAAACACATTCATCTGTTGAGTTATTTGGAGATTTTAACAAATTAATTTTAATCTGACCAGAATAAATTTACATAGTCTGGCCTGCAGTTTGGAATGACAGTCCATTGTGATTTAACAGAGAGTTCTTTCTGTGTGACTAATTCCCTGTGTCATCTGCCCACAAATTGTTAATGAGTTTCTAAAAGACACAGTATGAGGAAGGTGTAGAAGGATCCATCACTGTAATTGGTTTCTGTCAACACCTTCTTTTTCTTGTAAATACCACATTGACACTGTTTGGTGTTTTTTTTAATTAACATGGCCACTTTCTAAACTGGTTTACTTCAGTTATTTCTGCTTTTCAATATATTGTGAAATTGCTTATTTCCCAATGGATTCATCACTGTTATCATGGGTAAACTTTTGGCCAAATGAAAGAGAATATTAAAGTATCATATTTGTTTTTCCAAAGCAAAATACTGTATATGCTTTTGAAAATAGAACATGATGTCAGAACACACCAACGTTGACATAATATGTTTTATGCAAATATAGAGCTGGGGAATGGGAAAATGGAAGGAATTAATGAGAGATAAGGTCTGTGATTGGTTTGAACGCAGGAGAGATGGGTGATGAGAGATCATATTGCAAGACAAAATAGGGTGGCAATGGGGCAAGCGAAGTGTCCAACCATGGAGTTAGAGGAAATGGTCAGGCAAAAGGTCACTGACATGGAAGATTATCTTTGTTTCTCCCTCTTTCTATTGAATTTCTGAGTGCATTTAGTATGATCCTGAATACAAGCTGATTACTGTATTTCCACCTATAGTCACATATGTCACATTGGATAGTCATAGTAGAATGGACAGGAAAAAGGTAGCAGTTCAGCATGCTTTTATTTTAGTAGGAATCTTTAAGATTAGTAGGAAAAACCGTTCCCTCTGGGAGTGAAACCTTGTTCAGGAACAGTTTATTACCCGTCAACCATCAGGCTCTGCAACCTATGGAATTACTTTGATCAACAAACATGCAGGCACCTTCAGCCCACAAGAACCTATTATTTTTTCTGTCTCTGAAGCCAACATGAGAGCGTACTTCAAGAGGATAAACCCACTGAAAGCATTTGGCCCCGAGAGGGTACCCTGCCAAGTACTGAAGACCTGTGCTAATCAACTGGCTGGAGTATTCACTGGTATCTTTAATCTCTCACTTTGGCAAACTGAGGTACCCATCTTCTTCAAGCAGGCTTCAACTATATTGGTTCCCAAGAAGATTGTGGTAACCTGCCTCAGTGACTATCATCCAATACCATTTACATCCATCACGATGAATTGCTTTGGGAGGTTGGTGATGAAGCATCTCAACACCTGCCTGAGGAGTGACTTGGATCTGCTCAAATTTGCCTACTGTCACAACAGGTCAACAGAGATGCCATTTCATTGGCTTTTCACTCAACCCTGGAACATTTGGACAGTGAAGATGCATGCATCAGGATGTTCTTCATTTACTACAACACTGCATTGAATACTATCATCTCCTCAGAGCTAATTAAAGAGCTCCAAGACATAGCCCTCAAAACCTCTTTCTGTAACGGGCTCCTGGATTTCCTCACTTACAGGCCCTAGTCAGATCGGATTGGCAACATCGCCACAATCAGCAGCAGTATCAGTACACCACAAGGCTGTGTGCTTACTTCCCTGCTCTACTCGCTTTATACTTCTGACTGTGAGGCTATGCACAGCTCCGGTGCCATATTTAAGTTTGTTGACGCCACCACTGTTGTTAGCCAAATCAAGGGTTCTGACAGATCAGCATATAGGAGGGAGATTGAAAGTCTGGCCGAGTGATGCCATAACAAGAACCTCTCACTCAGTGTCAGCAAAACCAAGAAGCTGATTATTGGCCACAGGAGGAGGAAAGCAGAGGTCCATTAGCCAGTTCTCACCAGGGTATCAGGGGTGGAGAGGGTTAGTAACTTTAAATTCCTCAGTGATATCATTTCAGAGAATTTATCCTAGGCCCAGCATGTAAATGCTATTACAAAGAAGGCACAGCAGTACGTCTACTTTCTTGGATGTTTATGCAGATTCAGCATGTTATCTAAAACATTGACAAACTTCTATAGATGCCATGTGGAGAGAACACACCTATGCCCTTGAACGGTAAAGTCTACAAAGAGAAGTGGATACAGCCCAGTCTATTACACTTAAAGCCCTCCAACCACTGAGCACATCTACAAGTAGCACTTTCAGGAATGCAGCATCTATCATTAAGGACCCTCACCACCCAGGTCATGCTGTCTTCTCACTGCTGCCATCAGAAAGGAGGTACAGGAGCTTCAGGAGCTTCAGGTCCCACATCACAGGGTTTGGAACAGTTAGCACCCCTCAGCCATCAGGCTCTTGAACCTGAAGAGATAACTACACTCACCCCAACACAGAACAGATTTCACAACATATGGACACAATTTCAAGGACTCTTCAACTTATGTTTTCAATATTTATTGCTTATTTATTTATTATTATTATTAGCATTGTGTTTTTTACTTTTAGTATTTGCACAGTTTGTTGCCTTTTGCACATTGATTGCTTGTGTGTCTTTGTTGTGCACAGTTTTTCATTGATTCCATTGTGTTTCTTTATACTTACTGTGATGGAGTGCAAGAAAATGAATCTCAGGGTAGTATTTTGGTGACATAGGTGTGCCTTGATAACAAATTGACTTTGAACTTTGAACCTGGTGGTGTGGGACCTAAGGCTTTTATTCCACCTTCGTGAATGCAGCAGTGAGAAGATAACATTGCCTGGATGGTGGGTATCTTTGATGGTAGATCTTACATCTTAACCTAACTCCGTATTCAATCAAAACCACAGAAACTATCATCACTAATTCCTGTGAATGAGGCTTGAATATAATGATTCAACAAGGTCTGTGATTTGTTTGAGTTCAATGGTGTTGCTTGCTGCAGTGATATATTTAACCACTGCATAGGTACAGATTTGAAATCCTACAGTGTTTTTCATAGTAGTGATTTATTTCTGTACAGTGATTTTGTTGGTACAGTGGTTTGTCTAGATGCAGTTATTTCTGTGGATACAAATGATTTGGCTGGTTGCCTGAGTCCAATGATTTTTCTGTCTTAATTAATTTCTCTAGGTACAATGAATTCTCTAGACAAAGTGATTCTGAGGATACATTGATCTTCCTGGGAATTTTATATTTTTGAGTTATGGGTGACAAGCACTGAAATCCATTACCATCCTTATGACTCTCAAAGCAAAGCTGCTGATAAATCAGTAAGCCTCTGCTTTCCTTAAAAGGGGCACACATAAATTTTACTCACAGATAAGTAAGCTGTATAGGGATGCTTCTGGAGCTTAAGAGCTAAAATACAGTGTATTAAGGAGGGGCCTTGGCAAGCTTCCAATGCATGTGCAGCAAAATCCATAATGGTATTGGCTTGCCCTGGTGATAGATTACTCCTTCCAGCATTCATCTGAACCAGCTCAGTTAATGGTTTGCCATGTCTACTGCAAAAGTTTTTAACCTCTCTCTATTAGAGTGAAATCAGTGGATCAGGCCAAATCCCAAAGTGAATCATTCTTACAAAATTTGGTCCGTGGTAGATAATCACAGGGATTCCTGTGGGCAAAACTTTGATTCATAGAAACATAGAAACATAGAAAATAGGTGCAGGAGTAGGCCATTCGGCCCTTCGAGCCTGCACCGCCATTTATTATGATCATGGCTGATCATCCAACTTAGAACCCAGCCCCAGCCTTCCCTCCATACCCCCTGACCTCCGTAGCCACAAGGGTCATATCTAACTCCCTCTTAAATATAGCCAATGAACTGGCCTCAACTGTTTCCTGTGGCAGAGAATTCCACAGATTCACCACTCTCTGTGTGAAGAAGTTTTTCCTAATCTCGGTCCTAAAAGGCTTCCCCTCTATCCTCAAACTGTGGTCCCTCGTTCTGGACTTCCCCAACATCGGGAACAATCTTCCTGCATCTAGCCTGTCCAATCCCTTTAGGATCTTATACGTTTCAATCAGATCCCCCCTCAATCTTCTAAATTCCAACGAGTACAAGCCCAGTTCATCCAGTCTTTCTTCATATGAAAGTCCTGCCATCCCAGGAATCAATCTGGTGAACCTTCTTTGTACTCCCTCTATGGCAAGGATGTCTTTCCTCAGATTAGGGGACCAAAACTGCACACAATACTCCAGGTGTGGTCTCACCAAGGCCTTGTACAACTGCAGTAGTACCTCCCTGCTCCTGTACTCAAATCCTCTCGCTATAAATGCCAGCATACCATTCGCCTTTTTCACCGCCTGCTGTACCTGCATGCCCACTTTCAATGACTGGTGTATAATGACACCCAGGTCTCATTGCACCTCCCCTTTTCCTAATCGGCCACCATTCAGATAATAATCTGTTTTCCTATTTTTGCCACCAAAGTGGATAACTTCACATTTATCCACATTAAATTGCATCTGCCATGAATTTGCCCACTCACCCAACCTATCCAAGTCACCCTGCATCCTCTTAGCATCCTCCTCACTGCTAACACTGCCACCCAGCTTCGTGTCATCCGCAAACTTGGAGATGCTGCATTTAATTCCCTCATCCAAGTCATTAATATATATTGTAAACAACTGGGGTTCCAGCACTTAGCCTTGCGGTACCCCACTAGTCACCACCTGCCACTCTGAAAAGGTCCCGTTTATTCCCACTCTTTGCTTCCTGTCTGCTAACCAATTCTCCACCCACACCAATACCTTACCCCCAATACCGTGTGCTTTAAGTTTGCACACTAATCTCATGTGTGGGACCTTGTCAAAAGCCTTTTGAAAATCCAAATATACCACATCCACTGGTTCTCCCCTATCCACTCTACTAGTTACATCCTCAAAAAATTCTATGAGATTCGTCAGACATGATTTTCCTTTCACAAATCCATGCTGACTTTGTTCGATCATTTCACCGCTTTCCAAATGTGCTGTTATCACATCCTTGATAACTGACTCCAGCAGTTTCCCCACCACTGACGTTAGGCTAACCAGTCTATAATTCCCCGGTTTCTCTCTCCCTCCTTTTTTAAAAAGTGGAGTTACATTAGCCACCCTCCAATCCTCAGGAACTAGTCCAGAATCTAACGAGTTTTGAAAAATTATCACTAATGCATCCACTATTTCTTGGGCTACTTCCTTAAGCATCTAGGATGCAGACCATCTGGCCCTGGGGATTTATCTGCCTTCAATCCCTTCAATTTACCTAAGACCACTTCCCTACTAATATGTATTTCTCTCAGTTCCTCCATCTCACTGGACCCTCTGTCCCTTACTATTTCTGGAAGATTATTTATGTCCTCCTTAGTGAAGACAGAACCAAAGTAATTATTCAATTGGTCTGCCATGTCCTTGCTCCCCATAATCAATTCACCTGTTTCTGTCTGCAGGGGACCTACATTTGTCTTTACCAGTCTTTTCCTTTTTACATATCTATAAAAGCTTTTAAAGTCCATTTTTATGTTCCCTGCCAGTTTTCTCTCATAATCTTTTTTCCCCTTCCTAATTAAGCCCTTTGTCCTCCTCTGCTGAACTCTGAATCCTTATTATCTCTCTGGAGCTCATGGACAGAAATTTATTTTGAGTGCTCATGCTAAATGGATAACATCACTTAGTTATGCATTGCAACAATTATGTTATTTAATGTTGAAGGTAAGCATAACAGAAAATAATCAGGAATTTGTACCATTTATTTCAATAGATCTTGAAGTAAGATTTTGTAATTAAATTACTGCAAAGGTCTTAAATGAACTGAATACATCATCTCATTGGTATCACCATTTGTATTCTTCCTTTTTTTTGCAAAATTGTTCTGTTATTGAATACATCAATAGCATGTAGTTAATTACTGTTAAAGCCAACCTTAACCCTAATCCTAACTCTAAAGTACTTTACATAACTATGAACATGAGAATTACAATTAAGGTAAATACTATCTCATTTTTTAAATTGCTTCATGAAGATAATGGGCAAAAAGAGCATCAACTGACCATGATTAGTAGTCTAAGCACTTCTTTGACCAGAGCTACACCTTCACTTAGCTAGACCTCGATGAACTGTGAGAACTTTGCAGTCCTTCCCTTCCTGGACCTTGAAGTGCACATAACATTCAACATGAGCATATATTAATACTGATAGAAACTGGAACAATTGAACTCCCCTGCCACTGCTCCCAGAAAGAATAACAAAAAATATGAAGATGAAGCTGCAAAAGATCATGAATGAATGTTAAGACTGCCAGCATTAGTGGCTCCGGAATTTTGATGATACTTTGTCTGCATTCTTCCTATTGTTTGAATATCTATTTTGCCATCCAGAGAACAAAATTAAACAGGATAATCTAAATGTAATCTACACAAGGTTCAGTGTAAATCCAAAATTATCTTTCAGCTTTTTATTTTGTTTTTTTAGGAATATGTTTGCACACTTCCTGACCTTTTAAGAGTACAATGCTAGTTCTTGTAATTTACCAAATTGCTCTCATGATTCATTTTTCTCATTGCAGAAAATTACCTCCTTGATCCTCATGCCAAATAATCATGGAAGAGTCACGCATGGAATGAAACCATTTGGCCCAAATAGTGCGTGCTGCTCACAGCAACACCAATATAATTTGCTTTCTTTCCCAGCTCTCCCCCTAAAGATAATCAACTATTTATATAGTTCTCTTTTGAATCTGTTTCTGCCACACTTTCAAGTGGATTACAAGTACTTACTGAATGAAAAAGTTTTATCTTGGGTCAACCTCGTTCTTTTGTCCTTGTATGTCCCCTTATATCTATGCATTTTAGTTTTCAGCAGATTTATCAACAGAGCATATATGAGGCTGATAGAATTTGGAACCATTGAAGTTCTGTGAAATCACATCAAACATTTGCCCCAAGGGAAAAAATATCCGTTTCATCCCAAGAGGAGTGTTATTCTGACTGTGACCAGTGGTTGTGCAAGGATTAGTGATGGGATCTCTATGGTTTGTGATATGGGAATTGAGATGTGTCATCTCTAGGGGAGTGTTATTCTGGCTGTGACCAGTGCTTGTGCAAGGATTAGTGATGGGATTTCTGTGGTTTGTGATACCTATAAACGACTTGGATGAAAGTGCAGGTGGACTGATTAGTTAGTTTGCAGATGACACGGAAACTGGCGGAGCTATGGTTAGTGATGAAGGTTGTCAAGGATACAGCACAATAGAGATCAGCTAGAAATATGAATTATAGGATTATAGAGTTATAGGATTAGTCACTGTTCCCAAAATGCTCCCCCAATAAAACTCTTATCATCTGACTAAGCAACACACATCAAAGTTGCTGGTGAACGCAGCAGGCCAGGTAGCATCTCCAGGAAGAGGTGCAGTCGACATTTCAGGCCGAGACCCTTCGTCAGGACTAACTGAAGGAAGAGTGAGTAAGAGATTTGAAAGTTGGAGGGGGAGGGGGAGATCCAAAATGATAGGAGAAGGCAGGAGGGAGAGGGATGGAGCCAAGAGCTGGACAGGTGATTGGCAAAAGGGATACGAGAGGATCATGGGACAGGAGGTCCGGGAAGAAAGACGGGGGGGGGGAACCCAGAGGATGGGCAAGGGGTATATTCAGAGGGACAGAGAGAGAAAAAGGAGAGTGAGAGAAAGAATGTGTGTATAAAAATAAATAACAGATGGGGTACGAGGGGGAGGTGGGGCATTAGCGGAAGTTAGAGAAGTCGATGTTCATGCCATCAGGTTGGAGGCTACCCAGACGGAATATAAGGTGTTTTTCCTCCAACCTGAGTGTGGCTTCATCTTTACAGTAGAGGAGGCCGTGGATAGACATGTCAGAATGGGAATGGGATGTGGAATTAAAATGTGTGGCCACTGGGAGATCCTGCTTTCTCTGGTGGACAGAGCGTAGGTGTTCAGCAAAGCGGTCTCCCAGTCTGCGTCGGGTCTCGCCAATATATAAAAGGCCACATCGAGAGCACCGGACGCAGTATATCACCCCAGCTGACTCACAGGTGAAGTGTTGCTTCACCTGGAAGGACTGTTTGGGGCCCTGAATGGTGGTGAGGGAGGAAGTGTAAGGGCATGTGTAGCACTTGTTCCGCTTACACGGATAAGTGCCAGGAGGGAGATCAGTGGGGTCAGATGGGGGGGGACGAATGGACAAGGGAGTTGCGTAGGGAGCGATCCCTGCGGAAAGCAGAGAGAGGCGGGGAGGGAAAGATGTGCTTAGTAGTGGGATCCCGTTGGAGGTGGCGGAAGTTACGGAGAATAATATGTTGGACCCGGAGGCTGGTGGGGTGGTAGGTGAGGAGCAGGGGAACCCTATTCCTAGTGGGGTGGCGGGAGGATGGAGTGAGAGCAGATGTACGTGAAATGGGGGAGATGCGTTTAAGAGCAGAGTGGAGGAAGGGAAGCCCCTTTCTTTAAAAAAAGAGGACATCTCCCTCGTCCTGGAATGAAAAACCTCATCCTGAGAGCAGATGCAGCGGAGACGAAGGAATTGCGAGAAGGGGATGGCGTTTTTGCAAGAGACAGGGTGAGAAGAGGAATAGTCCAGATAGCTGTGAGAGTCAGTAGGCTTATAGTAGACATCAGTGGATAAGCTATCTCCAGAGACAAAGACAGAAAGATCTAGAAAGGGGAGGGAGGTGTCGGAAATGGACCAGGTAAACTTGAGGGCAGGGTGAAAGTTGGAGACAAAGTTAATAAAGTCAATGTGCTCTGCATGCGTGCAGGAAGCAGCGCCAATGCAGTCATCGATATAGCGAAGGAAAATTGGGGGATACCAGAATAGGCACAGAACATAGATTGTTCCACAAAGCCAACAAAAAGGCAGGCATAGCTAGGACCCATACAGGTGCCCATAGCTACACCTTTAGTTTTTTAAAGAACGGGGCTTCCCTTCCTCCACTATCAACTCTGCTCTTAAATACATCTCCCCCATTTCACGTACATCTGCTCTCACTCCATCCTCCCGTCACCCCACTAGGAATAGGGTTCCCCTGCTCCTCACCTACCACCCCAGCAGCCTCCGGGTCCAACATATTATTCTCCGTAACTTCCGCCACCTCCAACGAGATCCCACCACTAAGCACATCTTTCCCTCCCCCCACCCTGCTTTTCGCAGGGATCGCTCCCTACGTGACTCTCTTGTCCATTCGTCCCCCCATCCCTCCCCACTGATCTCCCTCCTGGCACTTATCCGTGTAAGCGGAACAAGTGCTACACATGCCCTTACACTTCCTCCCTTACCACCACTCAGGGCCCCAAACAGTCCTTCCAGGTGAAGCAACACTTCACCTGTGAGTCGACTGGGGTGATATACTGCGTCCAGTGCTCCCAATGTGGCCTTTTATATATTGGTGAGACCCGACGCAGACTGGGAGACCGCTTTGCTGAACACCTACGCCCTGTCCGACAGAGAAAGCAGGATCTCCCAGTGGCCACACATTTTAATTCCACATCCCATTCCCATTCTGACATGTCTATCCACGGCCTCCTCTACTGTAAAGATGAAGCCACACTCAGGTTGGAGGAAAAACACCTTATATTCCGTCTGGGTAGCCTCCAACCTGATGGCATGAACATCGACTTCTCTAACTTCCGCTAATGCCCCACCTCCCCCTCGTACCCCATCTGTTATTTATTTTTATACACACATTCTTTCTCTCACTCTCCTTTTTCTCCCTCTGTCCCTCTGAATGTACCCCTTGCCCATCCTCTGGGTTCCCCCCCTCCCTGTCTTTCTTCCCAGACCTCCTGTCCCATGATCCTCTCATATCCCTTTTGCCAATCACCTGTCCAGCTCTTGGCTCCATCCCTCCCCCTCCTGTCTTCTCCTATCATTTTGGATATCCCCCTCCCCCTCCAACTTTCAAATCTCTTACTAGCTCTTCTTTCAGTTAGCCCTGACGAAGGATCTCGGCCTGAAATGTCGACTGCACCTCTTCGTAGAGATGCTGCCTGGCCAGCTACGTTCACCAGCAACTTTGATGTGTGTTGCTTGAATTTCCAGCATCTGCAGAATTCCTGTTGTTTGCGTTTTTAAATCATCTGACTAAGCTTATTTCCCAAACCACGTCTGGTAAAGCCCCTTTCCTGGCTGAACTATCTGCATACCGTTTCACCAGACTGCTGCGCCTAACAAATTTTGCCCTATCTGAACCTTTGGCACTAAAGAATTCCTAGTCAATATTGGGGGAAATTAAAGTTATCTACTATGAAAACCCTGTTGCTGCAGTGCATGCTTTTCTTTTAATTTCTGCTTAACTTCCTAAATTTTCTTAGCAGGATCTATATACCTACAGAATATAAACAATCTTATTAAATTCTTTGATACTTTCAGCTCATAGTTGTTTTATCACTTTTTATTGCAGTTTGTTTTGCATCTTTTGAAAGCACATTCCATTGATTTTTGCCACAAACTTATCACAGGGCCAAACTTTGTCAGTACCTATTAAGCAAGTCGAAGATCTTCAACCATGTTGTTTGTTCAGATGCTCAACACGCAGTCCAATAGGGGAGCTTCATCTTGCTGAGGTTCCTCATTAAATTATAAGGAATTGTCTCTCAGATCCAGTGCTAATTTAGACCTGGGGCAGAATCTGAGTCTCCATTGATATCTGTGGTAATTGATGGGCTGTGGAGAAGGAAGCAAAAGAGAAAAGCAACTTTCTTCACTTTAATTAACTTGGGTGCATTTAATATTTTGAATTAATTATTCGTTATGAAGGGCTTTTAGTTCTTTGTTTTATGCATTCTCTAATTGTAAATAAAATACCATAATTTAAAGTAAGTTCTTAAATGCACCTGATTGTCAGAATTTTTAAAAAACATTTAAAAGTAACTCACCTCATCAATGGCTGACAAAGTTGGTCAGGTTCTGCTGACTGTCAATGTTTTCAAGAATGTTTCAGGTATATGGGGTTCTTTAACATGACAGCTGAGACCCTGCCACCAGTTGGGCCTGGCTGCTGGAGCCTGGAGTACCACAGTCCAGTGAGGTAGAGTGTCTTCTTCCAGACCAAGTGAGTATAAGTGAAGAGAGACTATGAGCACTGATGCTTTGGAGAGAAAGGGCAAAGCACTAGAGTCCATGGCAAGGCAGCAGTTGGCAGCTGATGTCAGATGTATGTGTCTCTGCTGCAATATCTCCCATTTTATCTCCTGCTCTTCTGTATTGGTTTTGTGATGCCAAACATGTAACTGGTGGAATTGTTATCAATACGCTCAATAGTTATGTTATTAATGGGTAAATAATACTTCTTGCACTTCTTTTGGATTCACAGTACTCTGTACTGAAACCTGACTATATGAGGATTCCTTCCCATCATTTGTCTCACTCAAATTGTATTCTACTTTCATTGCATAGTTGCTATCTTGCTCCTGCCAGTACATTGTCTGATTAACAAAACCACCCACTATTATTTTTTTTCCTCCTCTATCCTTTCTAAATAAGCTATAGCCTGCAGTTTCTAAAAGAAAATTCTGTTCTGTTGGAAACAGATTTTTGATTTTTAATATATCTCTTTCCTCACAATGCCTTTGTATTCTTTTCTTTAAATTGCTATCTGTGCAACTGGATATACTTTATTTTTTCGCTTTTTGTTTTTTTTATCAGGTAGTTTATTGTTACTTCTCAAAACATCTTTTCTGTTTCCAAGGTTCTTGTTTTTTTTCATATTCTGTCCTTTCTCATCTTTTTGTATTTTTTTGCCATCTGGTTACTCTGACTGCTTTTTCTACGCAGTATTGTTATTTGCCTCCACTAACACGTTAATGACAGCCTGGGTCAGATGCAATATATATAGATTCTACAGCATTTTTCTGTCCCTATATTGGTGCCAGTATTTTGTCAAATGAAAACCATCTATCAGAGCACACAATACCTTTCTTAAGATAGACTCATAGAGTCCTCGAGCAGTACAGCACAGAAGCAGGCCCTTCAGTTCATCCAGTCTGTGCTGAACTGTTATTCCACCTAGTCCCATCAAATTGCACCTGGACAATACCCTTCATAACCTGTCCATATATGTAGTTATCCAGGCAATTGAAGCTGCATCCATCATTTCCACTGGCAGATCGCCTGCACTCGCACCACTCTCTGAGTGAAGAAGGGTCCCCTTACATATTTCACCTATCACCCTTAACCAATGACCTCCAGTCCTAATCTCAGTGGAAAAAGCCTACTTCTGTTATCCTATAGCCTCATAATACCTCTATTAAATCTCCCTTCATTCTCCTGTGCTCCAGGGAATAAAGTAGTAACCTATTCAACCTTTCCCTATAACTCAGGTCCTCTAGTCTCAGCAACATCCTTGTAAATTTTCTCTGTACTCTTTCAATCTTACTGATATCTTTCCTGTAGGCAGGTGATCAGAACTATACATAATGTTCAAAGTTAGCCCTCACCAATGTCTTACACAACATCAACATAACAATCCAACTCCTGTACTCAATACTTTGACTTATGAAGGCCAATGTAGCTGAAAAGGTCTTTTTATGACCTTATCCACCTGTGATGCCATTTTCAAAGAATTATGAACCTGTGTTGCCAGATGCCTCTGTTATACCGCACTCCTCAGTGCCCTACCATTCACTGTGTAAATCCTACCCTGGTTTGTCCTTCCAAATTGCATCACCTGACAGTTGTCTGCATTAATTTTCATCTGTTATTTTTCAGCCCACTTGTCCTGCTGGTCCAGAATAATCTGTAAGCATTGGTTGCCGTCCGTGCTGCCCACTACACTCCCACTCTTGGTATCATCCACAAATTTGCTGATCTAGTTTACCACATTATCATCCAGATCATTGATATAGGTGACAAACAATATTGGAGCCAACACCGTTTTCTGTGGCACACCACTATCCACGGACCTCTGGACAGAGAAACAACTACCTACTATCACCCTTTGTCTTCTCCCATGAAACCAAATGGAATCCAATCTACTTAATTATCCTGAATAATAAGTGAGAGAACCTTTTTGACTTGACTTACTAATGTCCAAATAGATAACATCCATTGCCTTTCCTTCATCAACTTTCCTGGTAAACTCCTCGAAAAACTCAAAAAAAAAATGGTTAGTGTTAGGTGGAAGCAGACATAGAGAAAAAAAGGCAAATAGAGCCAGGTGAGAGGAAGGAGGAAGAGTAAAGATGGAAACAGAAGTAAGACGATGATAAATGGGAACACAGAGGCTATCAGAGCAAGAATCTTGGAAGTATGATAATAGGAACCATTAGGGGAATCAGAATCTCCTATTAAAACAGATGTCATAAAATTTGTTGTTTTGCAACAGCAGTACAATTCAATACAGCTATAGGTTAAATAAGAAATACTGTACATAAAAAATAAAGAGCGCAAGAAGACAGCAAAATTAGAGCACAAAGAGCAAAAGAGTAGAGATGAAGGGTAACTTGAACGAGGTGAAAAATATTAGCTTTATTTGTCACACGTATGTCGAAACACACGGTAAAATGTGTTGCTTCACATCACATCGAACCAGCGAGGATTGATTGATCAGAAAGGACTCAATGGATAGTAGGGGAAAGGAAAAGGAGACAGAGTGGCATGAAAATGGGTGACTGGGAATGGAGTGGGGCATGGGAAAGGAAACAAAAATGAGCGGAGGAAATGTGGATCAGAAGGGGAGAGAATGGATAATGGGGGGAGAGGGATACTCTTCCATTCTTCTCTTCTGATTTGCCAACTAAATTGTATTGATTTGGAAGGCAAATTGGATAGGTAGCCATATAACCATCTGTTAAATGTAGGAGATGTAGTAATTGTATTATAGAACAGGACTGGCTTATGACATTCTTCCTTTGCAGCTTCAATATAGAGCACAGAACAATGAACAGTACAGAACTGTATTGGCTCTTTGACCCATGATATTGTGTCTACCTTTGAATCTATTCCTAGAAAATCCTAACTCATCCCTCCTACATAGTCCTTCATTTTTATTTTATCCTCGTGCCTATCCAAAAGTATTTTAAATGTCCCTAATGTATCTCTCTCTGTCACCACCTCCAGCAGAGTGTTCCATGCACTAACTCCGGGTAAAAAATCTACACCTGATATCCCCCTTATACTTTCCTCCAATCATCTTAAAATTATGCCTTCTCATATTAGCTATTGCACCCTGGGAAAAAAGGTGTTGGCTGTCCACTGTAACCATGCTTTTTATCACCTTATATACCTTTATAAAGTCACCTCTCATCCTCCTTTGCTCCAAAGAGAAAAGCTATAGATCACTCAACCTATCCTCATAAGACCTGTTCTCTAATCTAGGCAGCATCCTGGTCAATCTCCTCTGCACCCTCTCTGAAGCTTCCACATCCTTCCTGTAATGAGGTAACCAGAACTGAACACAGTATTCCAAATGTGGTCTAACCAGAGTTTTAGAGAGTTGCAACATTATCTTGCAGCTCTTGAAATCAAACCTTCAACTAATGAAAGGCAATACACAATATGCTTTAACCACCCAGTCAAAGTGTGCAACTTTGAGAGATCTATGACTCCAAGAACCCCCTGCTTCTCTACACTGCTAAGAATCCTGTCATTAACCTTGAACTCTGACTTCAAGTTTGACCTTCTAAAGTGTATCTCTTCACACTTCTCTGGATTGGACTCCATCTGCCACTTCTCAGCCCAGCTCTGCATCCTGTCGATGTTCTGTTGTAACATATGACAACCTTCTACACTATCAACAACACAACCAACCTTCACGTCATCTGAAAACTTAATAACCCACCATTTCACCTCATCATCTAAGTCATGGAGCTACAGGCAGAATATAATCTATCTACTACCACACTTTGCCTTCTGTGAGAGAGTCAACTTCAAATCTATGCAATTAGGTTTCCTGGATCCTATGCCTCCTGACTTTCTAATTGAGCCTATCATGGGGAACCTTATCAAAGCCTTATTAAAATCCATATACACCACATATACTGCTCTACTTTCATCTATGTGCCTTTTCACATCCCTAAGGATATGACACATGTTATGAGGCATGACTTGCCTCTCACAAGCTCATAATGACTATCTCTAATCAAACTATGCTTCTCTAAATACTCATAAATCCTATCTCTAAGAATCCATTTCAATAATTTTCTCACCACTGAAGTAAAACTCACTAGCCTGTAATTCCCAGGGTTATCCCTATTAGCTTTCTTTAACAAAGGAATAACATTTGCCACCCTCTGGCACTACTCCTGTGTCCAGTGACAATCATTGCCAAAGTGGAGCAATCTCTTCCCTTCCTTCTTGTAATCACCTCTATCTTTACACCAGCTGCTCAATCATCTGACCTATCACTTTTGTTCCCACCCCTCTGCCAACCTAGTTTAAAATCTCCTCAACAGCTCTTAGCAAACCTGCCTGCAAATATGTTGGTCACTCTAGAGATCAGGTGTAATCTGACCCTTTTGTACAAGGTCTTACCTTCCCAAGAAGGTATCCAGAAATATGAAACACTGCCCTGCACCAATTCTTCAGCCACTCTTTCATCTACCATATCATCCTATTACCTTCGCAAGCACATGACAAAGGAAGCAATCCAGATATTTCTACACTTGAGGTCCCTTTTTTTCAGCTTCCTTCCTAGCTCCCTGTGTTTGTCTTCAGGACTTTATCTCTTTTCATAGTTATGTCATTAGTATCAACATGTACCACGATTTCTGGCTGCTCACCCTCCCACTTAAAAATGCCGTGGACCTGATCTGAGACATCCCTGACCCTGGCACCTAGGAGGCAACATATCATTTGTGAGTCTTTTTCATATCCACGGAATCTGCTGTCTGTTCCCTTAACTATTGAATTCCCTGTCACCTCCCCTCTCCTCTTCAGCCCTCTTCCTTTCTGAGCCACAGAGTCTGACTCAGTGCCAGAGACTTGGTTGCTGTGACTTTCCCCATTAAGTCATCAACCCCCAACAGTATCCAAAGCAGTATACTTGTTATTGAGGGGGACAGCTACTGGTGTACTCTGCACTGTGTGCCTGTTCCCTTTCCCCTTCCTGACAGTCACCCAGCTACCTGTCGCCTGCAGCTTACTGCCTCCCTGTAGCCCCGTCTATCAACCTCTCATTTTTCTGAATGAACTTTACATTACCTTGCTCCAGATCTATTTCCCCAACAATCTATAAGGAGCTGCAGCCAGATTCACTTCTGGCAAGTGTAGTCATCAGGGACAGATCTCCTAGACTTCCCACATCAAGCAAGAGGAACGCACACTGCCCAGGGATACATTCTCACTGCTGTACCTATGCAATAATAAAGAAAGTAAGAAATGAGACAGAATCCTCTCCCTAGCCTTTGTCTCTGGTGCCAAAGCTTCAAGTTCCTCACTCTAACCCTGTCCACTCATCGTATGGCCACTCCCACAATAGCTGCTCTGCTTAAACCTAACTTCTTTTTATTCACCCTGACCAATTACGTAATTATCAGTTTAAAACCGACCAGAAAGTTCCCAGGGCTCTGCTTTTTAAATCCTCTGCTTCTCATTTCAAGCAATGGCTCCTGCTATCCAAAACTGAGCTATATTATTTTCCTTGCTATCATTCTCATATCAGGAAGCTATGGTGTGCTGTTTTTCAGAGTCTCTTTCACTGTGTACATGTAAGCAAAACTGAATGCTGTGAAATTAATTTTATTTATTTACAGATAAAACATGGAACAGGACCTTCCGGCCCAATGAGTCGCACCACCTAGCAACCCACCTATTTAACCCTTGAATCACAGGACAATTTCCAGAGACAAAAAGAGGGAAGAAACTAGAGCACCTGGAGGAAAGCCACATGTTCACGGAGAGGAACATGCAAACTCTTTAAAGGCAGTGTTGGAATTGAACTCTGAATTCTGATGCCCCGAGCTGTAATAGCACTGCACGAACTGCTATGCTACTGCAATGTGTTGGGTTTTATTTAAATACTTTGACTGAGATTCCTCCCAATCTTTTGTAGGTGTTGGCTGCCAGGGGTGTAATTTCATTGGCAACTTCCATCATTTTATCAATGAGAGCTAAAACTTAACCCCCCAAAATGGGTGATTTGGGAATTAGTTCAGAAAATAGAATTCAACAATCTTGAACAGAAACTCATTTTGAATTTGAGATTGATATTTTCTTTTTTTTACCAGAGCTGAAGGGATATCGGACAGCTATGTGGATTTAGTTGACATATTAGCCATGATCTCATTTACAAATCACGGTGATAAAGAAAAGAAAAAGAAGGGTTGCTTCTGCCACCATTTTTCTATACCTTCTGGCCAAATTTTTCAGGCTAAAGAAAACCCAGCAGATAAAGGAAGATTACAGGAATTGAAACCATCAGATCAAATAATAGAAGCCTTAGGCTTAAATCATTGCCTTCATATCAGATGACTATTTAACTATGAAGAATCTAAACCATAACTTGCTCACGACGATGTTCTTCTTCAAGGAGGAGTCAGGAATGATGTTTCTAACTGCTGTTAACGCCCCTGTGCTGAGTCAATCATAGGTACAATTACCACCTATCTCAGGTTATGTCATAATGAACCGGTTAACGTCTTTTGAATATCTCCATTTTTAAAAAAAACCTGATCCATTAGATGCAATGATAATCATTGTTTGATCTAGTAGATCTCAAGCGGCGAATTTCATGGGAATTGTTTCTGAGAAATGTTTGTGTTGCTGTCACAATCAATTATTTACGATGATTGGATAATTAAGTGGATTTGTTTTACCAAATGGTATTCTGGAATTTTTATTAAAATTTTGGGATCTGAATTTGAGGGATTTGTCTATTATTTTGTGATCATCATAGATAACCAACATTGGATGAATACATTTTAATGATACTCAGACTTCTGAGAGACTGAGAATTGGAAAAAAATAAAATTACAGGAGGCCTCAAATCCACATAACCTTCATATTACCAGAAAATATTTTTGTTTTGCTATTCAATTGTATTTAAAATCTCAATACAAATCTGCACAGGAAGAATGGAAAGCTTCAGTTCATACATATGTTTCACACACCATTTTATTGTATTCTATACTGAAGTTAATAACATGATGTGTAAACTAACAACCTTATGATAATCAATTCCCAATGAAAATCGAGGCTTGTATTTTTGTGTAAGAATCAGAAAAAGAAATTCTGTATCATTCTGAGTGATTCATGAGCAGACTGCACTGGCTAAAATGTTGGCACTTTGAGGTAGTGTATTGCCAGTATTGAAATTGACACAAGGATTTCCATCATAAATGTTGACATTAGAGCTTCCAACGTTAAGTATTTCTATAAAATGGGATTCAAAACCTTTGCACATTTGTTGACCAAAAAATTGAGTTTTCACAAGGTAAGTGGCAAGCTGGCTTTAGACAGTCTTCATGTGCTAGTTGATAGTTGATCTCCATCCTAATCTGCTCACCTCTCACTGACACCATGTGATTCTGAACCCAGCACTATGAGCATAATCTTGTCACTGTAATTTCCAGATGAGGAATTGAGTCTGACTCAGTTAAAACATATCTAGACACAACTTTGAGTAATATTGTAAAGACAGTCATTATTGTCTGATATAAGGTCACAGCACAAAACATACGGTGACTTTGATAAGAACTGCAAACTTGGTTGACTAAATAATTGTGGCTGCATGGTCACCTGAAGTAGCTGGCAGATTTTACAGACAGCCACTTAGTTTGAATTTTTTACTCAGAATGTCTTAATTCTATTACAAATGGTTCTTTAGTTGCTCATTCACTTAGGCCATAAGACCATAAGACATAGGAGCAGAATTAGGCCACCTGGCCCTTTGAATCTGTCCCACTATTTCATCATGGCTGATCCAATTTTCCTCTCAGCCACAATCTTCAGATTCTCCCTGTATCCCTTCTTGCCCTGACTGGCATCCTGTCACACTCACCTCAATAATAAGCAAAAGCTTTGACAGGCTGGTCAAGGATTACATCTGCAGCATGCTACCACCCAAACTAGACCCCTACAATTTGCCTACCGACACAACCGATCGGCAGATGACACAATAGCCACTGCTCTACATACCATCCTTACACATCTGGAGAAGAAGGATGCTTAGATGAGAATGCTGTTCTTGGACTACAGTTCAGCATTCAACACTATAGTTCCATCCAGGCTCGACAACAAGCTCAGAGACCTCAGCCTTGACCCTGCCTTGTGCAGCTGGATCCTGGACTTCCTGTCAGATCTCCAGCAGGTTGTAAGAGTGGGCTCTCATATCTCCAATCCTCTGACTCTCAATACAGGAGCCCCTCATGGCTGCATACTGAGTCCCCTCCTTTACTCCCTGTACACCCATGATTGTGTCGCCACCCACAGCTCCAATCTGCTAATTAAATTTGCCAATGACACTACATTGATTGGCCCTATCTCAAACAATAATGAGGTGGCCTACAGGGAAGAAGTCATTTCTCTGACCCAGTCGTGTCAAGAAAGCAACCTCTTCCTCAATGTCTCAAAAACAAAGGAACTGGTTGTGGATTACAGGAGAAATGGAGATGGGCTAGCCCCTATTGACATCAACAGATCTGGGGTTGAGAGGGTAAACAACTTCAAGTTCCTCAGCATCCACATCATCGAGGGCCTCACGTGGTCTGTACACACCAGCTGTGTGGTGAAAAAGGCACAACAGCACCTCTTTCACATCAGATGGTTGAGGAAGTTTGGCATGGGCCCCCAAATCCTAAGAACCTGCTACAGGGTCACAAGTGAGAACATCCTGACTGGCTGCATCACTGCCTGGTATGGGAACTGTACTTCCCGCTATCACAGGACTCTGCAGAGAGTGGTGTGGACAACCCAGCACACCCGTAGATGTGAACTTTCCACTATTTAGGACATTTACAAAGACAGGTGTGTAAAAAGGGTCTGAAGGATCATTGGGGACCCACGTCATCCCAACCACAATCTACTCCAGCTGCTACCATCCGGGAAGCGGTACCGCAGCATGAAAGCCAGGACCTACAGGCCCTCGGACAGCTTCTTCCACCAGACTGATGAACTCATGTTGATTTGAGTGCACTCTACATTACATTGACTGTTCTATTTATTATAAATTACTATGATTGCACATGGCACATTTAGATGGAGACGTAACATAAAGATTTTTACTCCTCATGTATTAGATTAGATTAGATTATGAGGACACGCAGTCCTCTTTTATTGTCATTTAGTAATACATGCATTAAGAAATGATACAATGTTGCTCCAGTGTGATATCACAGAAACACAAGACAGACCAAGACTGAAAAACTAACAAAAACCACATAATTATAACATATAGTTACAATAGTGCAAGCAATACCATAATTTGATAGGAGAACAGACCATGGGCGTGGTAAAAAAAGTCTCAAAGTCTCTGGAAAGTCCCAACATCTCACGCAGACAGTAGAAGGAAGAAAACTCTCCCTGCCATGAGCTTCCAGCGCTGCAAACTTGCCGATGCAGCATCCTGGAAGCACCCGACCACAGTCCGACTCTCAGTCCGTCCGAAAACTTCGAGCCTCTGACCAGCCCTCCGACACCGAGCACCGAGCACCATCTCTGCCGAGCACTTCGACCCCAGCCCCGGCCGCCAGCAACAGGCAAAGCTGAGGATTTGGGGCCTTCCCCTCCAGCGATCTCGATTGCACAGTAGCAGCGGCAGCGAACCGGGCATTTCAGAAGTTTCTCCAGATGTTCCTCCGTGCTTCTCACGTCTGTCTCCATCAAATCAAGATTGTGCATGGCCCCTATTTAACAAATACGATATCATTTCACCGGAGAGGTCGTGCACGCTGCGAAGGATGTGAAGGATGTAAGAATAAAGTCAATTCAATTCAATCAAGATTCTATCAACCTCTGCCTTAAATGTGCAAGAAGACTTGGCAAAGAATTCCACAGATTTACCACCCTCCTTGTAAAGAAATTCTTCCTCCTCTCCGTTCAAAAAAATGCCTCTCTATTCTGAGGCTGTGTCCTCTAGTCTAGACTCTTTCATCATAGGAAATATCCTCCTCACATCCACTCTATCAAGGCCGTTCACCATTTGATAGGTTTCAATGAGGAGTCCCCTCATTCTTCAGAATTCTAGTGAATACAGGTCAAGAGACATCAAACGCTCTTCATATGACAAACCATTCAATCCTAGAATCATTTTTGTGAAATTTCTTTGAACCCTCTTCAATTTCAGCTCACCCTTTCTAAGTTAATGGGCCCACAACTGCTCACAATACTCCAAGTGAGGCCTCACCTGTGCTTTATAAAGTCTCAACATTGCATACTTTTGTTTACTAGTCCTTTTGAAATGAATGCCAGCATTATATTTGCCTACCTCACCATTGACTCAACCTGCAAATTAAACATTAGGGAACCCTGCACAAGGTCTCCCAAGTCCTTTTACATCTAAGTTTTTTTTGTATTTTCTCTCCATTTAGAAAAGTCAACCTTTTTATCCTTTCTACCAAAGTGCTTCCTGACACTATATTCCATCTGCCATTTTTTTGCCCATTCTCCAATATGTCCAAGTCCTTCTTTAGCCTCTCTACTTCCTCAAAACTAACTCCCTGCCCCTCCACCTGTCTTCAGATCATCTGCAGACTTTGTAACAAAACCATCAATTCCATCATCCAAATCATTGACATATAATATTAAAAAGAATAAATCTTAACACAGACCCCTGTGGAACACTACTAGTCACCAGCAGCCAGCCAGAAAAGGCTCTCATTATTCCCATTCTTTGCCTCTTGCCAATCAGCCACTGCTGTATCCATGCTAGAATCTTCCCTGTAATACAATGGGCTCATAGCTTGTTAAGCAGCCTCATGTGTGGCACCTTGTCAAAGGCCTTCTGAAAATCTGAGTACACAGCATCAAATGCTTCTCCTTTGTCTTTTATGCTTGTTATTTCTTCAAAGAATTCCAACAGATTTGTCAGGTAAGATTTTCCCTTGAGGAAACCATGATAACTACAGCCTATTTTATCATTTGCCTCCAAGTACCCTGAAACCTCATCCTTAGTAATCGACTCTAAAATCTTCCCAATCTCTGAGGTCAGAATAACAGGCCTATAGTTTCCTTTCTTCTGCCCCTGTCCCTTCTTGAAGAGTGGGGGGACATTTGCAATTTTCCAGTCTTCTGGAACCATTCCAGAATCTAGTGATTCCTGAAAGATCATTACTAATGTCTCCACATTCTCTTCAGCCACCTCTTTCAGAAACTCAGGGTGTACACCATCTGGTCCAGGTGATTTATTTACCTTCAGACCTTTCAGGTTCCCAAGAACCTTCCCTCCAATTATGGTAACTTCACACACTTCATGCCCCCTGACATCTGGAACTTCTACCATACTGCTCATGTTTTCCACAGTTAAGAATGATGTAAAACACTTATTCAGTTCATCTGCTGTTTCCCTGTCCCTCATTACTACCTCTCCACCAACATCTTCCAGCAGTCCAATATCCACTCTCGCCTCCCTTTTACACATTATATATCTGAAAAAACTTCTGATATCCTCTTTAATATTACTGACTAGCTTACTTTCGTATTCTATCTTTATCTTCTTATTGACTTTCTTTTTGTTACCTTCTGTTGGTCTTTAAAAGGTTCCAAATCCTTTAAATTCCCAGGAATATTTGCTGAATTATTTGTTGGCTTTGACTTCTCTTGTTAGCCACAACTGTGTCATCTTTCCTTCAGAACCCTTTTTCCTCCTTGAAATATTATATATATATTCAGTGTCTTCTGAATTGCATCCAGAAATTTCAGCCATTGCTGCTCTGCTGTCGTCCCTGTCACCGTTCTTTTCCAATCAATTCTGGCCAACTCCTTACTCATGCCTCAGTAATTCCCCTTTACTCCACTGTAATACTGATGCATCTGGCTTTAGCTTTTCCTTTTCAAATTTCAGGGTGAATTCAATCATATTATGATCACTCTCCCCTGAGGGTTCTTCCACCTTAGGCTCTCTAATCAATTCTGGCTCATTGCACAACACCCAATCCAGAATAGCTGATCTCCTAGTGGGCACAATCACCAGAAGGTCTAAAAAGCCATCACATAAGCACTCTAGAAACTTCCCCTACTGGAATACAGCACCAACCTGATTTTCCCAATCTACATGCAAATTGAAATCCTCCATGACTATTGAAACATTGTCTTTTTGGCATTTATGTTCTGTCACTCATTGTAATTTGTAGACCATGTCCTTACTAACATTTAAAGGTCTCTAGACAACTCCCATAGAACCACAGAACCACAGAACATTACAGCACAGAAACAGGCCCTTTGGCCCTTCTTGGCTGTGCTGAACCATTTTTCTGCCTAGTCCCACTGACCTGCACCTGGACCATATCCCTCTATACATCTCTCATCCATGTACCTGTCCAAGTTTTTCTTAAATGTTAAAAGTGAGCCCGCATTTACCACTTCATCTGGCAGCTCATTCCACACTCCCACCGCTCTCTGTGTGAAGAAGCCCTCCTCCCAATGTTCCCTTTAAACTTTTTCCCCCTCACCCTTAACCATTGTCCTCTGGTTTTTTTTTCTCCCTTAGCCTCAGTGGAAAAATGTCTGCTTGCATTCACCCTATCTATACCCATCACAATTTTATATACCTATATCAAATCTCCCCTCATTCTTCTATGCTTCAGGGAATAAGGTCCAAACCTGTTCAACCTTTTTCTGTAACTTAGTTTCTCAAGACATGGCAACATCCTTGTAAACCTTCTCTGCACTCTTTCAACCTTACTAATAAACTTCCTGTAATTTGGTGACCAAAACTGAACACAATACTCCAGATTCGGCCTCACCAATGCCTTGTACAACCTCATCATAACATTCCAGCTCTTATACTCAATACTTTGATTAATAAAGGCCAATGTACCAAAAGCTCTCTTTACGTCCCTATCTACCTGTGACGCCACTTTTAGGGAATTTTGTATCTGTATTCCCAGATCCCTCTGTTCTACTGCACTCTTCAGTGCCCTACCATTTACCTTGTATGTTCTACCTTGGTTTGTCCTTCCAAAGTGCAATACCTCACACTTATCTGTATTAAACTCCACCTGCCATTTTTCAGCCCACTTTTCCAGCTGGTCCAAATCCCTCTGCAAGCTTTGAAAACCTTCCTCACTGTCCACTACACCTCTAATCTTTGTATCATCAGCAAATTTGCTGATCCAATTTACCACATTATCATCCAGATCATTGATATAGATGACAAATAACAATGGACCCAGCACTGATCCCTGTGGCACACCACTAGTTACCACTAAGCCTCCACTCAGAGAAGCAATCCTCCACTACCAATCTCTGGTTTCTTCCTTTGAGCCAATGTCTAATCCAATTTACTACCTCTCCATGTATACCTAGCAACTGAACCTTCCTAACTATCCTCCCATGCGGGACCTTGTCAAAGGCCTTACTGAAGTCCATGTAGACAACATCCACTGCCTTCTTTTCATCCACTTTCCTGGTAACCTCCTCAAAAAACTCTAATAGATTGGTTAAACATGACCTACCATGCACAAAGCCGTGTTGACTCTCCCTAATAAGTCCCTGTCTATCCAAATACTTGTAGATCCTATCTCTTAGTACTCCTTCCAATAATTTACCCACAACCAACATCAAACTTACTGGCCTATAATTTCCTGGATTACTTTTAGAGCCTTTTTTAAACAACAGAACAACATGAGCTATCCTCCAATCCTCCGGCACCTCATCTGTAGATACCAACATTTTAAATATATCTGCCAGGGCCCCTGCAATTTTAACACTAGTCTCCTTCAAGGTCCGAGGGAATACCCTGTCAGGTCCTGGGAATTTATCTACTCTGATTTGTCTCAAGATAACAAGCACCTCCTCCTCCTCAATCTGTATAGTTTCTATGACCTTACTTCTTGTTTGCCTTATTCCTATAGACTCCATGCCAGTTTCCTTAGTAAATACAGATGCAAAAAACCCATTTAAGATCTCCCTCATTTCTTTGGTTCCATATATAGCCGACCACTCTGATCTGCAAGAGGACCAATTTTATCCCTTATTATCCTTTTGCTCTTAATATACCTGTAGAAGCTCCTTGGATTATCCTTCACCTTGACTGCCAAAGCAACCTCATGTCTTCTATTAGCCCTCCTGATTTCTTTCTTAAGTATTTTTTGCACTTTTTATACTCCTGAAGCACCTTATTTGCTCCCTGTTTCCTATACATGTCATACATCTCTCTCTTCTTCTTTATCAGAATTCCAATATCCCTTGAGAACCAAGGTTCCTTATTCTTATTCACTTTGCCTTTAATCCTGACAGGAACATACAAACTCTGTACTCTCAAAATTTCTCCTTTGAAGGCCTCCCACTGACCAATCACATCCTTGCCAGAGAACAACCTGCCCCAGTCCACGCTTTTTAGATCCTTTCTCATTTCTTCAAATTTGGCTTTTTTCCAGTTTAGAACCTCAACCTGAGGACCAGATCTATCTTTATCCATGATCAAGTTGAAACTAATGGTGTTATGATCACTGGAACCAAAGTGTTCCCCTACACACGCTTCCATCACCTGTCCTAACTCATTCCCTAATAGTAGATCTAATATTGCATCCTCTCTAGTTGGTACCTCTATACTA
Source organism: Mobula hypostoma (assembly GCF_963921235.1). Taxonomy (NCBI): domain Eukaryota; kingdom Metazoa; phylum Chordata; class Chondrichthyes; order Myliobatiformes; family Myliobatidae; genus Mobula; species Mobula hypostoma. Next base: position 91,236,806 of record NC_086106.1, read on the forward strand.
TATATTGATTTAGAAAACTTCCCTGAACACATTTTACAAACTGTAACTCGTCTAGACCTTTAACAGTATGGGAGTCCCAAACAATATGTTGAAAATTAAAATCCCCTACTATCACAACTTTATGTTTCCTGCAGTTGTCTGCTATCTCTCTGCAGATTTGCTCCTCCAATTCTCACTGACTATTGGGTGGTCTATAACACAACCCCATTAATGTGGTCATACCTTTCCTGTTTCTCAACTCCACACATATAGCCTCGGTAGACAAGCCCTCTAATTTGTCCTGCCTGAGCACTGCTGTAACATTTTCCCTGACTAGCAATGCCACCCCACCCCCCACCCTTCATTCCTCTGCCTCTATCACATCTGAAACATCCCGTCAGGTTCTTTTCACTTTTGCAGTCCTCAGCTCTATCCACCATGGTTCAATATCTTCTGACCTATGTCACCTCTTTCTAATAATTTCATTTCATTTTTTTTACCAAAAGAGCAACACCACCCCCTTTGCCTTCCTGCCTGTCCTTTCAATCCTTGGACATTAAACTCCCAGCTATCATCTTTTAGACACTGCTTCTATCAAAATTGTGAACAAAAGAAACCATGCTTGCTAGATACAAATTGTTTTAATTCAGGTTGACCATTAGTCTCTATTTTCAAATGCATTAAACCTTAATCTCACATTGAAACTAAAAAGGTACATGAACTAAAAAAATACCACTATGTCTAAACTGTAGTGATCTAAAACCGAAACAATTTTGATATTGTAACAGCTACAAGTAGCAAGCACTTCCACCAGTTTCTGGTGACAATTCAGTGCCACTTACAGTGGTCAAATCTTACTGGAGCAGTTCCATCTTTCCAATAGCCAAAATGGATATTCTTTCCCTTCAATATAGGAAATTATGCTTTAAGTCTTTAGCGATTGTTGGATGAAAATGCAAACAAAGGAACAGAAGTTATTTTCTTCTTAGGCATCTCTGCATATTGATTCTATCATTGTCAACAATAACAATTACAAGGAGAGAGGTAGAAGCATATTGTGTGTAGTTGTGTTATTACCATGTTACTAGTGTTGATAGGCAAGGGTATGGTAGTAGACATTTTCCTACCTAAATAGGCAATGTGTAATATTTAGCCCAACTCAAGGCATCATTTAATAATCTAGAAAGCCAATCATTTTCTCTGCATTGCTCTACCAGGTGCCATATTGCAGTTGGCCAATTGCATTGTAATCCCCAGTGTGGCAGAGAGGACAGCTTTCGTGGAGAGCAAGTCCTAATCCATGTTCAATAGATTGGGACTTCTGTGTGGTAGGATGATAAAATCTGCATTGAGACCCTGTCTTTCAGCAACAAAATTGACCAAAAAAAATTTAATATTTTGCTTGTGAACTGTGTGAGGGCAATGCGATTTGAGAAATACCCTGTAATTTATGCTATTCCTTTCTAAGGAAATTCTGTCTGAAAGTTGCTGCCGGTCTCACCTTTCTTCAAATACCTAGACCAGCGACTATCTTTTTTATAAATGCGTGACATATGCAGCTCAGATGTTTCAAATGGATTGTGTGTTTGTTGCTTTGCATTTTCACATAAAAATTGCACAGCAACAGTTGCACTGCAGACCTCCCTAGTGAAACGTGGAGATTTTGGAAAGCAGCGTAGAGCTGAGCATTTCCTTCTCTGAAGCTCCAAACAGCACTAGTGTCAGAATTAATTGCAAGGGAACATAAGCAAACAGAAAGACTTGTCTCCTGATAGTTTTATCAAGTCCTACAAACTTCACTCTTTATCATTCAGTGTACAACAATTGATAGTTGATATTGATGTTTTTTTTCTGATAATCTTTTCCTCATTTGCTCTGGTATTGCATATTACCAAATTTTGTTCTTGGTCCATAAAGGCCACTTTATGTAGTATTGCATCATTGAATGAAGCAGATATACCTTGAATTCTTGAACCTTGTGGCAACAGTTAGCCAGATGCACACAATTTAACACAATCTTCTGTATTTCCATCTTGTCATACAGCACATTGGTTCTAGTTCCATTACTGGGATCATTCTAAAAATTGCTTAATCATTTATAAACTTCAAATGACAAAATTTGGTTTTCGTTGGTCTAAGATAGATAACCTTATTGTAGATGAATAAGGTCATGGTATGTAATTTATGTCTCTGGTGGCCAAGTATGCTCATTATTATGTCCTATAAATATGAGACTAAAGAAGGCCATGTGACACATTGAAGCTGATGTTGACCACACACACTCAACTCCATTCATACCAACCTCATTTTGTTATTTCTCTTCCTGTAACTTATATTCCCTCACACAAGTCCATCAACTCTCCTTTGGTTCCATTTATCACTAACCTGTACTCAAGAGTAACTAATAATGGCCACTTAATCTACCGCACATCTTTATGATGTGGGAGGAAACTAGACACCCTTCCACAGAACAACTGAAAACACAACAGGAGGCACAAAGGGAATTTGAACAGAGGCATGAATGTAAAACAGTGAGAAGAGAGAGGGAATGATAGTGATGCTACTCAGTAAACACCAAGATGCTACTCAGGAGCAGACTGGAGCTCTCAGAGTGGATCTAGGGATGAAACCCAAGAGTTCTTCAGGAGCAAAGACATGCTACATTTCAACAGCTGACTGATTCTTACAGCAGAAAGATGCAACACAGCAACATATTGGCATTGACATACATGAGCAGATCACCCTCCTACAGGACCAAATGTATGGCAACAAACACAAAACACTGGAGGAACTGAGCAGGTCAGGCAGCATCTATGGAAATGAATCAACAGTTGACGTTTCAGGCCTAGACCCTTCTTCAGGACTGGGAAAGAAGTGGGGTGGGGGGAGATGCCAGAAAAAAGATGAAGGGATGGGAAGGAGGACTTGTTAGAAGGTGATAGGTGAAGACAGGTGGGTAGGAAAGGTAAAGGCTGGAGAAGAAGGAATCTGATAGGAGAGGAGAGTGGACCATAGGAGAAAGGGAAGAAGGAAGGGCACCAAGGGGAGGTGATAGACAGGTGAGAAGAGGTAAGAAGCCAGAGTGGGAATAGAAGAAGAGGAAAGTGGAGGGAAAATATTGCTAGCAGGAGAAGTCAATGTTCATGCCAGCAGGTTGGATGTTACCTAGATAGAATATGACGTGTTGCTCTTCCACGTTGAGAATAGCCTCATTATGTCAAAAGAGAGAGGGCATGTTGGAATGAGAATGGGGCAGGATGGTTAACACCAGGAAATTCTGCTATTGGCAGATGGAGCGGAGGTGTACAGCAAAGCAGTCCCCCAATTTAAGTCAGGTCTCACCAATGTAGAGGAAGCACATCGGGAGCGCCGGATACAATAGACATCTCCAACAGATTCACATATTGCCTCACATGGAAAGATTGTTTGCGGTCATGGATGGATTAAGGGAGGAGATGTAGCATTTCAGTCACTTACAGCGATATGTACCAGGAGGGAGATTAGTGGGGAGGAACAAGAGCATCATGGAGGGAGCGATCCCTGAAGAAAGTGGGGAGTAGGCAAATACATGGCAGTAAGGAACTCAATCCTGCGGAAACACAGTTAGGTGTATTCATACATAGTGAGCAGAATACTGAAATGGCACTAGGAGGAGAAAAGTGAAGTGACTAGGGTCCAGGTAACTGTGATCTGTATTTTGTTATTCAGACCAGTACAGAGTCTGGAGCTTAATGTGATGATATGGCCTGTGTGCCAACATTGCTACACAATTGTCCAATCATTTCCCAGTTTAGCCATTCATTGCCCTGACCCTTCAAGACAGCACCAATTCACTTTCCAATATGGCTCCTCAGGAGGCATTCTCCATCCCAGAAAGATTCTTTGAATGGTTGTGAGCTATAGCCTGAAGCTGGTCCATTCAGGGAGAGAACTTTCCCAGGATATTTTTGCAAATTCAAAGAGAAAAGGAACAGATGTTCACTGCCACAGAGGGCACAATCATAATGTCATCAGTTCATGGAGGCCCAAATGGGAAAGTCATTAGAGACAACTGGAATGTCACTTCATCATAATCAAGGCATTAACACTATTCAAATGCTTTCTCGTTTAGAACATTAAATTTGTTCAGGCTGGAGAGATAAGATACTCTCGTGTAGCAGCTGCTGGCATTGTTGCACATTCTGCGAGCACCACCCAGAGGTGTTGCTAATGTGCTAAACTTTGATTGCTGATGAACTTTGAACAATACTTTTCCATTAAAAATTATAAACTCATTGCAATTGAACACATATTTGTGTAACAGTTCGACAGATGTTAAAATGGTTAATATTCTAGAAATGATTGTGTATAACCTTCAGTGTTAAATTTGAATATTATTCTGATTCTTCTACCCAGTTTTGTCTGCTTTTACGGTGTTATTATGACCATTCTGAGAAAGAAATTTCTACAAAAGGCTAGGAAATACAAGCAAGGTTGGATGTTGGGATGAAACAGCTGTTCCACAGCTCTCCAAATCCCCATAATAAGGTTGGAAGTGAACAGCAGAAAGAACAGTCATAAAAAGTGACAGCTTATGCAAGAAAAGGTGAAATTACATTGATCTGATCCAATTGCTAGTTGAGCAAATCTCCATCATTTCTACCCCTTCAAATACATTGGCACAATAACTTAAAATAAAACTCAATTAGACATCCGAGAGGGAATTTTCAATTTTGAATGAGTGCCGACCATATTTGGCTTGAAATAACAGCATCTCACTTCCTCTCCCTAGCTATTTTATGCCAATTTAAACATTATGTTGTTGCTTCCACTACTCTCAGCTGCTGTGGCGATTATGCAGACTAGCTGCCATTGATGTTGAAGAGGATTCCAGGAGCTTCCAATGTTTAAACCTGTAGAGTTGAACTGATCAGAGGAGAATATATTCTGTGCAGAGCTGTTCATGGAACTGTACACTTAGCAGAAAATACATAGATGAAGTAACAAGCCATTTGAGTATCAAGAATATTGAATGACAAATTATAATTAATACAGCTGGACCTCCACTGGAGGATATGAAGGAACTCTGTGCATGCACTGGGCATTACTAACTGATTATTGGCATACTCTGTTGGTGCAAAGATGTGTAGTGTGGAAGGAGTTGGCTTGCTGGATCTTGAGACTTTATTTTAGCAGATACCTTATTAAAAGATTTGAGGGAGGAGTTTCTGATTTTCCGCGCATACAAACATATGAACATGCAAATTTGGAGCATCAGTAGGCTACTCAGCCACAGGAGCCTATTGCTTTTCAATAAAATCATGGTTGAAGTAACTTCATCTCCACATTTCTGCCCATTCACAGTAACCTTTCTTCTCCTTCCTTAACAAGAATTCATCTAAATCTGCCATAGAATTATTCATAATCTACTGCTCTGCTCTTCGGGGAAAATGGGTTTCAAGCCTCGTGATCCTCTGGTAGAGAAATATTATGTCATCTCTCCCTTCAAAGGGTGACCTCCTATTTTCAAACAGGCACCCCTTGTTCTAGAGGAAATGTCATAGCCACATTCTCTCAATAAAGACTCCTGTTTGGCATTTTTCTCCTTCTCAGCAGGCTGCTGATGCAGCCTTTTTGCCTGCATCAGTCCAGAGGCGGTCTGCAGTATAGGCTGAGATGTAGTGACCACAGACCTGCAGCAACTGATGTTCATATGGAACAAACCATACCTCTGGAGGCCAGAAGAAGATAATAATTGCTGTAAATGCTATACTGTGAGTAATGGATGGAGGCCTCAGAGAATGATACTAGACAGATAGGTTAAAGGTCCATACTCACTCCTCAGAGTCCTTTCCCTTTAGACAAGAAATCATCTTCCATGAAAACAGCAATATTTCTTGATCCTCAACAGTATCATGAGAAGTTCCACCATAAGTTAATGGACTAATTTTGATGTTTTCAATGTAATTTGATTTCCACCTACGAGATAAATTCACTACTACTCCAAGGCTATTTTCCATTATTGAGCGATTTGCATCATTTTAACACACTGTTACAAAAAAAAATTTCTAACATTTTGAATTTGAAACCACGTGTTGACTACTTTGAAGGCTACTGCTTGCAGAACCAGAAAGAAATGGGAAGGATCCGATTGTCCTGCAAGAAGCCTGCATAAATTGAGAAGTTCTGCTTCTCTGCAGTATCAGTTCTTGATTTAAATACATTATTATGCAATAGATTATGTAAGATCTCTGGATTTAAATAAAATCTTTTCACGACCATGACATCTGCGCATAGCATATATCCTTGCAACCAGCATTGCCATCAGATAATGATGTTTTTTTTGTTTGCTTGCTAACAATGTGCCTGTTCATCAGTGCCTGTTCAAAAAAGATAGATCTTTAAATCCACCTGTCTGTCATCCTCAACCACCATTGCCTGAAAAATTTAGACCACATTGGGGTATTCAAGACACTATATTTAAATATGAGTTTATCTGTGATACCATCTCTGCTAACTATTTTCACATTTCATAGACTGTCTCACGACTGTAGTAGAACAGCAGATTTAAAATGAATTATATTCATAACCACACTTAAACGTAAGCTGTCTTTTGTTATTTCCTGCATAGGTTAGTTTTGATTCAATATGAAGCACATGGTAGAAAGACACACATCTCCATCCTTTCTTTATTTGCCTTTTGACAGCAATATCTGTGAGTCTTAAATTTTTGTTAACAATGGTAAACATTTAGTAGATATATTTTGAAGGATGTATAATGTGTATTGTTTATCATTATTAAGATATCGTTGCACCACAAATTTACTCTTGTTTACACAGCATAGTTATGGAGTATTGTGTATATGTATGTGTTGGTTAAAGCCACTTGGTAGAATAATCAGCAGTATTAGTATATTCAGCATTACAGTGATTCTATATTGAATTTAATACATATTTCATTTAACTTTCAGCAGTTTCATGGGTAAGAGAGCTTATTAAGAACCCTGAAGAAAGCTTCCATTTCAGGTGATTTTTGAGAAGTTGTTTAACTCACTGCAAACATACACAGTGCGAGGGCAGTAGAGTGAAAAGATAACTTATCTTCAAAGGGATCGCCCATGGACTGGAGACACATATAAACATGATAGATAGTACTGTCAGCTTCCAACCTGAGCAACATCAATTGCTGACTCCTGGAAGTGAGGTCAGAATGTGGGCCATCCTTTGCATCTTTGCAATGCTCAAGTAAAACCACAGATAGCACAGCTGCAAAATGAGCTCACGCCAGAGCTGAAGTGGCAGGAATGAGACTGGCTTATGTTAAACGTGAAGTTGAGATGCAAATGGAGCAATCTTGAACAGACGTGGAGACAGCACGTGTAGAGGCTTCACGTAGTGCGCTCAAGGAAGAACATGAAGTTAAAGCTGCCTTAGCAGGGCAAAGGTGTATGAAGTAGCTGTGGACTTGCACAGTGGCAAGTCTCTAACTGGAATCAGTCATACTTTGCCGTCACAACAGCCAATGCATCTTATTAAGATACTGTATGTCCAAACACATTTTGGCTATGAAAAGGCTATAATACAGCTTTACAAGAAGACGTCCACATCACACAACCAGCATGTATTTCACATATTCCAAGTATTGACATTCAATGCCTACAGGAGCAAAGACCCACAGCACCCGTTTCTATAGTTCCATCACAGCAAAGACCTCAGTCCAGAGTTGCTACTGATGCCAAGCCCAACTGTACAGACATGAACAGACTGAGGTTTCATCAATCCCAGGGCACACATCTGGAAAACCAGTCTCCACAATGCCCTCATTCAGGAGCTACAGGTGCATTAGATTTGGCTTGGTATCTGGCTTATCGAGACCTTGTCACTAGAAGTCAGCCAGTTATTTGTCCTGGAAGTCAAGCGTTCACAATTCCATGGAAAGACTAACTCTCAAACCTAGCAAAGAGCTAGATCTTCTCTGTAAGTGGCTTGGTGGGGAGTCACTGGAACATGCAAGAAGTGTTAGAACAGTATACATTAATAATCCAGCTAAGCGTTTGCAAATGCTGTGACAGAGGCTGGACAAATGCTATGGCTCTCCAGAGGCAATCAAAGGATCTCTCTTCAGCAGACTTGATTATTTTCCAAAGCTCTCATACGAAGTTACAGGAGCTTGCAGATCTGTAGTCAGAACTGCAAGCTGTAAAATATGAAGGTTACCTACTAGGGCTAAGTTCCTTGGACACAGCAAGAGGATCAAACCTTATAGTGGAGAAACTACTGAACAATATGTAAGAATAGTGGATAATTAAAGGGTTCAAGTATAAAATGAAACATCACGTCCCCTATCCGCCATTTTCATTCTTTGTGGAATATGTCTGCCACCACGCAGAAATGCAAAATGACCCTAATGCTAAGCTTTCATCTTTCGGAAACACATCATTCAAACAGCGGTCTCCAGCAAAAGCATAGAAGACCGAAACCCCTATCACAGTAAACAAAACTGAAATAGAAAACTCTATCATGAACACAATAGGGAATGCCCTGTCTGTAAGAAACTTCACCTCTCCAGAAAATATAGAGGATTCAGAGGAAAAACACTTGCAGACTAGCAACACTTTCTAAAAGAATACTCAATATGTTTCAAAGGTGTGCTTCAACAGCACACCAAGTAAAAGACTGCGAAGTTATAGAGTTAGCATACACTGCCCTGAGCGCAACAGTGACCATCTCATATCAGCACTTCACTCAGGGACAGCACCTTGGGCTACGACTGGTTCCAGCACATCTGCAGCAGAGCACAGTGGAGAGCAGCTGAGTATCCATCAGATGTAGCTACTTCCTCATGCACAGAGGAATACATGAAAGGCTTCCAAGGCAAGTCCTGCTCTGAAATGCATCTAATCAACGTCTATCCAAAAGGACATCCTGAGCAAAAAAATAAAGACATATGTGATATTCAATGTGTCATTGGCAAAATCAACATTCTTTGACATATTCGGTATTCAAAGATCTGGTTTCCCATACACTCCGAAGAGATGTTCTGGAACATCAGAAGTTGCTGGAAGGAGAGCCAGGGGATTGTCATGGAGTCAACAAGAGGGGAGATCTGCTAACCCTTACCAACCATTGAGTGTGACCATATTAGAACATAGAATAGTACAGCACAGTATAGGCCCTTCGGCCCACAATGCTGTGCCGACCCTTAAACCCTGCCTCCCATATATCCCTCCACCTTAAATTCCTCCATATAGCTGTCTAGTAGTCTCTTAAATTTCACTAGTGTATCTACCTCCACCACTGACTTAGGCAGTGCATTCCACACACCAACCACTGAGTAAAAAACCTTCCTCTAATATCCCCCTTGAACTTCCCACCCCTTATCTTAAAGCCATGTCCTCTTGTATTGAGCAGTGGTGCCCTGGGGAAGAGGCACTGGCTGTCCACTCTATCTATTCCTCTTAATATCTTGTACACCTCTATCATGTCTCCTCTCATCCTCCTTCTCTCCAGAGAGTAGAGCCCTAGCTCCCTTAATCTCTGATCATAATACATACTCTCTAAACCAGGCAGCATCTTGGTAAATCTCCTCTGTACCCTTTCCAATGCTTCCACATCCTTCCTATAGTGAGGCGACCAGAACTGGACACAGTACTCCAAGTGTGGCCTAACCAGAGTTTTATAGAGCTGCATCATTACCGCGTGACTCTTAAACTCTATCCCTCGACTTATGAAAGCTAACACCCCATAAGCTTTCTTAACTACCCTATCCACCTGTGAGGCAACTTTCGGGGAACTGTGGACATCCCTATGCTCCTCCACACTACCAAGTATCCTGCCATTTACTTTGTACTCTGCCTTGGTGTTTGTCCTTCCAAAGTGTACCATCTCACACTTCTCTGGGTTGAACTCCATCTGCCACTTCTCAGTCCACTTTTGCATCATATCAATGTCTGTCTGCGAACTTCGACAATCCTCTACACTATCCACAACACCACTAACCTTTGTGTCATCTGTAAACTTGCCAACCCACCCTTCTACCCCCACATCCAGGTCGTTAATAAAAATCCCGAAAAGTAGAGGTCCCAGAACCGATCCTTGTGGGACACCACTCGTCACAACCCTCCAATCTGAATGTACTCCCTCCACCACGACCCTTTGCTTTCTGCAGGCAAGCCAATTCTGAATCCACCTGGCCAAACTTCCCTGGATCCCATGCCTTCTGACCTTCTGAATAAGCCTACCGTGTGGAAGCTTGTCAAATGCCTTACTAAAATTCATGTAGATCACATCCACTGCACAACCCTCATCTATATGCCTGATCACCTCCTCAAAGAACTCTATCAGGCTTGTTAGACACAACATGCCCTTCACAAAGCCATGCTGACTGCCTTTGATCAGACCATGATTCTCGAAATGCCCATAGGTCCTATCTCTAATAATCTTTTCCAACAGCTTTCCCACCACAGACATAAGGCTCACTGGTCTATAATTACCCGGACTATCCCAACAACAATATTTCCAACAACAGGGATGAAATCCCAGCCCCTGAAACTGCATGTGGGCATTCGCATCTTGAAACTATAGCTGACAAGAACCCCAACTTGACTCTTCTGCTGAGATGCTCCTGTATCTTGGCAGTGCCACCATCCATGCACATAAGGTATGTGAACAGCCCAACAGTTGGCACAATGGCACCTCATGCCCAATGACTGGACTTGGGTTGGGTCACAGTAAGTGAAGTCTGTCTCAGTGGTGCTCCTCAGCACACTGTCAGCACATCTAAGACTAATGCCCTGGAGATGTCAAATCCTGTGAGAGAAGAATCTGTATGAATGAGGAGATTGTAGGAAAGCAAACTGAGCACCCCAACGTACTTACCCCTGAACAACCAGATTTAGGCAAGCTGGTATTCTGTCACTTGGATGTTGATTGTAAGCTAACACCCTCTATCAAAGATAAGGTCTTCCTTCAAATCATGAACAAAGAGTCTACAAAGATGATTCAAGGTGAAGCCCCCTTTCCTTTCCACTCTCCATGCCAACTACCACCAAACAACAGAGAGCTGGCCCTTAGTCGACTTGTGTCCCTCAGTCACATATTGAGAAGGAAACCAGAAATGAAAGATCATTACACAGACTCTTCAGGAACATCCAAGCAGAGTTAGTGCCTCCACTAGATACCAACAAAGAAAACTGGTATTTGCCCAACTGTGGTGTTTGCCACTCCCAAAGCCTGCACAAATATGAATTGTCTTTAATTTAAGTGTGCAGTTCAAAGGCATATAACTGAACAATCTGCTCTTGCAGAGTCTAGACTTCAATTCAGTCTGCTTGGGGTTATCAAGTGCTTCAGAACTCAGTTCATCATAGTTATGGTAGACATTGAACAAATGTTCTGCAGCTTCCTAGTGAGAGAAGATCATCGAGACTATCTCAGATTCTTGTGGTTTCATGACCACCAACTGGACAATGACATTCTGGAGTACTACATGAGAGTTCATGTATTTGGTAACTGTCCTTTGTCTGCTGTGGCAATCTATGGCCTTAAGAGGTGAGCTATCAATGGAGAGAAGGATTTCAGGAGTGAAGCACAGAGGTGTGTAGAAAGAGATTTCAATGTTGATGATGGTTTTAAATTATTTTCTAGAAGAAGCAGCCCACATGCTGAAAGCAGAGCAAGACATATTTGTGCAGTCTAATCGAAGGCTGCATAAGATTGGATCCAACAGTGTTGAGGCCATGCAAAATTTCCTATCTGAAGATCTGACCAAGGGGCCACAGAATCTTGATTTTGGATAGGACTCCTTTCAAAGCAGCAGAATCTGGGTCTTGGATAAGACCTCCTTACTTTCCAGGTCACTGAGACTGAATGACCCTTTACGTGGTATAGTATGCTCTAGACTATCGACATCGAAAATGGATGGACAGCTGAAGAGACTATCAACAGCCTATTTAATCCTCTTGAATTTGCTACTTCAAAGTATACAGGGATGGTTCATGTTAATAAAGTTGACCTCAGACCCTTGTGGATGCGATGTCCCACTCCCTAAAGAGAAACATGAGCAGTAGCAACAGTGGTGTTCTCCCCTTCAGGATCTTGTTGGCTTGAAAATTCCAAGAACCTACCATCTACAATCCAAGAGGAAGTGATGCATCAACTAAAGCTATTGCTGCTGTTGCACACCGAAGGTCACAGATGCTGGTAGATATAGTGATGCTGGATTTATCCTGGGTAAGGCAAAGCTTGCTCCTAAACCAGATCTCACCCTTCCAAGGCTTAAACTCAGTGCTGCTGTTCAAGCAGTTGAGATGGCAGGGATAATAACTGAAGAAATGGACACAGAACTGGATGATATCAAGTTCTTTACTGACACAAGTTTGTGCTTAGTTATATATTTAATGAAACAAGGCGATTCCCTGCTTATGTAGAGAATAGGATCCAATGTATCAGGCAGTGAATTTAGAAGAGCCAATGGAACTATGTTCCTACTGATCTCATCCTGGCTGGTCAGGCCTCAAGAGGGCTCATAGCTAATCAGCTCACCTTCTCCTCATAGTTAACTGTCCTAGCTTTTCTTATTGATTCCCACCAGGAATGTCATTAAGGCCAGTATTTTCCAAGTGACAATGGTTAAAGATACCGTACTAAAACTGTTTTCAAAACCAGTCTCTGAGACTATTCTTCTTTTACCAAAGACTTGAAATGATCACTTGACGTTTAGTTTCAATAGTTAAGTCTGACATCCTATGAATGACAGGTGGGGTGTATTCTGGCCACTAGAGGCACAGTTCATTTTATATGAATATCACTTCCTATGAGTAAGCTGTTTATTGCATTATTTCCTGTCCAGGTTAGCTTTGTTTCAAGTTGAAGCACACAGTGATAAGGCACACATCTCAATCCCCTCTTTATTTGCTCTTGAAGCAGCAATATCTGCGAGTCTTAAGTTTTTGTTAATAATGGTAAACATTATTATTTATAATGTTGAAGAAAGTATTATGTTTATCATTATTAAGATACCATTGTGCTTGGAGCTTACTCTCATTCACATAGCATATTATTGTGTATTGCATATGTGTGTACCTTGAATAATACCAGTTGTTAGAATTGTAGGCAGCGTTAGTATATTGTAGCACACGTTGATTCTATATTGAATTGAATATGTATTTCACTTAACTTTCTACAGTTTCACAAATAAATATCTCATTAAAAACCCAGAAGAAAGCTTCCATCTTGGGTGATTTTGAGAAGTTGTTTAACCCGCTGCACAGTCTTGTGCATACGTGCCGCAAGGGCAGTAGATACCCCATGCTGTGAACAACCAGACAGCTCAGAGAATTATTTAATATTGAAATAATTACCAGTCCCAGTGCAGCTCTGCAAAAGCATAATGCCTTGAAAGACTAATGATTTATCAGAAAAGTGACACTGAAACATTCATAGATGTTTACAGATTTCAAGCCATTCATTTGTTCTGAATTGATTCCCACTAACGGGCCTTGTAACGTGATTCATTCTTTGCTGTAGTACAGAAGTGTTACTCTAAAATGAAATATTTGACATTAATCTCAAGGAAATGAATGTATCTGCATTTCCAGCTCTGTAATATGTTCCTTGGGATGATTGCCTTCTTTATATTCAATATTTGAGGGGGAAAATGGCTGTCACAACTGACTGAAAAGCATAAGTCAACGATACTTTGATCAGAGCTGTTCAGTCAGTGTTTCAGCACCAGACTGGGTAGACTACTTTTCAATGCAGTGTTCCCCTGTACAACAACAGCTCAAGTCAAATTGTCTTTAATTTACAAATCACTACAAAAATTTGAGATACCGAATAAAAAAATTCATATGGAGTTTATGTGAAAATAATCACAAAATGTGTACAGAGAACTCAAATGGTTCACCAAAGACAATAACTGCAGAGGGAACAGGTTATGAGTATTTTATTGCACTTGAATGTTCCTGGGACATCTTCACTGTATTCTTTACGGTTGTCTGGTGATCAGTCTATCGAGAATCTCATAAAGCAATCAGCAATCACGACTTAAGGGATGCCATAGAGTATCCGGCAAACTACCCTTTGGGTTTGTGTATTGCATCGGTGAATTGGTGTTCTCTAAGAAGTCAATATCCCAAAATTTGCTGTCAACTGTTACCAGATGCATTTATCCCTCTGGAACAAACAGATCTCAATGGTTTACTGCTTACCTTACTGAAACCTGGAACTTGAAAAAAGCATAACATTTCTTTGGTTAACCCCCTTCTAGTGAGCTGCAGGTTTCACATAACTGCATTTGGTCCTGTTCCTCCCATTCACCTTTGGCCAGCAGATACTTCCTTTTGCTCAGAGGATGCACTCTGAGAACAAGTCTAACCTCATCCTGTCACTTACCATTCTGCCTGAATCACTCACTGCAGATTAGAAAATGAGAAATTGGGAAATGTCTTGCCACATTAATTGCCTACACCTCAGTAACCCGAGCATAGGTCCTTGAGATGGGCTTGGCTAATTAATTTGACTACCTATGATCTGCACAGATGCCTGATACGATTCTTAAAGTGCGAACAATCAAAAGGTTACATCTGTTACTTTATACTTTATACTTTATTGTCGCCAACAATTGATACTAGAACGTACAATCGTCATAGCGATATTTGATCCTGCACTTCCCGCTCCCTGGATTACAAATCGATAGTAAGTATTAAAAATTTAAGTTATAAATCATAAAACAGGACTGTGTGTCCTCATAATCTTAAAAAAAATAGAAAATAGAAAACTGGAAAGTAAGGTAGTGCAAAAAAACTGAGATGCAGATCCAGATATTTGGAGGGTATGGCCCAGATCCGGGTCAGGATCCGTTCAGCAGTTGGAAAGAAGCTGTTCCCAAATCTGGCCGTACAAGTCTTCAAGCTCCTGAGCCTTCTCCTGGAGGGAAGAGGGACGAAAAGTGTGTTGACTGGGTGGGTCGTGTCCTTGATTATCCCGGCAGCACTGCTCCGACAGCGTGCAGTGTAAAGTTGAGTCCGAGGACAGAAGATTGGTTTGTGTGATGTGCTGCACCGTGTTCATGATCTTTTGCAGCTTCTTTCGGTCTTGGACAGGACAACTTCCATACTAGGTTGTGATGCACCCTAGAAGAATATTTTCTATGGTACATCTATAAAAATTAGTGAGGGTTTTAGGAGATAGGCCAAATTTCTTTAGTTTTCTCGGGAAGTAAAGGCGCTGGTGGGCCTTCTTGGTAGTGGACTCTGCTTGGTTGGACCAAATCAGGTAATTTGTGAATGCAAACACAAGGAATTCTGCAGATGCTGGAAATTCAAGCAACACACAGAGTTGCTGGTGAACGCAGCAGGCCAGGCAGCATCTCTAGGAAGAGGTACAGTCGACGTTTCGGGCCGAGACATTTGTAGAGGTCCTGACGAAAGACTCGATACACTTCCTACTCGATATTGCCTCTTGGCGCCCTTAATGGCTTTCTGGAGTTCATGCCTGGATTCTGTGTAGCGATTGGTATCTCCGGACCTAAAAGTCGCAGCTCTAGCCTTCAAAAGGGACTTGACCTCATAATTTATCCAAGGTTTCCGGTTAGGGAATACCCGGATTGTCTTGCAAGACACACAGTCCTCCATGCATTTCCAAATAAAGTCCGTGACAGCTGAGGCATACTCATTGAGGTTAGCTGTTGAGTCCTTGAATACTAACCAGCCCACCGATTCAAAGCAGTCACGGAGGACCTCATCCATCTCCTCCATCCAACGCGACACTACTTTTGACACTGTGACCTCCCGCTTCAGTTTCTGTTTGTAAGCCGGGAGGAGGAGTACGGCCTGATGGTCTGATTTTCCGAAGTGAGGTCATGGGACAGAATGGTAGGCATCCTTGACTGCTGTGTAGCCGTGGTCAAGTATATTTGGGCCTCTAGTGGGGCAGGAGACATTTTGGTATAACTTTGGCAGCGCCTTTCTGAGGTTGGCCTGGTTAAAGTCCCCGGCTGTAATGAGCAAAGCCTCTGGATACCTGGTCTCAAGTTCACTGATGTTGGCATACAGTATGTTCAGAGCATACTCCACATCCAGCTGGGGGGGAATGTAGACCGCTGTCAGTATAACTGAGGTGAATTCCCATGGCAGATAGTAGGGACGACACTGCACCGACAGGTGTTCCAGGTCCGGGCTGCAGGAGCTTGTCAGTGCCACTGTGTCCGAGCACCACCCAGTGTTGATCAGTAGGCAGATGCCACCTCCCCCGTCTTGCCCGAAGACGCCATGCGGTCCATCTGATGGATTGAAAATCCCTCCGGTCAGATGGCACAGTCGGGGGTGGCAGGGGAGAGCCAGATCTCGGGGAAAACTGAATACACAGGCAGTTCTGCATCTCCCTGCAGTAGGTGAGTCTCCTTTTAAGATCATCCACCTTGTTCTCTATGGCTTGCACATCAGCTGGTAGGATGGTGGGCATAGGGACCCTGAAGCCCCTCAGCTTCAATCTGACCAGCAGCCCAGCTCTTTTCCCACACTTCCTCGGTAAAAAGTGCATCTTTCCAGGTTTCCATTGATGCAGTCTGTTGCCATCAGCTCTTTGAGGTTGGTGGACGCGTCCCGCGGGGATCGATCGATGGGTCGCGTCGTCGGGCGCTCCGAATCGGGCCGAGTGACGGGGGAGGCTCCGCTGCCACTTCTAGGTGCCAGGGGCCTGGGCTGTCGATTGGGTCGGACCCCGAAACCGACACTTAATCCCGGAGGGCCGGGCTCCTGGCTGAAACAAGTCTGTAAACTGATTCACAGTAGCGGAGGCCTCTGCTCCAGCCGAGCCTTGGGCTTGATTTCCGAGGTCGGCGGTGGAGGCCTCACTTCCGGCAGCTGTGGATGTCCACCAACGGGGCTTTACGGTGGTTGCTCTGGCGAAGCGTCTGGGGCACCTTGTGGTCTCCGACGTCACTTCTGTGTGGTTGTCTGCTCTGGAGATGCTCTCAGAATGGGCCGTGTCTCCAAGCACTCTGGCATGGTAGCAGACCGTGGGTCTCCGGGAACGTGGTGGGCCTCAGACTAGGCCTTGCTGGTGGGGTCCACGTGCAGTCCGGAGTTTAAGAAGCAGTTCTGGGGCAGTGGCCTCCAGCTGGATCAGTAGCTCCGCCAGGGTGTTGTTGATCTTGCTAGATGTAGCAGGTTGAAGGTTTAGAAGGGATTTTCCAGTTATAGGACAGCGTAGAGGGCAGTTTGCTCAGGAGAGCATGCGCAGAGTCGCCAGTTAGCGGCGCCATCTTAATATTTCTTGTTATATCTTGTTACATCTTGTTATAGTCTTCTAAATCACAAAGGGGAAATTTCTAATGAAGAAATTAGATTTAAGACAAGAGTTTGACTGGTTTAATTTCACTTTTTGTGTTACAGTATGTTCCAAGTATAAAGTGGACCAAACATATTTGCATGTGTCACACCATCTCCAAATCCTTTTTTATATCTGATATTTTCCCCATCTCTTTGTGTTTATCAACTAATTTCTTACCTATGCTGCAGAGGCTTTTTTTTGTCCAGTCATGTTATTCAATTTCCTCTGAAGGTCAGTATTTTAGCAAACCCCAATTAAGCAGTAAAATTGAATGTGTACTTAACTGGAGGATCAGATACGTAATCCCTGAAATGATTTGAAGAGAAAGGAATTACTATATTACAGTTTTCTTTTTGGTTATTCAGGAATTTGCTATTTATGGATTTTTTATGCAGTAGGGTAGTAGTAATGAACACCACACTGTAAAATAATTAATTGGATGTAAAACATTATGATATATTTCTGGATAACATGTTAAAACCATTAAATATGCAAATCTTTCTTTTCCAGCTTCCCATATAAAAAGTTATTGTGGTCATGAAGAAGCATTTAATAAAGCAGCTGTTTACCAATGTCAAGATATTGAAACATAAATCATCCCAAAACATCTCACATGTTGTCAGACAATAATGTTTTATTTTCTCCGTCATGATTGAACAAAACTAAATATTTGCAAAACAATTTAGCTTGAAGAATTTTTTTAGCATTTATACTAACAGGGGCTCTATCTATAACTGGAGAAGTCCAATGTGATCGAAGACAAAACAGACACTAGATGCTGGAATGTGGAACAATGAACAGAATGCTGGAAGAACCAAACAGATAAAAAGCAGCATCTGTGGAGACAATGTGTATAAGCTGGCATTTCTGCATTAGGTCTGAGAGAGAACAGGAAGGATTGCCAGTATATGTCACACTAAAATGGAGTGGGGGCAGAGGATTATAGGTGATAGGTGAAACCAGAAGTGGAAGAAATAGTGGGCAGGTGGAACCAGGTGGGGGAATGGAGAGGAGAGATGAAATAAAGGGAGATGGAAATTAGATGGGCAGGTGAATACGTGTTGAAGTAGAGCATCAGACAAGCTTCTCTTTATATTCCTTCCACTTGCTATAGATCAACAGGTTAACAATGGGCCTTTCTTATTCCTGTCAATTTTGTTGACTATGTGGAATCGTCATTGTTCTACGTTTATTCGGGCACCCCTCCCTTGTCAAATAATTTCCCCACTACGTCAATGACTGTATTGATGCTACAACCAGCATTCGTACAAAAGACTCAAATTTCATCACCTTCACCATTAACTTTCATCCTGCCTCAAACTCACCTGGATATTCTCTGACTCTTACTTTTCAAGATTTCTCAGTGTCCATCTGAGGAGACAGAGCTGCCACTGACATTTTCCATAAACCATTTGATTCCCACAGTGACCTCGACCACACCTCCTTCTTCCCTGCCTCCTGTAAGACTGTCATCCATTTTTTCCTTATTTTCTCTTTCTGTAATGCATCTGTTTTCTAGATGAGGCCTTCTGCTCAAGGGCTTCTGAAGTATTCTTCTTTTTCTTCTGGAAGTGTGGCTTCACCTCCGGCATTACTGATAGACAGTAGACAATAGGTGCAGGAGTAGGCCATTTGGACCTTCAAGCCAGCATAACCATTCACTGTGATCATGGCTGATCATCCACAATCAGTATCCAGTTCCTGCCTTATCCCCATAACCATTGATTCCGCTATCTTTAAGAGCTCTATCCATTTCTTTCTTGAAAGCATCCAGAGACTCGGCCTCCACTGCCTTCTGGGGCAGAGCATTCCATATATCCACCACTCTCTGGGTGAAAAAGTTTTTCCTCAACTCCGTTCTAAATGGCCTACTCCTTATTCTTAAACTGTGGCCTCTGGTTCTGGACTCACCCATCAGCGGGAACATGCTTCCTGCCTCCAGCGTGTCCAATCCCTTAATAATCTTATATGTTTCAATCAGATCCCCTCTCATCGTTCTAAATTTCAGTGTATACAAGTCCAGTCGCTCCAATCTTTCAACATATGAAAGCCCCGCCATCCCGGGAATTAACCTTGTGAACCTACGCTGCACTCCCTCAATAACAAGAATATCCTTCCTCAAATTTGGAGACCAAAACTGCGCACAATACTCCAGGTGTGGTCTTACCAGGGCCCTGTACAGCTGCAGAGGACATCTTTGCTCCTATACTCAATTCCCCTTGTTATGAAGGCCAGCATGCCATTAGCTTTCTTCACTGCCTGCTGTACCTGCATGCTTGCTTTCAGTGACTGATGTACAAGAACACCCAGATCTTGTTGTACTTCCCCTTTTCCTAACTTGACTCCATTTAGATAATAATCTGCCTTCTTGTTCTTACTACCAAAGTGGATAACTTCACATTTATCCACATTAAACTGCATCTGCCATGCATCTGCCCACTCACCCAGCCTGTCCAAGTCACCCTGCATTCTCATAACATTCTCCTCACATTTCACACTGCCACCCAGCTTTGTGTCATTGTGATGACCTCATGTACGTATTTTCTCTATTTCTTTTGCTTCCACACTCACTAGCAGAACAGCAACAGATTTCCCTTGGTCCTCACCTTTCAATCCATGATCCTCCACCTCTGGAATATCGTCCATAGTAAGTTCACTTACGTGTTCTCCAGCATGGGCTTCTACATTTAGTGTTTGTGATGTGGCCTTCTCCATGCTGATAAAACCCAACGCAGATCAGGTGAACATTTTGCACTCTGTCTGCCATGGCTGTCTTGGGCTTCCGGTTACATGTTGTTTTAACACTATGTTCCACTCTCACATCAGCTTCTCTGTCCTCAGCCTTCTCCGTGGAGAGGCCAGATGCAAATTGGAACAACAGCTCATGTACTGCTTGTAACACACATAAAAGTTGCTGGGGAATGCAGCAGCCCAGGCAGCATCTCTAGGAAGATGTACAGTCGATGTTTTGGGCCGAGACCCTTCATCAGGACTAACTGAAAGAAGAGCTAGTAAGAGATTTGAAAGTGGGAGGGGGAGGCGGAGATCCAAAATGATAGGAGAAGCCAAGAGGGGGAGGGATGGAGCCATGAGCTGGACAGTTGTTTGGCAAAAGGGATAAGAGAGGATCATGGGACAGGATGCCTAGGGAGAAAGAAAGAGGGAAGGGTGAGGCCCAGAGGATGGGCAAGGAGTATAGTGAGAGGGACAGAGGGAGAAAAAGGAGAGAGAGAAAAAGAACATATATAATAAATAAACAAATAAATTACGGACTGCTTGGATAGCTTATAATCCAATTGTAGAAACACTGAATTTTCCAATTTCAGGTACAGTAGTTCACATCCCCTCTATTTACTTCAACCTTTATCTATCTATCTATCATCTCTCCTACCCCTTTTCTCCACTTAGTTCCATCCACTCATTATCCCCTTTCCATCTCATCTGTTTAGCGCTCCAAAGTGATTTCTACTTTCTAGTATCCACTTGCAATTACACTCATTATATCAGTGAGCTCAATTTGGTCTCTGACATTGATAAATACTGTGCAATGATGCATCAGGATTACCAATAAATAATCATTTTCATGTTACTTTTCCATCCTGTGTTGAGGGTAACTTGCTTCTATCCTGGTTCTGTGGTTCCAAGGAACATGATGCAGCCAGAGTGAGACTAGCCATGTTGATCTCAGATACTACAGGATCTGCTTGAAATGGCATTTGGATATGTAGCAAGGGTGGCAATGCACCCCTTTTGCCATTTGGACAGGGTTCCTTGTGCTCCCTCCCAATGAAGATGTGAAATTTTCAGTGCATTCCTAAATACACTTCCTACATTTTGGATCGTCATGTGTTAGGGCTTCCCATAAGCTGATGGCAACGTCATACTTTTTCAAGCATGTTTTGAGAACATCTTCATTCCCTTCCTATACCTCTCCAGCAATCATTTCCCAATGCAGAGTGCCTGTTTTAGATAATCTGGTGTGAGGCGATGTGGCTGTTTATCAGAGCGAATGGAATGTACTGCTGGGGATTAGTGGAACCAGTACTGGGGATCCTCAACTGGAAATTAATTCTGTCAATGGCTTGCTTATTCAGACAGGGGATTTGGAGGATTTTGCGGTGAAGGACCTGTGCTGATGTTCCAAAGCGTTGAGATTGCGTATTAGAAGTGTACCGGAGAGATGAGAATATCACTGTCTGATAACTATGAGCTAAGATTGAGATTTTTATCTTTAAACTATCTTTTCCACAGGCTGTGCTGGTACATATTTGGCAGTGGTGAATTTCATTACAATTACTGGCCTTTGCTGACTGGTAGCTGTTAGATATGGAATGGCATTTTTGTTTTTCCAGGATTTTACTGAGGGCCTTTATTGTGGGGGGAAATACCATGAGGGAGTGATTTGGTGATATTTTGCAATGGGGCAGCTTTGTAGGAATCTCCTGTGTAGTGCAGATTTAGTGTAGCATCCATTTTGTCATATGGTTCCTGATGATTTGAGCTCAGCCTTAGAACATGTAGATGCAAGTGTTTTCTGTGTAAAACTGTTCAGTAACTAAAGATAGTTTAATCTTGTCGGTAGAGTGGAGGCAATATGAGTGAAACAGTTTCGCAATTGTCCTGAGGATCACTTTATTTATTTATTGAGATACAGCCCTTCAAGCCGTGCTGCCCAGCAATTCCCCTAATAATTCTAGCCTAACCACAGGACGATTTACAATGACCAATTAACCTATCAACTGGATACATCTTTGGACTGTGGGAGGAAACCAGAGGACCCAGAGGAAATCCATAGGGAGAACACACAAACTCCTTACAGGCAGCTTCAGGAATTGAACCCAGATCAAAGTGCTAACCACTATTCTGCCATATGCTAACTTGCATAACTACTAGAAGCATATTGGAGATGAAGTAAGATTAAGAAGCATTATGGAGTAAAATTAACAAAAGTGTTGGATGAAGTCAATTCTGCTCTGAGATAGCATCTGTTGCAGATCCATTGATTAGAATTACAGGTTGTCTCCTATCTTATGATCAATGTTTGATGGAAATAAGGGCCTGACAAATTTCAGAAGCATATTCTACAATCTGTGGTAATTCACACAATTAAAGGGTTTTGTCAGCTGGTTGATGCTGCTCTTAGTGTACTCACATTTGTCATGTAGGCAAGATTGTGTCCATCGTGCCTCTAGTTTACGGAGTAGATACTGCAATTTTAGGAGCAGCTCCTCAGCTACTTCAAGTTCAAAGTAAATATATGTCACCACGTACAACTCTGAGATTCATTTCCTTGTGGGCATTCATAGTAAATACAAGAAAAATAATAGAATCAACGGAAGTCTGCATCCAGCAGGTCGGGCGAACAAACAAAGTGAAAAATCAACAAACTGTGCAAAAATAAATAAAAAAAAGAAATAATAATAATAATAATAACTGCTCCACAACCTGATGGTAATAGCAACAACATAGACAGAGCCTCCACAGGATGCTGATGATGAAACTGAGCTTGCACACAAAATTATCCTAACTTTTAACATCACTCTAACAGAATACATGGGGAATAACCCAACAAAACAACTCTACATATCAAAACAAAACACACCATTAAAGTTTGCAAAAGTTGTGTTATACTCTCAGTAATATTATATTACCACAATATTTAGGAAAACGATACATTTGAAGAACCAGACACAATAACATACTGCACAGTATTAATTGCAGTGCATTGCAATGGCTCCAGAATGGAGACACTCTTTATAAGAAACTCAAAACTGATTAATGAAATGAGAACACCAAAATAGCACAGTTGAAACCTTAAGAGCAGAAACAGCCTGCATAATGGAGAATAAAGTGAATAACCCAAGCAAGAAATTTAAGAGAAGAACCAAGGGAATATAAGCTCCATATAAGATACGGTGAAACTAATAAAAGCATTGTAGAATTTACAGATATACTAGCACAAAAGCTTGGTGCATACAAAGCCAGACTAAACAGATACATGAAACGCGTCAGACAAAAAAAAACAGAACTATCAGCTCAGAAGAAATGAAAATGGTTTATACAGGACATTGAAACCAAATTTGATGCACCAAAATGTCACCGACCCTAGCACAAACTTACCAACCAACACAGAGATAATGCCCTTTTGATCCAATATCTGGTCAAACACGGTGACACACAATTAAGAAACAAGCTGGATTAGGGAGGAAAAAGAATGTACTCACACATTTGAAGACAAACACCTGAAGTTAGAATGAATATGGTAAAAGCAGATATAAAAAAATCCACAATAAGTACCAGCAGTGATAATATTCATAATTATTGGTATAAAAATATATTTGTCTTCATGCATACCTATTATATCAACAATTTTCTTAAAAATCCTGAAAATGTGACCATATGTTTGACAGAAGGTAAGCTGTGTACATATATCTATTGATGCTTCTGGACATATCTTCAGTGATGTTCCTGGAATCATCGGGTGTTTCGGGTCTTTCAACATCATACAACCTCCTCCAGGTGACCCAGCCGGGGCTGATCAGACCCCAGCTTGTGTCCAGATGGCTAGCTACTTATGACCCCTTGGCTCCCCTCTTTTGAGCCACAGCCATCTTGAGGGCCTCTGTGCCGCATCGGTGGTACTCCTCTTCCTCTCTCCCTCGATGCTCAAAATGCTGAAGGCTCTAACTAAAGAACGGGCTACGAATCCCCTACAACCAAATTCCACTGGGAGACACCTCACTCTCCATCCAGCCTGCTGACAGTTGCTGACCAGTCCTGCGTACTTGGAGAGCTTCCTTTCAAAGGCCTCTTCCAGGCTATCTTCCCATGGGACTGTCAGCTCCAGCAACACCATTTGCTTAGTCGACTCAGACACTAGGACAATGTCTGGTCGCAGGGTGGTGGCTGCGATGTGGTTGGGGAACTTCAGCTGCCCTTCGAGGTCCACCAACAGCTGCCAGTCCCTTCAGAGGTCAGAATGCCTGCAGATGTTCTTTTGGCAGGTATTGGCTGCTCCCCAGCTCTGACAAAGGCAATGGTCTGCTTGGAGGGCCGGGACCGCTTCGCCCACTCAACACCTGCACTGACGGCTTCAGTGATGGTCTTCAGGACTTGATCATGCCTCCACCTGTACCCTCCCTCACCAAGTGCCCTTGCACAGCCGCTGAGGATGTACTCCAGGGTTCCTTGCTTGGAGCACAGTGGGCACGCAGATGACTCTGCCTTGCCCCATGTGTGCAGGTTTGATGGGCTTGGAAGCACATCGTACACTGCCAGGATGAGAAATTGGATGCGGTGTGGTTCGGCTTTCCAAAGATCAGCCCAGGTCACTTTCCTCTCAACAACATTCTCCCATCATGTCCAAGCTCCCTGTTGCTTCATTTCCATCGCCTTGCAGGTTCTCGTCTCCTCCACTACTGCTCTCACCTCCTCCTGAACTAGACGACGCCTTTCCTTCCCTCTGGTGTCCATTTGGGGAGTTGGAAAGGATCCTAGCCCAGCTCGGCCTTGTATGACCACTCCCACCAGCCTCCCGTGACGCAGCCTTGCCTCTGCTTCCTGAACAGCTTCCTCTGCCCTCCACTTCCTGCCAGTACTTACTTGGATCCCTGCTCTAGCCACCTTCGGGTCACTTGAGTCCCTATACTGTAGCACTTCTCTGGCTCTTGTTACCTTGAATTCTTCCTCCAAGGATTTGAATAGCAGTTGCAGTTTGTTGTGGTGTCCATAGAGTGCGATGCTGCTCAGGCTCTTTGGCAGCCCCAGCCATCTCCTGAGGTGGTTGCTAACCCTCCCCTCTAAGGTTTTGACTGTCGAGATCGGAACTGCATAGACGAGGAGGGGCCACAGGTTTCTGGGAAGAATGCCATGCTGATACACCCAGGCTTTAAACTTCCCAGGTAGGCCAGACTTGTCCGCAGATTTCAGCCAGCCATCCAACTCAGTGCAGGTTGCCTGAATGGATGTTGTGTCCCTTAAAGAGCTGTCAAAAACTGTGCCTAAGCTGGCTTTTCTGTGATGGTTGGGATGGCTGTGCCTGCGATGCTGAACCGGAACTTGTTCTCCACCTTCCCTTCCCTCAGCATCATCGATCTTGATTTGGCAGGTTTGAAACGCATCCGGGCCCACTCCACCAGCTTTTTGAGCTCTTGCAGAATCCTCCGGCAGCCTGGGACTGATTCTGTGGTGACTGTGAGGTCATCCATGAATGCCCTGATAGGTGGTTGCCGTTGAGCGGAATTCATTCTTGGCCCTCTGCACTCTGGTTCAGCAGACTTAGTGAGCATGTTCACGGCTAGGGAGAACAGTGTCACTGAGATAGTGCACCCTGTGATGATGCCGATCTCCACCTTGTGACAGGTTGATGTAATTGCTCCTGAAGAGACCCTCATCCTGAAGTTGCTGTAGTAATCAGTGATAAGGTCTCTGATTCTGTTGGGGATGTGATATTTCGTCAGTGTGAGCTGACCCAGCTTGTGCGGAATGGAGCCATATGCATTTGCCAGGTCGAGCCACAACACTGACAGGTTGCCCTTGTTCTCTCTGGCCTCCCTGATGAGCTGTGTCACCACACCGATGTGCTCCAGACAGCCCGGCATCCCTGAAATGCCACCCTTCTGGACTGATGTATCAATATAGGTGTTCTTTGCTAGGTAGGTGCACAGCCGGTTAGAAACTGCACTGAAGAAGATCTTCGCCTCGACACACAGCAGGGAGATGATGTGAAACTGATCTATCTGGGTGGCATTTTCCTCCTTCGGGATCCACACCCCTTCAGCCACTCTCCACTGCTCTGGGATCTTCCCCCTTCTCCAGAAGATTCTCAGGATCTTCCACAGACGCAGCAGGAGTTTGGGGCAGTTCCTGTACACTTTGTACAAGGTGTTGCTTGGTCCTGGAGCCGAGCTTGCCCTTGCTTTGCAGACGATCTCTCTGACTTCCTTCAGCTGCAGCTCTGACATGTCAAACTGCACATCCGGTTCAGGTGGGTCTATTAGGATGTCGCACTCTCCCAACTCCTGCTCTCTTTCAGGATCATTATAAATCTTCTTCAGATGTTGGTCTATGTCTTCCTGTGAACAGGCCAGTTTCCCACTGCGCTTCTCCCCCAGCAACTCCTTGGTGAACTTGAAGGGGTTGGCGATAAAGGCAGCACGTTTTCGAGCCCTTTCACGACGCCGCCTCTGATGCCACTCTGCCCAGCGGAGGACCCTGATCTTCTTTCGTAGTATGCACATCAGCTGGGCCAAGCCAATGCCCTCCTCTTCTCCTGCCTCCTTGTATTGGGACTTCAGCGCTTTCATCTCCTGCCTGATGTTGTCGATCCTCAATGCTCTTTTATTCTTCGAGTTAGATGTTTTGGAGACTTCCTTCTCCTCTTCTCCAAACCATTCAGCTGTGATACTGACAATAACTGTTGTCATGGCTTGCAGCTTCCTATCAACCCCTCCCTTCGCCGTTGCCTCCAGAATTTAGTTAACATCTTCATCAAACTGCTTCCACAGTGAAGTCATGTTAGCTGCAGGCCATTTGATCCGCCTCCTGTTAGACTTCATGTTAGAGGGATTAGTTTGCAACACTTGGAGGTTCCGGGCACTATGGGGTGACTCCGGGTCTGACCCCTCCTTCGTCTCACCAGGTTGGACACCTGCGCGTTGTGCTGCTCCTGCTCCCGCCAAACACTTCATCCTCGCTTGGTGGATCTTCAAGCCGCGATCGTTCTTGCAGATTTTGCCACATGCACACTGCTTCCTCATCGTCATTTGTTCATTGCCTGGGTCTGATGCCGTTATGTCCGTCTGTCCGACTGGGGTGCTCATCCTCCCCCACCTCTCGGGCACCCCTGGGGGTATCTTTCCCTTAGATTCTTTGTAGCTTTTGTCGGGGTCCTCCTCTCAGAGGACACAGATTGGGTTGCCAGCCCATTCTGCCCTGGTTGCCGTCTCTCCGGGCTGTCACTGACTCTCCAGTCGTCACCACTCTTTTCGCGGTTGTCACCCAGTCTTTCCTGGTTGTCATTGATTAACTCAGGGTGTAAGCTGTGTACATGCATCTATTGATGCTTCTGGACACATCTTCAGTGATATTCCTGGAATCATTGGGTGTTTCAGGTCTTTCAACATCATACAACCTCCTCCAGGTGACCCAGCTGGGGCTGATCAGACCCCAGCTTGTGTCCAGATGGCTAGCTACTTATGACTCCATGGCTCCCCTCTTTTGAGCCACAGCCATCTTGAGGCCCTCTCTGCTGCATAGGTGGTACTCCTCTTCATCTCTCCCTCGATGCCCAAAATGCTGAAGGCTCTAACTAAAGAACGGGCTACAAATCCCTTACAACCAACCTCCACTGGGAGACACCTCACTCTCCATCCAGCCTGCTGACAGTTGCTGACCAGTCCTGTGTACTTGGGGAGCTTCCTTTCAAAGGCCTCCTCCAAGCTATCTTCCCATGAGACTGTCAGCTCCAGCAAGACCACTTGCTTAGTAGACTCAGACACTAGGACAATATCTGGTCGCAGGGTGGTGGCTGCGATATGGTTGGGGAACTTCAGCTGCCCTTCGAGGTCCACCAACAGCTGCCAGTCCCTTGCAGAGGTCAGAATGCCTGCAGATGTTCTTTTGGCAGTTATTGGCTGCTCCCCAGCTCTGACAAAGGCAATGGTCTGCTTGGAGGGTCGGGACCGCTTCGCCCACTCAACTCCTGCGCTGACGGCTTCAGCGATGGTCTTCAGGACCTGATCATGCCTCCACCTGTACCGTTCCTCACCAAGTGCCCTTGCACAGCCGCTGAGGATGTGCTCCAGGGTTCTTCGCTTGGAGCACAGTGGGCATGCAGATGACTCTGCCTTGCCCCATGTGTGCAGGTTTGATGGGCTTGGAAGACATCGTATACTACCTGGATGAGAAATTGGATGCGGTGTGGTTCGGCTTTCCAAAGATCATCCCAGGTCACTTTCCTCTCAACCACATTCTCCCATCTTTTCCAAGCTCCCTGTTGCTTCATTCCCACCACTTTGCAGGCTCTCATCTCCTCCACTACTGCTCTCACCTCCTCCTGAACTAGACAAAACATATCCTTTATCTGAAGAGGAAAGCACAAATGACCCATCGAAATATTGTCTTATGACTAGTTTACAAGCTACATATAAAATTGTAACATCATGTATTTCACAACTAATCACCACTCACTAGGATAACCACAATATTCATACAGAAGAGCAGAAAGGATGCTGTAAGGGTAAGTAAGGAATAACTGATAATAGATTCCGTAATTCTAAATCAAACCCGAAGGAAACGCAGAAATCTTTTGTGTTGTTATATTGACTACCAAAAAGTATTTGATCCTGTCCCACACATATGGTTAATAAAAGCTCTTTATATATATATAAACTACATCCAGTACTTGTGAAATTCCTACAACATCAGATAAAGCATTGGCGTACTATAATCACCCTATCTATTAACAACCAAAAAAGCATAATCACCTTTATCAAAATAAACCGAGGCATTTTTCAGGGCGACTCTCTTAGCCCACTATGGTTTCGTCTAGCTTTAAACCCACTCTCTAATTTACTAAATCGGATGAAAATATGGTATCAAATCAGAAACGACCAAACAAATTATATCTTGACACACCTTCTACACATGGATGATTTGAAATTAAATGCTCCTTCAGCAGTAAAGTTAAAGCAATTAATTCTAATAGTGGAACTACTTTCTGAAGATATGAACATAAACTTTGGACTAGATAAGTGCAGAACATTAAACATAAAGAAAGGTGAAAGAGAGCTAGTGGAATATAAAACAGAGCAGCAAGATACAATCCAACTGATGGACGACTACGAAACATATAAGTATTTGCGCTGTCAACACTCAAAGAAAATAGTTCATGCTGTGGTAAAGGATGCCTTCAACAGAACTTAATTCGAAGCTGAAGAAAATATGCCAAACAGAGCTCAATAGTAATATTATAACGAAGGCAGTAAACACTTTTGTTATGCCTGTATTAATGTATTCTTCTGGCATAATATCTTGGTCTGAAACTGATCTAGAAAATTTAAAGAGAAACAAGATCTAAAATGCCAAATTTTAGAAAACACTGTACACTCGAACACACTTAGATTAACAATACCCACGATGGAAGGAAGAAGAACACACCACTAAATTTAAATGAAAGCACAACCCAGCAAAATGAAGAAATTATCACTATAGCAGAAAAAGTTAACCAATGGGAGAGCATGACGTTCTGTGGAAGACATCTTCACAATTTGAGCAAACTAGCTGCCAACAAGGAAGATTCAAATGCCTGGCGCAGAGTTGGAGACGTCTTCCCAGAAACAGAAGGGTTCTTTGTGACAATACAGGACTGGGGGGAGCACACAAAAAATCAGTAATACATAATAAAAGGCCAACAAATTCAAGACGACCAGTACAGAAAATGTGAAGAGAAACCAGAAATAATCCAACAGGATCTTGCAGCAATTTACCGTAGTCTGATGACTTACACAGCCACAATCAAGTGGGAAACATCATTTACCAAAACCTTGCTTGAAAGTACAAACTCATAAAAGACACCAAAACTTACTATAAATATAAGCCTGACCCAATTTCAGAGTCAGAGTCCTACAAATTATATTACAATGCAGATTATATTTATGACCCAAATAATATTTGGAGCATTGTGTGCAATTTTGGTCACCTACCTACAGGAAAGCTGTAAACAAGGTTGAAAGAGCACAGAGAAAATTTGCAAGAATGCTGCCAGGTGTGGAAGACCTGAGTTATAAGGAAAGATTGATTAGGTTAGGACTGTGTTCTTCAGAATTCTTTAGACCAAGAGGAGATTTGATGGAGGTATACAAATTCTGAGGGGTATAGATAGAGTAAGTGCAAGCAGTTTTTTTCCACTGAGATTCAGTGGGACTACAACCAGAAGTCATGGGTTAAGGGTGAAAGGTGAGAAGTTTTTGGGGAACGTGAGGGGAACCTTCTTCACTCAGATGGTCATAAGAATGCGGAATGAGCTGCCAGCACAAGTGGTGCATGCAAACTTGATTTCAACATTTAAGAGAAATTTGGATAGGTACGTGGATAGTAAGGATATGGAAGGCTATGGTCCAGATGCAGGTCAATGGGAGTAGGCAGTTAAAATGATTTTGGCATGGACTAGATGGGCTGAAGGGCTTGTTTTTGTGTGGTACTTCTCTATGGATCTATGACCCAATGTCCTGTCCATTATTACAGATAGAGCAATACATAATAACCACCCGGATATAGTATTACAGGACAAACGATTACTTAATAGATATACAGTAGCTATTCCAAACACATATAACATACAGGAATCATTAAGTGAAAAGCTCTAGAAATATGCTGAATTAAAAGAGGAAATAGAAAGACTATGGAACATGAGTAGTGTATCTGCATTGTCCCAATAGTAATATCTACAACTAGCATTATCCTAAAGTCATTTCACAATAGTATTAAACAATTAGGCCCATATAGCAATACTAAAGTAAATCTCCAGAAAGCCACAATACTAAACATCACTAGAATAGTTCAAAGGTTCCTAGCAATTGAGAGTGTGCTTGGTTGAGAAGCAACAAGCATAGAAAGTACCTCAAATTTTACTAGCTTGAGCTGAGAAACAATAAAAATGCAGCAATAATAATAAATTTAAAAAAGCTATAAATTTTGAGAACATAAGATAAAGAGTCCTTGAAATTGTGTCCATAGGATGTAGGAACAGTTCAGTGATGGGGTAAATGAAGTTGAGGGAAGTTATAGAAGCATAGAAATTCACAGCACATTACAGGCCCTTCGGCCCACAATGTTGTGCCGACCATGTAACCCACTCTAGAAGCTACCTAGAATTACCCTACCACATAGCCCTCTACTTCTCTAAGCTCAATGTGCCTATCTAAGAGTCAGTTGATTGGCAAAAGGAATATGAGAGGATCTGAGAGGATCATGGGACAGGAGGCCCAGGGAGAAAGAAAGGGGGAGGGGGAAGCCCAGAGGATGGGCAAGGAGTATAGTGAGAGGGACAGAGGGAGAAAAAGGAGAGAGAGAGAGAGAAAGAATATATATAATAAATAAACAAACAAACAAACAAACAAATAAACAAACAACGGATCGGGTATGAGGGGGAGGAGGTGCATTAACGGAAGTTTGAGAAGTCAATGTTCAAGCCATCAGGTTGGAGGCTACCCAGACGGAATATAAGGTGTTGTTCCTACCCCTTTCTTTCTCCCTAGGCCTCCTGTTCCATGATCCTCTCATAACCCTTCTGTCCAGCTCTTGGCTCCATCCATCCCCCTCCTGTCTTCTCCTATCATTTTGGATCTCCCCCTTCCCCTCCCACTTTCAAATCTCTTATTAGCTCTTCTTTCAGTTAGTCCTGAAGAAGGGTCTCGGCCCGAAACTTCGACTGTACTTCTTCCTAGAGATGCTGCCTGGCCTGCTGCAAATCACTCTTATCTGGGTTGAACACCATCTGCCACTTCTCAGCCCAGTTCTGCTGCAACCTCTGACAACCCTCCAGACATTCCACAACACCCCCATTATTCCCTCCTGTTCGAGAGCCTAATGGTTGATGAGTAATAACTGTTCCTGAACCTGTTGGTGTGGGTTCTGAACCTCCTCCTTCCTGATGGTGGCAGTGAGAAGGGAGTATGACCTGGATGGTGGGGGTCGTTGATGATGCATGCTCTTTTCCTGTGACAATGCTCCATGTAAGGGTGCTCATTAGTTGAGAGGGTTTTATCCATGATGGACTGAGCTGTAACTACTACTTTTTAAAGGCATTTCTATTCGAGGGCATTATTGTTTCCATACCAGGCTGTGATGCAGCCAGTCAATATAGTCTCCACCACACGTCTAAAGAAAATTGTCACGATGTGCCAAATCTTTGTTAACTTCTGAGAAAGTAGCCGCACTGTCATGCTTTCTTCGTAATAGCACATACAGTATACGCTAGACCCAGGACAAATTCTCTGAAATAAAGTTGCTGACCCTCTCCACCTCTGTTCCTCTGATGAGGACTGGCTTATGGAGTTCTGGATTCTTCATCCTGCTTCATAATCACCTCATTGGTCTTGCTGACATTGAGTGAAAGGTTGTTGCTGCGGCACCACCAGCCAGATTTTCAATCTCCCTCCTGTTTCGTCACCACGTTTAATTCTGCTATTGACAGTGGCATCGTCAGCAAACTCCAGCATAGCTTTGGAGCTGTACTTAGCCTTACAGTATTAAGTATAACGCAAGTAGAGCAGTAACTAAGCAGATGACCTTGTGGTGCACCTGTGCTGATGGTGACTGTAGAGGAGATGTTGCCAACCCAAGCTGACAGCGCTCTGCAAGTGAGGAAATTGAAGATCTAATTGCACAGCAGATATCGAGGCCTATGCAGGTCTTGAAACTTATTGATTAGTTTTGAGAGAATGATAGTATTGAATGCTGAGCTGTTGTCAATGAAGAGCATCTTCACTGTCCAGATATTTTAGAGTTGAGTGTAGAGCCAATGAGATGGCATCTGCTGTTGACCTATGTGATGGTAGGCAAATTGGAGTAAATGCAAGTCACTTCTTGTGCTTCTCACCAACCTCTCAAAGCACTTGGGGGGGCGGGGGGGCATGTTGAGATTGTTTCAGTAATTTTCAGGATCACAAGCACGAATTTCACTCACCATTTGTTTTTTACGTTAAGGGTTTTCAATTGCTCTTTTGCTGACTGTTTCTTTTCACTAGAGGTATGTGGAGTTTCGACTTCAAGAATGCATTTCATCTGAGATTGATTAATACTTGGATATTCTACTTATCCTTGTCAGATATATTCAGATGTCATCTGGTAGAGAAGCTTCACAGAGGCTAATTATGGTCATCTTCAGGGAAATCCAGATAACGTGAACATTCTGAAGTTCCTACTTGTTGAGAGTTGTCAGGCTGCTGCACTTACTGTGTATGTCACCTTATATACCACTAGAGCAGTACCAATTAACTGTCAGGCTAAGTTTCAAAGCAATAATTAATATTCTGTTATTCCCCAAAGATTGTTGTATCTAAAAGTGTTGAGCTGATGGGGACCCATTCTATCATGTCGCCACACTCATCTCTGAAATAAAAATCTATTCAGCTTTGTTTTATATTTGAAGTGCTGGATGTTAGTCATGCACAGTGGAAGAAAACCAAAGGTGATCTTTATTAATGTTAAGAGATTGTCTTGAATTGCAACTTATGATGCAGTAAAATCACTGCATCCTTAATGAGCAGCTGCAACAGCCACATCATTCATTTATATATTTCCTGAGATATAATTGGATTATTATACACAAGGTTGTTTAAGAGCACTACTTCACATTGGCTGCAGGCCAACCAATCACACCAGACTGACAAATTGCTGCACCACTGATATGTTTTATTGATGCTCTTATCTTAGCTTTTCCCTCTTTCCCCAATGTAAGTAATGATTAGTGTATGATAAAGCTGACATATATTTAATACGTTTAATAATCTGCCAGCTGACATATCTCATCAGACTGATAAACTGCACATCACAATTTTTTCTTATTGAGGTTCTTATCTTCATTGCCAAAACCCAATAAATTTTAGACCATGATAGGGATTAACTATACTTAATGAGACGTGCAAGGCTAAAAATTCACAAACTGAACTGAAATGATTCAGAACAGGGGTCTTTTTTTAATTTTTGTGTACGTTTGCCAATATGCAAGCTGTATGATACATTGCAGTTGTCAATCACAGTGCTTTTATTGCATGTTAAGAGCAAGTCATTTGAGGAACGTTGCAAGCTTGTGGAGGTTGTGCCGGCAGCTCCTGAAAGGTGATTTGAGGACAGAAATTGTGCAGCCAGAGAGCTCCCAGAGTGCCTGGGGCACAGGAGCAGACTCACTGATTCACGGATGTCTATCTTGAGGTTGGGTTGCAAGTGGCAGACATTTGCAGGGATATCCTACCAGTTAGGTGGCATAGAAAGAATACACGGCTGAGATGGGCAGAGGAGGTAGCCAGAGGGATCATTACCTGCAGAGATGCCCCAAGCAACTGACAAAACACGCCATGAAATAGCCTCACACAAATGTAAATATACATGAATGGAACAATGGTTCACTCCTCCAATTAAATCATTATTTTGCTCGCACATTTATCACTGCTATAACATTCCCCTATTACACATGTAACACAGTAGCTTAGTTGTCAGCACAATGCTCTACAGTACCAGTCACCCAGGTTCAGTTCCCACCACTGCCGGAAAGGACCACATGGATTTCCTCCAAGTGCTCTCGTTTCTTCTCACAGTTCAAAAACATACTGGTTGGTAGGTTAATTGGTCATTATAGATTGTCCCGTGATTAGAGTAGGGTTAATTTGGGGGATTGCTGGGTGGCATGGCTCAAAGGGCCAGAAGGGCCTATTCAGCATTGTATCTGAATAAATAAATATCATGAACAGAGGTAAAGAAAAAGCTCACTACACCTCAGGAAACGTGTACAATCAAATTCTACAGCAGCTGACTGACTCAGGAACCCATATTTGTGTCTTGTCAAGTGGAGAAAAGAATGGTAATCATCATAGAAACATAGAAACATAGAAAATAGGTGCAGGAGTAGGCCTCTCGGCCCTTCGAGCCTGCACCGCCATTCAGTGTGATCATGGCTGATCATCCAACTCAGAACCCTGTACCTGCCTTCTCTCCATACCGCCTGATCCCTTTAGCCACAAGGGCCATATCTAACTCCCTCTTAAATATAGCCAATGAACTGGCCTCAACTGTTTCCTGTGGCAGAGAATTCCACAGATTCACCACTCTCTGTATGAAGAAGTTTTTCCTCATCTCGGTCCTAAATGGCTTCTCCTTTATCCTCATACTGTGACCCCTCATTCTGGACTTCCCCAACATAAGGAACAATCTTCCTGCATCTAGCCTATCCAAGCCCTTTAGGATTTTATACATTTCAATAAGATCCCCCCTCAATCTTCTAAATTCCAGCGAGTATAAGCCTAGTCGATCCAGTCTTTCATCATCTGAAAGTCCTGCCATCCCAAGAATCAATCTGCTGAATCTTCTTTGTACTCCCTTTATGGCAAGAATGTCTTTCCTCAGATTAGGGGACCAAAACTGCACACAATACTCCAGGTGTGGTCTCACCAAGACCTTGTACTGCTGCAGTAGTACCTCCCTGCTCCTATACTCGAATCCTCTTGCTATGAATGCCAGCATACCATTCGCCTTTTTCACCGCCTGCTGTACCTGCATGCTCACTTTCAATGACTGGTGTATAATGACACCCGGGTCTCGTTGCACCTCCCCTTTTCCTAATCGGCCACCATTCAGATAATAATCTGTTTTCCTGTTTTTGCTACCAAAGTGGATAACCTCACATTTATCCACATTAAGTTGCATCTGCCATGAATTTGCCCACTCACCCAACCTATCCAAGTCACCCTGCATCCTCTTAGCATCCTCCTCGCAGCTAACACTGCCGCCCAGCTTTGTGTCATCTGCAAACTTGGAGATGCTGCATTTAATTCCCTCATCTAAGTCATTAATATATATTCTAAACATCTGGGGTCCCAGCCCTGAGCCTTGCGGTACCCCACTAGTCACTGCCTGCCATTCTGAAATGGCCCCGTTTATTCCCACTCTTTGCTTCCTGTCTGCCAACCAATTCTCTATCCACATCAATACCATACCCCGATACTGTGTGCTTTAAGTTTGCACACTAATCTCCTGTGTGGGACCTTGTCAAAAGCCTTTTGAAAATCCAAATATACCACATCCACTGGTTCTCCCCATCCACTCTACTAGTTACATCCTCAAAAAATTCTATGAGATTCGTCAGACATGATTTTCCTTTCATAAATCCATGCTGATATTGTCCGATGATTTCACCGCTTTCCAAATGTGCTGTTATCACATCTTTGATAACTGACTAGCATTTCCCCACCATCGACGCTAGGCTAACTGGTCTATAATTCCCCGGTTTCTCTCTCCCTTCTTTTTTAAAAAGCAGCGTTACATTAGCCACCCTCCAATCCTCAGGAACTAGTCCAGAATCTAAAGAGTTTTGAAAAATTATCACTAATGCATCCACTATTGCTTGGGCTACTTCCTTAAGCACTCTGGGATGCAGACCATCTGGCCCTAGGGATTTATCTGCCTTTAATCCCTTCAATTTACCTACCACTTCCCTACTAACATGTATTTCCCTCAGTTCCTCCATCTCACTAGACCCTCAGTCCCCTACTATTTCCGGAAGATTATTTATGTCCTCCTTAGTGAAGACAGAACCAAAGTAGTTATTCATTTGGTCTACCATGTCCTTGTTCCCCATGATCAATTCTCCTGTTTCTGACTGTAAGGGACCTACATTTGTCTTAACCAATCTTCTTCTTTTTACATATCTATAAAAGCTTTTACAGTCAGTTTTTATGTTCCCTGCCAGTTTTCTCTCAATCTTTTTTTCCTTTCCTAATTAAGCCCTTTGTCCTCCTTTGCTGGACTCTGAATTTCTCCCAGTCCTCAGGTGTGCCGCTTTTTCTGGCTAATTTGTATGTTTCTTCTTTGGAATTGATACTATCCCTAATTTCCTTTTCAGCCACAGGTGCACTACCTTCCCTGGTTTATTCTTTTGCCAAACTGGGATGAACAATTGTTGTAGTTCATCCATGCGATCTTTAAATGCTTGCCATTGCCTATCCACTGTCAACCCTTTAAGTATCATTTGCCAGTCTATCTTAATTCACGTCTCATAACTTCAAAGTTACCCTTCTTTAAGTTCAGAACCTTTGTTTCTGAATTAACTATGTCACTCTCCATCTTAATGAAGAATTCCACCATATTATGGTTACTCTTACCCAAGGGGCCTCTCACGACAAGATTGCTAATTAACCCTTCCTCATTGCTCAATACCCAGCCTAGAATGGCCTGCTCCCTAGTTGGTTCCTCGACATGTTGGTTCAGAAAACTATCCCGCATACATTCCAAGAAATCCTCTTCCTCAGCACCCTTACCAATTTGGTTCACCCAATCTATATGTAGATTGAAGTCACCCATTATAACTACTGTTCCTTCATTGCACGCATTTCTAATTTCTTGTTTAATGCCATGTTTAAACTCACTACTACTGTTAGGTGGCCTGTACACAACTCCCACCAGTGTTTTCTGCCCCTTAGTGTTATGCAGCTCTACCCATATCAGTTCCACAACCTCCCGGCTAATGTCCTTCCTTTCTATTGTGTTAATCTCCTCCCTAACCAGCAATGCTACCCCACCTCCTTTTCTTTCATGTCTATCCCTCCTGAATATTGAATATCCCTGAATGTTCAGCTTCCATCCTTGGTAACCCTGGAGCCATGTCTCTGTGACCCCAACTATATCATATTCATTAATAACAATCTGCACTTTTAATTCATCCACGTTGTTACGAATGCTCCTTGCATTGACACACAAAGCCTTCAGGCTTGCTTTTACAGCACTCTTAGCCCTTATACAATTATGCTGAAAAGTGGCCCTTTTTGATTTTTGCCCTGGATTTGCCGGCCTGCCACTTTTACTTTTCAGCTTACTACTTTTTGCTTCTACCCTCATTTTACACCTCTCTGTCTCTCTACACTTGTTCCCATCTCCCTGTTGTGAACTAACCTCCTCTCTCCTAGTCTCTTTAATTTGATTCCCACCCCCCAACCATTCTAGTTTAAAGTCACCTCAGTAGCCCTCGCAAATCTCCCCGCCAGGATATTGGTCCCCCTAGGATTCAAGTGTAACCTGTCCTTTTTGTGCAGGTCACACCTGTGCCAAAAGAGGTCCCAATGATCTAAGAGCTTGAATCCCTGGCCCCTGCTCCAATCCCTCAGTCATGGGTTCTTATGTCTTCAGACCCATGGCCAGTTTTGGACTGGAGTTTATTGATGGTGATGATAGATAATCAATCTTCTCACATCCCATCTCCCTTCATCCCACAATCTTTTCCAACATCTAACACCCAGATTGTTCAAACATGTCCTTTTGGACTTGTACCTTCCACTCTCTTTCATGAGCCTTTTTCATTTTGGAAATCATCTATTCTGGGCCCAAGCACAGAGTGTTAGAATCAAGGAAAGATGTAGCAATCACTCCTATTCCCCAAGTCACCTCTTGGAAGTTGTGTAGAATGGAGACTTACAGAACATTTACAAACACCTTTGTGACAACAGTGACAAATAAGAAAATGGGACAAGGTATACAAACCATAACAGTCACATAATGCACGTGTTGACACAATGAATAACGTGAAATTGAGGGAAGCCCCCTCTCCTCCTGAGGAACAAGTACCCTGTCTGGATCTAGCCGAGGTGAGGAGGATCCGACCCAGGGTGAACTCACTCAAAACAGTGGGACCAGACAACATACACGGTCAATATACCCACAGCTGAGGGACTGTGCATCCCAGTTCACAGATGTGTTAACAGACATCTTTAATATCTCTTTGAAATAATCCACTGTCCCTGCAGGCTTCAAAGCAGCCACCGTCACTCCGACACCCAAGAGAGCAACAATAACTGTCCTAAACAATTACCACCCAGTGGCTCTGACTTCAACAATCATAAGCGTTTTGAGTAATGGATCATACAAAATTCCACCTTCCAGCTACACTGGACCCCTTTTCAGTTTGCTTACCACTCAAACCAGTCCACTGATGATGCCGTAGCCTCGACGTTCCACTTTGTCCTGTCCCATCTTCTGTCATACACCAGGACGTTGCTCATTGACCAGTTCAGTGTTTAACACAATCGCCCCTCAGGCCCACTACCATCGGGAAGGAGGCACAGAAGCATCAGGACTAGGACTGCCAAACTGGGTGACAGTTTCTTCCATCAGGCTGTGAGAATTATGAATACACTGCCACCACCAATACCTGCTCACTAGGACAATAAGCTATCTATTGTTTACTATTTACCTGTGCTGCATACTATTTTGAATTTTATTTTATTAGCTCATTTATGGTAATATTTGTTTTATGTGCTGTGTGTGATAGGTTTTGTGGGAATGTAGTCTGGAGAAATGTTTTGTTTGCTTGTGTATATGTGCAGTCAAATGACAATAAACTTGAACTCGAAGGAAGTTCAGATTTGGGATCTGCATGTGATGAGACACATGGAATGAACAGCATAGCCAGAAGGCTCTTCAGCTCCCCAGAGGACAAGGACATTCATCTGTTTGGCCCCAGTCTATTCAGATAAAGTAGTTAAACATGGACATGGAAATGGGGAACTGTCTGCATATTAATTTGCAAGAGCTGACACACACACACATGCACCAGTTCGAACTACCAACAGCTTTAGTTTATTCCTTCAGCTATAAGAGACCTGCTGTCACAATGGCGGGGTGGGGGGGCATTGATGGCGGACCCAAATGCAAGGCACAGACACTGAAGTACAAGGAAAAGGACTTAACTAGAGTTGGGATATGACAGGATACAGACAAGGAGCAGGGACAAGTACGCAGACTTGCGCGAGGACATGGACAAGGCAGGGAACCCGGACAAGGAACTATGCACGAGGAGCCTGGGCTTGGGTTCCAAGTCAGAGACTGGACAAGGATCCAGAACCTGGGTAGTGCCTCAGGCTCGAGACCCAGAACCAGGCAAAGGCATGACATGACTACAGGACAGGACGAGGCTGGGGCCTTGGTCTGGAGGCTGGTCCCCCCGCGGGGCAACAGCAAAACAACCTGACTTACCCCACAGAGGCGAGGACAAGACAAGACAGATCCCCCCCACAAGGCAACAGCAAAACAGCCTGACTTACCCCACAGAGGCAAGGA
Source organism: Mobula hypostoma (assembly GCF_963921235.1). NCBI lineage: Eukaryota > Metazoa > Chordata > Chondrichthyes > Myliobatiformes > Myliobatidae > Mobula > Mobula hypostoma. The sequence continues at coordinate 91,276,922 of NC_086106.1, forward strand.
CAAGAACAGACAAACACCAAAGAAGAACAGACAGATCCTTCTCTGCATCAGGGTTGTTCCAAGTCACCGTTACCGCCAGCAACCTCAGCTGGCTACAGAAACAGCCGGATCCCTACCCAGCTCGGAGTGGCTGACGGCCACTCAGCTGGCTTGGGAAATGGCAGAATCCATACTGCAAAGACCACTCCAACTACTGACAGCAAGGCTCCATGAAGCAATAGTTCTCCAACACGGCCTGAAGATGGCAAGTGGCCGCTCTAGCCTTCCACTAGCAGGTTGCTCTCAGGGGATCTTGACAAGACAAACCCACAGCCCACAGTTGTCCCCAAGGCTACTTATATTCCAATCCCCAAGATGGGAATCAGGTGCCTATGATTAACTCAACCAAAACAAGGGACAGCTGGAAGACTCGGAGTCCTGAGTCCACGGACTGGACCATGAACCAGAATGCGGACTTCACGGACTGGACCATGACACCTACTCTGTGCAAAGGGAGCAAAAGGATATCCATCTCCAATCTTGCACAGTACTATCATAGGGTCAGTGGTGAAATTATGAACAATACTGGATATCCATGAAGATATTTGTGGACGCAAGAACAATGAAGGGCCTGATGACTGAGATCTCAACTTTCATTTTGGAATAGATGGTATCCACCCAGTCTCTAAGTGCTGCAATGGAAGAAATTCCATTTACTTCCAGCATCTCTTCTTCTTTAGGAGGCTAAAGAAATTCTACATGACCCTGTCGACTTTTACCAAGTTCAATTGACGCCCTGTAGAAAGCATTGTGGCTGGGTGCATAATGGCTTGGTATGGAATCTACTCTACACATGACCACAAGAAATTGCAGTCTGGCAGACATAACTCAGCATATCAAGGGAACAATTTTCCCCTCTATCAACTTTTGTCTGTACATCTTGCTGCATCGGTAAAGCAGCCAACATAATCAAATACCTCACCTAGCCCAGATATTCATTCACTCTTTTCTACTCCTCCATTGGGCAAAGGAGACAAAAGCCTGTAAACACGTACCACCATGCTCAAGGACAGTTTCTATCACACTGTTATCAGAATTGTGAATGGACTCTTAGCCTCACAATCTGTCTTTCACTGTGCTATTTACCTGCACTGCACTGTTTTGGTAACCTTTACACTTTATTCTGCATTGTTACTGTTTTACCTTATTCTAATACAATGCACCGTGTAATGATTTGATCAGTATAACAGTGAGCAAGACATGTATCTTGGTACATGTGATAATAATAAAGCATCTACACTCAGCTTGCCAACAGACTGCATATTACTGTGATGAGCTTCTGGATTCCACCATTGCTGAGGCGTTTGAGACTATGATAGTAAATCAGCAATCTGTCAAAAGCAGATTACTCAGCAAGTTGATAACCTGTCTGGAGGGAAGATTTGTGTCTCAATGGAGTATAAATCTGCTGCTCTGTTGTAAGGTAAAGTCTTTCCTGCACTCACCACTGCTACTCTGATGGTGCTCTCTGCCAACCAACTAGCACAGGCAGCTGGATTTTGATGGTTACATGTTGACTGCTGGACAATGATGATGGAGAAGGAAATGAATTCTGAGTCCTTAAAGAATCTGTGACATCCTGCTTCAGTGGTAAACTACAAACTGTGATGGTATTTGGTGCATATCATTATTGTCGCCTGGATGGATGTGTAGGCTGATAATTTTAGGTGGTTGGCCATAGATCTGCCTACATAAAGTTATACAATTCTACCCCTACTTTCTGAGACTCAAGACACATTGCGGGTCAAACAAAATAGAGAAAAGTCCCCTTGAAGATTTTGGGGATTGAAAGCTTTCCTGACCAAAGCCTTTCTGTTCCAATCCCTCCAGAGACTTTGATACAACATCCACATATGTGTGATCTCCTTTCTTGCACCTTGTCATGCTGGGAGCATTGAAGCAGCCCTGAAATACAATGCTGAAAATCACCTAAGCTCAGTTATTACCCATGACTTGTAGTTACAGTTTTGATCCTTGAAATGAAGGAAATAACTCTCTAGCAGATCTGCAAGTACTTCCATATCTAATTGAATAGTGGAATGCAGAGCACTTTACTGCTGTTAAGATTGGCTTTCTGGTTGGTGGTGCTTTCCATTTGTCAATTAGGTATCAGGATGTAAAAGGTTCAGTAGGTACATTTAATGTCAGAGAAATGTATGCAATATACATCCTGAAATGCTTTTTCTTCACAAACATCTGCTGAGAACTGTCAACCAAGTGCAGGATGTAGATAGATATCAACTGTGTATGGTCTGTAATCTCCTGCACCAGGAAGCAGCTACTCAAAGATTGCATTCAGTGCTACATGTGTTAATGGAAGATAAAACCATTTCACAATTTTACCCCTTAAATAATTATGTGATGTTTCAAAAATCATGGGCACTATGATTAAATTTTGAGACCAATGTGGTCAAACTTACAATTTTGCATCTTCTTTAATCCTACAATGGTCATTACAAAATTGATACAGAGATCAGCTCAATAACCTTCATAAATGAGAGATCTTTGCTGCTGGTTTTTAAGTTCAAATCCCATGGGAACTGAACATGGATTGCAGATAAAGTATATTTATTCAGTTCAGAAGCTGCATCAAGTAAAGCCATCACAAGAACTCCCCCTCCTGAAGTCATTTATCCAACTACCAGAGGTGCAAAGGATTCATACTAACACAGTAGCTAAAAATTTTCAGATTGCAACATCCCTTACTATCTTTTGTGCAAGCCAATGTTTTTGTTCAGAATTACAATATACCACAAGAATTAGATACCATGAATTTACAAAACATCAGCTGGAGTTCAAAATCAATACAACATTAAGATGGATTATCGCCTGAGAACAAAAACCTCACAGATATCATCACATTGTGATTATCAGAAAGGAAAAGAAATCCTAGCTGGGCTTCTCCTTTCTCTGATGTTTGGAAGCCACAGCTCAAAATGATGAGATAAATCAAACAGCTCACAGAAGCAAAAGAAAACCCTTATTACATGATAGCATCAGCCGAGATAGCTACTGCTCTTTGTCTGATTTAATGTGATTTAATAGAATTGGCAAAGATTTCATAATACCTTAATATTTTTAAATCAAAACCTTCACCTTTTCTCGTTCTGCATGAAGGTTTCTTCAGCACTTCAGAGCAAGGCTCTGTTCATCAGTTCTCATTCTTGTGAGCTATCTTCCTGTTAACTCTAGTACCTAAGTAGCTCCTCACCTGCTTCAGGAGTTACAGATTCCACTTCATTACCAGCGTGTGAAAGCACCTTGGAGCTTGAACAATGCCCCGCTCACCTACTCCTTTAAAGCCTATTTCATACACCTTCCTGACTTGTCTACTTATGCAGTTAGGCAATACCAATTAGAGCACTGTCAGACACAACTGAAATTTTAGATGCCAAGACACCAAGATTGGTGGGCGTAGAACTTGGAGAAGTGTTGTTTACGCTGTAACTCTGCCTGTTCTCTTTCCTTCAGAAATTTCATGAGGAATGATGATAATAGGTTATTTCACAGCATGCAAATGGAGGGTCGAATCTTAAAATATATATTGAGGCAGTTGTGTCTTAGCAATAGATGCCTACACTTCCAGCAATCCAACATTAAAAAAGGGTAAGGGGTGGTGGAGTCATGGGAAAGAAATCTAAAATTTAAAAGCTCCTAGTGGTAAGCAGCATCAGTTAAACTATCAGGGCAGAATGTGAGCCTGTTTTCATTTAGAAGGTACTGCAGGAAAGAATTGCACTCCCAAGCATCCCAATCTCCCCCCGCACCCCCCAAAGGCTGAGCAAGCCAAAGTATTGGCACAATAATATGCATAAATCAACTTGTAATTAGCAAGTGTCTCAAACCTCTCAGGAATTAGCAGCATATTCACTAACCATATGAACAATCTGACCTACCCACACCAATACACAAAAGTTCTCCCCAGGTGCACCTGCTACAGAAAGATGTCAATATCAGCAACCATGAGTGAATCATCGACTTTTCAGAATGTAATGTCCCTTTCATTTAGAAATTCTTTCATTATATTTTAAAATTTGACCTCACCAATGGCAACACATAATCCATTAAAAGGTTTAAAAACTATTTTAAAATGTGTAATAGAAATTTCAGAATTCCAACCATGTTTTCCCGACCAATTCATTAAGAACTGTGGGTATCACAATTGTACGTGCTACTTAAAACTACTCCTTTCATCTAATGCAGCTCTGTGTCACCGCTGACTGATCCAGAAGATTAAGGCACATGGGATCCATGGTGACTTGATTGATTGGATTCAAAATTGGTTTGGCCATGGGAGGCAGAGGGTCATAGCAGAGTGATGTTATTCTGAATGGAGGTCTGTGACCAGTGGTGTTTTACGGGAATCAGTGCTGGGAACTCTGTAACTTGTGATATAAATGTAGCTGGCCTGATAAGTAAATTATTGCCAGATGATGCAAAAAATGACAAATTTGTGGATAATGTGGAAAACTGTCAAAGCGTACAGCTGGATATAGATCAGTTGGAAAAGTGGATGGAGAAATAACAGAAAGAGTTTAATTACTAAGGGCACAGATATGAGATAAGAGAGGAAAGATTTTAAAGAGACCTTAGTGATAACTTCTTTACACAGAGGATAATGAATACCTGGAATGACCTACCAAAGGAATGGTTGAGATAGGTCCAAATGTAGCATTTAAGAGATATTTGGATAGGTGCATGGAGAGGAGGGTCTGGGAGGGTTATGGACTGAGCACAGGCAACTGAGACGAGCAGGGAGGATGCTGTGGTCCTTGTCTTACTGTTGCTGCAACCAAAGTGATTGATGAAGATAATGTAGACTCTGTGGCAAATACTCAATTTCTCAAACTAAGTCAATATCAGGATCAGATTTAGTATCACTGGCATATGTCCTAAAATGTGTTAACTTTACAGCTGCAGTACAATGAATTGCATAATAAATAAACATAGAAAAATACTATATATATGTATAATATAATATAATATATATATATATATAATACTATTTAAATAGTTAAGATAAGTAGTGCAAAATAACAGAAATAAAAAGTAATGAGGTAGTGTTCATGGACTCAATGTCCATTTAGAAATTGGATGGCAGAAGGGGAGAAGCTGTTCCTGTATTGGTGAGTTTGTGCCTTCTGGCTTCCGAGCCTCCTTCCAGACAGTAATGGTGTGAAGAGGGCATGTCCTGGGTGGTGGGGATCCTTAATAATGGACGCCTCCTTCCTATGGCACCGCTTCTTGAAAATGGCTTGGATACTTACTGTATATACTTAGTCCACCATTCAGTAAGATTATGGTGGATGTTAATGTGATCTCACCTCAGCATTCTTTTCTAGCTACAATAATCTCTTAGCCCATTGCTTATCAGCTAACTTCCTCTCCTTTACAAATATTCAAAGACTCTGCCTCTAATATCCTTTGAGAAAGAAGGGTCCTGTCTTAAATGGGTGACCATTTATATTAAATTATGGTTCCTTGTTCTACATTCTGTCAAAGGATTGAACGTCCTTTCCACATCCACCCTATTTAGATCTCTCATGATCTTACATGTTTCAGTCAAATCACCACTCACCTTTCGAAGCACCAGTGGATACAACCTTTCCTCTTAAGATAACTTCCCTTTTCCAGGTACTTGTTCTTTGAATTGTTTCCAGCATCTTAAAATATATTCTTAAATAAGGAGATCATTCCTGCTCACAGCACTTCAGATGTGGTGTCACACGTGCCCTAAAAATAATTGAAGCACAACATTCTTATTCAATCACATTCACCAAAACATTAAGATTCTATTAACTGAAGAGGGCTCTCTCCACTCTCTGCCACAGGAAAAGGCAACACTTGGATCCTCCTCAGTTGTTCTTTTTCAGTGCTTATGGAAACTGTCCATCCAGTGGCATAGTGGACATGAACTGCACTCTGCAGCAGGTATACAAGTGGATAGGCCTTACACTTGACATCTACAGGACCAAAATCCTCTGCCGACTTTCTCTCTTTCCAACAATAAAGTCTCTTGTTGAGACCTAAGAAAACATGAACCACTCTCTGTATCTCAAGAGTTATCTCTCAACAAAGGTGGGCATCAAATGATAAAACTCACCATCATCTTTAATGTGTCAGCACAACTTTTGGGCAATTGAAGAAAAGATTGCTTGGAATCAACATTGTAGACCAGACACAAAACTCTAGTCTACTAAATAGTAGCTCTTGAGTCTTGAACAATCTAAAGAAGTTATCGCAAGGCACTGGAAAAACACTATCAATACTGTCTTTGTGAAGTCCTCTAAATTCCTAAATGCATATGTGAACAAGTGTTAGTGTCCTCTGCCGGACCAACATGTTCAGGTTTGAATTATATGACATCAACTTAGTTAAGTTCTATCATAGGAAGAAATTACTGGGATAACAAAGGAAAGAAGTTCAAGGATGTTCTCAAAGTTTCCTTTAAAATATTGCCCTATCCTCACTTACTCTAGAAATTCACTAGCCCATGGTCAATCCAAATAAGGAGGAGAATTTGAAATAGTAGTGAGCAATTGGGTCACACTGAAATTCTGCATAAGATATGGAAGGATGGAAGGATGGAAGGATTACACAAAATAATGAACTACCTACCCACCCAGCCAGTCTGACATGCTACTTCTGTCCCATCTGCTGAAGAGCTAGTTGTTCTCAAATAGCCTCACTAGTCTCCTCAGAACATGCAAAAAATAATTTCTGATTCTGAAGGATTGTCAAAGGAGATGGGTAAGCATAAAGGTGGCTTTTCATGGTTGACAAGATGTAACACATATCTTACCTCAAGGTGCTGGATGCTCATCCGTTTTACGGTTTATATGAAGAACTTGAAGGAAAAGACCAAGTTTCATACAATTATTTTATCTATTAGTTTCTCTTTGTGTCTTAATGCTTCCACCTGCTCCCCCCTTTGTGTCACTGGTAGATTTCCACTTGCGGTCTTCTATTCAATTTTCAAAATCATTAATAAATTGACTCTAAATGAGACTGCAAAAAAGCTCATTATCCCTTTTTTCTCTTTCATCACACACTTGATGTCTTAATCAAGTAAATTCTTACAGTAGCAACTAGTCTCTTATTGGGGAATTTATCAGATGTCTTCAGCACATACATGTACATAAAATTTAGGCACCTATTCAAAATAGTCAATTATGACTTTGTTATACATGACTAACTGCCCAGATCAACAGAAACTCTTCCTGTCCCAATGGAAAATTGCAACTGTTGCTTTACAGTAGTTATCTTTACAATAGGTAATACATTTTTAAATGTATGAAAATCAGCACTTGACCAGTGCAATCACTTTCATTGTACAGTTCACAAATAGAATTTATATAGGCTTGTATAGTCTGAATGTTCTACAGTAAAAAGTGTTTTCTAGCTTGGATTAAGGGGCAAAAGAGGAAGACAGTGAGGTTACTTTGAAAGACATTTTCAAAATGTAAAGTTGTAATACCTCACAGTGGAGGAAAGGTGGGAACCATAAGGAACAAAATGACTGGGTGATTTCCCTAAAAGGTAAATGCTCAATGCACAAATTTTGCAAGTGAATATATTAAGGTGCCTTAATAAAGACTACACTCAGCGGCTGCTTCATTAGGTTTACCTGTACACCTGCTTATTAATGCAAATGTCTAATCAGCCAATCGTGTAGCCAAAACTCAAAGCATAAAGCATGTAGATATAGTCCAGAGTCTGAGTTGCCAAACTTTTTTATGCTATGCACCACAGGTTGGGAACCCCTGGTCTAGGGGTTCATTTGTTGTTCAGACCAAACATCAGAATGGGAAAGAAATTCAAACTAAGTGACTGACTGTGGAATGATTGTTCGTGCCAGACAGGTTTGGTTTGAGTATCTCAGTAGCTGCTGACCTCCTGGGAATTTCATGTACAAAAATCTCTAGCATTTACAGAGAATGGTGCAGAGAACAACAAAAAAATAGCGAGTGACAGTTCTGTGGGCAAAAATGCCTTGTTGATGAAAGAGATGAGAGGAGAATGGCCAGACTGGTTCCAGCTGACAGGAAGACAACTAGAACACAAGTGTCCATGCTTTACAATGGTGGTGTGCATCTCTGAACGCACAGCAAGTCGAACCTTGAAGTGGATGGGTTACAGCAGCAGAATAACGTAAACCTACACTTAGTGACCATTTTATTATGTGCAGAAGGTTCCTGATAAACTGCCACTGATTGTATAAACTAAATAAACCATGTCAATCTTTGTCACTTCAATAATCTTTGGAAGTACATAAGAACATAAGAAATAGAAGCAGGAGTAGCATCCGGCCTGCTGAGCCTGCTCCAGCATTCAATAAGATCATGGCTGATCTAGTCACGGACTCATCTCCACCTACCTGACTTTTCCCCATACCCCTTAATTCCCCTTTTTCTATGTTTATCATTAGTCAAGAAATAGCTCCTTTGAAGTTAAGGAGCAGGATTGTTTTTCAAAGTAAGGAAACATCATGACTTGGTCTCTTCCTGTTTGCTATTTGCCCTTTCTTGCAGCTCACATTAAACACTGAACACCATAATTGATTTGCAAAGCATACAAACGTCAGGAAAGAACTGTGAGGGAAAAAAGTTTTTGTACGTTGCTGAGACAATCAGTGCTTTAAATACCAATATTTAAGTAAAGCTCCACACACAAAAAATGCTGGTGAACGCAGCAGGCCAGGCAGCATCTATAGGAAGAGGTACAGTCGACGTTTCGGGCTGAGACTCTTCGTCAGGACTAACTGAAAGAAGAGATAGTAAGCGATTTGAAATTGGGAGGGGGAGGGGGAGCGGGAGATCTGAAAGGATAGGAGAAGACAGGAGGGGGAGGGATGGAGCTAAGAGCTGGAAAGTTGATTGGCAAAAGGGATACGAGGCTGGAGAAGGGAGAAGATCATGGGACAGGAGGTCCCATGAGAAACAAAAGGGGAGGGGAGCCCAGAGGATGGGCAAGGAGTTATAGTGAGAGGGACAGAGGGAGAAAAAAGAGAGAGAAAAAAGCGGGGGGGGGAATAATAAATAAACAAACAAATAAATAAATATATATATAAGGGATGGTGTATGAAGGGGAGATGGGGCATTAACGGAAGTTAGAGAAGTCAATGTTCATGCCATCAGGTTGGAGGCTTGCCAGACGGAATATAAGGTGTTGTTCCTCCAACCTGAGTGTGGCTTCATCTTGACTGTAGAGGAGGCCGTGGATAGACATATCAGAATGGGAAAGGGACGTGGAATTAGAATGTGTGGCCAATGGGAGATCCTGCTTTCTCTGGCAGACAGTGCATACGTGTTCAGCGAAACAGTCTCCCAGCCTGCGTTGGGTCTCGCCAATATATAGAAGGCTGCATCAGGAGCACCAGACGCAGTACATCACCCCAGCCGACTCACAGGTGAAGTGTCGCCTCATCTGGAAGGACTGTCTGGGGCCCTGAATAGTGGTGAGGGAGGAAGTGTAAGGGCATGTAAGCCTCATCTGCTTACAAGGATAAGTGCCGGGAGGGAGATCAGTGGGAAGGGATAGGGGGGATGAATGGACAAGGAAGTTGCGTAGGGAGCCATCCCTGCGGAAAACAGAAAATGGGGGGAGGGAAGTATGTGCTTAGTGGTGGGATCCTGTTGGAGGTGGCAGAAGTTATGAAGAATTATATGTTGGACCCGGAGGCTCATGGGGTGGTAGGTGAGGACAAGGGGAACCCTATTCCTAGTGGGGTGGCGGGAGGATGGGGTGAGAGCAGATTCCGTGAAATGGGAGAGATGCGTTTGAGAGCAGAGTTGATGGTGGAGGAAGGGAAGCCTCTTTCTTTAAAAAAGGAGGACATCTCCTTCATCCTGGAATAAAAAGCCTCATCCTGAGAGCAGATGCGGCGGAGATGGAGGAATTGCGAGAAGGGGATGGCATTTTTGCAAGAGACAGGGTGAGAAGAGGAATAATCCAGATAGCTGTTAGAGTCAGTAGGCTTATAGTAGACATCAGTAGATAAGCTGTCTCCAGAGACAGAGACAGAAAGATCTAGAAAGGGGAGGGAGGTGTCGGAAATAGACCAGGTAAACTTGAGGGCAGGGTGAAAGTTGGAGGCAAAGTTAATGAAATCTCAATGCTGTTTCCCCATGAAATGTAAATACTAACTAATCCATTGTCTTGATTCAGCAACTGATAAAGCAACATGGGCAAGGGATGCCAGGCTCAGAATTTTTCTGGACAATTGCAAAGCCACTTCAAATGATAGAGGAATACCACTGTTATACACCTAGATAATGCTGTGGCATTCTCAAAAATAGAGCCCAGCAGCACAAACATGCCCCCAACTTCAGTGATGTATGAAGAATATCATGGATCATTTAAACAAATGAGGCCCCATGTGTCACCTAGACACTAAGGGTTCAGATGACGACGATTTAAACAAATATTCCAGTTATGTAAAAAGAAGATTGTATCAAGAGCACGTATTTCTGAAGGGATGATATAATGATTTATAGATGTGATGTTGAGAAGCTCTGGTGCTTAGGGGTACCATAGAATAGTATGAATTTGGTGTAGTAAAAGAAAGATACTGAAGTTAGTTATTTTAAGCAAGATAGATTGGATATCAGCAAAAAGTAACACACATAAATTAAGATCTCATTCAGAATTTATATTTGTCCAATGTTTAGCATACCAAATGGCAAGGGAACATAACCAAACACATCAGTGCTGGTTGGATAATTTCTATTAAAGCTAATTTCGTGATCTTGTCGAAGAAGGAGCATTGTGGTAATTGGATTGAGTGGTCAACTGATATTTTCCGTCTTAAAATAAGAACAATGGATTGAATCATTTGAAGGTTATCTGTCAGTGACACTAAGATTTCACTCATATTTCTTGATGTATTAAATATTGTCAGAAATCTTTTCTCATACGATAAAGGAACATTGGGATTGTCTGCAACTTTAAATGAAATTTATTATTTGTCTCACATCTGTGGTTTATATCAGTTCTTGAATTGATAGTTAAAAGTCGCATTGCAGCTTTTTTGATATTATTCACATCTTGCTAATTTTCTAGAGAGTGTATGTGATAAGTAAATTATTTCATAGCTTAATTACCCTTTGAGAGAAAAGTTTACATCTAACTTTTTTAGAACTTTCTAACTTTGTAAGTATAACAAAGTTTTCCTTACTTTTCAAACTTCTTCAATTAATTTTAGTAATCCACTTTACAGTCAGGAGGCAATTGCTGTGCGTGTTCTAGCACTTTTAAAGAGGTACCCAATTACTCTCACTTCATTGTTCATCCTTCATTGCTTTCTAAATTTACAAATACAAGAATTTATCCAATTCCCTTTTGGAAATTACTTTTCAATTTTCTCCCACCTTTTTCTTGGAAAATATTCCTGATAATTATAACTAGCTAAACTTAAAAGCCTCTACCTCATCACAGGATCTTTCATAAATTAGTTTTTAATTTGCCTCTTCTGCACAATTGAAGTGCTAGATTTCTAGTACAATTTTCATAAAGTCCCTCTGCATAATTTCCTCTGTACCTCTGAGCATGTATTTATCGCAGCGGCACTGGCAGGAATTGGTGGAATAATTTGGTTAATTTACATGAAGGAAATGGACGCAATTCCAACAAAACTTGGAAGGCCAAAACCATCCTGGATGAAGCAACCCCTTTCATTGTCCTCCCATCCATAACTCTAACCAATCATAAGTACAACTGATTCTGAAGATTCTGAAAATCTTGGGGCAACGCACACAAAATTCTGGAGGAATTCAGCAAGTCAGGTAGAATCTACAGATAGAAAAAATAGTTGACATTTCAGGCTGAGGCCTTACATCAAAACATCTACCAGTCTTTGTTCCAGCAGTGAAGCAAGCAAACAGGCCAATTATTGACATGCTTTCCTCTCCTATTAGATTCCATCAGCTTCAGCCTTTTGTCGTCTCTATAAGATTCCTTATTCTTCTGCCCTTTACCATTTCCACCTATCACCTCCTAGCTTCTTACTTCATTCCCCCTCCTCCACCCATCCACCTTCCCCCTTACCTGGTCTTACCTATCACTTGCCAGCTTAAACTCCTTCCCACGTTCCCATGCTCCTAACTTCTTACTCTGGCTTTTGCCCCCTTCCTTTCCATTCCTGAAGGGCCTTGGCCTGAAATGTCGACTGGTTATTCCCCTCCATGTATGCTGCCTGATTGCAGCAGCATTTAGTGTGTGTTGAGGAAGAGTGATTGGCAGATCAGGAAAGTGGAAACAGTGACAGAAGATGGGAAGCAATAGGTAGAGCTGATAAAACGCTGAAAAAGATGGAATCTGATTTGAGGGGTGGTCCGCCAATGACTGGCTTGCTTCCCAATTGGAACCAAGACAGTTAGGAGTACTGATGAAGGGTCTCGGTCTGAAATGTCAACTGGTTATGACTCTCCATAGATGCCATCTGACTTGCTGAATAACTCCAGCATTTTGCGTTGCTCTAACCAATCATCCTATCCCAGATAGATATGACAGTGCTGTTCACCAGCTATAAAACACCCTGAGGGTTTTTAACAATGCTAAATCATTTCTATGGGCCTGCTAAGACAGCAAGCTCTACTTTAAGAAGAATAGAGATGGAGGGACTGCATGTAGCTCTTCAAGCCACAGAGTAACCATCATCACCAAGTCCAGAAACACCCTACCCAATAACATTCTGAAGGTAACTACCACAGAAGGATGGTAATGGTTAAAGAAAGCTTCTAAAGGACTATTTGGCATGGACAATATATGCACACCTCACCTACCAAACATACTAAGAAATTATTAATAATAAGAAGGTACCTTATCAGTATAAATTTCTCTAAAAACAGAATGTCCTGTGCAGGATATACAAGTATGACTATTAAAGAAATAATAGATAGTGTTATGTTTATATGGCTTGGAAGCTTGCAGTAAAAGTAAACATGAAGGTTAGTGAAGTGAAATGAGGATCTCCGCTGGTCGGGGTCGACCATAAATATTGTGTGGTAGCCATCCATGTAATACGCGAGCCGGTAAAGAAGCTTAGGCAGTACGATATGGAGAGCAAGCTGTTGCATGTGCAGTAGGCTACCCCTCTCCACACAGCAGATGAAACCAAAAGAACTGCGGAGACTGATGCAGTTTGACACCAGCAGTATCGCAAGAGCTGCCAGTCAGTATAGAACTCAGCGTAGGACTGCCTTAGGATTCCAGCTCCAGATTTCCCTTCAGGGTTTAGTCATGAAGCCTTTCCCAAGAGCGGGTATAGCTTCAAGACAGCGGAGGTTTGAGATCACAGTTTACACAGCTGCCAACCATGGCTGACTGAGCCCCATCTGCCTGAAAGAACTGGTTCAAGGTGCCAGGAGCTTGCCTTTGCCCTTTCGATCAGTAGAAATGGTTCCACCAGGCTCAGTAGCTAAGCCATATGTGAAAGCCAGGAGCTGTTCTTGGATGAGACGCACACCATTGGGAGCACTTATCAGAATCAGGATCATGTTTAATATTACCGGCATATGTCCTGAAATTCGTTAACTTAGCGGCAGCAGTACAATGCAATGCATGATAATGGAGGGATAAGTAAATAAGTCACAGGAGGCGTATGTTTGTATATTAAATAGTTAAATTAAAAGTAGTGCAAAAATAGAAATCATAAAAGTGAGGTCATGTTCATGGTTTCAAAGTCCATTTAGAAATCAAGTGATAGAGGGAAAGAAACTGCTCCTGAATCACTGAGTGTGTGTCTTTATGCTTCTGTACCTCCTTCCTGATGGCAACAATAAGAAGAGGGCATGTCCTCGGTGGTGGGAGTCCTTAATGATGGACGCTGCCTTTTTGAGACACTGCTCCTTGAAAATGACTTCGATGCTACGGAGGCCGGTACTCAAGATGGAGCTGACTAATGATTCAACTTTCTGTAGCTTTTTTCAGTCCTGTGCAGTAGTTAATCCACACCCCGCCCCCCCCCCCCATACCAGACAGTGATGCTGGCTGTCAAAATGCTCTCCACGGTACATCTGTAGAATTTTTTGAGTGCTTTAGGTGATAAACCAAATCTCTTCAAGTAGATAGTGGGTACGTTTAATAGGTAGTGGGAGCTTATCCCCACTATCTCCCCTGGCTATGGCAACCTTAAGGCACTACAAAGTTAGAAATCAGTTATTAATAGCCAAAAAAAAAAATTCAAGGGCTGGGACAAGTATGTAAAAGGGATAAGAGTATGGAAAGTTAATGAGAGTCCCTTAGTGGCAGAAGGCAACAATTATAATGAGGAAATGGGAATGAGCTGTTAAACAAATATTTTGCATCTACCTTCTGAGCAGAATACATAATTAGCATACCAGAAGTAATGAGCAACCAAGGATGCAATGAGAGTGACAAACTAAAGATACAGGTGAAGAAAAACCATAAGAGAAATTAATGGGAATAAAAGCCAACCATTCCAGGAGAAAAATGCTTATATTTTAATGTGCTACTTGATGTGGTTCCTTTTGAAAAATTAGAAGTGAGAAACTAATAAATATTGGTGCCCAGAAACACCTGGATGAACTTTTATGTTAAAGCAGGAGTTAATATGAAAGTGCAGCAAATGACTGGGCAAATAAATGGTGTTTTGTTTTTTTTTATTGAAAAAGAGCTGGATACAAGTATGAGAAAATTATGCAGGATTTTGGTCAAAGACTACACTTTGAGCACTATGATGAGACAAGGTCTCTGCATAAGGAAAGATGATCTTTGTTTCGAAGTTGGTGCAGCATAAATTGACTGCAGTGAGTGTAGGGATAGGGTAGGGAATGGTCATATTTTAATAAAATTTTGAGTGGAGTTAACATTGTAAATGTTGAGAGGCTGTTTTTTGAACACAACATCGCAGATGAAGAGTTGGACATTCAGAAATAAGGTGTGGATGAACTTTTGTTAAGTATTTTCTAAATTCAGATCAAAACCATTCAAGGGATAAGGCAGTTGCATGGGAGCATTAATGTTAAGGATTATCCACAATTACACTAGTTTTGAGGGGCCTTATGACGTGCTGCTCTTCTCAGTTCTTATGTACCGGCTGAGAAGTGGCAGATGGAGTTCAACCAAGAAAAGTATGAAGTAGTTCGCTTTGGAAGATCAAATCTGAAGGCAGAATTCTTAACAGTGTGAATGAACAGAGGGATCTTGGGGTTCATATTGATAGATCCCTGTAAGTGGCCGTGCAAGTTGATAAGGTTGGTAAAAGGCATATGGTGAGTTGGCCTTCATTAGACAGGGGATTGAGTTCAAGAACCATGAGGTAATGTTGCAGCTCTATAAAACCCTGGTTAGACCAAACTTGGAATATTGTGTTCCATTCTGGTCGCTTCATTATAGGAAGGATGTGGAAGCCTTAGACAAAGTGCAGAGGAAATTTACCAAGATGCTGCCTGGATTAGAGAACATCTTATAAGGATAGGTTGAATGAGCTATGGCTTTTCCCTTTGGAGTGAAAAAGGAGAATGGTGTACAAGCTGATAAGAGATGTATATTCGCAGAGTGGAAATGGCTAATATGAGGGGGCATTATTTAAGGTGATTGGAGGAACGTATAGTTGGGATGTCAGATGTGTATATTTTACACAGAGAGTTGTTCGTGCATGGAATGTGCTATCAGGGGTCGTGGTAGAGACAGATATATTAGAGACATTAGGAGATTCTTAGATAAGTATATGAATGAAATATTAAATGTGGGAGATTGATCTTTTGTGGTTAAAAGTTGAGCACAGCAATGTGTGCTGCAGACCCTGTACTGTGTAACACAATGGATGCATATAAATAAGCAACATGACTCATCATTTTCCTTGAAAATGTCTTTAATTATTATTACTTTACTTTACTTTACTTTATTACTTTATTGTCGCCAAACAATTGATACTACAGCGTACAAACATCACAACGACATTTGATTCTGCGCTTCGCGCTCCCTGGTGTACAAATCGATAGTAAATATAATAAAAAATTTAAATTATATATCATAAATAGAAAATAGAAAAGGGAAAGTAAGATAGTGCAAAAAAAACTGAGAGGCAGATCCGGATATTTGGAGGGTACAGCCCAGATCCGGGTCAGGATCCGTTCAGCAGTCTTATCACAGTTGGAAAGAAGCTGTTCCCAAATCAGGCCGTACGAGTCTTCAAACTCCTGAGCCTTCTCCCGGAGGGAAGAGGGATGAAAAGTGTGTTGGCTGGGTGGGTCGTGTCCTTGGTTATCCTGGCAGCACTTCTCCAACAGCATGCGGTGTAAAGTGAGTCCAAGGACGGAAGATTGGTTTGTTTGATGTGCTGAGCTGTGTTCACGATCTTCTGCAGCTTCTCCCGGTCTTGGGCAGGACAACTTCCATACCAGGTTGTGATGCACCCTAGAAGAATGCTTTCTACGGTGCATCTATAAAAATTAATGATGGTTTCAGGGGACAGGCCAAATTTCTTTAGCTTTCTCAGGAAGTAAAGGTGGTGGTGGGCCTTCTTGGCAGTGGACTCTGCTTGGTTGGAACAAGTCAGGTCATTTGTGATATCGACCCTGAGGAACTTAAAGCTTTTGACCTGTTCCACCTGCTCACCACCAATGTAGATGGGGTCGTGCAGTCTGCTACTCCTTCTGAAGTCAACAACCAATTCCTTCGTCTTGCTGACATTGAGGGATAGGTTATTGTCTTCACACCATACCACCAGGTTCCTAATTTCCTCTCTGTACTCAAACTCATCATTACTGGAGATACAGCCTACAATTGTGGTGTTATCAGCAAACTTATACATTGAGTTTGATGGAAACTTGGTTACACAATCATGGATACAAATCACAATATTACTAATTCATTAATCAGCTTTAATGTCTGCTCAAGATTAACATGGCATGTCAGAATATTTTTTGAAGATCAAAATTCAAAGTAAAATTTATTATCGGAACACACATGTCATCACGTACAACCCTGAGATTCTTTTTCTGCAGGCACGCTCAGCAAATCTGTAGATCAGTAAGTGTACACTGTAAACATCAGGAACTGTAAACTGTAAACAAACTGCAAGTGCAATGTGCAATCAATAAATAGCACTGAATAACGAGGATGAGATAACTGAGTCCTTATATGAGTGTTGCTATCCCCTTTTGTTCAAGAGCCTAATGGCTGAGGGGTAGTAACTGTTCTTGAACCTGGTGGTGCGAGTCCTGAGGCATTTGTACCTTCTGTCTGATGGCAGCAGTGAGAAAAGAGCATGGCCTAGGTGGTGAGGATCTTTGATGATGGATGTTGCTTTTCTACGGCAATGTTTCATGTAGATATGCTCACTGGTTGGGAGGGTTTTACCCATGATGTACTGGGCCGAATCCACTACCTTTTGTAGGATTTTCCACTCAAAGGCTTTGGTGTTCCCATAGCAGGCTGTACTGCAGCCAGTCAGTGCACATTCCACCAAGCATTTATAGAAGTTTGTCAAGGTTTGCGATGCCATGCTGAACTTCTGCAGACTCCTGATGAGGTAGAGACGCTATCGTGCTTTCTTTGCAATAATATTTATATGATGGGTCCAGGACAGGTCCTCTGAGATAGTGACACCCAGGTATTTAAAGTTACTGACCCTCTCTACCTCTGATCCTCTGATGATTACTGGCTCATGGACCTCTAGTTTCCCTCTCCCGAAGTCTACAATCAGTACCTTCATCTTATTGTCATTGACTGAGAGGCTGTTATTACACTATTCAGCTAGGTTTTCAATCTCCCTCCTGTATGATGATTCATCACCACCTTTGATACAGCCCACAACAGCGGTGTCATCAGCAAACTTGTATATGGTGTGGAGCTGTACTTAGCCACACAGTCATAGGTGAAAAGCGAATAGAGCAGGGGGCTAAGTACACACCCCTGCGGTGCTGCCATGCTGATGGAGATTGTGGAGAGATGTTTTAGGCATTCCGAACTGACTGGGGCCAACAAGTGAGGAAATCCAGGATCCAATTGCACAAGGGGGTATTGAGACCCAGGTCTTGGAGTTTACTGATTAGTTTTGAGGGGATAATGGTGCTAAATTCTGAGCTGTAATCAATAAAGAGCATCCTGATGTTTGCATCTTTGCTGTCCAGATGTTTTATGGTTGTGTGAAGAGCCAAAGAGATAGCATCTACTGTAGACCTGTTGCTTCAGTAGGTGAATTGGAGCGATTCCAAGTCATCATTCAGACAGGAGCTGATATGCTTCACCACCAACTTCTCAAAACAGTTCATCACTGTTGACGTAAGTTCCACTGGGTGATAGCCATTTAGACAGGTTACCATGCTCTTCTTGGGCACCAGTACAATTGAAGACTGTGGATACCACATACTGCCGGAGCGAGAGGTTGAAGATATCCGTGAATACTCCAGCCAGTTGGTCAGCACAGGTCTTCAGTACTCGGCCAGAAACTCCATCAGGAATGAATGCTTTCCTTTGATACACTCTCTTGAAGGCAGACCACACGTGGTCTTCAGATACGGAGAACAAAAGGAGTCGTGGGATTGTGATGGTTCCTCCCTGATCTTGTGGTCAAAGTGAGCATAGAAGGCACTGAGCTCATCTTGAAGGAAAGCGAAGATTATTGGCAGTTTGGGTACGTGGTCTTGAAAAAGTTCACCACTCCGTCAAAGGAGAAGTAATGTGATAAACTCTTAGGACAATGTGTTGGGCCACTCAGAAAAGAAATATACAGAAAACGTAGCACTTTTTTATCTGAAAACAAACTTCAAACTTCTTCCCATAGAGCAAACATTCCTTTAAAGAAAGTTGGACATGTCTTCACTGTGATCTTCCTCAATCACCTCAGTGGTATGCATCTTCAGCTTTATCCAGAAATCTTGAGCTCACAGAGATGTATTGATTTCTAATAAGGGCAAATATGAAGAGGTAAGGCAAGAAAGAAATGGTAATTCAAAGAAACTGACAGCACATTGTGTATTCAACTGCCTTTAAGAGCTTTGTGAAATTTGAAATACTGCTTTCAAGAGACCTGTACTAGAGGTAACGTACTTCAGTGTTATGCAGTTACAGATTAACTCAGCAGTATCGTACCCCAGTGTTATGCAGTGAAAAAGAGTACTGTACTCCTGTGGTAAACTTTGGTTGAGCTGTGTCTATCCAGTGCTGTATGCTAGTGTCAGATGTTGACAAATCTGTGTCTGTCAGAGCTGTATGCTAATATTATACAGTGACCTGTACCCAGCCATATTGTACTCCATTGTTAGACACTGATTGATTGTTTACATCAATACTACATGCCAGTATTATACAGAGACAGAACTTTATCCTACAGTACTGTATCCTTGCTACTTTAATGGATCTGTGCATATCTGTGTGTAGACCAGGTTTACCTATGCATACGGACCGGGATGTGTGCTCAGGGCCGGAAAGTCACAGTAGGTCCAACATGGTCTCTGTTTCTTTGGTGCCTGGCCTAAGGGCTAGACTTATCCCTACCTTTGGATCCTTGGTGCAGCCCATCATTAGGTGGGACCTGAGGACCTGGGCTCAGTGGTCCTAGCCTGACATCAATGGGGTGACAGTGGTGATCAAGCCCTAACTCTTCTCTTTAGGCACAGCTTTAATGTTGCTCTTCCTGTTCAGCTTGAATTAAGGAGCTGTGGCAGTGTAAGGAATTTTTGACCCTGCTCCTAGCAGCCTCTGAGGAGCAATGGTTTTCTTGATCAAAGTAATTTTGAACAGCAAATACTGTACTCCTTTTGGCCACACTAATCAAATGAGCAAGGCTACGCACCCCTAGATCCTTTGATTGGTCGCAAGTGGCAGGTTTTTGTATTAATGAACTTCTGAGACCAGCCTCCCTTTTATACCTTACGCCTCCACCTATAAATTCAATGATTCCTCAGGTTTTATATTAGATTTATCCTCCCAAATTCATAGAATGGTGTACATCCATAAAAGCCCATCAACTTGTGCTTCTCTTTAAAGTTCTGTCTGTTATGTCTCATATCAATGGAATACAGCAATATTAAAAAGAAAATGATATCCCAGTGCTGAGTGCAGTCCAGTTGTTCATTAAAAATTACGGCATATGGTCATTTTAGTTTTATTAGAAAATTCCAGAGCTTTTACCAGTGTTTCAGAAGGAGTTGTAGAATACACCTTCTGGTGCTGCTTGGACACGGCTTCAATGATGAACCCGGGGTCATAGGGTGTTCCAGGTCTTTAATCATCAGACAACCTCGATCGGGCAACCCAGCCGGGGGTGATCAGCCCCCAACTTGTGTCCAAGTGGCGCACTAATCCACGGATCCGCCCTCCAGATCCACAGCCACCGCGAGGCCTTTTCAGCAGCCTCCAGAATGTTCTTGGAGGCTCTTCTGCACTGCAGTCCTTTAACTCCAAGGAGTTTTAGAGTCCACTGTAATGAATGGCCAGCAAAGCCCTGGCACCCAACTCTGACTAGCTCACAGCGAGCTCTCCAGCCATTGCTCCAGCATTCTGCAACAAGATCAGTGTATCTAGCCCTCTTGCGCTCATTGGCCTCTTCAATCTGGTCCAGGGGACAGTAAGTTCCAGCATGACCACATGCTTTGTAGACTATCGGATATTAACACCATGTCTGGGCGGAGCAGAGTGGCTGCGATGTTCTCTGGGAACTTGAGCTGCCTTCCTAGGTGGACTTGGAGCTGCCAGTTTCGTGCCGTGACAAGAAACCCTCCCGAGGAGCTGGGCCGATGTTGAGCCTTCTCCCCTGCTCTAATAAAAGTGATGGACTGTTTGGGAGCGTGCTGATTTTTGCTGTTTTGAATCGCTGTGCTGATTGCATCCGCCATAGACCTTAGGACTTGGTCATGGCGCTAGCGGTATCGCCCTTCCCCCAACACCTTCGGGCAGGAACTTAGAATATGCTCCAGGGTGCCTCTTTCCTGGCACAGTTGGCATGCTGGAGTGTTTGCCATGCCCCACCTTTGCAGGTTGGCCGAGCTTGGGAAAATATCATAGACTGATTGGATGAGAAACTTGATACGCAATGGTTCGGCTCTCCAGAGCTCTGTCCAGGTGAACTTGCGAGGTTCCGCATGCTCCCATCTAGTCCAGGCGCCTTGTTTGTACATGCCAACCATCTTGTTGTATCGATCTTCCTCCACTTCTGCTCGTATCTCATCCCGAACCAGTTGACGCTCCTGCTTTCCATAGGTTTTGTCATAGCATGGTTTGGGAAAACAGCCCAGTCCTGCCCGCCCCACCCCACAGTGCCCACCAAAATGTTGTGCCACAGCCGTGCCTCTGCTCTGCCGACAGCTTCCTGTGCCTGCCACTTCCTTCCGGTCTTTACGCAGATTCTACCGAAGCGACTTTAACATCAGAGGAGCCTCGGTACATCATAACCTCCCTGGCCCGAGTGACTTTGAATTCCTCTGTTAGGCTGCTGATGAGGAGCTGCAGCTTGGTGGAATGCCCATACAGGGCAATGCTGCTTAAGGTCCGGGGGAGACCTAATCACCTCCGGATAAACTGACTGATGGTCTTCTCCAGAGCCTCCACTGTTGACATTGGCACTTCGTAGACTAGAAAGGGCCAGAACAGCCTTGGCAGGACTCCATGTTGGTACATCCAGGCTTTGAATTTTCCTGGAAGCCCCGATTTGTCAATCGCGGTGAGCCAGGTTATCAAGTCACTCCTGGTTTGTTGAAGTGCGGCTATGTCCTTCAGGGAACTGTCGAAGATCTTGCCCAGGCTTTTGACTGGTTTTTCTGTCACCGTTGGAATCCGGATCCCTCCCAGGGTAAAGCGGAACTGGTCGGCCACTCTTCCCTTCTTCAGGACCAGAAACCTGGACTTGGCTGGTTTAAAGCTCATCCTTGCCCATGAGGTGAGCTATTCCAGCCCTTGAAGGAGCCATCTGCACCCAGGGACGGATGTTGCCATCACCGTCAGGTCGTCCATGAGTGCTCATATGCGGGGGGCTGCCTAGTACCAGATCTAGACATAGGGCCTCTACATTCCACCTCAACTGACTTGACAATTATGTTCATGGCCAATGAGGAGAGTGACACCGAGATTGTGCAGCCAGTGATTATGCCCTTCTCCAGCCCATGCCAGGCGGATGTTAATGACCCTGAGGAGACTCTCAACCTAAGTTGCTGTAATAGTCCAGAATGAGGTTTCGGATCATCTCTGGAACATGGTGTCTTGTCAGTGCTGTTTCAACGAGCTCGTGTGGGATGGATCCATAGGCGTTGGTTAAGTCTAGCCAGAATGCTGCAATGTCTCTTCTGTTCCCCCTTGCCTCCCAGATCAGCTGGGTCACCACTCCTGTGTGCTCCGGCATCCAGGTGCTCCTGGGTCTCCTCCCTTCAGTACTGAAGTGTCTATGTATCCAGTCCTCAAGAGGAACTCAGTTAAACGTTGGGCCACAATCTTGAAGAAGATCTTCCCTTCAACGCTGAGTAGTGAGATAACACAAAAGTGACCTGAAGAAGTGCAAGAAAATACTTAAGAAAGAAATCAGAAGGGCTAAAAGAAGACATGAGGTTGCCTTGGCAGTCAAAGTGAAGGATAATCCAAAGACCTATTACAAGTATATTAAGAGCGAAAGGATTGTAAGGGATAAAATTGGTCCTCTTGAAGATCAGAGTGGTCGGCTTTGTGCGGAACCAAAGGAAATGGGGGAGATCTTAAATAGGTTTTTTGCATCTGTATTTACTAAGGAAGCTGGCATGAAATCTATGGAATTGAGGGACTCAAGTAGTGAGACCATGGAAACTGTACAGATTGAAAAGGAGGAGGTGCTTGCTGTCTTGAGGAAAATTAAAGTGGATAAATCCCCGAGACCTGACAGGGTATTCCCTCGGACCTTGAAGGAGACTAGTGTTGAAATTGCGGGGGCCCTGGCAGAAATATTTAAAATGTCGCTGTCTACGAGTGAAGTGCTGGAGGATTGGAGAGTGGCTCATGTTGTTCCATTGTTTAAAAAAGGAAAGAAAATTAATCCGGGAAATTATAGGCCGGTGAGCTTAACGTCAGTAGTAGGTAAGTTATTGGAGGGAGTACTAAGAGACAGAATCTACAAGCATTTGGATAGACAGGGGCTTATTAGGGAGAGTCAACATGGCTTTTTTCATGGTAGGTCATGTTTGACCAATCTATTGGAGTTTTTCGAGGAGGTTACCAGGAAAGTGGATGAAGGGACGGCAGTGGATATTGTCTACATGGACTTCAGTAAGGCCTTTGACAAGGTCCCGCATGGGAGGTTAGTGAGGAAAATTCAGTCGCTAGGTATACATGGAGAGGTGGTAAATTGGATTAGACATTGGCTGGATGGAAGAAGCCAGAGAGTGGTGGTATAAAATTGCTTCTCTGAGTGGAGGCCTGTGACTAGTGGTGTGCCACAAGGATCAGTGCTGGGTCCATTGTTATTTGTCATCTATATCAATGATTTGGATGATAATGTGGTAAATTGGATCAGCAAGTTTGCTGATGATACAAAGATTGGAGGTGTAGTAGACAGTGAGGAAGGTTTTCAGAGCCTGCAGAGGAACTTGGACCAGCTGGGGAAATGGGCTGAAAAATGGCAGGTGGAGTTTAATACTGACAAGTGTGAGGTATTGCACGTTGGAAGGACAAACCAAGGTAGAACATACAGGGTTAATGGTAAGGCACTGAGGAGTGCAGTGGAACAGAGGGATCTGGGAATACAGATACAAAATTCCCTAAAAGTGTCGTCACAGGTAGATAGGGTTGTAAAGAGAGCTTTTGGTACATTGGCCTTTATTAATCAAAGTATTGAGTATAAGAGCTGGAATGATATGATGAGGTTGTATAAGGCATTGGTGAGGCCGAATCTGGAGTATTGTGTTCAGTTTTGGTCACCAAATTACATGAAGGATATAAATAAGGTTGAAAGAGTGCAGAGAAGGTTTACAAGGATGTTGCTGGAACTTGAGAAACTCAGTTACAGAGAAAGGTTGAATAGGTTAGGACTTTACTCCCTGGAGCGTAGAAGAATGAGGGGAGATTTGATAGAGGTATATAAAATTATGATGGGTATAGATAGAGTGAATGCAAGCAGGCTTTTTCCACTGAGGCAAGGGGAGAAAAAAACCAGAGGACGTGGGTTAAGGGTGAGGGGGGAAAAGTTTAAAGGGAACATTAGGGGGGGCTTCTTCACACAGAGAATGGTGGGAGTATGGAATGAGCTGCCAGACGAGGTGGTAAATGTCGGTTCTTTTTTAACATTTAAGAATAAATTGGACAGATACATAGATGGGAGGTGTATGGAGGGATATGGTCCGTGTGCAGGTCAGTGGGACTAGGCAGAAAATGGTTTGGCACAGCCAAGAAAGGCCAAAGGGCCTGTTTCTGTGCTGTAGTTTCTATGGTTCTATGGTTCTATGCTCGATTTTGCTTGAATCCTCTTCTTTTGGTATCCAGACACCCCCAGCGTGCCTCCACAGTTAACTCACTCTGGTTTGGCATGCAGTGTTTTCCTTGGTAGTATTCTATTTATTTCACATGAATTTAAATTGGCTTGCCTTTCTACTCATATCTGCATTATTCCAAAGAAGTAACCTTACCCCTATAGATAATATATTAAATATCCCAAAGAAATTTTCAATCAGTCTCTTTCATCAGTTATTTTTCTCTTCTTCATTGTTCATTTTTTCCTTTAGCTGTGGAGAAGAGGAGTGCCTAGTCATGCTGTTGTGGAGTCCAGAAAGCCTCAGGTGCAACTTCACAGCGATCAATTGTGTGCTATTGATTTAAGTCCTAGTACTGATGTTCATTATTTTGTCAGTTTTCAATCCAAGTGCTTTCAGTTCTTGAGACACATTTTAACAAGTAATTGAAGAGAAGGTGGACATGATGGTACTGTTATAGTATGTGGACATATCAAACTGTCAGCATTTCAATGTTCATGGAGAGTGGCTATCTGCAGGATCATTAAATAATAGTCTTCAAACATGTGAATGTTGATGCCCATCCTGCATAACACACTTCCATTTTCTTCTTGCAGACTGAAGCTGATTTACTGCCCTGTAGTCACAGCTGTGCTGTAAATACTTGAAATGCAAATGAATTGATGTTTGAGCTGGGCACTGTTGCAAAGCTTATTATGGGTGAGCTGTGGGAAGTTCAGAATTGGTGGAGCCAAGGATATAAAGCCTTCTGGAGAGGAGCGAGAGTCATTTGGTACACAAATGAATTGGAAGGAAGTTACTGTTAAATACAATGAGCAAAATACAAAAAATGAAGATGGAAATCCAGTTAAGTAAGTTGTGGGCCTGCTATGTTGTCGCCAGAAGCATGCCGACACTTGTGGACTCGATGTACATGTGACAAATAAAGCTATTTTTAAGTATATTTGCAGCTGACCAATGAACATCAACCTTGACAGCTTTCCGCTATGATACTAGACCTAAAGTATTGCGTGCTATTGAACAGCCCTTAAATGTTCAAGGGCTTTTCCTTCTGCATCTGCCAGTACAAATTTGAAACTACACATCCCCTGTTGGTACCTATGTGGACAACAGCTGGATCCTTCCCCTCCCACGCCAAAATCCATCGGGTTTCCCTGGTGACCAAAATCTTCCTGAAGAAATTCAACGTTACATCTAGTACCTAGGAAGACATTGTGCTCAATAGATACACTTGGAGGAAACCTGTTCACAGGAGAGCTGAGCTACATGAGAGTGACTTCCACTGTGAAACAGAAAAAAAGTGTCAGCTGCTGCAAAAGGAGAGACTGAACAACCAAAAGACTCTAACCACAGCTACCACTCACTCTTGCCCACACTCACCAAAATATGTGGGTCCTAGATCAGCCTCTACAGCCACCTGAGGACCCACCAATAGACAACCCCTTACAAGAACTCTTTACTCAACCCGAGTGATCGTTCTACTACTATTGTTTATAAACAAAAGAGATTCTGCAGGTGCTAGAAATCTTGAGCAATATGGAAATACTGGAGCAAGTCGGCACACATGGAAGGGAGTAAACAGTCGACGTTTCAGGCAGAGACCATTTATCAGGACTGGAAAGACAAGAGGCAGATACTAGAATAAGAAGGTGGAGGGGTGGGGGAATACAAGCTGGCAGGTGATAGGTGAGACCAGGTGAGGAGGCAGGTGGGTGGTTAGGGGAGAGGGGATGAAGGAAGAAGCTCGGAGGTGATCAATGGAAGAGGTAAAGTACTGAAAAAGGGGTGACAAAGGGCTGAAAATGATGGAGAGGAAAGCCTTTCAATGACTGGCCTGTTGGTTTGCTTCCACTCTTGAAGCAAGACAGTTAGGAGTGCTGATGAAGGGTCTTGGCCCAAAGCACTGGCTGTTTATCTCCCTCTATAAATGCTCTGCATGACCCGGTGAGCACTCCAGCAATTAGTGTGTGTTGCTCAAGGTTTCCAGCATTTCTTTATCATTGGTGTGAGTTATGGATGTAATAACCAATCCAGTCATGTATGTGTGTTTCCCCTTTCAGTGAATGCCTTTAACAAGGTCTTTCTTGAATTATCATTATCATGTCAGATGGACAAAGGACAAAGGGCAAAGATATGGATGCAGCAACTCCCATGAAAAGCACAATTTTCAATGCCATCTTCTCTTCTAATGAAATTGGATCATGTACCATACAAAAATGCATAGAGCCATATGATCCCATTTAATAAATCAAGGCACTTTAAAATCAAGACATTGCATAACCAAAACCTATTTAACTCAACAATGCCACAGGTAGTAAATGAATGGAACTTGCTGCAATTTAGAACACATGCAACCCCATAGTTATGTGGATTCTGGGATTTATCTTTGAATTTAACAAATATTCTTGCAAGATGACTTTATTTACATTTTTTTTCAAAGTCAAGAACTATTATGCACTGGCACACCTTCAATTTCCTCTTTCCATTAAAATATATTGGCCTGGAAATTCTTTGCGGTCTAAAAAATGCATTAAATATATGATGCACATCAAGACAAAAATGCTTTTTCTCCTAATGTATGCATATAGCCCAAAACATCATACTGTACATAATAGAAAAGGCACTACATATTTAACACACTCAAAAGGCTTTCCTCGATTAACTCTGCCACTATGGAGCAGTCATAGAAAAATATGTGGTTTGAGGTTCAACTTGTGGGTATTGGGTGGGCCTGTGGTCATAATGGCAGCAGTGGGAGGGCATTTGGCATCTGTTGGGTGGGATTCAGACGGTGGGGTCTGGGGGAACAGGAATTACAAGGGATAAATCCCCAATGGGATAAGATCAGCAAGCCTCCTTTATGTTTTAATGAAGCAGACCCTATATGCTTCGTGAAGTTAGGTGGACTAAGCAAGCGCAGGTTGCACAAACATAAATGAGTATTTAGAAGGGTGTTGCACCAACATATTCTCTTCACACATAATACACTCAGAAGACCTGGGTGGAAAGTGATGCACTTTGTAATTTATACAATTCAGATATTGGTTACTAGTCAATTATTTGGTGATTCAATCCAATTAGTGCACATTCTCTTACATAGTGGTAACATTTCTAGCTCATTTCCTATCAAGTCATTTTCTTACACAAAGTTAGAACTATTATTACAAGGGAAAATCCTTCAGTTCTTTCCTTAATAAGAATAGTAAGTTACAATTATGAAGCAAATATCAAAACACGTTAAGTGAGCTTGCAATTTTTTTTACATCAGCTGCATTAACTGACATGAAGTTCCTTTGTGAAACCCCTTTGATGTTTTAGTCTATATGGAGTGCTGATATGAAGCCATGTAACAATTATGAATCTCTCTGAAAGTTAAGAGCAGATGAATGCTATAGTTACAGGATATGAGGCAGCACTGTAGGACTTGCGTAGTTAGAAAAGGAAGCTAACCTGCAGCTTTAACTTGCCAGCTTTTAAGAGGCCAGCTATTGTTGTCCTGTTATGTATTCAGTTCATTTTGGTTCCGCAAATATCCCTAAGTATATCAGCAGTCTACTCTCATATTTGGGAACTAGCTGCATTTCAAGAATGCAGACACAAGATAGACTGCAGGTGCTGCAAATCTGGATTTATACACACAAAATGTTGAAGGAACTCAGTGGGTCAGGTAGCATCTTTGGAGGAAACCTGTATGCCAGTGGCCCCGTTACCCCTTCTCTTTCTCCTCCTGCACTCTCACAGCCCACCCATCCCCTTCAGCTTTCTCCCTCTGGTTCCTTACCTCCTTCCCTTTATTTGATGGTCTACCATCCTCTGCTTTTAGATTCCTTCTTCACCAGTCCTTTTCCTTTCCTCACTTCCCATTCCCTCATAATATTCCCTTTTTATCCCACTCTCCCATCCTCCTGTTTTCCCCCACCCACTGGGGTTCACCTGAAACTCACCAGCTCCTACTCCTCTCCTTCCCCTTTTATTATGGCTGCTGTCCCTTTCCTTTTGAATCCTGATGAAGGGTTTCAGTGCAAAGCATAAGATTTTCATTTGCTTTCATAAATTCCGCCCAACATGCTTAGTTACTGCAGGAAGAGGTGCAGTCGACTGTACCTCTTCCTACAGATGCTGCCTGGCCTGCTGCATTCACCAGCAACTTCGATGTGTGTTGCTTGAATTTCCAGCATCTGCAGAATTCCTGTTTTTTTGTTTTTATGCTTAGTTACTCTAGTATTTCATATGTGTTGATCAGCATTTCAAGAATGTTCACCAAACAGCAGAGCCCATCGTTTGTATAGGTTTCTAGGGCTTAATTTTCACAGGCTGCATCTATGACAATCCTCTGCTCCCTAACCAAGTTAGACTATGATTGCAGAGGTAACTGTTCTTTCCTCAAGAGGATTAGACTGATTAACTGACTTTCATCCATGCCTGTCATTGACCATTATTATTTTCATTTCTTAACTCCTGCATATAAAAAACTATATGTCCTTGCAATTTATAATTGAAAGAACATACTGCTCTAAATTGGTACACAACTGATTCCTGTTGCAATTATAACAGGGTTTCTCAGCAGACCCAAATCTTCATCCTGCCAGCACTCTCATCTTTGATCCAAAAACCATAATTAGATTAACGTTTGGTGCCAGGTCAAATTCTTTCATGATTTAGAGGCCATTTGCATTGAAGTAGTTATCTCACAAGCATGTCTAAGTGTTACATCCTAGGTGGTTACCATCTAGGACTCAATACGTTCATCATGCGTCAGTAACCTCAAAAATTTCCAGTTGCACTGTGGTGTAGTGAGTAGATCTGCAGCCTCAGCATTCTTGAAACTTGACTTCAACCCTAATCTCTTATTCTCTCTGTGTGGGCTTAATCCATCCTTCCTGTGACTGCATGGTTTCGCATCGGGTACTCCTGTTTCCTCCCTTTTTATAAAGATGCACAGGTTGGTACATTAATTGGGTACTAGTGTGTAGGTGAGCGGTGGAGTCTGAGGATAAATGATGTATGTTGGGAGAAGAGATTACAGGGAAAATAAGTGGGAAATTAGGTTACTCTGTGATCTGGCGTAGAACTGATGGGCCAAATTTACCCCCTTCCATGTTTTAAAGAAATAAGCACAATTTTTAAAATAACTATGTAATTGATAATCTCATGACCTATGATGATGGGTGTCAAACATAACTTTCCATAAAATTGGACAGCAGTGGGTTAAATTTGTTTTGAAGCTTTTCTATTACTTTGATAAATGGACCACAGTACATTTCCCAAAGTGGAAAAGAATGTAGAACTACTACAAATAAGATCACCTTCCTGTACTCATGCTTCATTTTACTCTATGCATTTGCTTACTTCTTACTTCACTCTGAAATACTTTTCCATTCATTCAATGAATGTATGCTTTGTCATAACTACAATTTCCAGGGTAAGTGGTCTGGCACTGGACTGCCACTTTATGCCTTTTACTTTTTCTGGGTGTATCTTTTTATTCACAACAAATTTTGATGATGTTACCCTACTTATTCCTCTGCTTGATAATTTGCATAATTATCTTTGAGCTCATATTCATCTTACCACTGCAGTCACCTATTCACTTAACATCACTGAAACCTTCTCACTTTTAATTTTTCATTCATCTTTCTTCATCAGCAGATAACCTACATTCCATGTGCATCTTTATCTCACCTGCTCCCCTTAGTTTCCACTCCTCAGTTCCATTTGCCTATTACCCACACGCCATGTCCCCTGAGTCAACACGCAGAATTCAGTGGATCACACAGCATCGGTACAGGGACATTAACAGCTGACTAGGTCCTTCAAGTACACTGAAAGAAGGAGGGGAGATAGCCAGTCTAAAAAGTTGGAAGAAAGGGCTGGAACAAGAGCTGGCAGGTGACAGCTGAATCCAGGTGAGGAAAGGCGACAGACTGATATAAAGTGGAGAGTGAAAATAGTGCCAGAAGCTGTGAGATGATAGGTGGAACAACAAAGGGCTGGAAATGATGGAATTTGATAAGGGAGGAAGGTGGAACATGGAATCAAATGAGGGAGGTGGGCAGGGCAGATGGAAGGAGTAGAGAAGGGGAATCAGTGGGGCGGGGGTGTACTGTGTGGGTAATGCACAGTTGGAGTGGATGAAATAGGGAAATAAACTGAGTGATGGAGTTGGGTAACTGTAGAAAAAACCAGTAGATCAGGAAAAGAGAGAAAAAGGACAGAGCAGAAGCAGTTTACCAGAAGCTGGAGAATTCCGTGTTCATGCTGTTGGGTTGTAGACTACCCAGTTGGAATATGAGGAACAGATAGTTTGTGTTTACCTATCTGTATATCCATGGGATCTCCTGACAATTGCCCCTAAATGATTCTATCTGCCTATCATTTCTTTCCTATGGTTTCACTTATCTTCTTCCTTTCTTATCCGATTCTGGAATCTGTAGTATTTCATTTACATTTATCACCTTTCAGCTTCCATCTGTATCTCCACCCGGCTCGCTGCTCCCTTTTGCCTCTCTCTCCTTAATCAATCAATAGATGTTGCACAACTCTACTTCTCTTCCTCTCTCACCAGGCTCCATTTTCCCATCATACTCCTCCTCACTTGGATCCACCTTTCGCATGATAAACCGTATCCCTTCCTCTCACCTCTGTATTCTGAGTATTACTCTCTACACTTTCAATCATAATGGAGGGTCTCAGCCCAAAATGCCTACAGTCCCTTCGCTCAACCTCCTGAGTTCCTCCAGTAGCTTATCTATTGCTTTAGACGAAGTATTTGCATCCCTTGTGTCTTCAGGAGCTGATGAAGAATTTGATGTCAATACTATGGGAGCAGATGTTGAAAGAAACAGACTTAGACCAGTAGGATCTCAAATGCTGGAGATGATGAGTGGATAGTGTCCCATACAGTCAATTAGATAGAAAGAGCAATTTGAGGTAAGCAATATTGGGGCAAAGGATAGGAATAACAGATGAGAAATGATTAGTTTATTAGAGGAATGACACTAATGTATAAAGGTGGGTCAGATTTCATTCTAAAGCTACTAAAATTAGTAGCTTACTAATAACAGGTCAAGACTGGTTCACAATGACTTTTTCCCAGGGCAGAAAGTAGGTTAAAATCGCGGCAGAACATTGTGGGCCTAACGACCTGTACTATGTTGTAATGTTCTAGGTTCTGTGACAATAAACTGAACTTTAACTTTGAATTTGACCACTGGACAAAAGCAAGCTGTAAAGAATAGAAAGAGGAACACAGCAGAGTTTCTTGTACTTAGAGGAACAGTGTGAAATCCTTAGTAGTCCAGCAAATGGACCTAATACGAGTACAGACTGCGCCAGATGAGAGTATAAGCTGTTGGAGATGCAAATTCTATGCCCCACTAACAGCAGCTGTTGGGTATGTTAAGGAAAAAGCCATTTCAGTTTAGATGAGAATAAACAACCAGCAGTAAGCTCTTCAAAATTTGTTCTAGGGCTGCCAAAGAGAAACTGAAGCTTGAGCTCGAGAGACCATCAGAAGGAGAGATCAATGTGCCAGGAAACACATTTACCTCTTGGCCACCAATCTTGGTATATTGAGAAAAGCCAAACAGAGTACGTGTTTGGATCAACATCGTCTGAGTAAGACTCTGAAGAGGAACCATTATCTCTTGAAGACAGTTGAAGATATTACTCAAGAGGCACTTAGAAAGGCTCATGAAAGTGCAGAGAATAGAGGGATATGGACCATTTGCAGGCAGAAGGGATTACATGTCATTAGCTTAATTAGTTCTGCCAAAGGGCTTGTTCTTGTGTTGTGCTGCTCTGTGATTTATGTTATACAGTATATCCTGTCTGAATTGAAAAAACTAAAACTCTTCAGCTTGCTAAATTCCCGAAGATTCAGGTTCATTTATCTTTGACATGCACATCAAAAATACAGTGAAATGCCTCATTTGCATTAACACCTAACACTCACTAAGGATGTGCTGGCGGCAGCCTGTAAATGTCACCAATAAAGAATGCTCAAAATGTTTAGATCATGCTAAGGGTTCCTTTTGCAATTAGAATAGCATTTGAAGATCTTTAGCAAGGTGCAATCCATAATGGTGAGATTTGCTGCCATAAAGCCATAAGACCATAAGACATTGGAGCAGAATTAGGCCATTCAGTCCATTAAGTGAGTTCCACCATTTTATCAGGGTTGATCAATTTTCCTCTCAACTCCACTCTCCTGCCTTCTCCCCTTTCATTTCATGACTTATCAAGCATCTATCAATATCAATAGAGCAGCGCGCGCAGCCTCTCCGGTGAAATGATATTGTATTGTTAAATAGGGACCGTGCACAATTCTGTTTTGATGGAGACAGCCGTGAGAAGCACGGAGGAACATCTGGAGAAACTTCTGAAATGCCTAGTTCACTGCCGCTGCTACTGTGCAATCGAGAATCTCCGGAGGGAGGGCCCAAAATCCTCGGCTTTGCCTGCTGCTGGTGGCCGGGGCTGAGATCGAAGCGCCCGGCAGAGAAGGTGCTCGGTGCTCGGTGTCAGAGGGCTGGTCAGAGGCTCGAAGTTTTCGGACGACTCAGAGTCGGGTTGTGGTCGGGCATGGCAGGGAGAGTTTTCTTCCTTCTCCCGTCTGCGTGAGATGTGGGACTTTTGAGAGACTTTGAACTTTTTTTACTGTGCCCCTGGCCTGTTCTTCATCGAGTTATGGTATTACTTGCACTGTTCTAACTATATGTTATAATTATGTGGTTTTTGTCAGTTTTTCAGACTTGGTCTGTCTTGTGTTTCTGTGATATCACACTGGAGGCATATCGTACCATCTCTTAATGCATGCATTACTAAATGACAATAAAGGAGGACTGCCTGTCCTCATAATCTAATCTAAAAAAAACTCTGCCTTAAATACACTCAATGACCTGGCCTCCACAGATGTCTTCGGCAATGAATTCCACAGATTCACCATCCTCTGGCTAAAAGAAAACTCATCTCCATTTTAAATGGACTTTTCTTTATTCTGAGTTCGAGACTCCCCCTTTATAGGAAGCATCCTCTCCATATCCATTCTATCTTGTTGGCTATTCAATATCAGATAGGTTCCAATAAGATCCCCCACATTCTTCCAAATTCCAGTGAGTACAGGCCCAGAACCATCAAAACTCCTCATATGATAAGCCTTTCAATACATCAATTATTTTCATGGCCTTTCTTTGAACCCTCTCCAATATGAGCACATACCTTTTTAAATAAGGGGCCCAAAACAGCTCACAATATTTCTAGCAACACACATCAAAGTTGCTGGTGAACGCAGCAGGCCAGGCAGCATCTCTAGGAAGAGGTACAGTCGACGTTTCAGTCCAAGACTGAAACGTCGAACTGAAGAAAGAGCTCGTAAGAGATTTAAAAGTGAGAGGGGGAGGGGAAGATCCAAAATGATAGGAGAAGACAGGAGGGGGAGGGATGGAGCCAAGAGCTGGACAGGTGATTGGCAAAAGGGGTATGAGAGGATCATGGGACAGAAGGCCCAGGGAGAAGGAAAAGGGAGAGGGGGGGAAAAAACCCAGAGGATGGGCAAGGTGCGACTTCACCGCACCTTGTTCCCATTCCAACCTCACTCCTTCCGAACGTTCTGCTCTCCACTCCCTCCGCACTAATCCTAACCTTACTATTAAATCAGCCGATAAGGGGGGGTGCTGTTGTAGTCTGGCGTACTGACCTCTACCTTGCCGAGGCACAGCGACAACTCGCGGATACCTCCTCTTATTTACCCCTCGATCGTGACCCCACTAAGGAGCACCAGGCCATTGTCTCCCACATCATCACCGACTTTATCCGCTCAGGGGATCTCCCATCCACCGCTACCAACCTTATAGTTCCCACACCTCGCACTTCCCGTTTCTACCTCCTACCCAAGATCTGCAAACCTGCCTGTCCTGGCAGACCTATTGTCTCAGCTTGCTCCTGCCCCACCGAACTTGTTTCTGCATACCTCGACACTGTTTTATCCCCCCTTGTTCAATCCCTTCCGACCTATGTTCGTGACACTTCTCACGCTCTTAAACTTTTCGATGATTTTAAGCTCCCTGGCCCCCACCGCTTTATTTTCACCATGGATGTCCAGTCCCTATATACTTCCATCCCCCATCAGGAAGGTCTCAAAGCTCTACGCTTCTTTTTGGATTCCAGATCTACTCAGTTCCCCTCTACCACCACTCTGCTCCGTCTAGCGGAATTAGTCCTTACTCTTAATAATTTCTCCTTTGGCTCCTCCCACTTCCTCCAAACTAAAGGTGTAGCTATGGGCACCCTTATGGGTCCTAGCTATGCCTGCCTTTTTGTTGGCTTTGAGGAACAATCTATGTTCCGAACCTATTCTGGTATCTGTCCCCCACTTTCCCTTCGCTACATCGACGACTGCATTAGCGCTGCTTCCTGCACGCATGCAGAACTCGTTGACTTTATTGACTTTGCCTCCAACTTTCACCCTGCCCTCAAGTTTAGCTGGTCCATTTCCGACACCTCCCTCCCCTTTCTAGATCTTTCTGTCTCTGTCTCTGGAGACAGCTTATCTACTGATGTCTACTATAAGCCTAAACAACAGGAATTCTGCAGATGCTGGAAATTCAAGCAACACACATATAAGTTGCTGGTGAACGCAGCAGGCCAGGCAGCATCTGTAGGAAGAGGTGCAGTCGATGTTTCAGGCCGAGACCCTTCGTCAGGACTGACTGAAGGAAGAGTGAGTAAGGGATTTGAAAGTTGGAGGTGGAGGGGGAGATCCAAAATGATAGGAGAAGACAGGAGGGGGAGGGATAGAGCCAAGAGCTGGACAGGTGATAGGCAAAAGGGGATACGAGAGGATCATGGGACAGGAGGTCTGGGAAGAAAGACAAGGGGGGGGACCCAGAGAATGGGCAAGAGGTATATTCAGAGGGACAGTGGGAGAAAAAGGAGAGTGAGAGAAAGAATGTGTGCATAAAAATAAGTAACAGATGGGGTACGAGGGGGAGGTGGGGCCTTAGCGGAAGTTAGAGAAGTCAATGTTCATGCCATCAGGTTGGAGGCTACCCAGACGGAATATAAGGTGTTGTTCCTCCAACCTGAGTGTGGCTTCATCTTTACAGTAGAGGAGGCCGTGGATAGACATGTCAGAATGGGAATGGGATGTGGAATTAAAATGTGTGGCCACTGGGAGATCCTGCTTTCTCTGGCGGACAGAGCGTAGATGTTCAGCAAAGCAGTCTCCCAGTCTGCGTCGGGTCTCGCCAATATATAAAAGGTCACATTGGGAGCACTGGACGCAGTATATCACCCCAGTCGACTCACAGTGAAGTGTTGCCTCACCTGGAAGGACTGTTTGGGGCCCTGAATGGTGGTAAGGGAGGAAGTGTAAGGGCATGTGTAGCACTTGTTCCGCTTACACGGATAAGTGCCAGGAGGGAGATCAGTGGGGAGGGATGGGAGGGACGAATGGACAAGGGAGTTGCGTAGGGAGTGATCCCTGCGGAATGCAGAGAGAGGCAGGGAGGGAAAGATGTGCTTAGTGGTGGGATCCCATTGGAGGTGGCGGAAGTTACGGAGAATAATATGTTGTCCCCGAGGCTGGTGGGGTGGTAGGTGAGGACCAGGGGAACGCTATTCCTAGTGGGGTGGCGGGAGGATGGAGTGAGAGCAGATGTACGTGAAATGGGGGAGATGCGTTTAAGAGCAGAGTTGATAGTGGAGAAAGGGAAGCCCCTTTCTTTAAAAAAGGAAGACATCTCCCTCGTCCTAGAATGAAAAGCCTCATCCTGAGAGCAGATGTGGCGGAGACGGAGGAATTGCGAGAAGGGGATGGCGTTTTTGCAAGAGACAGGGTGAGAAGAGGAATAGTCCAGATAGCTGTGAGAGTCAGTAGGCTTATAGTAGACATCAGTGGATAAGCTGTCTCCAGAGACAGAGACAGAAAGATCTAGAAAGGGGAGGGTGGTGTCGGAAATGGACCAGGTAAACTTGAGGGCAGGGTGAAAGTTGGAGGCAAAGTTAATAAAGTTAACGAGTTCTGCATGCGTGCAGGAAGCAGCGCAAATGCAGTCGTCGATGTAGCGAAGGAAAAGTGGGGGACAGATACCAGAATAGGTTCGGAACATAGATTGTTCCACAAACCCAACAAAAAGGCAGGCATAGCTAGGACCCATACGGGTGCCCATAGCTACACCTTTAGTTTGGAGGAAGTGGGAGGAGCCAAAGGAGAAATTATTAAGAGTTAGAACTAATTCCGCTAGACGGAGCAGAGTGGTGGTAGAGGGGAACTGAGTAGATCTGGAATCCAAAAAGAAGCGTAGAGCTTTGAGACCTTCCTGATGGGGGATGGAAGTATATAGGGACTGGACATCCATGGTGAAAATAAAGCGGTGGGGGCCAGGGAACTTAAAATCATCGAAAAGTTTAAGAGTGTGAGAAGTGTCACGAACATAAGTAGGAAGGAATTGAACAAGGGGGATAAAACCGTGTCGAGGTATGCAGAAATGAGTTCGGTGGGGCAGGAGCAAGCTGAGACAATAGGTCGGCCAAGACAGGCAGGTTTGTGGATCTTAGGTAGGAGGTAGAAACGGGAAGTGCGAGGTGTGGGAACTATAAGGTTGGTAGCGGTGGATGGTAGATCCCCTGAGCGGATAAAGTCGGTGGTGGTGTGGGAGACAATGGCCTGGTGCTCCTTAGTGGGGTCACGATCGAGGGGTAAATAAGAGGAGGTATCCGCGAGTTGTCGCTGTGCCTCGGCAAGGTAGAGGTCAGTACGCCAGACTACAACAGAACCCCCCTTATCAGCGGGTTTAATAATAAGGTTAGGATTAGTGCGGAGGGAGTGGAGAGCAGAGCGTTCCGAAGGAGTGAGGTTGGAATGGGGACAAGGTGCGGTGAAGTCGAGACGGTTGATGTCCCGTCGGCAATTAGCGATAAAGAGATCCAGAGCAGGCAGAAGACCAGAGTGGGGTGTCCATGAAGAAGAGGACGGTTGAAGACGGGAGAAGGGGTCATCGGTGGGGGTGGAAGAGTCCTTTCCGAAGAAGTAGACTCGGAGACGGAGACGGCGGAAGAAAAGTTCCGCATCATGGCGAACACGGAACTCGCTGAGGTATGGGCGAAGGGGGACAAAGGTGAGGCCCTTACTGAGAACAGAGCGTTCTGCCTCCGACAGTTGAAGGTCGGAGGGGATGGTAAAGACCTGGCACGGATGAGAGCTGGGATCAGAGGGGGGACTGACTGACTCTCACAGCTATCTGGACTATTCCTCTTCTCTCCCTGTCTCTTACAAAAATGCCATCCCCTTCTCGCAATTCCTCTGTCTCCGCCGCATCTGCTCTCACGATGAGGCTTTTCATTCCAGGACAAGGGAGATGTCCTCCTTTTTTAAAGAAAGGGGCTTCCCTTCTT
Organism: Mobula hypostoma; assembly: GCF_963921235.1. Classification (NCBI taxonomy): domain Eukaryota; kingdom Metazoa; phylum Chordata; class Chondrichthyes; order Myliobatiformes; family Myliobatidae; genus Mobula; species Mobula hypostoma. The sequence goes on from NC_086106.1 coordinate 91,314,748, forward strand.
CCACCATCAACTCTGCCCTCAAATGCGTCTCCCCCATTTCACGCACATCTGCTCTCACTCCATCCTCCCACCACCCCACTAGGAATAGGGTTCCCCTGGTCCTCACCTACCACCCCACCAGCCTCCGGGTCCAACATATTGTTCTCCGTAACTTCCGCCACCTCCAACGGGATCACACCACTAAGCACATCTTTCCCTCCCCACCTCTCCCTGCTTTCTGCAAGGACCGCTCCCTACGCGACTCCCTTGTCCATTCGTCCCCCCCAACCCTCCCCACTGATCTCCCTTCTGGCACTTATCCTTGTAAACGGAACAAGTGCTACACATGCCCTTACACTTCCTCCCTTACCACCATTCAGGGCTCCAGACAGTCCTTCCAGGTGAGGCGATACTTCACCTGTGAGTCGGCTGGGGTGATATACTGCGTCCGGTGCTCCTAATGTGGCCTTCTATATATTGGCGAGACCCGACGCAGAATGGGAGATCGTTTTGTGAACACCTACGCTCTGTCCGCCAGAGAAAGCAGGATCTCCCAGTGGCCACACATTTTAATTCCACATCCCATTCCCATTCTGACATGTCTGTCTACGGCCTCCTCTACTGTAAAGATGAAGCCACACTCAGGTTGGAGGAACAACACCTTATATTCCGTCTGGGTAGCCTCCAACCTGATGGCATGAACATTGACTTCTCTAACTTCTGCTAATGCCCCACCTCCCCCTTGTACCCTATCCGTTATTTATATATACACATTCTTTCTCTCAGTCTCCTTTTTCTCCCTCTGTCCCTCTGACTATACCCCTTGCCCATCCTCTGGGTTTTTTTCCCTCCCTCCCCCTTTTCCTTCTCCCCGGGCCTCCTGTCCCATGATCCTCTCATACCCCCTTTACCAATCACCTGCCCAGCTCTTGGCTCCATCCCTCCCCCTCCTGTCTTCTCCTATCATTTTGGATCTCCCCCTCCCCCTCCCACTCTTAAATCTCTTACGAGCTCTTTCTTCAGTTAGTCCTGACGAAAGGTCTCGGCCTGAAACGTCGACTGTACCTCTTCCTAGAGATGCTGCCTGGCCTGCTGCGTTCACCAGCAACTTTGATGTGTGTTGCTTGAACTTCCAGCATCTGCAGAATTCCTCGTGTTTGCACAATATTTCTAGTGTGGTCTCACCAATGGCTTCAGTGTTATTTCCTTGTTTTTATATTCTAGTCCTCTTGAAATGAATGCTAACTTTGCATTTGCCTTCCTCACCAGCAACTCCTTCCCACCCTCCCCCCACCTTCTTTATAGGGCCTTTGCTCCTTCCCCCTACAGTCCTGAAGAAAGGTTCCGTCCCGACCGAACTTTTCCACGGGTGCTGCCCGACCTGCTGTGTTCCTCCAGCGTGTTGTGAGTGTTGCTTTGACCCCAGCATCTGCAGATTATTTTGTGTTTTTGAACTCAATCTGCAAGTTAACTTTTAAGGAATCCTAAACAAGGACTCCCAAGTCCCTTTGCACCTCAGATTTTTGAATTTTCTCTCAACTTGGAAGATAGTTTATGCTGTTTTTCCTTTTACCAATGTACATGACCATACACTTCATGATACTATATTTCATCTGCCACTTCTTTGCCCATTCTCTGTCCTTCTTCAGTCTCCCTGCTTCCTCAACACTATCTGCACCTCTACCTCTCTTCATATCGTCTCAAAAATTTGCCACAAAGCCATCAATTCCATCATCTTAGTCATCGACATACAACGCAACAAAAAAGCAGTCCCAATCCTGACAGTTGCGGAACAACATTTGGCTCCATTTAATCCCACTCTTTGTCTATTGTCAATCAGCCAATGCTCTATCCATGCTCAAACAAGAGAAAATCTGTAGATGCTGGAAATCCAAGCAATACCCAGAAAAGAAGGGGAAGGGAGAGTCTGATAGAAGAGGACAGAAGGCCACGGAAGAAAGAAAGGGGGAGAAGAGCACCAGAGGGAGGTGATGGACGGGCAAGGAGATATGGTGGGAGAGGGAAAAGGGGATGAGGAATGGTGAAGGAGAAGGGGGGCAACTTCCCAGCTCTTTGTTTCATTCTTCCCTCTTCAGCTTTCACCTTTCACCTTGTATTTCTCTCTCCCCTCCCCCCACCTTTTAAATCTACTCCTCAGCTTTTTTTCTCTAGTCCTGCTGTAGGGTCTCAGCCCGAAATGTACTCTTTTAACATAGAACATAGAATAGTACAGCACAATACAGGCCCTTCGGCCCACAATGTTGTGCCAACCCTCAAACCCTGCCTCCCATATAAGCCCCCACCTTAAATTCCTCCATTTACCTGTCTAGTAGTCTCTTAAACTTCACTAGTGTATCTGCCTCCACCACTGACTCAGGCAGTGCATTCCACGCACCAACCACTCTCTGAGTAAAAAAACCTTCCTCTAATATCCCCCTTGAACTTCCCACCCCTCACCATAAAGCCATGTCCTCTTGTATTGAGCAGTGGTGCCCTGGGGAAGAGGCGCTGGCTATCCACTCTATCTATTCCTCTTATTATCTTGTACACCTCTATTATGTCTCCTCTCATCCTCTTTCTCTCCAAAGAGTAAAGCCCTAGCTCCCTTAATCTCTGATCATAATGCATACTCTCTAAACCAGGCAGCATCTTGGTAAATCTCCTCTGTACCCTTTCCAATGCTTCCACATCCTTCCTATAGTGAGGTGACCAGAACTGGACATAGTACTCCAAGTGTGGCCTAACCAGAGTTTTATAGAGCTGCGTCATTACATCGCGACTCTTAAACTCTATCCCTCGACTTATGAAAGCTAACATCCCATAAGCTTTCTTAACTACCCTATCCACCTGTGAGGCAACTTTCAGGGATCTGTGGACATGTACCCCGAGATCCCTTTGCTCCTCCACACTACCAAGTATCCTGCCATTTACTTTGTACTCTGCCTTGGAGTTTGTCCTTCCAAAGTGTACCACCTCACACTTCTCCCGGTTGAACTCCATCTGCCACTTCTCAGCCCACTCCTGCATCCTATCGATGTCTCTCTGCAATCTTTGACAATCCTCTACACTATCTACAACACCACCAACCTTTGTGTCATCTACAAACTTGCCAACCCACCCTTCTACCCCCACATCCAGGTCATTAATAAAAATCACGAAAAGTAGAGGTCCCAGAACAGGTCCTTGTGGGACACCACTAGTCACAATCCTCCAATCTGAATGTACTCCCTTCACCAACACCCTCTGCCTTCTGCAGGCAAGCCAATTCTGAATCCACCTGGCCAAACTTCCCTGGATCCCATGCCTTCTAACTTTCTGAATAAGCCTACCGTGTGGAACCTTGTCAAATGCCTTACTAAAATCCATATAGGGATGCACTACCCTCATCTATATGCCTGGTCACCTCCTCAAAGAACTCTATCAGGCTTGTTAGACACGATCTGCCCTTCACAAAGCCATGCTGACTGTCCCTGATCAGACCATGATTCTCTAAATGTCTATAGATCCTATCTCTAAGAATCTTTTCCAACAGCTTTCCATAGATGCTGCCTGGCCTGCTGAGTTCCTCCAACATTTTTTGTGTGTTGCTGGTATCTTCCATTTAATACCATAGCTCTTATCTTACTGATAGCCTCATATGTGCACCTTGTCAAAGGCCTTTTGAAAATTCAAATATACAACATCCACCATTTCTCCTTTGTCTGTTCTGCTTGTGATTTCTTCAAACAACCAATGTGGTTGATGATCTTTTCTTCAGAGATAAGAGAAAGGGACAAACCAAGAAAGTAAAATGACAACTTTAATGAATCAATGTGGAGAGAAGCGTTTGAAATGTAAAAAAACTAAAGTTCAAATAGAAAGAGATTCTTTCGTAGGTTACAAGATTGGGGTCCACAGTAGTGTAGCAGTTAGCGTTATGCTGTTACATTTCAGAGCGTAACAGTTCAGAGTTCAACTGCAGCATCATCTGTAAGGAGTCTGTACATTCTCCTGTGGAATGCATGGAGAGCTGTTGGGAAATCCTGTTTCCTGTCACAGTCCAAAGACATACCAGGTAAGTTAATTGGTCATTGTAAATTTAGTTCAAGGTTAAATTGAGGTTGTTGATGGGTGGGGGGAAGTGTTGATGGGTGTCGCGGCTCAAAGGGCTGTAAGGGCCTATTCCACGCTGTATCGTTAAATAAAATCATGGTGGAATGGCTTAATCCAGATACAAAAAATGTGAAATAATGTGCTAAAGAGTCTCAATTAAACCCCAAAGTGAATAGTGTAAATGATTCTGCACCTTATGACATGTGATCCACAACTGTCTACCACCCAATGGTAAAGCGTACATTACAGTCACATATCCTCTTGCTGGAAAGACTGGTAGCAGACCTACAGAAATGGATCAAATGAATATGCTGAAAGATCTGTCTGTACCAAAGATATTGAATAAGAGTGCTGCAATGCTGCAAAAATTGCTTGTTGTGGTGAAAGTTTGGATAGGATGTTTGTAAGATTCCTCTGCTGTCTTGTCTTATACTTTCACATTCAACTTGAGCTTAGTACTTTTAATGGATTCTTTCCAGAAGTAAACATGGCATTGCCAAAATCCATGAGCAGAGAAATGGAAGCCACGTACCCTCATCACAATTCAAAGAGTGGCTTATAGCTTACTGTGCTGAAGGGATAATAACATGAAAATGAAACACTTTACACAAGGATGAGATCTATGTGGAGCTATGGGGGCAAGTGGAGATGAGTGGCAAAAGAAATGTGCATAGATGCACACCTCATATGTTTTCGTATGCCTACAATTTCTTGGGATATAGAAATACAATGTACACCAAGGCACTGATGAACTACTAAATCAGAACAAATTTGCCAACAGCTGCAAGTTGAACCATGAAGTTCACTTTGTGATAGAGAAGAGGAGAGAACAAAATATAATCTTCAGACTTCTCCAAGACTGTTATGATAATAACACCTGTTAAATCTGATTATATGGACATAATTCTGACACCAAATAATAGCAGAAAGCTGCAGCTATCAGGCAGCCTTGTCCTGAATTCCTTGAGATGAGGACTGATTGAATTATCTGAAATGCCAGGGATAGAGGACTGCAGAAGGCACTTGAGATACTGAAGCCAATGATGAGTTAACAGAGGATACATAGATCCCATGCTGCAGAACAATTCTGTTATAGCTCAACCAGCCCAAACTGAATACCAGGTCTGGGAGATCTATTTGCCAACTGGAACATTTAATGGATTTTGTTCTGGAATAGATACGCATTTATGAAATTGGATTGGAAATTTATTCAAATGTCATACTAATAATGAACTATTTTTTAGGAAAATAATGTAAATTGCATGGACACTGAAGTATGTAAATTTATTTGGGTTGATTGGAACACTATGAATAATGACTGCTGTATTGATTGTAGAAATCAGAATATGTAGAAGTAAACCTGTAGTGTCAGCAAGGGGCAAGCTCGTGGTAAATTAATCATTGTATACATTAAGTAATTCGAGGTCAGGGGGTTGCCAGAAAGGAAGATAATCACAGTATAGAGTTCTGGGTAGCTTATAAATAACCTTTTAGCAAAATTCATCAAATACCCATTATATTTTAACAATAAGAAAAATCATACCATTCAGGGCAGCTTAACACATTTTCCATGTGCCTTTGCATGCTCTAATACTTCAGTAGTGCTCCCTAAGTGATTACATCCTAAAGGTTGCTCATACAATGGGTAGACACAGAGAACATCCTTGAAAATCTTCTGGACAAGGCTGCTCAGCTTCAGATGGCATGCTCTCATCATGAACTGCAGCAGTCAGGGCTGCTTTGCAGCAAAAGGAGCATTTTACAGAATTGCAGTGGTCACTAGCAAATGAAAGAACACTGCCACAACCCTCAAGTAGCATATCAACAATCCTAGTGTTGGAGTACAGATTAGCAGTGATATGAAATCCTCAAAATCCAATTGTTTGCACAGATTGGGAAGGGAGGTCTGACCATTTCTGCCAATGTAAGAAATGTGCCCTTCAGCATTGTCTTCATGCTGCCTTTGAAGTTCTCATCATATTTCTAAGTAGCAAATTTCATGAATGATCTTGCAGTGAACAGGTAGCTAGCACAGCCCTTGCTTCATCCATGACCATAAAATCTCTTATCATGAAGATTCTGGCTCTTGACTTCCATTCACAAGATAGACAATGCAGGTATCGTAGTGGGAGGATAAGAGTATCAGGTCATGTACTGGGTTATCTTCTTCTTTGCTGGTCCACTGTTGTTTGCCCAACTAGGAGATTTTAAATATTTCAGATTATAAAGGTTTCTAGGTAATGCTATGTTGAGCAGAGGAAACAAGTAAATAAACTAGTTATAGGATTGGAGACCTGTAAAATAAAGCTAGTTGGTTGAGGAAAACAGGATGCAAGATCAAGGATAAAAATGGAACATTCTCTCACCTTCAATCATTTTTGTCTCCCAAAGAATATGTAGGTTTTGATAGATGCTCTATAAATAGCAATAATTATGATCTCTGGGAGGTGAGTCATCCAATCCACACTTGACCCCTATGGGCTGGCTGCTACTGGTGTCATCTCTTGAATGAAGCCGGTGTGATTGTGTGTTGAGTATTTAATATTTCATTAATATGTGAATAATATATTGTTTGATTAAGCATTCTTGTTTGTTTAAATAATTCATTATAGGTTATATGTAAAAGTATGTGAATGCCATACGTCATCACTCTACTGTGTCATTTGCGCATATCTTCATTAAAGTAAAAACAACGTTAGACTCACATTCCAGACTCCCTTTCAATGAGATTTTATATTTCAGAGTTACAAAACATAACAGTGGTAATGGGGAAGCCTTAAATGAATCCCAGATGACTACCTAAATGTTGAAGTATAGCAAGATTTTTGAATTTTTTAAAATTGCAGCAAGAAAAGGCTAAATAAAAATGTAGTGCAGCATATGTTCTTTGAAAGAGTAGAGTTAAAAAGGCTGAAAATGGACAAATCCATGGATTCATAAACAGTGAGTTCTGGGTGATAATAATAATTTTTTTTTAAAAAAAGCTAAACTGTTTGGATACATCAGAAAGATTGATATGTTTGACTGCACAACAGATAACTGGATTTTGTATAGTACACTGAGTGAATTGAGCAGTATTTTCAAGCAAGTAGAATAGCCAATGAAAAGCCAAGTTGCATTTCCAAAAAAAAAGCACTCATCTGAACGCTGTTGATGAAAAGTCTGAAAACGATGAGAGTGAAACAGGTCTGAGTAGCCTTGGAATTTACAATGTGAAAACTAACAAGGGACGAGCAATAAGGCGTACACCAGAAGTGAACAACAAATTAATTAGAATGGATCTGGACATTGTCTTGACTGGTTCAGTCATTCTGCAAAATGAGATTGAACAGCATTTCAAAGATACTGAAAAGAAGCCTACAGATATCCACCTAAGAACTTATAATGGAGAAAGGATACCTCCTGTGGGAATGATATTTGTAAAATTGAAATACAACAACCAACAAGCCCCACTGGACATGTACATGGCAAAAACAGGAGGGCTGGCAATGTGAGAATGATTTGTATGCCACACCCCTTGCAAGTGAGTCAACTTAAAGCAAATTAAGAGAGGTACTAGATGATGCCACAGCAGTGTTGAAGATTGCCATTGGAGAACTCAAGCATAACAAGGGTAAAATATTGTTAAATGAAAATGCCACATCCAAGTTTTGCAAAGTCCATCTGATTCCTTACACCATCTATGATAAATTAGATTGTGAGCTAGGTCGCATGGAGACTGATGGAACTCTTTCCGAGGTTGAGTGGAAGCTATGGGCAATGTCAGTGGTTCCAGTAGCCAATAAGGATGGGTCTGTCAGGACCTGTGGTGATTTTAAGGTCACTATCAACTCAGTACTGAAAGTAGATTAATACCCACTGCCCAGGATAGAGGGTATCTTTGCAAGCCTTTCTGGATAAAACATTTTGGCAAAGAGGACTCTCCTCTTGACATTTTCTCCTAATGCAGACCAAAACTCTTCTTATTATGGTAGGGATATTCCAAAGTGCAAAAATGGGTCTATCTCAATTGCAAAAAGACAGAACGTATGGTGATATCCAAAAAAAAAGGGAGAATCCTATCCGCAGGCTGAGAATAAACGGAGAAAACATAAAACAAGTACAGACTTTTGCTACTTAGGAAGCTGGGTGATATCAGATGGCAGGTGCGACATGGACATCAAAAGAAGAATAAGGATGGCAAAAGACACCTTTACGAGAATGAAGAGTATACTGACCAATACTAAACTAGGCATGACAACCTGCCTCGGAGTACTGAAATGTTATGTTTATCCAGTTATGTTATATGGCTCCGAATGTTGGACAATATCTAGTAACATGAGGAAACGAATTGTAGCAGCAGAGATGTGGTTTTTGAGGAGGATGCAAGGAATATCATGGATGAAATGGATATCTAACGAGGATGTCATGAACAGAGCAAACACAACAAGAGAAATAATATATGAGATCATGAAAGGCAACGTAACTTCATTGGACATGTGATTAGGAAAGAGGAGTTAGAATGCACGGTAATTATGGGAAAGATTGAAGGGAAGAAAGCAAGAGGAAGACAAAGGCAAATGATGATGGAGACAGCAGCCAGAGAACTGGAAATGAATACCAATGAATTGATCCACTTGACCCGAAACAGGAGTGTGTGGGCCATGGCAGTCAAAGCTCAAACTGTGCATAGCACCATGGCACCTGATGATGATAATGATGAACTTTGCTGAGGCCTACTTACAGATGGAGATGGAAGAAGATTCCAAAGTCTTTCTCACCATAAACACTCACAAAGGGTTTTATTGCTATGGTAGGCTTAGTTTTGGAGTAGCATCCACACCTGCACTCTGACCAAGCGTTGCAAGGCTGCCCAGAATTCCAGTGTTATATGGATGGCATCATTGTTACCAGTAAGGATGAAAGGGAACATCTCAAAAATCTCCAGGCACTGTTAAAAGGATTAGTACAAAATGGGCTCAAAGCACAATGCAACAAGTTTGAATTCTTTAAATCAAGTATCACATACTGTGGTCACACTAATTGCATACAAGAATTAGAGTAGTGTGTTGAAAAATTCAAACAGTGGTGGATGCCACAAGTCCAAAGGGCATGTCACAGTGGTCTTTCTTAGAACTTGTCAATGACTATAACAGGTTCCTGCCAAACTTAGCTACTATGCTCCTCCCTTTAAACTCATTACTACTGTTTGGGAGAAATGGCAATGGACAAAGCAGTGTGAGGTTTCTTTCAAAAAGAGAAAGAAAATGGCGACGTCAGACACTCTGCTCCCATATTATGATCTACATTACCCAGTGAAGCTTTGCCTTATGGTATAGGTCACATGTTATCGGTGATGGAAGTGAACACCCCATAGCCTTTGCATAATGTTCTCTTATCACTGCAAAGAGAAAGCTACACGCAGTTTGACAGAGAGATCTTGAGTCTGGTTTAGGGTGCAAAATTTTTCAACCAGTACCTGTACGGGAGGGGTTTACCCTCGTTACTGATCATCAACCACTAGTGTCCATTTTCAAACCACAGAAAAGTATTCCACTAAAAGCAGCAGCATGCATACAGAGATGGGCTCGGTTTCTTGGAGGATACAGTTACAAAACTGAATTCAAGAGGAAAACTAACTATGGAAATGCTGATGGATTGTCCCTTTTCCTCTTAGAAAAAGAAATACATGTACCTGAAAAACTTACAAAAGAGGACTCTCCTCTTGACATTTTCTCCTAATGCAGATCAAAACTCTCCCTATTATGGTAGAGATGTTCCAAAGGGAATCCAGGAAAGACCCATCATGTCTCAGGTTTACATGACCATCCAAAATGACTGGAATGAGCAATAGAAGTCCCATTGCCCCCATTTTTACCAGTGCCAGATGAACTTGCTCTTGACAGAGGTTGCCTTATGTGGGAATTGAGACTTTTGTACCATCTAAGCGGAGAGCTAAAATGTTGGAGGAACTATATGCCAGTCATCTAGGCATGGTTACAATGAAAGCATTGGCTCAACATCTGCCTAGTGGTTTGAGATAGGTCAGCAGATCAAGCAGCTCACCATTGTTACGTACCCCGTAACTGGGTTGCCAAACCAGCAGAAATGGATCACTCAGTTGGAGTCTGGAGTACTAGAACTAAGAAAGTTTTATTAAAGAAACAAGCAACACAGTAATCGAAAGGATAATAAATGCAACAGTTCAGCAATGATAACCACACATGTGCACAGAATTAAGATAACAGCATCAATCAAGCTCTATCGTTGTCTAGGGGTAAATGACCAAATTTAAAAGTGACTCAAAGTTCAGTCCAGTTTAGTAGTTCAGTTCGCAGTAATCGTTGCCCTGGCGATGGACAACGTGGGGGGGAAGAGAGAGATAGAACAGGAACAACTGATCATTCAGACACTGCTTCACTCACAGACCGGCGAGATGGCTCACAAGCAGCTTTTGGGCGGGTCCTTGGTGATGTCACCTGAGGTCACCGACTATGACCCCTCTTCCAGATGCGGTCGATCCTCTGCAGTGAACCCGGCACCCAGGCAAGGGCGGACACACACCGGGTTCCCGCTGATCGTACCTTTCCACCCTGTGCGTTGTCCGATACTTCTCACCAACTCGTGAGAAGCGTACCGCTTCCAGGGTCTCATTACCTCGGGTGGCGTGTGTCCTGCCTTAGCGAACCTGTCCCTTTTTATCCCCCTGCTGGGGTATCGCCTGTCCATCACTTCAAACAGTTCAGGGTTCAAAGGGGGAGCCGCTCCAGACAGCTCTCTTTCTCCCACGTCCCTTCATTACACATCTCCAGACGCTGCTCCATTGTTCCTTATCTCTCCTTCCCCTGAGGGCAGGTGGCAGACCATTTGCTGATGTCACTGATGCTAACCCAGGCCAGCAAACGTCTTAATTTTATGTGTATTCTCATCACACTGTGCACTGTTCGGGATGCCAACACAACAAAAAGATGCCAAGAGCAGCATCTCTCCATCCCTGGGAATGACCTGCATTGCCCTAGCAGATGATTTATTTGGATTTTGCCAGACCATTCATGGGCATAAAGTTCTTAGTTGTAGTGGATGCCATTACGAAGTAGCCAGAAGCATTCCAGTAGCCTTCATTACAGCCTCACACACTGCTGATGTGTTAAGAAGCCTCTTTGGAAGGACTGGTGATCCAGAACACTTTGGTCAGTGATAATGGATACAGTGTGTGGCAGAACAGTTTTAGTCATTCCTGAAGATGAATGGAATAAGACATATTACATCTGCACCGCACCACCCACTTACAAATGGCTTGGCAGGGAGGGTTCGTCCAGAGTCTAAAGGACGCACTGTGAGCAATGTCAGCAGAACACAATACATTAACACTGAATGAGAAGCCTGCTAATTTCCTTCCTGTATATCTTAATGTAGGACACTCAACAACCAACAATTCATTAGCTATGCTGTTCCTTGATTGTCCCTTGCGTTCACGCTTGGATCTCCTCAATCCCAATTTCAGAAGACGTTCACAGGACAAACAGCTGAGATAAATTGACTGCTCCTCAAACAAGGAGGTTCAATATTTCACTGCTGGACAAGCAGTCCTGGTGAGGGACTACTGCAGTGATCAAAAGAGCGTGTTTGGAAAGATTAAGGATAGAACTGCACCATTCTCCTACACAGTGAAGATTCTGTCTGATGTCATCTGGAGATGGCACATCAATCAATCGAAGAGAACAGAGTCAATTATTAGAGAAGTCCAAAGCTGTCAAAACCACTACCTGCAGTCTCAGAGTCAACTCCTACAACCACCACAGAGCAGGCCTCAGAACCTGAGATTGTTTCATAGCCGCAAATCTCACCTGTGAAGCAGAGTGACCCCCCTTGTCGGGAAAAACATTGTCCAACATGAGTAAAGCAGCATCCAGAGTGATTAAATATTTAGGCCTGAATAGGATAATTTAACATTTACTATGTTGTGAATGATTATTTAGTAGTTGCATTATATAGTTACATTCTATACTGATTTTGATTTTATAGGTAAGCAGGGAGGAGTGTAGACTATTTAATATTTCAGTAATATTGAAGTAATTTTACAAATATATATTTTGATTAAGCATTCTTGTTCATTTAAATAATTCATTATGAGTTATATCTAAAAGTATGTGAATGGATGTTAGACTCACATTCTGGACTCCCTTGTTTTCTTTACAATTAGTTCTTATGTTTTGAAGTTATAAAACATAACAGTCAGTTTCATGCAGATTCTGCATGATGGTATTCAGAGCTAAGAGATTTTAATGAGGAACAGTGCTACATATGTAAAGCAATGTTAGGTTCCAATGCCTGCATTGAGTAGTATATGAGGCAACATGTGTGATGTATTTAATATTTCAGTAATATTTGAGTTAAAAAGGATCTAGTGCTTTTGATTGTAAACAAGATGGGAGAGTGGAAACCTGATTGGATGAGGACTAACCAGTCAAGAAGGATAGACTACAGGGTTATAAATACCATCGGATTAGACCTGCCCAGGCATAATCTCTGATAAAGAAACTTTGGTTATAATCGATAACTGTAGCTGGCTGGAAGCCCAAGAAGAGTTTATTCATCATTTGAATAATACTTTAATTTTTTTTTGATTAAGCATTCCTTTTTGTTTACATGATTATTTACTGGTTACATGTAAAAGTACATGAATGGCATGGGTCATTATGTCACCATGTCAACAACGAGTGCCTCATGAAAGCAAAACTAGTCATGCATGATCTCCCAAGCTCCCATCTTTTTCTTTTGATTAGTCTCTGGAGTTACAAAACACAAGAAGATGGTTCTGGTTGGGAGTTTGGATTTATTGACATGTTCACTGACCTCAATAATATTGAAGGCACTAATCCTTTTGTGGCACTGTGTCCATGTTTTTGGGTCTTTACACTTGCTGTGGCATTAATTATAACTCTTCCCACTGCTGCCTAACTATTAGCCTGTAGTGCCTCATAGCCCCGAAATAATCAGAATTAGAATCTGGTTTATTATCACTGACAAATGTCATGAAATTTGTTATTTTGTGGTAGCTGTATATAAATTATAATAACAAATATATAAATTAATTAAATAAGCAGTGCGAAAAGAAAGCAAAAAAAAAGTAGTGAGGTGGTGTTCATGTGGTGTTCATTGTCCAGTCCGAAACAAGATGGTGGAGGGGAAGAAGCTCTTCCTAAAATGTTGTGTGGGTATTTTCAGGTTCCTCTACCTGGTAGTAATGAGAAAGAACATGTCCTGGAGTACCTGTATACATCTATCCGCCTCAGCAATAGAAGTGACCAGAGCCATGCATGAAAATTGAAGTGCTTATGCTCTGCTGTGGTTTTCAACAAGCTTCAAAAATTGCCAAAAACAAGTTCCAGTAGTGATTGCAAGCATTGTCTCTGAACACAGAGGTGGTCAGAGATGTGATTTCAATCAGAGCCCGCTAACTCCCTTCCAATGGTGCTGGCTGCTTTAAAAAAGGCCCCTGGATATGTACTAATACCATCAATGGCATGGTTAGCACTGATGGGATGCTAATATCATGATAATGAGGTAGGTTGTATGCATCCAGCATCTAGCAAACAGGTGCATGTTAATCATGCATTGCAGTCCCAGCAAACGGTTCCCAGCATCATCCAGTTTCTTCCCATGTGCTTTAACAGGCAGATCAGAAATGTGTCCAAAACCTCAGGAATCAATTGTCAATCTCTGAATAGCAATTTATAGCATACATCATTTAAAAAAAAAGACCAGAAAGAATTTAAGATTTTAAAGGAACTTAAATATCAAACTTTTAAATGCTGTCTGTTTTTACTACCACTTAAGCCAGGAAAGTTAAAATTATATTTATAAATATTTATAGTCACCGTGAGTCAGAAACCAATTATTCAAAAATTATGTTTTACAAGATGCATCTGAGGTAATTACAGAAGTTGAGGAAGGATGGAGAATTCATTCTATTTTTTTAGCTGAATAAATTGCACAGATTATCAAAAATGTATCTGGGTACTATTGATAATAGGAAATATCCCCAATATCTTAGCCATACTAGTTAAAATGACTGAAGCAATGGAGGAGGAAAGGAAAGAAAGGAAAGTGTATTACAACATTGAGGATAGTTTTGGATTGTAGAAGCAAAGTTATTTTTGGAGTTCAACTTCTGTTTTGTTACTTAATTTTCACATCGGGTTCAAGAAGTTTGTGGAAAAATGCCAGGGTCACCAGCAGACATACACAAACATAAATCACCATAATGGCAATTATACAGAATAGGGATTATGTTTGTGCTCAACATATAAGCAAAACTAAGGTTATCACAACAAATAGGTCTTTATTCCTGGAATATGAGGAAAATGTGAGGTGACCCTTTAGAAATATTAAAAATTATGGGAAAAGTAGACATAATGGTCTTTTCACCAGGGTAAGGGTCACTGTGCCCAACTGCACAGTAACTGAAATGCTCCCACGCACACAGCCTTTGTTGCTGTGCTGCTGGAATTGGATATAGCTGGAAAAAGTTTAGAAAATATGAAAGATTTTCTCTGCTCTACACAATTTCATTATACTCTTCAAATAATATACAAGATCAAATGTATGTGATTTTACAATTGTCTTTCAAAATATTCATATTATGCATATTACAAAAACATTTCCATGTGAGTGTAAACATGTGCATGGAGTCAGAGGAGGTAGCGGTGGTACTTAATGAATACTCTGCTTCAGTATTCACTAGGGAAAAGGACCTTGACAATTGTGGAGATTACTTTCAGCGGACTGAAAAGCTTGAACATATAGACATTAAGAAAGAGGATGTGCTGAGGTTCTGGTGACGTCATCATTCAGAATGGCAGCTTAAATCAATAGCTCCTCTGGAAAAACACATATTTTTCCCCGTTAATCCATCAACTATAAGATCTTTCAAAAATATCTGAATTGATTAGGGGGGCAAGAATGGGGAAAAAGAATGGAGATAAAAAAATCATCACTGTGGAGCCTATGGAAGAGAGAGGTACAACGAGCGGTTCTCCTACACGTGCGCGTGACGACAAAGCTGATGCTGGGCCTCATTCAGGTGAAGCAGCAAATACAATAAGGATTCTGGAGGACATAAGGGAAGTCCAAAAAGATATAAAACAGCAACTCAATAATATCAAGTCAGAGCTCGCCATCATCAATCAGAAAATACCGGTGGCAGAGACTCGAATTGAGAAGGTGGAAGATCACGTGCAAAACGTGGAACAGATACTAAGTAAGATGATAAAAATATTAAATCAACAGGAAAGTAAATTGCTTGACCAGGAAGGAAGATCGCGATGGAAAAATATCAGGATTTATAATGTTCCCGAAGGAGCGGAGGGATTGTCAATGATAGACTTTGTAGAAAAGCTGCTGCGGGAAACATTGGATTCCCCCGACTATGGAGATTGAAATTGAGAGGGTGCATCGTTCGCTCGTCCCGCGGCCTCCCGGAGATAGAAAAAGTAAGCTAGGCTCAAACAACAGGAATTCTGCAGATGCTGGAAATTCAAGCAACACACATCAAAGTTGCTGGTGAACGCAGCAACTTTGATGTGTGAAGCTAGGCTCAATAGTACTTAGATTCCTTCGAATAGTACCTAATTCCTTCGAATCAAGGGCAAGGCAGAGATTCTACGAAGGGCCTGGGGTAAGAAGAGGGTTTTTTGGAACGGGAAGTTAATATATTGCGATCATGATTATCCCCAGCGGTCCTACAGAAACGGAAGGAATATTCCAAAGCGAAATGAATATTAAAGCAAGAAAAGATTAAATTCCAAACCCCGTTCCCTGCTAAACTGAGGGTATTTTACCAAGAAGGGATACGACTATATCAGACGGTGGAAGAGGCGACTACAGACATGAACAACAGAGGGTTTCCCGTTGGTGTGGTCAAACCAAGGGAAAGTCTGGCTGAGCAGTTATCCCAATCTGCTTGCGAAATAGTAAGAGAACCGAGAAAGCAGGGTACGGGAGCAGGACGAGAGAAGGATATTAGGAAGAGACTGTGAGTTCTCTGAGGACAGCCCTCACCTCCTCCAGAAAAGCCATTAGGTTAGGCTAACTTTAAAAGTGCTGATAAACTAAATGGAAGCAAAAATAGATAGTGATAAACCCATCTGGAGAAATACATATTATAATGTGGATTTTATATTACTCAATTTTTTAAAATTCATTCATTCATTCCTTTTCCCCCACCTAAATGAGAATATATACATGGGAGGAATACACAGGGAAATCATTTCTGTGTAATGGACATAGATTTTTTTACTTACTTTTATAGGTACTGCAGCGGGGGCCCTCAACTGACAGGTAGGAGGGGCTATCCCCCACAGCTAGACGTTTCTTCCAGCTCAACCCAGGGTCATCTAGAGACCCCAGCCTTGGAATCACACCTTTGTTACCTTTTTTTATATTATTCGTGTTTCTTGGCTCTTATTTGTTCAAGGAGTAGATCGATTAAGTTATATTCTGCAAATTTCAATGATAAACTAACCGATAAATACACATGGCTAAGGACGAAGTAAAATTTATTTCTTTTAATGTCAATGGGCTGTTGAATCCAGTCAAGCGCAGTAAAATTCTATCAAAAATGAAAGAAGAACAAGTCCATGTAGTATATTTACGGAAAACTCACTTAAGTGATAATAAGCATGGAAGATTAAAGAGGAAGGGCTTCACTAATTTGTTTTTCTCCTCATATAAATCAGGACATAAAAGAGGATTTGCTATTCTCATTTCAAGGAAGCTAAATTTTGAAAAAGTATTTGAAATGGGAGATAAGGAGGGCAGATATATTCTGGTAAGGGGGAATATAGATGGAAATCCAGTTACTTTGTTGAATATATACGCACACCCAGGAAGTGATATTAGTTTCTTCCAGAAAATTACTAATATTATGGTAACGGAAACAGATTGTCTCTTGATATGTGGGGGAGACTTAAATTTACAATTACAACCAAAGTTAGACTCTTCCAATAGAAAAACTTATGAACCAAAGTCCTTACATAAGAAAGTTAACACTCTTTTTGAGGATGTTGGTCTAATTGATATATGGAGGGACCTTTTCCCCAGCAGAAGGGATTACACTTAGTATTCTGCCCCTCATTCTGTATATTCAAGAATAGACTATTTCATAACATTTGGAAAAGATAGAGACAAAATAATTACCTGTGGAATTGGGACAATAGATGTAAGTGACCATGCACCTATATATTTATCTGTTGATTTTGACCTATAACCAAAGAATACTATTTGGAAACTAAATTCAAGTCTACTTAATGATTCCTATAAAAAAGTAAGGAATAAAACATTAGAGGAATTACAAAATAAGCTGAAGGAACTAGAAAAAAACACAAATTGAGTTTGGCACAGGATACACAAGAGGAAATTTTAAAAATTAGGAATGAAATTAATAGTTTGGCTACACAAGAAATTAGAAAAAAATTAATGTTTCTGAAACAGAGACACTATGAAAGTGGGTCTAAATCTATGAAAGTACTGGTGTGGAAACTGGAAAAAAAAGGATAGCAGAAAATACAATTCATAGAATTAGGGATCCAAGAACAAAAGTGATAAAAAAAAATAAGCTAAGTGAAATTCAAGAAGCTTTTAAAATGTTTTACAAAACTCTATCTTCCAAAGTTCCAGGGGGAAGCATAACCCAAATTGACACCTTCCTGAATTGTGAGGAACAACAACTTATATTCCGTCTGGTTAGCCTCCAACCTGATGGCATGAACATTGACTTCTCTAACTTCCATTAATGCCCCAACTCCCCTTCGTACCTTATCCGTTATTTATTTATCTTTTATCTTTTATCTTTTATCAGGATAGGTCGGAGTCAGCATGGTTTTACGAAGGGGAAATCATGCTTGACTAATCTTCTGGAATTTTTTGAGAAGGTAACTATGAAAATGGACATGGGAAAGCCAGTGGATGTAGTGTAGCTGGACTTTCAGAAAGCCTTTGATAAGGGCCCACATAGGAGGTTAGTGTGCAAAATTAGAGCAAATGGTATTGGGGGTAGGGTACTGACAAGGATCGAAAATTGGTTGGCAGATGGGAAACAAAGAGTAGGGATTAATGGATCCTTTTCAGAATGGCAGGCAGTGACTAGTGGGGTACCGCAAGGCTCGGTGCTGGGACTGCAGCTATTTACAATATACATTAATGATTTAGATGAAGGGATTAAAAGTAACATTAGCAAATTTGCAGATGACACCAAGCTGGCTGACAGTGTGAAATGTGAAGAGGATGTTATGAGAATGCAGGGTGACTTTGACAGGTTGGGTGACTGGGCAGATGCAGTTTAATGTATGTTCGTAGATAAATGTGAGGTTATCCACTTTGGTGGCAAGAACAGGAAGGCAGATTACCATCTGAATGGTGTCAAATTAGGAAAAGGGGAAGTACAACAAGATCTAGGTGTCCTTGTTCATCAGTCACTAAAAGTAAGCATGCAGGTACAGCAGGAAGTGGAGAAAGCCAATGGCATGTTGGCCTTCATAACAAGGGGAGTTGAGTATAGGAGCAAAGAGGTCCTTCTGCAGTTGTGCAGGGCCCTGGTGAGACCACACCTGGAGTATTGTGTACAGTTTTGGTCTCCAAATTTGAGGAAGGACATTCTAGCTATTGAGGGAGTGCAGCGTAAGTTCACGAGGTTAATTCCCGGGATGGCTGGACTGTCATATATTGAAAGATTGGAGTGACTGGGGTTGTATACACTGAAATTTAGAAGGATGAGAGGGGATCTAATTGAAATATATAAGAATATTAAGATTATTAAGGGATTGGACACGTTAGTGTTAGGAAACATGTTCCCGATGCTGGGGGAGGCCACAGTTTAAGAATAAGGGGTAGACAATTTAGAACGGAGTTGAGGAAAAACTTTTTCCACACAGAGGGTTGCGGTTCTGCGGAATGCTCTGCCTCAGAAGGCAGTGGAGGCCAATTCTCTGGATTCTTTCAAGAAAGAGTTAGATAGAGCTCTTAAAGATAGCGGAGTGAAGGGATATGGGGAGAAGGCAGGAACGGGGTACTGATTGTGGATGATCAGCCCTGATCACAGTGCATGGTGGTGCTGGCTCAAAGGGCTGAATGGCCTACTCCTGCACCTATTGTCTATTGTCTATTATTATATATATATTTTTCTCTCTCTCCTTTTTCTCCCTCTGTCCCTCTCACATACTCCTTGCCCATCCTCTGGGCTTCCCCCCTCCCCCTTTCTTTCTCCCTAGGCCTCCCATCCGTCCCATGATCCTCTCATATTCCTTATGCCAATCAACTTTCCAGCTCTTAGCTCCATCCTTTCCCCCTCCTGTCTTCTCCTATCATTTCGGATCTCCCCCTCCCCCTCCCACTTTCAAATCTCTAACTATCTCTTGTTTCAGTTAGTCCTGATGAAGGGTCTCAGCCCGAAACGTCAACTGTACCTCTTCCTATAGATGCTGCCTGGCCTGCTGCGTTCACCAGCAATTTTTAAGGATAAAATGGAATGTGGGTCATTTAGACCAATATCTTTTCTTAATGTGGATTGTAGAATATTTACCTCCATCATGGCCAAACGATTAGAAGAGTTTCTACCCACATTGATACATAATGATCAGCAGGTTTTATACAACAACGCCAAACACAAGACAATATATGAAGGACACTTCACATTATGGATCATATGAAAAAAAATGAAGTTGAAGCAATAGTGATAAGCGTGGACACTGAAAAGGCATTTGATTCCGTTAATTGGAATTTTCTTTACAGAGTTTTACATAGATTTGGTCTACATGACACAATTATTAAAACTATGCAGGCACTATATGACAATCATACTGCCAGGATTAAAATCAATGGATATTTATCTAATAATTTTACTCTAGAAAGGGGCACGAGACAGGGTTGTGCATGGTCACCACTACTCTTCGCATTATATCTGGAACCATTAGCTCAATACATCAGCAAAGTGAAGATATCAGGGGAATTACTATTAAAGGGACAGAGCATAAATTGGCCTGTTACGCAGATGACATTTTGATCTATCTAGGGCAACCAACATACTCTTTACCTAAATTGATGCAATCCTTTGAACAACATGGCCAATTATCAGGATACAAGATCAACATAGATAAAACCCAACTACTTTCATATAACTATAGCCCACCAAGAGAAATTGAAAGTAGATATCCCTGGGCATGGCAAACAGAGTCTGTCAAATCTTTGGGCATCATTATGCCAAAAGATGTGGCAAAATTATCAGAATGCAATTATCAGCCTATATAAAAAAAATTAAGGAAGATATAACAAGATGGAACTTAATTCCGTTTCTTGATCTCAGTTCAAGGATTGAATCTAATAAAATAAATATACTGCCCAGACTACTATATCTCTTTCAGACTCTACCAATAGAGATCAACCAAAATCAATTCAATGAATGGAACAAGATACTATCAAGATATATATGGTAGGGTAAAAGGCCTAGAGTTCATCTCAAAACTTTGCAATTAGCCAAGGAAAGGGGGGATGGGGCCTATCTTCTCTTCGAGATTATTATTTTGCAGCACAGTTGAGAGCCGTGATATGCTAGAGCAACCCATCATATGACGCTCAATGGAAAAACGTTGAGGAGAGGATACTTTCCATCCCCATACAGGCAATCTTAGCTGATAAAAACCTACAAAGTTACATAAATAGGAAGGAGGAAAAGAAGGTGGTGCGACGCAGCGCGCGTGGCCCTTCTGAACGATATCGTATGTGTTAACTAGGGGGCCGTGTACAATCCTGATTTGATGGAGACAGCCGTGAGAAGCACGGAGGAACACCTGGAGAAACTTCTGAAATGCCCGCTTCACTGTCGCTACTACTGTGCGATCGAGAATCTCCGGAGGGGAAGGCCCCAAATCCTCGGCTTTGCCTATTGCCTGTTGCCGGGGCCGGGATCGAAGCGCTCGGCAGAGATGGTGCTCGGTACTCGGTGTCGGAGAGCTGGTCGGAGGCTCGGAGTTTTCAGACGGGACTCGGAGTTGGACTGTGGTCCGATGCTTCCAGGATGCTTCATCGGCAAGTTTGCAGCACTGGAGGTTTACCGTCTGCATGAGATGATAGGACTTTCGAGAGACTTTGAGACTTTTTATCGTGCCCATGGTCTGTTCTTTATCAAGTTACGGTATTGCTTTGCACTGTTGTAACTATATGTTATAATTATGTGGTTTTTGTCAGTTTTTCAGTCGGTTTGTCATGTTTCTGTGATATCATTCTGGAGAAACATTGTATCATTTCTTAATGCATGCATTAATGACAATTAAAGAGGACTGTGTGTCCTCATAATCTAATCTAAAATAGTATTGACAACCTGTGGGTGAAATGGACTCTTAAAATATGGAAAACTATTATAAAAGAATATAAACTAGAGAGAGACATTGCTGTTCTTAAATGGTGTGCGTATGACTCTGATTTTACGCTGAATAAACTGGATGCTAGATTTAAGGACTGGACAGCTAAAGGAATAACAGCTATTTGCAATATAATGAAAGAAGGAACACTGTTCAGTTTTGAAATGCTCAACGAGAAACACTTATTAGAAAAACAAGACTTTTACCGGTATTTACAGATGCGACAGTATGTTAATAGGATGGTTAAAAATGTAACCAAGGCAAGTACATGTCTGATAGCGATATTTAGAAAAGCATATAATTTAGACAACAGTAGTAGAATAATTTCAAACATGTATAAGGGTTTGTCAAATCTTAAAACACATTTGACTTCATACATTAAAACAAAATGGGAGAAGGAAGGAGGGATAATAATATCTGATGTAGACTGGACAATAATATGGAGGTATCAATGGAAGTGTACCAGTTCACAGAAATGGAGAGAGTTCAGGTGGAAAAACTTGATAAAAGGTATTTTATTACACCCTCTCAGAAATCCCATTATGATAGTAACCCCCCTGTTTGCTGGAGAAATTGTGGAAATCAAAATGCAAACCATTATTATATTTCTGGGAATGCCCCGTTATCAAAGACTATTGGACTGGGATACATAATGCCCTACAAGACATCTTTAAATGTGAAATACCCTTAGAGAGTAAGACCATATATTTTGGGCATATACCTCAAGAATAGTTAAAAAGAGATAAGTATTTAATGAATGTGCTGCTGATGGTTGGTAAAAAGACCCTTACTAGGAAATGGTTATCACAGGACAGCCCAACTTTAAACATATGGATGGAAATTACAATGGACATTTACAAAATGGAGAAGATAACTGCATCTGTTAATCATAAGTTGGAACAATTTTATTCATACTGGAAAAATGGTTTAACTACATAATACCTCATAGGCCTGATTTTATTCTCACAAGTCAATGAATATGTTGTTAAAAAAGATCACACCCTACTCTGTACATAATTTTCTCCTTTCTCTAAGTGTATACCTCAGATAAATATTATGTGGACATTTGTGAAAAATATGATTATATGATATATATGTACAGTATCTGAAATACGTCTTATGGAAATGTTTGTTTGATGATGAAATTCAATAAAAAATAAATTACAAAAAAAAAGAAAGAGAATGTGCTGGAGCTTTTGTCAAGCATTAAGTTAGATTAAGTCGCCAGTTCCAGATAGGATGTACCCCAGGCTACCGTGGCAAGCAAGGGAGGAGATTGCTCAGCCTCTGGTAATCATCTTTGCATCATCAATAGGGATGGGAGAGGTACCGAGGATTGGAGGGTTGCAAATGTTGTTCCCTTGTTCAAGAAAGGGTGTAGAGATAACCCAGGAAATTATAGACTATTGAGTCTTACTTCAGTTGTGGGCAAGTTGTTGGAGAAGACCCTGAGAGGCAGGATTTATGACCATTTGGAGAGACATAATCTAATTAGGGATAGTTAGCATGGCTTTTTCAATGGCAGTTTGTGTCTTACAAGCCTGACTGAATTCTTCGAGGATATAACAAAACACATTGATGAAGTTAGAGCAGTGGATGTAGCGTATATGGATTTCAGTAAGGCATTTGGTAAGGTTCCCTGTGCAAGGCTTATTCAGAAATTCGGGAGGCATAGGATCCGAAAAGACCTTGCTTTGTGGATCCAGAGTTGGCTGGCCCACAGAAGGCAAAGGGTGGTTATAGATGGTTCATATTCAGCCTGTAGTTTGGTGACCAGTGGTGTTCCACAGAGATCTGTTCTGGGATCCCCTCCTCTTTGTGATTTTTATAAATGACCTGGATGAGGAAATAAAAGGGTGGGCTAGCAAGTTTCCTGATGACACAAGGGTTGGGGGTTTGTGGATAGTCTGGAGGTTTGTCAGAGGTTACAGCAAGATAGCGATAGGATGCGGAGAGAAGTGGCAGATGGAGTTCAACGCAAATAAGCGTGAAGTGGTTCAATTTGGTAGGTCAAATTTGAAGACAGAATATAATATTAACAATAAGACTCTTGGCAGTGTGGAGGATCAGAGAGATATTTGGGTCCGTGTCCATAGGACACTCAAAACTGCTGTGCAGGTTGACAATGTTGTTAAGAAGGTGCGTGGTGTGTTGGCCTTCATCAACCGTGGGATTGAGTTCAAGAGCTGTGAACTAATGTTACAGCTATATTAGACCTTAGGCTCCACTTGGGATATTGTGTTCAGTTCTGATCACCTCACTACAGGAAGTATGTAGATAGTGCAGAAAGAGTGCAGAGGAGATTTACAAGGATGTTGCCTGGATTGGGGAGTATGTTTTATAAGTTGAGTGAACTTGGCCTTTTCTCCTTGGAGCGATGGAGGATGAGGCGTGACTGATAGAGGTGTATAAGGTGTTGAGAGATACTAATTGTGTGGATATTCAGAGGTTTTTCCCAGGGCTGAGATAGCTAACACAAGGGGCATAGTTTTAAGGTGCTTGGAAGTAGGTAGAGGAGGGATGTCAGAGGTAAGTCTTTCACACAGAGAGTGATGATTGCATGGAATGCACTGCCAGTGAAGGTGGTAGAGGCAGATACAACAGGCTCTTTTATGAGACTCTTTAGATAGGTACCTGGAGCTTAGAAAAATAGAAAGCTATGCAGCAGGGAAATTCCAGGTAGTTTCTAGAGTAGGTTACATGGTCGGCAAAGTATCGTGGGCGATAGGGCCTGTAATGTGCTGTAGATTTCTATGTTCTATGTTTTACGTAGTTTTCGGGCCGTGTAAAAATTTTATGCTCAGAACAATGGTTGGTCTGCACGGCTGTAAAAAAATTAGAGGGAGTATTGGTAAGGGTGTCCAAAACTTGGAGACATAGATTTGGAGTGAGAGGGGAGAGTTTTAAAAGGGACCTGAGGGGCAATTTTTTCATGTCGAGTGTGTTGAGAATATGGAACAAGTTGCCAGAAGAGGTTGTTGAGTCAGGTACGATTGTATCATCTAAGATGCACTTGGATAGGTACATGGAAAGGTGTGGCTTAGAGGGATATGCACCAAATGCAGGTAACTTAGACTAGCTGAGAGGGCTCCTTGGGCTGAAGGGTCTGTACCTGCTGTATTACTCCATGACTATGACTCTAATGGATTTGATCAAAGTTCTGCAGTCTTACCTCAACCAATTATCATCAGCATCTAACCTGCAGCATCAGAGGTCCCAGCACACTTGACTACTGCTATATTATGACTAGGAATGCCTATCGTTTCATGCCTAGACCGATTTCAGAAAATCTGATCCTTTGGCTGTCCTTCTCCTACCTGCATGCAGCACAGGCTAAAGAGCAATGCTCCAGAGATAAGGACAACAGACAGGTGCCCACAGGAGGCAGAGGAGTGGCTATGGAATTGCTTTGAGTCAGTGTACTGGGCCGTGTTCAAGGACTTATCAGAGGATCTGAATGAATGCTGACTTTATAAAAACAGTAGTGGACAAAATCATTTTGCCCTCTCCAACCAGAAGCCCTGCATGAACTATGAGATCTGCAGTATGCTGAAGGCCAGATCAGTGGCATTCAGTTCCAGTGACCAAATAAGATACAAGAGGTTCAGGTACATTCTCCACAAAACCATCTTACAGGCAAAGTGGCAATTCAGGACCAAACTTGAATCACTGAATGATGCTTGACAGTTGTGGCAGGGCATGAATGCTATCACCTCTTATATGGGTGACACAAGGCTTCACTCCTGGATGAGATCAATGTCTTCTATGCTCATTTAGACCACCAAAACATGGAGAAACCTACACAAACTCCTACAGCCCCCAAACACCTTGTGATATCAGACTCTGAGACTGGTGTGAGAGCATCCTTCAGGAAGGTTAACCCAGAAAAAGCATCCAGGCCAGACGGGGAACCTGGCCAAATACTAAAGACCTGAACCAATCAACTTGCTGGATTGTTCACTGAGATCTTTAAATTTTGCTTTGGCAGTCTGAGATACCTACCTGCTTCAAGCAGGGTTCACTTATACAGGTGCCTAAGAAGAAAGTGGTAACCTTCCTTAATGAGTATCATCTAGTAGCACTTACATCCACTGTGATGAAGTGCTGTGAGAAGTCAGTGATGAAACAAATCAGCTCCTTCTTGAGAAGCAGCTTGGATCCACTCCAACTTGCCTACTGTCATAGGAGGTCAACAATAGATGCCATTTCATTGGCTCTTCATTTAATCCTGGAACATCTGGACAGCAAAGATGTAACCATCAGGATGCTCTTTATCAACTACAGCTCAGCATTCAAAAGCATCTACCCCTCAAAACTAATCCATAAGCTTCAGGACCTTGGCCTCAATACATCCTTGTGCAACTGGATCCTCAATTTCCTTACTTGCAGGCCTCAGTCAGTTCAGATTGGCAACAACATCTCCTCCATAATCTCCCTTAGCACAAGTGCACTGCAAGGCTGTGTGCTTAACTCCCTGCTTTACTTGCTTTATACTTATGGTTCTGAGGCTAAGCACAGCTCCAGTGCCAGATTTAAGTTTGCTAAGAACACCACTGTCGTTGGCCAAATCAACGGTGGTGACAAATCTGCACATAGGAGGGAGATTAAAAATATGTCTGAGTGGTGCCATAACAACAACCTCTCACTCAATGTCACCAAGACGAAGGAACTGATTATTGACCTTAGAAGGAGGAAACCAGAGATCCATGAGCCAGCCCTCACTGATGGATCAGAGGTTGAGAGGGTCTGCACCTCTAAGTTCCTCATTGTTATTTCAGAGAATCTGTCATGGGCCCAGCATTAAGTGCCAATGCAAAGAAAGCATAGCAGAGCCTTTAATTCCTTAGTAGATTGCAAAGATTGAGCATGACATCAAAAATTTTGACACACTTCTATAGCTGAGTGGTGCAGATTATTTCAACTGGTTACACGAGTAAAACTCTCCCAACAAATGAGCACATCTACATGGAGCGCTGTCATAGGGAAGCAGCATCCATCATCAAAGACCTGCTCCACCCAGGCCATATTCTCTTCTCACTGCTGCCATCAGGTAGAAGGCACAGGAGCCTCAGGACCCACACCACCAGTTCAGGAACAGTTATTACCCCTCAGCAATCAGACAGTTGAACCAGAGGAGATTACACTCAGCTTCACTCGCCTCATCACTAAACTACTCCTATACCTATGGACTCACTTTCAAGGACTCTTCCTCTCATATTCTCAATATGTACTGTCGATTTTATTATTATTATTATTATTTATTTTTCCATTCTTTTTGCATTTGCATAGTTTGTTGTCTTTTGCACGTTATCCACACTGTTGGGTGCTTCCTTTCATTGGTTCTCTTGTGTTTCTTAGATTTACTGTGTAAGCCTGAAGAAAACATATTTCAGTGTCGTATATGGTGACACATTATGCACTTTAATCATAAATTTACTTTGAACTTTGAAACATAGCAAATACCTACGTAAAATTTGTGCCACCCAGTTAGAGTCAAAACACAAGTGGTAAAGCATTTACTATCACATTTAGCTACCCCTTGACTGCTGACCTGTGCCGACTTCTTTTGCTCCATCCTCCAAATTAATACTGATTCTTTTTTCTCCTTCCCAGTTCGGACAAAGGGCCCTTGTGTTAGTTTTGTTTCTCTTTCCACAGGTGTTGACTAACCAGCAGATTTCCAGCATCTGGAGTTTAGATTTTATTTTCAGTGTTCAGCCAAGACATGATATCTTTATAACTTTAAAGATCATGCTTTATGACTTTATGATTTATGGCAGATACATTAGGGGCATTTAAAGGGCACATGGATGATAGAAATACGGCATGTGGAAGGGTTGTATTTGCGGGAAGGGTTAGATTGATCTTGGAATAGGTTGAAAGATCCCATACAGTGCTGTACTGTTCTATTAATATCAGGAAATGGCTGAACACTGAAAAAAATAATGCCTGTGGGACCTTACAATATCTTAGCTAGAGTGCTAAAGAAACACATCTTGTAGATATGTCTCCAGCCAAGATATTTGAGTGCAAATACAAAGTTAGATTCTATCCAGACAATGTGGAAAATTGCTGATATATTCTGATAATAACAAACCCTGTCCATTTAATGACTGTCCCACATAGACAAATGAACTCAAGTTCCAGACAAAATGAAAATGACTATCCTTGACATTAAGGAGCCTTAGAAAAATGGAAATAAATGGGAATCAATGGAAAAAACTGCACTAGAGTTATACTGTGCTCAAGCACAATTATGCCTGTTGGAGCTTTGATCACTTTAACCCTGGGATATCTCTCAGGATTTTCTAAGAGCAATGTCGTAAAGCCAATCACCTTCAGCTTCTTCATCAACCTTCACTATATTACAATACGAGGATGATCTCTGCTGATTGCACAATGTTTAATTCCATTTTCAATTCCTTAGATAATGAAATAATTTGTGCCTGCGGGCAGCAAGACTTTGACAGCAATTTGAGATTGGCTGAGGAGCGACAAGGTAGATTAGCACGAATGGGAGGTAATGACCATCTTTAACAGAAGAGGGTGCAATTACCTTTCATATTTATTCATATTTTCTTACAGCATAGAAAGAGCAATCCCGTCAATCCCCATTCCCCACTCATTTTTCTATCATCATTCTCTTTCACACGGCTTTCAACTCACCCCTTATTCTCCTATCACCCAACTATACAGAGGCTAATTGACAAAAGCCTACTAAACCAATTATCATTGGCACAGGACTGAACCCTGAGCATTTGTGAAAATCATAGTCACAGGAAAAGCATACGAAATGCACATAGACAGGACTGGATATCAGGATTGAACCTAGCTCACTGGAACTATACTCGCTACATCAGTGTGCCACCCTTCCCTTACCATAATCATATCCCCCACTATTAATATTCTGATTGGTCAACATTGACCAGAAATATTATAGAGAAAGCCCCTTAAATGTTATGGCTACAAATGCAGAAACTGGGTATTCTGTTACATGGACTCGCCTCCTGACACATCAAAACATTTTCAGATCTACAATGCAAAGCATCCTGACTGGCTGTATCCCCACCTGGTACAGGAACTGCACCAACATGGATCGCTGGGCACTGCAAAGAGTGGTATGAACAGCCCAGCGCAGCTGTGGATGTGAACTTCTCTCCACTGAGGACACTTACGGCAGCAGGTGTGTAAAGAAGATCTGGAAAATCAATGGGGACACCAGTCACCCCAGCCATTAAATGTTCCAACTGTTTCTGTCTGGCAAACAGTACTGCAGCATTAAAGTCAGAACCAACAGGCTATGGGACAGCTTCTTTCTACAAGCCAGTAGACTTATAAATTCACATGTCTGTACATTGAAACAGAGTCCTAATACAAAGATTTTACTCCCTCGTGTTGTGGGATGGATGTAAGATTTAAATAAATTCAAATTCAAATTCAAATATTAATTTCAGAAATTCACTCTACACCACTTAAGATAAAACAGTTCACAAATAACACTCAAATTACCATACAATAATTCACTTCTTCCCAATGCTAGATCACCAAGATTGCTGTCTGTACCGTCTGCAAAACTCCTTAAAGATTCATTAAAAGTATCTCCCAAAGATACGTTTTTTTTTACTGCACAGACAAGCAAAGGTAGAAAATATAATGAAATGTCACCACCTGAAAATTGCCCTCCAGTAACATGCTTTCCTGACTTGGAAGTACATTGTTGCTTTTTATTTACCACTGCTGAACGTATGGACTAGAGCACCCACAGCATGGTGAGGGTACCATACCTTCTGAAAGATGTCTTATTACCAACTTTTCAAGGACAAATTGGGTTGAAAGATAGATGCTGCTCTTGCCAATTACCTCCATATCGCTTTCTTTCTTTTCCAATCCTTTTATTAATTTTCAAAATTATAAACATAAGAACAATATTAACAAACAGAGATTGGGATTACATTATTAATAATTGACATTACAAATATAACATTGGTAATAATACAGATGTACAAAGTTTCCCAAACTCTAAATATAATTAACATGATAGAGGGATAAATGAGAAAAAAATCTAAAAAAAAACCCAAATTAGAAAAGAAAAAAAATTAACCTAATCTAAATAAAACTAAAAAAAAACAGAACTATAGAAAAAAAAGACAGGCTAACATATTACATTGGATAGAATCATTAATGTCGTTAACTCCACTCCTCTGTCCGTGCATTTAAGTTCAAAAAAAAGGATTCGAAAAGGTCAAACTACATCATATGGAAATGTTGAATAAATGGTCTCCAAGTTTCTTCAAATTTAATCAAAGGGTCGGAGGTGTCACTTCTAATTTTCTCTCAATTTAAACAAGATACAGTTTGAGAAAACCATTGAAATGTAGTAGGAGGATTGACCTCTTTGCATTTCAGTAAGATAAATATTCTAGCCATTAATGTTAAAAAAGCAATCATCCGACAGGCTGAAGGGGATAAATAACTATCTTCCATCATTGGTAACCCAAAAACTGCAGTAACTGGGTGTGATTGTAAATTAATATGTAAAACAGTAGAAATAATATCAAAGATATCTTTCCAATATTTATATGAGTCAAGGAAGCTACTTCAGAGTGGTATCTATCACAAATTGAGCTTATATATGAATAGAAACGAGCTAATTTGTCTTTAGACATATGTGCCCTATGCACCACCTTAAGTTGTATCAATGTATGTTTAGCACATAAAGAGGACATGTTAACTAATTGAAATTTTTTTCCCATTTTTCTATAGGTAAATGAAGTTGTTCTCTTTCCCATTCAACCTTAATTTGATCAGATATACCTGAATTTATTTTCATAATCAAATCATAAATGAATGCTATTAAACCCTTCTGTAAAGGATTTAAACTTAGAATTTTTCCCGTAATATCAATTGGAGGTGAAGTTCGAAATGTGGGTAAATTAATATTTAAAAAGTTTCCAATTTGTAAATATCTGAAAAAGTGAGATCTAGGCATATTATATTTATTAGATAACTGTTCAAAATACATGAAACAGTTATCCAAAAATAAATCACGAAAGCTTAATATACCCTTCATTTTCCATACCGAAAAAGCTTGATCTATAATAGAAGGTTGAAAGAAAAAATTAGATGTAATAGGGCTTAAGAAAATAAATTGGGTCAAGCCAAAAAATTTACGAAATTGAAACCATATTCGTATTGTATGTTTAATTATTGGATTAACCATTTGTTTATTTAATTTAGAAATAACAAATGGTAAAGAATGGTAAAAACGGAAGTCAAAGAAAATCCTTGTATAGATTTACATTCCAGGTTTACCTATTGTGGACGTAAAGTTATATTCAAATCTTGTGTCCAAAATATTAAATATCGGATATTAATTGCCCAATAATAAAATCTAAAATTTGGTAAAGCCAAACCCCCATCCTTTTTAGACTTCTGTAAATATATTTTACTTAATCTAGGATTTTTGTTCTGCCATATATATATGAAGAGATTTTAGATCTAAAGTATCAAAAAACGATTTAGAAATAAAAATTGGTTATGCTTCAAACAAGTATAGAAATTTTGGTAGGAGAATCATCTTAATAGAGTTAATTCGACTAAGCATTGATAGAAACAATGGGGACCATTTAATAAAAATATGATTAATTTGATCAATTAAAGGTAAAAAAACAATATGCTTGAGTAAATCCTTATGTTTCTTAGTAATTTTAACACCCAGGTAAGTAAAATAATTATTTACCAGTTTGAATGGTGACATCCATATCTCATTAATGAATAAAAATACAATTTTCTAATCTAATTTCTTTATTTGAAATTCCATGTAGTGCTTGCAACTTAAGTTAATTTTGGTACTTAGGAATCAGCCACTGTAATCTTGACCAACTGTGGTCAAGAATAGACAGTATTTCACTTACAAGAAGAATATGAATTGAATGATGCAAGCGTATGTTGGGGACATAAACTGGTTAACAAAATAAACAACGTTGCTCTTTATACCCTTAAAAGGAACATAGATGCGTGAGGACTTTTCTTCAATGTGTCCTGTAAATATTAAAACAGAAACAGAATATTGAAAGTGCTAGAAATCTGAAATAAAATCTTAAAATCTGAAATTAAAATAACATTCAAAATTGAGAATACAGCTAAATTTGTCAAAAAAAATTAACAAGATTTAATATTTCAATCCAGTGAAAGGTCTTTGTCGTGAAATATTAATTTAGGTCTTGTAAAAATGATGCTAACGTGGCAAAAAATTATACTTTAAGCTGGTATTCATTACTAGCAATCATATCACACAAGAACACATTATTGCTGTGTATGTGCGACCATTGACACTTGCAAAAAGAAATCCCAGACAGTTATTACTTTCTCAACTAAACATCACTTATGCTGTGCCTATGATTTATGTTTCTGCAGAAAATTGCGGTCCATTCTGTTATTTATATAACATGCTGACCAGCTTATTAAATTTATATATATATGTATAGAACTACTATTTTTTTGTGAGTGGTAAGAAAGCCTGGCATGTAGTTGAGTTCTGTAGATATGTAAAATATAATGTGGACAATTTTCAGTCTGAATTCATAGAATAGAAAACCAGGCAGATTCTAGACTGAACTCATAAACACAAGAGATTCTGCAGATGCCAGAAATCTTGAGCAACACACACCAGGTGCTGGAGGAACGTTGCAAGTCTGACAGCATCACTAGAAGGAAATAAGCAGATGACATTTTGGGCTGAGACCCTTGGCAACGTAAACTGTTTACTCCCCTCCATAGATACTGCCTGACCTGCAGAGTTCATCAGCATTTTGTGTGTGTTTCTATAGTGTATTGTTCATCTGTAAGTAACAGTATTCCAGCTACATTCAAATGTTTACTCCAGTAGTTTTGATATAAAGGCTGCTGTACATAAAATAGCAAGAAAATGATGCTTGGTTCTTACTCACAAAGAGGCTTCCTATAATATTAATTAAGTGAGACTCCTTATAAAAATATGAAAAGCAATAGTTTCTGCACCTCTTCAGACTTGCTTCTCAATACTTAATTCATTATCAGTAACAATGCATAGCAGGGCAAAGATTTAAAATATTCTTCCATCCCAAAAATATCCTTGCTACATATTTGAATCTTCCGGTTACCTATTTATGAATTTTAGGTGAAGTTCATTAATTCTTTGAAATGAAACACGTTTCATTTTTCTATTTTCAGACAGATGAGATGCAGGTAGATGCTTTGTCTTCAACAGTTCAGCCTTCCAACAGCATGACTCAGTTCCATCCTCACAGGAGAGCTCTGTATCCCCTGATGTTTAGAAACCTGGTTCCTTATGTGCTGCGGTTCATTCTTACTTGGGTCTGAAATGTTACTGGATTCCCTGTCATGGATTGAAAATGGTCACGAAAAAGAAGCAATTGCCCAGAAAGAGCTCATTAAGGGGGACATAAAGATTTTTTTTCCTTTTTCTGATCTGTTCAGGACCGCCTTCTCTAAGGATTTTACAAGACATCTAGGAAATGAGGAAGTTGGCACCAGATGCTAGTATTCGATTTATCTGGTGGTCACCAAGGATATCATCAAAATTATGTGACCAGATTGACACCAGAAGAGCGCCAATCTACTTGAATTTGCCACTTAAGGTGATGTATAACATTGTGTTGATAGCTTTGACAATGTTTTTATCAGTAAGCCACGTCTCAATTTCTGTATGCTCACATTATTGAAATTCAGAATCAGAATTAGGTTTATTATCTCTAACTTAGGTCATGAAATTTATTGTTTTGCAGCAGTGCAATAAATAAAAATACTAGAAGTTACAATAAGAAATAAATAAAAATATTAATATAAGGTGAAGCAAGAGAGCAAAGGGGTGAGGTAGTGTTCATGGGTTCATGAAACATTCAGAAATCTGATGCCAGAGAAACGTAGAAGATTCCCTATCATAAAGGGACATGGGACATACCCTAGGTAGTCCAATTACAGCCACCAATATAAAAGTTGAATTTACATAGTCAGGAAGGATGGCAATTTCCTGCTTCTTTGGCAGTCCCTTGGGATTGAAGTTCAATTGTTTTACAGTGGTAGTAGACCACTCTGACTGGAGGCCTGTGTGCTGCAGGGATCAGTGCTGGGTCTGTTGTTTGTTATCTACATTAATGATTTGGACGATAATGTGATAAACTGGATCAGTAAATTTGCAGATGACACCAAGATTAGGGGTTCTTGGACAGCAGGAAAACTATCGGAGTTTGCAATAGGAACTAGCCCAGCTGAAAAATGAGTTGAAAAATGACAGATGGAATTTAATGCAGACAAGTTTGAAGTGTGGGCCTTTGGGAGGACAAACCAAGATAGGACTTACACAATGAAATGTAGAGCACTGCGAAGTGTGGTGGAACAGAAAGGTTTGGAAATACAGATCTATAATTCCACGAAAGTGGCATCATAAGTAGTAAGGAGAGCTTCTGGCACATTGGCCTCCTTAAATCAGAGTATTGTTTACAGGAACAGAGATGATATGTTGAAGTTGTAAAAGAAAATGGTGAGTAAATGAGAGAAAATCTCCAGATGTTGGAAATCCAAGCAGCACACACAAAACACTGGAGGAACTCAGCAGGTCAGGCAGCATCTATGGAAAAGAGTACAGTCGATGATCTGGGCCGAGACGCTTCTGCAGGACTGGAGTCATCCAGCTACTGGAAAGATCACAATAAGATTGAAAGAGTACAGAGAAAATTTACAAGGATATGGCAGAGATTTGAGAACCTGAGTTAGATCCTATGAGCAGCAGTTCTGTGGGTGAAAATGCCTTATTAATGAGAGAAGTCAGAGGAGAATGGCCGGACTGGTTCAAGCTGATAGAAAGGCTACAGTAACTCAAATAACCACGTGTTACAACAGTGGTGTGCAGAAGAGCATTTCTGAATGCACAAAAATGAAGAGAATCTCGGGATCTTGAACTTTGAAGTGGTTGAAGCAACAGTAGTAGAAGACCATAAACATACACTCAGTGGTCACTTTATGAAGTACAGGACATACCTAATAAAGTAGTCGTGGAGTGTACAAAATTAGCTGTATTGATAGGTTAAATGCAAGCAGGCTTTTTTCACTGACGTTGCGTGAGATTAGAACGAGACACCATAAGTTAAAGGTGAAAAGTGAAATACTTAAGTGGAATCTGAGTGTCTTCACTCAGAAGGTGGCACGAGTGAGGAGCGAGCTGCCAGTGGAGGTGGTGGATGTAGGTTTCATTGCAACATTTAAGAGGAGTTTGGATAAGTTACGGATAGGAGATGTATGAAGGGCTTGGTCCAGGTGGGGGTCGATGGGACAAAATAACAGTTCAGCATGGACTAGATGGACCAAAGGAGCTGTACTGTAGTGCTCTATGACTCTTTTCTTGTGGGTTCTAAGGTAAGACGTAAGACCAATGTAGGAACTGCAGGTTCCTCTGCAGATGGGACTGGAGGTGTATTGTAGGAAGAATATTGTTAGGACAGAAATGTAATTTGAGGCGGTTTGCTGCTCCCACTCTATATGCCGGCTTCTGTGCACTTCCAAACCTTGTACTCTAGAATCTCAATGTTTACCTGAAAGCTTCTTCTCTACTTTCAATAGCTGTGGTGTCATCCTTTCTGAAATCTTTAGCAACAGGCTTGGAGGACAAAATCATGTAAGTTCTGGAAATGTAGCTAGCCATGAAACATGTGAAACAGGAGAACTTTAGGCCTCATTTTTTGCAGAAAATGGCTCAGAATTAGTGAAGAAGTACTTTCTACTGTATTCTTGCTGACAATATAACTATCCGTATATGGTCAGAGCTCTTGTGTCTAGCCCTGTCATGGCCAGTTGGTTGGTTAATGAACGGAAATCAGGGATTAGGTTTTAAAAGTAAGTTGTGGAGAGAATACAAAGAAATAAAGAAATGATAGATGGATATACTGTTGAAATACGATCGTGTCTTTGACCTGTTGAGTTCCTCCAGCAGATTATTTGTTGCTTTTAAAATTCCACCTTTTTTTTAAATCCATGTCTGACTCCCAAAATTTATCTCAAATACATAGATTAAAGCAATTTCCCTTCTTTCCTCATCTAAACCTACTGGTACAATCCTCTATTCCCTCCCTTTGGTCTCTTACGCTTGTCTGTCTTCCTCTGAAATGTACCATATTATTTGCTTTAACCACTTCCCATGGTTGATACTTTCAATTTCTCAAAGCAGAGTGAAGGCAGAAGCATGGGGTTTAATTACAGGCTCAGGCTGGATGACTGAATGGACTGTTTTCAGGTAAAAATTCTACGAATTTCAAAACAAATTTAGGGAGTCGGACGTGGTTAAAAAGAAGTTGAAATTGTAAAAGCAATAATCAATCTGTTGAGGAACAAAATGTTTAGCAGCATCTGTGGGAGGAAGGGAATTGTTGGCATTTGGGCTTAAAACCCTGCATAAGGCCTGAATCAGTGACAATTACTTTTCTCCCACAAATGCAGCGTAACCACAGTTCCTCCAGCAGACCTGTATGTTGCTCCAGATTCCAATATCTGCAGTCTCTTCTGAATTGTAAAAAGTTTGCCATGTTATGGAACAGCAGAATAATTGAAGGGGCTGAATGGCCTACTCCAGCTCTCGTATGGTTTTATGAACTTCACGGGGAACGGCGTATTCGTCTAAGTTCAAGAGCTTTCACCTTTGAAGTGTAAATTGGCTTTGTGTCACTGCACACTCATTGTCATTTTCAAACAATGTCAGTTGGTGGCCTAAATGAAGAGAAGGCCAGCAGATTAATTTTATTTTTACCTTTGTACAGCCTCAAGGAGCAACAACTTCATCTGCTTTTGAACTGGGCTCACTCTTCCCCTTTTAATCTAGTCATTATCAAGAGCTATAAACATCATCTACGCAGTATAAACTTTGATCAATCGCTGATGTTGACTGTGAGTGTAAATTCATAATCAACAGCAAATTTGTAATCAACAGTTACTTTTGAATCACATGTATTTGTGAATTGTCATTCATCTAACCAATTAAGCCTGACTACTAATTATTTCCATGTTCAATGCTTGAGTGCTGTTAACTATGAATCTTGTTGTTGTCTTCATATTTTGTTAGTAATTTTTTTTGATTATTTCAACATTAGTTTATTTATAATATTAAAAGTACAAAGAAGGAAACAGTGCAAACAACGTACACATTCATGGTAATGCCCTGGTTCACAGTTTTACTGTTATGCTGTGGATATTTAATTTAGCAGCTCCGTAAGAGCAGTCTGTTCTGCTTTCAGACTGTTTGGGTTATTGTTGAAGATAAGGGATGATGAGGAATGTGTGCCATTCAATTAGGATGGTGGAACTGAGGGGAGGTTTTTTTGGTGAGGTACAGTAAGGTTGGTCTTGGGGTTTTTTTTGTTTGTCGGAAGATAAAGAGAGAAGACACTGGGGAGAACCGGTTGTAGGATACACCCGTTTGATCAAGATGGACTGCAAGCGACGTTCAGAAGGTAGTGTGTGCTTTCACGTTGACTGAGGGCCCAGTGTGTGAGTGACAGAGAAGTTCAAGATGAGCTCCAACTTGTGCATATTTAACTGTTTAATTATAATGGACCCTTTTTGTTTATCTTTCTTTTCTTTACTAACCCTTCAGTTAAGTAAGATTCATAAATATAATTCCTTTAGTTGTACGCAGTGTGCTGTCTGTTATTTCTTGGCAGTGACTTGTAACAGGGTAGCAAATTACACAGAAGGCTCACAAAATGGACTTGGTGTATAAGAGCCTTCTCAATCTCACAGGTTTGGTGGGACCAGTGTATCTTCCCTAGACTTATGCAGCCAAGGAAACCAGCGGGGTTTCAATACATTCAGATGGATTGGAAAGCGGAACAGGAGACTTCCAAGCCAGAGGAGCTGGGGTGGTGGGTGGGGTTGCGATGGACCATACTTGTGTCAAGTACAGAGGCAATGAGAGCACTTTAGACCTGTTGATCAAACTTTTCCCAGTTATGAAGAGGGAATGCCATTTTCCTGCAGTCTCAAATTTCATTTAACCTTCTCAATTTGCTCCTACTAATTCTTCCATGCCCACTCCTTCTAAACCAGATCTCCAGCACCTTCAGGTAGTCAGACCTGCCTGATTCTAGACTTGATGGAGATGCTGTTTCCCATCATTTAGACTGTACTATGGATATCTGTGTAGAGCAGTTGGATCTTGATTCCCTCCCTAAAATCCATTTTGAGGAGCGGGTCTATTATGTACACTTAAAATACCCCGTCAGAAGCCATCTCCTGGTCTAAGCTGAGCATCCACACTTCTCCTACACATAGGCAATGTTATTCCTCAGCAACAAGGCTGTCCTTGATCTTCTTGTAATGTATAACACAAGTTTTGTCTGGATGGATTTCCTGTCCCTGAGAAGACTTGACATGTTCGTAATGGACTTAGACAAGTTCTTATTATTTACATTCAACAGTGATATGAGTTTCCAATTCTTGATGGTATCTCTATCCCATTTCTGCTTGTAGTTAAGGGTAATTATGCTCTTCCTCATTACTCTGACATGCTGCCAGACTGAAGCATAGCATTGTACACTTCCAGGAGGTCTGGGCCCATGGAGTTCCAAAGAGCCGAGTTCAATTTAGCCAGTGAGCTCTCTGGGAGTTTCATTCAAATCAAAGGAATAGATGGAACCATTCAGCTCCTCCAGTGTCAGTGGTTGGTCTAGACTTACCCTTTTGCTGTCATCTAACACCTTCGTGATAAGAGGACAGGAAGCTCTAGGAAGCCATGCTGTTCTGGTCCTACTGGTAAAGCAACCAGAACAGAAGGATTGGCAGTATGTCTGTCTGTGATGGGAGTTACTGTGCTATCCTCTTCCTCAAGGCTGTGAAGGAGCATAAGCATGTCTCTTGCTGGCCATGGAGCAGGTTCTGCAACAGAAAATGATCTTGGAGGGTTCAGAGGCAAAAAGCGTAGCTTGCTGGAAATTTTCCCCACAAAGTTCCTCCCTCACATTCATCCCCTTCAACTTCAGTGAAAGAAATTGTTGAAAATATGTCTGGAATTGACACAATTCACGCTGACTTTGTCTTGCTTGCTGAACACCTTAGTAGATGAAGAACTTCTTGGTTTTTCCCTTTGTAATTTCGCGTCAGTCAGAAACTACCACATTGAACCAAACTCTGCATTTTGAATCAGGAAGCATTATACGTTTGTTGTTATTAAAAGCTCCAGCATTCCTAAAGTGCAAAAACAAGTCAATAAAACCTAAAACATGCTTTAAAAATCTAAATAACTCTCACAGAAGTCACTCAGCACTATGTCCTTCAACTATAATCAATGAAAATGGACACTTTGCATCAGATCCAAACTGACGTGGTAGTCTTATGCAAATTCCCAGCCATGAGTTGAAGAGTCCCCAAACACAAAGCTGCTAAGGCCATAGAAGATCCTCCAGTGATGGAAAGCAGGCAGGAAAACAATGGCTAATAATGAATAGTAACTATAACTGTTCCATGTGTGTGTTCTCTGAAAACTCAATGTTGCTGACAGTTTAGTAACTTTGCTGACATTTCCCTACTCAAACCGTGCCACTAAAGTAATGACTTATAGACTTTTAACTACCAGACTTCTAAAGTACAAGGGAATTACAGGCACAATGTCTGTGATAATTCACTACAACTTCTTGCCCAAATCTGCGACCTTCTTCATCTCTAAGGAAAACAGGAGGAATCACTAAGGATCAACAGCACATGTAAGTATCCTTCCTAATTAGTCACAATTGTGACTTGGATAGACACTGTCTTTCTTTGTTGCTCCAGGGTCAAAACTTCTGAGCAATTCAGAAAGAGGTGACCAGAGATGGGCTTTTCTATACATTTGTTAATACTGTAAATAAAATAAAATAATGCCCCTTGAGGTGGTGAGATCAGAAAATAAGTGTAAAAATAGACTGGGGATGATAAAACTCAGTTTACATAGGTCTGTTATGTGAAATTACCAGAATACATATATTCTGGAAAAAATGGAAATGGAAAGGACAGTAAGGACAATTAAATTTAGAAGTACCATGCTGAAATAAAATCGATGCAAGAGAGTGGAGATAGCAGAGAACATTAATAAACTGGTCTCAGGGCTGGGTAATAAATGACAGCATTGTCGAAACATCTTCAGTACCATCTGACACTTACATCCTTCTGCTCTTGATAACAAGAACATTAATTCATAAAGCAACTTTTATGCAAAACCTCAGAGAACTGCAGAGAAGCGCAATGAGACAAAAATAGAGAAGAGAAACAGAGAGGTTAATCAAACATTTGTTCAAAGAAGTACATTTTAAGGCAGGCAGAGTCGTTTAAATATCCAGTCCTTTGTTGAGCTGCACATAAACAATAATCAAATGCGATCAAAACCATAATAGGGATACATGAATACCTGGAGATAAAAACAATTAAATGAAGTGAAAACATGAACAATTGTTCCAATTTTGCCTATGTGTATATCAGTTTGCTTCCAAAACAAAACACTCTTACCATTGTTAGTTTACTACATGTTCAGCTATTACCTCCATTTTACAACAATGGATATGCAAATTGGAACACACAGGAAGTGTTCGTTTGACTCCCTCTACTGGCATCCATCAGATGCAATGACTTAAAGGAGTGTTTGTTTATAAGTTACACTGGGAAAATTCCAAGCCTAGCGGCTCCAAAAAGTACCAAATGGTCTACTTTCTGATCTCAAAATGTTAGAGCCAGTTGTAGAGTACCATTCACATTAATGAAATTTGAGTTTAATTCATGCCATGCACAATGATTAAAATGTTTATGATTATGTTCTAAAATGAAATAAAATGGGAATGAATTTGCTTTACCAAACCACTGTGCTGTATAGGCTTATTTGGCAACATGTATGCAAAACTTTATTAATTTTCTGTCAAATATACATCAGGTAGGAGTCATATTAATCTCCAATATATATTTAACACTAAATTGTCCACTATAACTTATACAACAAAGCAAGATATGTTAGTTATATTTGAACATACAAAGTAGAATTTGTGCAAGTGATTGATCATGGATATGAACGTATTAATGTATCAGGAGCTTTTGATTGCTCTGGGTCTGTACTCACTGGAGCATAGAAGAATCAGGAGATCTCATTGAAAGTGATCAAATACTGAAAGGCCTACAAAGAGTGGACATGAGCGGATGTTTCCTACAGTGAAGGAGTCTATAAACAGACAGCTTAGCCTTCAGAAAAGAAGAACATCTTTTTTCAACAGAGATGAGGAATTTCTTTAGCCAGAGGGTAGTGAATCTGTGGAATTCATTGCTACTGACAGCTGTGGAGACCAAGTCATTAGGTATATTTGGGTGCCACAGTAGTGTAGTGGTTAGCACGACACTAGTACAACTCAAGGTGTTATGAGGTTCAGAATTCAATTCCAGTGCCATTCTGTAGGGAGTCTCTGTACATCGCCTTGTGGGATGTGTGGTTTTCTCTGTGTCCTGTGATTTCCTCCAAAACTCCAAAAACATACCAGGTACCGTAATTGTAAATTGTCCCATGATTAGGTGAGGGTTAATTGGGTTTGCTGGGGAGTGGCTCGAATGGCTGGAAGGGCCTTCTCCATGCTGTATTGCTAAATAAATGAATTAATAATCTCTAAAACAGAGATTGAAAGGGTCTTAATTTGTAAGGCTGTCAGCGATTATGCGGAGAAGGAAGGAAACTGGGGTTGAGGAGGATAATAAATAGAAACATAGAAACATAGAAAATAGGTGCAGGAGTAGGCCATTCGGCCCTTCGAGCCTGCACCGCCATTTATTATGATCATGGCTGATCATCCAACTCAGAACCCCGCCCCAGCCTTCCCTCCATACCCCCTGACCCCCGTAGCCACAAGGGCCATATCTAACTCCCTCTTAAATATAGCCAATGAACTGGCCTCAACTGTTTCCTGTGGCAGAGAATTCCACAGATTCACCACTCTCTGTGTGAAGAAGTTTTTCCTAATCTCGGTCCTAAAAGGCTTCCCCTCTATCCTCAAACTGTGGCCCCTCGTTCTGGACTTCCCCAACATCAGGAACAATCTTCCTGCTTCTAGCCTGTCCAATCCCTTTAGGATCTTATACGTTTCAATCAGATCCCCCCCTCAATCTTCTAAATTCCAACGAGTACAAGCCCAGTTCATCCAGTCTTTCTTCATATGAAAGTCCTGCCATCCCAGGAATCAATTTGGTGAACCTTCTTTGTACTCCCTCTATGGCAAGGATGTCTTTCCTCAGATTACGGGACCAAAACTGCACACAATACTCCAGGTGTGGTCTCACCAAGGCCTTGTACAACTGCAGTAGTACCTCCCTGCTCCTGTACACGAATCCTCTCGCTATAAATGCCAGCATACCATTCGCCTTTTTCACCGCCTGCTGTACCTGCATGCCCACTTTCAATGACTGGTGTATAATGACACCCAGGTCTCGTTGCACCTCCCCTTTTCCTAATTGGCCACCATTCAGATAATAATCTGTTTTCCTATTTTTGCCACCAAAGTGGATAACTTCACATTTATCCACATTAAATTGCATCTGCCATGAATTTGCCCACTCACCCAACCTATCCAAGTCACCCTGCATCCTCTTAGCATCCTCCTCACAGCTAACACTGCCACCCAGCTTCGTGTCATCCGCAACCTTGGAGATGCTGCATTTAATTCCCTCATCCAAGTCATTAATATATATTGTAAACAACTGGGGTCCCAGCACTGAGCCTTGTGGTACCCCACTAGTCACCGCCTGCCATTCTGAAAAGGTCCCGTTTATTCCCACTCTTTGCTTCCTGTCTGCTAACCAATTCTCCACCCACACCAATACCTTACCCCCAATACCGTGTGCTTTAAGTTTGCACACTAATCTCCTGTGTGGGACCTTGTCAAAAGCCTTTTGAAAATCCAAATATACCACATCCACTGGTTCTCCCCTATTCACTCTACTAGTTACATCCTCAAAAAATTCTATGAGATTCGTCAGACATGATTTTCCTTTCACAAATCCATGCTGACTTTGTCCGATCATTTCACCGCTTTCCAAATGTGCTGTTATCACATCCTTGATAACTGACTCCAGCAGTTTCCCCACCACCGACGTTAGGCTAACCGGTCTATAATTCCCCGGTTTCTCTCTCCCTCCTTTTTTAAAAAGTGGAGTTACATTAGCCACCCTCCAATCCTCAGGAACTAGTCCAGAATCTAACGAGTTTTGAAAAATTATCACTAATGCATCCACTATTTCTTGGGCTACTTCCTTAAGCACTCTAGGATGCAGACCATCTGGCCCTGGGGATTTATCTGCCTTCAATCCCTTCAATTTACCTAACACCACTTCCCTACTAACATGTATTTCGCTCAGTTCCTCCATCGCACTGGACCCTCTGTCCCTTACTATTTCTGGAAGATTATTTATGTCCTCCTTAGTGAAGACAGAACCAAAGTAATTATTCAATTGGTCTGCCATGTCCTTGCTCCCCATAATCAATTCACCTGTTTCTGTCTGCAGGGGACCTACATTTGTCTTTACCAGTCTTTTCCTTTTTACTTATCTATAAAAGCTTTTACAGTCCGTTTTTATGTTCCCTGCCAGTTTTCTCTCATAATCTTTTTTCCCCTTCCTAATTAAGCCCTTTGTCCTCCTCTGCTGAACTCTGAATTTCTCCCAGTCTTCAGGTGAGCCACTTTCTCTGGCTAATTTGTATGCTTCTTCTTTGGAATTGATACTATCCCTAATTTCTCTTGTCAGCCACGGGTGCACTACCTTCCTTGATTTATTCTTTTGCCAAACTGGGATGAGCAAATGAGTTATAGCAGAATAGTGGAAGAGACTCAATGGGCCGACTGGCCTAATTCTGCTCCTATGTCTTATGGTCTTTTGTAGTGATCTTTCAAGTATCAATAAATTCTAAATAGTTCCAGAGGACTGGAAAGTTGGAAATGACATTCCAATCTTTAAAAAGGAAGGGAGGCAAAAAATATGAAATTATAAGCTTGAATGCAGTGGTTGGGAAGATATTGAAGTCCAATATTAAGGATGAGGTTTTTTTTAGATTATGAAGACACGCAGTCCTCTTTTATTGTCATTTAGTAATGCATGCTTTAAGAAATGATACAATGTTTCCTTCGGTGTGATATCACAAAACACAAGACAGACCAAGACTGAAAAAACTAACAAAAGCACATAATTATAAACATATAGTTTCAACAGTGCAACGATACCATAACTTGATGAAGAACAGTCCATGGCTCAGTAAAAAGTTCAAAGTCTCTCAAATGTCCCACATCTCACGCAGACGAGAGAAGGAAGAAAACTCTCCCTGCCATGCCCGACCACAGTCCGACTCTGAGTCATCTGAAAACTTTGAGCCTCCGATCAGCTCTCCGACACCGAGT
The DNA here is from genome assembly GCF_963921235.1 of Mobula hypostoma. NCBI lineage: Eukaryota > Metazoa > Chordata > Chondrichthyes > Myliobatiformes > Myliobatidae > Mobula > Mobula hypostoma. The sequence goes on from NC_086106.1 coordinate 91,358,645, forward strand.
ACCAAGCACCATCTCTATCTGAACGATTCGACCTCAATCTCGGTCGCCAGCAGCAGGCAAAGACAGGGATTTTGTGGCCTTCCCTCGGAAGATTCTCGATCACCCAGTAACAGCGGCAGCGAACCTGCGTTTCAGAAATTTCTCCAGATGTTCCTCTGTGCTTTCACGTCTGTGTCTATCAAATCAGAATTGTCCACGGCCCTTATTTAACGGATACGATATCATTTTCACCGGAGGGCTGCGCACACGTGGCGCGCTGCGATCTCCTCCTCCCGCCTGTTATAATGTTTTGGGGTACTTGTAAGCACATGAGAAGATAGGCCAAAGTCAGCATAGTTTCTTTAAAGGGAATCTTGCCTGTCAAATCTGTTGAAATTTTTTTAGGAAATAATAGGCAGGATAGACAAGGAGTAGAACAACTATTGGCCACATATCAGTGTATAAATTATATTATTACTACATCTCTCTCATTCCCACTCACCGCCTCCCACAGGCTGGTTCAGAATTATTTAACAAAGCTGTTCAAATACTCCCGAGATCTCCCCTCTGTGGTACTTGAGGCACTACATGGTCTTTTGTGGCCCAGTCTGATTTGCAGAGTAGTCTTAGGAGAGTGTCTAGGTGATTCATCACCAGCATTTAGCCCTGAATTCCTTCATCAGCAGTCATCTCTAGTGCCAGACCTCGATTGAGAGCATTGCTGTTTTCATGGTATTTCCCAATTTTATAAACAATAGTATATTCATGTTTTCATGGTCAAAGTCCTTCTTTGAACTCATGAGGAAATGATTTGCGGCCTTGGCTTCATTTCATACAGCAAGGAAATCAGGGATTTGTGACCCATGTAAGTAGTAAAGTGATGTGGCTATTGAACCACCGCACTCCAAACATGACGACTGAACATTCGTTATCGTGCTGGAAGTATACTTCCCTGCTGCTGCCAGCAGTCTGGACATCAACCTTCAGCTTTAAAAACCATCTTCAATTTGATGGAGGAACACAGCATCAATGCCATATGATAGTAAGCCTCAAGACAAAAGCAACCCCCTCTCTACTGAATGATGGGCTAACACACATTAGCATTTGGCAGCAATTCTTTGCAATGCATGAATGCCTTCTCGAGTTCCAGTCCCTGTCCACTTCACATTCTTTCACACCTTTGGGGCAATGAAGTGAAGAACATTGCTACATTTGACAAGAATTCATTATAAAAGCTCGTTAATCCTTGATATTTCTCAGCTTAGTTACAACAGTTACACTACAAGCATTGGTAAGAGCTTTTACCTTCTTTTGAACTGGACGTACAGATTATATTAACAGCCATTTAGCTTCCCGCGTATTGTACTTCATTTGCTAATAAAGTTCTCTGACTTCTCTTTAATCATAGGCCAGTCTTAACCAGTCTCCTCAATACTTCCAAACTTCGCAAGTGCTCGTCTCCTGAGAATCCGATAAGCAAAATTTCATTTGTAAACAGTGACCCTGGAAATTCCCTGCAGCATGCACTCCATCTGGAAGATAGCAGATGCAGACCAAACTCCAAATGGTGGTCAGTTATATGTGAATAAAGCCTTGTGTACTTTAAGAGAGAAAATCTTCTGATTCTCTAACACAATCCATTGATATGTATAACTCATATCCAAACAGATGCCCTCCAGACAAAATTGCAAATGTCTCCTGTTCCAAGGACAAAACTCAATTTAGAGTCTATTTGTATCTTTGTAAATTCTGACAAATCCAGTAGGTGTTATGACTTACATAGTGGATACTGTTCTTTTAGATCACTCAAAGAATTAATTATTTTCCCTCTGAGCAGCCAGCCAATGCTGTCCTTGACTTGAAGAAGCAAGGCAGAGCATTGAGATGTACATAGTTTGCCCAGATTTCTGAAAACTACTTCAAACCTCCCTAGCACTTTCCCTAGTACCAGCCTCACAAATTTAATGTGATCACTGTTCCTCCTTTCCTAGGGAATTTTTATCAACCAGCCTCCTTCCAACAAGTTTGATCTAGAGCTTAATCTTTAGTATTGCACTATCATGTAAGCAGCCCTAACTACTTCAATACTGTCACTTGTATAGGTTTTCAGATTTAGCTGTGCCTTTATAAATTCAGATGCAGTATTTTCTTGTCACCTAGCTGCATATTGAGTCTGGTTCATTAGTCTAACACTAGCCGGTTAAACTACCCAATATCAAGATCAAATATAACAGCTCTGTTAGTTTCTTTCATGAGGACTTACTTACTTATTGACCATTATGCTACTGGCATTTAGGGCAGCAAAGAAGGTCCTCCATCTCTGTCTATTCTTGACTATCTTCTCAATTGTGCCCTAGGTGTGATTCAGGGTCCTCATTTCTGCCTCTATATTATGGTGCCGAGTCGTCTTTGGTCTCCCATGTTTTCTCCGCCCTTTAAGGGTCCAGAGAATTACTCCCTTGATGAAGTTGACATGTCTTCTGATCATGTGCCCAATCCATTTCCAATGCTTCCTCATGAAGATTGTGACCATATCCTCTTGATGACACTGAAGGAGCAGGGTCTAATTGGAGATCTTCCTTGGTCAGAAGATATGGAGGATTTTTCAGAGGCTCCTGATGTGAAATACCAACAGCTTGGCAAGGTCACTCTCTATCATGTGCTAGCATTCTGATCTGTACAAGAGCGTGGACAGAACACAACTCTGGTACAGTTTAACCTTGGTGTGGATATTGTACTTAGCTGGTCTCCATACGTTGCACATTGTTCTGAAGACACTTCTAGCTTTCATGATGAGCAGAAATGTTTTAGCATTTGTTAAGTCAGACCATTTTCATTAAGTATTGTGAGTTCTTCCTCTGGGTTGCACTCTCATTTGTTTCCATTAGATTTCAGGAGTGGAGGAAACTGTGGAAATTTTGAGCACCTTTCTACAATTTTGTACTTTCATCGTATTTGCTCTACTATGCTTATTCCCACTGACTGGGGCTTTTTAAACTATATGTAGCCTGGGGAAAAGTACACACTCAGGACAACAAAGACTTTTTCAGGTTTTAATTCCTTTATCTGTTTTAGATGTTTAAGTGCCAGAAGAGGGTCGCGAAACAAGACAATCGAATTTACAACCAGTTCTTGCCGTTACAATCTCAGTTTAACTTTCGATCCACACCCCTGTGTACAAACAGAATTGCATATGCAGTATAAAAAAAAAACACCAGAACTAATACGATACTAATACGGTACAAATACTGTAGTGGCAATCCTACTTGGATGGTGAGGAATTTTGTATAAGCCACCCTACCCAGCGTTGATTCCTTCACTTGTGGAAATCTTTCCTCACCATGCCCGGCACACTCTGGGAGGAACCCAATTCCAACGCCCTACCACGTCTTCAGCAGAAAGCAAAATGGTCTCCCCACTATCCCGTGTGTGCGTAATGACATCATCATCTTCCTTAAAGGCACAGACAACTATTCTGGCATTACCCGGATGGATGCCTAAGTACACTTTTAACCATACTGAATAAGATCCGACAGTCACCCGGTTACATATATAGCAGACTTTCCTCACCTGATCTGGCATTCAGACAGCATATGCTTCTTTCCATAATGATAACAAACTTGGATTAATATTTTGAAATGATGTTCAATTTGCTTTATATCTTTTACTACTTATGTACATGCATGCTATTACATAAAAACAGCTGGTCTCACTTGTGAATTCCACAATTTTTTTTTGCTTGCCATTTCCAGTACTTGAGCAACTTTCAGTGCATCCTCAAAAGTCAGATTCATCTTTGATAACAAGTGCCTCTAACTCAGAATATTATAGATTCCACACACTAAACTGTCCCTTGGGATATCAGAGAACGTCTTGCCATAATTACAGATATTTTGATAACTTCCTCAGTTTAGCTATAAACTTAGCCATCATATTCATGTGATGTTTTTGATGTGAATCAGACATAGCCTTTGTAGGAGCTGGCTGGCTTTGTGTTAAGTGTTTCTAGAATGTCTACGAATTCCTTAGCATTTTTATCACCAGGTGCCTGTCAGCTCTGCAGATTGCTAATTCAATAGTGTTTCAGGATCCCATCATGTCAATTAAAATATACCTCCGTTATACTCATCATTGATCCAGTTGTCACAAACAAATGCAATGTTTATCACAATATTGTTCCCATGTCTGTCTTTGATTCAAATACTCAATCAGGCCTATTGTTGTGGTCATTCTTGCCATGACTGTACCGCCATACACAGCTCCAATCTGCTGATCAAATTCACAGATGACACGACTTTGATTGGCCTTATTTCTAGTGGTAATGAGACAGAGGTTGACACCCTGACACAGCGGTGCCAGGGTAACAACTTCTCCCTCAGTGTCCAAAAAACAAAAGTGCTGATTGTAGGTTACAGGAAGAACAGAGACTGATCAACATCAATAGGTTTGCGGTTGAGAAGTTGAGTAGTTTCAAGTTCCTCAATATACACGTCACTGATGATCTCACCTGGACTGTACACATCAGCTTCGTGGCAGAAAAAGCACAGCAGCGTCTTTTCCACCTCAGACGACTGAAGAAGTTCAGCATGGGCCCCTAAATCCTCAAAACCTTCTACAGGGTCACCATTGAGAGCATACAGACTAACTATATCACTGCCTGGGACGGGAACTGCACCAATCTTGATCGCTGGTACGGACAGCCCAGCGCATCTGTGGATGTGAACTTCTCACTATTGAGGACACATACAGCAGCAGGTGCAGAAAGAAAGCCTGGAAGATCATTGGGCACACCAGTCACCCCAAACATAAACTGTTTCAGCTGCTTCCGTCTGGCAAACACTACCGCAGTATTAAAGCCAGAACCAACAGTCTACGGGGCAGCTACTTTCTACAAGCCATTATCCTTCTAAATTCACATGTCTGTCCATTGTAATGGAGTCAAAACACAAAGATTTTTATTCCCTCATGTTGGATGTAAGATTTAAATAAATTCTAATTCTAATTTTACTTCCTTTATTATTTATATTTTAAGAAAGCCAACAATTGTCAGACTTCCCTTCCTTCCTGTGTTTCCGGAAAATAGTTTCTATAAGTTTCTATGTGACTTGGGAAACAGTTTCCCTTATTGCCAATATGTTAAAATCAGAATCAGGTTTACTATCACTGACTTATATGATATGAATTATGTTAATTTTCAGCAGCACTACAAGTGCAAATATATAAATTTATTATAAACTACAAAACACATAAATAATGCAAAAAAAAAGAATAACAAGGTGAGGTTCATGGGTCCATGTTTTATTGCAACATAAAAATAGATGGAGTTTCATCCTCTAGGAAGTTTATTCATTTTCTTCCAATATTCATCCAACTAGCTCAATAAAAATGGTGTCTTTCGAAGAATGTAACAATTATATAACATAAAACCTCTGGAGCAGCATGGCACCTGTTAGTTTGGAGAAAAACAATTATTGACCATATATGTTTTAAACATAGACACTACATCAATTACATATACTCCTATAGTAATAGTGCAATCACTCAATTTGAGCGTGATGTTCTCCAAAGGAGTTGCTAATTGGTGGGTCCTCGGGTATCTGTGGTGGCTGATTTGGGATCCACGTATTCTGGTGCAGTATAGACAAGTGATGATTGTGGTTAGTGGTTGAGTCTTCTGGTTGTTCAGTATCTCCTTTAGCAGCTGCCACCTGTTCTCTGTGGCACAGTGGAGGTCGTTCTCATGTCGCAGAGCTCCATCTTGAACAGATTTTCTCCTGGTGTATCGATTGAGTGAAATGTCTTCCCGGCTTTTAGAGGTAATGTTGAGCCTCCTCAGGCTGATTTTGATGTCATCTTTGAAGCATTTCCCTTGCTCAACAGGGGCTTGCTGATCTTCCTTCAACTGGGAGTAAAGGATCTGTTTGGGGAGACGTGAGTTAGAGATCCAGATGACATGACCTATCTATCAGAGTTGATATTGCTTCGTGGAGATGCCATTCATGTCGGCTTACAGTAAAAGCACCATGGGTATCAACTGCTCGGATTACCTCACAGGATCATTTATTTTTCCTCTAAGCTGCCTGTTGGTTTCACTTCATTCAAAGTTGTCCTTGGCTTGAAGAACCATAGAGATAAACATGAATTTCAGCTTGCCTCTGAAAACCGCTTCATACTTCCTGTGCACTTCTTAACATCACTAAGTGCCAATATTTCATATCAGCTTATGCAAGTTAGAAGTCTAACTTTAATGAGCCATTTAGACTATGTATGAATTAGCCAAGTGATTTAAGAGAATCTACTTCATCCAGAACACTGATGATGAACTTCATCTCCCTGAAAATTAAATGCTGCATCTTAGAAATATGCACGTTTGGGAGACTTTGGATTTACTTGACTGCATGCAGTAAATTATACACTTCTCCTCCCAGCATGCAACAGCCACCCAACCCCAATCTCAGATGAGTGTTAATGACAGTGGGAGGGGGTGCGGAAAACAATCTGTTCTGTGCCATCCCCAAATTCTAGCTGTCTTGCAATAATGAGTACATTACTGAAATTTTATTTTATAAGACAAAGAGAGGAAAGAGATAAAGAGAGGGAATAATTAGAGAAATCAGAGGTAAATAAAGTTTCAGCAGCCAGAGATCTTCTCCTTCTTAAGATGGGCCTCAGGATGGGATCAGGATGATTATTTTCTTCTCCATTGCTATCAGTTTTGAAGTGAGTGTTGAGGCCAATGTGGGACTTAATGAGGCAGGATAATTGATAAAACCATTCTATGTAGGAGCAGAATTAGGTTACTCAGCCCTGCAGGTCTGCTTTGCCATTCCATCATGGCTGGTTTACCATCCTTCTCAACCCCATTCTCCTGCCTTCTCCCTGTAACCTCTGACATCCTTAACTAATCGAAAACCTACTAAACTCCTCTTAAATAGACCCAATGACCTGGCCTCCACAGCAGTTTGTGACAATGAATTTCACAGATTGACCTCCCTTTTGGCTAAAGAAATTCTTTCTCATCTCTATTCTAAAGGAATGCCCTTGTATTCTGAGGCTGTACCCTCTGGTCCAGAACTCCCACACCATAGGAAACATCCATTCTATGTCACTCCATCAAAGCCTTTCATTATTCAATAGGTTTCAATGAGATCTCCTCTTATTCTTCTAAACTCCAGCAAGTGCAGGCTCAGAGCCATCAAATCCTCCTCATTGATCACCCTTTCTCTTGTTTTCATTGTTCTAATATGTCCTTTGGGTCACGGGATCAGGGTTCTCAACACCAGTCTGAATTTTCCCTCTCCACTCTGAGCAGTTATGGGGGCCAGAGATATGCAGGAGTTGGTGAGCATGTTGCAGCATTTCAATGACACCTTGAGGCAATCCTTGAACCTTCTAGTAATCTCTTCCCATGACAGAACTTGGAATAAAGTGCCTGTTTTTGATATCTGCTGAAAGTGAGGTGGCCTTCCCAATGAAGCTAACTTGGTGCAATTAGGGCCTCAGTGGTTGAGATGTTGGATTGGAAGAAGATCCTGATGTTCATTCATTTATACAATCAAGAATCTTGCTGAGTTTATGATGGACTTGATGGTAGATAAATGGTGACAGCAGAACAGCTGAGGAGGCATAGAAATCATGGAAGGCCTGGAAGCTTGGGAATGACATTATGAAAATTATGTTAACATTCTATGTTATAAAATTGTTGTATACATTCCTCTGTTCTAGTCAGTTTGCAATGTATATACGTTTAAGGAAGGCAAACAACTGGCAACTGAAAGTTACCAGAGGAATATTCTCTCCCTCTTGTAGAAAGAAGGCCTTCACCGAAGGAAATCATCCACACATATAACCATATAACAATTACAGCATGGAAACAGGCCATCTCGGCCCTTCTAGTCCATGCCGAACTCTTACTCTCACCTAGTCCCACCGACCTGCACTCAGCCCATAACCCTCCATTCCTTTCCTGTCTATATATCTATCCAATTTAACTTTAAATGACAACATCGAACTTGCCTCAACCACTTCTGCTGGAAGTTCGTTCCACACAGCTACCACTCTCTGAGTAAAGAAGTTCCCCCTCATGTTACCCCTAATCTTTTGCCCTTTAACTCTCAACTCATGTCCTCTTGTTTGAATCACCCCTACTATCAGTGGAAAAAGTCTATCCACGTCAACTCTATCTATGCCCCTCATAATTTTAAATACCTCTATCAAGTCCCCCCTCAACCTCCTACACTCCAAAGAATAAAGATCCAACTTGTTCAACCTTTCTCTGTAATTTAGGAGATGAAACCTAGGTAACAGTCTAGTAAATCTTCTCCGTACTCTCTCAATTTTGTTGACATACTTCCTATAATTCGGTGACCAGAACTGTACACAATACTCCAAATTTAGCCTTTCCAATACCTTGTACAATTTCAACATTACATCCCAACTCCTATACTCAATGCTCTGATTTATAAAGGTAGCATACCAAAAGCTTTCTTCACCACCCTATCCACATGAGATTCCACCTTCAGGGAACTATGCACCATTATTCCTAGATCCCTCTGTTCTACTGCATTCTTCAATGCCCTACCATTTACCATGTCCTATTTTGATTAGTCCTACCAAAATGTAGCAACTCACATTCATTAGCATTAAACTCCATCTGCCAACTTTCAGCCCACTCTTCTAACTGTCCTAAATCTCTCTGCATGTCACAGTGGCGGGAGCTTTGGGAGCAAGGATGGACCCAAATGCAAGACACATCTTGTAAGGTTACTTAGATTTAGTTTATTGTTCGATACCAGGAGAGCAAGGCAGGAGCAGGAACAGCGAACTGGACAAGGATTCAGGACTACGACTAGGCTGGGACCAAGGGGTCTGGGTTTGGACTTGGAATTGACTCCCAGAACTAGAGGAGACATGAAGAGCCAAGGGTATGGACTCCGAGCCCGAGACTGGGCAAGGACCCAGTACCTGGGTCTTGCCCCGGGCTCAGTCCCCAGAACCAGGTATGGAGTTTAATGCTGATAAATGACATGGGCTAGGGAGAGGAGGAACATGGAAAACAGAGCCTCGGTCTCGGGAGAGCAGGTACATGGAACCATGGACACATACACAGAACACAGAGTCGGAACCCCTCCTTGGGTACAGGACATAGGGCTGGGACTCATGGCCCTCCGTAGAGCAATGGCAAGATGGCCTGACTTCCCCCACAGAGGCGAGGACAAGACAAGACAGAACATGACCCCCCCGCGGGGCAACGGCAAGACGGCCTGACTTACCCCACGGAGGCGAGGACAAGAAAAGACAAGACATGACTCCCCGCGGGGCAACGGCAAGACAACCAGACTTACCCCCACGGAGGCAAGGACAAGACAAGACCAACACGAATGAGCACCTGACAGTACTTATCTAGCTCCGGCGATAGAACTAGACCGAAGTTCAGGCAGGGGCTGCAGACAAGGACTAGAGGCGATAGAGGCAGAGAAGGGATTCAGACAAGGGGATAGGACAGGAATCACAGACCTCCAGGGGCAGGACTTGACTCGGAACTGGGAAGCCGCCAGGACCAGGACTTGACTTGGTACTTGAAAGCCACCAGGGCCAGGACTTGCTACTTGAATGCCGCCGGAGCCAGGACTTGACTTGGTGCCTCCGGGTAGTGGCGAGCTCTCGACTCGGCCCGGCAACAGTAGACAGCGGTTCTTGATTCCCTCTGGTGGGTTAACTGACGGACCCACCTCGGTGAGGAAACTGGACAGAGTTGCTCCAGTGAGGAAAGGTGAATTACTGGCACTCGCTTCGGCAGAGACTGGGCTTGCTCTGGCCAGATGACATCGGCACACCGTACCTATGATGACTTTGCAGACACTCCCGCGCCAAACGGCTGAAAGCCAGAGACTATAAACTACCGGTTCAGCCGAGCGTTAATTGCCTCTAATCATCAAAGCTGAGGGAGACGGGAAAACAGGGAATCAACAGTCCGGATCGTAACATAAACAAGGTAAATTTACAGGGTCCCCGATCCAGATCATGGCAGTACCCCCCTCCCAATAGGAGCCTCCAGGCGACCAACAGATTTGCCTGTATTATCGATGACCCGGGTGGGTGGAGGGGGATTTGGCCGGCAGGCAAAACAAAACAACAACACCTTGACTTTCATGCTGACAAGAGTTTGGGAAAACAGTTGTGTCTGCTGGGTCCATGTTTGGCGAGAGCGTTCTGTCACTGTGGCGGGGGCTTTGGGAGCAAGGGTGGACCCAAATGCAAGACACATCTTGTGAGGTTACTTAGATTTAGTTTATTGTTCGATACCAGGACAGCAAGGCAGGAGCAGGAAATAGTGAACTGGATAAAGACTCAGGACTATGACTAGGCTGGGACCAAGGGTCTGGGCTAGGACTTGGAATCGGCTCCCAGAACTAGAGGAGACATGAAAAGCCTAGGGTATGGACTCCGAGCTCGAGACTGGGCAAGGACCCAGTACCTGGGTCTTGCCTCGGGCTCGGACCCCAGAACCAGGTATGGACATGACATGGGCTAGGGAGAGGAGGAACATGGAAAACAGAGCCTCAGTCTCGGGAGAGCAGGTACATGGAACCATGGACACATACACAGAACACAGAGTTGGGATGCCCAGCCCCCCCCCCCCCGCCATCGCGGGGCAACGGCAAGACGGCCTGACTTACCCCACGGAGGTGAGGACAAGAAAAGACAAGACATGACTCTCCACGGGACAACGGCAAGATGGCCAGACTTACCCCCACGGAGGTGAGGACAAGACAAGACCAACACGAATGAACACCAGACAGTACTTATCTAGCTCCGGCGATAGAACTAGACCGAAGTTCAGGCGGGGGCTGCAGACGAGGGCTAGAGGAGAGAGGGGCACAGAAGGGATTCAGACAAGGGGGTAGGACAGGAATCACAGACTGCCAGGGGCAGGACTTGACTCGGAACTGGGAAGCCGCCAGGGCCAGGACTTGACTTGGTACTTGAATGCCGCCAGGACCAGGACTTGACTTGGTACTTGAAAGCCGCCAGGACCAGGACTTGCTACTTGAATGCCGCCAGGGCCAGGACTTGATTTGGTACTTGAAGGCCGCCAGGGCCAGGACTTGCTACTTGAATGCCGCCAGGACCAGGACTTGACTTGCTACTTGAATGCCACCGGAGCCAGGACTTGACTTGATACTTGAATTCTCCCGGAGCCAGAACTTGACTTGGTACTTGAATGCCGCCAGGGCCAGGACTTGACTTGGTACTTGAATGCCGCCAGGGCCAGGACTTGACTTGGTACTTGAATGCTGCCAGGGCCAGGACTTGACTTGGTACTTGAAAGCCACCAGGGCCAGGACTTGACTTGATACTTGAAAGCCCCCGGAGCCAGGATTTGACTTGGAGCCTCTGGGTAGTGGCGAGCTCTCGACTTGGCCCGGGAACAGTAGACAGCGGTTCTTGATTCCCTCCGGCGGGTTAACTGAGGGACCCACCTCGGTGAGGAAACTTTGCAGGCTCGCTTTGGTGAGGTAACTGGGCAGGGTTGCTCCGGTGAGGAAAGGCGAACTACCGGCACTCGCTTCGGCAGAGACAAGTCTTGCTCCGGCCAGATGACATTGGCACACCGTACCTTTGATGACTTTGCAGACGATCCCGCGCCGAATGGCTGAAAGCCGGAGACTATAAACTACCAGTTCGGCCAAGCGTTAATTGCTTCTAATGATCAGAGCCGAGAGAGGCGAGAAAACAGGGAATCAACAGACCGGATCGTAACATAAACAAGGTAAATTTAAAGGGTCCCTGATCCGGACCATGACACTGCAAGCTTTGAAAACCTACTTCATTATCCACAACTCCACCTATCTTAGTATCATCTGCATACTTACTAATCCAATTTACCTCCCCATCATCCAGATCATTAATATATATGACAAACAACATTGGACTCAGTACAGATCCCTGAGGCACACCACTAGACACTGGCCTCCAATCTGACAAATGGTTATCCACCACTACTCTCTGGCATCTCCCATCCAGCCACTGTTGAATCCATTTTACTACTTCAATATTAATACCTAACGATTGAACCTTCCTAACTAACCTTCCATGTGGAATCTTGTCAAAGGCCTTACTGAAGTCCATATAGACAACATCCACCGCTTTACCCTCATCAACTTTCCTGGTAACCTCTTCAAAAAATTCAATAAGATTTGTCAAACATGACCTTCCACGCACAAATCCATGTTGACTGTTCCTAATTGGACCCTGTCTCTCCAGATAATTATATATACCAGCTCTAAGAATAGTTTCCATCAATTTACCCACCACTGATGTCAAACTCACAGGCTGATAATTGCTAGGTTTACTCATAGAACCCTTTTTTAACAATGGAACAACATGAGCAATATGCCAATCCTCTGGCACCATCCCCATTTCCAATGACATTTGAAATATTTCTGTCACAGCCCCTGCTATTTCCACACTAACTTCCCTCAAGTTCCTAGGGAATATCCTGTCAGGACCTGGAGACTTATCCACTTTTATATTCCTTAAAAGTGCTAGTACTTCCTCTTCTTTAATCATCCTAGTTTCCATAACTACCCTACTTGTTTCCCTTACCTTACACAATTCAATATCCTTCTCCTTAGTGAATACTGAAGAAAAGAAGTTGTTCAAAATTTCCCCCATCTCTTTTGGCTCCACAAATAGCCATACACTCTGATTCTTTAAGGGACCAATTTTATCCTTCATTATGCTTTTACTATTAATATAACTGTAGAAGCCCTTTGGATTTATTTTCACCTTGCTTGCCAAAGCAATCTCATATCTTCTTTTAGCTTTTCTAACTTGTTTCTTAAGATTCTTTTTACATTCGTTATGTTCCTCGAGCACCTCATTTACTCCAAGCTGCATACATTTATTGAAAATCTCTCTCTTTTTCCAAACCAAGTTTCCAATATCCCTTGAAAACCATGGCTCTCTCAAACTTTTAACCTTTCCTTTCAACCTAACAGGAACATAAAGATTCTGTACCTTCAAAATATCCCCTTTAAATGACCTCCATTTCTCTATCACATCCTTCCCATAAAACAAATTGTCCCAATCCACTCTTTCTAAATCCTTTCATATCTCCTCAAAGTTAGCCTTTCTCCAATCAAAAATCTCAACCCTGGGTCCAGTCCTATCCTTCCCCATAATTATATTGAAACTAATGGCATTGCGATCACTGGACCCAAAGTGAAATGTATGTCTTCAGAGACATTTATAGATATGGATTATTATTTAACCTGATGACTTCTGGGTCTAGCATAGTACATGCTATGCTTTATCACCGTTTTAATGAAGACACATCCCACTTGGCACTATATCATTTCCTGAGTCCTGAATAGGGCACCATGTGGCACTAACTTTATGAGACTTAATTATTACTAGCTCAGTGACATTGGGAAAAAGAATATGAAAATGTGAAAAGTGAAGTGTTTAAATCTCCACCTGTGCCAATCAAAAGAAAAGCTTTGTAAAATTACAATAAGATATGAGTCTTCAATTTAAACAAATAAGGCTATGCATGCGTGTCTTTTACATTGACTATGCTTTCAGAAAATTGCGCACAATAGGTACAGTACATGCTAAACCTGGGAAAATCATCACTTCAAGCTTTTACTCCAGCTTGCAAATGATCTAACTTGGACATATGGTAGTACTGCAGAACATTGCTGGGATTCCATACCTTTCACTTCCCTGGGAATAGCATCAGCACAAGGGCTCCAGTATTTCAAAAAAAGGGCCATTAACCCATTCTTAGGGAGAAAAAAGAGAAATTAACACTATTATTCACAAGATAAAAAAGAAAAGATATTCAGAAATTACACCTCTAACATTTATTTTATCACATACTTATATACTATTGCTCATTTATAAAAAGGCATGTTAAGAAAAAACTCATTCTCATTTTGCAATATTTCTCAATGTAAAAACCAAAAATAGACAATATCTGCAAATTTGATGTAGCATTTATGATCTATTTATGGATTGTGTTTGTTCCTACAACAAAACCAAGATTGTCAGGCAAGTGCAAGCCAGGCTAACAGAAATTATTGATTTTTCCTCACACTCTCTGTCCACACTCATTTTTGACGATTTGATCATGCTCTTTTCTCTGTTGCTATGGTAACAGTTTGCTAGCTGCAGATTGCAGAGGCAGGCTTTGCTTCTGCACCCTGCTTAAAATTAATTTAGAATGAAAGAGGTCTATCAGAAATAAAGAGACAGATTTAATTTAAATAATTTAATGTCAGTGATCTGGTTGTGAGTGCTAGAGAGATTGAATGAGTTTGTGAGAAATTGTCAGAAGCTGGGAGAGATAGTGGGGGTAATTTTAACTTTTGCTGATTGTATAAATGGGACAGTATCAGATTTCCCACTCCGAACTACTGTTTCCATTTATTTCAATGTGTGGGAACAATGAGTTTATGTCTCTTTGGGGTAAAATTGGATAAGCTGCTTATTGACAAAAATAGATCTTATCTGGGATTCATGCATCGAGAAAAGGTGCCATAATGAATGACAAACTCACATTTTTAGTCTGATGAAAATTTAGTTGATGGACCACATTTTTATGTTCAGATCTTGATCAAACGTGTTCAGACCTTGTGCTTGCTATGTTATCAGTAGCAGAAGACAATGCATCAGGAAGCCAGAGTGGAAATATGTGAGAATGGCCCCCAGCATTCTAAATTGAGGGAAGTGGAAAGCTAGGGAAGACCCAGTCATATTTCCTTGGCTCCTAGAAGAGTAGTATAAGGGGGTCTTATTGAATATATGCAGGTTCTGTGATATTGATCATGCCTAGTAGCAGGATGGAAGATATCTCCAAGATAGATCTCTATCTTCTCCATGGTTAAGCTTCTATCTTCTCCATGGTGAAGTTGACCTCGTTATAGAAGATGCTGTTCAAGGATCTGATCAAGGTAAGTGTAAACATTTCATAGTTATTATTTTTTTGAGATTTGGGCATCTCTGAGAGAGCTAACAGTTATTAGTTTAAGTTGATTGGTGGTGAGCCACCTTCTTGAACTGCTAATCAAGAAATTAATCAATTGTTCAAAATGGTGATGTACTTCTAAATCAGGGTGCTATGTGACCTACATGGGAACATAGAGGTGAAAGTGTTACCATACATCTGAAACCCTTGTCCTTCTTTATGGTTGAGATCATTGATTTGGAGGTGCTGCTGGAGCAGTTTAGATGGTATACATAGACAAGAGATAAACTCCACTATATAGTGGATGAAGATTTCTGCCAATAGATGACTAGCTGCTAAATTGCATGTTGAGAAAAAGAAGTTCATTGTGTATCTGTTGGGAACATTGTATAGTATTATGCTTCTGTAAGGTAAGGGTTACTTGTTGCTCTGAAATTGCTTGGTGATTTGCCTATGCTTATTCCTGATCTAACTTCGGCATTTAACATTATTGCTATTGCTAAGCCTCAATCCATTAATCCAAGATATCACAATTGACCATAAATTCAAATGGGTCAGCACAAAATACCGTCTGCTTGTTAGTGGTTGGGTTTCTTGCTGGCTGAGTGACATGCCCCTTGACTCTCTAAACATTTGCAGCATCTTTCAAGCACAAATCAAGAAAATATGGAATGCTGTTTACTTGCATTAAGACTCAAGAAACTTCACACCATCCAGGCCAAAGTAAACTGCTTGGTTAGCACAGCATACTTCACCCTAAATGCTCATTCCCTTCTCTATCAGCATACATTAGCATCCTGCTGTGAGTAACTCAGAGGGTAAATCGTTGACCCAGCAGGATACGCAGACTCTGACTAGCACATTATATTTTGTGCTGCCCATTTGAGTTTCTAGTCAATGGTGATACCTTGAATGGAGCTACAAAAATAATATTAAATATCAAAGATAGTTCAGCAAATCACGAGGAAATTCTGGATGTAATGTGTGAATAACTCCTATCTAGCTGAATCAGAAACATAATATACAAAATCTTTAGTTACATACTGGGGGGAATTTCAACCACTATGTAGTGGAGTTTATCTCTTGCTTATTTTAAAACATCTCAAGTCTGAGCTATTGATCCACGTACCAATTACAGATTACTTTTCCATACTTTAGTTGGAAGCGTTTTTGACTGACACCCATATATGAATATAAGCAACTCACAAGTCTTTGAATTTGTGTACTTGACATACAGTGAGAATGTCAGCTGTCCCACTGATTTTCAGAACAGTGGATAAGAGGTTTACATGGGCGGTCAAGGGTGACCTGCTGTTGACCTGAAAGCAAAATATTGCATTTAAGAAACAAGAAACAAACTTGAGAAAAAATTATTGGAAATGACTTCAGCATTCAGCTTTTCCCTGTAATAGAAACTGATCAGTGTTTGGCTTCACAGAAGCATCAGAATGGACAGGGCATGACAGAGCTACTGCTAACAGAAAGGGTATAGTGTCAATTTTTCTTAAAACTCAGACAAAGATGTGAAAAGAGGGTTGTATCAATGAAGCAGTGGCTTCAGCTTTTGTAGCTAAGCTGAATAGAGTATTTCCACTGACTTTGCGCTCTCTGAGGCAGAACATTCTGGTATCAGCAAGGGCCTTATCTTCATCCCTTTTTATCAACTCCTTAGTTAGTTCTATACCTGCTATGGTGCCAAGCTCTTCATCTGTTGCCTCTGTCTCTGAGCACACTTCTTTCGCAAGAATTCCCCTCCCTGCACTGGTGACCCCTTCTCCTGTCTCCAACTTTCCTCCTCTTCTTGAACATCTCATTAGTTCTGTGCCTGCTCTGAATCTTTTCATCTCTAATTGGTGATAAGATGTCAAGCAGTTCAACTTCATCACTCCTCACTCCTCCTCAGATCTTACCCCTTCTGAATGCATGCCCCTTCTCTCTCTCTGCACCAATCTCTACCTTACCATCAAACCCACAGAAAAAGAGGGTACTCTTGCAGTGTGGTAGATTAACCTCTACCTTGCTGAGGCCAGGCAGCAACTCTCAGACACTTCCTCATGCCTACCCTTTGAAAAAGACCCCACTCAGGACGATCAGACCACTGTCTCCCAAACCATCACAAACCTCCTCAACTCTACAGAACTCCCATCCACTGCCACTGAACTCATTGTTCCCTTACCCCCTCACCCCCCACTGCCTGTTTCTACCTCCTACTCAAGATCCACAAACCCGACTGTCTGAATGTGTTCATTACCTCTTCCTTCTTTTGTCTCACTGAACCTTGTACCATGAACCCATTGGTTCAGTCCATTCCCACCTACATCAGAGATATTTTGCATGCTCTCATTCTCCTCTACAACTTTCAATTCCCTGGCCCTGACTGTTTCATTTTAACCACTTCTCTATACTCCTATCCATCATCAAGAAGGCCTTAAAGCTCTCCACTTCTTTCTCAACAAAATACCCAGCTAGTTTGCCTCCATCACCTGTCTCTTCCTCCTCCATCTGACGGAATTGGTCTGCATCCTCAACCCTTTCTCCTTTGGTTCCTCTCACTTGTTCCAAATTCAATAGGTAGCTATACGTACCCACATGGGCCCTAGCTAAGTCCGCCATTTCATTGGCTACATAGAACAGTCCATGTCCAAGACTTCCCTGGTAATGCTCCCCAACTTTACTGCACTACATTGATGACTGCATTGGTGCTGCTTCATGCACCCATGCTCTGCTTGTCAATTTCATCAAATTTGCATCCAACTTCCACCCTACCCTTCACTTGATCTATTTCTGAATCCCTCTCCCTTTTCTTGATTCTCTGTCTTCATTCCTGGAGACAAACTGCCTAAACATCGTTTACAAAATCTTCTGATTCCCACAGCTATCTTGACTATACTGCTTCCCACCTTGTTTCCCATAAAAATGCTAATTCCTTTTCTATTTCTTTTGTCTCTGCACATCTGTTCCCAAGATGAGGCTTTCCTTTCCAGGTCATTAGAGATAATTTTCTTCTTCAAGAAAAGGGGTTTCCCTCCGTCCACCATTGATACTGCTCTCACACGCATCTCCTCTATTTCCCAGACATCCAAGTTCATCCTATCTTCCTGCCACCTTAACAGAGATAGAGCTCCTCTTGTCCTCACTTAGCACCCCATGAGCCTCAACAAAGCTCTGTCCTATTGGACCGTAAGACCATAAGATATAGGAGCAGAATTAGGCAAACTGGCCCATCAAGTCCTTTCCACCATTCAATCATGGCTGAGCCTTAACCTCAGTTCCCAGACTTCGACCCGTAACCTTTGATGCCACGTCCAATCAAGAACCTATCAATCGCTGCCTTAAATACACCCAACGACCTGGCCTCCACAGCTGCATTTGGCAACAAATTCCACAAATTCACCACCCTTTAGCTAAAGAAATTTCTCTGCATCTTTGTTTCAAAAGGGCGCCCCTCTATCTGGAGGCTGTGCCCTCTTGTCCTAGACTCTCCCATCATGGGAAACATCCTTTCCATATCTACTCTGTCTAGGCCTTTCAACATTCAAAAGGTTTCAATGAGACCACCCCCTCATCCTTCTGAATTCCAGCAAGTACAGACCCAGAGCCATTAAATGATCCTCATATGATAACTCTTTAGTTCCTGGAATCATCCTTGTGAACCTCTTCCAGACCCTCTTCAATGCCAGCACATCTTTTCTAAGATGAGGGGTCCAAAACTGTTCACAATATTCAAAGTGAGGCCTCACCTGTGCCTTATGAAGCCTCAGCATCACATCCTTGCTCTTGTATTCTAGACCTCTTGAAATGAATGCTAAAATGGCATTTGCCTTCCTCACCTCCCACTCAACCTGCAAGTTAACTTTTAGGGTGCTCTGCACAATGACTCCCAAGTCCCTTTGCATCTCAGATTTTTGAATTTTCTCCCCATTCAGAAAATAGCCCGTGCATTTATTTCTACTACCAGGGTGCATGACCATTGTATTTCATTTGCCACTTTCTTGTCCATTCTCCTAATCTGTCTAAGTCCTTCTATTTCCTACTTAGCAACAAAGCCATCTATTCCATCATCTAAATCATTATATACAGCATAAAAAGAAGTGGTCCCAACACTGACCTCTGCAGAACACCACTAGTCACTGGCAGCCAACCAGAAAAGGATCCTGTTATTTCCATTCGCTGCCTCCCATCAATCAGCCAATGCTCTAAACATGTTAGTAACTTTCATATAATACCATGGGCTCCTAACTTGGTAAGCAGCCTTATGTGTAGCACCTTGTCAAAGGCCTTCTGAAAGTCCAGATATACAACATCCACTTTATTTATTCTACTTGTAATCTCGTCAAAGAATTCCAACAGGTTTGCCAGGCAGGATTTTCCCTGAAGGAAACCATGCCAACTTTGTACTATCTTGTCCTGTGTCACCAAGTACTCCATCACTTCATCCTTAACAATTGACTATAACATCTTCCCAACCACTGAGGTCAGGCTAACTGGTCTATAATTTCCTTTCGGCTGCCTTCCTCCTTTCTTAAAGAGTGGAGTAACATTTGCAATTTTGCAGTCCTCTGGCACTATGCCAGAGTCCATTTTGAAAGATCATTTTTATTGCCACCACAGTCTCTAATGCTACCTCTTTCAGAACCCTAGGGTGCAGTTCATCTGGTCCAGGTAACTTATGTACCTTAAGGTCTTTCAGCTTTTTGAGAACTTCCTCTTGTAATAGTAACTGTACCCACTTCTCTTCTTTCACACACTACAACATCAGGCATGCTGCAAGCGTCTTCCACAGTGAAGACTGACATAAAGTAGCAATTCAGTTCATCGGCCATCTCCTTGTCCCCAGCTATACTCCTGCTTCATTTTCTAGTGGTCCTATATCCACCCTCATTTCTCTTTTATTTTTAACATACTTGAAAAAACTTTTACTATCCACTTTGATATTATTTGCTAGCTTGCTTTCTTATTTCATCTTTTCCCTTCGAATGATTTTTTTTAGTTGTTCTCTGTAGGTTTTTAAAAACTTCCCAATCCTCTATCTACCCACTAATGTTTGCGTTGTTGTATGCCCTTTCTTTTGCTTTTACAATAGCCTTGACTTCCCTTCTCAGCCATGGTTGTACTATTTTACCATTTGAATATTTCTTCATTTTTGGAATACATATATTCTGCACCTTCCTCATTTTTCCCAGAAATGTACGCTGTTGCTGCTCTGCTGACATCCCTGCCAGCAACTCCTTCCAATTTACTTTGTCCAACTCCTCTCTCATACCACTGTAATTTCCCGTACTCCACTGAAATACTGCTACATCAGACTTTACTTTCTCTCTACCAAATTTCATGTTGAACTCAATCATATTGTGATCACTGGTTCCTAAGGGTTCTTTTACCTTAAGCTCCCTAATTGCCTCCAGTTCATTACGTAACACACAATCCAGTATAGCAGATCCCCTAGTAGGCTCAATGACAAATTGTTCTAAAAAGCCTTCTCTTTGGCATTCAACAAACTCACGCTCTTGAGTTCCATTAACAACCTGATTTTCCCAATCGACCTGCACGTTAAAATCTCCCAAAACTACCATAACAGTGCCCTTTGACATGTCTTTTCAATTTCCTGTTGTAATCTGTGTGTCCACCTCCCAGCCACTTTTGGGAGGCCTGTATGTAACTGTCATCAATGTCCTTTTACCTTTGAGGTTTCTTCACTCAACCTACAAGGATTCAACATCTTCCAATCCTATGTCACATCTTTCTACTGAGTTGATGCCATTCTTTACCAATGGAGCCACATCACCCCCTCTGCCTACCTTCCTATCCCTCCAATATAACATGTAACCTTGGACATTCAGCTCCCAACTACAACCATCCTTCAGCCACAATTCACTGATGACCACAGCATCATACCTGGCAATCTGTGATAGATCATCCACCTTATTTCTTATACTACGTACATTGAGATCATTGAGATACTTCCACCAATCACATCTTTACCTCACCCTCACTCTCTGCTTCCCATAGGAATCACTCCCTCCGTGACTCCCTTGTGCAAACATCCCTCCCCACTAATCTCCCTCCAGGCATTTTGTATATCTCTGCAAGCAAGAAATGCTACATATGCCCATTCAAATCTTTCCTCAAATCAATTCACGCCTCCAAACAATCCTTCGAGATGAGAATCAATTGGGGTCACCCATTGTATTCAGCCAACAATGGAACTTTCTGGTGGGCAAATATTTTTATTTCAATCCCTATTCCTCTTCCGACATGTCAGTCCATGGCCTCCTCTTGTGACATGATGAGATCACTCTCATGGTGAAAGAGCAACGCCTTATATTCCGTCTGGGTAGCTTCCAATCTGATGCAATGAATATTGATTTCTTCTTCTGGTAAAAAAAAATTCCTCTACCCCTTCCCTCTTCTTCTATTTCCCACTCTGGCCTCTTACCTCTTCTCCTCACCTGCCTGTCACCTCCGCCTGGTGCTCCTTCTTCTTCCCTTTCTCCCATGGTCCACTCTTCTCTCCAATCAGATTCCTTCTTCTACAGCCTTTTAACTTTCCCGCCTGCCTGGCTTCACCTATCATCTTTTAGCTTATTCTCCTTCTCCTCGTCTCACCTTTTTTATTTTGACACCTTCCTCCTTCCTTTCCAGTCCTGAAGAAGAGTCTCAGCCTAAAACATCGACTGTTTATTTATTTCCATGGATGCTACCTGCACAGTTGAGGTATTTCCTCCAGCATTTTGAATGTGTTTCTCTGGTTTTCCAGCATCTTCAGAACCTCTTGAGTTTATGATGTAAAAAGGATAACAGAGATATGCTAATGTAAAAAACTGGTACAAGCTGCTTAACTACCCCATTTGCAACATATTTGCTATTTTCTACAAATGAGAGAATCACGTAGAGGCAGCTGAAGGGGTAGGGCCATGGTCAGTTCATATCTCTAGGGAAGGGTGGAATGTAGTTGACGGTGAAGACTTTAAAGACACACTGTTCTCGTTTCTGCAAAGTGAGGGAAAGGAATTGTTTGATGTGAGAAATCTAATAAGTCCTTCAGCAGTTGATTTAAGTTCTGAGCTGGTTTTGGTTGTTGCTTCACTGTTCGATAAATGCCAAAGGGTACCTGTGGAGAGCCAAAGTTATCATAGGCTGTGCATGTTCTCTGGAATTAAGCCCGGAGACGATGGGGAAGAAAAATCTGAAGCTTGGGCTGCGCAAACATTTCAGTTACTGGATGAATGGCAGCACTCAGATATATAAAAAACAGACTGGTAGAGAGTTTCAAAGGTCCACTGGCCAAAGTAGTGAGGTTCCTAAAGGCAGAAAACTCATTAGCCATGTCAGCTAATTATATGCAAGCTCTGGAAGATGCTTTTGCCACTGCTGAAAGTTTAGCCAATCTTAGGATGAAGTTTAAGAATGCTTTCCTGGAGAAAGGAGAGCAGCTGTCTGCCTGCCTTTTCAGCTGCTGCACTGTTTGTGCCACAAGGGGGGCATTCAGCTGTCTGAGAGAAATTGCTTGATGATAGAGCAAGTTGTGAAGGGCGTGCTATCACATGATATGATTGCTCTACATATTTGAATGAACGGCAAGATGCACCCTCCTCCATCTTTTACCGAGTTACTCAGAGAAGTTAGAGGGGAAGAAAACACAATTGAGAAGTGGAACATTTCCAACAGCTGAGAAATGTCTTCAGTGGTAGCCTCTACTGCTAAAGTGACCCCAGATGCCACAGCGAAGGAGCTTTTGTGGAATGAGGTGAAAACCTTCAAGCTAAACTGACTCAATGGATGTCTGCTAATGTTTCAGCAAAACATGACACATCCATTGGGTATTGTCACCCACCTGTAGGACTTATTACACAGAAGAATGTTCCTGAAAAGGGTCTCTTGCTTGAATGTTGCTTGAAGAGGGGCAATTGGTGTTTTCCGTTACAACTGTGGAGAAGGTGGACCTTTTAAATGGGACTGTAAGGGTTAGGAAAATCTTTGAAAAGTAACTCAGTGGATCATTAAACAGAGAAGAAAAGAAGCAAAACTATGGAGGGACCCAATAAATGAATGGGATGACATCTCCGATCAGTTCCAATCAGTGTATCAAGGGAAATACGAAAGTGCAAAATACTATTCCTGAAGGTTTAGTGGGACCATGTTCTGATGCATCCATATGGATTGAAGGTGTTTATGCTAGAACCATACTTGACACAGGTTTTCAAGTTACTTTGCTTTATATATCCTTTTACAACTGAGTATTTGATGCATTTACCATTGACGCCACTCAGTGCCCTTGAGATTTGAGGCTTTGTACTGATGAGTACCCGCATGATGGGTACATGTAATTGAAAATGGAGTTTTTGGGAGCAGATGTTGAACTGAGACTATTGATACACCAGTGTTGGTCTGCTCATATCAGGTTGAAAAAGGAGAAGCCTCCAGTCTTGTGGGACCAAATACTTCCATTGTGAGAAGGCTCATGCAAGAAAAGAAATGGAGAGATATTTTGAAGACCTTGTCCATTGACCCGGTGTTCAGAGCTGCTTTTCAGAAGGTGCAGGTTACTCTGAAGCAAAACATGAACATAAATGAGGAACTGTATGGTACACTCAGTCTAAACCTGTCATGTTCCCTCCTGGAGGGGTAGCTAGAGTGACCGAGAGAGGTCTCGCTGGTTAGCAACGGCGGAGGTTGAGGATTTCAACAAACATTTAAAATCTTCAGATGGACATGAGCTATTTACAGAGCCTATAAAAAGTATTCACCCCGCGCCCCCCCCCCCAACTGGAAGTTTTTATGTTTATTGTTTTACAACATTGAATCACAGTGAATTTAATTTAACTTTTTGAGACAATTGACAGAAGACTATTTCATGTCAAAGTGAAAACAGATCTCTAAAAAGTGATCTAAATTAATTACAGATATAAAATACAAAATAATTGATTGCGTAAGTATTCATCTACTTCAAGGCAGTATTTAGTAGATGCACCTTTGGCAGCAAATACAGCCTTGAATCTGTGTGGATAGGTCTCTATCAGCTTTGCACAGCTGGATGTTCTTGTTACAAAACTGCTCAAGATCTTTCAGACTGCATGGGGATCATGAGTGAACAGCCCTTTTCAAGTCCAGCCATAGATTCTCAATTGGATTGAGGTCTAGACTCTGATTTAGCCACTCCAGGACATTAACTTTGTTGTTTTTTAAGCCATTCTTGTGTAGCTTTGAATTTATGCATGGGGTCATCGTCTTGCTGCAAAAAAAAATCTTCTCCCAAGTCGCAATTCTCTTGCAGACTGCATCAGGTTTTCCCTCAGGAAATCCCTGTATTTTACTGCATTCATTTTACCCTCTACCTTCACAAGCCTTCCAGGGGCTGTTGCAGTGAAGTATCCCCACAGCATGATGCAGCCACCACCATGCTTCACTGTAGGGATGGAGTGTTTTTGATGATACACTGTGTTTAGTCTGATGGCCAGGGAGCTCAATTTTGGTTTCATCAGACCATAGAACTTTCTTCCAGCTGACTTCAGAGTGTCCCACATGCCTTCTGGTAAACTCTAGCTGAGATTTCATGTGAGTTTTTTTTCAACAGTGGCTTTCCCTTTGCCACTCTCCCATAAAGTTGCGATTGGTGAAGCACCTGGGCAGCAGTTGTTGTATGCACAGTCTCTCCCATCTCAGCCACAAGAAGCTTGTAACTTCTCCAGAGTTGTCATAGATCTCTTGGTGGCCTCCCTCACTAGTCCCCTTCTTGCATGGTCATTCAGTTTTTGAGGATGGTCTGCTCTAGACAGATTTTCAGCTATGCCATATTCTTTCCATTTCTTGATGATTGACTTAACTGTACTCCAAGGGATATTCAGTGACTTGGAAATTTTCTTGTATACATCTCCTGACTTGTGATTTTCCACAACTTCTTCGCGGAGTTGCTTGGAGTGTTTTTTCTTTTGTCTTCCTGGTGTAGTTTTTGCAAGGATACTGTCTCACCAGCAGTTGGACTTTCCAGATACACGTGTATTTTTACTACAATCAATTGCAACACCCTGACTGCACACAGGTCTCCAAAAACAGATCTCCATTTAACTAATTATGTGACTTCTAAAACCAACTGGCTACACCAGTGATGATTAGGTGTGTCATATTAAAGGTGGGGAGGGGAAGGTGAATAATTATGCAATGATTTTGTGTTTTATATTTGAAATTAATTTTGATCAATTTGTAGAGATCTGTTTCCACTTTGACACAAAAGAGGCCTTTTCTTTTGATCAGTGTTGAAACAGCCAAAATAAATCCACTGTGATTCAATGTTGGAAAGCAATAAAACATGGGAACTTCCTAGGGAGAGGGTAATATTTTTATAGGTACTGTATGTCCCACAAACAATAGTAACAAATAAAAGGCAATATCTTTTCAGTAATGAGCTTGGAATATAGTAATTATATCTAATAAAGAAGTGAATGTGAAGAGAGTATTTAGTACAGAATATTCTTTGAATAAAGAATTTTATTGCATTATCCAAACTTTGCATTATGTTAACATGAAACACTATTTGCTGCTTTTATATTTAGGGAGCCAAACTAAAACTTACATATCATCATCACCTTACCTGATGCCTATACTGTGCTAATTTGCCAGCCTAATTTACTGGAGGAGAAAAAGTAAAGGTCATTAATATTATGTTGTCATCAAAAACCAAAATTAATTCAGAAGAACATTTTTGACCAAATAGTGGTGAGAAGGTGAATTCTAAGCCAAAGTAGCAGCTAAAGTTTAAGGTATAAATTATAGGAATTAGCATACACATATGGCTTTTGCGCTCAAGCACAAATCCAGCATATTTGACAGGGCTTTGCTTAATTGGCACCCTGTCAGCCACGTTAAACGTTCACTCCCAGTGCAGAGAGCACCATGAACAACATTTATTTATTCACTCTGCCAGACTATTCTGAGAGCATCTTTAAAATCAGTGACTTCTACCACCTAAAAGGTCATGAGCAGCAGGTGCAAGGGAGCACCACCACCTGCATGTTTCACAAACCTGAGCTTGGTAATATACAGTATCCTTCATCACTACTCAGTAGTGTAATCACACAAGTCGAGTATGATGTACTCCTATGGGTTGTCTACTGTGAGGTCATCAGGTGACTGTAGAGGCCGATCAAATATCCACATGTTCTGGTGCAGTGTGGGTACGAGTGAGTGGTGTCTGTGGTTAGTGATTGGCTCTTCAGATTATTCAATGCCTCCTTTCACAGCTGCAATTTGATCTCTTTTTCTTGGGATATAACTTACAATGGGAGATTTTAAAAAATGGCAAAAGGGCAATGTTACAAGAGACCTGGCGGATATCAATATGCAGGTAGATTTGGAATACCTGGAGAGCCATAGAGAGGGAAATTGTAGAATGCCTACGAGGATGCTTTTTAGAGCAGCTTGTGGTGGAGCCCACGAGGTGAAAGGGAATTCTGGATTAGGTGTTGTGCAATGAACTGGATTTGGTTAGGGATCTTAAGGTTGAAGAACCCTTAGGAGGCAGTGATCATGACATGACAAAATACACCCTGCACTTTGAGTTGGAGAAGCTAAAGTCAAATATATCAGTATTACAATGGAGTGAAAGGAATTACAGAGGCATGAGAGAGGAGCTGGTCAAAGTTGATTGGAAGGGGATACTAACAGGGATGATGGCAGAATAGCGATATATGGAGTTTCTGGGGACAATTAGGAAAGTGCAGGATAGACACATCCCAAAGATGAAGAAGTGTTCTAAAGGGAGGATGAGGCAACCATGACTGATAAGCAATGTCAAAGACTGCACAAAAGCAAAAGAGAGTGTATATAATCTTGCAAAAATTATTGGCGTTAGTTAATTGGGAAGGTTTTAAATAAACAACAGAAGGCAACTGAAAAAAGCCATAAGGAAAGAAAAGATGAAATGTGAAGGTAAGCTATCTAATAATATAAAAGAGTATTCCAAAGGCTTATTCAGATATACAAACAGAGGTGAGAGTGGATATTGAACCACAGGGAAATTATGCTGGAGAGGTAGTGATTTGGGACAGAGAAATGGTAGATGAACATAATATGTATATTGCATCAGTCTTCACTATGGGAAGCACAAGTATGTCAGAATTTTATGAGTGCCAGGGGGCAGGAATATAGTTTCTATTACATAGGAGAAGGTGCTCAGGAAGCTAAGGGGTCTGAGGATAAGTTACCTGGACCAGATGATCTGCACCACAGGGTTCTGAAAGAGGTAGCAGAAGAGATTGTGGGGGAATTAGTACAGAACTTTCAAGAATCACTAGTTACTGGAATGGCACCAGAGGACTAGAAAAATGCAAAAGTCACTCCACTTTTTAAGAAGGGGGGGAGGCAGAAGAAAGGAAATTATAGGCTATTTAACCTGATTTCAGTAGTTGGGAAGATGTTAGAATCCATTGTTAAAGACAAAGGTTCATTATACTTAGATGCACTTGATAAAATAGGTCAAAGTCAACATTGTTTCCATGAGGGGAAATCTTGCCTGACAAAATCTGTTGGAATTCTTTGAGGAAATAGCAGGCAAGATAGACAAAGATCAGTCAGTGGATGTTTTTACTTAAACTTTCAGAAGACATTTGACAAGGTGCTGCACATGAGGCTGCTTAACAAAATAAAAACCCATGGAATTACAGGAAAGTTACTAGCCTGGATAGAAAATTGGCTGAATGGCATGAGGCAAAGAAGGCCTTTTCTGGTTGGCTGTCTGCGTTCTGCAGCAGTCAGTATTGGGACAATTTCTTTTCAAGTTATATGTCAATGATTTAGGTAATGGAATTGATGGCTTTGTGGCCAAATTTGTGGATGATACAGAGATAGATGGAGGGACAGGTATTGTTGAGAAAGCAGGGAGTCTGCAAAAGGACTTCGACAGATTACAGGAATGGGCAAAGAAATGGCAGATGGAATACGGTGTAGGAAAATTTATGGTAATGTACTTTATTAGAAGGAATAAAGATGTACACTGTTTTCTAAACCAAGAGAAAATTTGAAAATCAGAGGTGCAAAAGGACTTGGAGTCCTAGTGCAGGATTCTGTAAAGTTAACTTGCAGGTTAAGTCAGTAGCACGGAAGGTAAATGCAATGTTAGCATTCATTTTGAAAGAACTAGAATATAAGAGCAAGGATGTAATGCTGAGACTTTAAGGCATTGGTCAGACCACACTTGGAATATGGTGAGCAGTATTGGGACTCTTATCTAAGAAAAGATGTGCTGGCATTGGAGAGGGTCCAGAGGAGATTCATGAGAATGATTCCAAGAATGAAAGAGTTAACTTATGAGGCGCATTTGATGGCTCTGTGTCTGGATTCACTGGAGTTTTGTAGAATGAGAGGAATATCATTGAATCCTATCGAATATTGGGCCACCTAGATAGAGTAGATTTGGAAAGGATATTTCCTATATTGTAAAAGTCGAGGACCAGAGGCCACGGCCTGAGCATAGAGGGACGTCCATTTAGAACAGAGATGAGGAGGAATTTCTTTAGCCAGAGGCTGATGAATCTGTGGAATTCATTGCCATAGACAGCTCTGGTCATCGTTATTGAATATATTTAAAGCAGAGGTTGATATGTTCTTGATGAATCAGGGTGGCAAAGGTTACAGAGAGACGGCAAGAGAATAGGCTTGAGAGGGATAATAAGTCAGCCATGATGGGAAGACAGAGCAGACTCAATGAGCCAAATTGCCCAATTCTGCTCCTGTCTTATGATCTTCTTACAGCATTAGGCAGGAGGTACAGAAGCCTGAAGTCTTACACCACCCGTTTCAAGGACATCTACTTCAGCTCTTGAACCAACCAGCAATACTCTAATCACTAGTTTAGCAATACTATGGCCAACTTGACCAATTTCCATTAAATAAGAGAAAATCTGCAGATGCTGGAAATCCAAGCAATACACACAAGATGCTGGAAGAACTCGGCAGGTCAGGCAGCATCTATGAAAAAGAGTACAGTTGACTTTTCGGACTGAGATCCTTCATCAGGACTAAAACATTTCCACTAAGATTGACTTTCTTTGTTCTAATTGTGTATTATTTATGTCTAATTTATATTTTCCTTGTGAATATTGCTTATATGTGCCTGAGATGCAGCTACAAGTAGGTTTTTCAGTGCACCAGTGCATGTGACAATAAACCTGACTAGACAAAGCAATTAATTATTCGATGAATTAATAAGGACAGTTAAAGAGCATAATAACAAAACAAATCAGTCACCCAGTTTGCACACATTTGTTCAGGTTGCAAGGACGACCCTGAGTGTTCAGTCACCTGTCACTTCAGTTTTTCATTCCCCTCCCACTCTGTCCCATGTGTCTATGACCTACTGAAAGGTTCCAACAATGCACCCAGCATAAACTTTGGGAATGACACATCATTCATCTGAGCACATTCTGCCTTTCAGACTTAATATTAAATTCAACAATCTCTGCTCGCACGTTATCTGGGTTTATATCAGAATTGGTCAGTTCTGCTGTCAGGTGATCCATCTGTAACGTAATTTAGTTTTTCTCTCTCCATGACCATGACTTAATATACCTGAAACTTTCAATCTTCTCCTCCTGATTTTGGTTCTCTGCAACAGATCTGAACTGCATTTCACAGATTTTATACAGTATATCACTCTGAGCTTTTTTCCCTCGTTCTTACTGTCACTAATAATTTTATCATCCAGACAGATTGTACATTCTCACTATGACAAACCTGACACTACCCTATCAAGATATGCGAAGCTGTGTCTCTCCCACACCCACCCTCTCTGTCACTTGAGTTGTTTTCCCAATTTTCTGGTCTGTGAACAGTCCTCAATCTGAAACATTATCTCTATTTCTCTTACCATAGGCACTGTCCAATCTGCTGAGTGTTTCCAAAAATTCTGTTTTTATTTCAGTAATACAGTATATCCAATCAATTATCTCACTATTTGTTTAGATAACCTTTGTATCTGCATATAGTAATTACCCACATAACAAATATTAACTATACTTCAAGAATAATTTTACGGTATAAATTATTTTGGTATATTTTAAAGTTATATTAAACACTGCATAAGTCTTTTTTCTTTTATATGTTATGTTAGAATTATATTACTGTTAATCTTATTTAAAATGCAATACTAGTATATATATGCTATTCCAGCACTATAGTGGGGTTAAATTACTGGTATTTCCTTGCCATTGGTATTTTGGGAGGGTTTTCACTACTTTGATTAAGCTTATAAGAATGGTTTACTTCTCAAGAGAAACGGACAACCTTGCCAGTCCACAGTCCGAGAGAAATAAGATAAACAGGTAATAAATTACAATCCATGTTTACTGCTGTTGCATTACAATGCATTCAGTGGGTATCATATTTGGCATATTTCTTTAACAAGAACTATATCAAATGTGTTCTGTTAGCAGGCACTAAATGTATTGTGTTATATGAAATGTACAGTATTTTATAATTATCAGTGACTATTTGCTATTAGGTACTGCATTAAAATCCAATATGTTAACAAGAATTACATAAAGCTATATTATCATGTACTAGAGATGTAATGGCTCTAAAAACTTACACACTTTAGTTTCAATGTAAGAGCAGTGTGAGTCTGCCTGTGTCGTCATTAACTCGGCTAAATCTCCTGGTGACAATTGTGTGCCAAATTAATGATAAATACATTATAGTATGCAATATTAAGAGGAATGCCAATACAGCTTGATAACATAATGGGCTCTGCATTTACTCTGACCAATTAACAGGCAATACATTCCATTTTGGTACATTAGCAGGTAATACATTCTGATTTGATATGCTAACAAGCACTACATTATAGTCGTCTGAATTAACAGCTAGTGATATTTAAACTGATGAATTAACAAAAGTAATGTTTTATTTGATGCATTAGTCTAATGTTTGCCTTATAATCACGTCAATTTTGAGGAGATCTTAGGATAGTCATCAGAGTGAAATGTTTTTGGAAAACTCTTGTCTGAGATATGGCACATAATTCTCCCGCTGCTTTTTCTGCACAAAATGTACACCCCTTTGTTGAAGGATCCCACTATTATGGGGAAATTACTGCATGTCATCACCAATTTGCATATTTCTCTTTACCATTTCATTCCATAGAGTGCAAGCACAGCAGCATAATTGGAATGCTGTGTCCGTAGTTCCTGCTCGTTTAGCTGTTTCCATTTTATTTTAATTTAACCCTAATGTTTTTACCAGCTGATATGCAAACACTCTTATCTTGGAAGTTTCTGAGCACCTCTTACTACAAGTCAGTAACAGGTGTAACACTTCATTTTAAAGATTCAACAGTGATATAAATTATACTGAGGAAATTATGAGTGAACTGTATCCTTGTAGTGTTTGCCTGAATATTAAACCTATGTATTCTGTGATGGGGAAATGTAGAGAAGTGACCTGAGTTCACTGCTGACAGCTCTCCTGATATGTGAGCTGGATGACATGGGCTTGCTGTCAGAGGTTCCATGCTCTGTGCACTCCCGTAATTACCATCTGTGTTTTAACACACACTCTCTGCTTTCAGCTCTGAAGGTCAGTGCAGTCTGTCCTATACTGGCAATGTGAGAAGCAGTAGCAGATCTAATAGTGTGGGTCCCATTGTCCACAGGCAAGACTGCTAGAGCACAATAACAGGCCTATTGCCTCATAAAGCCCATGATGACTATCAAGTGTTTCCAGAAATCGGAAAGTAAAGGGGAAATATGTTTGATGTTGATTCGGTTTGTAGGTTTCAGAAAGGGCTTAGTGTTAAATAACAAAAAAAAAATGCAGTGGATGAGATCATATCTTAATATCATATCAAAAGCAATATTGCAATAGCACAGATTGAAGCCATGAGATCTGTAACTACTGTGGAGGCCAGCTACAGTAGAGATAAGTTAAAACATTTGATTAGCTCACTCATAAATAGGCCAAAATTTACAGTAGTGACAGCATCCATTTTTGCTGAAAAATTTGGGTAAGTGGCTGAGTAGGATTGAAAGTCAGGGTGAACTGAGAGGTACGTAGGTTCTCACTGTTAGTTTTTTTTATATACCTGAAAGATGTTCATTGTGACAATAAAGCTGCTTAAGGTGAAAAGAAATTATCATTGGTAGAGGAAGTTGGTGGTACAGAGGATCTCTTTGGGCCAGTGATCACATTTAAAAGTTAATGGCAAAACCAGATGGATCAATACTAAGTTTATTTTATAACATTCAGACCATAAGGTATAGGAGCAGAATGAGGGCATTTGGCCCATCGAGTCTGCTCCACTATTTGATCACGGCAGATCTATTTCTCCCTCAGCTCCAATCGTCTGCCTTCTACCCATAACCCTAAATGCCCTGACGAATTAAGAATGTATCAGCCTCTTGCCTTAAATATACCCAATGACTTGGCCTCCACAGCCACCTGTGGCAGCAAATTCCACAGATTCACCAGTCCCTGGCTAAAGAAATCACCCCTCATCTCCTTTCTAAATGGACGTCCCTTTATTCTGAGGCTGTGCCCTTTGGTCCTAGACTTCCCCTATCATAGGAAACATCCTCCCCACATCCACTCTATCAAGGTCTTTCTACATTCGATAGATTTCAATGAGATTCACTCCACCCATCCCCGGCCACCTCTGCATTCTTCTGAATTCCAGTGAGTACAGGCCCAAAGCTTTCAAACACTCCTCATGTGATAAGCCTTTCAATCCCAGAATTATCTTTGTGAGACTCCTTTAAACCCTCTCCAAAGTCAGCATGTCCTTTCTTAGATAATGGGCCCAAAACTGTTCTCAATACTCCAAGTGAGGTTGCACCATAAATAATAAATAGTAATAGAACCATAAATAGTTAAATAGTAATATGTAAATTATGCCAGCAAATTATGAAATAAGTCCAGGACCAGCCTATTGGCTCAGGGTGTCTGACCCTCCAAGGGAGGAGTTGTAAAGTTTGATGGCCACAGGCAGGAATGACTTCCTATGACGCTCTGTGTTGCATCTTGGTGGGATGAGTCTCTGGCTGAATGTACTCCTGTGTCCACCCAGTACTTTATGTAGTGGATGGGAGACATTGACCAAGATGGCATGCAACTTAGACAGCATCCTCTTTTCAGACACCACCATGAGAGAGTCTAGTTCCATCCCCAAAACATCACTGGCCTTACGAATGAGTTTGTTGATTCTGCTACCCTCAACCTGCTGCCCCAGCACACAACAGCAAACATGATAGCATTGGTCACCACAGACTCGTAGAACATCCTCAGCATCGTCTGGCAGATGTTAAAGGACCTCAGTCTCCTCAGGAAATAGAGACGGCTCTGTCCCTTCTTGTAGACTGCCTCAGTGTTCTTTGACCAGTCCAGTTTATTGTCAATTCGTATCCCCAGGTATTTGTAATCATCCACCATGTCCACACTGACCCCCTGGATGGAAACAGGGGTCACCGGTACCTTAGCTCTTCTCAGGTCTACCACCAGCTCCTTAGTCTTTTTCACATTAAGCTGCAGATAATTCTGCGCACACCATGTCACAAAGTTTCCTACTGTAATATGACTACCCTAATATGATTAGGAAAATCAACATGTCTTTGTAAAAGGGAGATTGTGCCTTACGAGCTTTGTTGAAGTTTTTGAGGAAGTGACTAAACACATTGATGAAGGTAGAGCAGTAGATGTAGTGTATATGAATTTCAGCAAGGCATTTGATAAGGTACTCCATGCAAGGCTCTGAGAAAGTAAGGAGGCATGGGATCCAAGGGGACCTTGTTTTGTGGATCCAGAATTGGCTTGCCCACAGAAGGCAAGGTGCGGTTGTAGATGGGTCATATTCTGCATGGAGGTCGGTGACCAGTGGTGTGCTTTAGGGAAGTGTTCTGGGACCCCTTCTCTTCGCAATTTTTATAAATAACCTGGACGAGGAAGTAGAGGGATGGGTTAGGAAATTTACTGATGACACAATGGTTAGGGCTGTTGTGGATAGTGTGGAGGGCTGTCAGAGGTTACAGTGGGACAGCAATAGGATGCAAAACTGGGCTGAGAAGTGACAGATGGAGTTCAACCCAGATAAGTGTGAGGTGGTTCATTTTGGTAGGTCAAATATGATGGCAGAATATAGTATCAATGGTAAGACTCTTGGCAGTGTAGAGGATCAGAGGTATCTTGGGGTTTGAGTGCATAGGACACTCAAAGCTGCTGCACAGGTTGACTCTGTGGTTAAAAAGGCATACAGTGCATTGGCCTTCATCAACCATGGGATTGAGTTTAAGAGCTGAGAGCTAATGTTCCAGCTTTGTAGGACCCTGATCAGACCCCACTTGGAGTATTGTGTTCAGTTCTGGTCACCTCACTACAGGAAGGATGTGGAAACTATAGAAAAGGTGCGGAGGAGACTTAAAAGGATGTTGCCT
This sequence comes from Mobula hypostoma, assembly GCF_963921235.1. NCBI lineage: Eukaryota > Metazoa > Chordata > Chondrichthyes > Myliobatiformes > Myliobatidae > Mobula > Mobula hypostoma. The sequence continues at coordinate 91,393,010 of NC_086106.1, forward strand.
GGATTGGGGAGCATGCCCTATGAGAATAGGTTGAGTGAACTTGGCCTTTTCTCCTTGGAGTGGCAGAGGATGAGAGGTGACCTGATAGAGGTGTATAAGAAGATGAGAGGCATTGATCATTTGGATAGTCAGAGGCTTTTTCCCGGGGCTGAAATGGCTAACATGAGAGGGCACAGTTTTTAAACAGTGGAGATGTCAGGGGCAAGTTATTTTTTATATAAACGCAGAGAGTGGTGAGTGCGTGGAATGGGCTGTCAGCAATGGTGGTGGAGGTGGATACGTACATGGAGCTTTGAAAAATAAAGGGCTATAGGTAATTTCTAAAGTACATGCATGTTCAGCACAGCATTGTGGGCCGAGGGGCCTGTATTGTGCTGTAGGTTTTCTGTGTTTCTATGTCGAGTCTGAGGCATCAGTAGTAATGGCTATGGGTGCATTGTGGAGAGGGTGCACCAGTAGGGTTGCACTAGGGAGAACTCATTCGGTATCATCAAATGCCCTGATCATGTCCACTAACTAGTCAAGCTCCTGAGCAGGGGTATTGACTGCAAACGCACTAGACAGGGGGAGCATAAATTCAGCAGATTGCAGAATGAAGCAGTGATAGACATTTACCATACCTTAAGTCTCCAGTAGTCTTTTTGTAGTGCAGGGTGGTGGGACATCCATGATATTGGCTACTTTTGATGGGAGGGGTGTCTCAACGTCTGTGGAGATGCAAAGGCCAAGAAAGTCAATGGTTGACAACACGAACTGGAATTTAGCAGGTTTAATAATCAATCTGTGTTGGCTTAAGCACTCAAAACGTGTGCGGAGATGAGATACATGTTCGAATTTGGCTGCCCTGGAACCCTGGGGTGTGCACCAGGTTATTTACCTACATTTCAGTTTCCAAAGCACCTTCTCCATAGAAAAAGCAACCTCTGCCCTTGACAATCTTAAACATTTGGTGTACTGCTCGTGCCTTCCACAGTGAAGACTGATGCAAAATGGTGGACTAACTGATTAAGTATTCTGCATCAGTCTTCACTGTAGAAGACACTAGCAGTATGGTGTCAGTTCCAAGTATCAGGGGCATAAAGTATGTGAAGTTACCACAACTAGAGAGAAAGTTCTTGGAAAACTGAAAGGTCTGAAGGTACATAGTCACCTGGACAAAATGGTGTACACCCTAGGGTTCTGAAAGAGGTGGCTGAGGACATTGTGGAGGCATTAGTAATGATTGTTCAAGAATCACTAGATCCTGGAATAGTTCGCGAAGTCTGGAAAATTGCAGATGTCACTCCACTCTTCAAGAAGGGAGAGGAAGGAAACTATAGGCCAGTTTAGTCTGACCTCTGTGATTGCGAATGTGTTGGAGTAGAATTTAAGGATAAGGTCTCAGGGTACTTGGGGGCACGTGAAAAAAATAGGCCATAGTCAGCATGGTTTCCACAAGAGAAACACTTGCCTAATAAATCTGTTGGAATTCTTGTTGGAAATCTGTTGAAATAACAAGCAGGATAAACAAAGGAAAATCAGACGATGTTATGTACTTGGATTTTCAGAAGGCCTTTGATAAGGTGTCACATATGAGGCTGCTTGACAAGCTATGAGCCCATGGTATTACAGGAAAGGTTCTAGCACAGATAAAGAGGTGGCTGATTGGCAGGAGGCAAAGAGTGGAAATAAAGGAAGCCTTTTACGGCTGGCTGCCAATTACTAGTGGTGTTCCGCAGGGGCTGTGTTGGGGCTGATGCTTATTATGTTATAAGTGGGTGATGGAATGATAGCTTTGTTGAAACGTTTGCAGACAATATAAAGGTAGCTAGAGGGGCGGGTAGCTTTGAGGAAGTAGAGAGGATACAGAAGGTCCTAAACAGATTAGGCGATTGTGCATAGAAATGAAAATGGAATACAGTCACAGGACTTGCATGATTGTGCACTTTGGTAGAAGAAATTAAAGGGTTGACTATTTTCTAAATGGAGAGAAAATACAAAAAAAACTTGGGAGTACTTGTGCAGAATTCGCTAAAGGTTAGTGTGGTGAGGAAGGCAAATGCAATGTTAGCATTCATTTCTAGAGGACTAGAATATAAAAGCAATGATGTAATGTTGAGACTTTATAAAGCACTGGTGAGGCCTCACTTAGAGTATTGTAAGCAGGTTTGGGCCCCTTATAGAACCATAGAACCATAGAAACTACAGCACAGAAACAGGCCCTTTGGCCCTTCTTGGCTGTGCCGAACCATTTTCTGCCTAGTCCCACTGACCTGCACATGGACCATATCCCTCCATACACCTCCCATCCATGTATCTGTCCAATTTATTCTTAAATGTTAAAAAAGAACCCACATTTACCACCTTGTCCGGCAGCTCATTCCATACTCCCACCACTCTCTGTGTGAAGAAGCCCCGCCTAATGTTCCCTTTAAACTTTTCCCCCCTCACCCTTAACCCATGTCCTCTGGTTTTTTTCTCCCCTTGCCTCAGTGGAAAAAGCCTGCTTGTATTCACTCTATCTATACCCATCATAATTTTATATACCTCTATCAAATCTCCCCTCATTCTTCTACGCTCCAGGGAATAAAGTCCTAACCTATTCAACCTTTCTCTGTAACTGAGTTTCTCAAGTCCCGGCAACATCCTTGTAAACCTTCTCTGCACTCTTTCAACCTTATTTATATCCTTCCTGTAATTTGGTGACCAAAACTGAACACAATACTCCAGATTCGGCCTCACCAATGCCTTATACAACCTCATCATAACATCCCAGCTCTTATACTCAATACTTTGATTAATAAAGGCCAATGTACCAAAAGCTTTCTTTATGACCCTATCTACCTGTGATGCCACTTTTAGGGAATTTTGTATCTGTATTCCCAGATCCCTCTGTTCCACTGCACTCCTCAGTGCCTTACCATTAACCCTGTATGTTCTACCTTGGTTTGTCCTTCCAACGTGCAATACCTCACACTTGTCAGTATTAAACTCCATCTGCCATTTTTTAGCCCATTTTTCCAGCTGGTCCAAGTCCCTCTGCAGGCTCTGAAAACCTTCCTCACTGTCTACTACACCTCCAATCTTTGTATCATCAGCAAATTTGCTGATCCAATTTACCACATTATCATCCAGATCATTGATATAGATGACAAATAACAATGGACCCAGCACTGATCCCTGTGGTACACCACTAGTCACAGGCCTCCACTTGGAGAAGCAATTCTCTACTACCACTCTTTGGCTTCTTCCATTGAGCCAATGTCTACCCACTTTACCACCTCTCCATGTATACCTAGCGACTGAATTTTCCTAACTAACCTCCCATGCGGGACCTTGTCAAAGGCCTTACTGAAGTCCATGTAGACAATATCCACTGTCTTCCCTTCATCCACTTTACTGGTAACGTCCTCGAAAAACTCCAATAGATTGGTCAAACATGACCTACCACGCACAAAGCCATGTTGACTCTCCCTAATAAGTCCCAGTCTATCCAAATGCTTGTAGATTCTGTCTCTTAGTACTCCCTCCAATAACTTACCTACTACCAACGTTAAACTTACTGGCCTATAATTTCCCAGATTCCTTTTCGATCCTTTTTTAAACAACGGAACAACATGAGCCACTCTCCAATCCTCTGGCACCTCACCTGTAGACAGCGACATTTTAAATAATTCTGCCAGGGCCCCTGCAATTTCAACACTAGTCTCCTTCAGGGTCCGAGGGAACACCCGGTCAGGTCCCGGGGATTTATCCACTTTAATTTTCCTCAAGACAACAAGGACCTCCTCCTTTTCGATCTGTACAGTTTCCATGATCTCACTACTTGTTTCCCTTGTTTTGGGCTTGTACTCGTTGGAATTTAGAAGATTGAGGGGGGATCTGATTGAAACGTATAAGATCCTAAAGGGATTGGACAGGCTAGATGCAGGAAGATTGTTCCCGATGTTGGGGAGGTCTAGAACGAGGGGTCACAGTTTGAGGATAGAGGGGAAGCCTTTTAGGACCGAGGTTAGGAAAAACTTCTTCACACAGAGAGTGGTGAATCTGTGGAATTCTCTGCCACAGCAAACTGTTGAGGCCAGTTCATTAGCTATGTTTAAAAGGAAGTTAGATATGGCCCTTGTGGCTACAGGGGTCAGGGGGTATGGAGGGAAGGCTGGGTTCTGAGTTGGATGATCAGCCATGATCATAATAAATGGCGGTGCAGGCTCGAAGGGCCGA